>NC_041729.1:43960784-45161465 GCF_004115215.2 Ornithorhynchus anatinus
TGATGGTTAATGGGAAATTTACTCTGTATTCCTCAGACTATGATCACACCAACTCTCTCCTCTATCTCAGCAGAACAGTCATTGACAGTCCAACACTGATTAATCTGCTGAGATGGAGTAGGGAGTTAGTTAGTGTGATCATCAGTGATCAGTCAGTGTTGGATTATCCCCCAGTGGGCATTTGGAAACCTTCCTGTTGGCTTTGTGAAGCTTGGCCTGGCTTGATTAGCTGGGAAAGCTTAGGGCACTGTGGGTGCAGGAAAGAGCACAGCAAATAAGCAAGCAAGCAGCCAAGTGTGCCCCTGCCCAGTCACCATCAAGTGTTGACCTGCCCTTCTTAACCCCAAAGACAATGTGGGTATAATGTCACCACATCAATATCCTGCTCCCTCAATGCATCATTATCCCATTTGCCTGCTGTGGAGACACAGAGTGGCTTAGTAGAAAACACGCCTCGGGAGTCGGAGGACCTGGGTTCTAATCCCAGCTCTGACACGCATCTGCTAAGTGACTTCGAGCAAGCCACTTACCTTCTTCGTGTCTCAGTTACCTCATCTGTAAAATGAGGATTGACTGTGGGGTCTATGTGGGACAGGGATCAGCTTGTATCTACCTTCTTTGTGTCTCAGTTACCTCATCTGTAAATTGAGGATTGACTATGGGGTCTATGTGGGACAGGGATCAGCTTGTATCTACCCCAGCACTTAATGTAGTGCCTGGCATATAGTAAGCACTTATATACCAATTTTTTTTAAAGTGGCACACAAATATTTGGGGTGTCATGAGCCTCCATCTGTTTGGGATGAGGCCTTGGATCTAGGAGTATGGAGGACATACCTGACGAGGACAGGTGATACATGAATTGGCTGCTTTGCAAGACCTCATGGTTGGTGATTCCATGTTGCCATTGCTGATATAATGCAATACAGTGTGCAGGTGACACAGGTGAGATTGTTCGAGGAGTCAGACTTGCCTGCCCAAGTGTCACAGCCATACTGAAGGTTATATAGAAGCAGCGTAGCTTAGTGGAAAGAGCATGTGCTTGGGAGTCAGAGGTCATGGGTTCTAATCCCAGCTCCGCCACTTATCAGTTGTGTGACTTTGGGCAAGTCACTTAACTTCTCTGTGCCTCATTTACCTCATCTGTAAAATGGGGATTAAGACTGTGAGCCCCATGTGGGAAAACCTGATTACCTTGGGTCTACCTCAGCCCTTAGGACAGTACTTAGCACATAATAAGTGCTTAACAAATACCATCATTTATTTTTATTTTATTTATATACCACTACAGCTTTCTAGGTCATAAATTTTATTTGAGGATTGTTGCTCCATGGTAATTATTGTTATGATTACTGTTTTAAGTGTTTGCTATGTGCCAGGCACTGTTCTAAGGGCTGGGCTAGACACAAGCTAACCAGGTTGGACACAGTCTTAATCCCCAATTCACAGATGAGGGAATTGAGGCCCAGAGAAGTGAAGTGATTTGCCCAAGGTCACACAGCAGACAAGTTTGGGAGCTGGGATTAGAACTCAGGTCCTTCTGACTCCCAAGACCGTGCTCTATCCACTAGGCTGTGTTGCTTCTCTGTGATCCCTTCTCTTGAGTCCTGATTGATTCACTGAAGTACAGTCAATCAGTAACATGCCTCCTATTCAGTTTTCCATTTTACCTACCTGTTCAAGATAGAGACTATCCAGATGTGCCCCAGGTTACAGCCATTTCGTGAGAAAACCAAGCTGGGGATGCAATCTATATTTGCTAAATATCTTATTCAACTCATTGATGTTCCATTCAAGAGCTAAAGGTCAGGAAATCACTCCTCCCCCTTTGCCTTGGGCTGAGATTAAGCAGTTGTCAGTGAATGCATCTTGAAGGAAGCTCTGTCCATAATATGTGTCCAACTTTCAAGGCAGGGAAGAGAACCCTGAGCAAGATATCCAAAGACTTTGTTGAACTGAAGAGGCAACTTAATCTAGAAATGAATGATGCAAATGTCACTGAATTAATTACTTCATATTTAGAGGAATCATTGCCCATTAAATACCCCATCAAATTTGGGGAATTCAACACGTCATTGCAAGATGTCAAGACAGATAAAGAAGTTATGAGTTCTTCACCACCAGCTAATACCTCGGGATTATAAATTTTTGCACTAATTTTCAAGAAAATGGATGAATTTGTAAATATGATTGAAGAAAAAGACTCTCTTGGAGAGAGGAATTCAAAGGATCACAGAAGTGGTCAGAAGGTTGTTATAAGGAGCTTTGTTATAAGGCACTTTGTTATAAGGAGCTTTATACATATATAGAACTTGTTACAAAGAGCTTTAAGAGGAAAGGAGAATTATTACGTTGTCTAATCTTAAATTAGACAAATTCTTCATGGAAGTGGAAAAACAACTAAGCTGGTCAACATAACAGCCTTCTAATTCTGCAGCCTCCCACAAAGACTCATGATCAAATTATAATTCCTCATTTATTTTCTATTGAACTGTTAAGCTTTGAATTACTCTAATAAAGATTAAACAATAGTTTGGTGACATTGATCATTACAGTATAAAGTGTGTTAAATAATTTCATATTAATTTCCAAAGGTTCTGGAGCAGACAACAATTTGTTACATTATTAACATGTAAATCTAAGGGGAAAATGTACCTCTGATACAAAGTTTTTAAGAAGCATAACCTGGTTTTATTCATGAGGCATTTCTGTTCTGCTTCAAAAGAAAAATTTGGTGGACAACATTAAGCTCTATATTGTCAGTGAAAACTTTTTGATTGAGTAGAGCGTTTTTCTGGTGTGGAATGGAATATAATCCTTGATGGGTTCTGATACAGATTATTATGGCATTTGTTAAGATGAGGAAAGGTCAGAAATAACACCTCTACCTCTAATTCAATTAACCACTTTTGTCATGGGGTAGACCTAAGATGTTGATGCACTTCTCAAGGAGCCTGATTTGCCCTACTCATTGCCAGAGCCCATGTGGAACAGGGACCAAGTCCAACCTGATTAGCTTGTATCTATTTGATAAGATCAAATGTTTTGGCAAAATATAACAAATAGAGCAAAGGGAGGGCTGTGACTAATAGCTTCTTTAAATGGCCCCTTTCCAAGTGCTTAGAACAGTATTCTGCACATAGTAAGTCCTCAATAACTACCACTGATTGATTGGTGTTGTTCCTTCCACTTCTGTTTCTATCGGATTGCAAAAATCAAGTTCTACCTTGCCGCATTTTGGATCCCAGCCACGTTGCAATTCAGAGATTACATGAAAATTGACATCCTTCAGTAACCTGACCTGAAAAACGCTGGCTAGAATACATGATGAGCTTTCACAGTCAACTCTCTCTCCTCTTTTCTTTTTTTTAAGGTATTTGTTAAGCACTTACTACGTGCCAGGCACTGAACTAAGCACTGGAGTAGATACAAGATAATTTGGTGGGACACAACCTATGTCCCACATGGGGCTCACGGTCTTAATCTCCATTTTACAGATGAGGTAACTGAGACACAGAGAAGTAATTTACCCAGAGTCACACAGCTGACAAGTGACTGAGCTGGAATTATAACACAGGTCCTTCTGACTCCTAAACCCATGCTCTATCCACTACCCCATGCAGCTTCTTTAAAATGTTCATTATGGTGTTATTATAATTATTATTTTGGTATTTCTTAAGAGTTTACCATGTGTCAGGCCACTTTATTAAGTGCTGAGGTAAATAGAAGCAAATCAGATTGGACACAGTCCCTGTCCCATATGGAACTCACAGTCTTAATCTCCATTTTACAGATAAGGGAACAGAGGCACATAGAAGTTAAGTGGCTTGTGCAAGGTTACACAGCAGACAAGTGGTAGAGCTGGAATTAGAACTCAGGTCCTTTGGATTCCCAGGCCCATGATCTATCCACTAGGCCACATTGCTTCTTATCATACCTGAGTTTGTCTACTGTACTGCCTGGATCATATTTCTAAACACCATTCTGTACACATCGCTTTACTACTCAACAATCTCAAATGGTTGCCCATTCCTCTTCGCACCAAACAGAAACTCCTGACTCATCCACTCTCTTCTTCCACAATACCCTGGTTCACGCTCTTCAATTCTTAAATTAACCTACTCTCAGTGTCTTATTCTCACCTCTCCCACCATCAGTCTCTTGCTCACATCCTCCCTACTACCTGGAACTCCACATTTCCAGGAGGTCTTCTCTGATTCATTTCTATTACCCCCAGTTCATATTCCCCCGACACTTCAACATTTCAAAGACGCCTAGGAACTTCACTCTCAAAATTGCATAGCACTTATATGCATATCTTTCTTATCCTATTATTTCAGCACTAACTCAAGAACCTATCCCCTTTTCTTTTTACTCCTACCTGTAATTTATTTTAGTATTTTTCTCACCTTCTAGATATAATAATAATAATAATGTTGGTATTTGTTAAGCACTTACTATGTGTAGAGCACTGTTCTAAGCGCTGAGGTAGATATCAGGTTGTCCCATGTGAGGCTCACAGTCTTAATCCCCATTTTACAGATGAGGTAACGGAGGCAAAGAGAAGTTATGTGACTTGCCCACTGTCACACAGCTGACAAGTGATGGAGCCAGGATTCAAACCCATGACCCATGATATGTCTACTAATTCTACTGCACTCTTCCAAATATTTAGAACTGTGCTCTGAACAGAGTAGGTGGTCAGTAAATATGATGGATAAATGGATTGATTGATAAACTCCTCTATTTTTATCTGTGTTTCCAAGATCCTTGTACATGATGATGGTGATCTGATCAGTTCATAGGTAACAAGTGTCATGCTTTCCCTTAGATGATTTTTATTTATTTTCCTGCACTGAATTGATTGTTTTTCTGTTAGCTATAATCCTGAACATTGACAATGCCCCCAACACAATCCTCTAATGAAGCTATATTGAGCAAGAGATGCAGGCTAATTTTAAGGCATCTTTTCTGTCCATTTCAACATAAGGAGTACATTCCTAAAGATGACTGTTCAAACACCCAGGAGGTCTGCTAGTCTCTTAATTGCTAAATACTTCTGTCTAGATAGGATAAAATTATGCCACATAAACAGATATGTGCCCTTACTAAAAACACCCTCAGCTAGACCATTATATCAGCCTCCTTTTTGGCTTCCCTACCTCAAGCTACTTCCCCCTACACCAATTCTATTCAGTGCTGCACAGATCATCTTGAAGTCACACTTGGCCCATATCTCTCCTCTCTTCAAAGCCCTCCACAGGCTTCCTGTGTATCTCTGGTCTAAAAGAAACACCTCACAAGCAGTTTCAAGGCTTCCATCAATTCACCCCACCTTAACCTTTCTTCTCTCTGCAGTCAACCAATCGTATGTATTGAGCATATGCTGCGTGCAGCTCACTGTACTTTGTGCTTGTGAGAGAACAGTATGACAGAATTGATAGACATGTTCCCTGCCCGCGAAGACCTTACAGTCTGAAGGGGGAGATAGATGGTAATATAAATAATTTATGGATATGTATATTAATGCTCTGGGGTTGAGGGTGGGGTGACTATCAAGTGCAAAGATGACACAGAAGGGAGAGGGAGTTGGGGAAAAGAGAATTGAATAAGGGAAAGCCTCTTTCTTGTTTTTTTAAAAAATAGCATTTCTTAAGTGCTTACTACGTACGTGCGATACAAGCACTGGGGTAGATACAAGCTAATCAGGTTGGATATCATACCTGTCCCATATGGGGTTCACAGTTTTAAACTCCATTTTACAGGTGAGGCACAGAGAAGTCAAGTGACTCTCCCAAGGTCACAGAGCAGACAAGTGACAGGGCCAGGATTAGAACCTAGGTCCTTCTGACTTCTGAAGGAGGTGTAATCTTAATTAGGCTTTGAAGGTGGGGACTCCTTCTCACCATTTCCCTGAGTTTGTCATTTCCTCCTTTTCTAAATCAAAAAGACCATAATCCTTCCCCTATTCAAAGCCCTCCCAAAATCCCACCTCCCTCCAAAAGCTTTTCCCAATTAATTTCCCAGCATTCTGACCCTGAACATCTCTTCAGTCAGCTCTAGCAGTTTTGAACATCCAAATAAACTTTCAATCATTTATTTCCCTCTTCCTGTAAAAAGGTTAGATAGAGCACAGGCCTGGGAGTCAGAAAGTCATGGGTTCCAGTTCCGGCTCCACCACTTGTTTATTGTGTGACCCTGGGCAAGTCACTTCACGTCTCTGTGCCTCAATTACCTCATCTGTGAAATGGAGACTGAGACTGTAAGGCCCACGTGGGACATGGACTGTGTCCAACCCGATTTGCTTGGATCTACCCCAACCCTTGGTACAGTGCTGGCACATAGTAAGCACTTAAATATTAGAGCTAGTATTATTACTGTTGTTAGTTATCATCTCTCTCTTACCCATTAAAATGTAAGCTCTCTCTGACCAGGAAATATGTTGTTTCTTTATTCTGTACTTTCCAAGCCTGCTACAGTGAACTTCTTACCTAGGCATTCAATAACATCTAATATAATTACTGCTATTACCATCAACACCACACACAGGATTGAAAAGCTGAATAGGAATGGTCTGCTCTGGCTTAGTGCTGGGCCAACGATCAGACCAGCTTCCACATCCCAAATAAGCCCTGTGCTTCCCAGAGCCAAAGAAGACATCCAGAAAAAGTGGGCATTAGAATCAATTGGAAAAGTAACAAAAACAAATCTCATATACAGGTTTACTGGATTTCAGATTTGAGAATTTGGGCTACCACTGTAGCTTCACTAGACTATGGGGAGGCAGAGCTTCAAGTCAACTGTATGTCTCTTCACATCTCCTCCAAGTAGCTCTTGCTGGGAAAACCAGATTAGGTGGTGAAATAAGGGTCCATCCTAAATATTTGGCATATCTAACCACTCCAACCATATTAACTGTGTGCCTACTCTAGGATTAAAACCATCATGTTTAATGCGTCCATTCAGATCAATAGGAATTTCAGAAGCGGAGAGGATTTCTCACCAGGAAACTTTTGGTAATTGATTTCGATGAGAATTAAATCCTCTGGCAAGATGTTTGTATCTGTGGAATCTACAAGCTTCTAAAGTCCAGGAGTTCAGGTTTCTGAACTAGTTTACCCAAGAGACTCACATAAGGTAATGATTCTTTTTTATTGAAATTAACTTCTTAAAATAAGGTTTGGGACACTGGATTTATCAGGTAAAGCAACAAAGCTGAGTGAAGCAGCCTAGGAAATAGTTTCTTATGTGCTCTGTAAAGTCCAGTCCAAATCAGAAATAGATACGATAAAATCCACAACAAGGGGACACACTGGGCATCTTCCTCTAGGGCTTGGGTTACCAATCCAATAAATTCAGAAAGCTACAGGGTTTATCTTAGGAAATAAGAGCAAGATTCACTGTTTTGGTATGCGTACGAAGAGATCAATATAGATATATAAAATAAGATGAGGAAGAGAGATAGGAGAAAGAGGAAGCAGCATGATGCTGTAGATAGAGCATGGACCTGGGGGTCAGAAGGTCATGGATTCTAATCCCAGATCCTCCACTTGTCTGCTGTGTGGCCTTTGATAAGTCCCTTGACTTCTCTGTGGCTCAATTACATCAACTGTAAAATGGGGATTCAAACTGTGAGGTCCATGTGGGACAGGGACTGTGTCCAACGTGATCACCATGTACCCGCCCCAGCACTTAGAACAGCACTTGGCACATAGTAAGTGCTTAACAAATACCATTATTATTATCACTATTAAATATTAGAAGAAAGAGGAAGGGAGAAGGCACAAGAGAGGGAGAGATGGCAGAATTTTTTAAATGAGGCCAGGGAAAGGAGGTTAAAGAAAAGGAAGTAGAAAATGCAGGACAAAATTTTGCCTCATTATTCAAACACAATCAGCTGTTTTTTATTTCTTTTGCAAACAGAACAGAAGGGAAAGAGTTTAACTCTTGAATGTTGGTTGTTACATTTCAGCTCTATCCTTTGTTACCATGACAAGGTGAGAAGCTTCAGATAATGGGAAAATCATGTTCCCCAAACATGCATGAGCCCATCTCTGGAATGCTTAGGGCACTTTTTGGTGTGTCACTGTGGTTGTAATTCTAAAAAGTGAGAAGCCTGTGTTTCCATATTTTGCTAGTTAGGGAACTGGTGTCTGAGGCTTAGGTAGGGCATCCATCTACTCTGTTTTAACAGACAGTCCAACAGCACAGAATGGGTTACCTCTCCCAAGCAGCCTGAGTGAATTTTCATGATGCCATAGTATTAAAGAAAGCAGTCACCCAGTGGAAAGAGCAGGAGCCTTGGAATCAGAAGACCTGAATTCTAATCCCAGCTTTGCCAACTGCTTGCTGTATGACCTTGGGCAAGTCACTTGACTTCTCTGTGCCTCAGTCTCCTCAACTGTAAAATGAGGATTCAATACCTGTTCTCCCTCCTAAATAGACTATGAGCCCCAGGTAGGACAGGGACTGTGTCTGTCCTACCTAATTGACCTGTATCTACCTAGTGCTGAGAACAGTGTTTGACACATAGTAAGGTCTTAACTACCATCAGAAAAAAAAGAATTCCCAGTTTGGAAGTGGACAGCTAGTGACTGATGACACCCTCATTCATTCATTCAGTCATATTTATTGAGCACTTACTGTGTGCAAAGCACTGTACTGAGCTCTTGTAATAAACCCTCCATGATATATCATTTCCTTTTGAACTGATTGTTTCTCTGGCTTCCACTACTGTCAATGCCCGATCCTACCCCACCTTCTTCCTCCCTCCTTGACCTACCTTCCCTACTTCCCAACCCTGAAAGTTCCCGATCCCCTCTTTATACCCCAAATTCACCTACCCCCATCTCCACAGTTCCTCTATTCTATTTCTATTCTTTAAGCAGATATGTTTCCTTAAAGCTCCAGTGCTGCTGGGTTTCCCTGAGGATTTCACTGTTCCCACCACTGTTTCTGAGGCTGGAAATCAGCCTCAGGTCCTTAGTTTTGTAGCACTGGCAAGGCAGGGATCACCAGCTGTGGGTGAAGAGGTGGCAACTGGGGCAGTCAGGTCCCCAATAGAATTCAGAAGCTCTGGAACAGTTAGAAAATGAATCCATTAAAAAGATAGAAATAGCATAGAAGCACAAACGTAGGGAGACTAGAGAGACAGAGACAGGTTTTGAAGACAGGAAAACCATGGGAATTGGGGAGGGGAAGTGGGGACAGGGCTGGATGCATGAATAATAATAATAATAATATTTTTGGTATTTGTTAAGCACTTTCTATGTTCCAGGCACTGTTCTAAGTGCTGGGGTAGATACAAGTTCATCAGGTTGGACACAGCCTCTGTCCTATATAGGGCCCACAGTCTTAACGCACATTTTACAGATGAGGTAACTGAGGCACAGAGAAGTAAAGTGACTTGCCCAAGGTCACACAGCAGACAAGTGGAAGAGCCAGGATTAGAACCCACGACCTTCAGACTCTCGGGCCCGTGCACTATCCAGTAGCCCACGCTGCTTCTTGATGTATCGAGATGTATGTATGTATATATGTATGTAAGGTGTATGTAACCTGAAGTGGGATGGATTAGTGCTAAATGGGACAAACTTCTGGGATTCCCAAAGCACTGAATTTTACGGCTGAATGGCACCGTCCAACCCTGCCCATCAATCACCTCAGAGTTTGTGGATGCAGGAGACAATCCGATCACCGACTAGCTTTTTTCTTTCACTGTTCCCTTTTAACAACAGGGCTTGCTACCTAACTCCAACATGCTCTAATGGAGCCAAAGATACCAGAGGAATCCCTTGTAATGTGACCTTCATATTGCTCCTCTATCAAGGAAACTGCAGAATAGCTGTCATTTGCAAGAAAGTAGGGAATGGAATCGAATAAGCAGTCATCTCTAAGTACAAGCATTCTAGTTTTTAGCCATTATGCTCAGAATGTCTCTCCAGGATGAGTTCCATGTCCCTAGTCCAGTCCGCAACCCTCAAGAGCTAGAGACTGTCCAAGTCCTCTCTTCATTGAAAAGAGCCCTATCTCTTTCCTTTAGATGGAAACTTCCTTCCTGCAGAGCAAACTCACTTGTAATGGAAACTATTGATGAGTGTCCTAAGTGAAATGGGAGACTTTAGAATATTTGCTTTATACCCTTGGGCATACCCTCTAAGAGAGACCAAATCTACTGCCATGTAAAAATGGGCAAATTCCATAACCTGGTCATACATGTGGCCAAGTGGAAAGAGCACAGGCCTGAGAATCATCTAAGCTGAGTTATTATCCCAGCTATCACTTGCCTGCTCTGTGACCTTAGTTAAGTTACTTCACTCTGCCTCAATCAATTGTATTTTTTGAGTGCTTGGTAAGTGCTGAGAACTGTACTAAGCAGTTGGAAGAGTACAACAGAGTTGATAGACACATTCCCTGCCCACAGTGAGCTTACAATCTAGAGGGGAGACAGACATTGATTTAAATAAAGACTGTGAGACTTTATCCAACCTGATTATCTTATATCTACCTCAGCTCTTACTACAGTGCCTGGCATATAGTAAATGCTTAAATACCATCAAAAAATACCTTTCCACTGAACCAGGGCTATGGGGGAGGGTCTGAAGTGAAAGTCCACTATGATCTCAGAGAACTGGAAGGGTTCGGGGAGAAGCCACCAAGCAATTGAACAATTAGATTGAAAAGCACTGACTTTTTTGCTTCTGAGCTTCTTTGATTTCCCCCTCAGCCACAGGAATGATAATGATAGATGTATGTTTTAAGTGTTTACTATGTGCCAAGAAGTGTGTTAAGCATAAGATAATCAGATCCACATCAGGCTCGTAGTCTAGGTAAATGGGGGGAGAACAATTCCTATTTTACAGATGAAGAAAATGAGACATACAGAAGTTGACACACAACAGGTAACAGTTAAAGTTGAGATTAGAACCCAGGTCCTCTGACATCTTTGCCCTGAACCACGCTGCTTTCTTTTCCCCTTATTTTTTTTTTTAGGAATTGAGTGTCCAGCTTCTATTCAGGGACCCAGGCTCTTGGGCATACTCTCTGAGACCAGATCTACTGCCATGTAAAACCCAAGTCAATCTCAAAGAGCTCTCCTCTCTGACAATTGCTGGGTTTGACAATGAAATGTTTTGTGGTGTAGCAAGAAGCTTACAGCTGAGAAAAATAATCCATTCAAGCCCATGAATAGCCCCCAGAAGAAGAAAAAAAAATCCCTGAATGCATCTGACAGAGTCAGGAGAAGGAAGGAGCTTTCAGAACTGGGGCATGAAAGAAAACCTGCTGCTGCCTAAAAGGAAAATAATTGGAGTTAACAAAGTTACTTTTCAAACCAGCAGCAGGTGTGAGGAATGAATTCCCACATCTCCCCAGTTGGTAATGGGTTTTCTACAAAGACATGCACCTTAGCTGGAGACGGCTAGGATTAAAGCCACCTCCTGAACCTCCCCATCCCGGCTTTTGAAGAAAATGTTTTACAATGAGTATCGAGGAATGAAAAATATCAAAGGCTTTCCCAGGCCTTGTACACTGCAGTACCTGTATCCATCAGAATCAGACTGGTGGAAACCCTATAGCAAGATGAGTAGTGGAATATTTTTAATGACCTGTGGAGTCCAGCTTAGGTTTCTCTTTCAAAGAGAATCTGGTCCATATATGCTTTCTGTCCTTTACCTAGTTCTGTGGGATAGTGTCAGCTAGGGAAGCCCACCCCGGGGGGAGGCAGGAAGAGGGGAAAAAAGCAGAATTCCTCCAAATCTTTTTTCTTCTAAGGCTTTTCTTCCTCTGGCCCGTCATTTCCCCTCTCAGACCCCCACCCACCAGCTGTGAGTTCAAAGAAAGGAACGTGGATCCCTAAAGGAAAAAAAAAAGAGCCTGTTTTTCTGCAAAACCCCTATCCTCCCTCCTCACACAGCCCATAAAACACTCTCTCCTTTAGGGTGTGGGAGTATTTATTTATAGGAAAAAATAAATACCAAGAAAAGGTTACTGAACTACTTGGAAGCCAAACTCTTTTTCTTTCTTTTATGGTGTCCTTGGCAGGATTTCACCTACTGGTTGGATTCTCTGTCCCCGATTGCTTCCAACCCAACAGAAAAAAAACACACCAAAAAAATAAATCTACCATCTGTACAATGTGGCCAAGAAGTGAGGAGAGAGCAGAGTCAGAACCATTTGAACAGCACAGACCTTCTTATTTGTGTAGCTTAGGCTCTAAATCTAGTTTTTCTTACAGGGCAATGAAAGCTTAGTGACAGATGGTATTATTAAATTAAGAATAAATCTCCATTCCTCTTTCACATTTATTCAAAAATTGTTAAAGCAATAATGTTGTTTTCAGTCTTGGACATAGTTAAATATTTATGGACACTAGGTTTCCACTGGGGAAACCATCTTCAGTGGCTATTAGTATCATCTTTTAAATTGCCCTTGTTCTAATTTATGGGAAGAGGTCCTGAGCTTCAAAATTGTGTTTTGCACATTCAGCTAATTTCCCTAATTCAGATTTCAGTTTCATCATAGTCATCATTTAGAAAATCTCTGGAGACAGATAAGCTCTTCTGGATAGGGTCCACAGATAATAGTAATAATGATGATAAAAATTAATAGTAACAATAACTGTGGTAATTCAAGTGCTTAGTACGAAGCTCTGTAAACAGTAAGGGCTCAATAAATACCACTGATTGATTTGTGAAGCTCTTGATAATAACTATTATTATTGTGGTATCTGTTAAGTGCTTACTAGGCGTCAGGCACTTTATTAAGACCTGAGCTAGATACAAGATTAATCCAGTTGGACACAGTTCCTGTCACACATGGGGCTCCCAGTCTCAATCCACTTCTTACAGATGAGGGAACTGAGGCACAGAGAAGTGAAGTGACTTGCCCAAGGTCACACAGCAGACAAGTGGCAGAGCGAGGATTAGAACCCAGGTCCTTCTGACTCCCAGGCCTGTACTCTATCCACTAAGTCATGCTGCCACTCCAATACTTTATTGCTTCTAATACCTCTTTCTGATGCTCAGATTGGAACAGAGCAGTTGTGGAAGAGGGCCCCGATGGCAGGTGATTACCAGGCTAATGTAATGGAATGGTAAATTCAACTATTGCTGGGCCACTTCCATCTTTCTCTGACTGAGCACGCTCAGTATAAAGGCCTGAAAATGGATGTTCTGCTACACCTTAAACTTAACGTGTCTGAAACAGAACTCCTCATCTTCCTACCCAAATCCTGCCTTCTTCCAGATGTTATCGTAACTGCTGATGCATCACTATCCTCCCTTGGTATTATCCTTGACTCATCTCTCTCATTCAACCCACATATTCAGCCTGTTACTAAATCCTGGTGGTTCTACCTTCAGCACCTCTAGAATCCAACCTTTCCTCTCCATTCAAACTGCTATCACACTGATCCAAGCACTTATTGTTTCCAGTCTTGACAACTGCAAGCAACTGCCTCCTTGCTGACCTCCCTTCCTCCTGTCTCTCCCTCCTCCAGTCCATATTTCACTCTGCTGCCCAGTTCATTTTTTCTAAAAAATGCTCAGCTTATGTCACCTTCTCCTCAAAAACCTCCAATGGTTACCCATCCATTCCTGCAAACAGAAACTCCTTATCACTGACCTTAAGACATCGATCAGCTAAGCCCCTCCTTCCTCACCTTACTGATGTCCTAATACAACCCAACCAAAACACTTCACTCTGCTAACATCAACCTATTCACTGTACCGCAATCTTG
The DNA here is from genome assembly GCF_004115215.2 of Ornithorhynchus anatinus. NCBI lineage: Eukaryota > Metazoa > Chordata > Mammalia > Monotremata > Ornithorhynchidae > Ornithorhynchus > Ornithorhynchus anatinus. Next base: position 43,974,523 of record NC_041729.1, read on the forward strand.
TCTATCTTGATGCCAACCCTTTGCCCACATCCTTCCCCTGTCCTGGAACTCCCTCCCCTTTAATTTACAACAGATCCCCACTCCCTTTATCTTTAAATACAACACAAATCACATCTCCATCTCCCGACTAAGCCCTCACATCGTTATTTGCCCTCCCCTCTCCATCACCTATGAATTTGGAGCTAAACCCTTAAGCAGTGTTTATTTTTCACCCCACCTGACCAGCACTTGTGTATATATCTATTTGTAACTTATGTTCATGTCTATCTCCCCTTCTAGTCTGTAATCTCCTTGTGTGCAGGGATCGGCTATACCTATTTTGTTGTATTGTACTCTCCCAAATGCTTAGTTCTGTGCTCAGTAAATCTTCACTGATTGATTGAAAAGAATTGTTTTTGTTACACATGCTCAGCGAGAATGTGTGGCTGCTGCAGTGTTCCACCAAAACTTTAGTTGCTTCTTTAAAGCAGAGTCTGCACAATCTCTCAAAGAAACTAAATTGAAGCACAGTTACAGAAAGGTTACAATAAGGTTCATTTAATTCTTTTGAACGCTATTCATTAAGCACTTACTATGGGTCTGGTACTGTTCTAAACACTGGGGTAGATACAAAGTAATCAGATTGGACACAGTCCATGTCCCACATGGATCCTGCAGTCTTAATCGGCATTTTACAGATGAGGTAACCGAGGCACAGTGAAGTTAAGTGACTTGTCCAAGTTCACACAGCAGAAAAGTGGTGGAGCCAACATTAGAACCCAGGTCCTCTGATTCCTTGGCCCATGCTCTTTCCACTAGGCCATGTTGCTTCTCATTTATACTCTTCTTCTTTACTTATTTTTACTGTTGGAGGTGTTCCCAGGTATGAGCCTTGGGGTTATGAAAGAAGCAGATTTACCATGTGGATGGTCTGTTTTCTAGTGACTAGGGGAGGCTTAAACTCACTAGATGACTTATTTTTTAAAAAAAGAAAACTAAACAGAAAATATGATATTAAAAAGAACCCAAAGAAATGAAACATTCCAAAATACAGATATCCCTTGGTATTCAGAGGATTTGGTTAGAAAAGCCCTGAAAAGAAAGGAGCTCTTTGGCCAGAGTCTAAGGTCCTTGAGGGCAGGGAGTATGTCTATTTACTCTATTGTACTTTGCCAAGCTCTCCAGACCATTTATTGATGGATTGATTGATTGGCAGAGGGCAGTAGGCAGAGCAGGCAAGAGGACAGAGGCCAAGGCCAAGATTTCCAGTCGGTGCAGGTCAACTTCCCTCGCACAGACATCAGGCATCTGAATCATGCCTCCACACCCAAGTACAATATTAAGAACTTTGGGGATAAATAGAAAAAGATCATTGCTGATTCTAACTTCAGTTTATGAGAGCCCCAGTCTTTCACTGAATTTGAGTTTTAATAATACCAAAACTGAGCAAAGCCTTGTCAGAGATGTGTGGGGTGTAGTGAGGGGGGCGTGAGGAGATTTAGAAAAGGACACACACAGACACATTTATACATACATATATGTATATAAGTGCACAAATATAGATGATTTATCAACAAAAGTTAATCGTGAAAATTGTAACGAACCTATAGGGCTGCAAGAAGCAATGTAATAAGGAGAACTCAGTGGCAGGGAACTAATACCACATTACCAAAGGTGCTAAATAGGCAAGGTGTATTTGCAGGTGAAACATGAAAGTTCCCCCGACTTCGGACAAATTCCTTAATTACTCTGTATGTTGGGGGGACTACTGACAGTTCAATTTTTCCTCTTTGAGAAAGAAATAGAATAAACATTATTATGTGGATTACAGCTGTCCTCATTCATCAGCACATATGCTAAACAGAACCCCATGTTAGAGATAACATTTACAGTCTACTAAAGGAAGAAAAGAAAAATCTCTAAATGAACTAATTTCCATACTCCCATGAAAAAGTCAACTTGTCTGGCATCTAAAACACTTGCTCACTCATCCAGTTTTTTAGTTAACCCTAATTTACTAGAAGGGTTTAGAAATTTAGCTAAATAAGCAACCTCTTTTTTTAATCCATTAAAGGAGCATGGGCCTGGGAGTCAGAAGGACTTGGGTTCTAATCCTGGCTCTGTCTCTTGTCTGCTGTGTGACCTTGGGCAAGTCACTTAACTTTTCTGTTCCTCAGTTACCTCATCCGTAAAATGAGGATTAATACTGTGTGCCTCATGTGGGACAGGGACTGAGTCCAACTTGGTAAATTTTGTACCTACCCCAGTTTTAATACAGTGCCTGGCAAATAATGAGCACTTAAATACCATTAAAAAAAAAAAGACCAGAAGTCAAGGACACCCAAGTTCTAGCCCCAGCTTTGTCCCTGGCTTATTGGGTGACCCTGGGCAAGTCATTTACTCTTTCAGGATCTGTTTCTTCTTCTGCAAAATGGGGATAAAATAGCTTGAGAGTCCCATGCAGGCCAGAGACAAAGTTAGTCGGTGTTAACACATAGTAAGCACTTAATAAATGTCATCATTATCACCTTCTTCACCTTCTCCTGAGATCACTGTCTCCGAAAGGCAAATATCCTAATGAAGCAAGGACAGAGCAATTCTTCATGGTCCTGAGGACTTCTGCAAGATACTGCGAAATCCCTTTCATTGAAAAACACGAAGAATCTATTCCATGCAATTTGGACTCAGAGATGGGAAGAAAGCTACCTGTACTGGGAGAGAAGCTGGAACCATAGAAACCAGCACCTCTCCCATACTCCTGGCTGGGACACTCGAGAAGAGGGAGTAGGAAATGGTTTGAAAACCATTCAAACTGGCCCTAATACTTGTGGAACTTTCAAGGTGAGAAGCTGTGTGACCTGGTGGAAAGAGCTTGGGCCTGGGAGTAAGAGAAACTTGGTGCTAATCCTCGCTCTGCCACTTGTTTGCTGTGTGACCGTAAACAAGTCACTTAGCTTGTCTTTGCCTCAGTTACCCATCTGTAAATTGGGGATTAAGACTGTGAGGCATAACTGTGACATTTGTTAAATGCTTGATATGTACCAAGCACTGTACTAAATGCTGGGGTAGATATAAGGTATTCAGGTTGGACACGGTGACTATCTCAATTAACATTCTAAGTAGGAGGGAGAAAAAGTATTAAGTCCCTATTTTACAGAGGAAGAAACTGGGGTATATAGAAGTTAAGTGATGTGCCCAAGGCCACACAAGAGGTTAGTGGCAGAGTGGGATTAAAATCCAGATCCTCTGACTCCCAGACCCATGCTCTTTCATTAGGACAAGCACTTCTCTAAATAGTTCTGCCTGCTCCTTGAACTGCAGGCCCTAGCAGAAACATGCCTGACAGGAATGAGAGAATGCAAATGCCCAGGTACAAGCCATTATCACTATAATCAATTCCTTTGCTTAGATTCTAGGTCCCTCCATTTCTGACAAGAAACTTCATCAACCTATTAGCTCTTAATTTAGCTTTCTTAGTGATTGTGACTAAATGTTTCTGACAGTATTTCTTACTGCACTCTCAAACTGTGAAGGATTTTGATGGACTCTAACTGATTAAAGTCCATTTAAAAATGTAGGATTAGATAATGGCAGATCAATTTAGGTTCAAATCCCGGCTCTGCCATTTGTCTGAGTGAATTTGAGCAAATCAATTCACTTCTCTATGCCTCAGTTACCTCATCGGGAAAATGGGGATGGAAACTGTGAGCCCCATGTGGGGCAGGGACTGTGTCCAACCCAATTACCTTGTATCTAGCCCAGCGCTTAGTACAGTGTCTGGCACATAAGTGATTACCAAATACCACAATTATTAATTACTATTACTTAGCACAATGACCGTGCCTTCTTGCTGAATAGGCTGAATGCTTTGAAAAGTATTTACATGCTTACATATAAAAATTATAATTCTAAATATTTTATAATTAGGTGTATATTTATATTGCTATTTGATCATGTAGCTCCATTAATTAAGCTATATACCTTTTGTTATATTTGCATTATGGGGTCAAATTTTTTTTAATGGTATATGTTAAGATTTAAATATGTGTCAGACACTGTAGTAGGCACTGGGATAGATACGAGCTTATCAGGTTGGTTATCCTACATGGAGCTTACAGTCTTAATCCCCATTTTACAGCTGAGATAACTGAGGCAAAAAGAAGGTAAGTGACTTGTCCAAGGTCTCACAACAGACAAGTGGCAGAGCCGGGATTAGAACAAGTCTTTCTGACTCCCAGGCCCATGTTCTATCCCTTAGGCCACATTTGAAAAGGAAATGTGTCAGTAATAGTGTACTCTCCCAAGTGCCTAATAAGTGTCTACACACAGTAAGTGCTCAATAAATACTACTGACAGACTGACAAAATTCATTTATGCATCTGACCTAATAATTCCCTAAGGGAAACTCCAGTGGTTAAGAGGGGAAAGAAATATTTTCCTGCCATCAGGACATGCATTTGACTTTAAATCTCATCCTTGAGATGCACCTTCTCTGAACCGAAAGATATGTCTATAAAAATTATACAATATTTAGCATGTCATAATAATAATAATAATAAAATTATTGTGACATAGTAAGTGTAAAACTTACCGTGTGCCAAAAGCCATACTAAACACTGGACAGATCCACTATAATCAGTTTGGAGAAAATCCCTGTCCCACATGGGGCTCCCAGTGAAAGGGAGAGAGAGAACAGGGATTTCATTTCCATTTTACAGATATGGATGAAGCACAGATAAGTTGAGTGACTTGTCCCAGGTCATACATTAGGCATGTGGCAGAGCTGGGGTTAGACTCCAGGTGCCCTGACTCCCAAGCCCATGCTCTCTCCGCTAGGCCAGAATGCTTCCCATGGCTCAGTGGAAAGAGCCCGGGCTTGGGAGTCAGAGGTCATGGGTTCGAATCCCTGGTCTGCCGCTTCTCAGCTGTGTGACTGTAGGCAAGTCACTTCACTTCTCTGTGCCTCAGTTACCTCATCGTAAAATGGGGATTAACTGTGAGCCTCATGTGGGACAACCTGATTACCCTGTATCTCCCTCAGTGCTTAGAATAGTGCTCTGCACATAGTAAGCGTTTAACAAATACCAATATGATTATTATTTTGTTTACCACTCTGTTTCAATGGTACCATTAATTGTCCTAATTGGAATGTAGATCAATGAAGGTGGGTGAAGTCCAAAGTCTCCATAGAGGATTGCAGGTCAAGGAGGAGGTATCCAGATCATCCAACTGCTCCAGAACAGATGGGATAAATTTTCCTCTTCACTGATGCTGGTATTAAACTGTGTAACTTTCTCAAAGCATTTCAGTTGGATTGTGGAGGAGGAGTGATTTTTTTTTAAGTCTGTTTGTTTGCTTCTTTTCTTAAACCGTCACAGACCACTCTGGAAATTGCCAGTTGGAGTAAAGAGTTGCCACACAAAAGAAGCTGAAGCCACTGTATCACTTTACTGTCTGAGGCTTTTCTATGTTTTCAAAGGCCAAAATGGGATTTTAAATGAGTCTAAATGGCCTTCTCTCCTCACGGGTCAAGACAGGAACATAGGGAAACTCTCAGCCAGCACTGAGTTCTTTGTAAAGCAAAAGCCTGCACAGCTACCTGACACACCCTGGCTTTTTGACTTGATTCCTATATCCCAAATATCTGTTTGATTGGGGCAAAAACAAGATGAACAAGAAGTGTATATTCCTATGGCAAGGAATTTCTGTTTGATGTGGAGGTACATGAGCAGCCATTGGAGGTTCTTGAGGCAAGGTGTATTGGATAGAGCAGGGGCCTGGAAGTCAGAAAGTCATGGGTTCTAATCCCAACTCTGCCACTTGTCTGATGTGTGACCTTGGGCAAGTCACTTAACTGGGCTTTATTTCTCTCATCTGTAAAATGGGGATTGGAGACTATAAAACCCATGTGGGACAGGGATTGTGTACAACCTCATTTGTTTGTATCCAACCCAGTGCTTAGTACAGTTCCTGGAACATAGTAAGCACTTAAATACCACAATTATTATTATTACTGAGGAATGGAGAAACATGGACTGAACAGTTCTGTAGAAAAGTGATCTAGGCAGCAGGGTGAAGTATGCTCTGGAATGGGGAGAGATAGGAGGCTGGGAGGTCAACAAGGAGGCTAATGCAGTAATCAAGAAAGGATAGGATAAACACTTGGATTAATAAAATACCAATTTGGAGATTTTAGCAATGTTGTGAAGGTTGAACTGACAGGATTTGGTGACATGAATATGTGGGTTGAATGAGAAAGATGAATCTAAGCTTGTTGTGGGCACACAATAAGCACTCAGTAAATACGATTGAATGATTGACTGTTACAGGGAGACAGGGCGAATAGTGGTGCTCTCTAAGTGATGGTAAAGTTGGGGAAGAGCAGACTTTGGTCAGCAATATGAAAAATTCTGTTTTGGACAAGTTTAAGTTTGAGGTGTCAGTGGATCATCCAAGTCAAGATGTCCTGAAGGCAAAGGGAAATACGAGACTGCAGAAAGGGAGAGAGATCAGGCCTGGAGATGAAGATTTGGGAATCATCTGCATAGTTGAAGTCACAGGAGCGAATGACTTCTCTCTAAGGAGTGGATGAAGATGGAGGATAGAAGGGGACTCAGAACCGAAACTTGAGGGACTCTTAATTAAAGCTTGGGAGGCAGAGGAAGAGCCTGTGAAAGAGACTGAAAATGAGTGACCAGAAAGTTAAAAGAGGAATCAGGAGAGGATAATGCCAGTGAAGCCGAGGTTGGATTATCCTTTGACACTGTTGACCATCCCCTCCTCCTCCATACCTTATCTCACCTTGGCTTCACGGACTCCGTCCTCTCCTGGTTCTCCTCTTACCTCTCTGGCCGGTCCTTCTCGGTCTCCTTCGCTGGCACCTCATCCCCCTCCCATCCTTTAACTGTTGGAGTTCCTCAAGGGTCAGTTCTTGGCCCTCTTCTGTTCTCCATTTACACTCACTCCCTTGGTGAACTCATTCGCTCTCACGGCTTTGACTACCATCTCTACGTAGATGACACGCAGATCTACATCTCCGCCCCGTCCTCTCCCCCTCCCTTCAGGCTCGCATCTCCTCCCGCCTCCAGGACGTCTCCACCTGGATGTCGGCCCGCCACCTAAAACTCAACATGAGCAAGACTGAGCTCCTCATCTTCCCTCCCAAACCCAGTACTCTCCCAGACTTCTCTATCACCGTGGATGGCATGACCATCCTTCCCGTCTCTCGGGCCCACGATCTCGATGTCATCCTTGACTCGTCTCTCTCGTTCACCCCACACATCCTATCCGTTACCAAGACCTGCCGGTTTCACCTTTCCAATATCGCCAAGATCCGCCCTTTCCTCTCCACCCAAACGGCTACCTTACTGCTACAGGCTCTTGTTATATCCTGGCTAGACTACTGTGTCAGCCTTCTCTCTGACCTCCCTTCCTTCTCTCTCGCCCCGCTCCAGTCTATTCTTCACTCCGCTGCCCGGCTCATCTTCCTGCAGAAATGATCTGGGCATGTCACTCCCCTTCTTAAACAACTCCAGTGGTTGCCTATCAACCTCCGCTCCAAACAAAAACTCCTCACTCTAGGCTTCAAGACTCTACATCACCTTGCCCCTTCCCACCTCTCGTCCCTTCTCTCTTTCTACCGCCCACCCCGCACGCTCCGCTCCTCTGCCGCCCACCTCCTCACCGTCCCTCGGTCTCGCCCATCCCGCTGTCGACCCCCGGGCCACGTCCTCCCACGGTCCTGGAATGCCCTCCCTCCTCACCTCCGCCAAACTGATTCTCTTCCCCTCTTCAAAACCCTACTTAAAACTAACCTCCTCCAAGAGGCGTTCCCAGACTGAGCTCCTCTTCTCCCTCTACTCCCTCTACCACCCCCCCTTCACCTCTCCGCAGCTTAACCCTCTTTTCCCCCCATTTCCCTCTGCTCCTCCCCCTCTCCCTTCCCATCCCCTCAGCACTGTACTCGTCCGCTCAACTGTATATATTTTCATTACCCTATTTATTTTGTTAATGAAATGTACATCGCCTTGATTCTATTTAGTTGCCATTGTTTTTACGAGATGTTCTTCCCCTCGACTCTATTTATTGCCATTGTTCTTGTCTGTCCGTCTCCCCCGATTAGACTGTAAGCCCGTCAGACGGCAGGGACTGTCTCTATCTTTTGCCGACTTGTTCATTCCAAGTGCTTAGTACAGTGCTCTGCACATAGTAAGCGCTCAATAAATACTATTGAATGAATGAATTATGTTTCCAGGAGAAGGGGGTGGTTGACAGTGTCAAAGTCAGCTGAGAGGTCGAGAAGGATTAGAATAGAGTAGAGGCCTTTGGATTTGGCAAGAAGGTGACCTTGGAGAGGGCAGTTTTGGTGGCGCAAAGTGGGTGGAAGCCAGATTACAAGAGAGAATTGGAGGAGATGTGGAGGCAGCAGGTCTAGATAATTTGCTCAAGGAGTTTAGAGAGGAATGGTAAGAGGGATATGGGGTGATAACTGGAGAGAACTGTGGGATCAAGGGAGGTTTTTTGGTAAGATGGGGAGACATGAACATGTTGAATAGTAAAACCACTTAAAATTGCAAGAGGAGAAGCAATTGGAGGCATTATTGAAGGGTATGGACACATTTCTCTAAGTAGATGTTAAGAAAGTAAGAGAAAAAGAGACAGCCCAGACATCAGAGAAAGACTAAACAGCACAACAACAAAGACGCATCAACACATCCAGGGCCACCTACTCACCTTACTGTAAGAGGGCTTTAAAAATGACTCAAAAAAATCAGGCTTTTTGCTCCTTTAGATGAGTCTCCTATTTCATCCAAATTAGTGAGGCTTTCCTGCCAAAATCAGGTTCTTAACATTCAAGAGAAACTCATTTCTTATTTTGTGCTTAGGGTCATTAACAAATATGTACACAGTGCCCTCTAGAGACACCTTTCCAGAGCTATAGAGGCTGGACACTTCGCTGCCCTGTCATGTGGAAGCTTGAGTAGACCCTCAGGAGCACTGGTGCTAATTCGATGGGGGCATTGGCTTTTGAACTGGACATCCGGCTTTGCTCATCCCTGGCTTCTGATAAGACTTGAGTATTTCCAATTAGGCTAAGGCCCCAAATGGTGGCTTATAGACCTGTTTGCTCTTTGAATCATCATAATCACTGTGGTATGCTATTGATTCCTCTCTACTTGCTTTGTTTTGTCTGTCTCCCCGCTTCTAGACTGTGAGCCCACTGTGGCGTAGGGATTGTCTCCATTTGTTGCTAAATATTCTGCTCACAGTAAGCGCTCAATAAATACAATTGAATGAATGAATAGTATTTGTTAAACACTTCTTATGTGCCAAGCACCGTACTAAGCACTGAAGGAGCTGCAGGACGATCAGGCTGGATGCAGTCCTTGTCCCACATGGGCTCACAGTCTAATGGGAAGAAGAAGATTCCCCGCCTCATCCCCTGCAAAATCCTCACCCACTTTCTGTTTCTGTACACAAAAGAAAAAGTGGGTAGTTCTACTCACTGCTGACCCCTGCTAAGTGCTCGCCAATGCTCATTCCATGCCAGCTCAACTGGAAAAGTGCTTAGCCAGGTGGTCTTCTTTCTCCTGATATATTGAAGAGAAGGTGGTCACCATTTGAGTTGGCCCCAGTTGGCTCCAAGAGGGTCCTGGCCAAGAGAGCTGGAGACTGGCAAGGCTGGGGTCATCCAATTAATTGTTAATATTGATTGAGCACTTACTGCGTGCAGAGCACTGTACTAAGTGCTTGGGAGCATACAGCACAGCAATATGGCGGAGACATTTCCTGCCCAAAACAAGCTTACATCCTAGAGGTGGCCATACCCTCTGGGTCTCAGCCCTATCTCCTGGGGGCGGGGGGGGGGGGGGGGCGGGAGCTTTCAAAAGGACCCTGCTTCTTAGTGCAGGACCAAAATGGGACCAAGAACCAAAAAAACCCATGCAACCAGTGAGGCCGATCCCAGCCCTTGCTGTCCTCATGCTTTCGTCTCGTCCAACTCACCCCTGACCTTTCACCCACGTTATGCCTCTGCCCTGGAACGCCCTCCCTCTTCATATCTGACAATCAGTTACTCTCCCCTCATTCAAAGCCTTAATGAAGGCACATCTCCATCAAGAGGCCTTCCCTGACTAAGCCCTCATCTCTTTTTCTCACACTGTCTTATGTGTCTCCCTGACTTACTCCTACCCTCAGCCCCACAGCACTTCATAGCACAGCACATACCCAAAATTTACCTACTAATATAAATGACTGTCTCCCCCTCTAGACTTCAAGCTCAATGTGAGCAGGGAATGTGTCTGTTATATTGTGATAATGTACTTTCCAAAGCTCTTAATCCAGTGCTCTACATACAGTAAGCGATCAATAAATACGATTGATTGATTCATCTCCTTTGCTCCATATTTCCCCGTCTACCCCGATCTTCCAGGACACCAATCTCTGAGATGCATGAAGCGAAGCTGTTGTCTACAAGTGTGTGAGGGTGTATATATTACATAGTTAAAAACAAAGGATTTATTTACTGGAAGAAATTAGGGGGCAGTTTGCCTGTAAATTTGCTAACCAACCAATTGTGACTATTGAGTGCTTTTTTTAAAAAATGGTATTTAAGCACTTACTATGTGCCAGGCACTGTACTAAGAACTGGGGTAGATAGAAACCAATCAGGCTGGACACATTCCCTGTCCCACCTGGGACTCACAATCTTAATCCCCATTGTACAGATGAGGTAACTGAGGCATAGAGAAGTGAAGTGTCTTGCTCAAGGGCACACAGCAGACAAGTGGTAAATCTGGGATTAGAACTCTGGTCCCTCTAACTCCCAGGACCATACTCTATCCATTAGGCCACGTTGCTTTCAATATGCACAGGACTTAGCACTTGGGAGAATACAACAGAGTTGTTAGACGTGTTCCCTTACCCCAGTAAGCACTTACTGATGGTTATTTTCTATCAACAAGTAAATTATCCTCAATACCACCAACAGTAAGGTTTTCACCATCACCATTATTATAAACCAAGTGTCACCTTGGGTGTGGAATCCTATTTAGTGGTTATTGAACATTAGTAGTACACAGTCCCTACTTGTAATTCAATGGAAGTGAAAATCATGAACATATTTGGAATTCATTTTGTGTGCATGAATCTGTCTTCAGGCTAGTGTTTGTGTATTTGTGGTCTAGTAGGGTAGGTTTTATTGCGTTAGGTTAGAGTGGTAAATTCCAAGGTTCATTTGCCCCCTATGGGGTAGAAGTTATTTTGCACTCTCAAGAAGAGATGGAAACATTCAGTCTTCCTTTGAGAACAACATGTGATAGCATCAAAAGGATAGGCATTATTTTTAGCTCCTTTGGCTGGAGGGAAAGAAAGAAAATGGTTCCTTTTCTTAAGGTTAATCGGTGACCAGAGGAAGTATAAGGGGAGGTGTCGTGTTGCTGAGAGCAGTAAGAAAAACAGTCAATATTTGAGAAAGAGAATATAAGGATGGGAGGCCAAGGGAGTAGAACGATGCAAACAACTGAAAAAATTCAGGCAATTGAATCAATCAATCGATCAATGGCATTCACTGAGAGCTTACATGTATAGAGGACTGTATTAAGCACTTGGGAGAGTATGACAGAGTCAGTAGACTTGGTTAAAAAGAACTTTCTGAAAATCTATACCCAACCCATTAACTCTTGCTAACCTCTTTTTCTAATTGGTACATTTTAGCCTGACTTGCTCGATTCACTATCTTTGCTTTGCCAGTTAGGTCTTGGAGTGCCACACAAGTAGAGACTGAGGAATAGGAGGCTTTAATTCCCAATGAAATAACTGATGAGAACATCACTAACCATTTTAACAACAACAAAAAAAATAAAATTAGCATTAATTTTAGTGGTCTTCGTATTAGGAGTGGTTAATCTCTTGTCATTCCAACTTCTGCTTCCATTCAGGAAGCCTAGAGTTCGGGGACTCAAAATTATGCATTTCACATTTTATTCACCTTCTAATTAAACTGGCTGAATCATAAGAGATTGTTGCTTTTTGTTGTTTTTACTGTAGACCTCACTTCGGTACCTTGAAAATGGATACACATTTCCTCTTTTCACAAGACTCGATTTGATTTTCTTTTGTTCCCAACCTAATGTTATAATCACAATCAAATCAGACAGAAACCCTTTAAAGTAATGGAATGGAAAGACAGCTTTTAAGGTCTATTAGCCTCATTATTCACCAGAATAAATTTGGATCAGGCAATGTAAACAGCAGCTATGCTCTAAGTTATCACTCTTTCAAGATACTGTGGCTTCCACCTTTATTTCAAAAGCAGGAATCTGATCAAAAATTCAATTTCTCAGTTTCTAAGAAGCATTACAGCCTGAAAGTGGCCACAGATGTTTGGTGAACAGTGCCAAAACTATATGCACACTTAAGGGTTATTAGCTATTCCAACTCTTCTAGTAGCTAGTTTTTATCCTTTTTATCATTATTATTATTATTTCAGCATTCCAAAGCTGAATTCATGTTCCCTCTGGAGGAGAAAATATTAATTTCATTTTGTGATTCTCCACGAAAGCGTTGACAAATACTGCAAGATTTAGCAGTCAATGAAAGACACCAAAATTATGTGATATTTTAACTTGACAGTGTTTCTAGAAGCGCTCTGTAGGGAACACAAAATAAAGATGTGTTAAAATCTCAAATATGTAGGATGTGGATGTGGATTTTTTTATATATATACTTTCACGCTGAAAGCAGTTTGAGAGTAATGACTCTCTGAAAGCCTTCAGAATATGCCATTTGAATCTGATAGCTGCTTCATCAGCACCATCATGGCTGGTCCAATATACCATTACCTTAATGAGAACCCTCAAAAAGAGTTGGCTTGTGAGCCATAGAATCAGATTTCCAGACAGATGATGAACAAAGCCAGTTAGTGATTACTTAACTTTCAGGGTCAACCTGCCTACGGGAGCTGGAATTTATTTTTCCAGACCACCTTTTTCCCCTAGGAAATTAAGCCTTAAACATAGCCCCAGGTAGAGAGCACTGCTCCAAATGTGTGCTTAATAAATGTTATTACAACTACCACTTCTTGGGGATAGCCACCAAGAACAAAGCTCAAAGCGAGGTAGAGTTGACTGGTCACCACTCACTAACTCATTTTCAGACTAAGGCTTATGAAGAAAGAAACTATCCAATGCTCCTGACCCATAGGAGGTCCGTACCAAAGCCAAGAGGGAGGTGAACAGCTGCTGAGGGGTGAACTGAAAAACACCCTGCTTAAATGATGCGTCCCTGAGGGAAGGAAAGGGCCGGACACTGCTTTCCTGTAGGACAGGCAAGCTCTGTCTGAGATTGTTATATTGTGCTTTCCCAAGCACTTAGTACAGTGCTTTTCACTCAGTAAACATTCAATAGATACGATTGAATGAATGAAGCCCCGTTTCAAGCTCAAAGGATATTGCTGTTAGGTCTTCCCCAGGGGTAAAAGTAAAAAACTCCCACCAGAATGCAGGCAGTGATTTGTGGCAGGAGGCCATCCTGTGGGGGTCCAGGAGGAAAGCCTCGCTGGCCCCCACAGGGTCCCAGGCCAGAAAGGGGAATACATGCTGTGGGCAGAGGGCTTAGAGTGGAACGACCATTTTGCCTCCACCCTCTCCGGTTTCCAGCTCTGACTTCTGGTGACCAAGAAAGAGAGGGACATGGGGAGGGATTGACGTCAGCTGCCCTTCCCCGAACCAGGTCACATCCAGCTAGCCAAAAGGGCTACCATGGATCCATTTTCAGTCTGGGACTTTTTCTTTTACCAGGGCTGAGTTATTGGCCCAGTCCAGCTGTCCGGTCTTTCCAAATGCAGTACTGTTGTGGGCCACATATACCCAGAACAAAAACAATTTGGTGCATCATGTAGGCATTTGTCTAGCTCCATTATTATTATTTTTTAAGTCCTACTTTTCTCTCAATTACCCAGGCCACAGCAGGTTTTGAGAAGTAGCGTGGTTTAGTGGAAATAATACAGGATTGGGAGTCAGAGATTGTGGGTTCAAATCACTGCTCTGCCACTTGTCAGCTGTGTGACTTTGGGCAAGTCACAACTTCTCTGTGCCTCAGTTACCTCATCTGTAATTAGGGAATTAAGTCTGGGAGCCCCACGTGGGACAACCTGATTACCTTGTATATACCCCAGCACTGAAAACAGTGCTTGGCACATAGTAAGAGGTCAACAAATACCATCATCATCATCATCATTTTAGCCTGAATTACCCAGGTATTTTTTCCCCATATAGTCCTTTCCCACTGTCACACTTTGTTCTCCCTAGCTACCCAAAGCCCAACCTTGGGTTCATCCTTTTCATTATGCTTCTGACTTGATGTGGGTCTCCCCTCGCTTTGGCCAGAGAAAGGTAACCTCTGGTCAGGAGTATCTTTAGAACAGATCTCCTCCCTCCTTGCAAGTGCCACCTCCTCCACCTGTGCTTTGGACCCCATTCCTGCTCATCTTATAAAAACTATCGCCCCTTCCCTCCTCCCCTCCTTAACTTCTATCTTTAACCACTCACTCTCCAATGGCTTCTTCCCCTCTGCCTTCAAACATGCCCATGCCTCCCCCATCCTAAAAAAACACTCTCTTGACCCCACTGCCCTTTCCAGTTATCACCCTATCTCCTTTCTACCCTTCCTTTCCAAACTCCTAGAATGAGTCGTCTACACTCGCTACCTCCAATTCCTCAACTCCAACTCTCTCCTTGACCCCCTCCAGTCTGGCTTCCGTAATAATAATAATAATGTTGGTATTTGTTAAGCACTTACTATGTGCAGAGCACTGTTCTAAGCACTGGGGTAGACACAGGGAAATCAGGTTGTCCCACGTGGGGCTCACAGTCAATCCCCATTTTACAGATGAGGTAATTGAGGCACAGAGAAGTTAAGTGACTTGCCCACAGTCACACAGCTGACAAGTGGCAGAGCCGGGATTCGAACTCATGACCTCTGACTCCAAAGCCCGTGCTCTTTCCACTGAGCCACACTGCTTCTGAGCCACGCTGCTTCTGTCCCCTCCACTCCACCAAAACTGTCCTCTCAAAGGTCACCAATGACCTCCTTCTTGCCAAATCCAATGGCTTCTACTCTATCCTAATCCTCTTCGACCTCTCAGCTGCCTTCGACACTGCCGACCATCCCCTTCTCCACAGCATATTATCCAACCTTGGCTTCATGGACTCCGTCCTCTCCTGCTTCTCCTCATATCTTTCTGGCCTTTCATTCTCGGTCTCTTTCTTGGGCTCCTCCTCCCGCTCCCATCCACTAACTGTAAGGGTTCCTCAAGAGTCAGTTCTTGGTATCCCTTCTGTTCTCCATCTGTACTCACTCCCTTGCTGAACCTCTATGCAGATGACACCCAAATCTACATCTCCTTCCCTGTTCTCTCTCCCTCCCTCCAGGCTCAAATCTGCTCCTGCCTTCAGGACGTCTCCACTTGGATGTCTGCCCGCCACCTAAAACTCAGCAAGTCCAAGACTGAGTTCCTTATCTTCCCTCCCAAACCCTGTCCTCTCCCTGACTTTTCTGTCACTGTGAATAGCACTACTATCCTTCCCATCTCACAAACCCACAATCTTGGGGTCATCCTTGAACTCTGCTCTTTCATTCACCCCACACATCCAATCCGTCAACAATACCTACCGACCTCACCTTCACAACTTCGCCAAGATCCGCCCTTTCCTCTCCATCCAAACTGCTACCTTGCTGGTACAATCTCTCATAATATTCCGACTGGATTACTGCATCAGCCTCATCTCTGATCTCCCATTCTCCTGTCTCTTCCCGCTTCAGTCTATATTTATCACTGCTGGGATTATCTTTCTACAGAAATGCTCTGGGCATGTCACTCCCTTCCTCAACATTCTCCAGTGGTTGCCTATCAACCTTCGCATGAAAAAAAAACTCCTCACTCTTGGCTTCAAAGCTCTCACCTTGATCCCTACCTCACACCTCCCTTCTCTCCTTCTACAGCCCAGCCCGTGCCGCTAACCTCTTCAGTGTGCCTCGTTCTCGCCTGTACTGTCATCGACCCCTGGCCCACTTCCTTCCACTGACCTGGAACATCCTCCCTCCTCACATCCACCAAACTAACTCTCTTCCCCTCTTCAAAGCCCCACTGAGAGCTCACCTCCTCCAGGAGGCCTTCCCAGACTGAGCCCTCCTTTGCCCTCTGCCCCTCCTCCCTCCCTCTGCTCTACCCCCCTCCCCACAGCACATGTGTATATCTGTATATATTATTTATTACTCTATTTTATTAATGATGTGTATATATCTATGATTCTATTAATCTATTTTGATGGTACTGATGCCTGACTACTTGTTTTGTTTTGCTGTCTGTCTCCCCCTTTTAGACTGTGAGCCCGTTGTTGGGCAGGGATTGTCTCCATCTGTTGCCGAATTATACATTCCAAGTGCTTAGTACAGTGCTCTGCACACAGTAAGTGATCAATAAATACAATTGATTGAATGAATGAAAGTTCATTCAATCATACTTACCGAACGCTTCCTGTGTGCAAATCACTGTACTAATCGCTTGGGAGAGTACAATATAACAGTAAACAGACACTTTCCCAGTTTGGGAAGCTCAGGACCACCACCATGCAGTTGGCCAGTCTCTACTAAATCTGAGCCAGCCCGCTCAGAACCCATGAACTGTTAGAGGAAGTTCACTCTCTGTAAACACTGCTCACAGCATCTGTTATTGCAGCTGGGAAAATGGCGATATAACCAGACTGCATCTCCCCAGTTGTACCCAGACCATGTCTCAACTTCCATGAAGAGGAAGAGCAGACCCATTCTGTCTTTCACATGCAGATCTTCATTCTATTCCTCTGTAGCACTGATAGGATTTAACTCTGCCAAATATCCTAGAGAGACTTCACTCCTAGGCTGTAGAAACTCTGTCTCTAAAAT
This sequence comes from Ornithorhynchus anatinus, assembly GCF_004115215.2. Lineage (NCBI taxonomy): Eukaryota > Metazoa > Chordata > Mammalia > Monotremata > Ornithorhynchidae > Ornithorhynchus > Ornithorhynchus anatinus. The sequence goes on from NC_041729.1 coordinate 43,991,446, forward strand.
GATGCTCAGACTTAACAGCACAGGGAGAAATCGATCACCACTGGTTACAGGATTAACTCCCTGGCACAGAGCATGAAAAAAATAAAAAAGAGGAAGAAGGGAGGGGAGAGAGACTTGTAAATCCTTAAAGAAATAACTGCAGAATGACTGTTTCTGCTTTTCATCCTGCCTAAGAGTTCAGCTAGAGTTTATTCATGGTTTCCCTCTGAACTGGGCTGCCTCCACCACAGAGGCAGGGAGAGAAGCCCTCCAGGAGAGACAGTGCTCTGCTGTCAAGTGTAAAGAGATAACATGCCTGAATCCTCGAGAACCCGTCTCTGTGGGATGGGTCAATTTGATGGAGGATCTAGTTCATTAAGTGCTCTAATGTGAATTTTACACCACCATTAGGAATAAATTGATTGATTCTTTGTTTAAAAAAAGGAGTACAGGTTGTAGATTTGTCTCCTCTTGGCCCAGCCATCATCCTTAATAGTCTCCAGAAAAGGATTTTACAGACCGAAAGATTAAAAATGATCTGCCCTTGGAGCCAAGCCAAGGCACAGCAATGAAGGGCAACTTGGTGGCCTAGGATATCTAAAGTGATCAAACAAATCTCATGACTCTTTTCCCTCCATTTTCCCCTAGAGAGAAGGAAAATGCACCTAAAATGAAATGTCCCAAAATCCTGGACAAATTGCAATGGTCGGTTTCCAAAAATTATAATCAAACCATCTAAAACCTCAGCCATCCAAAAAAGAAAAAGAACTAGGTGTAGATCTACCAATCAACAAGCTTGGTTAAGCTCACCAGAGCTCTTCCTCTTGAACAGATAGATCTCCAGTCAGCCTCAACTGATCCATTAATCAATCATTAGTATTAATTGACCACCTACTGTGGGCAGAGTCAGTCAGTCAATCATATTTATTGAGCACTTACTGTATGCAAAGCACTGTACTAAGTATTTGGGAGAGTATAGTATAACACTATAACAGACACATTCCCTGTGCACAACAAGCTTACAGTCTAGAGGGGGAGACAGATATTAATATAAATAAATACAATTCCAGATATGTACATAAATGCTGCAGGGCTGGGAAGGGTGATGAATAAAGGGAACAAGTAAGAGTGATGTAGAAGGGAGTGTGAGAAGAGGAAAGGAGGGCTTAGTCAGGGAAGGCCTCTTGGACGAGACATGCCTTCAATAAGGCTTTGAAAGTGGGGAGAGTCATTGTCTGTCGGCTATGAAAAGGGAGAGTGTACCAGGCCAGAGGCAGGATGTGGGCAAAGCACTGTTCTAAGCACCTGGGAGAGTAAAATAAAGTAATTAGACACGACCCCTGCCCTCAAGGAGCTTATAGTCAAGCAGAGAACAGACTAAAATAATTTACATACAGAAGGAAGAAGAAAAAGGGAAAACATACATGAGTTAGTGCAGTATAGTCTTAAATGGAGAGATAGAATTGACACCGAGTCATTACTCAAGCTAATCCTGTGCACACTCTGGTCACTGACCACTCTCCTGGGCCGTGTAGAGGGACATGGCCTAGATTGACATGAGTCACCTGTGACCCAAGCCTGTAATAATATTTATAGTAAGTACTGTGGTATTTGTTATTCACAAGAACTGGAGGTGGGATTAGAATTGGGGATTGCAGTGCTAGGCACCAGGGGACAGGTCAGAGATGAAGAGGATGTGATTCCTGCCTCTGAAGACCCTATTCTCTAATGGGACGACAATAGGCAAAAATTTCTTTACATGTGTGTCATTCTGGATTTGCCCAGTCTGAAAAACTACTTGCTAGGCTCCACCAACTTGTGCTAAAGGATGTTTTCTCACTCCTAAATTGTCTTCATGAAATATTGTGCTCATACTTTTCTTCCTATTGCTGAAATGATGGGTAGAAATTCAAAGAAATCCTGCCAATGGGAGAACCTACACTGTTTTGCTAAAACAGACAAGAAGCCCTGCTGTTCTAACACCTACCAGAAATCACATATTTCATTTCACTCTGTGCAAGATATCAAAGATTCACTACCCTCATGCCAGGGCCTGGGAATCAGAAGGTCATGGGTCCTAATCCCAGCTCCACCCGATGTCTGCTGCGTGACCTTGGGCAAATCACTTCACTGGGCCTCATTTACCTCATCTGTAAAATGAGGATTAAGAATGTGAGTCCTTTGTGGGTTAGGGACTGTGTTGAACCTAACTTGTATCTACCCTAGCATTTAGAATAGTGCTTGGCATATAGTAAGCACTGAAGAAGTACCATGGTTATTATTATTATTATTCTTTCCCTTCTGTCCTCCCCCTGGAGCCTCCTAGGTAACAAAAACTGTGAAATCAACTATACCACTAATTTTAATCATATTTAAGTACTTACTATGTGCCATGCATTGTACTAAGAACTGGAGTAAATCAAAGATGATGATGATGATATGATGATTATTACTTTAAGCACTTACTATGTATCAAGCACTGTACTAAACACTGTGGTAGATACAAGATAACCAGATTCTACATGGGACTCAGCAGGAGGGAGAAGAGGTATTTTGCAGGTGAGAGAACTGAGGCACACAGGGAAATTAAGTGACTTGTCCACATCACAGGTATATGGTAGAGCTGGGATTAGAACCCAGATCCTGTGATTCCCAGGCCTGTGCTCTTTAGGCCACATGGCTTTTCCACTACCTCTACTAATTCACCTGTCATAAATAACTTCCTAACTGGAAATGTAAAACTGATAGATCTGACTAAATTTTAACTACCCTCACCTTTAAAAATGTATTGCATATACTTTTCTCCTACTTTTAAAATAAATAAATGAGGTTTTCTAAATGCAGTATTGAAAGGAATCGCCCTAAATAATACCAAAAACGATCATCATCATTAAGTATCTCGGCTTTCTGGCCTGTCTCACCATTTCCTTTTGTAAATGATCAATTTAAACTGCCAGGTTGCTTCATTTCTCTGATTCATAAATTCAGTTTCTGCTTTGAAACGGGGAAAAAGATTTGGGGTGAAAAGAAAAACATGCATAACATTTTTCAGTGTCTTAAGTGTTAATTGCCAAGAAACAAAAAAGAATTGGGTTTCAGACAGCTATTATATAATGACAATAATTTTGAGAAATGAGTAGTGTCCAGAGAAACCCAATTAAAGTGTAATAAATTTTGTGCTTCAGGGGGATGGGGAAGAATTCTAGAAATTGCTTTGGAACAAAGTTTTAGGCAGTAACTTGGGAAAAGTGCTAAGTTAATCAAAGAGAGGATAATGTTTTTAAAATGGCTTTTCTAATTACCTTCCTTCATTAGACTCCAAAGTAACTAGCAGCCTTTCTGTCAGGTCCAGATTAGCAGGTGACTGAGTTTTTTTGCTGTGTCTACATTGGTCGAGTGCCATGTCAGAGATGGCAAAAACAACACCTCTCTGCCTCTTGGGTACCCATCCACTTGGAAAGGTTGCCGAAAAAGCAGGCTGGCACTGCAAAGAAGCAAAGTGTCCTAGTGGAAAGAGTATGAGCCTGGGAACCAGGAAGGGGCCTAAATCTGAATCCTGACTCCACCACTTGTCTGTTTTATGACTTTGAACAAGTCATTAAACTTTACTGTGTCTCCGTTTCTTCACCTGTAAAATGGGGATGAAATACTTGTTCTTCCTCCCCTTTGGAATGTGAGCGCCATGTGGGATTGGGATTGTATCTGATAGGATCATTTTATATCTACCCTAGAGCTCAGGATAGTGATCGGTACACACTAAGCATTTTGAAAATGCTGCAATTACTATTATGTTGCAATTGGCCGTTAGGGTCACAAAAGGTCAGAGGCCAGATTCAGACTGGAAACTTTAGGATGTTTGATGTTTAATTGTGGCAAACCTAAGGGATCAACTTGTAGGGGAAAATCTCCTGACCTAATCTGAAGCTCTCCTGCAACTGCACCTGGCTTTGGGATTGGGAGTCATAAGGACTTGAGTTCTAATCCCGGCTCTCACATTTAGAAATAATAATGTTGATGTTTGTTAAGTGCTTACTATGTGCCAAGCACTATTCTAAGCACTGGGGTAGGTAAAAGGCAATCAGGTTGTCCCACGTGGGGCTCACAGTCTGCATCCCCATTTTACAGATGAGGTAACTGAGGCACAGAGAAGTTAAGTGACTTGCCCAAGGTCACACAGCTGACAAGTGGCAGAGCAGGGATTAGAACCCATGACCTCTGACTCCCAAGCCCGGACACTTGTTTGCTGTGTGACCTCGGGCAAGTCACTTCACTTCTCTGTGCCTCAGTTACCTCATTGTAAAATGAGGATTAAGACTAGTTAAGACTGATAATATGGGACAACCCGATTGTGTATATATCTACATTTCTATTTATCTTGATGATATTGACGCCAGACTACTTGCTTTGTTTTGTTGTCTGTCTCCCCAGTTTAGACTGTGAGCCGCTGTTGGGCAGGGATTGTCTCTGTTGCCGAATTGTACATTCCAAGCACTTAGTACAATACTCTGCACATACTAAGCGCTCAATAAATGTGATTGAATAAATAGCTTGTATCTATCCCAGTGTTTAGAACAGTGCTTGACACATAGTAAGCGCTTAACAAACGCTATCATCATCTAGGCCTTCCTGACTCATCTGTTCTCTTCACCGGCTAATCAACTCACTTTCATCGTTCCTCTCAAGTCAATGTTAGTTGTTCCTCACTGTCAATTCTCATGCTCCATTCCTTCTCTCACGCAGTTCCTCCAGCTTCTAACTCTCTTTACAAATCTGACAGACCACAGCTCTCCCCACATTCAAACCCTCCTAAAATCCTACCTCATCCAACAAGCCTTCCCTGATTCATCTCCTATCACCCTTAGCCAAGTCGTCCCTTCAGGCAACTCTGCAATTGTGTACATAATATATACAAAATATATACCCTGTCATTTATTTTGATGACTCCTGCAAATATTTTATGTGTGTCTCCCCCATTAGATGGTAACCCCCTTGAGGGCAGGGAATATATTACTTCCTTATTCTAAACTTCCCATATGTCTAATACAGTACACTGAACTCTATAATGGGTACTTAATTAATACTACTATTATTTCTTCTACTAACTATAGACTTTGTGTTGAATTCCTTGCACTCTTTAGTCCATATCACGGGAGTTTTCTTTCTGAAAACCGCTTGAACAGCTGTCTAATTTCCCTCAGCCCTAACCCAGGCACCCTTTTTAAAATAGGAGGTGAAATTTATTCACAAGTTACCGCCGTGAGCTCCCAAGCTACTCCATTAATAATTTATCAAATAAAAACGTGGGTTTCAGTATCTTTTGGTTTAACATAACAAAACATTATCTGAAGGGCTATTTACATAGAAGAGAATATTTTATAGGAAATGGACGGGGGCTGCAAAGGCAGAAGAAAATATCAAGTACAAAAGATCATTTTGTTCAGTAACATTTGGGGCAGGCGGTCATATTAAATGGTTTTCATCCACAGAAAGAAAGATCAGAGTACTAAAAGAGACAATTACAGTACACAACTTGAGAGTACCATAGCAATCAGTTGCTAAGGCTACTAAGTATTTGGCAAAATAAAGTGTTTACACTGATAAAGCCCTATTGACTTTAGTCTTGGAAATTGTTTTCACCTTCTAAGCCCCTACCTCAAAGAGCTGTAATTCCATTCACTGGGGGAAAAGATATTGTTGAGCAGACATCACCCCTGAAAGATATAAAAACTAACTGTATTAATTTATTCTGTTAACATCAGATGTATATTAATTAAATATGCCCTTACCTCTCCCCAAAGACCAACCACCAAGATGGAAGAGCGAAATAGCCAGAAATAGAACACCTTCTGGGTAAAGTGTGGGGCAAAGACCACAACAGCTACCAAAACAGCTATTCTGGTAATTTCCCACTAGACCTGGGATCTACTCCCAGCTCAGTTATTTGCCTGCCTTGTGACCTTGGACGAGTCACTTAACTTCTTTGGACCTCAATTTCCTCACTTGTAAAATGGGGACTCAATTCTTTTCTACCTCCTTAGAATGTGAGCCCCATGAGGAACAGGGACTGCGTCCAGCCTTATTATCTTCCATCTACTCCAGTGCTAAGTACCATGTTTCGTGCACAGTGAGGACTTAACAAATGCCAAATCATTATTCCCACTGGCCTGTGGCACTAAAACACTGTGCCAACATTATTTTTGTTTTCCCTTTGGCCAGAATAGCTTTTGAATGTAAAGTTATCATATGTACTTCACAGCGTGTTGCAGCCCTGCCCACCTCTTCTCTTGTTGTACCCATAGCCCCAACAGGACATGACTGACATGGACAGGAAGAGTGCTGGTGGCCCAAAACAAATCAGTAGCACTATTAACAATTCCTCTGCACAGATCCTGGGGAACAAAATCTTCATGGCTGAAGAGAAGCTCTTCCCTCGTTTTCGGAGCGAAACTCCATCATCAAATATGCCCTTATTTAATTGCATTTTCATCCACCACCTTTAGAAAGGGAGGACTAGAGTCCAGGGGAACCTAGTTTGGGTATGTTTTTTGTTTATTCATCTACTCTGCTCTCCCACTGTAAAAAAAACCCACAGTGTTTACTCATGTAATTGCCCCCATTGCATAATCATCCCCACCCACATTTTTGAGGAGGAAATAAAAGATCATTTTTTGTACCATGTAATTGAAAGCAGTGAGAGCCTGGTGCATGCCTCGGGAAGATAAAGATAAGAATGAGTCAATGCAGCAGAGACAGGCCCATACTAGAGGAGGGGAGTTTCTACATTGAGACAGGGGTGCTCCAGGGAGGACGAAGGGAAGTGGGGTCAGGGCACCTAATTCATTAAATGCATATTGTTTGCAGCACTTGGAAGATTTTAACAGATGTAAGAGAGGCAGTCCCACAGTCTTATCTTCCTCTTCCTTCTTTCCTCTTTTTGTCTATGCACTGTCTGCTTTTTTTCCCCTTCTCCTCCTTTTATTGCTAGACTCAGTTCTTACGTGATCTGCGTAGCTGCCCCATCCATGTATTAATGTAATAAAACTGGATGGGAAGGGGGGGAGATTATGCAAATAAATAAGGCAGAGATGTATAGCCATGGCCCATATCCAAAGCCTTTCTTTATGTAAAAATATTGTGTTTTGTCATTCACTGGGGATGCTAAATTCCACCCTTCAGTGTACATTTTGAATACGCAGTGTCAGTGCAATAAAAAACAGTTACACTCACTTTTCTTTGTGTGATCCAGATGAAAACACCAATATTGAATTCATTGCAGTGTAAACACATCCAGGGTACAGTCTACTTTGACTGGTAAAGAAAAGGGTGCTCTTTCCCAGCCAGTTTGGAAAAGATGAAGCAATTGACTGTTACGCATGATTAGAGTACTATTTTGTACTTGATATATCTCACAAAAAAAACAAACACTTTCTTAAAATCAGCTTTCAATCCACACTTGCCATCGACAAGTTCAGAAAATCTGCAGGCTTCAGAACTGGCCTAGGACCCCCTAGTGATTGGCTAGAACTAGGCTAGGACATCTGGTGATTGGCTAAAACTGGGTTAGGACATCTGGCTAGGGCACCTGGAAATCATCCCTCTCATTTCATGCTTCCTTTGTAGAGACAAGAAATTTGTTAAGCCATTTTCTCCTCTCGGAAAAGTTATCAATGCCCACTTTCTTACCAATCAGAAAAAGAGTTCCCTCTTATCGGAGAGAAAATTATCTAAGGTTTCTATTTATAGAGTTTAGCATTGGCCTCCACCTCCACCAGTCGTCTAGTTAATTCAAATCTAAAAATATTTTGATCTGAATTATCCAGCTATTTCAGGCAGTTGTGGAAGGATAGTAAAAGAAAGTGTGTGTGTGTGTGTGTGAGAGAGAGAGAGAGAGAGACAGAGAGACAGAGAAACAGAGGGAGACAGAGAGAGAATGTGAATGTAGCCAAGTGGAAAGGGCATAAGACTGGCTCAGGCTCCAGTCTTATATTGGCCTCTGTCCTGCTTAATGTTTCTGTGCCTCCATTTTCCCATCCATAAAGTGGGTATAAAATGTCTTTTCTCCTTACCTTTTAGACTGTGATCCCAGGGAGGGACAGAGACTATGTCTGATCAATCTTATTTCTACCCCAGGACTTGGCACATAGAAATCATTAATGATTAAGTATTAGACTAATTTATTTAGACTAAATGATTTAGAAAGAGTATGAATGTCAGCAAAACCAAATACATAATAGACATGCAGTTTAGACATTATTAGTAAAAACAGCATTTAGCATTTATTTAGCACATACTATGTTCAAAGAATCCTATAAGGTTTTTGGGAATGTAGAATAGAAGGAAAGTCTACCTCTGCCTTTGAGGTGGACTTCGAGGTGAACTACTGACTAATGGAGGAAACAAGTAAATATAAACTGTAAACAAATACTAGATTAAAGAGTAAGCACAGATAGAAATGACAAGAACAAAATGGGCAGTTAAATAGTGGTCCTTTAGTTCAAAAATAATACTGCTACTGCTGAGATGGCAAATGAGTGAGCGCCACTAACCCATCCGTTTCCTCATCTGTAATATGGGGATTCAATATCTGTTCTCCCTCCTCCTTGGACTGTGAGCCCTATGGGGGACAGGGATCTTACCTGACCTGGTTATCTTGTATCTTCGTTAGCAATTAATACAGAGCTTGGCACAAAGTAAGATCTTAATAACACAGTTATTAGCATTATCATTATTTCTTCCATGGAAATACAATAGGGTGCTTTTTCTGATTCTTTGCCATTCAGGATGAACAATGTGCAGACATCAAGGGTTCTGCCAAATGACAAAGCTACCTCTTTCTCAACAAGAGGCCAGATATTGAGGGCTTACTCTGTGTAGAGCACTATACTAAGCTCTTTGGAGAATAGAATACAGTAGAGTTAGTAGTCAGTTCAAGAGTTTCTGCTTAATGTGTAAGTGAATGGCCAACCATTGGGAGTGGTTGAGGAGTCGGGATATGTGCGCAAAATGAATGAGGTTTTAGAAAAATAATATCAGCAGAAGAGCAAAATATAGACTGGAAAGGGCAGAGGCTGGAGGCAGGGAGGTCTTCAAAGAAGCTGATATAGTAGTCAAGTTGGGATCAATCATATTTATTAAGCACTTACTATATGCAGAGCACTACACTAAGCACTTGGGAGAGTACAGTACAACAAAATTAGCAGACCCTTTCCCTGCTCATGTTGAGGGATATGACGAGTGTTTGGACAATTATGGGTGGTAGTTTGGATGGAAAGGACCCGGTGGACTCGGGAGGTGTAAAGCAAGAACCAACAAAACTTAGTGACAATCTGAATGAGGCAGTTGAACGAGAGAGAGGAGTCAAAGATATGCCCAGGTTGCCGTCTTGAAAGGCAAGAAGGGTGGGGGAGTGGGAATGCCTGTGATTTCTAGACAGATACACATAAAACTGCTAAAATGACTGATGAAAAGGCTTAATCAGGAAGGGGTGAGGGTTGAGTCAGAAAGTGCTTCATATTGCATGTGGCAACCAAGATGAAGGATAAAAATGCTCAGATATAGGGCAGACTAGACACTTACATATTCACTTTTAGTCAGAGGTTGTTTTCAGCCTCCAGAAATTGAATGAGGATGAGGTTGAGCCCTATGTGAGACAGGGACTAGGATGAAGAGGAGGATTCAGTTGGCTCTGGTGGCTTTTTGCTCTACTCTTCCTTAAAGGGTTTTAACAAGAGGGATTTCTTTTGTTTTGCCAGGCCTCCAACAAGCAAGGATTGTTCCCCTCTGTGACTAACACCTGTCAGATCTCATCCAAGAATTGCTATCTCCAGAAAGGCTCTCAGGCCTGAGTTAAGGGAACCTTATCAAAATAGGGAGAATTGTCCTGACTTTTCTGTCAAAGGAGAAGATGCATAAATGCCAGCTGTGTAAATAAAATGTTTCTCTTTGTGGCCAAAGCCAAATTCATATACAGTATTCGATTTTCCCTTTAGACGGTGTATTCACTGCAGGACGGCTACAGATGGCTACCCAAATACAGACTGTTCCCAACATCTCTGCCTAAACAGTGAATTATCATTCTTATCCCACTTGCAATACCAGATGGCATAGAACAGAATCATCCTGCACTAAGGCATACCATTAAATTCATTTCAGAGATTAGTCTTAGGAAAATGCTGTACAAAATAAAATGATGTTCTTCTATGTGAAAACACTGTAGAGCTTTGAGTAAATAGTTAGACTTCCCGGTATGCTGGATGCCAGGTCAGTAATATAGCGTTGCAGATTGGTTAAAAAATAAAAATAAAAATCAACCAGCCCAGAATACTTTTCCAGCTCATAAATTTGTTAAGTTCTCTTCTGCATAAAGAGAAGCAGTGTGATCTGATGGGTAGAGCCATGGTCCTGGGAGTCAGGAGACCTGGGTTCTAATTCCACTCTGTCACCCGTTGTGTGACCTTGGGTGAGTCACTTAACTTCTCTTAGTGTCTCGGTTTACTCATCTGTAAAATGGAAATGAAATACCTTGTTCTCTCTCCCTATTAGACTGTGAGTCCAATGTGTGATAGGAACTGTGTCTGATCTTATTATCTTCTATATGCCCCAGCACTTGGCCCAGAGTAAGCACTTAACAAATACCATTAAGTATCACCTTCAAAGCCTTATTAAAATCACATCTCCCAAGTACCTTTGCAGGTGAGATGTCAGCAGAAATCACAAAAAAATTAAAATAAAGATGCATCCCTCAGATTTTGTCCAGGCTTCAGTAATTCATCATAGAAACTCAGACTGCAATTTGCCTTCTGAGATCATCTCAGCAATCCCACTGCTATTCTCCGAGCCGAGGAGCATATAATATCCCTCCTTCCTGGGGCTGGGCCAGTTCTTCATGTTAAAGGGATATAACTTCTAGGAAATTCAGCAACCCTTTTGCAGCAGCAACAGAAAAACTAACAGTTTATCGAAAGTGAGGAAGCATATACAGTTGGCTTTCTTGAATGATTCACCAAAGAGAAAGATTTAAATCTAAAACTGCACTTCATCCAGCACTACTTTTCTTACTTTAAGTTCACTCCCTTGGGTAGCTCAACCCCAAACTCAGTGTAGATAAAGCCCAGATCTACCTAACTAGCTCCAAGCTCTCTTCCTCTCTGCAATCTTGCTTTCTCCCTTCAGGACACCTCTGCATGTAAGCTTGTTATGGCCAGGGAATGTAGCTACCAACTCTGTTGTATTTTACTCTCCCAAGTGCTTACTTAGTAGAGTGATCTGCACACAGTAAGCACTCAATAAATACCACTGATCGATTGATGTCCCACCATCAATGTAACCTTAATGTGTCCAAAACTAAATTCCTCCCCTTCCCTCACAAACCCTCATCTATGCCCAACTTTCCCCCACCAAAGTTGAAAGCACCACCACTCTACCCTCCTCTGAGGCTCACAACTTTGGCATTATCCTTTATCCCTCCCTGTCTTTCAAGCCTTATTTTTAAATTATGACATTTCCGAAGTGCTTACTATGTGCCAAGCACTGTGTTAAGTGCAAGGCAATCAGATTAGATACAGTCACTGGCCCACACTGGGATTCACAGTCTAAGAGGAAGGGAGAGCAGGTTCCATCCCTGTTGTTCAGCTGAGGAAATTGAGCCATGGAGAGCTGAAATGACACAAAGGACACATAGCTGGTCGATGGCTGAGCTGGGACTAGAACTATTAACTTGGCAACGATTGTGGTCTTCACCCCTCGTTTTGGACAGTTTTCTTTCAGAATTCTTGCTATGTCTGTCCAGCTCACAAGATGCTCTAGGTGGTTCTTCGGTCAGAGACCTTGACCAGTGAGGAAGACACAGCCCCACCAGTCATTTCTTTCCAGAGCTGGGACCAGAACCCAGTGGCAGTAGTAATAGTATTTCTTAAGTGCTTACTGAGTGAAAAGCACTCTATTAAGTGGTGGGAAAGAATACAACAGGTGATATGTAGACACAATCCTTGCCCCTCGAGGAGCTCACAATCTAAAAACCCAGGTGTCCTGATCCCCAGACCTGTTCTCTTTCCACGGGACCAGAAAGAGGCTCCATTACATTACCCATCACTGCAAGTTTCACTCATATGGAACCACTTTCATCTCAAATCCATCATCTCAAAAAAAATGACCCACAGACAACTCCCTCTACCCATGTTTACTGAACTTGTGTATATCCAAATCAATGTTTTTTATTGAGCACTTACTGTATACAAGAGAGCTGTACTGAGCACGTAGAAGAGTACAGTACATCAGAGATGATAGACATGATCCATGCCCACAAGGAATTTACAGTCTAACAGAATCAGTCAATCGCAGTGATTGAGCAGCATACTGTGTGCAGAGGTCTATACTAAGCTCTTGCGAGAGTACGGTATAACAACAGACAGACACATTCCCTGCCCACAATGATCTTACAGTTTAGAGATGAGCTTACATTCTACAGAGTCACTTTCACCCACCGCCGCCTACATTTAGCAAAGCCATCCTAACTGGAAAGTTCCCAAACTTCTAGTTTCCATGTTTCCCAAAGGCCATCCTGACTGGAAAGTTCCCAACCTCCTCATTTACATGTTTCCCAAATTATGATCATCCAGAAAGGCTACGTAAATGTGGGTTGCCCCACTAGATTACAATGTGAAAGCTGTTTGCGTCCTTTTCCTCCACATCTCTTTGAGCCTGGTTCAGATTGCAATGTGGATGTGGTTTGGAACTCACTTTGTTAATTCCCTATTCTGACGTGGCTTTATGCCTCTGGTTTCTGCCCCGTCAGCTTTCCAATTGTTTCTCAACTGGGTTGAGATATAAGGGAAACATTTTGGCATTCAAGAGGCTCATCGAGGGGCAGCTCTGTCCAATCTCTGTCATGGTCACAGGGTCCGCAGGAGGAAACAGGTTGGAAAATTAGAAGGCTGACCTACACAGCTATCAGTGCTTTGGGATAGCTCTGAGAGGAGGATAACATCTGGCTAATGGGCTGTGGCTTGCACATTAGCTGGGGGTCCAGGTGTTCTGAAGCAAAACCCAATCCTGGCTCATAGTGCGATGTAACCCATTACATTCCTTCTGCTCACAGTTATTACCTTTGGCCTGGTCAGGAAAAGTCAAGGTTGGACTGCTTTTCTGCATTGGTTTTCTGGGTGCCAGGCTGTGATTGGTGCCTCTCCTGAGCCTGGTACACATTAACTACAATAACAGTCTCCTGAGGAGATGCAGAGGAGCAGGTTTTAATAGGCTGAGAGATTCCTGGGAGGAAAGCACTAGAGAAAGGTGAAAGAGAAAGTAATATAGCATTCAACCAATAAGTCGACTATATAGAATCTCTATTGTGTCCAAGCAACTAAGCACCGTAGGGGAATCTATTTTTCCCCCACCTAGCCGATGGGAAGCTGAGAAGCAGCACGGCCAGTAGAAAGAACACAGTTCCGGGGATGGGGGGAAAAGAATATGGGTTCTAATCCTGCTCTGTCACTGGCCTGCCGAATGACCTTGGGCAAATCACTTCACTTTACTGGACCTCTGCTTCATTGTCTGTAAACATGTGCCACACAGTAGCTTCAGAGCAAAAGTTGAGTGTAGTTGCCAGCAACTATTGCTGTCTGAGGGAACAGGGGTATAGTGAGGGTGAGAGGGAGAAAAGGTAAAGTGGGAGGCAAGGGTGATAAAGAATGGGAACAAGGAGAGAAGAAGAGAGTAAGGATGAAGAGGGGAGGGGAAGGGAAAGGTGGTTCAGTGGGCAAGTCCTGGCAAAACTTAGTGGCATTCCTCTATATCTGCTGCAAAGATACGAGAGGGCAGTTCCCACATGGTCAGGCATGGGCAGCAGTAGTACAGTCCCTCTTTCCCTGCCCAGGCACATCAGCAGTGGGCAAGAATCCTCCACCCCATCCCTAGGGGCTGCAAAGTCTCTGGGAGGGGCCTCTGTACTCCCCAGCTCCGACATGGACATGATTCTTCCCCACCCCAGACAGCAACAGATTCTGGCTGTGCCTGCTAGGCCAGAGGCTGTGGCAGGGCTTTCTAAGGCTGCATGACAGCTGTCTAAGACCTGCTCCTGCTTCAAAGAACTGCCAAGCCTGCGGGAGCCTCCAGGGAGGGTGAAGAGTCTTCTCTGAGAATAGGTGAGAGTGCTGTCCCCAGAAAAATGGAGCAAGGATATCACGGGCTGAGTGGTGCAGGGCAAGCATGACAAGTGGATTGACCTGGAGCTTCAGTCAGGTCCCAAAATCCAGCTGCTACCCCAAAGTTAGGGACTAATTAGACGTTTAGACTCTGAGCCTGTTGTTGGGCAGGGATTGCCTCTGTTGCCCAATTGTACATTCCAAGCACTTATTACAGTGCTCTGCACATAGTAAGTGCTCAGTAAATACGATTGAATGAATGGCCTTATGGAAGTCCGCTCCTCATACTCCATCCAGCAGAGAGCTCTGGGCGGGCTGCCTATTGCTGACACTCTCAGCCCTCCTTTTCCCACCCAGTCACACCAGCTGCTCCATACATCTGCAGCCTCTTGAAACATGTTTGGGAGACTGTTTCGGTATGTAACAGTAGCCCTTGCACTGTAAGGCATTTGGTGGGCCTTCCCTTAGCCTGAGACCCTGGTCACTTGTACTAGCTCCTCTCTACTCTCTAATCTCAAGAGTCATATTTGGGTCTAATCTCAAGAGTCATATTTGGGTCTAAGAAGCAGAATGACGTAGTGGACGGAGTATGGGACTGGGAGTCAGAAGGTCATGGGTTCAATTCCTGCCTCCACCACTTCCCTTTGCTCCTCTGTGCCTCATTTCCCTCATCTGCAAAATGGAGATTGAGGCTGTAAGCCCCACAGGGAGAGGGGCTGTGTCCAACTCAATTTGCTGGTATCCATTCATTCATTCAATAGTATTTATTGAGCGCTTACTATGTGCAGAGCACTGTACTAAGCGCTTGGAATGTACAAATCGGTAACAGATACAGTCCCTGCCCTTTGATGGGCTTACAGTCTAATCAGGGGAGACAGACAGACAAGAACAATGGTAATAAATAGAATCAAGGGGAAGAACATCTCATTAAAGCAATAGCAAATAAATAGAATCAGGGTGATGTGCATCTCATTAACAAAATAAATAGGGTAATGAAGATATATACAGTTGAGCGGACGAGTACAGTGCTGAGGGGATGGACGGCACTTAGTACAGTATCTGGCACATAGTAAGCACAAATACCATCATCATTATTATCATTATTATTATTAAGATCCAGATATGACTCCAGAACCATAGGTGTCAGACCCTTCTACTCTAGGGGAAAGAACATTGGTTGGAAGTGAGCAGTGTGTGGCTTGGGAGTCGTAAGGACCTGGGTTCTAATCCTGACTCTGCCACTTATCTGCTGTGTGACCTTGGGCAAGTCACTTCACTTCTCTGTGCCTCAGTTACCTTGTAATTTAAACTGTGAGCCCCATGTGGAACATGGACCATGTCCAACCTATTTACGTTGTATCTACCCTAGTGCTTGAAACAGTACCTGGCACATAGAAAGTGCTTAACAAATACCATTTTTTTTAAATGCCAGGAGATCCAGTCTTGGTTACAACCCTATCTTTCCTTTCCTCACTTTCCATCACTGGAAAATGAGCTAATAACCATTGCCTCTGTTTCACCAAGTAACCTTCTTCTCCACCTGCCTTCCTTCACCTCAGAGGGATGGAGAGGAGCAGTCGCAGCCTAGCACCACCTCCACAAAACCTTGGGAAGTCTGTGGTGGAAACTGCTGGAGAGGTCACTGTGGCTACAGTTTTGACTGTGGATTCTGAACCAAGAGAAGCCTGAAATTCTGTTCCTCTATCACACTAGCCTTCTGAGCTTTGTTTTTACCTTCACATTGTCTTAGTATTTTTGTTCCATCTCTCCTTATGTGGCTGCTGCCAGTCCCTTCTCTTCCTTTTCATTTTCAGATGATGACACCCTCCAAGAGTCTAATTCCCACCTATATCTTCTTTCCCAGCACATAATCCAAAGCTCTCCATACAGTAAACACTTAATAAATTCTATTACTACTACAGGGATTCTGAACCAAGGTTAATGATTTACTGTTCCTCTGCCAGGCTCCCAATCAATCAATCAACCATTGGTATTCACTGAACGCTTACTGTGTGCAGAGCACTGCACTAAGTACTGGGGAGAGTTCAGTACAAAAGAGTGGGCAGTCATGAGCCTGCCCACAACTAAAAGGGTTGGTCTTGCCCCCGTCAGATGCTAGAGTCCAAATGCTGAACACCCAGGCCCAGCTCTAGAGCCAGCCAAGAATTTTGGTCACATCAACTGGAAGCTAAAATCACCTTCCCCAAAATGAAAAGTAGCCACCTCTTTCCAGGACACAGATTTCCTGAAAAATAAAACAGAATGATTAAGGAAAGGTAGGGTCCTTTGCACCTGTTTCTTGAATTTCTTTATACTTGATTCACTCCATCAGGTTGTATGTGTCCAACCCAATTTGCTTGTAGCATTTAATATAGTGCCAAGCACATTGTAAGTACTTAACAAATACCATAATTATTATTTTGACACTCTCTTCCACTTGACAAGTTCACTCAAACATCCAAGTGTTGAGTCCTACCAATATCCTTGAGTTAGTTTTGTTCTATTGAGTAAGAGGCTTTCACACCCATTAGCAAGCCCTGACTAGTCTCTTTTACATTTCCCTCCCTTAGTAAAAGGTGATCATAAACAAGGCTTTGAAGTGAAAGACTCCAGTTGAATAGCCTCAGAATCATTTTATAGAATTTTAGCAAATGCATTTTATTGTTCTTGTGATATTTGTCCTATCTGGAGAGATGGTATCCTCTCCCATCATAAAATGCAAATTTGTTTCCCAGATACGTTTGCTGCTGATGAAAAAGCTGAGCATGCAGCTCATGTCAATTGTACAGCTCCTAGTACTTCAGGAGAGGATTTTTAAATGACAATTCTTATAATTTATCAGTGTCTCTGCAGTGGGGGTGTTTCAATTGGCATAAGCTTATCCTATTTAATATTGTCATCTTGGTCTGGGAGTTAAATGACATGACCACGTGAATTGCATCCCACATAGGAGTGGGATAAACAAAGACAATGAGGAACCTTTCCCTGTGACAATTCCGTCTCTCCTCTTTCAGGCAGGAGATCATATACCCAGAATATCTACAGAACAGGGACAGGGAGCCATCCAGATTCAAGACAGAAGCAGTATGGTCTAGTGGACAGAGCACAGGTCTGGGAGGTAGAGAACTTGGGTTCTAATCTCAGCTCTGCCACTTCTCTGCTGTGTGATCTCGAGTCAAATTACTTAATTTCTCTGTGCCTCAGTTACCTTATCTATAAATGGGTATAAGAACTGTGAGCCCTATGTGGGCCAGGGACTGCATCCAATCTATTTAGTCTGTATCACGGTGCTTAGAATAGTGCCTGCCATAGGAGTCAGGGCTTAGAAAATACCATTTAAAGAAAAAAAATTTTAAAAAGTCCCCAAAGCCAGCAGAGTGTAAACTGGACATCTGAAGGCCACAACAGAATAGACAAAGAGATAAGAGAAGTTCTGTGGCCTAGAGAGAAGTAGCATTGCCTAGTGGATAGAGCATGGAGCTGAGTGGAAAAAGCACGGGTTTGGGAGTCAGAGGTCATGGGTTCTAATCTCCGCTCTGCCACCTGTCAGCTTTGTGACTTTGGGCAAGTCACTTCACTTCTCTGTGCCTCAGTTACCTCATCTGTAAAATGGGGATTAAGACTGTGAGCCCCACGTGGGACAACCTGATCACCCTGTATCCCCCCCAACACTTAGAACAGTGCTTTGTGCATAGTAAAAGCTTAACAAATACCATCATTATTATAATTATTATTAGTCAGAAGGACCTGGGTTCTATTTCTTGTCTGCTCTGTGGCCTTGGGCAAGTCACTTCACTTCTCTGTGCCTCAGTTACCTCATCTGTAAAATGGCAGTGAAGACTATGAGCCCTATGCAGGACAGAGGCTGTGTCCAATCTGATTTTCTTGTATATATCCCAGCATTTAGTACAGTTCCTGGAACATAGTAAGCACTTAAATATCATTTAAAAAATCTTTCAAATATCTAGTCACTTGTCAAGACAGACTTCCTTAATTGTTTGATTAAATGAATCTCCAGAATGAATTGGTACATAAGCTAGAAAAGAAATGGGTTCTGTGAAATAAATGGCACAAGGACCGATCAAGAGGAAGGAAATTAGGGGAAAAAATGGTGAGGTGGGGAGAACTTCAAAGCAACTTTGCCAATCAAGACTGTGTCAGTAAGGGAGTGTGGAGAAAGGAAGATCTAGTATGAGAATGAGGATCATAAATGAAGAACAGGAGTTGCCAGAATAGCTGCAGTCTAAGATGGCTCTCCCTTTAAATGACTTCTCAGAGGAAAACTCAAGAAATGTCCTGTTGCAGTGTAAGTTCTGAAAGCAAAGGGGCAGAGAGAATTCAACAGGCCTAAGGGAAGAACTAAGTCCTCTAAGCTATTCGACAGTAGAGGAACATGGTCAAAAGAGAAGGGTAATAGTTGAGTGGGTGACCAACCACCATCACTACAACAGAAATAATAAAAATAATAATGTTGGTATTTGTTAAGTGTTTACTACATGCCATGCAGTGTTCTAAGCATTGGGGTAGATGTAGGGTAATCAGATTGCCCCATGAAGGGCTCACAGTCTTCATCCCCATTTTATAGATGAGGTAACTGAGGCACAGAGAAGTTAAGTGACTTGCTCAAGCTCACACAGCAGACAAGCGGCAGAGTTGGAATTAGAACCCATGACCTCTGACTCCTAAACCCGTGCTCTTTCCACTAAGCCACGCCAGTAGTCAAGTGTTCCTGAAGATCTCTCTCTCACACACACACACACATACACAGACACACATACACACACACCCTGACCCCCCACCACCACCCCCCCGACCAATTCTCTGGCCTACAGCAACAGGATAGGAAAGTTGGATTCCAGTCAGTAATTATGGTTATTTATTGAACACTTCCCGGATACAAAGTACTGTATGAAGCTCTTGGGAAGGTTTTTCAGAAGCACATGACCCAATTCCTTTTCACTAGGAGTTTACAATATATAAGGGTTAGATAGCTCCAATCCTAACAGCTTTCTAAGCAGGGAAAGCCTGTTCCATTTGGCATTGATACGGTAACTAACTGCAGGACCTGGAAATCTACTCAAATACGCACAGCTCATGTCATCCACCAGTGGTGACGCACGAGCTTTCAGCTGACCTTTTTCTGTCTTACCTGGCTGATTTCAGTAGCAAAATGTGCCCAGGTGCAGCGCAGCCCTCTCCCGTTGCTGCCTGTGAGCAAACAGGAACATTTGAGGGGTGTTTTTGCAATTTAAATAATACATAAATGGATAAAAAGGCATACATATTGAATTTTAGAATTTTTTTTTATTTAAAACTGCCTCTGCTCTTCAGGATTTTAGTTTACTGGAGCAATCCTGTTCTCCAAGAAGCAGCAGCATGGCCTGGTGGACAGAGCACAGACCTGAGATTAAGAAATTCTAATCCCATCTCCACCACTTGTCTCCTGTGGAATCTTGGGCAAATCACTTCACTTATCTGTGTCTCAGTTACCTCAACTGAAAAATGGGGATTAATAATAATAAAGGTATTTGTTAATACTATGAGCCCCATATGGGATATGGACTGTTTCCAACTTGATTGTCTTGTCTCTACCCCAGCATTTACTACAGTGCTTGGCACATACTAAGAGCTAAGCAATGTTATTTTAAAAAAATGTTTAAATATCATAATCATTAATGATTTTTATAGGAGACATGCCTCAAGACCTATTTTTGTCTCTCAAATTCTCATCTGTAAGACTGTAAGCTATTTGTGGGCAGGGAGTGTACCTGTCATACTGTGTTGTACTCTCCCAAGCACTTAGTACAGTGTTCTGCATACATTGAGTGCTCAAAAAGTGCACTTGATTTGTTAAAGGGACCATTACACTGACTTGTCTCAAAGAATATTGAGAGGAAATTTTTCAAATAAACCTTGCCCAGTTACAGTAAGTTTTCTCTCACGTCATGAGGCTGGTTATTTTCACTGAGCTATCCAATTAGGTTTACAAATTAGGTTTTGCAAAGGTTCAGTCCACCTCGAAAAATAAGGCAATTCTTCCCTCTTGGACCACTCAACAGGCCCAAATTCTGGCCCAACAAGGGATAGAAATGAGGAAGTCCATTAATCCAGTGCCAGCAAGGCCTCCCATGGAACCTATTTGCTGCAAGCTATCTCCCTGAGGAGAACAAGTTCTCTTGAGTTTTAAAAAATAATCCACATTCCTGCAAACTACTGAAACAGGGATAAAAACACTTTAAGTCACCTTGCTGTTTTGAAAGGCATGCTTTACCAGTCACACAAGAGTAAGCCTATATTTCATAAAAGCCGTAGAAAGGCCCCCCAAAATCACAGCTCAAACAGGAAAATTATAATTTTCCCATTCTTTCTTTCAGAGTCTTTAAAAATAGACACTGTCCTTTTGCCAATGAATCATGATGACATGAAAATGAACCAGAAAGCTCAGCCTGGAGAGTCAGACATTTTCCTAGAATGCTGTATCTTCGGTTAAGGACAAGGAAAATGAAATTTCAAGGTTGGGTGGGCTATCTAGAAAGGTGGTGTGGGTGGGGGACACATTTATGGATTCAACAGCCTGTCCTTTTTACCCAGACTATAACTGAAGTGCCACATGACCTAGAAGCAAATCAATGAACCATTCAGAGAGTAAATCCTAGATGAGAACCATCATCTCCACCACCATAAGGATAGGAGGACAAATGGACTCAGGTGGAAAATGAAGTCCAAGGCTGGAATAGGCATCAGGAAACACCACAAACATAAAAAAAGTGTGGAGGGGTCTTTCCTGAGAAAGCTATTGAGTTATTTGCCTCACAATTAGGTGGTCTTACAAGGAGGATAAAGTCATAATTGGTCAGGAGGACCATCACACTCTTTATCTTGCCCAAATTCTTACATCCTAATGTGAAGCAACTTGAGCCAAAGGACAAGTATAAGACTCATGAGAAGAGCTAATAGAAATAAGGTACTGGAATTTATGATGCAAGTACAAAAGAGAGATTGGAAAGCAATCCCTATGCCAGGTCTGATGGGTTCATAAAGGCTCAGGGACTGTTGCTTTGGATCAAGAGCTGAAACTAAGGAAACAATCACCCAGATTCTGCAGACACAGGGCTTCTTCCTCTGTCAAATTTCCTAGGTTTGAAGATGGGAGTAAAGATCAGAAATCAAGCCTATCGCCTTCAGTAAATGACTTCTGACATGCTTACAAAAACCAGGACTGTGGGGAGTGGGTAGGTATGTATTTGGCTATTCTGATGTCTGGTGACTAAGTCCATACCACACCATAGAGAAGCAGGGTGGCTCAGTAGAAAGAGCACAGCTCGGGAGTCAGAGGTCGTGGGCTCTAATCCCGGCTCCACCACTTGTCAGCTGTGTGACTTTGGGCCAGTCACTTAACCTCTCTGTGCCTGTTACCTCATCTGTAAAATGGGGATAAAGACTGAGCCCCACAAGGGACAACCTGAACACCTTGTAGCCCACCAGAGCTTAGAACAGTACTTCGCACATAGTAAGTGCTTAACAAATACCATCATTATTATTATTATACCACTGAGTTTGATTTGGAACCAATTAACTGAAGCTAACTGGGAGTACCATAGATTCCCCTTGTGCTTGGGGAGCTGTTACTTTCTATAACCAGGTACAAATATAATAGTTCAGTCTCTGTTTGCTTTTCTAAATTAAATTAGCTGTTGTGTGATTAATCGAGAAACAAATTTAGAGTGGAACATGTTAGTCAAGGGCTCTCAAATTACAACCATTTAGGAGAAAATCGTACTAAATAAGGTTACAATCTGTGGGAATTAACTTTATTAAAGTTATCCAAAAAAGCTTCTCCATAGACTCAGAAACTAATCTTTGTCTTTCACCTCTGGTGTAGAAAACCTACACCATTACCTACACGTAAATCATTTGCAATGACAATAGCTGATATTTATTGCCATCTCACCTTCCCATTTGATTAAAGGGGGCATAGCCACTGAACGAAGACTTGCCTTTTGAAATTGTTAGAATGAAATCAGAACCTTACTTTGATAGGAAAGAGCAAAAACCTAGCCCCATCTATGTGAGGAGCCAAGACAACATCTCCCTTGGCTATCAAAACTAGAGAAGAACTAGAGAAGCTAGAGAAACTATCTAAAGAGCTATCAAAACAAGAGAAACAGCGTGGCTTAGTGGAAAGAGCATGGGCTTGGGAGTGAGAAGTTGTGGGTTATAATCCTGGCTGCGCCACTTCTCTGCTGAGTGACCTTGGGCAAGTCACTTAACTTCTTTGTGCCTCAGTTACCTCATCCGTAAAAATGAGGATTAAAAAATGTGAGCCCCACGTGGGACAATCTGATTACCCTGTATCTACCCCAGCGCTTAGAACAATGCTCTTCACATAGTAAGCACTTAACAAATACCATAATTAGTGGAAAGAGCCCGGGTTAGGGAGTCAGAGGTCATGGGTTCGAATCCCCCCTCCGCCATTTGTCAGCTGTGTGACTGTGGGCAAGTCATTTAACTTCTCTGTGCCTCAGTTCCCTCATCTTAAAATGGGGATTAAGACTGTGAGCCCCACGTGGGACAACCTGATTACCCTGTATCTACCCCAGCGCTTAGAACAGTGCTTTGCACATAGTAAGTGCTTAACAAATACCAACATTATTATTATTATTCACACTTGCCCAGAGATGCAGAGTACCTAAAAAGTCTATTTCTGGGGGTAGGAGGGGGAAGGAATATTCTAATCCAGTTCTGACTGCCCTAGAACTTTAAATGTTGTATCAGTGAATCTATCCAATGGCCCTTTTCCCTTTGAAAGTGAAGCTAATGCATTCATACAACAGGCAAGCCAACCGGGCCAGGGAATTTTTTTGGCATGTTGGGAAATATTTTCTGGTGAAAATAATTTAGGTTAGAAAAAAAAAATTGTAGCTTTTAGGATGTTCACCCAATTCTGCTGGACCACATGTTTGCACTTGACATTTTGACTAGGATGTTGTCAGAAAACTGGGGAATGTTGTAAAACAAGGGAATGTTGTTCTGACCACATGAGCCCATTACACAGTGGAAACCCCAAGTGCCACAGTGTTACTCGTCCTTTAGGTAAAGTTCTGGAGAAAGCAACCCTGACATTTTAGGAGAAGCAGGCAAGTTAAAGTTAAAGAGTTTGCTTTCAAAACACCATCCCTGAGGGGCTGCAGCTATTTTGGCTGAGACCACCAGATAAAACCAAAATTGCCTCCAGTTAAATTATTTCTGTTCTTGCCTTAGTTGGGCACATCTGTTTCACTTGGTTTGATGCCTTCTGCCAATGCTTTCCTACTGTTGTTCACACTAATTATATAACGGATGGCTGGGGGACTCATCTATTTTGATCTTTCACTTGTCCCTGTAAAAAAAGTGCATGTGAATTTGCCAGGTCTTGACAAAAGACAGAAAGAGCAATAATACCTTGAATTTGAATAGTGCTTTTATTTTTCCAAAGTACTCTAACATCAGTGATCTTATTTTATCTTCACAACATCCTTTGGAAATATGGGAAGCAGTGTAGTCTACTGGAAAGAGCATGGACCTAGGAGTGGGAGGACAGGGTTCTAATCCTGACTTTGCCACTAGTCTGCTGTGTGACTCTGAGCAAATCTCTTAACTTCTCTGTGCTCAGTTCCCTCATCTGCAAAATGGGAATTCAATACCTATGCTTCCTCCGACTTCGACTGTGAGCCCCATGTGGGCCCCGATTATCTTGTATCTACCCCAGTGCTTAGTACAGTTCTTGAAACATAGTAAGTGCTTAACGGAGACCACAATTTGGTGTTGGTAGTAGTACCCATAGCATTATTTTTATATGGATCATAATACCTGCTCTGCCTTTTTTTTACAGATGAAGAAACCGTAGCTCAAAAAGGTTGTATTCTAGAGCACACAGCAGATGAGGGACAGAGTGGGGATTAGAATACAGGATTCCTGAGTGCCTGGTAGCCTAATTCCACTACACTTTCCTGCCACCCCTCTAGGTCATGATGCCCGTATGCCAGGAGAAAGGAGAATGCAGTGCTTAATGTGCCACCACAGCAAAATCTCTTCCACTAAAATCACTCTGTGGGACAACTGAGTTGGGAGATTATTTCTATGAAGAACATTCATTCAATCATATTTATTGAGTGTTTACGGTGTGCAGAACAGTGTACTAAGCACTTGGAAGAATACAGTGTAACAATAAACAGACAACTGAAATTATTTCAGCAATTCATGAGAAAATGAACTTTGATGCCCACCACCCCCAAACCCAGGGTGAAAGGTGGTTTTTTTTTGGTTAACAGAAATTGCACTTATGAATGAAGGGCCACATAGAGTGATCACTATCATCATCCAAAAACTGACACAACAGCTATACTTTGGGGAAAACCGTAGAAATTGAAGCTAGGAATAAAAGTGAAGTGGTACCTCCAAACAAGTCCCCCAAATTTATGAAAAATAAGTCTCAATAATTTATTTTTATTCCAAAAAAATGGTATTCTGGAGGACCTTAGTGTTGTTAAATAAAACTTTTTTTAATGTTTTGTCCTTAGGACATACAAATGAAATGTAAAACCAAGCCTCATGCATCTTTAATGATGGGAAACTTAAGTGAAGTGGACTGATTTTATAAAATTAGAGAGAAATGCATCACAAATTGTACTTCATTTCTCTCCAGGAGATTTAGTGAACTGTTATTATGTACTTATATAAATCATTTGATGTAACTGGCCTTTAACTTTTTTTGAGTTTGTAGGAGAAAACGACTATCATGTGTAACCGTACAACTATTTCCTCCACTAAAATAATTGCCATTAGAATTGGATTTGAAGAGCAGGAGAAGTAGCAGCAATAGCAACATTAGTGGTAATAGTAGAAACAGCATAATAGAATTAAAATAATAATACTAATGATAGTTTTTAAGCACTTTGTGGCAAGTACTGCTCTAAGTAGTGGGATAGCTGCAAGTTAATTAGGTTGGACACAGTCCCTGTCCCACATGGGGCTCACACTCTTAATCCCCATTTTATAGATGAGGTAACTGAGGCCCTGAGAAGTGAAGTGATTTGCCCAGGTCACACAGCAGACACGTGGGAGAGCTGGGATAGGACCCAGTTCCTTCCTGCCTCCCAGGCCAGTGCTCTATTCACTAAGCCATGCTGATTCTCTAGTATTATCAGTGTTAGAGAAGCACTGTGGCTCAGAGGAAAGAGCCCAGGCTTGGGAGTCAGAGGTCATGGTTTCTAAACCTGGATCTGCCATTTGTCAGCTGTGTGACTTTTGGCAAGTCACTTAACTTCTCTGGGCTTCAGTTACCTCATCTGTAAAATGCAGATTTAGACTGTGAGCCCCTGTGGGGCCCTAATCACCTTGTATCCCTCCCCAGTGTTTAGCATAGTGCTTCACACATAGTAAGCAATTAAATGCCATCATTATTATTATTATTATTAATGAGAGCCAACTGGCTGTAATGTACTGAAGTAAGCACTTGATGAGGCACATGAAAACGGTATTCCAGAAATTCATGAAAAGATGCACTTATATCCTCAAACTTAAAGTGGCAAATATGTTTCCTTTCATTGAAATAATGGCTATACTATATAGTTGGGCATCCCTAATCTCATTGTTGCCTTTATGTTCTTTGGGTTGAATCTCCTCTATCTACAAAACCAAATAACTCACTCTCAGACTTATAAAGTCCTGAATTTGCCTCTGCTGCCCATATAGGCAAAGACAGTTATTTGCTATCAAGTGTGAATAGTCGCCCCCCAGATGCCCCTAGATTTTGTTTTCTAAGTCAGGTTTTGCCAGTGGCATTCATGAGAATCATCAGGATAACCACCTCCACCACCACCATTTAAATTATGAGAGAATGTGGGGGAGAGTTAATTCACTTTTTGTGGTATTTGTTAATCGTTTACTATGTGCTGGGCACACACAGTCCCTGTCCTATATGGTTCCTACAGTCTTAATCCCCATTTTACAGACGATAAGGAACCGAGGCACAAAAAAGTTAAGTGATTTGCCCAAGGTCATACAGCAGACTAGTGGTGGAGTCAGGATTAGAACCCAGGTCCTAATGACTCCCAGCCCATGCTCTATCCACTAAGTCATGCCGCTTTAGGATGAACATTAATTTTGTTCTTTCAAAATATAAATTCAGCTTTTTACACTGTGGACTTATGTACCTTGGCTGAAGGCTGTATGCCCTTTTATTCTGTGGCAAGGCTGAAAATGAGCATTATTCATTCTCTCCCCCAGTTTTTAGGGGGATATTAGCTATCACTTCAGATATTAATTTGAACCTTTCTCCCTACTTGAGAGTGTTTACAGACCAGAGCTCTCAGTTCAGAGAGTTCAGCAACTCCAGCATCACTATAATTATGTTATTTTGTTCAGGAAGGCCGGATGTGAACTAATGCAAGTACTTTCCAGCATTTCTATTTTTAACTTGGCATCATTTGGGGTTGGGTTTGTTGGTACTGGAAATCATCCTGAACTAAAATGACATCAAACTTATCCTTAAAGCAAGGAGGAGGTAAGTATTCATCTTTTCTTTAACTTTTTCAAATCATTTTAGAAAAGCCTGTTCTCTGTCATCTGCTTTTCCAAGCCAAAAATAAATATGGATATTTACTGGAGAGAAACAGTATAGTACAAAAAAAAGTATAAGACTTTTAATCGCATTTTCTGCCCTTAGAAATGTCATTTACAACTTCTGTGAAACAAGGATGCCTTTAGGGGAAAGGGGAGCTAAAGATTTTAAAATTCTACCTTCCTTTTTCCCAGGTTCTAGTGAGAAAAGACTTCGAAGTCCATAGTTACAGTGAAGCTTTAATTTCAAACCAATACAGTAGAAATCCAATTATGAATGACAAGGCTCTAACACTGGAGCTCAAAATGATGGCTGAATTTTAATCTCAGGGTCTTCTCAA
The DNA here is from genome assembly GCF_004115215.2 of Ornithorhynchus anatinus. Lineage (NCBI taxonomy): Eukaryota > Metazoa > Chordata > Mammalia > Monotremata > Ornithorhynchidae > Ornithorhynchus > Ornithorhynchus anatinus. The sequence goes on from NC_041729.1 coordinate 44,018,507, forward strand.
TCAGTCAGTCAATCAGTAGTTTTAAATGAGCACCTACCATGAACAGAGCACTGTAGTAAACGCTTGGGAGAGTATAATAAAGTTAACAGACTTGGCTCCTGCCCTTAAGGAGTTTATTGAACTCTCCGGCAGAAGATGGAGGAGGAAAAGGAATTATATATTTTACATGATTTATTTAGAGTAACATCTGTCTCCTCTTCTAAACTGTAAGCTAGTTGTGGACTGTGTTTGCCAACTCCACTGTACCGAACTCTTCCAAGCACTTAGTACAGTGCTCTGCAGTAAGTACTCAAATCCCACTAATGATGATGAAAACGAAAAAGAGAAGAGAAATAGAGTGGAAGGGAGAAGATAAGGAAGAAGGGAGAGAGAAGAAAGGAGATGGAGAAGAAAAATGTGAAGGGGGCAGGACCATGAGAGAGGGGAAAGACAGAGTCTCACCACTCCCCAGAGTTGTAATATTTAAAGAATTCCTGGAGCTGTTTTAAAGATGCTGTCCAGAGAGGTCACCCTTCACCACACACACACACACACACACACACGTGAGGATGATTCCACGCCTGTGGTTTTATTCCCATGGAATCACCTTTCAGGCAAGTACGCTTAAAGACAAGGAAGTTCAAAGTTTACCAATAGAATGGCCCTTCTCAGAAGAATACCTAATGGAAAGAACACCAGGTTGGGAACCAGAAGACCTGGGTTCTAATCCCAACTCTGCCACTTGTCTGCTGTGTGACTCTGGCCAAGTCAATTACCTTCTCTGTACCTCAGTTTCTTCATCTTTAAAATGGGAATGAAATACCTGTTCTCCCTCCCTCTTTGGCTGTGAATACCATGATGGACAAGGACTATGCCCAACCTAAGTATCTTTTATCTTGGGGTAGATACAAGATATCCCCAGTGCTTAGTCCAGTGCCTGGCATATAGTAATCACTTTACGTATCCATAATAATAACTAGCATCATCACTATGATATTTGTTAAGTGCTTATTATTACTTTTATTAGCAATTTTGCCCTCTTTAGCCCAGAGGAAGTTGAGCTGCTGGCAGAGATAGGAAAAGGGTAGATTTGCTCAATCATGCTATTAAGCACTAATTAACTGAAAAACACTTTACTAAGTACTGAGGTAGATTCAAAATAATCAGACCTGATACAGTCTCAGTCTAAGGGGGAAGGAGACCAGGCAATGAAATCACCATTTTACCAAATAAATGAAATACGAGGAAACAAAATGAAATAAGTGACTTCTATCATGTATGATGAAATTCAAATGAAAACTTTATAAAAGTTTGTTTCAAGTTAAGGCTAAAACTTAAAATCAACTATTCTGAATTATTTCCTCTGTCATTTATCAATGGGCATTAGCATCTCACAGAGAACCAATTTGCAAGGGTTAAGATAGTTTCTGATAAACAATGAATTTTAAATACTTGTAATTAATTCCCTCTGAAATGTTACTGAAGGACTGATAATGGTTTTCCTTTGGATCCTGTCATTGCCAGAACCAACTTTCCTGGTCCCACTCAAGAGCTCCATTCATAGATGGAGTCCACAACAAATTCAAAGCCCATTTAATTAATGAATCAATCAATAATATTTACTGAGTGCTTATTGCTTAAGAGAAGTAGTGTGGCATAGTGGATAGAACATGAGCCTGGGAGTCAGAAGGACGTGGGTTCTAATCCCAGCTCTGCCACTTGTCAGTTGTTTGACCTTGGACAAGTCACTTCACTTCTCTATGCCTCAGTTACCTGATCAAGTGGGGATTAAGACCATGAGCCTCACGTGGAACAGGCATTGCGTCCAACCTGAGAATCTTGTATCTATTCAAGTGCTTAGAACAGCGCTTGGCACAAAGTAAGTGCTTAACAAATACCACCATTATTATTATGTCCTTACGTAAGTCACAACTTCTCTGTGCCTCAGATACCCCATTTTGTAAAATGAGGATTAAAACTGTTTCGGACCTGATTATCTTGTATCTATCCCAGCACTTAATAGAGTGCCTGGCGCATAGTAAGTGCTTAAATATCATAAAAAAAAACAATTTAAAAACTTACTGTGTGCCCAGTACTGTACTAAGCACTTGGGATAGTAAAATAGAGTTGAGAGATTCCACCCCTGCTTTCAAGGAATTTACAACTGAGAGGCAAAGAAATTAATTGCAGATATGAGAAGAAACAGAGCAGAAAGATATATACATAAAAGCTGTGGGGAAGGGGGTGGGGTGATCAGTCGATGGTATTTCCTGAGTGCTTAATGTGTGCAGAGTACTGTACTAGACACTTGGGGAAGCATCATTTCAGATCTGGTAGACGTGTTCACTGCCCACAGGTGAGTTTACAGAATAGAGAGGGAGACCAACATTAATATAAATAAATTAAGGCTATGTACATAAGTTCTGTGAGGGTGAGGGTGGGGTAGGTATCAGACTGCTTTGGAGACAGACACAAGTGCTTAAGCAAAGCAGAAAGGAGGGAGAAAAAGGAGGGGAGATGAGAGTACAGAGCTCTGCACGCAATAAGCAGTCAATAAATAGATGAACCAATTTGCAAGGCTTAAGATAGGTTCCGATAAACAATGAATTTTAAATACTTGTAATTAATTCCCTCTGAAATGTTACTGAAGGACTGATAATGGATGAAAGGTCAGTCCAGGAAGGCTTCCTGAAGGAAGCAGGCTTTTATTAGGGATTTGAATATAGGAAGAGTGATGGTGTGTCAGATATGACGTAGAGAGTTCCAATCAGGAGGGAGGGCAAGAGGAAAGTTGCACAGACCGAGGTTTCCAGATGAAACCAATATCCTCAAGAGGAGCACTGTGGTCCAGTGGAAAGAACATGGGCCTGGGATTCAGGGTATCTGCATTCTAAACCTGGCTCTGAGACCTGTCTGCTGTGCCACCATGGGCCATTCACTTAACTTCTCTGTGCCTCAGTATCCTCATGTGTAAAATAATGATTAAATTCCTGTTTTCCTTCCCTTTTAGACTGTGAGCTCCATAGAGAAGCAGCGTGGCGCAGTGGAAAGAGCACGGGCTTTGGAGTCAGGGCTCATGAGTTCGAATCCCAGCTCTGCCACTTGTCGGCTGTGTGACTGTGGGCAAGTCACTTAACTTCTCTGTGCCTCAGTTCCCTCATCTGTAAAATGGGGATTAAGACTGTGAGCCCCACGTGGGACAACCTGATTCCCCTATGTCTACCCCAGCGCTTAGAACAGTGCTCGGCACATAGTAAGCGCTTAACAAATACCAACATTATTATTATTATTATGTGAGGCAGGGATTGGGTCCGATCTGATTATCTTGTATTTATCCCAGGGCTAAACACAATGCTTGGCATGTAGTAAGCACTTATGGAACAATACTTCTCCATCCTTTGACTCTCATATCTATTGTCCACACCAGCTGTTTCAGACTTTTAACTCATTCCTCAAACTCCCTGTCCCCACCATATTTTTTCCCTAATCACCTTGTGAGTTATTTCATCGATTAAAATTGTAACATTAGGTGTGATGCTTCAAATCTCCCCTGCCCCCTTCCGTTTCCTTCTTCCTGCATACTCTTCATGACTTCCATCCTTCCCAGCAGAGTCTCAAGAGGAGATTTCCTGTTTCTCAAATTCTCCCCATCCCCCTGTACCTCCAACCCCATCCCTTTGCCACTTCTCAAAACACTTGTCCCCTACCTTCTTCCTTCCCTGCCACAATCTTTAACCATTCATTCCCAGTGGCTCTTGCCTCACACTTTCAAACATGCCATGTATCTCTTACTCTAAAAAAAATCTTGCCTTGATCCCCTGGCTTCCTCCAGTTACTACTCTGTCTCCCTCCTACCATTCCTCTCCAAACTCCTTGAGTGAGGTGTCTACACCTGCTGTCTCCACTCCCTCTCCTCCAGTTCTCTCCTTGAATCCCGGTCTGACTTCCACCCCTTTTACTCCACATAAAGAACCTTCTCTAGGTTCACCAGTGACCTTCTTTTTGCCAAACCTAGTGACCTCTACTCCATCCTACCTTTCTACTACCTTTGACACTGGACAACTCCCTTCTCCTGGAAACATTATTTTTTAAATAAATTTTGGCTTCCCTGATACAGTTCTAAACTGGCTTTCCTCCTATCACTCTAACCATTCCTTCTCAGTCTCTTTTGCTGGCTCCTCCTCTGCCTCCCACTCTCTAAATGTGGGGGTCAGTTCTCGGTTCTTTTCTACTCTCCATCTCCACCCACTCCCTTGGAGAACTCATTCACTCCCACTATCTCAGAATATCATCTCTATGTGGATGATTTCCAAATTTACATCTCCAACCCTGACTTCTCCTTCTCTGCTGTCTCATATTTCCTCTGTCCATAGGATACCTCTACACGGATGTTCCGCTGACACCTAAAACTTAACATGCCCAAAACAGAACTCATCTTCCCACCCAAACCTATCCTCTCCCAGACTTTCCCATCACTGTAATCAACAACATCATTCTCCCTGTCTCAGAAGCCCATAACCTTGATATTATCCGCAATTTCTCTCTCTCTTTCAACCATTCATTCAATCTTTCGCCAAATCCTATCAGTTTTATCTTCACAATCTCTCTAAAATCCTCTTTTCCTCCCATGTCTACTCACACGCCTAGAATTCATCCCTCTGACACTGATTGATAGCTTGACCCCTCTCCCTCTTTTTTATGGTAATTGTTAAGTGTATACTATGCTCCAGGCACTGTACTGAGCACTGGGTATATGCAGTGTAATCAGGTTGGACATAGTCTCTGTCCCACAAGGGAGCCACAGTATTAATCATTTTACCAGTGAAGTAACTGAGGCACAGAGAAGTGAAGTGACTCACCCAAGGTTACATAGCATCACAAGTAGCAGAGTCAGGATTAGAATCCAGGTCTTTCTGACTCCCAGACCCATGTTCTGTCCACTAGCCCCTGCCCAAGTGTCCAAATCACTCCTGGGGGCACTGGACTCAAGTACACCAGGCCACCAGAGAAACCAACAACATGGATGGCAGTAAACATGGACCAGAAACCCAAGCAAGGAGACCTACCAAGTCAACCTAACAAGCCCTAACTCCTTTATTCCCTCCCATCCCCCATATTCCCCTTCTAAATGGGCCAGCAACATAAACAGGAAAGTTGCTGGCCTGTGTAATGGTGGATGACAACTCTTTAAGAAAATTTTTTAAAAACCCTTTACAATGACACTGGCATCATCAAGTGACTTACTAGGGATGGAAAAAAAAATTTTTGGAGCTCCATCTTGCATTTAAAGTGTAAAACCCCTTTGTAACAATAGCAATTCTCAAGCACATCAACCAAAATAACAGCAACAATATCATACTGGAAGAAAGAATAGAATTACTGGCCAAATTTTTCAACAAATAACAGATTGAAACAGGCTCAGTCAAAGCCACTGAGGCACCATACAACTCAAACATATTATAAATCAGCAAAGCCCCGAGGCATCATGTTTATATAGACACTTAAATGTAAAATAAAAATACTCAATCTTCATTGTTATGAACTGAGATTCAATTACTTTGAGCTTTACAGTCTGAATAATACCCTGCATAAAACTAAGAGTTTTGTCCCCAAGGTATTTGGCAATTGTGAGCCATTTAAATCACCTCTTTGCATGAAGCAGACAAAACAAATTAAACAAAAAGCAACAAAATTAGCCCTTATGTATGAAATTTCATATGTCTTGTGAAGTGGATTATGGGGAAATAACCATTCGAAGCATCATGAAATTCTCATCTTTTTTCGTTTCCTTTTAATCTCATCAAACGCACTAGCCGAATACAAGAAAACGCTTTATTACCCAACTGGGGTGACGAGTTGATCTTAATATTTCTGTCTAGGAGAAATAGTGCCAGAAGAAAGGGCCGTGAAATATATAACTTAATGGAATATAGATTCCTATGACAAACCTGAGGCTCATCAACAGCTTCTGTCGGTCTAAAGCATTTCTCTCTTTGGTCTAGTACTTTATGCTCCCTGCCTTGAGAAGTTCAAACCATCTCTTTTGCCAATTTTTTTTATGGTATTTGTTACATGTTTGCTAATTGCCAGGCACCGCTCTAAGCACTAGGGTAGATACAAGATCATCAGGTTGGACACAGTCCCTGTCCCACATGGAACTCACTTCTAAGTAGGGGGGATTGAGATTTAATCCCCATTTTACAGATGAGGTAACTGAGTACAAGGAAATTAAGTGACTTGCCCAAGGTCACACAGCAGACAAGTGTCAGAGTCAGGTTTAGAATCCAAGTCTTCTTACTCTGAGGCCTGTGCTCTTTCCATTAGGACATACTGCTGGACTGAAGGGTCTCACCATTGCCCTTTCAGCTAGGATTCATTCTACTAAAATGAGGACTCCTTGGATGGTTTATTGAAGGAAAGTAAATCTTTAAACAAGGACCTTTCCACTCTAGAACTCTGAAGTGTTTGCTATCAGAGAAACAATCCCTAGTCATTCACATCTGGACACTCCAACTTTGCCCCAGGAAGACTTCCACAAAGTAGACTTGTAGCAGCCAAGTTCCCTTTTTTAACTTTGGCTCACCCATTAGAGCTCTGACACCAACTTTTCTGGGAATCTGGAAAACCATGAACAAAGTGTAACTTGTGCAATTATGTTTTAACATTCACAGTTCCTAATTAAGGACCCCAAATTCAACTCAAGAGTGGAATGGAGAGGTTGAGGAGAAAGGACGATGTGGGAAGGAGGAGAGTATATAATAGAAGAATGAAACTGATTTGGGGGTTGGTGGGGGAGAGAAAGGCTTAAAATCTTATCAGAGAACAGAAATAATAAAATCTGTGCTAAAATTTACAGTGCTTCATTCCAATAAAAGTCAAGGAAGATGTGTGATTTATAGGGGATGCTTGGCTCAGGGCAGCAATAAAAGTCAGGTCAACGAAGCAATTCTTTTCTTTAGTTTGGAAAAAAATGGTTTAACTCCACACCTATCATCCTCACCCCTGAAGCCTAGCTGTCATTCCCAGAGATATGCTTCTTTCCCCAAAAAAGATGGATTTGAAATTTTGGGGGTTTTGTTTAAGTCTTTTGAAATTCTAATCCAGGTTTCCTATCCACTAAGAGGAGAAAATAGATATTCGTTAGTGCTTACATGTTAAACACTAGTTAGCATTGGAGTAAATAAAAAATAATCAGATCAGGCACAACCCTTGCCAAACATGGGGCTCACAGTTTAAAAGGAAGGGTGACCAGGTATTTTATCCCCATTTTACAGATGAGGAAATTGAGGAAGAGAGAAGTTAAGGTACTTGCTGAAGGTCACTGAGTAAATCAAGGGCAGAGCTGGATTAGAATTTGGTCTGCTGACTCTAAATCCCATGTTCTTTCCACTAAGCCACCTTGGCTTGAATGATTTTGGCATCACTTGGATAAAATTCACCTGGAACTTATTCTGGACATGCTCAGAAACCAAATAAGGTTACTGTAAAACAGGAACCCATCTATCACCGGAAGAAAATGAGAGCGATAGATGTGTATATAAAAATAATGGAGAGCAGCCAGCAGGAAGCTTAAAATGAATTCTCTTGAGAACCTAAGAATTGAGCCTAGGCCATCACCTACGCAGAGGAGGAACAAACCCTTGGGCTGCCCTCAAGTATCTCATAGCTGATTAAGGAGAGAGGATGGACAGAGTAAAATAAATAGAACAATAAATATGTACAAGTGTTATGGGGAGGGGAAGGGAGTAGAGAAGAGGAAGGGAGTAGGAGCAATTAGGAGGGGAAGAGGAGGGAAAGGGGGTGCTCAGTCTGGGAAGGCCTCCCTGAGGAGGTGAGCTCTCAGTAGGGCTTTGAAGAGGGGAAGAGAGTTAGTTTGGTAGATGGGAGGAGGGAGGGCATTCCAGATCAGAAGTAGGACGTGGGGCAGGGGCCGACAGTGGGACAGGTGGGAACGAGGAACAGTGAGGAAGTTAGTGGCAGAGGAGTGGAGTGTGTGGGCCAGGCTGTAGGAAGAGAGACGGGAGATGAGATAGGAGGGGTAGGTTTGTTGTTATAGTGTACTCTCCAAAGCGCTTAGTATAGTGTTTTGCACCCAGTAAATTGTCAATAAATACAATTAAATGAATGAAAAGCATCCTAAGTAGCTCAGTTCTAAAACCTGTGTCCTGCCCCACTAATGCATCACTTCTGTACTGAATGACACCCTACACTGCTGTTGCCAGTTTAGAGAGGGGCAAAGGGACAGGCGCCCTTCCCTCTACCATCTTTCTGAGGAGTGGAGCAGCTGACATTTTTGTGAGTGATCAAGCCACTGCCTTCTTTGTGACTGACCATACCACCATCCCCACTGCCCACTGTTCCCTGCCCACAATGCTGTACCCCTGCCCCCTAAGCTACTCCACTCAGACAATCACCCTACTTGTTTTCCATCTGAAACTGGCCTCAGTGTCGAGGCAAAATGTCAGAGACCTAGGATGGGGGAAAAACAGAAGAAGAAGAAAAAAAATAAATACACATGGGCCATTTGCTGAGGGAAACAGCAGTTTCTGGTGGGTAATTTATATGAGACCTCATCTCCTCCAGGAGGCCTTCCCAGACTGTGCCCCCCTTCCCTCTCCCTCCTTACCTTCCCTCCCATCCTCTGCTCTTCCCCCTCCCCCTCCTCTCAGCACTGTGCTGGTTTGTAAATATTATTTATTACCCTATTTATTTTGCTAATGAGGTGTATATCTCCTTGATTCTATTTATCTTGATGATGTGGTCTTGTTTGATTTTGTTCTCTTTTGCTTTGCTGTCTCCCCCATTTAGACTGTGAGCCTGTCACTGGGTAGGGATTGTCTCTATCGCCAAATTGTACATTCCAAGTGCTTAGTACTGTGCTCTGCACATAGTAAGCACTCAATAAATACTACTGAATGAATGAATAATACTAATTGTAGTACTTGTTAAAGACTCAATACATGCCACACATTTTGCTCAGCACAGAGGTTAATATAATGTTAATAATGTTGGTATTTGTTAAGCGCTTACTATGTGCCGAGCACTGTTCTAAGTGCTGGGGTAGACATAGGGGAATCAGGTTGTCCCACATGGGGCTCACAGTCTTAATCCCCATTTTACAGATGAGGGAACTGAGGCCAGAGAAGTTAAGTGACTTGCCCACAGTCACACAGCCGACAAGTGGCAGAGCTGGGATTCGAACTCATGAGCCCTGACTCCAAAGCCCGTGCTCTTTCCACTGAGCCACGCTGCTCGCTATGGAATTTCTGCCATTCTGATTGAGGTACTATATGCAGGTTGCAATCTGATTGTCATTGGATGACAACAAACCTCCCCCTCACTCCTCACTATTGGCTTCAAAGCTCCCCATCACCTTGCCCCCTCCTACCTCACCTTCCTTTCCTCCTCCTACAGCCCAGAGGTTAATAATAGATAAGACACAGCCCTTGTCTCACATGGGGAGGGAGAACAGGAATTTGAGCCTCATGTTATAGGTGAGGAAACTGAAGCACAGAGAGGTTAAGTGACCCTTTTAATCTCATATGGGAGGCAAGTGAAGGAGCCGGTTTTTCAAAACAATGCCAGCACCCAAGCACATGATTATGATTTTAAAAAAAAAAAAATCACTCTGGCACTTGCTGCCAGACTTTACTAACTCAGCATCCTGGTGACCAGTGGGTGTTTGAGAAGGAATATTCCATGCCCAGCCCTGCTGGAGCCCAAGGTTTTTTGGAAGCAGCCACTCCCGCCACATGGCCATATGTGCAGTATCCATTTATGTGGCTCCAAACTGGCCAAACACTCTTTAAACAGAGTCAGAAAGGTAATTTTCCAATGGATTTGGGATCCCCTGAACAGACACTGTAGAAAATTCAAGTAAAAATCAGTCCATTTGGCTTGAACTAAATACAGCAAAGTGCTAAGGCATAACCACGTGTTCATACCAAAGATTCAAAGGGACCTCTTGAAGAACAGGGCAAGATTTAGCATGTTAAATTTAAAATATAGTAAAACCTAATTAATTCAACTGAAGTAACTGAGCCAGTCTAAATTAGTACAAATGGAGAAGTTCTTTTAAAATGCAATTTTAATAAAATGGAGTAGGAGTGTGTGTGTGCCATTTATCTCTTTTGTATATTTACTATGCATTAAATTACTTTAATAAAGATTAAACAATAGCTTAAAGACATTTATCTTTATATTTTATAGTCCATAAAGGAACTTTACATGTTTTTTCTGGAACAGATTTTAATTTATAAAATGTAAATCTGTGGAAAACCATACACCTTGACATAATCAATCATTCAATTATATTTATTGACTGCTTACTGTATGTAGAGCACTGTACTAAGTGCTTGGAATGTACAGTTAGGCAACAAATAGAAAAAATCCCTACCCAACAACGGGCTCACAGTCTAGAAGGGGGAAAGAAGCAAAACAAGTAGACAGGCATCACTACCATCAAAATAAATAGAGCCATAGATAAATGCACATCATTAATAAAATAGAGCAATAAATATGTACAAATATATCCAAGTACTCTGGGGAGGGGAAGGGGCTAGAGCAGAGGGAGGGAATAGGGGCAATGGGGAAGGGAGGAGGAGCAGAGGGAAAGGGAGGGCTCAGTCTGGAAAGTCCTCCTGGAGGAGGTGAGCTCTGTGAAGGGGGGACGGCATTCCAGGACAGTGGTAGGACATGGGCTAGGGATCGATGGTGGGACAGGTGGGAACGAGACACAGTGAGGAGGTTAGCAGCATAGGAGTGGAGTGTGGGCTGGGGTGTAGGAGGAGGAAAGGAAGGTGAGGTAGGAGGGGGCAAGGTGATGGGGAGCTTTGAAGCCAATAGTGAGGAGTTTTTGCTTCATGCGAAGGTTGATTAGCAACCACTGGAGATTTTTGAGGAGGGAAGTGACATGTCCAGAGCATTTCTGCAGAAATATAATACGGGCAGTAGAGTGAAGTATAGACTGCAGTGGTGAGAGACAGGAGGGTAATCATTTACTATACAGATACATTTTCAAAGAACATAACCTTACTGCATCCTGAGATATACCATGCCATGTGAGCAGACACAGCTACTGGAAAGAGAGAGAGGGCCTGGGAGTCAAAGGACCTGAGTTCTAATTCTGGCTCTGCCACGTGCCTGCTGAATGTCCTTGCACAAGTCACTTAAATGTCTCTGTGCCTCAGTTTCCTCATCTGTAAAATGAGGATTCAATACTTGATCTCTCTCCTACTTACACTATTGAGCCCCATGTGGAAAGGGACTCTGTCGGACCTGATTAACTTGTATCTACCCTAGTGCTCAGAACAATGCTTGACAGATAGTAAGTACTTAAATACCATATTTATTATGTCAGAACATTATTTTTTCTTGTTGTTTTAAGGATTTTCTTTTAAGTTTGAGACACATAATTTCTCTTCTAGTTAGGCTGGCAAATTCACTGGTTTTTATCTTCCACTTAGTAGCTGAGAATCTCCCCAAGCAGACAACAGTCAGCAAGAGATCAATCACATCATAGGCCTTTCAGCCTTTTAAGAGACAACTCAAAACTTTAGGGAATTTCAAGCTTTGTCAACTCAAGCCAATATTTTTTTCCTCTCCATTAAGTCTCCGGCCTTTAAAGTATCTTCGTTTGGGTTGCTGATCCATAGAACAACTATCTCCCTTGTAAATGACACCTCCTGTTTTAAGCCTGAAAAGAAATGAGTCTTTGCAGGAGCCCGCAGAAATAAAAGCTTGTTCTGTTGATGGTGGTAGCAGTTTTTCAAGTTCAGGGGATAATTTGTCCAATTTAGGTAAAACAGCAGCTTTCTTTTCTTCATAAAGCGTCTTGTAGCAGGCTAAACCCATTCTGACCACCTCTGTACACTTTTGCACTTCTCCCTCTATTAGGATCTTCTACTTGAAACATATTTATAAATTCATCTCCTTTCTTGAAAACTGATGCACACTATTTTCATCCTCTGATTTTAGCTGGTGGGGAGAAACCCTAACTTCTTCATCTGTTTAAGCATCTTGAAATGATGCATTAGATTCCTGTTAGATTGTGATTCTAAATTAAGTTGGCTTCCAGCTAACAACTTCTTTGATTATCTGCTCAGGGGCCTTTTTTGTGCCTTGAAAATCTGGCAAACTGTGGAGAAAGCTTTCTCCCAGATCCAGATTTCTCCAAAATCAGATTCCTTCAGTTAGTATAATCTTATATCTACCTAGGGACTAAGCACCTAGTTAATACTGTAATAATTATTATTATTACTATTGATTGTTTAATCTCAGCTAGATGGGGAGAATTTTCTAACCCTGTAATGCTTGACAGGAATGCAGAAGCGTATGCACGGAATTAGGTGTAAATAATGCATTTTGTACTAGTGGGTGGGTTATATCGTCGGATGGTCTTAACATGGGGAATATCTGAATTTATCTTGATCAGCCGAGGTTGAGGCCCCCAAACTACCTGACCATTTCCCACTTTGAGTGTCAGAAACATATCCATTCCCAATATCAGCAAATTTGAGTGTTTGCTATCTCAAAAACGTATGCAGGAACTTCGGGTAAATAAGACAAGTGCTTTAAAATATTACCAAACCTATAATTAAAAAAATGATAATAATGGACCCCAAATAAGAGTAGATAATCCCAGAGAAAAAACAGCATTATGCAGATCCACAGGATAAACTGTGTCCTTGAGGGTCAGAAAAAAATAATACAAAAACTGCCTAAAATTCAAGTTGGGTTCCATGCAGGTCAAAGTTATTTTGCTTGCTTTTACATTTACATTAATAATCATAAAAGAAATACTACTGTACTATGACTGGAGTTATAAACCATTGGCCACTAAAAGTATAAACTGCACTGGATTTGAGTAAGGTCTAGACCAATTTTAGAAAAAAACAAATCAAATGGGGCCACCTGGTGTGTGGGTTAATACTTGGCATGTTGGAGTCCAGCTTGGATTAAAATAAAACTGGCCCAGGAGATTATAAACCCTGAGGGTGGAGGCAGAGTTTTTAATCTTTTTCAAAATCTCCTAAATGCCTACTACAGCCCTTTCCACCCAGTAAACGCCCAATAAATACTGATGGATGAATGGCCATTGCCTCACTACAGGAGAAATTTCCAGTTTGCCAGCAGAAACAGTGTCCTAACAGAGAAGCTGTGTGGCCTAGTGGAATGAGCCTGGGCCTGGGGATCAGAGGACCTGGGTTCTAATCCTCACACTGTGACTTGTCTCTTTTGTGACTTTGGGCAGGTCACTTCTCTGTGCCTCAGTGACCTTATCTGTAAAATGGGGCTTAAGACTGTGAGCCCTATGTGGGACAGGGACTGTGTCTAACCTGATTATATTATTTCTACCCCAGCACTTAGGATAGTGTCTGGCGCATAGTAAATGCCTAACAAATACCATGAAAAAAAACAAAACACTTCATCTTCGAAGCCCTATTGAAATTATATCACCTCCAGGAAGCCTTCCCTGAATAATATCATCTCCCCACCCTATTTTCATTTCCACCTGCATCATCTATGCACTTGAGTCCATACCCCACGAATCACTTAGGCATATTACCTTATTTATTTTGTTAATGAGGTGTACATTCCCTTGATTCTATTTATCGGGATTATGGTGTCTTGTTTTTGTCCGTCTGTCTCCCCCGATTAGACTGTGAGCCTGTGATTGGGCAGGGATTGTTTCTATCTGTTGCTGAACTGTACATTCCAACTGCTTAGTACAGTGCTTTGCACATAGTAATCACTCAATAAATACTACTGAATGAATGAATTAACACCATCTCTTCCTACCCCCACCCCTTATATACATAGCTTTATACTCTATTGCTTCTCCTATTTCGAATCCATTTTAACATCTGTCTCTATTGCTAGATAGTGAGCTCCTTGAAAGCAGAGATCATGTCTACTATCCCAGGAGCTTAGAATAGTGCTCTGCACATAGTAAGCACTCAAATTCCTCTGAATTATCAACTGAGTTCCATCTCTTTCTTCGTCCTGTTGTATTTTTTTATTCAGATGATTGGTCTGTTTTTTCTTTTTTACAGGCCCAACCCCAGGCCTGACAGAGAAAGCAACTTGCTGAAGGTTACCCACTCCTGCCTGCAGTAGAAGTCAGCATTGGACCTAATAATCATAATAATAATTCTGGTATTTATAAAGCTTACTATGAGCTAACCACTGTAATAATAATGTTGGTATTTGCTAAGCGCTTACTTTGTGCAGAGCACTGTTCTAAGCGCTGGAGCGCTGAATCCTAACCACTAGACCACCAGGGAACACTGTACTGTGCCCAGGAATAGATACAGTACAATCAGATCAGACACAGGCTCTGTTCCACACAGGCTAACATACTAAGTAGGAGAGAAAATGGGTATTGAATCCCCATTTTACAGAAAAGGAAACTGAGGCCCAGATAATTAAGTGACTTGTCTTAAGGACATACAGCAAGCAATTTGCAAAAGAGGGATTACAACCCAGATCCTCTGACTCTCGGGCCTGGGCGTTTTCCACTAGGCCATGCTGCTTTTCCAATTCCAACTCTAAACTGAAGAGGAGCTTTGAGGATGAGGGCAAGTAGACTGGAAGAGAGGAATTTTTAGTGTGTCTAGGGAAATGTTTCAGGGTATCACTGCCACAGAAACCATATATGTCCACCCAAAGACCTCACCTTAGAGAGGCTGCAACGTTTAATTGCTGATTTATGACTTCATCCTTGATGATCGGTTGTCCTGGCTTGGTAAGATTTATTGCACACATCCAGCTGTGAGCACTAACAAAAATCAGATTAGGAGGCAAGGCTTTCTCAACTGGATTAAAATCTGCTGCCACACAGAACAATACTGGTCCCTATCTATTTTGCAACCTGCTATTATAAATGGCCAATGGATTATGTGTCATAAAGAACCGCCTGCAATGCCATTAAATAAATGAGTTCTAGGAGAAGGTGGGCGATAGAGGTGACCTCCGCTGTATTGGTTTTCATTGTAGCTGAGGAAGCTTTTCGCTCTGGGGGTTAGCAGCTCCACCAAACAGCTAAACTACATTTAAACACACCAATCAGATGAATACAGTAGTGGCCTCAGTAGTGGCCTGGTGAATAGCCCAGTAAAGCCTGAGCTCTAGAGTTAAACAAAGAAAGATATAGATCCAATCGGGGGCTTTGGGAAGGAGATGATAGAGGTCTGACACCAAAATTGGAAAGCTGAAAAGGATTGAAACATTTTTAAAAGAAAAATTGTGGAGAGTGACTGTTTGAATACATGACCAATTCCTTAGAGGGAGGCCCAATTCTCAAAGCAATACTGAAACAAGACTGAAATGGGATGCTAATCCCTGAAAGGAGAGCCTAGGTATGAAGCCCTCGAAAGCATGATGGATGGAGATGTTAAGTATGAGACTTATGTACTATTGTTATATTGGTAAACCTCAGACTACCTTTACAAAAAAAAAAGTTTTAAATGTGTGGGTTTTTTTGAAGGGATAAGACCATCATTTCTGAATCATGAGGTACGTTACCAGTAATCTCCAAAGGATGAGTGATTTCCTTGGTTCATTTTATAACTGTTACACTTGGGGCTTTTGTGTTAACTAGTTACAAATAACTATCTTTATTTTCCTGAATTGCTTTGCATCTTTTGTTGCCATTAAGAAAGCTCCTTGAAGGCAGGGATCATGGGTACTTACTCTCTCATATTCACCCAAGTGCTTAGTATAGTGTTCTGGGTAAAGGGAGTGCTCATTAAATACCACTGATTAACTGGTTCTATATGTGGGAAGCTTTGTATAAAATTCACCTATAGGCTTCCTTGCAATGTCGTTACAGGGCGTGGAAATGTACAAGCTCTCCTGGTCAGGCAAGACGTTGAGGGAGATGACTGTACAGGAGAGAGAAGTTAATAGAAAGTTAATGAGAACTAGTGTTGTCTAGTGGAAAGAGTATGGGCCTGGAAGTCAGAGGAACTGCATTCTAATCCTGGCTCTGCCACTTTGTCTCCTGGGGGACCTTGGGCAAGTCACTCAACTTTTCTGTGCCTCAGTTACCTCATCTGTGAAATGGGGATTGAAGTTATGAGCCCCATGTGGGGAATGGAGCGTGTACAACTTCATTATCGTTTCATCTACCCCAGTGCTTAGTATAGTGTCTGGCCCTTAACAAAGCCCTTAACAAATACCATAATATAAAAATAGTGGGAGAGCCAAGCTCAAGCTTGTGCCCACTACCTCCAGCCTCCACAGTGCCATCTCTTTTCCTTTTCACTCCCATTTTTACCCACTTTCACTATTGAAAGAGAAGGGGAAAAATCTCCCACTTTGAATAAGTTTGGGGATGATTTTCCTCTCAGTGGAGGGACTCTCTGAGAGATTTCAATAGCCTCAAAAATCCTCACTGTTAGTTCATATTTATTGAGCCTCCTTTAGGTCCCAAGCAATATATGAAGACATGGGATGGGGAGACAGGAGTTAATCATAGAACGCATTCCTAGCCCCAGTAAATTTACCATTTAAAATGGACATATGAGATAGCACAAAACAGGAATTCAGGTACCAGACTTCCACACAAAATAGGATGCTCTCTCATCGAACACCTCCTTCCCATCAGGTTTGGCGACTTCCAGTGTATGCAGGAAAGAGAGTTACATCCCACTTTAAATGGGCAGTCCCAAGACAGACATCCCTTGAAGAGATGGTAGATTGCAAGCTCCTTGAGGGCAGAGATCATGTCTACCAACTCAGTTGTATTCACCCGTGTGCTTAGTACAGGACTCTGCACACATAAGCACTCAATAAAATCAATGATTGATTGCTTAAGTGGCATAGTTAACCACATAATAGCCTGGTTAGTTAGTAAGGCAGTAGTGGGAAACTAATTTATACAGACAGTTCCCTATATCCAAGTGTGTAGCTTGCCATCCCTCCCTGGGTTTTCAACATGTACCTCTGTTTCTAGACCTTTTAGGTCCACACTGGCTGGAAGGTTATTGCCATCACTACCTATCTGCTTTACCCTTTAGGTCAAGTGGAACCAGAATGACAAACATGATAGAGAAAATCAATTAATGTTGCAAGAGTTCTCCCATTCCCTCTCTCTTCCTCCCCAGAGCCCTCAGCACTAGGATGTCAACTGTGTCATCACAAGTGTCAACATCATTATCCTCCAATCAGTTAATCAGAGATATAAACACATTCCCTGTCCACAAGGAGTTTACAGTCTAAAGAGGGAGGCAGACATTAAAGTAGATCATGGATAAGTGCGTAAGTATTATGGAACTGAGAGCAGGGTGAATATCAAGTACTTAGATTACAGAGCCAAGTTCCAAGGTGACCTGAAGGGAGAGGGAGTAGGGGAAAGAAGGACTTAGAAGTGATTTTAATAAAACTTTGAAGGTGGGGAGAGTGGCTTGAACATTGGCATTATCCTTGACTCTCCCCTCTCATTTAACTCTCATATTCAATATTTCTAATTCCTACTGGTTTTACTTCCATGATAGTTCATTAACCTGATCTCAGCATCTCCATCTAAAGGCCCACCACCATGAATCATTTTGTTGAGAGACCTGTCATATCCCAGCTTGACTCCTCACGGGTCTTCTTGCCTCCAGTCTCTCTCTTAAAGCCAAGAGTCAGGAATTTCTTCTTGGTATAAAAAGGAAGGAACAACCATTACAGCTTTTTGAGATTTGGAAAGACAGGTGCAGAATGATGTTTCAGAAAAGTGACCCAGTTATCAGAGCGGAGAATAGACTGGAGAGGGAAAAAACTGTCTTTCCAAAACTCAAAAAGCTGTAATCGCTGTTCATTCCTCTCTATACCAAGCAGAAATTCCTGACTGTTGGCTTTAAAACAATCAATTCTTTTCCTTCTACTTACCCACTCTCATCTCCCACTAGATCCGAGCTCACATTCTTCATTATTCTCAAGCCAACCTCCTTATTGTGTCTTATTCTTATTTCTCCCACTTCCAACTCCTTGTTCATGCCCTCACTCCTGCCTTAAAACTCCCTTCTCACTTCAAAACCAACCACAGCTCTTCTATCTTCAAAGCTCTTCTAAAAATCACATCTTCAGGAGATCGTGTCTGATTCATCTTCTCCCCAGCTACCCATTCAGCACTTCTGTACCAACCACACATTTATGCGTTCACATCTATCCAGATAACTTCTGCACATATTGACTTTCACATACAATTAGTTAAGCACTTAATCATCTCCATATCCATTCCCTTCCATCTGTAAATTATTATTCCATCTCTCCAACTAGACTATAAGCTAATTGAGGGCAGGATCATGTCTTTTAATTATATTCTACTCTCTCAAGCACTTTGGACACTGTTCTACGTACAGTAGGCATTAAATCTGATTAACAAGGCGGACTTAATTTGCCCCACCCTCAGTCCCGGAGCACTTATGTACATATCTATTAATTATTTATTATAAAATATTTATTTATAGTACCAGTTCCCCCCCATAATAATAATAATTGTGGTATTAGTTAAGTGCTTATTTTGTGCCAGGCAGTGTACTAAGCGTTGGGGTAGATACAAACAAATTGGATTGGACACAGTCCCTGTCCCATGTGGGGTTCGCAGTCTCACTCCCCATTTTACAGATGATGTAACTGAGGACTAAAGAAGTGAAGCAACTTGTCCAAGGTCACACAGTAAACAAATGACCGAGCCAGGATTAGAACCCATGACCTTTTGTCTCCCAGGCCCGTGCTTTATCCACGACACCATGCTGCTTCCCCTAAGACTATAAGCTCACTGTGGGCAGGGAACATATCAACCAATTCTGATGTATTGTACTCTCCCAAGTGCTTAATACAATGCTCTGCACACAGTAAGTGCTCAATAAATACCATTGATTGATTGGGCATTTGTTTGATTTTCAGTTGGGCTGTCTGCTGTCCAGTATTGAACAATCAGTAGCATTTATTGAGTGCTTACTTTGTGCAGAGCACTGTAATAAGTGTTTGGGAGAAGTCAGTAAAAAAAATTGGGAGACATTTCCCTGCCCACAAGGAGTTTATATTCTAGAGGGGAGAAAGACTTTAAAATAAATTATGGATACATACATAAGTACTGTGGGTGAATATCAAGTACTTAAAGGATACAGACCTATGCAAGGCTGATGTAGAAGGGAGAAGGAATAGGGGAAGAAATAGGGCAAAGGAGGGTTTTGTTATGAAAGGTATCTTGGAGGAGACATGATTTTAATAAGGCTTTGAAAATGATACAAAAAGGGAGGATGGTGGGAAAGAGGTCAGCAATGAGATCAAAGTACACTAAGTTGGAGTTAGAAGGATGAAGTCAACAGGCTCTTTCTAGTAGAAAATCAGTGAGGTAAGATAGGCAGGGGTGAGTTGATTGAATGCTTTAAAGCCAATATTAAGGAGTTTCCGTTTGATGTGGAGGTGGATGAGCAACCACTGGAGGGGCTTGAGGAATGGGGAAACAAGGACTAAACTTTTTTCTTTTTTAAAGATCTGCGCAACAGAGTGCATAATGGACTGGAGTGGGGAGAGACAGGAGATTGGAGGGTCAACAAGGAGCCTGATGCAATAGTCAAGGTAGGTTAGAACAAGTGCTTGGAATAAGTGTAGTAATAGTTCGAAAGGAGAGGAAGGTAGATTTTAGTGATGCTGTGAAGGGAAAACTGTCAGCATTTGGTGACATACTGTATACTGATAAAGCACCAAGTGTTTTTATAACCACTACTCAGTTGTATTTTTTGAGCACTGTGTGCAAAGCACTGTACTAAGCTTACTCTTGGTTGAAATGTCCAGGATTTCCCTGTCTCAGCTCCTGCTGCCAAATCCTACAGCCCCGGAAGAAGCAACCATGCTTATAGGGAGTTGGGCGGAGAACACAGTGCTCTAGTGCAAGAGAGGGGAATCAGGTGTCATTGATCAATCAGTCATATTTACTGAGCACTTCATGCCAAGACACACCCTGGGTCCTGCTGACTTCCTCAAAGAACCTATCCCTGTGCTCTTATGATGTTGTTACATTGTTCCGTAATCTGCATATCCCATGCCTATTGTCTCCAGGTCGGCAAAGGGGGGTCCAGTTATTACCATGCGCTGGAAGTGGCCACTCAAAACTCAGCTCTCTGGAAACAGTACAGAGGAAAGTTGCAACAGTTGCAAGAGTGCAAAAGTTGGGTAGAACAGAAGCAATTTCCCTTCCAGCATGGCCTAGTGAGAAGCAGGGTGGCTTAGTGGAAAGAATTTGGGTCTAGGAGTTAGAGGACTTTGGTTATAATCTCTGCCCTGCCACATCTCTGCCATGTGACCTTGGGCAAATCACTTAACTTCTCTGTGCCTCAGTTTCCACATGAGCAAAATGGGGATTTGAAACCTGTTCTCCATGTGGGACAAGGACTCTATCTGGCCTGATTATCTTGTACCTACCTCAGCACCTATAACACATAGTAAGCTCTTGACAAATACCATTAAAAAAAAACTTCTCCAGTTTCTCTTTGTGAGGGATTCATGCTGCTCAATGCCAAGATATTTTATTCCTCTCCTTTGAAGAGGCCCATCTCTCCAAGTACTCCAGGCACTTTAGATTTTGAAATACTAGCAATGTTTCTTGCAATACCAAGTGGTAAAGGACAGTTTCCCAAATGAACCCAAAGAAGAACGTTCTTTCCTTCCAAGACAAAAGACCTGGACAAAGACCACATCTATCTAATTTCAATACCAGGTGCTAATAATCAAACGAGAAAACAAAATGCCTGCCGAGGGCTGCAGAAAGAACTTGAGTAGAGCTATAATAAGCAGCACTCTAAAGCCACTCTGAAGCATCAGAATTCTCCCATGGGCTCATGGAAAACTTATTTCCAAGAAAGAACCTTGTTTAGAGCCTTAAAAGGGGAGGATCTGAATTAGGAAGAAATAGATCAACATCTAATAAAGGGACAGAGAGCAGAATACTGCTAATAACAACAACAATTGTATTTGTTATCACTAACTTTGTGAACCACAACTGAACTAAAGGTTGGGGTAATCAGGTCAGATACCCTGATCCACACGGGGTTCACCGTCTAAAGGGAAGGAAGAACAGGTATTTAATCACCATTTAACAGATGGAGAAATTGGGGAACAGAGAAATTAGTGACTAGCCCAAGGACACAGAGCAGGCAAGTGGTAGAGCTGGGATAAGAACCCTGGATCTGTATTATTTTTAAGTGACTCTCTCAGTACCCTTTTCTTCTTTTTCCATTGATCATTTCACTTGTCCACAGGGAGGTGGGGGATGATGTGACTGGATAAAATACCTCCCATTTGAAAAACATCTAACTGGAACTTCACTTCTCAAGACTCACCACCATCAACAGTGCAATGTGCTAAGTGTCCAGAAACAGAAAATAGAAATAAAAGCAGAGATTCTGCCTTTGAAGAGTTTACCATCTAGTGGAAGAGCCACATGGACACAAATTACTCAATAATCAATACCTAAGAGTAAAAAAACCTAGATTCAAATGATGAGAACAAGAGTGATTATTCAATTTATGATATTTATTGAACTTACTTTGTGTAGAGTAATGTATTAAATATTTGGAAGAGTATAATATAATAAATTTGTTAGAACGATTCCCACTCTCGAGGATCTTAGAGTCTGATTAAAATAAATTACAGGTAGGGGGCATTTTTTAAATGATGAACAAGCATATACATTAGTCCTCTAGACTTTAAGCTCATTGTGGGCAGGAAATTTGTTCATGGTTATATTGAACTCCACCAAGCACTTAATACAGTGCTCTGCACACAGTAAATGCTCAAAAAAGATTGATTGAAAGGATGTGGATTCCCTTGTAAACGAGTTTCTCATTTTAGTTCTTTGGTCTGGGTAGTTCTTTGGTCTTCCAATCTTACAAATATTACCTGGTTATTTTCCTTGGAGGGGTTTGAATATGAATCTTATTGGTGTTTTATTGAAAATTGGATTTGACCTCTTATTGGGAAATTCATTATTAAAATGATAGGGTTGCTCTGCCCAAAGGGCTATGGCAAAGTAATTTCATGGTAATAAATCCCCTCTGTAATCATTCTATTACATTTACACATGCCAAAAAAAGAAAATTTGACATTGTATGCATTGCACTCTAATAACCTGATAGACTTTTTTGAAAAAATGAAATCAAATTTCAATAAAATATAGCATTATGTTTTGGCATAGGCCTGAACACAAATTACTCAAATTTTAGCTTATAATATGCTTTGGCCTGAATAAATTGGATACTACATGCTAAAAAACTCATCCATCTGGAATATCTAGATAAAGCCCAAATATACTGTGCATGCCTGAATAATCCAATATTTCCATGTGCAAATACACTCTATCAATCAATGGTATTTAGTGAGTGTTTATTATGTGCAGAGTATTGTACTAAGCACTATTTCTCCCCTTACCGCATCACCTGTGCACTTAAGTTTAAACACTCTCTCCCCTTGCCAAATTCCACAACCTCATGGCATTTATGCACACATCTTTATTCTAAATTTCTTGGCCTATCTGTAATTTAATTTCATATCTGTCTCCCCTACTGGACTGTAAACTCTTCAAGGGTAGGGAGCATGTCTACTTTATTGTACTCTCCTAAGCACCTATGCAGTGCTCTGCACACAGAAAGCCCTCTATAAAAATTTTTAATCGATTGTTTATTACTACTACTGAAGATAATTATGATGATTATGTAAAGAAATAAGTGAAACATTCAGACATGGCATGGCTTTAACCATCTATTCTCCCTGGAGGGAATTCCAAATAATTGGGTATTGTCTTCTAGAAACAAACCAATTTTTGGAAGATCATTTTTGAATAGAAAAATTCCACATCTATGTGAAGCAAGTGTCACATTGAGCATCAACCTAACATTAGCATAAGCAGGCAGATTTACATTTTTTTGGAATCACCCATTCAATCCTGTCCTGGGAACCTGATGTCAGCATAATTGCCTGATTGACAATCTATATTCCAAGCTATTTCACTCAATTCTTTTCCCCCTTCCCAGCAACCTAGTGGCTCAGGTCAGACCAATAATATCAATAATTTTGATATTTGTACTTATCGCTGGGGTAGATACAAGATAATTAGGTCAGATGGTCCCTGTCCCACATAAGGGGCTCACAGTCTAAGAAAGAGGGAGAACAGGTACTGAATCTCCATTTTTCAGTTGAGGTAACTGAGTCCCAGAGAAATTAAGTGATTTGTCCAAGGTCACCCAGCAGCCAACTGGCAGAGCTGGGTTTAGAACCCAAGTCTTCTGACTCCCAGAAGAATCCAGGAGAGCAGAGGTAGAAAGTAGAGTAGAATGCAGGGTCACCGCCCCTCAGATGAGACACCTCTGGGACAACTAGAAGCCCCCATAAGGTTGCAAATGCATGACAGACCTCTTCTGTTCACTTGACCATATTATAACTTTGTTTGAATTCCAACTGCTGGAAGACAAAGAGAAATGGAGGTCTGATGGGGCATGCTGTCTATGACAATGCAGCCCAGATGAGGAGATAATACATAACATCTGCAGCCCAAGAGTGGCCAGGATAGGCAGCCAAACCTCATCTGATTTGTCCTGGCCATCTTGTGTGTTGTTGTCCTTTTCCAAACATCGCACTGCCTGGCTCATCTCCATATAGTTATGCTGGGTGGACCATGGGAGGAGAATGAACAGCCAGATCCCCAAATCACTGCTGGTTGGAGAGCTGGAATTGAGAAACCAAAAGCAAGTGGGACAGAGGAAACATTTGAAGGCTGCAATAAAATGCAGACTCAGATGGCGTTGCATCCCTCGGAGAACTGGGAGTCAATCATCTAGGATCGACCAACTTGTCAATTCTGCTATTTAGGAAGGAGTGGCTTTTTTGAGTAAAATTTTTATAAGGAATAGAAGAGAATACAGTGCCAGGTTCTGCAAACCCCAAACATAACAACACATAAGGGATGACCTTCTTACGTGCACAGTGTGGCCAGGACTATGGTTATAACATGGATATTTTCAGTCACATAGGTGAATTTCACTATCAGATCTTTACATACTATAAATACACACTTGAATATGCTGCATACACTATGTATATCCACTACTGTACTTTCCTGAAACGCTTAATATAGTGCTCCACACACAGTAAGGGCTCAATAAATACGACTGAATGAATGAACATTGCTTGGGACTCCCAGGACTAGTCTACAATGACTGCTGCTTCTTTGGTGGAATGCAGACATTAACGTCAATATGAATGAATCAATCAACCCAACTTAGAGAAAATTAAATGGTAACATCTTTGAAGCCATGGGAAGAACAATGTATGGAATGGAAGAAGTGAGAGTCTAAATACAAAAGAATGTAGGCTCAGTCTGACTACCAGTTCTTTAATATTGTACTTTCCTAAGCACTTAGTGCAGTGTTCTACACACAGTAAATGCTCAATAAATACCATTGATTGATTGAAAGTCACAAACCACCTTGAATTTTTCCAAGCCTATTTGTCTCATAAGCCATTTGTCTTACCAGTCTCTCTTGGCTGACCAGGGGCACTTTGACGCACTTGGGGAAATGGCAGAGATGAATTGAGACATAATCCTTATCAAGCCATTTACAGTAAAAACAGTATTTGAAGATGATGGTAATGATCAGCTGAAACCTATTCCTAGGTGAATGAAACTGAAGAAATGCATGTGCATCAGGCCTTCAGTTCCACTCTGTGTTCACATTAAAAGGGTCCAATTCTGATCCACACCATACCCTTCCTCAGCAGGCAGAGATCAGTCAAGGGACTAAGGGTCAAGTGAGAAGGGCAGCACCTTGACTGGACTTTACTATGACTTTGGTAGGAAATCAAAGGATCTCAGACAGAGAAGGAAAAGGAATTGAATTGTTAAAATACAAATTTTTCATCTGTCATGGCTCTCAGTGGAAAACCCCTATGGTTTACTGTTTAGTACAATGTTCTGCACAGAGAAAGTACTCAATAAATCACTGAGTGATTGGAATAAAGGCAAAAAAGAGCAAAGTCAGGAGACAGATTCCTGAGGGACAGAATGAACAGAGTAGAATGCAAATGATTTACTTTAATCCATCTTGTATGTGAACTTGTGATCAATTTTACTTACTGAAGTGATTGTAAGACTGTGTGTTCATTATGGGCAGAGAACATGTCTTTTTATTCTGCTGCACTGTATGCTCCCTTGCACTTGGTACAGTGCTCTGCACATAGTAACCACTCAATAAATACGATGAATTGATTGTTTAGTAATGCCTGGAAAGATCTGAGAATTCGTCAATTACACACTCCAATTAAAAATTTTAAATGGACAAGAAATATGGAAGAGGACATTTTCAAATAGAGTTAATGAGAGCAGAATGAACTCCTTTCTAGCTTGATGTATCAATTGTATTTTTGAGAACTTACTATTTGCAGAGCACTCCACTAAGCATATGGAAGAGTACAGTACAACAGAGTGCCTTCTCAGAGTAAAGACTGTGCATAATAAAAATTACATCCCCTTCAGGGAAGCTTCTCATAGTCAACAAATACTTCAGTGCTGTCTGAATCGTAAAAAATTTTGCTGCAGAAATCTAACTTTAATCATAGTCTACTGCGAACTGTTGTCTGCCTGCCTTGGAAATCTGACTAAGTGCAAGATAATGACAAGGAGGAAGTTAGTTGCTTACCTCATGGAGAACACAGTTTCTCAAATTTAAAAGAGAAAAAAAAAAAGATGAAACCCATCACTGTGCTGATCCTGGGGCTAATGGAAGGTGTCCTATTTTTGATTAAATCTATTACTCTCTGTCTTTCTCTCACCCACAAAAAGGCTAATATGTCCGATTCAGTAGCAAAAAGGATGCAGAAGAAACTTTTAGTGCTCTTTGGGATGTGAAAGACCTAAAAGGTGATATCCAGGGTCACGAATATTTTGGAAATGGAATACAGACTTATAGAATCAGATGGGGAGATTCTTGTCAAAAGTGTCTCTACGTAAGAGGGCAGGATGTTCCAGAAAACACCACCAAAAACCTCATCAACTAAATATATCCTCTTCCTGAGATTCAATGCAACTGGCACTTAATCAGCAATGTTATTTAATTCAATAGTATTTATTGAGTGCTTTTTATAGAACACTGTACTAAGCATTCAGGAGAACACAGTGTAATAGAGTAGGAAGACATCATCCCTGCCCTTACCTCTTTAGAGGGAACAGTCTCCATGACCAGTAGCTTCCTTTATCTTTCATCTCAGGAATTTTTTCCAGCCACTGATCATTAATTTCAATTCACAGATATTCATTTTCTAAGGCTTGGGGCCTCTCTTTAACCAGGGACTCTGCTACAATAATGACCCTCAGTTCCTCTTTATTGCTCTCTAGGAATTATCTACCTCTGCCAACATTCTCAGGTGCAACCAAGCGTGCCATTTCCTATGATCCCCTTTATTTCTCTCTCAAATAAAACCATTTTGCTCTTTAGACTGCAGGGCACAACCCCAAGCATCATTCTGTTGTTCAAAAAACCTGACTTACAGGTCTCATGTGCACACTGGAATAATGCTAGTAACAGAGTTACAACTCACTTCCCCTTTAGTACCGCTGACCCAAGTGGAGAAACTCACAGATAAGTTCTATGGGAGCCCCAGGAAATAAAAAAAAAGTGTAAATCATGGTTCAGTCAAATAATGGTACATATTAAGTGTTTACTGTGTGCAGAGCACTGTACTAAGCACTTGGGAAAGTACAAGAGAATAGAAAGAACAATTCTTGTCCTCAAAATTCAGACTTTGAAATAAATCACAGATAGGGAAAGTGGCAGAATATAAGACTATGTTTATAATTACTGTGAGAATGAGATTGGAGTGACTAACCAAATTCTTAAAGATAATGGACTTTTTTAAAAATGGTATTTGTTATGATTCAGCTATGGAATTTGTAGCTTCCTAAATGTCTCCATGTGGATAGCTGCTTCTATCATTTGATTTTGAGGAAATCACAATGTGCTTAGAAGTTTTATTTATCTGGGGAAGCCAAAATTATTTCTTTATATTGATGTCCGTTTCCTTCTCTAAGCTGTAAACTTGTTGTGGGGTGGGAAAGTGTCTTCCAACTCTGTCGTATTGTACTCTCTCAAGAGCTTAGTATAACACTCAATAAATATCACTAGTGATGAGGATGATTTCCCTGGGAGAACCACCCAGAGCCACTTTTTGTGTGAGCGAAGGTGTCAGTGGGCCAGTCCAAGACTGAAGTCCTTCAGAAGGCCAGATGTATCAGGGCATTTACCCACCAGCCACTACGTTTGAAATGCTTTCAATTTCAACCATTTCTTTGCAGCCAACCAAACGTATGGTCGCAGGTTGTGAGATAAAGATGTGCTTCGGCAAGATTTGGAGAGAACCCTTGAAACTTTATTTTAAACTTCAGGTGGGACATCTTGGGAAAGAGCACATTGTGGTTTCCTCAAAATCAAATGATAAAAGCAACCATCCACATGGAGGCATTTGAGAAGCTACAAATTCCATAGCTGAATCATCACCCAAAATAACCACAATCACGACATGTCTGGTTCCCCTGAAAACAAACTACGTAGTTCCGTAAGCCACTTCCTTTGGTCAACCCCCAAAATAACCTACTACAAGATACATAATGCCAGTTCTTTGCTCTTCCTTTCTTCCTGACCCCAGACCTCAAGAGTGGGCCCCAGGAAACCGCCCAGGAGAAACAACTTAAACTAAAGGACAAAACAAGGGAAAGTTTGGAAATAATAGAAAAATGCTGCCTGTTGTGCTTCCCTTTGGAAGCTATAATTAAAAGAAAGCAAGGATATTTCTCCAACAGTCCATCAGTCCCACATTCCAATGTTTAACTCTCAATCCCAGTCTCGGAAAGTTCCTCCTTTAAGCTTAACCTAAATCTGCCAAATTGCATTTTGACTCCATTTCCTCCATTTTCCCTTGGGGAAGTGCCAATTTGTTCAAAATCAGTGGTGAGACACCAGCAAGTAAGAAGGGATGTGTCTAGGGACGCCCTTACCTGATGCCAGCTCACTGTGAAGACAGGGCCTTATTTTCTGATTAATTCCTGAATGTGCCATGTGACACATTCGAGAAAGTCCTGTCCCTCTTCCCTTCCACTTCAGTTGTACCTCTCTGCCACAGACACCGCTAGATTTGTTTTTCAGGATTTTTTCTTCATGAAGCCTGGCTAGTTACTATCCCCTTTCAGGAAGTATTTGCAAATGAGTATGTTTCTCCCTTATTAATGTCAAGTTTGCAGATCTCTACTTCTAAGATTATGTTCCTTTTGCCCTTATTTAAATCAAGGCAGTCCTCAGACCTACAACAAGATGTGGTTTTCAGGAGCCAATTGTAAGTCAAAATGTTATATCAGAACGATTGTTTCCATAGGAAAAATATCAATGGGGGAATTGATTCCTGAACTAACCTTCAAAGCCTCAAAGTCATTCCTCCAAGAGGTCTTCCCCATTTAAGCACTCTGTAGCTCCCTCTCTTTTCTGCATCACCAGAGAAGCAGCATGGTTCAGTGGAAAGAGCTTGGGCTTGGGAGTCAGAGGTCATGAGTTCTAATTCCAGCTCTGCCGCTTGTCAGCTGTGTGACCTTGGGCAAGTCACTTAACTTCTCTGTGCCTCAGTTACCTCATCTGTAAAATGGGGATGCAGACTGTGAGCCCCACGTGGGACACCCTGATGACCTTGAATATACCCCAGCGTTTAGAACAATGCTCAGCACATAGTAAGCGCTTAACAATACCATTATTATTACATTCACTGAGCACTCTGTGTGCAGAGCACTGTACTAAGTACAATCTAACAGAGTTGGTAGACATGTTCTCTGCCCACAAGTCTGTACATTTGCATCTGTACCCTTTTAGTACTTGGTATTCATCTCATCCTCAGCCCCTCAAAACTTATGTATGTATCCATAATTTATTCATTTATATTACTGTCTGTCTCTCCATCTAAGCAGCTAACTCACTGTGGGAAAGGAACGTGTCTACCAACTCTGTTGTATTGTACTCTCCTAAGTGCTAACTAGAGTGTTCTGCATGCAATAAGTGCTCAATAAAAATCACTGATTGATTGATTCTATCTAAATTACACCAAATTGTGAGCTGAATTAATTGAATAATATAACTACATGAGTGCCTTTATATTGAATCTGAGAGGTTCCATGCTAAGATAGGCTAGTTTTAATTCAGAAGAAGTAAAGTAGACTTGTTAAATCACCTAAAGAAGCCACAAGGGTGGTCAGATAGCCTTGTCTTCCGCTCCAAACCTCTCCTGCTCCACCCTTCCCAGTCTTTTCCCACTTCCTCCTTCCTATTGCAACTTTCAAAATTGTCTCCGTAGTTCCCTGTACCTCCCATACCCCTTCCCATCACTACCTCCACCCTCAGAGCTAGTGCCACAGAGAACACTAGTAATATTGATTACTAGCAATATTTATTAAACGCTTATTACATGCCAAGCACAGTACTAAGTGCTAAAGGAGATACCATACAATCAGGTTGGACACATCTCTGTCCACATGGGGCCCATAGTCTAAGGAAGAAGAGAGAACACTAACTAAATTACCACCTGGCAATGAGGAAACAGATATTTTGAAGTTAAATGACTTGCCCCACATCACACAGCAGGCAAGTGGAAGAGCCAGGATTAGAATCCAGATCCCTTGACTCACTAAGCCTACTACCAATATGATGTAATGGAGGGTCTAAATGTAGAAATGTTGTGAAGGTGGTTTGTTGTAACTCGAAATGTGTTGAGGACTGCCTGTGTAGCTGTCCTTTGTAATCAGAGAATGGTGAAATTCACCGTTGAGAGGGAGAGGGAGAGGGAGAGGGAGAGGGAGAGAGAGAGAGAGAGAGAGAGAGAGAGTGTGTGTTTGTGTGTGCCGCGAGCAGGGGGGAGGGGGGAGCAGGGGTTGAGAAAGCCACTGTGAGTTCCATAATCCTGACAACATTGGACACACAACAAGTTTCTGCCGTTGCCAGGTTTACAGGAACCTGCTCCACAACTCACAAAACAAATCAAGGACTGCCCTTATGGGTGCATTGTTGGCTTTATTTTCAATTTTGGGATATTGACCCTTGGTTCTCATAATTATAGCTAGCATTCCCTCAGTGCCAGAGGTCGATTCCATTATAGTCCTGAAGTCAAGACAACAGGGTCCAAGATTGCAATGCCTCTAATCTTTATCCAGTCCAGCCCTACTTGTCTACCTACACCTGTTCTAGGTATTGCCTGTCCCTGCATCCAAATCACTCTCTCTTAAACTAAAGCTTTTAGAAACAAAAATTACTAATCACTCCTGCACTTCTAATAATGACAATGGCATTTGTTAAGTTTTACTATGTGTCAGGCACTGTACTAAATCCTGGGATGGATACAAGCAAATCTAGTTGGACACCATCCCTGCCCCATGTGGGTCTCACAGTCGCAATCCACATTTTAAAGATGCGGTAACTGAGGCACAGAGAAGTTAAGTGATTTGCCCAAGGTCACCCAGCAGACAAATGGCAGAGTTGGGATTCAAACCCATGACCTCTGACTCCCAGTCTGGGCTCTCTCCACTGTATCATGCTGCTTCTCAGAGTCCCTTCCTTTCAGTCAATCACATTTAATAAGCACTTACTGTGTGCAGAGCACTGTACTAAGCACTTGAGAAAGTACAGCAATAAACAGTGACAATCCCTGCCCACAACAATCTCACAGTCTGTGGAGGGAGAGAATGACATCACCACAAATAAAAAGACATCATTCCTCAGTTTTCCTTTACAATCTGAATAAAGGGACCAACCACCCCTTGTTCCAGCTATTGTAAAAAATGCTTTCCTCTTTTACTTCAAGACTTCTGTGAGTGTGGCATCTCACTTCTTCCTTTTCTTACCTCACTTCTAATGAGCTTCAAAAGCTGATTCTCTGATCTCACACTGCCATTTCCCTAAGAGCCCCTGGATTGGCTGCTAAGGAAGAGGTGACACTATTCCTCTTTGTGTAAAAAAGTTCAATAGAAATACAGCGCTTACACGGTCATCCAGTCAATGGAAGGGGTTCACATTTCACTAAATCCTGCTTCCCCCAAATCCAGGTGGGTTTGGGGGTCGTGAGCATACAAGGGTTGAGGTCATGTGCAGCTGGTCTCATATTGGTGGGTGGCAAAGCGAGGTATCCCTGCCCATCAAATCCAAATAAGGATAGAAAGAGGGAAGCAGCAGCATGGCCTAGTGGACAGAAAACAAGAATGGTTTTAGTGTCTGGGTTCTAGTCACAGCTCCACTGTTTGTCTGCAGACCAGGGTAGTCATGATAATAATGATGGTTTTTGTTAAGCCCTTAATATGTGCTGAGTGTGGTTCTATGCACTGGGGTAGATACAAGGTAATCGGTTTAAACACAGTCCCTTTCCCATAAGGGGTCAGAGTCTAAGAAGTTTCATTTTTTTTATATTTGTTATACACTTGCTATCTACCAGGCACTATTCTAAGCGCTGTAGGTACAAGGTAATCAGGTTGGACAATGTTCTGTAATAATTGTGGTATTTATTGTTTACTATGTGCCAGGCACTGTACCAAGCACTGGGGTAGATATAGGTTTGTCAGGTTGGACACATGGAGCTCCCAATCTTAATCTCCATTTTACAGCTAAAGTAACTGAGGCACATAGAAGTTAAGTGACTTGCCTAAGGTTACACAGCAGGCAAGCTGCAGAGCTGGGACTAGATGGGACTAGAACCCAGGTCTCCTGACTCCCAGTCTTGGTACATATTCTATGTTCCTCAGTCCAAAACCCAAGCTATTTCTCACCATGAGCACGGTAAATATATTTGTTCTGTTGAATCAAGACATGGAACTCCATCTAATAACTTATGTCAAGTTCTTTCTCTCCTGCTTAGAGGGTTGTTTGTTTTATGATGACAATTTAATTACTTTGTTTTAGTAATAAAGCCATGATATCTAATTGCAAAGGGAGGAGAGCTGGGCTAAGCATTTCTTTGCTTCCGAAAGGATTATAGGATTATAGACTGTTGAGTCATAATAAATAGTTTCAAATCATTTTCATAATACATACTACCCTGCAGGTCACCGAGCTCATTCTTTTATAGCTTGATATTTTCCTTTGGAGGGAGTTTGTGTACTTTCTCCTACTCTTGTTCCCTTTCCTGAAAATAATTACATTTTATGATAGAGGCCAAGTCACAGTGCATCAGTTATTTTATATATTCAATGTTACAAATATTAAATTTTAACTTGTTCCCCCCTCCAAAAAAAAAGCAGGTTGAAGACTTCTTTAGAAAGGTTAAAACTTAAATATTCTGACACACTTCTCCACGAGTCAATCGATTAAACCAAATGGGATTATTAAAACCATCTCAGCTCATTTCATTCGTCTCCCAAAAAAGGGGGGGAAGAAAAAGCAGGCAGTACAAGATAGAAACTCGAGATCGTAACAGTAAGGCGATCCTATTCTCTAAGCTGTAAGAAAACCACAATTTTCATCTTCTGAAATACCTCAACCTCCTGAAAAGCTTTTCCCCGACCCAAACACAGCAATTGGGAAAACTGACAATTAGTGAAGAACTGAAATGTGCTGGGCACATGGCAATCAACCATTGTATTAATGGAAAGTCAACAGCTTTTTCCTGGATTTCTCCATACCTGAAGAGTGGTTAAAGCAACTCACCTTCCCAGAAAAGGATGAATGGTGCTGGCCAAGTGTTGGTGCTTTTTGCTAGTGGCCACATTCATCAGCAACAGGTCAGGTACCTACAACCAAGTGCTGTCACTTGTGCATATGCCCTGCATATCCGTGATGCAAGTACCAAAGCAGCTCTGGCCCCTTTCTCAATGCAGGCAGAATGGGAGGTCAGACGTAAGCTCACTGTGGGCAGGGAATGTGTCTATTATTATACTGTACTCTCCCAACTGCTTATTATAGTGTTCTGCACACAGTAAGTGCTTCATACATATGATTGAGTGAATGAATGCTCTTTTTTGTCCTTGCTCACCACAGCAAGGTTGAAGCTAGATATACCTAACACTGCCAGCCCCTAGAAGCAAGAGGTTCTGTTTCGGCCCAGTCCTTACAACCGGACCAGAAGTAGGACCCCCTTGGCGATGCAAGTGTCCATCCCCACCAACAGGCCATGATTCCTCATCCCACAAACAAGTCAATCCGACCTTGAGGACTCCTAGGTAGACTGGAGCAGCTCTAGCCCCTGGCTCCTTACCTTTCACTCTCTGAAGAGTTGGAGTTATGTTTCCACATAACCCATTTCCCTTGGCTCTTTCTATTCTCAGATTGGCAGGGGGAGGTTGGTTTAATCACTGATAGGTCATCATCCATGGAAACAGAATCCACTGGCCTGATCCAGTTCAAGTGTGAACCCAAAGCTAAGGAGTTTTGAAGCACAGGAGATTTGAAGCACAGGATTCTCACCAAATCTGTAGTTCCAATATCCAGGGATATGACTTAAAAAGACTAAATTGTCCATCTTGTCTGTAGGGAAGCAGCATGGCCTGATGGAAAGAGCACAAGGCTGGGAGTCAGAAGACCTGGGTTCTGATACCAGCTCCACTAATTGCTTGCTGGATGACCTTGGGAAAGTTAAATAACTTCTTTGAGCCTCATCTTCCTCATCTGTAAAATGCAGTTTCAATACCTGTTCTCCCTCTCCCTTAGGCTGTGAGCCACTTGTGGGACAAGGACTGTGTCCTACTTGATTACCCTGTTTATGCCTCAACATTTATCACAGTCCCTGTCACACATCAAGCAATTAATAAATACTACTGGTAGTTATGACTATAGGATGCTATTAGTGACCAAAGTGTCCATATTTGAGGGACTAAAGACAAGCTGAGAGCAGGACCTCCTGGGGCCTCACACATTCACGTATAACACGTACACACACACACACACACACACACACACACTTACACACAGCCTCAACTATTATTGTCCTGCACCAGTAGGCTAGTTATAGGATTTGGCTAAGTGGGCACATTCCTAGTCACCAATTTGAAGAAGATGTGTTTACTAGGCCTTGTCCCTCCCCCAGTCAAGCTGGCATTTCACAGCACTGGATGGCACTTCCACTCACTAATAACATACAAGAAAATCAGGTTGGATACAGTCCCTCTCCCACATGGAGCTCACAGTCTAGGTAGGAAGGAGAAAAGGTATCGCATCTCCAGTTTACAGATGAGATAACTGAGGCCCCGAGAAGTCAAGTGTCTTGCCTGGTCATATGGTAGACAAGTGGCAGAAATGAGATTAGAAAACGGGTCCCCTGACTACCAAGCCCGTGATCTTTCCACTAAGCCACGCTTTTTCTAAATGGCCCCTTCTCTTAACCACTTTTGGAGTGGTGTTGCATCCTGGAAATGTTATGGAGCAGATTTCCCAAAGTGCAAGCTGGTTGCCAGTCTTTAAAGCACATTCCTCCAAACAGGAGCTGCAGAATACCCTTGAATACCCTTGAGCCCTGAGCCAACAAGTTGGTAATCCGACCAGCAAAGAAAGGGGCCTACTGTCACCATTCATGAAATGCCAAGGGGCTCTGTGACCACTGATCAACTACGGTGACCCAGGTTGAATTGTGGAGGCTTTACAGATAACCACTATAACTTCTCTTTAGCCATAGTGGAAACCTCAAGGAGGCCACCTGCCCATTCAGCAGTGGGGGAAATAGAGGAAGCCAAAGAAGAGAAGAAAGGAAGAGGAGGTAGATGGGGACTTTCTTTTCTATTCCTCCATCTCTCCGCTGCTAAGACACCACCACAGCCACCTCAGATCCCCTCCCACCATCCCAGAAGAAAGAGATTCCCCACAAGAAGTGTTTTTTAGTAGCAGAGAACCCTAAAACTAGCCACTTTTCAATCACTGAAACAAACATTTTCAACACTGTGAAAATAAAGTGAGCAGACACATTCCTGAGTCTTAAAGGTCTAAATAAGGTCAGAAGTACTAGAGATGGCACAAAGGATAATAATAATAATAATAATGGCATTTGTTAAGCACTTACTATGTGTCAAGCATTGTTCCAAGTGCTAGGATAGATACAAGGTAATTAAATTGTCCCACGTGGGGGTCACAGTCTTCATCCCCATTTTACAGATGAGGTAACTGAGGCACAGAGAAGTTAAGTGTCTTGCCCAAATGTGGCTCATGGTGCTTGGAAATTAATCAGAGGAAGATTACTGGAAGAAGTGAGATTTTAAGAGGGGGAGAGCTGGGGTCCATCTTATGTGCGGAGAGAGGGAGTTTCAAACTGGGGAAACAGTCTGAGCAAGGGGATGGTGGAGGGAGAGTTAAGAGTGAGGTACAGCTAGAAGGTTGCCTTGGGAGGAGAAAAAAAAAAAGTCAGCAGGTTGGGTGAAGAGAATGGATATGTAAGGTGGGACCAGATGGTAGAGAGCCTGGAAGTTGCTTGTGAAGAGCTTTTGTTTAATTTGAAGTGACAGAGAGAGAGAGAGTGAAGGATTCTAGGAGAAAGGGAACAGCTGAATAAAAAGAAGAAAAAAGCTGCAGAAGTAGAGGAAAAAAATTCATCTCTACTCCATATAGACAGTATTACCGGAGAAAAACTTGAGGCTGAGTCAGAAATCGTGGTTCAATTACCCATTCTGATCCTGACCTGGTTGAAAAAGGAGAAAAAAGGGAAGTCATGGGGAAGTGAAGTATTGATCTTTGAAAGCACTAGAACAAACCTTAAATGATTAAACTATAAATGCAGGGTAAAACTGTCAACTCCTTGAGGACAGGGATTGACTCTTCTAACTGCTTAGTACAGAGTACTGCACACTGTTGGCTCTCAGTAAACACAACTACTGACTGATAACACAATTTAAAAAAAAGCATCAACAGTCCGGTCAAAGTGATGACCGACTTGAGCTAGTGTTACCTATTCATAGTTCCCCCAGATCACAAGTAGCTAGTGGAATACCCTCAGCAAGTGCCATCTCACAACTTTAAAAAGGGCAAATCGATTTTTTGTTAGGCATATGGTGTCTCTCAGGGTGCAGATCTCAAAACTTTAGCTGTCACAGGAATGACAGCTTAAAGGGAGGAAGCATGGCCTAGTGGACAGAGCATGGGATTGGGAGCCAGGAAAGCTAGGTTCTAATCCTTACTGTGTCTCTGGCCATCTGTGTGACTTTGAATAAGTCACTTAATCTCTCTACCCAGAGAATTTTTTTTAAGGTGTAAAATGGAGGTAAACTACTTGCTCTTACAACCTCTTGGACTCTAAGCTTCTTGTGGGATAGGGATAGTGTGCCATTTAATTATCTGGTATCTTCCCCAGTGCTTAACACACTTTTTGACAAAAAGTAAGCACTTTACACTCTAATCAATAAAAGCCAGTGAATTCCTCAGCTTGAAACAGGACTGCTTTTGCCAGTGGCCCTATAATGATATGGGGAAGCTATATTACAATTCCTTCCATACCTCCCAGCAGGGCTGTCACCTTTGAGCACTATGGCTGATCACCATGCGAGAATGGGACTTTTTCAAACTAATCAGTCAATTGGATTTATTAAGCATGTGCTCTGCGCAGAGCATTGTACTATGTGTTTGGGAAAGTGCAATACAACATGTCTAGTGTAAAGAGAATGGGTCTGGGAATCAAAGAATCTGGGTCCTGCCATTTACCTGATGTGACCTGGAATGACAATTTTTCAGTGCCTCAGTTCCCTCATCTGCAGTGTGGCTCAGTGGAAAGAGTCCGAGCTTGGGAGTCAGAGGTCATGGGTTTGAATCCCGATTATGCCACTTGT
This sequence comes from Ornithorhynchus anatinus, assembly GCF_004115215.2. NCBI lineage: Eukaryota > Metazoa > Chordata > Mammalia > Monotremata > Ornithorhynchidae > Ornithorhynchus > Ornithorhynchus anatinus. The sequence goes on from NC_041729.1 coordinate 44,055,285, forward strand.
CAGCTCTGTGACTCTGGGCAAGTCACTTAACTTCTCTGTGCCTCAGTTCTCTCATCTGTAAAATGGGGATTAAGACTGAGAGCCTCACGTGGGGCAACCTGATTACCCTATATCTACCCCAGCACTTAGAACGGTGCTCTGCACATAGTAGGCGCTTAACATATATCAACTTTATTATTATATGCAAAATCTGAAGATTCAATATCTGTTCTCCTTCCTGCTTAAACTGTGAGACTCAGGAGGGATCCAGTTATCTTGTATCTACCCCAGTACTTACTACAGTGCTTGGCACATAGTAAATAAAGGCTTAAACACCACAATAAACTTGCAGTCTAGAGGAACCTTTGCATTGATTCAGTCTGAGGAGGGAAGTCATAACTAAGAACCAGGATCATCCTACCTCTCCCAGCTATACTGACTGCACAGGACTCAAGAGCATTCAGCTCGGACATAGTTGCCCGGGTCCTCTACAGAGATCCTTGGAAACAACATGCATTCTATGGCAGGTACCAAGGTCAAGAAAGGGTGAACTCGAACTCAGGTAGATCTTTAATGAAGACTCAAGAACCGCTAGAACTTTAAAACTGGGTCTCCATAGCAACCTGCCACCAGTGAGCCACGAAAGCCTTATATGCTCTATATCATGCTGTCCAAAGTTCATATGTCATAAATAGGGCTACTTTGGCAAAAGAATGGCTGCTAAAAGTGCTCCTTTTAATAGGTAGGGGACTACACCAGTTGACCTTTCAAATTCTTTAAATGTCTGGGATTACAGAGGGAAGATCTTGTTATTTAATTTTTTAACATTGTATTCATTAAACACTATGTGCCAGGCACTGTTCTAAGCTCTGGGGTAAATACAGAATCATCAGCTTGGATACATGGGGCTCACAATATAAAGTGGGAAGGAGGGGAAGCAGTATGGTCTACTGGATAGAGCACAGGCTCGGGAATCAGAAGGACCTGAATTCTAATCAGTATGGCTCAGTGGAAAGAGCCAGGGCTTGGGACTCAGAGGTCATGGGTTCTAATCCCGGCCCTGTCACTCGTCAGCTGTGTAACTTTGGGCAAGTCACTTAACTTCTCTGTGCCTCAGTTACCTCATTTGTAAATTGAGGACTATGACTGTGAGCCCCACTGGGACAACCTGATCAACTTGTATCCCCCCAAGCACTTAGAACAGTGCTTTGCACATCATTATTATTATTATTAATAATAATAATAATCACAGCTCCACTGCTTGTCTTCTGTGTGACCTAGGGCAAGTCACTTAATTTCTCTGTACCTCATCTGTAAAATGGGGAGTAAGACTGTGAGCCCCATGTGGGACAAGGACTGTATCCAACTCAATTATCTTGTATCTACCCCAGGGCTTAATACAGTGTCTGGCACATAGTAAGTGCTTAATACTATTATTACTCCATATTTTATAGATGAAGAAACGGAGGTATGTAGAAGCTTAGTGACTTTCCCAAGGTCACACAGAAGACAAGGGGAGGATATGGATTAGAACCCGCGACCTCTGACTCCCAGATCCATGCTCTTCCCACTAAGCCACATTCCTTCTCTGTTACTGCTTCCCTTTGTGCCCTGGTTGGACACAATCATGTTTGCAATTAACAATTGTCATCACAAAATAATCCACTAAAACAGCATCTCTGAATAAACAGATATAACTCTCAGACATACACTGGTTAACTGAAGCTGTCCTCAGCAACCTCTTTGAGCTAATGAACCTTAGAGTTGGGATCAAACTTCTTCACCTACCAAGGTAATGGATGAAATAATAATAATAATGGTATGTTAAGCATTTACCTATTTGCAAAGCACTGTTCTAAGTGCTGGGGGGATACAAGGTGATCAGGTTGCCCCACTGGGGCTCACAGTCTTAATCCCCATTTTCCAGATGAGGTAAACTGAGGCACAGAGAAGTTAAGTGACTTGACCTAAGTCACACAGCTGACAAGCGGCGGAGCCGGCATTAGAACCCACGACCTCTGACTCCCAACCCCGTGCTCTTTCCACTGAGCCCGGGTTTTCCACTGCACCCTGATCAAGGATTCTTTGGCCTTTTCCTAGCTCGAGAATTCTATAAGAAATGCCTGTCAAATTACAAAAAGCCTGTCCTAGACAAGTGCTCTTCTTTTAGTTGTCCCTCACTGATGTCTTTTTAAAAAAAAAATGGTATTTGTTAAGTGCTTACTATTTACCAGGCACCGTACTAAGCACTTGGGTAGTTACTACCTAATCAGGTTGGACACAGTCCATGTCCCACATGGAGCTCATAATCTTATTCCTCATTTTACAGATGAGGTAACTGAAGCACAGGGAAATTAAGTGATTTGCCCTAGGTCACAAAGTAGTTAATAGATAGGCCCTTTCCCCTGCAATTGTCCTATGCTAAATAATAATAATACTAATTATGGTATTTGTTAAGCACTTACTATGGGCAAGGCACTGTTCTAAGTACGGGGGTAAATACAAGATAATCGGGTCAGGCACAGGCCCTGTCTCACACAGGACTCACAGTCTTCACCCCCATTTTACAGATGAGGTAACTGAAACCCAGAGAAGTGAAGTGACTTCCCCAAGGTCACATAGCAGACAAGTGGCAGAGCCAGAATTAGAACCCAGGTCCTGGCTGTATCCACTAAGCCACGTTGCTACTACACTGAAGATTCCTGAACCAAGTTCACATGGGGTGGACAAACTCCCATGTTAGAATCCATCAGCAGTATTAATCAAACATTTACTGTGCGCACAGCCCTGAATTAAACACTTGAGAGACTACAATAGAGTTAGTAGACATAATCCCTGTCCTCAACTAGTTTACAGTCCAGCAGGAGAAACAGACCTTAAAATCAATTACAGATAGGGGAGGCTACTGTTAGGGAAGTAGCATGGCTCGGTGGAAAGAGCCCGGGCTTTGGAGTCAGAGGTCATGAGTTCAAATCCCGGCTCTGCCACTTGTCAGCTGTGTGACTCCGGGCAAGTCACTTCATTTCTCTGGGTCTCAGTTCCCTCATCTGTAAAATGGGGATTAAGACTGTGGGCCTCATGCGGGACAACCTGATTACCCTGTATCTACCCCAGGGTTTAGAACAGTACTCTGCACATAGTAAGCACTTAGCAAATACCAACATTATCATTATTATTATATGTACTTAAGTTCTGTGGAGGCAGGGGCAGATAGGGAGATGAGTACCTAAATGCTTACCAGGTACACACTCAAAAGCATAGGTGATGAAGTAGGGATGGAAAATACGGTGACGAGATGAGAGGCTAATAAGGGAAGGTTTCCTGGAGGAGATATGATTTTAGGAGGGCTTTGAAGATGGAGGACTGCGTGACCTATATTATTCTGTAAGCTACAGATTGTAAGCTCCTTGTGGCAGGGAACATGTCTACAAACTCTATTATACTCTCCCAAGTGCTTAGTACAATACCCTGCACAGAGTTAGCACGCAACTATGAATGACTCAGAGTGGTACAAATCTCAGCCAAGTACAAATCTCAGCCAAGCAGATTTTAAACTCCTAGAGGTCAGGAATCATGTTTAACTGACACTACTGAGCACCCAAAGTCATACGGAGTGTGTACTTGATGAACACCTTTTTGATGATGAAGAATTTACCCCCACAAATTTTTTTTAGTCCTAGCAGATACTAGAGATACTTAAATTCCACCTATTCCATGCTCAAATTTTTTTTTGTCTTATATTAGTCAAAGCTAACTATTTTCCAATCCTCAGGATCACATCTGTCATATGAACTGAATCTGCAAATGCTTTTCCAGGTCAGATAATAAAAGAGCAAAAGGGAGATCATTTAAATAAACTATGACAGGAAAGGGGAAAAAATTCATTTTACATAGGAGAATTGCAAGAAGATTTTGTGAGAAGCAGTGTGACCCTTTGGGAAGAGTATGAGCCTCAAAGTCAGAGGACCTAATAATATAAGCTCTTACTATGTGACAAGCACTTTACTAAGCACTAGGACCGATACAATTAAATCAGGTCAGACATAGTCACCACCTTTCATGGGACATCCAGTATAAATAGGAGGGATAACAGGCATTTGATCCCCATTTTATAGGTAAGGAAACGGGCACAGAGAAGTTAAGTGACTTGCCCAAAGTCAAACAGGGGACACATGGGGGAGCGGAGGTTAGACCCCAGGTCCTCTGATTTCCAGGCCCGTGCTTTTTCCATTAAGTCAAATTGCTTTCCTGGGTTCTTGCCCCAATTCTAATCTAAACCTGGGTTCTAATTCTGACTCAGCCACTTGGGCAAATCACTGACTTCTCTGCACCTCAGTTCCCTCATCTGTCAAACAGGGATTCAACACCCATTCTCTCTGCTAATTGGACTGTGAGCCTCAAGGGGGACAGGGACTGAGTCCGACCTTCATTCATTCATTCAATAGTATTTATTGAATGCTTACTATGTGCAGAGCACTGTGCTAAGCGCTTGGAATGAACAAGTCGGCAACAGATAGAGATAGTCCCTGCCCTTTGACGGGCTTACAGTCTAATCGGGGGAGACGGGCAGACGAGAACAATGGCAATAAATAGAGTCAAGGGGAAGAACATCTCATAAAAACAATGGCAACTAAATAAAATCAGGGTGATGTACATCTCATTAAACAAAATAAACAAAATAAATAGGGTGATAAAGATATATACAGTCGAGTGGACGAGTACAGTGCTGAGGGGGTGGGATGGGAGAGGGGGAGGAGGAGAGGGAAAGGGGGGGAAAGAGGGTTTAGCTGTGGAGAGATGAAGGGGGGCAGTAGAGGGAGTAGAGGGAAAAAGGGGGGAGCTCAGTCTGGGAAGGCCTCTTGGAGGAGGTGAGTTTTAAGTAGGGATTTGAAGAGGGGAAGAAAATTAGATTGATTATCTTGTGTTTAGTACAGTGTTTGCCACATAGGAAGAACTTAAATATTACAGTGATTCTAAGATAGAGAGGCAGGGGAGCACAGGGAGCTGCATGATTCTAACAGGTCTTGTTTCAGTAAGTTCCTGAACTGAGAATTATAGTATTCTTTCCCATCTCAGCAACTTGCCCAGGTCTGTTCACATCAAACCCCTTTCTCTTTGATAATTTGCACAGTGACATTACAGTCCAATTTTACATGGCTTTTACAATGGGAGATATTGACCCTAAATAACTGGTACTGAGGGAAAGAGAAAGAGAGGAAGCAGAGTGCCTTAGTAGAAAAAACACAGGCCTGGGGGTCAGACAACCTGGATTCTCATTCCAATTCCACCACTTCTCTGTGGTGTGACCTGTTTAACTTCCCTGTAAAATGAGCTTTAAAAGTGTGAGTCCTATGTTGGACATAGACTGTGTCCAATCTGATTATCTTGTATCTACCCCAGCACTTAGTACAGTGTCTGGAGCATAGTAAGCTCTCAAAGTATTACATATATATATTTATATATATATAATTTCCTCCTATATATACATATATAAATATATGTATATATATATAGGAGGAAATTACCATGAGACTGGCTGTCAAGGAAGGCCACCACCAAACAGCTCCACTGCACATCCTGTTGCCACTGTTGGAAATAGACTCCTCAGCCGTGTAGTGAGGACAAGGGACTGAAGGAAGGGAGACACACTACGATGCACATCACCTTCTTGACTCATCATCACTCTTCACTTAGCCCACATCTCTCCTTACAATATTCCTCAGGCTTCCCATATCTCTCTGTATCGAACACAAACTCCTCACAATTGATCCCAAGGATCTCCACCATCTGGCTGTACCTTACCTCAACTTACTCTCTTCACTCCTTCCAAGGCAACAGTTCAAGTGTTCTTCATCCTTGATCCTACCACCTCCACGCTTTGCTCACATTGTTCCCCTGGCTTGGAACTCCTTTTCTTCCCAAATCTGATAGAACCCAGCTCTCCTTATATTTGAAGCCCTACTAAACTCCCACCTTCTTTGACAAACTTTCCCTGATCAATTTATCTAAGCCCTTTCATTCTCTCCAGTCAACTCTAGTAATTTTAAACATAAACTCCTTGATTGTAAGGATTATGTCTACTAACTGTATTGTATTGCACTCTCAAGAATTTAGTACAATGCACTGTACACCATAAGCGATCAATGAATACCTTTAATTGATACTCATCTTCAGTACTCTTGCTTATATATCTATTCAACTGTACATTCAAATATTTATTTTGACTATTCCTGTTAGTATTTTATGCTGTTCTCTCTAATTAGGGCATAAGCTCTTGGTGAGCAGGGTGTCACTTGGTGTCTTGTAGAGTTCTTGGTGTCACTTCTTTATTCCATATTCATGAGCACCTAGTAAAGTGCACCAATAAATGTTCACTAAAAACTACTACTATCACTAAAATGGTAGTTTGGCTGTAGATTCTGTGGCCCTTATTTGGGAAGAGAAAAAATAAGCCCAATACAATCAAGAGAAGAGAGGCAGAGACAGATAGGGAGGCAGAGACAGGTAGGCAGGCAGAGAGGGAGATGCCAGGAAGACAGCACTGGAGAGAACCTAATTAGTCAAGTCCTCTGGGAAGAGGCGAGGTTTGCAGTGGGCTAAAGGAAAAAAGAAAGATTCCAGGAAGGGAGGGAAATGAAGAGAACACTCCTCCATACCACTGGTCCCATGAATAAACTGACTTTATCATGTCAAGTAGTTCAAAAAGAAAGCAAACCCAGCAGCTTGATGTTGTTGTTAGCCAATGAGAATTAGATAAATTCAACCTCTCTTGTGGCTTTTAGCATCCCAACATAGTCTTGAGGCTTGATTTAGCTGCCATATAGGAAGAAAATCAGATTAGAAACCTCATGTTCTGACAATAGGGAATATCATGCTTATGAGAATCTAATTTAGGAAAATAATAGTTCAGAAACCAGTGTCTACAATGAAAAAAGATCTTGCCCTGGGATATGTAATTTGACTCAGTGCGCCACATGAAGTATTAACAAATACAATAAATAATGGAAAAGGCTGACATTTGGTATTAACAAAAATCTGTCAGGCAAAAAAAAACCAGGCACTGATGATGACTGTTGCCACTAGGATTGGTTAAACTTCCACTCCCAGCCTTCATTATGATTATGCCAATATTGGTCATAAATAATTATAATATAAATAATCATAATTACGAGAAATGAGAAATGTTGTTTTGGGTACCACTTTTACCTCCCCATTTACTCAAAATGCAACTTTCCCCAGCACCTTCTGCAGTATCCCAGCAAGAAAAGTAACCAAATTCTGACTCCAGGATGTTTGCACTAATCGTTTCATTAATCCTATAATGTAAGCAGTCCAAGGAACCCATTTACCAAGGGGTGCTTATTTAATTAAAAACTAAGAGAACTCAGATAAATAATCCGATGTTGAGCACCAATAGGTTCAAAGCCTAGAAGAAGGAAATCCGTATTCCGGTTCTACAAAATTTTATACACACTTGCAAAAATACAGCAATTTGATTTAATATTTGGGAAAAAAAACATTTAATGTCTTGCTCTGAGAAAATTACCACTTCCTTTAACTTAAAATGTTTTCAGGTAAGATGAAAATTTAGTTGAAGCACTATTAAGGTTGTCAAGTGAACTCCTCAAACTCAACCAGGATAATGTACTAAACACAGAGGTATCGTGAATAGAATAATGAACAGCAGTTTTTGAAGAAGAGACTTAGAGAAGCATAGCTTCTTTTGTCAATCATCTAAAAGGCCACTTAAAAAATAAAAAAAACTAATAACTGATTAAACCAGGTCCTGACAAAAACAAAAAAATGAGTAGCAAAGGTAAGAGAACTTTTTTTTATTATTATTAAAGAGATTCACCCCTGCAGAGAATTTTATTTAGCAGCCTAGGTACAGGATAGTTTACTTCTTTTTAAGAGAGTAAACTTTTCAAAAGTAAATAGTTTGGAAGCAAAACAACACTCAGTGGAGGGAAGGAGTTGGCAGTTGCAGTGTTGACTTTCCAATTAAAACAGCTTTTCTAAATGAAATTAAAATATCAGCTGGTCCCCAAAATTGAATTCCCAAATAAATAAGGCCTCTGTGTGATTCTGACTTGCCATATAAGAACATAAAAGGTGAGACTTAGGGTTTGGCTCAAAAGGTTGGATGGGACATACAACCTTATAAAGAAACTCTGAATTCCCTGCTTAGCGCTCATATCCATGTCCAAGTCCATGAGGACTACAGACCAATCTAATGTATGTTATTCAGTAAATTAAAAATGGAGGAAAGGCAATGTCCCACTTGGCAGCTCTATTCAGTCCCCCCTATAAAAAGCAGCTACTAGCAATGTCCTTTTTCCATGAGTTTTTCATTCATTTATGTGAACTGATTAATTGATTTCCCAAAGTCCAGTTCACAGCTCACTAGAGAACTTAAAAACAAATATTTTTGTTGGGTCAGACCACCTATGTAAAGGCCTGGAAGGAAACAAGCAAGTAACCCAGGTCAGAAAACAAAATAGTTTCCCATAATTTATTAAGAACACTTTGAAAGGAAAAACAGAAGGGTTTTTTTGTTTGTTTTAAAAAAAGTCAAATGCTTCAGTGTAAGAACTGACTCTTATATTATGTTTGAATGAATCAGCATTTATTTCCAGATAGGAAACCTGTGCTAACTCAGGTGACAGTTAGAAAACTGGATTGTCATCTGAAATTAAGAGTATGGCATAAGGCACTTTGTCCTAGTGGATTTCCACTTGAAAACCACTCTATGTTTAAAACTGTTCACCAGCTGTTATTAGTAAAGCAAAATTGAAAAATAATCAGATAAAAAGGCACTGGCCTATTTTTCTTTCACTTGAAGTGTCCCCGATAAAATAGACATTTCCATCCACCATTATATGAGCATTATCTTTCTCCATTTTTGTCAATTACACATTTAGAGAGAGGAGACGCAGTCACACAGACATCACTCTGTGCTCAAGTCAGACTGCTGGTGGTGAAAATCCAGGCACCAGGCCAACCTCCATCATCTCAAAATCATCCTCACCTGCTGTAAACTCTGCTCTCTCTCATGCTCAGAGAATACTAATAATGCTATTTGTTAAGTGCTTACTATGTGCAAAGCACTGTTCTAAGTGCTGGAGGGATACAGGGTGATCAGATTGTCCCACATGGGGCTCACAGTTTAAATCCCCATTTTACAGATGAGGTAACTGAGGCACAGAGAGGTTAAGTGACTTGCGCAAAGTCACACAGCTGGCAAGCGTCAGAACCGGGATTAGAACCCATGACCTCTGACTCCCAAGCCCAGGATTTTCGGTTGAGTCACGCTTGCTACGGTGCCCACTGCCCACACCAACTAGTCCAGATATTTGACTCCCTAGTTTAAACCCCCCTGCCTCACCCCCAACAACCTGGTCAACGATTCTGATGGCAACGTTGGAGTCATCAGACTTGAACTCCCCTGATGAGCTCCCCAGTTCCCTCTTCTCTCATCCTTCACAACTGTCTCAAGAGGAGAGCTCTCACTTCCTCTCAAAAGCTACCCCTTCCACCTGTACCTCTGAGCCCATCCCTTCACACTTTAAAAGTGCTTCTCCTCCCACTTCTTCCCTCCCTTGCCACCATCTTCAAATGCTCACTCTCTGGTGGATCATTCCCTTCTGTTTTCAGACAGGCCCACGTCTCTGCTAACCTAAAAACATCCTCTTAAACCAACCGCGACATCTACTTATTGCCCCGTCTTCCTCCTACCTTTCGTGTCAACTCCCTGAATGGGTTGGACGCATCTGCTTTCTCCACTTTCTCCTCTCTAACTCCCTTCCCGACCCTCTACAAGAGCCCAGCTTCTCTCCCCCTTTACTGGAACTTCTCTCCTCCAAGTCACCAATGGCCACCTTTCCACCAGATCTAGCAGATCTACTCCATCTTAATTCTCCTCCATCTCTCAGCTACCATTGACAATGAGGACTGCCTCCTCCTCTTCCAAACATGATCTAACCTTGGTTTCTCTGACACAGTCCTTTTCTAGTTCTCTGCTGACTTCACTGGCCTCTCCCCCGTCTATTTCCTCAGCTCTTCTTCTGCCTCCCACTAACTCCAAGTGCCCTTTAAGGTCCAGTTCTGGCTCCCCATCTATTCTCAATCTATATCCTCTCCCTTGGAGAGTTTATACTCTCTCACAGCCCTTCACAGATGACCCCCCCCAAATCTACCTCACTACCTACAACCACTTTCCCATTCGGCAAACTTGATCCTCTGCTTGCCTCAGACGTATTTGTGACTGTACCGCTGACACCTCAAGCTCAACAATATTAAAAACTGAATTCCTCATCTTTCCTCCCCTACCTAATTTTCTTGACATCACCACCACTCTCTCTGTCTCTCAAGACCAGAACTTTAACTTTGTCTGCCAGGCTTAAAAGAGTGAGGAGTCAAGGAGAGTCATCAAATCCTGCTGTTACTAATCTACTCCTTTCCTCAAACTGACTGGACTCTGGGTCCAAGCATCTGTTACAACGTGACTCAACAACTCCATCAGGCTTTTGGTAGGCCTCCCTATCTCCAGTTCATACTTGACTCTATTGCTAAAAATAGGAGGGGCAAAATGCCACCACAGAGTCGGTGTTTATGCTCATCAATCTATTATTGAATGATACAAAGATAGACAAAGAAAAGGATAAAAAACAGGCTCCAAAGACCAGTGTAACTTTTGGGAGATGAGCAGTTTGGAAAAAAATAGGGTAGCTGGCCCAAAACTGGTTGAAGATCTACAATGATGTTATGGTGCCCAACCTTCTACTTGGTTGTGATACCTAATACAGGTGTTACATCTAGTTTCAGCAGTGAAACATACTCAAGACCAAATGGTAGGACAGGATTTCCAACACTAAGGTTCTGGATTGTAGACAGCTGACCAGTGTCTAAGCAGGGCTCACACAGCTCACCTTCTCTAGATGGGACATGTGAAAAGAAAGCTGGGTAGTAGGAAAACAACAATAACAATCTTTTTATTATTATTATTACTATATGCCAAGCAATGTACTAAGTTCTGGGGTAGATAAGATAATCAATTCTGACAGTCCCACATGGAACTCACAGGTTGAGTAGGAGGGAGAACAGGTATTGAATTCCTATTTGACAAATGAGAAAACTGAGACACATAGAAGTTAAGCAACTTTCCAAGGTCACGGAGTAGTCAAGTGGCAGAATAGAATTAGAACTCATGTCCTCTGACTCCCAGGCCGGTGCTCTTTCCACTTGGCCAACCTGAAGCAACTGCTGCATAACAAACTGAAGAGGAGATAGCTACAAACATGCAAATCAAATCAACATTTGAGAGTAACGATGACTCTAATGATGCAAACTGAGTCATAGCAACCAGTCACCTCTAGCTCTTACCTATTTATAAACCTTCTTCTGCACTTGTGTGCACGTGCCTAATTAACTCTACTGTCAATATTTATTCTGAATATTTTATATATTTTAATATATTTTTACATCTCTGTTCCCATTTGAAGCCTAAACTTCTTTGGGCAGGAAATGGGTCATGTGCTTCTTTTTATTTTTTCAAGTGTTTAGTACCATTACGACTACTTCTGCTACACCGTAGCAGATAGTCCAACATGACAGACAGCGAGCACCTACTTGAGTGGAGGCTTCCTGAAAATTGGGAATCCAAAAGTGTGACCTTGAACAAGTCATTTCATTTCTCTGTGCTTCAGTAATGTCATCTGTAAAATGGGAATTAATACTATGAGCCCCATGTGGGACACGGACTGTGTCCAACCTGATTACTTCATATCTACCCCAGAGCTTAGTACAGTACCTGGAACATAGTAAGTGCTTAATAAATACCAAAAAAAGGAAGCTCAAAATCAGAGGCCGACCTTCTAGAGGACAAATATATTAGCATGGGAAAGACTAATGGCACATAATATAAAATAGAGTGACAGTCAGCTGTCTTTTCAGTCACACCCACACCTAGATAGGACTTCAGTCATCAGTTATGCCATCACTGAAAATAAAAGGACTCTCATTCTATCTCCCTCCTCCTAATTCCAAGTATACGTGTACATACATATACATTAAAGACATATATACACCTTTTATTTTTCCCCTCTATAGAATAAGGAGGTGATTTTTGTTCAACAATTGATCTTAGGTACAAGGATGATGGATTGGATTATAGGGTGAAAATCAGCTTTCATTTTCTTCTGTTTTATTTTTTTAAAAAAAGCAAAACTGCATTCAACTCAAGCTAAAGCACTGTAATGAGTAACTTGAACCAGTGGGCTGTTACAACACCAGTTCTGGATTTGGTGGAATATCCTCAGAAACATTTTCTTAAAATCCTTTCCAACACCTTCAGCCAAAATGTTTCTGTAGCAGCAGTAGAATCACAGTGAAAGCAGTCAAAATACTGTGGCTTTTCTAATACAATGGTCTGTAAGACAGAATTTTCTACCAGCTATGGACTATGCTGTTCCCTCAGATCCAAACCACTGATAAGACTTAATGAGGCATTTATCTCTCCATGGACCAAAAGGAATTGGTGGAGATTTACAGGGAAAGAAGAAAAAGCTGACACATGTATGAGATGCATTATTTTTAGTGAGCTGCTTTGTGATCCCTACACACCACCACACACAGAGCATGCAGTGAAGTTTAAAGGCCTGCAGTCAAAACACTATTTCATTGTTTATCTCAAAAAATTTCATAGCCTATACAGGGATTTTCTGACCTCCTTGTAGCACCCATTTGTAGGGATCAAAAATAGGAGAGCAGTAGCACCCATCATCAGTTTAGTTGATCTGAAAACAATGGATCTTTGTGCTATCTTTTTCCGATTTAATCTCCTCACAGAACCCCAGGGAAGAAACATGGCCTAGTGGGAAGAGCACAACCCTGGAAGTAAGGACTTGGGTTCTAATTTTGGCTCTGCTACTTGCCTGCTGTGTGACTTGGGACAAATTTTATTTCTCCATGTCCCAGTTTCCTCATCTATAAAATGGAGATTAAATAATAATAATGATAATTGTATCTTAAGCACTTACATAGTGCCAGGAATTGTACTAAGCACTGGGGTGGGTACAAGCAAATTGGGTTGGACACAGTGTCTGTCCCACATGGGGCTTACAGTCTGAATCCCCATTTTTCATATGAAGTCACTGAGGCCCAGAGAAGTGAAGTCACTTCCCCAAGATCACACAGCAGCCAAGTGGTTAATCAAGGATTAGAATCCAAGTCCTCCTGACTCCCAGGGCCATGCTCTATCCACTAAACCACACTGCTTCCCACTCCTTCCAACTTAGACTGTAAGCCCCATCTGGGACAGGGACTGTGTCCAACCTGATGATCTTGAATCTATCCCAGTGTGTGTACAGTGTTTGTGTGGCTCCACCATGGACACAAAGCTGCAGGGTCTAGGCTTCCCTCACTTCAACATCCACTTTGACGTCCATCGTCAGCCTAATAACTCAATTCTCCTGCAAGCACAAAGCCAATGCAAACCACAGCATGACTTGACTCCAATTTCAAAGACGAGGTGGACATCAACACAAGAGCACAAGACAATGTTGGAAACTTGGGAAAGGCATCCTGACTTCACACAGCACAAAATGTGGCAGGAAGACTCACTTAGGCTTCATGTGCAGAAGCATCTTCTAATAAAAGAGACATGTTATGCAAGTATTCTTGTCACATTTGTAGGTTTCTGGTTGATCAAACATCGTGTACCTTATATACTCAGACAGCACACATGGTCGTTATCACCTCACTCGCTTCTGTGAGGAATGTACAAGTGTGGGCACAGGCATTGCCCCAAAAATAAAGATGTGGGTCAGGATGCGCAGGGCTCTCATCTCATCCTACCCATCATCAGCCCCCTTTCCTAGGAAGATTCCATCTCTTTCCTTCTGCCAATGTTGATGTAAGCCCCCATTCTGGGGAGGGGGCAGTCCTATGCTTACCCTTCCCCCACACTCTCAACTTGTGCCACTACATTCTCCCCAACATAACCCAAGGCCCAGATGATGGCCAGTTTAATCCCTCTTTCGGGGGATTACCCTTCCTTCCCATCTGCCCTCACAGCCCCCACTAAAGCCTTATTCCGATAAACTCACTCATCCTCCTTTACCTTTCTAGGACTGACAGGAGCTTGATTAAAACCCACACAGTTCGCTCCTCTAATGCCAACCTACTCACTGTACCTCTATCTCGTCTATCTCGCTGCCGACCTTTTGCCCACATCTTGCCTCTGGCTTGGAATGCTCTCCCTCTCCACCCACATCCTGCCTCTGGTCTGGACTGCTCTTCCTCTCCATATGTGGAAGACGATCACTCTTGTCACCTTCAAACCCTTTTGAAGACACATCTCCTCCAAGAGCTCAGGTCCTTCTGACTCCCAGGCCTGTGCTTTACCCACTAAGCCATGCTGCTTCACCAGGAAGAAATGTTTGTCTTTTTGGCTGTCCCAGTACCAGAGAATACCAGCAGGGAGACTAGACCAGAGACAGAGAATAACGGGAAAGAAAGGAAAAAGGAGATAGAGAAAAGAAGGAAAATTTCTAATACTTGGGCCAATCCTGGATACAGAATGTCCACTGGTTCTCTTAAATGCTCTTCCTCGGGTCCACAGTTCCTGTGGCACTTTTCAATGTTGTATTAAGCCAAAGCCCTCTATTCCATTCCTAAATTATCTGCCTTAGAATTTGAAACATTTAATAAATTCACTTGCAAATCAGCCTGACCATGTTGCTTAGTTAATTCAGCACAGTTTATCTTGCAATTCATTCTGAGGCAAATGTAATTAAATGTTAGCCTGGGTTTTATTCAGTTATTAAGGCTTTCGGTGCCAAAGAAATGGTTTATGGATGTGAAAGCTGAAAATGCTTTTACTATATAACAGGAAAAGCTGCACATTTTACATTGCCTTCCCAAAGAAAGTCTGATGGAGGATTGAGCTGTTTAGCATTTTGACAGGTTTAAGGCATACGATTGACAGCATGCATGGGCATGTATATCCAGAGGCAGAAGCAGAGAGAGATAGAGAGACATTCTTCTCTCCCCCCCACCGCCACAGACTATAAGCTTTTTGTGGGCAGGTAACATGTCTATCAACTCCGTTATATTGTACTTTCCCAAGGGCTTAGTACAGTGTTCTGCTTACAGTAAGCCCTCAATAAATTTGATTGATTGATTCTACAATGAAAAAAGCTGAGTGGCCATAAGACTCCCCAGTCACAGAATAACGAAATTTAAGTAGCTAAGTTCTTTTCTCAGCAGAGACTTTCACCAATCTGTGCAAATATCAGTCCCACATTATGCAGTGGAATAAACTTTAAAATCTTTTTTTTCCCCCAAATCAGCACAACTTAAATTGTCTTTTCCAATTTTATTCCTTTTTTTTTTTTTTAAGTAATGACCGGATTTGCCATGAAAACATCAACCATGGAGGTGTTTCTCAAATTGGGGGTTATTTCATGCTACTCACTTGGAAGTATGTATAACACAATAATTATTCAAGAGAAGCCCTCTGAGACCAGCAGACCTGCATCAAGATAACCCAACAGCACAAAGTCTTGTTAAATTGCAACATTGATCTGTGGGGTGTATGCTCAGTGATCCTCCACCCTGAACCTAACTAAAGCAAAATTGGAGGTGAGGTGGGAGATATGACAGTAGGAATAGAAAGGGGAGAGGAGTGCAGGGGGGAGAGAGCGAGAAGGATGAGAAGGAGAAAGGAAGGAGATGAGATGGGGATGAGGAGCAAAATGTGGGGAGAGGAAGGAGGGAAAAGGGAGTGGGAGATGGGAAAGTGGCAAGAGGAGAGGTGAGATGAGTGGAGAGGGAGGGGATAAGAGAGGGAAGAGGAAAGAGGAAGGAAGAGGAGAGGGGAGAGGAGGGAGAGAAGGAGTGAGGAGAAACGGGATGAGAAGAGAGGAAAAAGGATTTAGTTGGTCCTGAACACCTGGGTCGTGAATGAGCACCTTCCATTTCTCTTATATGGGTGATTTTCACAACCTATGGGTGAAGTGGAATCCAATAGCTGAACTGAATATAGAGTCCTTAGATCTGTTCTGCAATGTAATTTTTAAAACTAAATTTTAAGATGAAATGCCTTGGTTTTCCCAATTGGAAAATTGAGGGTATGGTGATCAACAAGATACTGTGAGGCACAGAAGATTTCTATGCTTTTTTTCCCCCCTAAAGTCAAGCTAAATGGCATTCTTGAGTCCCCAAAACTAGAGTTCTGACAGATGAATGTAATTAGGACTCAGTCTGCTTACGTTACATGTTGAGGCACTTTACCTCATTTCAGCTTCTTCACATTCGCAGCATATAGATGGTTTTATAGACGGGAAGGCTGCCCTGTACACTGATAATGCCTCCCTCAAGTGAAGAAACGTGCTTATAATTTTATGACATGACCATCTGAAGTGGCTTAACAATGAAATTCTGAGAATAGAGGAGATTAATGTTGTTTTTCAGGTAGGTCTCCTCTTCTATAAATTCCCCACAATCAACAGTGGTACTTACTGAGTACTCACTGTGTACGAAACATTGTACTAAGCACAATACAACAGAATTAGTAGTCATGTTCCCTCCCAGGAGTACTATGTACTGAAGACTGATGACGAACCACTGTAAACTCTAAGTTCATTCATTCATTCAATAGTATTTATTGAGCGCTTACTATGTGCAGAGCACTGTACTAAGCGCTTGGAATGAACAAGTCGGCAACAGATAAAGACAGTCCCTTCCTTTTGATGGGCTTATGGTCTAACCCTCTCCCCTACTTTTCCATCCTTCCCTGCAGTATCCTCAGAGGAGATCTCCTCCCTCCTCGCAAGTGCCACCTCCTCCACCTGCGCCTCGGACCCCATTCCCTCTCACCTTATTAAAACCATCACCCCTGCCCTCCTCCCTTCCTTAACTTCTATTTTTAACCACTCAATCTCCAATGGCTCCTTCCCCTCTTCCTTCAAACATGCCCACGTCTCCCCCATCCTAAAGAAACCCGCTCTTGCCCACTTCCCCCTCCAGTTATCGCCCTATCTCCCTACTACCCTTCCTTTCCAAAATCTTAGGAGTCGGCTACAATCGCTGCTTAGAATTCCTTAACTCCCATTCTCTCCTGGACCCCCTCCAATCTGGCTTCCGTCCCCTCCACTCTACCGAGACTGCTCTCTCTAAGGTCACCCATGACCTCCTTCTTGCCAAATCCAATGGCTCCTACTCCATTCTGATCCTCCTTGACCTCTCTGCTGCCTTTGACACTGTCGACCATCCTCTCCTCCTCCATACCTTATCTCACCTTGGCTTCACGGACTCCATCCTCTCCTGGTTCTCCTCGTATCTCTCTGGCCGGTCCTTCTCGGTCTCCTTCGCTGGTGCCTCCTCCCCCTCCCATCCTTTAACTGTTGGAGTTCCTCAAGGGTCAGTTCTTGGCCCTCTTCTGTTCTCCATTTACACTCACTCCCTTGATGAACTCATTCACTCTCACGGCTTTGACTACCATCTCTACGCAGATGACACGCAGATCTACATCTCCGCCCCTGTCCTCTCCCCCTCCCTTCAGGCTCGCATCTCCTCCCGCCTCCAGGACGTCTCCACCTGGATGTCGGCCCGCCACCTAAAACTCAACATGAGCGAGACGGAGCTCCTCATCTTCCCTCCCAAACCCGGTCCTCTCCCAGACTTCTCTATCACCGTGGATGGCACGACCATCCTTCCCGTCTCTCGGGCCCGCAATCTCGGTGTCATCCTTGACTCGTTTCTCTCGTTCACCCCACGCATCCTATCCGTTACCGAGACCTGCCGGTTTCACCTTTACAAAATCGCCAAGATCCACCCTTTCCTCTCCACCCAAACGGCTACCTTACTGCTACAAGCTCTTGTTATATCCCGGCTAGACTACTGTGTCAGCCTTCTCTCTGATCTCCCTTCCTCCTCTCTCGCCCCACTCCAGTCTATTCTTCACTCCGCTGCCCGGCTCATCTTCCTGCAGAAACGATCTGGGCATGTCACTCCCCTTCTTAAACACCTCCAATGGTTGCCTATCAACCTCCGCTCCAAACAAAAACTCCTCACTCTAGGCTTCGAGGCTCTACATCACCTTGCCCCTTCCTACCTCGCCTCCCTTCTCTCTTTCTACCGCCCACCCCGCACGCTCCGCTCCTCTGCCGCTCACCTCCTCACCGTCCCTCGGTCTCACCTATCCCGCCGTCGACCCCTGGGCCACGTCCTCCCGCGGTCCTGGAACGCCCTCCCTCCTCACCTCCGCCAAACTGATTCTCTTCCCCTCTTCAAAACCCTACTTAAAACTCACCTCCTTCAAGAGGCCTTCCCAGACTGAGCTCCCCTTCTCCCTCTACTCCCTCTACCACCCCCTCTTCACCTCTCTGCAGCTAAACCCTCTTTTCCCCCTTTCCCTCTGCTCCTCCCCCTCTCCCTTCCCATCCCCTCAGCACTGTACTCGTCTGCTCAACTGTATATATTTTCTTTACCCTATTTATTTTGTTAATGAAATGTACATTGCCTTGATTCTATTTAGTTGCCATTGTTTTTACAAGATGTTCTTTCCCTTGACTCTATTTATTGCCATTGTTCTTGTCTGTCTCCCCCTATTATTCATTCATTCATTCATTCAATAGAATTTATTGAGCGCTTACTATGTACAGAGCACTGTACTAAGCGCTTGGAATGAACAAGTCGGCAACAGATAGAGACAGTCCCTGCCGTTTGACGGGCTTACAGTCTAATCGGGGGAGAGAGGCAGACAAGAACAATGGCAATAAATAGAGTCAAGGGGAAGAGCATCTTGTAAAAACAATGGCAACTAAATAGAATCAAGGCAATGTACAATTCATTATCAAAATAAATAGGGTAAAGAAAATATATACAGTTGAGCAGACGAGTACAGTGCTGAGGGGATGGGAAGGGAGAGGGGGAGGAGCAGAGGGAAATGGGGGGAAAAGAGGGTTAAGCTGCGGAGAGGTGAAGGGGGGTGGTAAAGGGAGTAGAGGGAGAAGGGGAGCTCAGCCTGGGAAGGCCTCTTGGAGGAGGTGAGTTTTCAGTAAGGTTTTGAAGAGGGGAAGAGAATTAGTTCGGAGGTGAGGAGGGAGGGCGTTCAAGTACAGTGCTGAGGGGGTGGGATGGGAGGGGGCGGGGGGGGGGGAGAAGAGGGTTTAGCTGCGGAGAGGTGAAGGGGGGGTAGAGGGAGCAGAGGGAAAAAGTGTTTAGTACAGTGTTGAGCACTTATATATTCATGTAAATATAAATATAGATATGTAAGTGCTCAAAAAATACTTTTGATTGAAAAAGCAGCATCAGTGGAGTGAATGAGACAAAACAGAGAGACTCTACAGCTTCTAGCATCTGGTCCCAGTCTGCCTCAGCTTACTAACCCTCTTCAGGATGTGAGGCATGCTCTGATCATACTTTGAGTGAGATGGAGAAATCACACCACAGAGCTTCTTTTTTCACTTGTCTCATACTCCTTACAGAGGTCCTGCAAAAGGAGCAGCTCCTTGCCAAACGGCAGAAGTTCAGACACATTTGAGGCAATGGACATCCAGTTTTCAGTTGGGAACAGCAATCAACGATTGTTTACTGAGCATTTACGGTATGCAGAGGACTTTATTTGGTGCTTGGGAGAGCACAATATAACAGCTAGTAGACGTTCCCTGCCTACAGTAAGCTTATATTATCACGGAGATGCAGGATGTTCTTGAGGGCCAGTACCGTGTCTAATAGCTCTATTTTACCCTCCCAAGCGCTTAGAATAGTGTTCTACACACAATACGCACCCATTAAATACCATGATTAATCAATCATGTAAGATGTCTGTGTCTTTAAAGCATTTTCTCTTGTCCTTGCTTTCAGTTTCCCAATGTCAACTCACCACACTCTCCCAAATGCTTAGTACAGTGCTCTGCACACAGCATCTGTTCAATAAATGTGATTGAATGAATGAAACATACATCAGCCGTTAAGGTATTGTGATTCTATCCTCCTCACGCATTCCACTCAGAAGAGCCATGTTAAAGTAGGCACAGCGTTGATGCTAAGAGTTGACAAGCAGTACTATTTTGACATTTTGTGTTGATTTCATCCTCAATGGTATTTCTTGAGCATTTACAGTGTGCAGAGCATTGTACTAAGCACTTGAGAGAATACAACACAGTTAGCAGATGGATATCCTGCCCACACTGAGCTTGACTTACAGTGGGGAGCTTAGAGTCTGCAAACGATGCTGATATAAGTGTTCAAGGGTCACATTTCTGTGGGATCCAGAACCCATAGCCAGAGGAAAAGGTTGGGCAGTTCTACAGCCCTCTGAGATTTTAATTTGGACTGGAGCCTGTTATCATGCTGCTGCCACATAATATGCACCATACAGTGCCCACAGTACTTCAAGGGAAGGGAAAATGATGTCCATTCACCGGGTCTTCTTTCATTATATTGATTATCTTTAGTGAAGGCTTAGAAGGACAGCGACTCATATTTTGAGAGAAGGAGCAGACTTGGAGAGAGCACAGAAGGCCAAGATGACTGATGCAGTGTGAGCCAGTCAGGAGTCAGACAGCCTAGGCTGGTGATCTGTTCCTGGTCAAGGCTGGCCAGGTCCCAAAACACCTGTTCCTGGGCCCGAGCATCAGTTCTGAACCCCGGCCTCACTCTCCAGACCACCCACTGGGCTACCTGACTGGACCACAGGGAGATGGTTTAAGAGGTCACCCACAGAACCCCTGGCAGGCCGCAAAGACGTGCAAGAGAAGGGAGGAACTTAGCCACAGTCAGGGACGTGCCAGGATGTCATGGGTAGCTGGAAGGGTACACCCATTGGAGCCTCCATTTTGGTTCTACATCTGGGCTCCATCCAGCTCCAAGAAGACGGTCGGGCTAGGTACAATCACCATCTCACTTATCTGTGCCTCAGTTCCCTCCCCTGTAAAATGGGGATTAAGACTGTGAGCCCCATGTGGGACATGGACTGTGTCCAACCTGATTAGTTTGTACCTACCTCAGGGTTTAGAACAGTGCATGACATAGTAAACACTTAAATGCTATCATTATTAATTCAATCTCCATTAGCTTACTTCCACAGTGCCAATCCCAAGAAGATGGTGATCTCTTCCCTAGCCCCTTCTCCTCATGATCATGTTGGTTCTGAATGTCTATCTGTGATTCTTACAAACCTTGAATGAAAGCCGCAAAATCTCTAATCCCTATTGGCCACTAAGCTTCTGACTTTCGCAGTTTCATTTTGGCTAACCTTAGGGACTCCCCAGAAACTCTCCCCTTCATGTAGAAGGGAAAGCTGTGAAATATAAACACAATTGAATGGCATCTTTCCCTATGCATTCTTAGACTAGTTGCTACAGAAAACAATCTTTTATTCTTCCTCAAACACTCACCTCCACCTATTATCTTGATCAGTTCAAAGTGGAGCTAATCATAGAAAAAAAATGTATTTTTTAATGCAAGGGTAGCCCTAATTTTAGGAGATAAGACTGGTGGTGTTTTAGTTTCACACAAATGAAAAAAAGCCATTTTAAGGCTGGTTTAGACTCTCAAATATTGGGTACATAACTTCCCTACCCCTCCCCTCTTCCTTACTCTCTATCCTGTCCTCTCCCTTCCTCTTCCCTCAAGAGATGCCCATTAGGGACTCCTGTTTCGGGCTCCACATCTCAGAAGCTATTAGAAGCATGGTTTTAACAAGTGAGTTGGAAACTGCAGTTCACAGAATTGACTCTTAGGAATTATAGTAGTCTTCCTGGTTGATGGGTCAGGAGATGGGATTCCAAATAAAGAATGAAATTGTTTACTCTGAGAAACCAATTGGAATGAACCCTTTGCCCAAACAAAATGCCCCATACCAATTTTTTAAAAAACATCTCACTACAACAGAACTGCAACACAAAGGATTCTGAGTTAAATTATTGCATAATATGATGGTAATGAACTACTCAGCTATCCCTTCCTCTATCAGATGGTAAAGAAATGGAATCTTTATCTTCCTTCTTTCTTCTGCTGGGAGAGTACGCAGATATGCTCATCCTCATTATAGTTTGATAGAAACAAAAACCATAAGCACAGGTGCTGTAGATTTTAATCAAAGTGACACTTAGAAACCAAACCAGGTCAATTAGAATGACACTGTTATACCTAAAAGAAACCAATAAGAATCTAATGGGTCCATATCAGTGGATGTATTGGATTGATCTATTCCTTTCAAGAATGCCTAATCATCTCTTACATGATCTTATGGTGTTGTAGATATTGACTGTATCCTTCAATCAGATGAGGAAGAGGAAAGGATGGGGTGGTTGGAAGGTGGGGAGGGAGGAGGAGAGAAGAGTTAGTGGGAAGGGGAGGTAGGGAGAGGGGCCTAACTCCCAGTTTGGCCCAGCGAAAAAATTAGAAGTGAAGCCACCACCTTGCATCTCCTATTGCTTCCAATCCAGGGCCAAGGGCCCAGTGGACTATCTACAGAGGCCCATCCTACTCAACAACCTGGGGATGTGAAAACATGAGTTACTCCCATACCACCAATTCCTCTTTGTCCTCTGCTGATAGTAGAGCCCAGTCCTGACATGAAGGCCACACTTGTGAGAAGCAGTGTGGCCTAGTGGAAAGAGCACCACACTGAGCATCAGGAGACTTGGGAGCTAATCCCAGCACTGCCAATTAATAACAAAAACTATAATTAGTGGTATTTGTTAAATGTTAAACACTACATTAAGCCCTAAGATAGATACAAGATAATCAGGCCGGACACTGACCCTCTCCCATATGGGCTCATAGTCTAGAGGCAAGGGAGAACAGGTATTTAATCCCCATTTTATAGATAAGGAAACAGTCCCAGAGAAGTGAAGTGATTTGCCCAAGTTTTCACAGCAAATAGTAGAGCTGGGGTTAGAACCCAGGTCCTCTGACTCACAAGCCTGTGCTCTATTATGCCCTTCTACCTGCTGTTTGACATTGGGCAAGTCACTTAAACTTTTTTGTACCTACATTTCCTCACCTATAAAGTGAGCACTAAATTCTTGCTCTCCCCCTCTAGACTGTTAGCGATGCAGGATAGAAAATATGTCTAATCTGATTACACTGTATTCACCCCAGTGTATGGCTCATAGTAAGTGCTTACTAAATACCGCAATGATTACTATTACTCTAATCCAAATAGCTCTGTCTCCAAACCAAATAAGCGTACACAGATGGAGCGCCGCCCCATCTTTCAAATAGGAAAACTCAATTATTCAGAATACCTATGTATCCAGATTAGCCTAAATACATTTTGGGTAGATGAGCTCTTATTGGTTCTGCTTTTATCAAGAGCACACAGGGAGATTCTTCTTCCTGAGGCTTTCCTTTTCCTTTCCACCCCTTCGGCAAACACAACAGGAAACTTTTGGCAGAGCTCACCAGGTTCTATTCTTCTCAGAGTGTTGCCACTTGGCTAACTCAGAGACACAAAGGAGGAGACAACCAAATCCCCATGCCCGTGGATGACTAGACACCACCACCCCCAAAAACTTACCTCTTTGAGATCCAGGAGCTCACCTACCTCATTCTTGCCTTTCACTGGGCCGGAGGCCGGGATCGTGATGGGTCTGGCAGGATGGACATAGGAAGAGCCTGGAAAGGTCAATGTCATTTCACTAAGCCACCTGGCCTTCTTCTCCTACTGGATGTAAGAGCACATTGCCTGCTCCAAGGGTAAGGTGTGGAAGCAAGTGCAAGAAAGGAAGCTTTAATGAAAGCCCTGGCTGCAGCTGGGGAAAGTAGTGCAGACATGTTTCTTTGCCAGACCTTAAAAGAAGCTTCCAGAGAACCACCGGTGTGGGGGAGAGGGGGAGAAGAGGGGAAGAGAACAGTACAAAGCCGGTGCAATGGCGAGGGATCATAAGTAAAGCCCATTTTCTTCTCCCTCCCTTCCTATTCATCCTCTCAGCTCTGGAACAAAGCAAGAGAACACAACTTTCCCCAGAACTTACATAGTGCAATGCTATGTCCCCAGTTTGATATTTGTGGTATCTCTTAATCACATGCTCTGTACTAAGTGCTGAAACAGAAACAAAATCATTGGGTTGAAAACAATCTTGGTCCCTCATGGGGCACATAGTCTTCGAGGAAAGAGAGAGCAGGCATTTAATCCTCATTTTAAAGATAAAGAAACTGAGGCACTGAGAAGCAGCTTGGTTTAGTGGATAGAGCACAGGCCAGAGAGTCAGAAGTTCTTAGGTTCTAAACCTGACTCTGCCACTTATCCACTGTGTGACCTTAGGAAAGTCATTTAAACACCGTTCCTCAATTACCTCATCTGTAAGATGGGGATTAAGACTGTGAGCCCCTTGTGGGACAGGGACTGTATCCAACCTGATTATCTTGTAACTACCCCAGCACTTAGTACAATGTCTGGCACAAAAAATAAATAGCATTAAAAGAAAAAGAGTGCCTTGCCCAGGAGCACACAGCAAGCAAGTGGTAGGATCAGAATTAGAATCCAGATCCCCTGTCTCCAAGGCCTGGGCTCTTTCCACTAGGGTCTGAAAACACTGTTAACTGACTGGTGAAGGTTTCAGGATTTAGGACTCAAGCTACCAGGGATTAGTCCACTGGAGTTTAGAGACCTCATTTGGCAAAACTCTTGCTCATAGACAGGTAATAACCAAATCAGCCCTGCTATTGTTCCGGTAGAAAGAAAACAGCCTTGGGAATCAGGAGACCTGAGTTGTAGTCCTCACTCTTCAAAGAGTGAAAGTTGCAGATCAAAGAACCATTAAGGTATCCTGTTAAGTGGACAGGCCCAGCAAGAATCCTAGAAAATAGCCTGCTCATGAGAGCAGAGAAGAATGCAGGAGTCACCACACTGCCAATTTCCTGTTGCCTGTGGCTCTGCTGCACGGCAATGACACCGGATTACAAATGCCTCGACTGTAAATGGTCCCTGCATTTCTTCTTGATCTTCTGGCCTTGCATTTGAAAGCTCTTCAGCTGCTCTATGCAGTGTACTGCATCCCTGTCCCCCTAATAATAAGGGCTATTTGTTAAATGCTTACTACATTCTGTGCCCAACATTAAGCACAAGATAATCATGTCAGAGTCTCTGTTCTACATGGGGTTTATAATCTAAGAAGGAGGGAGAACAGGTATTGCATCCCCATTTTACAGATGAGGAAATTGAGGCACCTACTCACTTTATATATCCAAGCAGGATCACAACTGGCAGGAACAAAAAGGTGTGAGTGATACTACCCGAACTACTAGTACTTGAATGAAATTCCTTCAGGCAGGTTCTTAGTCCTGAAGTCTCAGGTCTGAAACACATCAGACACAAAATGGGAGACACTATCATCATTGTTATCAAAAATAGCCTCAAGCTGGTGTGCTCCCAAATACTAGAGTCTTCCTACCTCATAAAACTTTCAAATCTCCCAGACCTTTCTCTTATTCTCCTTATTTTTTCAAATTACCCTTCCCTCTCTCCAGCTCCTTACCTTCTGTTTCTTTCTCATTGCTGCTCCTTTACCTTTTCTTCTTGAGTTTTGGGTCCTCATCACTCTTTCCCCTAGTAGGTTAAGATCTCCAAACACAGAAATACTCTAGCCCTAGATGAAGAAACCTGTGCCTTAAGAGTCTTATGAGAACTGCTACAGGAAGCAATCATCTGTATAAATACAGAGTCTTAGGCCAAAAGAGATCAATAATAATAATAATAATGTTGGTATTTGTGTAAGCGCTTACTAGGTGCCGAGCACTGTTCTAAGTGCTGGGGTAGACACAGGGGAATCAGGATGTCCCACGTGGGGCTCACAGTCTTAATCCCCATTTTACAGATGAGGCAACTGAGGCACAGAGAAGTTAAGTGACTTGCCCACGGTCACACAGCTGACAAGTGGCAGAGCTGGGATTCAAACTCATGACTTCTGACTCCAAAGCCCATGCTCTTTCCACTAAGCCACGCTGCTTCTCCAGTAGATAGTAGATCAGTAACTCTATTACCTCTGCAGCCCATTTCCTCACTCCCACCTGTGCTTATCTGGCTTCTTGGGTCCTGACAGAAAGACTGGCTCAACCTATCAGCCTCTTTCTCTCATTAAAGACACCCAGCTGTTTCCCCCTGATTAAGCACAACTGTCCCTCAGAACCCTCTTTTAGGTCATCTTAAAAGGGCAGGAGGTATGGGTGTCTGTCTTCAATCAATCAGTGGTGTATAATGAGCAATTACTTTGTGCAGAGCGGTGTACTAGAGAGAGAAATATTAAAATATATCATAGTTAATGTCAAGATATGTACAGAAGTGCTTAGGGCATCAGTTACCTCGTCTGTAAAATGGGGATTAACTGTGAGCCTCACGTGGGACAACCTGATTACCCTGTATCTACCCCAGCGCTTAGAAGAGTGCTCTGCACATAGTAAGTGCTTAACAAATGCCAACATTATCATTATTATTGTACAGACTCAAGTGCATATGTGACACAGTGGGGAGAGAAGATAGGGTGGGGAAATGAGGTTGTTCACTGAAGTCTCTCTTATGATTTCAAGAGGGGTTTGAAAATGGGAAGAGAAGTAGCTAGCCGCCTATGAATGGGGTGGGCGATTCGGGCAGGAGGGAGAGTGGAGCAAGAAGTTGAAGACAAAAGCGAGGCTCCCTGCAACACATAGTCAAGTCTGTTTTCTAAAATTGAAATATTCTGTGAAGAATCATGTTTTAATCTAGGTATTCTTCTAAATTTTCTGAGCCCCAGTTCTGACCAAAGTCCTGCATTCAGCCTAGAAAGCACCCCACTCAGAGGTCAGGTCAGCCTCTGCAAAGGGTACACACTCCGTGCTGAGGAGAGATTGAGATGGGCCCCATTCTTGCAAAGAGCCATCTTGTTGGAACAGGGGAGAACCTGATTATTAGTTTTGCTCTGCTTCAGGAACAAAATAAACACCAGGGATTAGAGTGTATGGGAAGGGATAAAGTGATTTTAAGCTGTGTGCAGGAATCCATTTTCCCTCTGGCCCCTTTTCCATTGCCCATTGGTCCTGGGCAAACCCAATTTCCTGGGCTCGGTCTGCAGCTGACTAATCATTAGATCATTAGACCCGTGAATGTACCTGCCTCATGAGGACAGCTTAGAGCCAAGGTGGCAGACAAGTCCCCCATGGAGATCAGCTTGATTCTCACAGCACCCCAGGTCCCAAGAGATTAGACGAATGTGGCTACAGGCTTTCCAGAGTCCCTCCAATCAGGTCTCTGCACCTAACCCTCACCCCAAAAAGGGGCCCACCTCCACTCTCTCAGGGTAGGGGGTGGGGGAGAGCACTTCGCAGAGCCATAGATGTTGCCAATTGGACGAGAGCTCGGATTCACCTTCAATCCCAGTTCAGCAAACACTTCCCTTGCATATATTCATTCAGTGGTGAGTTATGAAGCCCTTAGCCATGCCTATGTTCAGGTCAACTCACTGGTCACCTGGTGCACTGTGACCAAGGGGATGCCGGGGAAACATGGAACATAGACAGCTGACCCTCACCACCTTCAGATGAGGATACTTGAATCTCATTCCAGTGACATCATCACTGTGCCCTGCTAACGTGGAGGTATGACCTACTTGGAGGAGTCTCCTATGTTTCCTCTCCTGGAAATAGTTTTGCATGATAGTAATAATAATCATAATTAATGATGATAATATTTGTTAAGTGCTTACTATATATTAAGCACTGTAGAAGATATGACAATCAGGTCAGGCACAGCCCCTGTCCCCACTGAGGCTTACAGTCTAAGGGGAAGGGAGAACAAATATTCAACCCCTATTTTACAGATGAGGAAACTGAAACACTGAGAAATGAAGTGACTTGCCCGATGTCACTAGTGACAGAGGTAGGAGTAGAACCCAGATCTTCTGACTCTCAGACCCATGGTCTTTCTACCATCCCATTCTGCTTCTCAAGAGCAGTCAGGGCACGGACTAGCTGAAGACCAGACTACAAAACCAGATGAACAATTACCCTAGTTGAGTTTACGTGGGCAGGAGGAGGGACAGATGAGCTAATAATAATAATTGTGGCATTTGTTATGCTTACTGTGTGCCAGGCACTGTGCTAAGAGCTGGGGTTCATACAAACAAATCAGGTTGTCCCTGTCCCATATGGGGCTCATAGACTCAAAACCCATTTACAGATGAGGTAACTGCGGCACAGAGGAAATGAAGTGACTTACCCAAGGTCACACAGCAGACACGTGGGGGAGCCGGGATTAGAACCCATGAC
The DNA here is from genome assembly GCF_004115215.2 of Ornithorhynchus anatinus. Lineage (NCBI taxonomy): Eukaryota > Metazoa > Chordata > Mammalia > Monotremata > Ornithorhynchidae > Ornithorhynchus > Ornithorhynchus anatinus. Next base: position 44,083,518 of record NC_041729.1, read on the forward strand.
CTTCTAACTCCTAGGCCTGTGCTCCATCCACTAGGGCACGCTGCTCTATGTCTGTCTCACTAATCCAGGCACAGCCAGGCTTGTACAAAGGCCATTAATGTCAGAGTGGAGAGCAAAGGGGAAATCCTTGAAATCTTCCCCACTTCCCAAGCTAAAAGATACAACCCCTCTACTTCAATAATTATGATAATAATGATGGTATTTGTTAAGAGCTTACTATGCACTAGGGACAGTACTAAGTGCTGGAGTGGATACAAGCAAATCGAGTTGGACACAGTTCTTGTCCCACATGGGTCTCACTGTCTCAATGCCCATTTTACAGATGAGGTAACTGAGGCCCAGAGAAGCAAAATGACTTGCCCAAAGTCGCACAGCAGACAAGTGGCTGAGCAGGGATTAGAACCCATGATCTTCTGACTTCCAGGCCTGTGTTCTATCCACTCAGCCATGCTGCTTCTCCTGACAGCCTGTATAAAAGAGGCTATTTGGAGATAGGGAGCAGAGCCGCAAGTGGATAAATTAATCCATTATGGATTTCAGACTAAGAAAACAGGACTGCCAATTGAATTCTCTAGCTTATTTTCCCCACTCTTAGCAAGTGGTGTAGAAAACATGAAACTTTTCAGTGTTTTTTTTTTCTGCTGCTAAAAATGACTATTTAGCAATCATTAGAAGCCAAAAAACATGTTCACGGATTTAATTGCATGGAACCTATTCTCCTTTCCGGTGACATTTCTCACCTTGAAAAGGGCATTAGCATCTGGAGGTGAAAACAATATTGAAACGCCCGCCTCCAAGCATCTGGCAGTCACCTGGAATTACTATTTCTCAATTTTCTCAGAAACAAGCACTTTTTGGAAGTCCCAAATATGGAGAGACCTCTGTCATTTACTAAGGGAACCAGGAAGATGATATTCCCCCCAACCCCACACACACCTGATAGCAGTTCCAAATGAGCCATTAGTACCCCATCCGTAATCACACACAAATGTGATTTATGAAATGCTAGTGAAAAGAAATTTAAAATTATCTAATCTGAGCCAAAACCTCTCAATTGCACATGGAGAAGTGATGGGAAAATCCATGTCACTCCCTGGCCATATCTACTATGAAACAGAATTTTCCAGCTGGGCAGCATGGTTTGGTTCTTAATGTCCCTCTTTCCTTATGGTTTGTGGACAAGGAGCCAAGATTTAGCAGGGTAAGATCCTGGACCACTAATAGTCAATCTAGATGCCCTTGTCTAAAACACTCCCCTCACAATGCCAAACTGTTTCAGTGAAATATTTCCCTAATTTCCCCTTATTCCTCCAGTACGGCCTCTTCAGCACTTCTGCACTGACTAAGAAATTGGCCCTCATTTCTCTCCCCTATGTGTAATTTTTTTGTTTTGCTTTGATTTGTTTTTTAATGTTATTTGTTAAGCATTTACTGTGTACCAGGCACTGTTCTAAGCATTGTGTATATACAAGCTAATCAGGTTGGGTACAGTCAATATACCATGTGGGTAAGTTCACTGTGGGTAGGGAATGTGTCAGCTTTTTGTTATAATGCACTTCCCAAAGTGCTTAGTACAGTGCTGTGCACACAGTGCTCAATAAATACGATTGAGTGAATGAAGGAATTATTATTATTATTATTATTGTGGTATTTGTTAAGTGCTTACTATGTTCCAAGCACTATACTAAGATCTGGGGTGGATTCAAGCAAATCGGGTTGGACAAAATCTCTGTCCCACATGAGGCTCACAGCCTCAATCCCATTTTAAAGAGGGGAGAAATGAGGCACATAGAAGTGAGGTGACTTGCCCAAGGTCACACAGCAGACACTTGAATGAGTTGGGATTAGAACCCATGTCCTTCTGACTCCCAGGCCTGTGCTCTACCCACTAGAGCAAATTGCTTTATACTCCATCTCCCTGCACATAATTTAATTTAGCATCCTTCTCCCCTGCTCGATTGTGAGTTCCTTGAGGGCAGGGATCAGGTCTACTAATGCTACTGTACTCTCCTAAGTGCTTAGCACTGTGGCTTGCCCAGCATATCAATCAATAGGCAGTCTTGATTGATCAATTGATTGAATACATCCCCATATTAAGGATCCAACCCCAGCTACCAAATAGCAAGGTGAATTCTTTCCCAAAGCATCAGTTTGATGCTGAGCAATCATGACCTGGAACTTTTAAGTCCTCAGCTTTCCAAGTGAAGGGTGAGCAGTGAAAGATAGAACAGGACAAGGTAGTTTGGGGACCTGGTGAACAAAATGAAATCGATCATTTTGCAGCCAGATCCCTGTATTCAAAAAAGTGGGAGACTCAGGAGCCCCCTTAAATGGGGGGAATCAGTGCTGTCAGTGAACTAGGACAATGATGGAATGAGAAGAACAATAACAGTAACCAACTCTGTTATATTGTACTCTGCCAAGACCTTAGTACAGTGCTCTGCACACAGTAAGTACTCAATAAATACAATTGATTGCTTGATCGATTGACTGAATGGATAATAATGATGATGGTACTTGTTAAGAGCCTATTGTGAGCCAAGGATTGTACTAGGCGCTGGGGAAGATACAAGATAATCAGGTCAGACACTGTCCCTGTCCCACATGGGGATCACAGAATACATCTTTGGGAGCTACAGTATGGCTACTTCACGCTGTGGCAGAAAAAGAGTTTTGCCATGTTTCTGAGATCCAAATGATTCCCCTTCTTCTCTGAAGTATTTGTGAGTGGTGTTTACAGAGCGGATATATCTGTGGATTAAGGGATGAAAAACTAGTGTCGTAGTAGTGTGCCCATGGTAGCAGGTCATTATGTGAAGTTTAACTTCGTCTTATCTGTTCATAATTGACATGAGATTTGGCTAGACTCTTCATTCCATTCTGTTTGGCAGTGGGTGCATACAGAATTCAGTGTCATCTTGTAACAAAAAACCTCAAGCCTCCTGAGAGTTAGTTTCAATTGACAAGGAGCCCCAGTGCCTCTTCCAGTTGAGTTCTCCTTGTAGAGGAAGGGTGGAGTAGTGGAAGAGCTCTGGCCTGGAAGCCAGAGGACTCTGGTTCAAGTACTAGCTCTGTCAGGGGTCTGCTGTGTGACCTTGGGCAAGTTGCTTAACTTCCCTGGGCCTCAATTTCTTCACCTGGAAAATGGGATTCATCACCTGTTCTCCCTACTACTTAGATTATGAGCTCTGCGTGTGGCAAAGACTGAGTATGATTCAGATAACTTGTAATTACTCCAGTGCTTGGTACAGGAAGCAGCGTGGCTCAGTGGAAAGACCCCGGGCTAGGGAGTCAGAGGTCATGGGTTTAAATCCCGGCTCTGCCACTTGTCAGCTGTGTGACTTTGCAAGTGTCACTTAATTTCTCTGTGCCTCAGTTACCTCATCTGTAAAATGGGGATGAAGACTGTGAGCCTCACATGGGACAACCTGATTACCCTATATCTACCCCAGTGCTTAGAACAGTGCTCTGCACATAGTAAGTGCTTAACAAATACCAACATTATCTAGTAAGCACTTAAATTCCATAATTTCTCTAAATTTCTTTCCTCTCTACAAAATAGAGATAATAATACCCGCCTTCCTACCTATCCCCCAGGACTGTTGTGATGGCAAATATGAGACAATTTATGTGAGAGAATTTGGGGAATAAAAGAGCTGTTCAAAGCCAAGGAATTATTATTTCTTTAATGGTATTTCTTAAGCTCTTACTTTGTGCCAGGCACTGTACTAAGCTCTGGGGTAGGTACAAGCTAATCAGATTGAACACAGCTCATGTCCCACATGGGGTTCACAGTCTTAATCTCCATTTTACAAATGTGGTAAATGAAGCACAGAAAAGTTAAGTCACTTGTCAGAGGTCACGCAGCAGGCAAGTGGCAGAACCAGGATTAGAACCCAGGTCCTCTGATGCCTAGGCCCATGCTTTTTCCACTAGACCACACTGCTTCTCATCCATACTTTTCTTATTATACTTATTTATACCCTCAGTGATGTTCCCAGATGCAGCTGGCCAGAACTAGGGAGCAGAACAGTCCCATTGCCTACAGTCAATCAATTATATCTATTGAGCACATACTATGTGCAGAGCACTCTACTAAGAGCTTTGGAGAGCACAATACAACAGAATTAGCAGACATGTTCCCCGCCCATGATGATCAGTGAGAGGGTTTTCTTGAAGATGTCAGCTAGTCCCTCACAGCCAGATAGATCTTCAGATACCTCTAAATATGTTGGAAGTAGGAAATATGGGCACTTGGCCACTAATAGCTCATTGCCTGGGGATGCATTTGGATTTTCACACCTTCACAACCCTTCAACAGTTTCCTCCTTTCCTAAACTGGAGTCCAGAGTCCCCACCCACCCCTGAGTCTCTGCTAGCCTGGATCTTCCAGGGAACGGGAGCATAGAACTCCCACTGCTCTCTGTCCAGGATCTTATGGCCAGCTCTGCCCAAGGCCAGGGATAATTTTGGAAGGTACTCTCTACCAGAAACTTCCTTTTGTAATCTGCACTTATACCAGAAGGCTCTAACCCTCAGCACCCAGCCCTCAAACACAGGCCCCCACAGACTCACTCCAGGAACCCTGACTTTGTAACCCCCACCTGGCTGAAGGAGAACAATCTCAATCAGTCAGTTATATTTACTGAGCAGGGAAGGTGTCTGTTTATTGTTATACTCTACTCTCTCAAGTGCTTAGTACAGTGCTCTGCACACAGTAAGCCCTCAATAAATACGATCGAAAAAACACATTGAGCACTTTCTGTGTGCAGAGCGCTACACTAAGTGCTTGGTAGATGAATTCCCTGCTCATAATAAGCTTACAGTCTAGAGAGAGACACAGCCATTATTATAGATAAATAGATTATGGATATGCACGGGAGTCCTGTGGGACTGAGGGAGCAGTGAATAAAGGGTGCAAATCTAAGTGCAAAGGTGACGCAGAAAGGAGTGGGAGAAGCTGGGAGAAGCTGTCAACCAGATTGGAGAAGCAGCATGGTGTAGTGGAGAGAACATGGGCCTGGGAGGCAGAAGGTCACGGGTTCTAATCCCAGCTCTTCTACCTGTCTGCTGTGTGGCCTTGAGCAAGTCATTTCACTTCTCTGTGCATCAGTTACCTCATCTGTAAAATGGGGATTGAGACTACGAGCCCCATGTGGAACAGGAACTGTGTCCCACCAAGTTTGCTTGTGTCCACCCCAGCACCTACTACAGTGCCAGGCACATAGTAAGTGCTTACCAAATACCAAAATTATTATTATTATTATTAGTTGTACTCTTATATACACCTATGAGACATCTGCTCATAGCAACAACGTTCTCTATTACTTAGGAATTTATCTGCACATCTATTCTTTTTCTTTCTCTATCCATTAATTATCTTTGTGCCTGTCTCCCCTTTGATCAACCGATCATATTTATTGAGCTCTAACTCTGTACTGACCACTTTTAGACTGTAAACTCCTTGAAGGAAGGGAGCATGTCTTTACACTTCACCCAAGCATTTAGTACAATGTTCTGTAATAACTGTGGTATTTGTTAAGTGCTTACTGTGTGTCAGGCACTGTACCAAGCAGTGGGGTAGGTACAAGGTTGTCAGGTTGGACACAGTACCTGCCCCACATGGGACTCACAGAAGAGAATTGACTTGCCCAAGGTCACACAGCAGACAAGTGGTGGAGCCAGGATTATCCCGACTCTGCCACTTGTCAGGTGTGTGACTGTGGGCAAGTCACTTAACTTCTCTGTGCTTCAGTTACCTCATCTGTAAAATGGGGATGAAGACTCTGAGCCCCACGTGGGACAACCTGATTACCCTGTATCTACCCCAACGCTTGGAAGAGTGCTCTGCACATAGTAAGTGCTTAACAAATACCAACATTATTATTATTATTATTAGGAACCAGGTTCTTCTGGCTCCCAGGCCAGTGCTCTATCCACAAGACCACACTGCTTCTCTACCACAGAGCAGTACACAGCAGCTCTGCAATAAATGCTGTTGATTGATTGATGGTAGTAAGATATAGAGAGAGCATGTACTTATTGAGGGATGCAGAGAACTGACCTAAGCACTTGGAAATTCCAACAGAAGGAGAAGAAAAATTTCCTACCCACAAGGAGCTCACACTTTAATCAATAGCCATGTTGACCAAGCCTTTATTCCCTTCTAGTTGCTCCCACCCGCTCCTTTACTTGTTAAAAAGGCTCCAAATCCAGGGCAGGAACGATGTGATTTGGGAATTTATCTTTCCTTCCCTGCTTATTGAAGAACACTTTCTTCCTTCTGTTCCCGTTCCTGAGAGATATATTTTTTACAAGCCCCTACTGGCTTTTATGCTTTCTGCTTGGATGTTTTCCCAGGACCAGTAATGCATTCAATTGTGTCCTTTCCTCCTGGTAGTGCCATTTGCAGGACATGGTGATGTTTGTTGAGAAGCAGTGTGGTCTACTGGATAGAACACAGGCCTGGGAGTCAGTAGGACCTGGGTTCTCATCCCAGCTCTGCCACTTGTCTGGTGTGTGACCTTGGACAAGTCACTTCACCTCTCTGGGCCTCAGTTACCTCATCTGTAAATGGGGAATGAGACCGTGAGCCTCATGTGGGACAGGGACTGCGCCCCACCCGGTTTGCTGGTATCACCCCCAGAGCACCTGGCACATAATAAGTGATGAACAAATGCCATAATTATTATTTTTATTATAATAATAATCATTTTTATTATTATAAGGCTCTTGGTCCCACTGCAGTGCAAGGACCTTAGCTGTATCGCCCAAGGAGGGTCCACCTCTCACTTTGAGGGGGAAAAACTCTACTTGGGGAGTCCATTACATTCCTTGTGCTCTCCAAATTCCCACACTCAAAATCTTCACTGGTGGGGTTCTTCCCCCTTCTTCGCTGCAGGCCCTGGCACTTCCAAGACAGGGGAGAAAGGTTCCAGTAAGCTGTTAGCTTCCCTCCCTAGCTCCCTTCTTGTGATTTCAGGGCTACTCTCCCTCTGCCTCTATCCCTTAGCTCAGGAAGGGCATCAGTTTCTCAGGGACTTGTCCAGCCCTGGAAGACTCTGGGACCTGACTCCACTGGCTCAGTGGACAGCGCCCGGGCTTGGGAGTAAGAGGGCGTGGGTTCTAATCCCGGCTCTGCCGCTTGCCAGCTGTGTGACTTTGGGCAAGTCACTATAACTTCTCTGCATCTCAATTACCTCATCTGTAAAATGGGGATTAAAACTGTGAGCCCCACATGTGACAACCTGATCACCTTGTATCCCCCTAGCACTTAGAACAGTGTTTTGCACATAGTAAGCACTTAACAAATACCACCATTATTATTATTATTACCAGGGGAGACAATGAACGATCATGGGGGGACTTCAGGCCAAGAATTCTGGGTTGGTCATCTTTATTTGATAAATGAAGCGGGAGTAATGGTGTTCGAACAGGAAATACTCTCAAGTTCGGTATGCCAACTTTTTTTTAATAGATACTATAGAGCGTGGGTACCAAATCACTCCCATTTCAGGGTAATAATAATGGTAATTGTTAAGCACTTACTATGTTCCAAGCACTGCCTGGAGAGTTTCTGGAACTCTACCAGTCTCGGCTATGGGAGGGAGAGTCAAGCAGAGGCATCCCCCGATTAGACTGTAAGCCCCCCCGATTAGACTGTAAGCCCATCAAAGGGCAGGGACTTACTCTATCTGTTACTGATTTGTACATTCCAAGTGCTTAGTACAGTGCTCTGCACATAGTAAGTGCTCAATAAATACTATTGAATGAATACCCATTCCATTCGTAGCTTAGGCAGTGGCTAGCAAGTCGAAGGCAAACTGCTATAAGACAAAACTCCCCTGTGATGGGCAGCAATGGCACTGGAGAGATTTGAGGGCAGAGACTCAAGTTTACTACATGGAAGAGGCAATACTAAACTACTTCTATATTTTTACCAAGAAAACTTTGTAGATACAGTACCAGAACGATTGCAGATGGAGGAGGGATGTTCTGAGAGAGATGTGTACGTGAAGTCGCTATGGGTCAGAGACGATTTGACAGCATAAGACGACAACCACCGAGTCACTACTGACCCCTCTCATCTGGAAGGGAACTATGTCTGGAAAGCTGATGTATTGCAAAAATGGAAACTAAACCAAAATGAGAGACATACAAATTCCCCACGCTCAAAAGTCCTGTCAGAGTAGGAGAAGGGCATTGGATGTAACTGAAATCAGATTTGCTTCTAGACCTTTAGTCTTACTGTGATGCTCAGTTCTAGGCTCAGTGGGAGGGGAATTGCCCATACAGACCAAAGTAGGATCTGTGGGACCTAGGAAAGCCATTTCAGTCTACAGTCTTTACGAGAGGAACATGGGTGAAATCTAAATGGCTTGAAAATAGGATAGTGCTTCTATCCTTGTTCCCTCCCTGACTTTCCCCCAAGTCCTCCCCCTCTGCTCATCTCACCACTTCCCATTCCTATCTACTAAAATTCAATTTGGTTAACATCATTGGGATATTTTTGACACTTAAAAAATGAAAGTTTCACTTTGGTTGTGAACATAAGCAAACAAGAAAACTAGATTCGTTTTAGTGTCTGCTCTTGCACTTACAGTTTTCTTTAAAAAGTTTGAGGGGGGGCGGGGGGTGTGTGTGTGTGTGTGTGTGTGTGTGTGTGTGTGTGTGTGTGTGTGTGTGTGTGTGTGTGTTGGCATAGAGAAAGTGTTTCTGCTTGTTGGTAAGGGGGAAGGGCCATTAAGGTTTTATAGGTTTGACTTTCCACCTCAGAGATTTAAAGCAAGTTCCTGGTGTGAGAAGTACACTGAGAATAGCATCTATCCTCTCACCCAACAATGAAATTCCTGGATTTAGCAAGTTATCTCAAACATAGGCTGATTCTGAAAATCCTTGCTTTTCACTGATATTAGAATTACTTTATTTACTTAGATATTCCTCTCAATTATAACTTGAGTTCAAGCACCCAACTGATGTGGCAGCCCCTACTGTTTCCAGTTCCACCTTTTAGGAACTTTCCAGTGACCCCAGCGCTGCCACGTTTCTTGCCGTCAGACAAACTAACTTAGACCCCATAGTTCTTGTCCTGTGCTATAAATTCCCTCTCCTCTCTGGTTTGGATGAGCCCCTAGGCAAAGGAGGAAGGAATAACTCTAGGAACCGTCTCCTCTTCCCCCTTAAATCCCCATGAGTTTGGAAAAGCCTGGACTTTATATATGCTGGAACTGTGGGAATAACATCCTGCTATTTTTAAGGTGACATGGCAAGGGGACTGCTAACGCATGATGTTGTCCTCGAGAAAACTGAGGTGGTGGCGGCTGCTGCTGTAATGGTCACTATGACCACGCTTGTAACTGTGGATTGAGCTGCGAGAAGCATGAAATTCTGCTCCTCTAGCCACAGCACCCTATTAAGCTTTGCTTTGTCTTCATGTTATCATGCATCCTTCCTTAGGTATCTATCACCTATCCCCTTTCCCTTTTTAGTTTTAGATTGTGAGCCCCCGAGGGACAGGGTGCTCACTTAGTGGAAAGAGCCAGGGCTTGGGAGTCAGAGGTCTTGGGTTCTAATCCTGACTCTGCCACTTGTCAGCTGTGTGACTTTAGGCAAGTCACTTAACTTCTTGGTGCCTCATTTCTTTAATCTGTAAAATGGGGATTAAGACTGTGAGCCCCACATGGGACAACCTGATTAGCTTGTATCTACCCCAGCACTTAGCAACTTAGACTGTGAGCCCATTGTTGGGATTGTTTCTATCTGTTGTCGAATTGTACATTCCCAGTGCTTAGTACAGTGCTCTGCACATACTAAGCGGTCAATAAATACGATTGAATGAATGAACGAATGAATGGTTGGTACATAGTAAGCGCTTCACAAATACCAACATTATTATTATTATTATTTAGCACAATGCTCTACAACCAGTATTTAGTTAATAAATATTATTACTACTACTGTATTACTGTAGATTGATTGTAAGCTCCTCTGTAAATTGTAAGCTCCTTGAGGGGAGGGATGGTGTCTAACAACTCTGCTATATTGTTTGTAGTAAAACTTATAGAGAGTTCTGCACACCATAGTTGCTCAATTAATATAATCGATCAATACTGTTTGCCCTTAGTATTCACCAAGTTGTCCTTCGTATTCGAAGATGACACAACTGACAGTGAAGTTCACCTGTGAGCCTGTGTGTGATTGAAACAGCCAATGAGGGGACCACAGTCCTGGAAACTTTGGGCACACAAAAATTGTCCGTTATGTTGTTGTGCCTAGTTCTGGCAGCACCTGATACTGTTTCTCTTTTGCTTCCTTGTCTGTTTCCATAGAAAGCTTTTGCTGCGGGTCTGTCCTCTGCAATTGACTCCTGCCTTTCAGCAGGGATGAAGCATTATCTGTGGCTCTGTTTTACTGTAACCTTTATCCTTAGAACATTTCCTCCGCACTCCTTTTTTATGGTATTTACATGGCCTTGAACGGGAGATTCCTTTCTGGGCTTAAATGGCATTCAGATCAAATTCTTCATCTCATTTAGACCTGGAGATGGGTGGTGGAGCCACTGACCAATGATTGAAATGGATGGTGCTCTGTCATTTGCTGGAGGAAATATCGCTGGAAAGTTGATGGGTACGGCTCCACCAGCCAAACTCCCGCTGGGATAAATCCTCAGAACCGCATGGATGGATAGGTTCCAATTTGGCACCGGCATCAAGTCTGATAGGGCAGGGATTTCCCTGTATCCAAGAGGGTTAAAATGCATTTTGGGGCTCACATTTCCCGTTCATAAATTGACTCCCGTAAACACAACCGCTTGAGTTTTTTCTTGCAAGCGAAATACATTACCGTCCTTCACAGGTAAATAAAAAAGAGCATCAAAATGAAACTTCTGGAGTCAGCTACTTAAGGTTAAAAAGACCTTGCTCTGTGGGCTAGTAGCCAAATTTCCCGGAAAATCTGACAACGGATGTCTGTAGTGCCTGTGAGGCCAGAGAGGTTGCAGCCCAAATCTTCCCTGTTAATTTGACTCAGCTAAGAGGGAAAACCATCAAGGGACCAGGCACCCAAAGCACTGTGGCCCTGTGGAAAGCACACAGGCTTGGGAGTCAGAGAACTTGAGTTCTAATCCCATCTCGACCACTTGTTTACTGTCACTCTGGGCAAGTCACTTAATTACTCTGTGCCTCTATTTTCTCATCTGTAAAAGGGAGATTCACTACCTGTTTTTTGATCGTTTGTTTTTTGGTATTTGTTAAGCATTTACCGTGTGTCAGGGTTCTAAGCACTCAGGTAAATACAAGTTAATTAGATTGGACACAGTCCCTGTGCCACATGGGGCTCACAATCTAAGTAGGAGGGAGAACAGGAAGAACTAAAGCACAGAGAAGTTAAGTGACTTGTCCAAGGTCACACAGCTAGCAATTGGCAGAGCTGGGATTAGAACCCTGTCTTCTCTACCACTTAGACTGTGAGCCCCATGTGGGACAGGAATGTATCTGACCTTATTAACTTGTATCTGCTCCAGCGCTCAGAACAGTGCTCCACACGTAGTAGTGCTTAACCACTGTGATAATCGCTCATTCACAGCAATTGTGCTTTCACTCTCTGACCTCTGGGCCACTCCAAATTGTCATGTGGGCTGAGGCTGCTGTGGGAGCTCAAAAGTTGTTGCCTGACCAACCGACCGATAATGGCCCATAATCCCCCTTGGCTAAAGTGGACGGGTACTTGGAGGTAGAGTCGGTGGATTTAGTTCCATTTCACAGGACTTGGGTGGAGGACACCTTAGCACTTAGTATAGTGCTCTGCACAAAGTAAGCGCTCAATAAATCCAAATGAATGCAGGACAAAGGCTGGAAATGGAAGCAGAATTGGTGAGCAGATAACACACCACATGATAGAGCAAATCTCCATTCCTGGGGATCCCAGGCAGGCCTATTTCATTCAGCTCTAAATGAAGGAGACTAGCCAATTGGTAACTACTAAATTAACAAGGAATATCCTAAATAGTTTTAGCATGATGTAGCCAGGGGCCCCAATTAAACATGCCCATCTATTCAGTGGGAGGGGTTAGAAGTGGGAGACGGTCCATCACTTTTGTTGGCCAAAGAGACAGATACAAAGACATTGGAATTCCCGATCATAGGAGGTGTTTGGGGGGAGATAGTGTTAAGGGGCAGAGGAAGGACTTTGCAATCTCAGCTTTGGCACCCTAGAGAGACACTAGTGCTTAGGGATTGGGAAGGAGCCAAAATGACTGGGGCAAGACAAAAGCCCCAACTGGGAATAGTTCAGCCATGACAATCAGTATGGGCCTTTTGTGGCCTTAAAGGAAGTAGTCATTTGGCTTGAAAGCTTGGCTGCTTCTTTCAGTTCCATTTTTTGGGAGGGTTGCAAAGGGATTTATGTTTGGAAGAGAGCTCAGGAGTGGATTTGTTTTTGGACACAAGATTAGGTTCTGCAGTACCAAGATTTTTCAAGAATAATAATAACTATTTTAATTATAATAATGATAATAATTGCCATTTCTTAAGCACTTACTTTCTGCCAAGCACTGAACTAAACCCTGGAATAGATTCAAGACCATCGGGTCAGGTACAGTTCCTGTCCCACATGGGACTCGCAGCCAATGTAGAGGGATGTTGTTGAATCCCCGTTTTACAGAGGAGGAAACTGAGGTCCAGAGAAGTGAAGTGACTTTTCAGACCAGAATTAGAACCCAGGACCTTTGATTCCCAGGTCCATGCTCTTTCCATGATCCTGCAAGGCTCACATCTCCCTACAACAACAAGGATGCCGGTTTCTTGCCCTATTGGGAAGAGGAAGGGAATGCAAGGGGAGAGTCCAGGAGGTGTAAGTTAGTTCATACTATTGCTAGATCTAGGAGTTCTCTTGGTTTCCAACCAACTCTGCCTCTTTGTCCCTGGGCCTCTTCAAAGATTGGTATTATCATTTCCATTTCACAGAGGGAGAAGCTGAGGCTGAGCAGTGATTTGGCATGCCCAAGCTCTCCTAGCAACTGAGCGGCTGAGCTGAGATTAGAACACAAATCTCAAGGACCAAATAAGAAAGGCAGCTTCTAAAATCAGAAGGGAATGACTGTTCCCACCAGAGAGATTGAAATCTCCCAGTTGTTGAAAATTAGGGGTAGAGAAAAAGGCCTAACAGGGTGAAGAGCATATCCAGAAAAAGGAACAAGATTTTTCTTTTTAATGAAGTGTCTTAATAATGAGCACCTGACCATTTCTGAGGGCTTCTCCTCCAGGACAAGACACCAGGCTCATAAAGGCAAGGGGAATGGGGGGTAGCAGAAGGGACTGCAGAGCTGGGACACAACTGGACCCCGATTAAAACCCCCATCTGATTGCCATGGAGGCTGAGTAGGGCATAGCAAGGCACTGAGAGGCTTTTGCAGTGTCCCTGCCCCTCCACCGCCACTGGGATGGCTCTCCTGAGAGAAGTGATAACACACAGTGTTTCCAAATGCCAGGCAGAAGGCTCACAGACTACAATAATGAATGTGCTCATATCAGAGGGAAAGGGAAAAAAAAAACCCTCACAGACAAAGGGCTTTGTCCTCTTCAGATAAAAGACCCGAGAGATTTTCCCTTCACCGAAGCTGCAGAGTAATGGCTCAATGTGGTTAGAATAAGGGCAAGGAATAGATTGATTGATTGATGAAGGTGGAATTCTGACAGCATCTCGGTGACTTTGGATAAACATCATAACCTTATCTTCTCACTGCAGACCCGAAGGGAAAAAAAAGAGAAAAGAAAAGAAAAAAAAAATTCTGCTTGTGTGGATTGAGCATTAGAGTGGGGCGCTCTTAAGAATGGTTCCTCCCTAGTTCTGGGGAGTATTGTCTCTGTTGCAGAATTGTACTTTCCAAGTGCTTAGTAAAGTGTTTTGCTCACAGTAAGCGCTCAATCAATACTATTGAATGAGTGAATGGATCCCAAGAACCAAAAGGCTTTCAAGGGGACACTAGCCCACCCACTTGTTGAGCACCGTGCCCGACAGAACACGTTTCCGGTGCCGTCCATTGGCTGCCTTTCTCACTTATGTCCATCCTCAGCACTAGCAACTGAGGTAGGTTCAAGATGATCAGATTAGACACCATATCTTGCACCAGACAGAGTTCATCATCTAAGAGGATGGGAGAACAGATGGTTTCACCTCATTTCACCGAGATCTGCTGAAGAAGAATGCCATAGTGGAGAGAGCACGGCCCAGGGAGGCAGATGGTCATGGGTTCTAAGCCTAGCTCCGCCACTTGTCTGTTATGTGGCCTTGGGCAAGGCACTTCACTACTCTGTGTCTCAGTTACCTCAACTGTAAAAGGTGGAGTAAGACTGTGAGCCCTATATGGGGCATCAGGAGACCCCGGGTGCTAGCCCAGGTTCCACCCCTTGCCTGTCAGGTACTTCTGTTTCCTCATCAATAAAATGGGGATAAAATTCTTTCTCTTTCTCTTTCTCTTCTCTTTCTCTTACGAGCACAGTGGGGAAGGGACTATGTAAGATTTAATTATTTTATGTCTACCCCAGTGCTTTGCATATAAGCACCAAAATGCTACAAGGTGAGTTCTAGAGGAGAGTTGCACTCATAGACACTGTACGGATGGATGTCAGAGAGAGGCTCCAGTTCAATTTATGCTACTGCTGATTTTCCCAACCTCGGGAAAAATTTGGCAGCTAAATGTGACTGTGGATTCAGAGCTGGAAGGACTCTGAAATTTGGCTCCTCTAGCCACAGCACTCTAAGATCTTTCAGGTGCTCTGACTCCCAGGCCCATGCTTTTTCCACTAAACCACAATGATTCTTCTGTGCAGGGAACGTGCTTATCAATTCTTGTACTTTTCCAAGGGTTTAGTAGTGTTTTGCACACAGTAGGTTTTCAATAAATAACATTGATTGAGGAAGCAGCGTGGCTTACTGGAAAGAGCACATGCTTGGGAGTCAGAAGTCGTGGGTTCTAATCCCGGCTCTGCCACCTGTCAGCTGTGTGACTTTGGACAAGTCACTTCATTTCTCTGTGCCTCAGTTACCTCATCTGTTAATTGGGGATTAAGACTGTGAGCCCCACATGGGACAACTTGATTACCTTGTATCTATCCCAGCACTTAGAACAGTGCCTGGCACATAGTAAGCACCTAACAAATACCATCATTATTATTATTATTACATGCACCTCAACTGGAACAGAACTAAAACATCACTTTCCCCAAGAGGCATTCCCAGATTAATCCTACCTCACGGATCCTGCGATCCCAACACCGATTAGACTGTAAACCCGTTAAAGGGCAGGGACTGTTTCTATCTGTTGCTGATTTGTACATTCCAAGCGCTTAGTACAGTGCTCTGCACATAGTAAGTGCTCAATAAATACTATTGAATGAATGAATGAACAGCCACCAGGTTATGACTGACCTTAGTTTAGAGCTCAGATTTTAAAAAATACAATTACATCATCATCCAAAAGCCTCCACCTATATAGTCTTTGATTTAGTTTTAAAAGTGCACATATCTTTAAGAAAGTCTGGTGTCCAAATAAAGCTGTCCATAATGAGCACTATGGCAATCGCTGTTTTTATCCATCTAAAAAGCTAAGGATAATATACAGACATACAATGGAAGATAAAAAGGGCATATATTATCTATTTGAAGGCTATCGTCTAATTTAGGTCTCTCCATCATCAAATGATTTTACCCATTGCATTTAAACATCTAATACTTTTAATACAGCTTCATTCTCTTGCTATTTGTAAAATAAAGTCTGGTAGCTTTAACTGAAGTGCTTTGTCATCTTATTCCAATAAGGATCAATCTTCCCTTTGAATCTGACAATTCATCAACAATCCAATTACTGAAGACTAAAAGCAGCATATCATTTGGGTGTGGGGTTAGAAGGGAACAGATGAATTGAAAACAGTCAACTAATACTAAATGATTTACATTATGGAATATAATTTTCTTTAGAAAACCCATCATGAATGACAATGGACTTTCAAAGGTAGGATGAAGTCAGGCTTAAATTAAAAGCAAAAATACAGTATGATCTAGGCAGAAGCAAAGAGTTTACCTGATCACTAGTTTAGACTGTATTGGTCAAAATGGTGCTTTGCATCTTTTGGTGGAGGAGAGCGAGTAGAGAGTATGGAATCACATCTTAATTATAACATTTTTCCCCCACCAATTTGGCTTCTTGGTCCATGAAGGGCCCCCAAATTCCATTTTCCAGGCATCTAGGCTGTGAGCCCTCTGTGGAAGAGGTTCTAGGCATGAACTGATTATCTTTTACCTACTCCAGTGCTTAGTACAGTGGTTGGCACATAGTAAGTGCTTAACAAATACCAGTACTATTGCTATCAAGACCGTTTCTTATTCTAGTGTTTCAAAATGATATGTAGTCTTCACTGGCTTCCAAGTTGAGTCTGAATTTCCCTAGTTCTGGACAGAGAAACTTTTCCCCAACCCTGATGAAATAGACTCCATGAGAAAGATGTCTAAAGAAGACACATCAGGAATATAATTTTTTCATCTAACAACTCATTGCTCAGCTAAAATTCTCCACACATGATTACTCAAACCATTTATAAACCAATATGTCGTTTTCTGAGGTGACTCCAGCACCTTTTGGTAAATGAACATTCCACTCTTTGAAAAGGACATGGTCAATTTGAACAAGTGGTTTGTGTTGCATGCTTCTTCTGCGGCCAGGAAAGTTAGGCTTTGTTGGACACATAATCAAGGCCTTTCAGAATAACAGTGATCATTTTCTCACTATTTTGGCAGTTCAAGAAAGTCACCATTTTGCTCCCCCTTGGCTGCAATTTGGATGGAATGTCTCTCACAAAAGGTTTCCTTAGGGGAATTTTTTTTTTAATTTTAAAACTTCATGTCTCTCACTCTAATTTACATTCTTACACCAGCAACCAATTTGTTCTGAATAGTAATTCCATGCTTGCTGCTAGAAAAACCTATCTATGGTAGGAATAACTGAGGTAGAATGGGAGGCTGGATGTTGCAGTAGAAGGGTGCTGGTCTGGTATCTTGATGGAATTGGGTTCAAGTCCTAGTTCTGCCACTAGCCAGCTGCATGTCCTTGGTTAACTTCCTCTGTAGCTCAGTTTCCTCATCCGTCAAGTGGGGAGATTAATAACAGCCTATCAACCTCACAGGATTATTTGGTAGGGTAAAAATTTGATAAGTATTGCAAGAGCACTTTGGAAATAAAAGCTCTAGGCAAAACCCAATGTATTCCTGATCCGTACACTTCTTACTTTGAAGTTACTGAGGTCAGGAGGGCTTCAGGTGTGCCACATCTCTTGGAAATATAAGTCCCAAGTTGCTAAAGCTATGAGGTTTGCAGATGAGTTGGGCCTGAACTGCAGGCTCTGGGCCTCCTAGGCTGCGACTGGATCGGTTCCTGCCCCACGAAAGTTAGCTGGCTGAGTTTGGTTACCCCTGCTTTCCACTTCCCCAAGCTCAGGCCACGGGGCTACCATAAATATTCAGTGGGCTTAGTGCTCCCCCTGTGTGGACTGAAGGCTCTCCTAAACACTCAAGAATTCTGGTTACAAGTTGGACCTGGGTTGGAGTTGGTCCTGGGGTTTGGCTCCGGTCAAAGGGATTGCAGCTGGAAACAAGGCAGGCCAGTCAGCAAAACTGTGGGCTGGGCTCTCCCACGTGTCACCAACTGTGACAATTAGCATCTCCCAGGGACTTTAAGGAGACCAGGCAGCTCGACTAACGGTAACTCAAATACCTCTGCTCCTTTCTCATGTTTTTCTTAAGATACCATGGAAAATTTTAGGCACATGACATCTAAAAGTAGGTTTCACTTCAGGCAAACACAAGCCTGGATCCACCTGAAGAAAGAGAGGGGGAGTGCAAGTGTTATAAAGGCCATGGAAAGTTTGGATAAGGCTGGTGAAAATTGTGCAGACTTACAGATTTTTATCTAAATGTGAAAATATGCAAGACAGGTCTCAAGTCTTCCAATTAAAAATATATCTGGTCTATTATTCTTGTACATATGTTAAAATGTGGACTGAGATTGGCCCCAAGACTTCTGTGAAGCCCAAAAGGTCTGTCAGTGTCTGCAGGTTAACCTGACCTTTATTTATCCTGAGGTGTCACTGACACTCTCTCAAAAGGATGAAAGAGGACTAAATAATCACCGTTATTTCGACATCAGCATCATTCTGACAATGGGGCTTTATAATACTAGGGAGAATTTCATTTTTTGCTCATTCACAACCTCGTTTAAGTCTGCACTGTAGAAGGGACAGAAGTCTAGCCTGGTAAATATGACGATCACAGATTTGTTCCATATGTATTGAGGGTGAGTAAATGGAAACTCTTCAAACACGGGCTCAGTACCAACTAGACCTAAAGTGTGAAACTCCAAACCCGCCTAATAATAGAAGAGTATCCTCAGGTGAGCAAATGATTTGCTGAACTAGCCAAGGGGCATTCTACTGCTGTGGACCAACTCCTCCAGTTCAAATACATTATCGAACCTGCAAGTGCAACAAAGTGTGCTAGAATCCACTGATCCTTTTAGAAAATATTTATTCTGAAAAAATCACTCTGTACAAATTTAGGTAGAACATTCTCAACACCGCAGATTTATAAAAATGCTAACACACACAGAGGGCTCAAGTAAACTCAAGATCTGTTTTTAAATTACAAATGAAAAAAAGTCTTCTAGGAAGCAACTCTAACAAAAACAAAAAGTCTAGAAGTGTCCTAGAAATCATCCAAAACCATGAGCAGATCCATTTTGATAACTTCTGCTGACCCGCTTTGAGTTACCATCAGAAACATACCGTCTGGAGGGGCGGCGAGATCCTCAGAGTTTTATAAATCCCAATTTATACATAATGGTCAAACACTAAACTCAATTCCCCAAACTGGTTGCACTAGCACTGTACACGGACTTGTGCTCCGAGAAAAAGCCCAGCACGATTTGTTCATAATTTTCTGTCTCGCTACCAAAAGTGGATTTTCTATACACTTGTTACAAATGTCTGTACAAACCAACGAGGCCTTTGGAAAATGGTGATGGTTCTGACAGAAGAAAACTTGACAGTATATCGTTGCTTTCAACAGTCCATCTCAATCTGGACATTAGTACAAATAAAGCAATTTAGTAAAATTTCACAAAGAAAATTCACCTGGGGAAAATTCTTGTTTCTTCATGGGAATCTAAAAACATCAACACCAGGCCTAGGATTTGTTCCTGATTGTGTAGCGATGCTGGTATTTCCACACTCTCCCTAAAATTCGCAGTATACAGCTCACATCCTTTCGTCCCAGCTTCCTTCCCTAACTCTTAGCCAGACTTCAAAAAATCACCTCCGCCTATCAAATTGGGGTACTTCCCTTACACACCAAGACTCCCCTTTCGGAAACAGTTATTCGGCAGGACTTTTGTAAACATGATTAAAAACAAGCTAGAGATGGAAATGAAATCGGCGGCAGCGCCGGGTGAGCCAGTCTCAAATGGATTCTTCACATTGTCTCTCCCCGCTTCCCTTCCCCACCCCCCAACCCAAAACATGGCTCACAGCACAAGGGTAACAGAAGCAGCTACAGAAACGTCCCATTACAGCCAAGGATGCCAAGCTGGATCCATACGGCACAGATTATCCAAACTATTTGCAGCTGCTACCAGGGTGTTGACTTTGCTTTCCCCGCCTTCAAACTGGGCGAGGTTATGAAGTCGAGTCATGATGGCGGTCACCGCTTTTTGGACCAGCGAGACCAGCTGCTGGCTGTCCATGTTCTCCGGCTGCCCGGCAGCGGAAAGGGGAGAGGAGGTGTCCTCTTGGGTCTTCTTATGCCAGGCAATGATTTCGTCCCGAAGCACGGTTTTCAGGATGCCATCAACCTGTGTGTGCAGAAGAAAATGAGTTAAGTATGACACGCCGAAAATACAGACGAGGGACGGAGACGACTTTTAACTAAATAAAGAAATAAATTGCATCTTGACATTTGGGTCCCACTTTGCAATCTCCAGGCAGCGCCTGGTGGCACAGAAAAACTCGTGACTTGCAGCAAGCCTTCGAATCTGTTTTGGAGAGAAGCGATTTCCTCCTCCAGAGAAAATTTTCAAATGCTTTAAGGAAACGCTGTCTAGGGTTGTCTGATTAAGAAGGAACAATGCTTCTCATCTAGCCTTCAAAAACAGTTACGGGAGTATAATTCAACTACATGCTTGTGTCTATTCTTTGAATATAAAATCAATTTAATATATTTATTATGTTTTCACCTTCAAAGCATGCATAGGTAATTAGCTTTTAGATATACACCAATATGTACACAGGAAAGGAATAATAAAGAAGCCTCCCAATCAGGGCATTTTAACTTTCCTTTCCTTCCCTCCCATTCTTTCAACAGATTCTAATTTGTTCTGAAAAGTAACAATGTTTGCTGCTAGAAAAAGCCAGTATTTACCTGTGATAGGAATAACTGAGCTAGAAACATGACTTTGCTCTAAGTCACTGAGTTCAGGAGGCTCTGAACCTCACCATGACTATTTGGAAAGTGCCCACAGCCCCTCCAGCTAAACAAATAGTGTGTATTTAAGCTGAGAGTTAACTAATTGTACTGCCTCAAGTTGTATTTTTGTTTGTCTTTTACTACTGAAGGTTTTTGGGGTTTTTTTAATGACACTATGAGGACTATCCCAAAATCAGCCCCCAAAAGAAAATATAAAACCACCCAAGGAACTTTCTATGTTCAAATGAAACTTGGTATTTTGATCCTTAAGGTCCAGGTAGTGTCTGGGTAGAGATTAATGCACCATCCCATAAACCCATTCACCAAACCAGAACTAAGAGATAAAGCTTTTTTTTTTTTTTGGTATGACCTTGGACATATATCCTTTCCTCTTTCCGCACCTAAAAAAAGACTAAAGATGGCATTTAGGGATTATGGAAAGTGCTCTGCCTGCTAAGCCTTGTTGTCTTAAATCTCTAATTCTAGTCAAAATCCACAAGAATTTCTGAGCTAGATCTGCACCCCTTGGCCTCTTGGGACATCTAAGCTTTCCACTACCTCTGCATCTATGCCTTCTGTCTTCCCCTCGCTCATCATCTCTTCCTCCACTGCCCACTCCATATTACCGCCCATCAATTCCTCTCTCCCACTACTTGTGTTCTCTGGCAAGCCTCAGCTGTCTATGAAATTACACTTTAAACTACTGGAATAGCTTTCCAGCAATTAGGCTTAAAAATAATAACTGCAGCACTGGTTAAGAATTAATTATGTGCCATGTTCACGCCACTACAAGATAATCAGGCCCATCCAGTCCCTGCCCTACAGGGGGCTCATAGTCTAAGGGGGACGGAGAATAGGTACTTAAATCCCCATTTTTCAGATGAGAAAACTGAGGCAGAGCGACATTAAGTGACTTGCCCAAAGTCACATAGCAGGCAAGTGGCAGAGTCAGGAATTCACTCCTTCATTCAGTAGTATTTATTGAGCGCTTAACTGTGTGCAGAGCACTGTACTAAGTGCTAAAAGCCCAGGTCTTCTAACTCCCAGACTTGGGCTCTTCACAGTAGGCCAAGCTGCTTGCTATAAATGATGGCATTTATTAAGCTCTTACCATGCACCAAGCCCTAGGCTAAACACAGAATACACAAAATAATCAGATCAGACCAAATCTCTGCCCTACATGGGGCTCACATCTAAGAGAGAGGGGAGATGGAGAACAGATATTTTACAGATGAGGCATTGGTGAAAAGAGACTAGAACCCAGGTCTTCTGATTCCCAGTCCCAGTCTCTTTCTACTAGGCGCCATACATTCAATTGTTTTACTGATTCCACTACTTGTAAATGTTTTTAGTCATTCATTCAATTGAATTTATTGAGCGCTTACTGTGTGCAGAGCATTGTACTAAGCGCTTGGGAACTACAATTCTGCAACAAATAGAGTCAATCCCTACCCAACAATGGGCTCTCATCCTGGAATCGGGAAGACAGGTGAAAAAACAATACAAGTAGACAGACATCAACAGCATCAATAAAAATAAATTATAGATATATATATATACATCATTAATAAATAGAATAATAAATATGTACACATATGCACTAGTGCTGTGGGGCAGGGAAGGGGGTAGAGCAGAGGGAGGAAGTCAGGGCAATGGGGAGGGGAGAAGGAGCAGAGGAAAAGGGGGGCTCAATCTGGGAAGGCCTCCTGGACAAGGTGAGCTTTTTAGGTCTGCTTCCTCTGTTATACTGTCAGTCTCATGGATTCAGGGCATGCATCTTGGGCAATCACTGCACCTGCCCAAGAACTCATTCAGTCAATCATATTTACTGAGCGCTTAATGTGTGCAGAGGACTGTACAAGCACTTAGGAGAGTGCAGTACAATAATAAACTGACACATTCGCTGCCCACAATGAGCTTCCAGTCTAGATATGAGCTTACTTACAGGCTCAGTTCATGCAGTGCAGTCAGTGGACACTGAATACCATTACTAACAATTTCCACAAGAAACCCCATCTTCTAATAATGATAATAATAATAATTATATTTGTTAAGTTCTTACTATGTGCCAAGCACTGTACTATATACTGGGGCAGACACAAGATAATCAGGGCAACCACAGTCTGTGTCCCATATGGGAAAACAGATCCCCATTTTACAGATAATAATAATAATAATGTTGGTATTTGTTAAGCGCTTACTATATGCAGAGCACTGTTCTAAGCACTGGGGTAGACACAGGAGAATGAGGTTGTCCCACGTGGGGCTCACAGTCTTAATCCCCATTTTACAGATGAGGGAACTGAGGCAAGAGAAGTGAAGTGACTTGCCCACAGTCACACAGCTGACAAGTGACAGAGCCGGGATTCGAACTCATAAGGAAACTGAGGCACAGAGAAATGACTTGTCCTAGGTCACACAATATAAAAGTGGTAGATCTGGGATTAGAACCCAGGTCCCTGACTCTCAAACCCAGGGTTTTTCCATTAGGCCACACTGCTTTTCATTTCTGTCAATAACATCATCCACCTCCCTTCTCATTAACCTGAAACTCAGATAACATCCCCCATTCCTCAGTGATTTTCAAATCTCACTAGTCAACTAACTCTTGCTCATTCTTCCTCCAAAGTGATTCCTAGACCCACCCTATCCTCTTCAGCAACAGAGTATAGAGAGATGTACATAAGTGCTAAGTGGAGGGTGGTGAGACAGAAAGGCAGTGCTTAGGTGGTGGGGAAGTGCTGAAGTGACAGCAAGGAGGAAAACAGCGTGGGAAGATATTCCCTCTCCCTTCTGCATTGTCCATGCACTTGGATTTATACCTTTAATTCACCCTACCGTCAGCCACACAACACTTATGTACATATCTGTAATTAATGTCTGTATCCCCCTCTAGACTGTTACTTCCTTGTGGGCAGGGAACATGTCTACCAATTGTCATAGTGTACTCTCCCAACCACTTAGTACAGTGTTCTGCACTCAGTAAGAGCTCAATAAACACCACTGATTGATTGATTGAAATGTCTCCGGGAGATGAGATTTCAAAAGGGCTTTGAAGATGGGGAGAGCAGAAGTCTAAAGAATGTGAAAAGGAAAGAAGTTCCAGGCAGGAGGGATGGCATGACCAACAGTTCGACAGTATTTGAGACCAGAACAAGGCACACTGAGTAGGCTGGCTTGAGAGGAACACAGTATGTGAGTTAGGGTATAGTGGGAGAAGAGTGAGGATAAGAAATGGGGAGATAATAAGTAATGATTAAGTTCCTTAAAACTAATGGTCAGGAGTTTCTGCTTGACGTGGAGTGGAATGGGCAACCAATGAAGGTTTTTGAGGAGTAGGAATAGTATTTATTAAGCACGTATTGTGTGCAGAGTATTGTACTCAGCACTGGGAGAGAATACACAGGGGGAAATTAGACATAGTCCTTCCCCTTGGGCATTCCCCATTCTTCCTACTGTTCCTGCCATTTGTAAATACTCTGCATGTCTTCCCTATTACATGGTAAGCTCCCTGTGAGAGAAGAATATGTTTTGTGCTTCTGCAGTATTTTCTGAAACAATTAGTACAGTGTGTTGCACTGAGAAGGGTTAAATAAATGCTACAGCTACTTTAAAATCTTGTTGAATTCACTCCCTTAGTTTGGTAATAAAGCTGTTTGATTCATAACAAAAATGTGCTGAGAAGCAGGGTGGCCTAGTGAGCAGAGCATGGGCCTAGGAGTCAGAAGGATCTGGGTTCTTGGCTCTATCACTTGTCTGTTGTGGGTCCTTGGGCAAGTCACCTGACTTCTCTTGCCTCAGTTACCTCAACTGTAAATAGGGATTAGAACTGTGAGCCACCTGTTGGTAATGTACTGGGTCCAGCCCAACCCAGGCTGTATCTACCCCAGAGCTTAGAACAGTGCCTGGCACATAGTAAGCGCTTAACGAATACCATAAAAAAAATTTTAAATGCAGTACTTAAAAAGGGACCACTTACCTTAAAGTTAGGCTGTGCAAAACACCGGGCGACAGCAATCATGGATGCAGTTAATGGGCCCGAGACCCCAATCATGGTCAAGAATTCAGAAATGTTGGGGGTGAGGCGGAATGGGACGGGGCGATTGGCATCCAGATCTCCAGTAGCATCGTTGATATCAAATCGAAAGTAGGCAACATTGAGTTTACCCGTATCCTAAACAACACAGAGAGACCCAGTCAGAAGCCATCCAACACCAAGGAGGAAAAAACATGTGGAAAACCCCCCAAAAGGCTTAGGTTTCGTTAGCAGCAAATTACCTGAGCGATCTGTAACATCTCCGGGTTGAGTCTATTCAAATGAAAGACGAATTCAGCAAAACCAATCAGAGCTAGCTGAATGGTGAACATCTTGCGGAATGTCCAGTAGTCGGTTGCGTTGGGAAATGTGTGCAGTGCCCACTCCTTCAGCATGCTGCGTGGCACCATGTTACTCTGAACTTCTTTGAGGATATCACGAAGGACCTACCACCAAGGCAGAGTCAGTTCAAAAAGGGCTTCCAGGTTTCAAAAGATGCCATCAGCTGACCCCGTCCTCCCGCTCAGAGGAAAAGCTGTATTTCTAAACATCCAAGTGCTTAATTCCATCATCATCATTATTATTATTGAAGTTAAGTGTTAAGAAGAGAAATCCAAAAAGGTGATCCAACTAGCAAATGACACTGATTCACCAAAAATTCTTTTCTTTGAGGCACAAGAGGCAACCGAGGCAGGAAAGAGAAGTGTTTAACTGATGTTTGGGTGAAGGCAAAAGCTTCTAACGTCTTTTTCTTAACCAAAAGTTTCAACTGTGCCAACTGGACGAGATCAAGTGCCACTTGTCATGGGAGGTGGCACAGTCACTTCAGAAAGACCCCAATTATCCCTGGACATAATCAAAGAGGTCTGATGACTTGCATCCTAGGAAATTCAAAAGAACTAGTGGTCCTATGAAAGAGCAGAAACTTGGGACGGAATGGCAAAGAAAATAAAGGATGATCCTGGTAATTAGACACCTGCATCCCCAAATCAATCAATGATATTTATTGAGTGCTTATAGTGTGCACAGCACTGTACTAAGCACTTGGGAGAACTGTGCAGTACAGAGTTCATTCATTCAAATTTATTGAGTGCTTACTGTGTGCAGAGCACTGTACTAAGCGCTTAGTTCCCTAAAAAACTTCATAAACATGTCAACCCATCTGCAACTGCCTCCAAGGGCAGAAGATTACAGGAAACAACCAACCTAGTTTAGTGACGAGCATATCATGCTAGCCCAATTTAATTTCCTCCCATGATACAGTGACAGGCAAGTGTAGACACAGAAGAAGCAACCTTTACTACCTATCAAGCTTCCTGTTAAGCTTTTGATCTATTCCACCACATATTCCCAATGCAAAGCTGGTAATAATAATAATAATGTGGTATTTATTAAGCGCTTATTATGTGCAGAACACTGTTCTAAGCGCTGGGGTAGATACAGGGTAATCAGGTTGTCCCACGTGAGGCTCACAGTCTTAATCCCCATTTTACAGATGAGGGAACTGAGGCATAGAGAAGTTACGTGACTTGCCCACAGTCACACAGCTGACAAGTGGCAGAGCGGGAACTCAAACCCATGACCTCTGACTCCCAAGCCTGGGCTCTTTCCACTGAGCCACGCTGCTTCCCTTAAAGTATGTTACCGTTAAGATGGGGTACCCCACTAGCTTAAGGATCAGTTCTGAAGCCAGAGCTATTCGGTATCTGTATATGAAATCTTTGCCAATGAACTGTACACATGAATCGTGAGTACGCTTATTGTCTAGGAAAGATTACTAACAGTTGGAATTTTATTCCGAGTGATCTTGATAAATTAGGAAAATGGTAACTCTAAACAGAAGGAAAAAAATTAAAGACAAATACAAGGTGGCATAATTAAGAACAAACAACTATACGGTAGGGCAAGTCTGATGAGCCGTGAAGAGCAGAAAGAAAGCTACAGAGTCATATTTGTGTATTAAGTGAAGGCCAGTCAGATAAGGACTGCCTTTATGAACAAAATCAGCATAGTTCAGTAGGCGTCTGACTTGACAAAGTCTGGGACTCATTATCCGGAACTGGTGAATCTTTCATTAGAGCAGTGCATCCAGGTTTGATTACCAGTTTATAAAAATGGAGAAACTGAAGAAAGTCCAAAGAAGATCAAGAAAGATGGATTTTTTTCAAGGAACGGAAAATAGGTCCAATGAGGAAAGGTTAGAAGGATTTGAATTTGTTTAACCCAGAGAAGAAAGGCTAAGAGGTAATTTAATCTAGCCAGTTTCCCAACAGATCTTTTGAGCTCCTCCAATATTCTGAAGCCACCATGCCACATTTGGTCTCCATACTCAAACTATTTTGTCCTGATGCACAAGTTGATGCCCTCAACACCATCCTCTCCACTGACTTCAACTCTTGTACCACTAACCCAACCCTGATCACCACAGTCCGCTTCCTCCAGTCCTGTACTCAAGTAATAAAGCACTGCTAGGGGAAATCCAAACATCTGTCTGACCTCATTCCTCCTTGAATTCATTCTCATCTGCTTCAATTCTGCCCTCTCCTCTGCCCAGTAGCAATGTTGTTATATCATACTCTCCCATGCACTAAGTACACTGCTCTGCACACAGTAAGTGCTCAGTAAATACGATCGACTGACCTGCCAGCTGTTCCAGACATCTAACTATCTCCTCAAACCACCTGTCGCCCAACCCTTGCCATCTCTTTCCAATAGTGACCTGGCCACAGACTTTATTAACAAAATTGAAACCATCAGGTATAATCTCCCCTGCTCCTCTCCAGTCCTCAAATCCTCCTTCACCACTTTCAACTCTCCCAATATTTCCAGCAGTTCCGCAAGTATCTTTCGCCTCTCCTCAAAATCTACCCCTTCCACCTGCGCTTCTGACCCCATCCCTTCATACCTTATCAAAACACCCATCCACTACTTTCTTCCCTCCTTGACTGACATCTTCAACCATTCTTTCCAATGGCTTCTTCCCCACCACTTTCAAACACGCTCTCATATCCTCTACCCTAAAGAAACACTCCCTTGACCCCACAGCCCCATCTCCCTCCTGCCCTTCCTCTCCAAACCTCTGGAGAGAAAGCTGTCCATACCCATGGTCTCCATTTTCTCTCCTCCAGTTCTCCCCTTGATCCCCTCCAATCTGGTTTCCATCCCCTTCACTCCAAGGAAACAGTCCTCTCTATGGTCACCACTGACGTTCTCGCCAAATCCGACGGTCTCTGCTCCAACCTAATCCTCCTTGACCGCTCAGCTGCCTTTGACGCTATGTATTACCTCCTTCTCTTTGAAACATTATCCAACCTTGGCTTCACTGATATTGTCATCTCCTGGCTCCCTTCCTCTCGATGACTGCTCTTTTTCAGTCTTTTTCCCAGGTTTCTACTCCACCTCTCCTCTAGCACCAGCTTATTCACTGTGCCCCAATCTCGTGTATCTCACCGCTGACCCTTTTCCCCACATCCTCCCCTTAGGCTGTAACTCCCTCGCCTCCATATACTCTATACCACCACTCTTCATCCACCTTCAAAGCATTAAGGTCACATCTTCTCCAAGAGGCCTTCCCCGATTAAGTTCTCTTTTCCCTGGCTCGCTTTCCCTTCTGTGTAATCGATGCACTTCGATCTCTGACTTTAGAATATGTGATATTGATCCCACCCCCATATGTAAATAGTTTTAAATTATATATTATAAATTACTTATTTATTCATATTAATATCTGACTCCCCCTATAAACTCATTACGAGAAGGGAGCGTGTCTGCTAATTCTGTTGTATTGTCCTCTTTTAGGTGCTTAGTACAGTACTCTGAACATAATAAGCACTCAATAAATATCACTGATTGCCTGATTGCCTCCCACCCTCTGACAGTGGGGATCCCTTAAGGCTCACTTCTGGGTCCCCTTCTATTCTCCATCTACTACACCCACTCCCTCGGAGAACTCACTGGCTCCCATGGCTTCAACTACCATCTTACACATATAATTCCCAAATTTACCTCTCTCCTGATCAATCGATGGCATTTATGTAGCACTTACTGTGTGCAGAGCATTGTACTAAGCACTTGGGAGAGTACAATACAACAAAGTTCATACCCTGCCTGCAACAAGCTTAGTGTAGAGGAATTATTCAGTCACATCTCTTCCAAAAGGCCTTCCTCGATTAAGTCCTCTTTCCCCTGACTGCCTCTTCCTTCTGCGACACCTTTGCACTTGGATCTGTTATCTTTGGGCACTTGATATTCTCCCCAACCTCAGCCCCAAAGCACTTCTGTATATATCTGTAAATTATTTATTTATATTAATGCCTATCTCCCCCTCTAGACTTTTAGCTCATTCTGGGCAGGGAATGTGTCTACCAACTCTGTTATAATAATAATAATGTTGGTATTTGTTAAGCGCTTACTCTGTGCAGAGCATTGTTCTAAGCGCTGGGGTAGATACAGAGTCATCAGGTTGTCCCACGTGAGGCTCACAGGCTTCATCCCCATTGTCCAGATGAGGGAACTGAGGCACAAAGAAGTTAAATGGCTTGCCCACAGTCACACAGCAGACAAGCGGCGGAGCCTGGATTTGAACCCATGACTTCTGACTCCCAAGCCTAGGCTCTTTCCACTGAGCCACGCTGCTTGGGCAAGTACATTACATACTCTCCCAAGTGCTTTGTATAGTGCTGTGCACAGAGTAAGTGCTTGACAAATGCCACTGATAACTTCCTTTCTGGTGATCTGAAACATTACAGAGAAAAGTAAAATTAAATCATCCCGTGTAAGATTGGCCTCTTTTCAGCTGCAAACATCAAGAGGGCTTGTTTAGGTGTTTCGGGAAAGAGCCTCTAATTGAATGATGTGTGGGATAGCTCTTCTTGGGGATGGAAGTAAAACATCTGAAAACTACTACTGTATTTAGTTACTGCAGTATATAGTGGGCTAATTAACTAGAAACAGAAATGAAGTCAGGAACTACTTCTCTGCATGAATGAACAGTTGAATAGCAATGACACCACTTCAATTAAAAGACTATTAGAGACAAAAGTTTCATAACCTGAAGGAGCTATTTGCAAATCAGAAGCAGATGTTACAAAACACTTCACACCATGCTTTGTCTTGAAAAATCCGAAGATTGACTTTCCTCTATCGCAGACTTTACAAAGAAGATAAAGCTCAACCGAGGTGTTTTATTGGGCTGGCATAAAACATAACAGAATGGTAATGGGAAGTATTATAAGGAACGCGTGATCCAGAAAATTGGCACCAGGCCTCAAATATTTCACCCCTGAATTTATAGACGAGAGTCCTCAGAAGGTGGTCCCCATTTGCTAGTGTGAATTAAATTGAGTTCACGGAGGAAAGAACTGAGCTAAACCGGTTAAGGGGAAGGACATCCAGGGAGCTGGGTGTGGGGAAGCGGGTGTGTGTGTGTGTGTGTGTGTGTGTGTGTGTGAGTGAGAGAGAGAGAGACAGAGAGAGATTGATTCAGCAAGGCCTTATGGGGTTTGTGAAAGAAAGTGTCTATCTGAGCAGGGTAAGAAGCCCTGTGTGGGGTTAGGTTGGATGGGTGGGTCTGAGTTTGTGGGTGATGCAGGCTGGAATCAGCAGGGAAGAGATCTTACTTTGGGTGGGGAGTATTTGGGGTGGGTGTTGAGGGTTTTGTGCTCTTTCAGCATCTGCTCCCCGAACTGTGTGCCCCCACTCCCTTTCTGGTGCTTCCAACAATCTCGACTTTCTGTTGGATAAGTGGAGGGAGTGCTGGGGTAATAATAATAATAATGAAGGCATTTGTTAAGCGCTTACTATGTGCAAAGCACTATTCTAAGCGCTGGAAGTATATGCTGGAGAAGCCAAAGAGTATAATTGTTTCACTGCTGTTGTTTCAGAACCTGCCTTTTCAGACAAAACCAAAATTCTACCAGTGCCTCTCCTCTCAATTTGCACCTCCTCCCCAAAGCCTTTCAATATTCGACAACTCGTCCCTTACAGGAGACCTGGGTGTACAGGAAAAGTGAAAATGCCCGGACTTCTACACTGTGCTCCCTGATCCTGAACAGCATTTGATATCATCAGCAGAACAGCAATTTGCCAACTGCTAAGAAAATCTGGCTGGCCTAAGAAAGTCACCAAGAACCTTTGGTTCCACAACTAGGTGGTGGGTCAAAAGAATGAATGAGAACAGGATACTAGTGGCCGCTACAAGTGAACTGAAAGGAAGCACATGGAAGCTGAGGGGTTAAGTGAAAAAGCACTTAAATCCAAGATGAGGCCTGATTTCAAACATTGAGACTTGGCAAAACTGCTGGGTGACCAGTGCAGTGGACAGACCAGCCAAGCAGGTTAGCAGTCAGGGAAGAGAGCACACTCCTCAAGTCAATAGCTTCAAGGAGATCTAGATGGCCAGATATGGACTCAATCGGAATCTGTAAAGAACAAACTTATAAGGAACAAAGAACCACCTACACGTGCAAACAGTGGAGAAGAGATATATAGGTCACCCATCTTTTCAGCCTCACTTACAAGCAGGGCTAGGATCTCACTCTGAATAGTGTCATCTTCGAAAATACAGGCCCACCATAGGCAAATGTATATTTGAAAAAATAGATGCCTAAGATCCTACTGAGGAGGTATTTGCCATCTGTCGCTCCAGCAAGCAGACACAAATTCAATGCTCTCTGAGGTTTAAAGTTTCCTTAAACTTGCTGGATTCCTGCTGAGCAGGCTGAACCCACCATAATCTTAGGAAAGCTAGGGTCTTCTAATAAACCTACCTCGAATTCAAGACATCTCCCCAAGGTACGCTCTATAGGTTTCAGGTGGCTTCAAAACTATAGTTTTATAGAGGAAGGATGAGGAAACACGCACTAGGGTGAAAAATATGAGGCAGCAAAGTGATGAAGAGGTTCATCGAGCCCTTCAAAGTGAGCGGGAATATTATTAATCACAGATTGACTACCTGATGGCTGGCTTGTGTCCCTCGTGCTTGCACTGTGGCCAGTCGGTCATAATAACGAGAAATGGGGTTGTCATGTTCAATGCCTTTTTTGGCACAGCGTTGCTTGTATATCTCCACCAGGGAAAGAGAAGAGGGATTGTCTTCAACAAGACGCATCTGCGGAGAGACCGCCACCACGCGGGGAACTGGAAATAATTGTATAAAGGGAAGAGGGAAGAGGAAAAAACAACAGCAACAACAGGTTAAAGTCATATTAAAACCCAGAAAGGGAACTTGAACAACTCTTTCATTCAACAGTATTTATTGAGCGCTTACTATGTGCAGAGCACTGTACTAAGCACTTGGAATGTACAATTTGGCAACAGATAGAGACAATCCCTGCCCAATGATGGGCTCACGTCTAAATGGGGGAGACATACAGCAAAGTAAAAGATAACAAAACAAAAACAAGACATCAACAAGATAAACAGAATCAAGAAGTTGTACACCTCATTAGCAAAATAAATAGGGTAATAAATAATATATACAAATGAGCACAGTGCTGAGGGGAAGGGGGAAGAAGAGCAGAGGGGGAGGGGAGGGGAGGAGGGGAGAACAGAGGGAAAAGGGGGGCTCAGTGTGGGAAGACCTCCTGGAGGATGTGTGAGCTCTCAGTAGGGCTTTGAAGAGGGGAAGAGAGTTTGGCAGATGTGAGGAGGGAGGGCAAACATTCCTCCTAAAACACTGGGAGCAGAGTCCTATACTAGGTGTTTCATCATTCACTCAATCGTATTTATTGAGCGTTTACTGTGTGCAAAGCACTGTATGCACTACATGCTTGGGAGATTATAATAGGAAACAGACACATTCCCAGCCCACAATGAGCTTTCAGTCTAAAAGGAGAGACAGGCATTAATATAAAGTACAGATATGTAATCATCAATAGCGTTTGTTGTGTGTCTGTGTGCAGACCACTGTACTTGGACCTGCAGAGCAATGCAAAAAGAAATAATGAACAAGGTCAGCGATGGTGAATTTTCATTCTACTGGGGGAAAAAAATGGACAATTGGAGTAACAACGTGGCCTTGTGGAAAGAATACAGGGCTGGGAGTCAGAAGTCCTGGGTTCTTACCCCAGCTCTGCCACTTACTTGCCACGTAACTTTGGGCAAGTCACTTCATTTCTCTGTGCCTCAGTTCCCTCATCTGCAAAATGGCGATTCAGTACCTGTCTTCTCTCCTCCTTCAACTTGTGAGCCCCATGTGGGACCTGATTATTTTGTATCTGCCTTAGCACTTAGTACAGAGCTTGGCACAGTAAGCACTTAAATACCACAATTATTATTATCAATAAAATTGTCATACACAATAGGGTGAAGGAAAAAAAGCACTTGTTCAGGTGACAAAAATGAAAGTACACAAGAGAAAGGTAGGTATATAGTTTTTCTCTAATGCAGGGTCTACATCTTTATGGAACCTATCATAAGGACATCGCATGCTGTCTTACTCACTGGGTCCAGTGCCATACATGTACACATGTGTTTCTTCTGACATCAGGTCACCCTGTACCCAGGCAGTTTTGCACAGTCAGAAGAATTTTCCCTAATTCTATGGTACCACTTTAGATAAAAAGGGAGTGAAAACAAACTGGCAGAACTGGGAAAGTATAATAGGAAGCAGACACATTCCCTGTCCACAGTGAACCCCACAGTCTAAAGGAGTTTAAAACCGCTCAGGCGATTGAGGGAATGGCACGACCACTAAATGAGGGGCTGGGCAGGGAATACCTCTTGAGAGAATGACTTTTGGGAAGGGCTTTGAATGTGGAAAGGGAATGGTTTGGCGGAATGCAGTAGAGACTATCGACAGTAGGAACTGAGGGTGAATGACCGGCCATTCTAGCAGCTTGATGGAGCTGTTTCTGGGATATCTTCCTGAGAGTGGTCTCAAAAGAGAGTCACAGGGATGAAATCCACATGAAGGAGAATCTGGAAGGCAGAGTTAAAGCAGAGGGAGGATACCACCCATTTGCAGAGTTGAGATACAAAAAGGGAGATGGGCCAACAGCTGGAGAAAGAAGTGGGAGGATGAGGGAGGAGGTTAAAGGATTCTTTTTTCCAGCAAAGGGAAGCTTTGAGCAGAGGGGGAGGAGTCAGAAGAGTGGGTTAATTGTTATTTCAAAAGAAAAAAAAGGCTCCAAAAATAAATTTCCAACCCAACTACCAAACACAATTTTCCTAAATAATATATTGTGAAGTTCTATAACCTATACTGCGTGCAGAAATATTCTTAATTAGTTAAGTTCTTCTCTACTGCCATCATTTAACTACAGGGGAGAGGAGCTTAACATTCCGAACGTGTGGGCTTTGGGGAACATCAATAAATAAAACAACAGGGAAGGGAGTTGAGAGATTTTCACCTAGACAGTGCCATTAAATGAGATCTGCAGATGTGGTTTAATACTAAATTATGTAGTTTCAGCAGCAGCCTCCAGTGATATTATAGTTAAGGGTCAGTTCCTATTATTAAGCCCATTTTTCAGGAATTGGTACTTGAGCAATTTTAATTGCTTGGATTCCTATTTGGTACGCAATATTGTCAATACAGATGTTTGGTGTCCTAATGAACTAAGGCAGCAAATTTAGTTAAGTGTCAGTTAAAACACACCAATTAACACACTGTGTCAGGTGCTTCTATTAACCTGGTATCATTCCTACCAGAAAATGCTGCTCTATTAAAAATAAAACCCCTTACAAGAACCATTCTGAGGTAACCTTGGGACCTTTAATTTTGGGCTAGGAGATCACATTTCTATGAGGTGGAGGGTGAAGGAGGAAGGAGGAGATTAATGAAAGGTTATTTAGACATTTGTATCAATGTGAATTTGGCAACTGCTCTATTTATGTTTTTTAAAAGCAAAGCAAAACACTTGCTTTGTTCGGCTTTGAGATCAAGTGCTGTGCTTCGTTAAGAAGTGGATCTCTCTTTCCATTTAAAGACCTGCTTGTGATCCCCATTTTATTTCTTACTAGAGGGGCTTTTGTTTGCGGGACATTAGTGTCCAATTTCTTAATCAATCGGCAGCTGATATAGGATTCACAGGTCCCAAGATGAGAGTGAGGACAGGATGAATTTTATAACTGAACTGCCAGAAAGACCCCGCCTACACTTGGAGGTCTTTGTCCTTTCCCTTGACTCTGTTCCTATCTTTGTCTCTCCATAGCAGTACCCTTATTTTCCTAGCAATTCCTGGGTCCTTCCTTGACTGGACTCTCTCCTCCCTGAGGCTACCTCTTTCACTCCCCTTCCCTGTCTTCAATTTCTCAGGTCCTGGACTCTTCATTTCTCCCAATCTCTCCTCCTCTGTCCTGTGCAGGGCACCGTCTCACTCCGTCTCTTCCCCCAAACCTCTCCCTCCTACCTCCAACACCTCTCCTCTCCCAACCAGTGGGCCTGGCCCTTCTGGCTCACTGCCAACTGGGACCTGTCTCTGATCCAACCAGAGTCCTTGGTGGTGAAACAGGGATGGGCACAAACTGCTACTTCAGTCACAGTTTAGATTTTACATTTCAGGAATAATAGAGTAAGTCTATTCCTACAGCTTGATTTATTTTGCCTTTAAAAAAGTTTTGGGCTTTCAGTTGAGAGGCCTAAAGTGCCTCTCTCATATTTAGTCAACTAACACAAACTCAAATGACCATTATAATGCCGTTTTGTGCGGACCTGACTTAACAGCATCTACTCCAGGGCCAAGTGTTCATTACTCAATATTCTTAAGCATTGAAAATCATATTTTCTTTAACATGATGAAAATTGGCACTCTCAGTCCAGGGAGGAATGGAGTTGATAGTACAGGAAAGAGATTCACATAATATTAGATCAGATAATACTAATAATGATGATAACCACCACCAGCACCACTCAGGTCCTTCTGACTCCCAGGCCCATCCTCTATCTGCTAGGCCATGCTGCTTCTCAGTGTAATATATAGTATAAACACTAGATAAGTGCAAATGCAGAACAGCAGCATGTAATACATAATCAAAGAGATCTAAACGCTTAGCTAATCACCAACAAGTCACAGATTTAATCTTAGGGTCAAAGAGGTCAAATGCCTAAAAAGTAAGTTACACTTTGGTCGCATAAAACAAACATAACCAAGAGGTCCCTCTCAAACTGCTTTGGCCATTCGTCTCCAATAGAGAGAATTGTTTAAATACATACAACCAGATACCTGTGAAAAACAAGTGCCTCTTTGTGGTTTCTTTTCTCTTTTCCAAACAGGGATTCAGAAGACGAAGCAGCTGTAAAACCCGTTCTTCTCTGCGAGACTCTGTCAAGCAAGCGTCATTCATCACTAGATATGGGTAAATCTTCCCATTATGACCCCGGATATACAGTCTTCTGGCTGCGGTATTGTGCTTTTGTACTATCTCTACCCTGGGCATGAATCTGTAAGAGAAAAAAGTAAAACATCTGAGCTCTCCCTGAAATCCAAATCCTCTTTGAGAGAAAAATAAAGATTTAAAGATATGAATTATATGTAGAAAAATTTGGCCTCCTCTCACAGGGGGCAATTTAAAATAGGTACTATGAGGGGCACGAGATCTACAAAGGGATGAGGGGAGTTGGGGAATGACAAGCGATGTCCCTATCAATCAATGGTATTTACTGAGCATAGAATACTGTACTAAACACTTGGGAGGATACAATAAAGTTTTTCTTTTTTTTAATGGTATTTCTTAAGCGCTTACTTTGTGTCAGTCACTATTCTAAGCGCTGGGCAAGGTACAAGGTAATCAGGTTGGACACAGTCCATGGCCCACATGGGGCTCACAGTTTTAATCCCCATTTTGTAGATGAGGTAACTGAGAAACAGAGAAGTGAAGTGACTTGCCCAAGGTCACAGAAGAGAAGTGGCTGAGCTGGGACTAGAATCCAGGTCCTTCTTACTCCCAGGCCCATGCTCTATCCACTAGGCCACGTGATCCCTGCCCTCCTGGAGTTTGCATTTTAGTAGATAGCTATTTATGAAAGCAAATCTTTCACAGGAGACAAACATAAGTATAATTTATTTCAATGCCTAAAAAAATCCAGATTAATAAAGTATCCCCAAACTAACACTCTGGAAAAAACTCAGAGACCTCCTGCTATACATCCAGAAACCACCCTGGAGTGGAGAGGTGTACCCGCTCTTTCATTCCATCATGTGAAAAACTAACCAGTGCCTGCTCCAGTAAAACTCCAAGGTTCCTATGCAGAGCGGGGCTTGGCGATTGGGAGGCTGAGATCAGAGAAACATCTTCAAATACCCTCCTAAAAATCATATCTTCTCCAAGAGGCCTTCCATGACTAAGCCCTCATTTCCCCTATCCAAGCTCCCCTCTGTGTTGACTAAGCACTTGGCTGAGCACCCCTTAAGCACTCTGATACTCAACCCAGTCCCAAAGCATTAATGTATGTATATATCTTTATCCTCTAATATTTCCCCTACCTGTAATTTAACAGTTCATTTCCCCCTGTAGGCTGTGAGCTCATTGTGGGCAGAAATGGTGTCTACTAATGCCATTGCATTTTACTTTCCCAAGTGCTTAACACAGTGTTCTGTGCACAGTAAGTGCTCAATAAATACCAGTCACTAAATGATTGATGTGTAGCATCAGAAGGATCAACAATCTTTCCAGCTCTGCCTCCCTAATCTGCTTGCAACTAGTATTGGAGTTGCATGCTGGAGGGTAGGGTCCCCTAGGAGACATCTAGGAGCTGACATTTATTTCACACTCTTCTTTCCTTTAAATGACAAATGCTGAGAAATGAAAATGTCAGGAGGTGCAGGAGATGTGTTTGACTTTTTACTTATTTTCTTTTTCTCCCTCCCACTCAGATAATAATAATTTTAAAAATCACATTAATAATAACTGTGCTATTTGTCAAGCACTTACTGCGGGCCAGGCACTGTATTTAGCGCTGGGGTAGAAACATACAAATCGGGTTGGACCCGGTCCCTGTCCCACATGGGGCTCATAGTCTTAATCCCCATTTTACAGATAAGGTAACTGAGATGCACGGAAGCTAGGTATCATGCCCAAGGTCACAGAGCATACAAGTGGAGGAGCCGGGATTATAACCATCTGACTCCCAGGTCCATGCTCAATCCACTAGGTCATGCAGCTGAGAGCTTGGCCTCTTCCTGAATATCCACAGGGCAGTTATGGGCCCAGTTAGAGGGTTTTTGGTTTGTTTTTTCAACATGGTATTAATGTTTGGTCAAGGATTCTGCCCTGCACTCCCTGACCCCATACTGTGGCCTTTCCCTCTACTTAGAGGAGAGAAAAAAGCAAGTCCATCAACTCCACCAGGAAAGGAAGGGTGTCAGGGATGGGGCATGGAGAGATAGTATTTAGAGGAAAACCCTCAATTTTAGGAAGGATGGAGAGCAAAGAAGAGTATATTTTTTGTCCCAGATTTCAACATTAAAAACCCCAGAGCCTTGTTCTTCATATAGAACATTCAAAATGAGCTACTACCCACAAAAATGTTGCATCTGTTCCTGACAAATACAGATATTCACTCAGAAATGTAGTCTGTAAAGGATACTGAGGCTAACAAAATATTTATCCTTCAGCAAGCACCACACAAATTTAAAAAAGGTTCATTTGAAAGTAAACAAAAACCAATACGCAGAACATTTTACCCATCACTCAAATCAAATCCTTTAGCTAGAATAGGAAACAAATCTAAACAGCAACATTAGGGTACTTTTTCATGTTATTTAAAAACAAAATACAGCTGCAAGTTGAAAATAAAATTAGAAAACTGGGATCAACACTATAAAGCTAACGCCCTTAACTGAAGCTCTACTTTATTTCTGTTAACAGAAGTTATAGCTGTCCTCTTTGCTGGTTCTGAGTTTACCTGGCAATCTTGATATAGTAATGTGTTGGCTTTGGCATAAGGAACTCTCCAGGAATTTCCACTTCTGCTGTCTGCGCTGAGAAATTACTTAGGAAGCGGCATTTCTCTTCTATAAGGAAGAACTTGGGAAGTTGTTTTGTTTTTGCCTCCAGGATTTTGATCCATTTCTTCAGTTTAGAAATTAGATTATGAAGTTTCATGGAGCCAGGAACACTGAAGTCAAAGTCTTGAAAACAAGATGCAAGTACTTACTTTAAAATGTCTAGGATTGAACAAAACTAGTGCTTCCAACTAGTAAGACACAAGCATCCTGCAGGCACCTACTATGGTAATAGGCATATTCTTGGCAGTTCGGAGGGAGAAAACAGATGATAAAAAGTAAATATTAAGAGTCAGAAGAGCTGTAACAGTTTGTTAAACACATCACTAGTACAAAAAATACCCATGAAAACATAAGGATAGCACTGTTGCAGAGAAAAGGCAACAACACAGGAAATTATATGACCAGAATATTTATTTCTCCAGGTTCCATTCTCCTATACTTTACAGGGAAAGTTCAACCCCTTGGGACTGCCTGGGGAAAAACTCTGTAAACATACAGTTTAGTTTACCACAAGCACATCTGCCTCTTAGAATTCCTTGTACCCGAATGTACTCGCCTTTCAAAACGTGGGCAAATCCAGTTCACAATTTTCTTGCAATGTAGTACTCCAAACATAAAAAACTACACTATAGAAGGGCAAGAATATTGTACAGGTGGAGCCGGAATGACAAGATCTAAGCCTAAAATAATACTAATAATAATGGTATTTATTAAGCACTTACTCTGTGCCACACACACTGTACTAAGTGCTGGGGTGAAAATGAGCAAACTGGGTTGGACACCGTTCCTGTCCCACATGGGGCTCACAGTCAATCCCCATTTTACAAATGAGGTGACTAAGGAAAAGAGAAGTGAAACAACTTGCCCAAGGTCACACGCAGAAAATTGGCAGAGCCAGAATTAGAATCCATGACCTTCCGACTCCCAGGCCCATGCTCTATCCATTATGTCACGCTGCTTCTGGCATAAAATCTCCAGGATATTGTGATTTACCTTGTATTATGCCTAGGTCCACCCTGGAAATGGGTTTGTTCTTTTTTTCAGTTTCACACCCAAATTTGCAAGAAGCTACCTGATGACGAAATGCCAACCTAATGTTAGAAAGGGTTGAGCTTTGCAGATTTGCCTAATGGCCACGATGATGTCTTCTGGGTAAGAGACTGGCGAATACTGCAGGAGGGACAGTAGGGAAGACTGAGTACTCGCTCTTGAGGGAGCCTCAAGAACCTTTTAAAGCCACTGTATCTCCTGAATGATGGATTTTTCCACCTTTAGCGTCAACACTTACACCACACTGCTGTTTGGGGGTGGCTTGAGAGATTCTCTAACAAATTGTCAGCAATCAAACTAAGAGTAAAACTGCAACATAGCCAATCACCAATCTTCAGAACATGCCAAGCATCACAAAACCAATTACTGCAAAGTGCTGGAGAAGGATGCTGACAAGTCTCCATTTAATTCTCCATCTGATCAGGGGCCATCTCTAATTAGACTGGATTCAATCTATATTCAAAGGCCCTCCAATCAGAGTCCTGTGTGGAGGGGACTGCTAAATATAGCCCACTCCTGCTTCCAATATTGGGGCTGCACAAACCCTGAAGAAGCTCAGGGTTTGAACTACCTGCCTTCCCTGTGGATAACACCCCTGATTCCATTTGACAAAAACTCCTTCATGCATAAGTTC
This sequence comes from Ornithorhynchus anatinus, assembly GCF_004115215.2. Lineage (NCBI taxonomy): Eukaryota > Metazoa > Chordata > Mammalia > Monotremata > Ornithorhynchidae > Ornithorhynchus > Ornithorhynchus anatinus. The sequence continues at coordinate 44,123,692 of NC_041729.1, forward strand.
AAACAGATGGTGACTAGTAACCAATGTGAACTCAAGTCTCCTATAATAAGGGGAGTCCGGGGGAGAGAAATGCAATCCTAACTAACTCCACATTAAGGTATCTTCATGACGTAGTTGGTGTGCCTTGCACGTAGACCTGTGATCTTTGAGCATCTGCATCTCGCCCCATCCTCCACTGCACAGCACTTATATACATATCTTTAAATTATATATTGTAAAAAATTTATTTTACAATAATGTCTGTCTCTCCACGTAGACCTGTCAACTCATTGTGGGCTGGAAATATGCTTGCCAACTCTGTTGTACTGTACTCTCCCAAGTGTTCAGTAAAGTGCCGTGCACATAGTAAGTTCTCACTATCACTGATTGATTGATCCATTGATCAGCCATGAAACTAATAACAATTCTTTCCAACATCCGTACCACTAGCACCTGCCATGTTGGTAAAACCCAGCTGGAAACTATAAACTCTTTTAAAGTTACCGATAGGGTCTCCCTTTCAGTGATACCTTTCGTGCTCATCTTAATATTGCAAAACCATAAATTAAGCTGAATTCAGCTCATACCAGTAGATATTCCCTTCAGACTTCGAGAAGGCAACAAGAATTTGTGGATGGCATCAAGTAACATATTTTCACTGAGCGCAACTCGAAAGTTAATCTCTGTCATCTATGAAGTGCATCAGGATTCCTCAACTGTATATATTTTCGTTACCCTATTTATTTTGTTAATGAATTGTACATCGCCTTGATTCTATTTAGTTGCCATTGTTTTTACGAGATGTTCTTCCCCTTGACTCTGTTTATTGCCATTGTTCTCATCTGTCCGTCTCCCCCGATTAGACTGTGAGCCCGTCAAACGGCAGGGACTGTCTCTATCTGTTGCCGACTTGTTCATCCCAAGCGCTTAGTACAGTGCTCTGCACATAGTAAGTGCTCAATAAATACTATTGAATGAATGAATGAATGAAGGATTGACTCTATCAGCAGCACCATCTCTCAACACAAAGGACAGCATTCCTTTCAGTAATTTGGGGGAGAAAATACATTTGGTCGGGTAAGTATTTTGTTAAACTCACAAAATTAGCTTGGAAAAAGGGGAGAGATGGCAAGGTTAACTACTAAGGAATATAAAAAAGAAGGTGAAATCAAGTGCAGTGGCAGATAAAAATCGGGAGTGAGACCCATATTAGAGAGCGGAGTAGGGGAAGAATTCAGACACTCTAAGGAAGGTAATTCTAATTTCCGATTTTAAAATAAAGCTATTAATCCATGTCTACCACCTCTGTTATACTGTACTCTCCCATGCATTTAGTAGAGTTCTCTGCATACAGTAAGTGCTCAATAAGCACTCGATTGATCAAGTAGGAAAAAATTCACTGCACATTAACACATTCTTGATGAACCCCACTTTTAGGAAAAACCTAGTACATTAAACCCCTCTAGAGTGTAGGCACCTTGTGGGCAGGGAACAAGTCTACCAACTCTGTTATACTGTACTCTAAGCCCTTAGTTCAGTGTTCCGCAAGCAGCAAATGCTCAATAAATATGAGTGAGTCTAGTATATGCACCTCGACCAAACTCACATGCACAGCTGCTTCTTCTAACTCCGCATCATATTCTATCCAGCTAGACACGCATACTCAGAATACAGTTCCCTAATTCCTAACCATTGTTCTATATAAACTGTGTGGAGAAAACACTCGCTATTGGGAAAACTGAAGATGCTTTATAGGTTAGAGAGCTTGATTCTCAAGTGACATTTTCTGCCCACTGCATCTTAAAATCTTTTAAAAATGAAATTTAAAGTTTGTTTTGGAACAGAGGAAACTATTTCTCACAAAACATGAGAAGAAAATACAGCACCCTACATCTTCCAATGACTATACTGTATACTGTATAGTTACAGTATACCTCTAAAAGACAGAAATTCAAATTTCCTGCAACTCAAGTTAAGTAATGTGACAAAAGATTATTCCCTTCAAAACATACTTCTACAATGGACAAAAATCCATGGAAACTGTAAAACGTTTGAATATGCTATTATAAAAAAGCACTTTGGTATGCTATTAAAAACCTGCACACATAATTGTGAAGAAAATGTTATTTTAATACGATTTCCCCACCCATAATATCTTGTCTATACAACTCATCTCAACACCTCTCCAATTCCCAAACCACTAAATGCATCTACACACAATGTACCACCTTACTTAGTTTACACACATAGCAAATAGTTATATTTTTAAATAAGTATTCGTTTGCCCAAATGTACTTAATACGTGTGTGCAAATGCTCTTCGGGTCTGAGACGATCTTAGAGGGAAACTGAACCTATTTTACCTGTGTTGTTCAAGACCTACCTCTCAGTTGCATTTATGTAGGTACTGAACAATATTTTGATGTTGAAACTGTGGCAACCAGTATACCCCTTTCCCCCTGAATAATTCACAGGTTAATTTTTAGAGAGCTTAAATGACCATGACGAAAAATTAATTTTGCCTGCTGGACCTAGGCAAGACCGAGAGAAATTCATCAGCAGCCACCATACTGTTGTTCCACCATAAGTGCTTCTAAATCTCCAGATGCTTGTCCAGACCGCCCACTTCCCGAGAGTCAGCTGATGTGAGTGACAATTTCCCTCTGAAGCCTAAGAATGAGGTAGCCCTGTCTGCCTCATCCTCCTCAATGGCGGCCCTTAGCCAAAATCACCTTCTCAATAGCTGACCTATATTTCTGTAATTCAATCTGTGGAAACCCCTATCCAATTATTCATTTGCAAGAATAGGACACGGTAGCTAAATGACCTCCCCCTTAGGAGTGAAGAATCACTCTAGTTGACAACGGGTAAGTAGGTTTGGTTTGTGGAACTGGTCACCTTTTACAAACGTGAATCAGGAAACTGATACAGTTTGAGACCCAAAAGCAATTATAGTCCTGAACATATTGTATTATACTTTTCATTCTTTCCTCTGCCCCTTGTACACCAAATGAAACCTGAAGATGCAGAAGGGTTGAATATACAAATGACCTGTACCATAAGAGTTGATGGAGGGGGAGGGCTGGAGATGAAAATCTCTAGGGAGGTCCTTGCTGTCAGTGTCTGACACTTTCTACAGTGTGTGATTATAGGCCTAGAGGGAGGCATTTAACAGGTCTTTTTCTTAGATCCGCACCCTTACAATACTAACATCTGTACCTTTTAAACACTTGATATTTGCCCTATGCTCATTCCCACAGCAGTTCCGTGCATATTCACAATGTAGTTATTTATGTCTGTCTCACCCTCTAGACTGTAAGCTCCTTACTCGGTTGTACTCTCCCCAAAGCATAGTACAGTGCTCTGCACACAGTAAGTGCTCAAGTACGATTGAATTCTGATCTTTATTCAAGGAGATGAAAAGGGAGTTTGTTCAATTTAATCCAGTCGGGTCTAGGTGTGTGGCTATACTCTAACTCTCCATTCTGAGTAGCCTATTTAATTAATCTGCACACTGAAGAAATTAAGAATATTCGGTTCTTTGGTTCTTATATAGAAATACTACATCTCAGTGAAAACTGATGCTTTCAGACTTTTTTTGGAAGAAAGGAATAATAATAATATTACTAAAAATAATTGTACTTTTAAAATGCTTATTATGTGCCAAGCAGCTTACTAAACACTAGGGTAGATAAATGATTATCAGGTCCCATGCTGTCTAAATAGGAGGGAGAACAGGTATTGAAACCCCATTTTGCGGCTGAGGGAACTGAGGCACAGAGGAAGTGAAATGACTTGCCAAAGGTCACATAGCAGAAACACGGCAAAGCTAGGATTAGAACCCAGGTCCTCTAACTCTGAGACCTATGCTCTTTCCACTACACCACACTACTTCTCTAATGACACAGAAAATACCAAATTATTTTATTCCTGTCATACAAGTTCATAAACAGCATGGCTCAGTGTAAAGAGCACGGGCTTTGGAGTTAGAGGTCATGGGTTCGAATCCCGGCTCTGCCACTTGTCAGCTGTGTGACTGTGGGCAAGTCACTTAACTTCTCTGTGCCTCAGTTACCTCATCTGTAAAATGGGGCTTAAGACTGTGAGCCCCACGTGGGACAACCTGATTCCCTTGTGTCTACCCCAGCGCTTAGAACAGTGCTCGGCACATAGTAAGCGCTTAACAAATACCAACATTATTATTATTAAACAGATATAAGAAAACTATTTCAAGATTGGATGATGGAAATGTAATGAACATTCACAGCACTGTTTATCCATGATTTGTATTGCATTCACTTAATTTAGCCAGTTTCTGCAATCCTCCTGAATCCTAAAGAACTGAGAGAGGTTGGAGTCAGTACTGATCCCTGAGTTAGTCTAAAGATTTATGGATACTTGCCAAAAACTGAATAAAAAAGAATGAAGAAAAACCCCACTAAGATATGACAGATGGATTTATCCATTTCATATGCTACAACAGCCAAAATTACATTTGATATATTTAGGTACATAATTATCTCTCAGTTCATTCATTTCTAGAAATGGGATAGAAGCAAACTTTAATTCATTAGAATAATATTTAAGTGGATATTTTTATGATGCATTGAGTGGAAGAAAAAAACTGCTTCTTATTTTCATAGTGCCTTGTTTAAAATAAAAAAATCTCTAAATGAAAACCGTTTCTGGATATTGAATGGAAGAATGTTGATAATCAGAACTTACAAAAGGGCTCTTACAAAAGAGCTTGGGTGATGTCACAAGAGTGGTCCCCAACTATTACTTTCATGATCTATTAATTCTTACACACTTACTCCAGAAATTCTAATTTCATTTTTTTCTTCTCCAAGGGGGAGGAGGGAGACTATGGTAAGGAGTGAGGAAAGAAGCCTTATTGAAGGCACATTTCCTTATAGGAGGTCTTCCCTGACTAAGCTTTCATTTCCTCTTCTCCCTCTCCCTTCTGCATCACCCTTGCACTTGGATTTGCATCCTTTATTCATCCCTTCCTCAGCACTTATGTTCATAACCATAATTTATTATTTATATTAATGTCTGTCTTCCTCTCTAAACTGTAAGCTCGTTGTGAGCAGGGAACATCTACCAACTCTGTTTACTGTACTGTCCCAAGATTAATATACTGCTCTACACACAATGAGCGCTCAATAAACAGGGCTGACTGCAAATTACAGACAGACTTTAACTGGAAACCTAGATTATTCATTCATTCATTCAATAGTATTTATTGAGCACTTACTATATGCAGAGCACTCTACTAAGCGCTTGGGATGTACAATTCAGCAACACATAGAGACCATCGCTGCCCAATGATGGATTAAAATCAAGTAAATCATCCTCCCTTACAGCCAACCTGGATTAGAACTCAACTTTCAAAAAACTTAATCTACAGCAAACCTCAAAGAGCAAAAGTACTAGCATGCTTTGATCAACCACTGAACATTCATTTTCACTCCAAAACTTTCAGTATTTACAGTGAACAGTGATTAAAAGTATCATTAGAATTTAATAATAACAAATCTTGAGGCACTTCAAAGCAAATAAAAAAATAGATTTCAATACATTTATGAAAGTACTTTCAGAGGGGCAGCTCTGAGGAAAGGAAGTACAGGTGTGTGAGTTTAGAAACATTAGGCAAGGCCCTAGAACTTTTACAGTCCTAATTCACTCAGGTAGCCTAAATTTTACACTTCTACTTCTTTCAGATTGGAGAGAAAGCAGTAAGTGTGAGATCTTTAGACAAAAAAGCATCTATTAAAAATAGGAAATGAGGACAATAAAAAAGTGCTTATTTAAATCATTTAAAAAGTGATAGTACATGTAGCCTAGAAATGCAGTTAAAACAAACTGTAATACATTTTTTGCTACAAAAGGAAATTAACTTCCAAAATCTGCTCGTGCATGTTTGGACTCTACTACAGTAAAAATTTTGATTTCATTTTCTGCATAATTAATTCAATGAGGAAATTCCATACACTAAGCACAGTGTCCGGTTTGAACCTCACGCCTAGCTCCTCACTCATTTCCAGGGGAGGGAAAGGCCACAGTGTCTTGCACAGCTGATGAGCCCAAGTGAAGCTGGGCCCCGGCATATGAAAGGTGGAACTCGTAGGAAGCGAGGGAACCCGCTGAGGAGCTGCAGCCCAGCTCCACTGATGAGCTGCAACCCAGCTAAGAGTGGATAAGAGCAGATCCCTGATCTCCTTTCTGGTCAATCAGGCTCTAACTGGAGCAGAAGAAGCTGCTCCACCTGCCCAGGTTTTTTTTTCATGACAGATTTGGGTTTCTAGAAATGATAATATACTGAAATTTACTGGTGAATTGTTTGAAGATTTGCCATTTCTTCATTTTGTTTCCGGTCCCAATTTTTTCTAAAGACAAACACCCTTCCCTCCCCCAACCAAAAAAAGAGCTTACCTGTTGTGAACTGCCCTTTCAGTTTCTGAAAGACAGGATCTTGAGCTGTTGCTTGAGCTCTTCTAGCCAAGGACTCTGAAGCCGCACTGGAAAACATGGTGGAGACGTTCGAGACATTCTCCAAGCCCACGCCAAAGGTGCTGACCAATTTCTTGACAAAATTTAGGGTGTGGGGGGTAATTTTGGCATCGGAAACGGCTCCACTCTTCTCAAAAGCAACCGAATAGCATTTTGCCAGGCCTTGTTGTAGCTGTCTGAGAACCTAATTGGAAAAAAAAAAATCATATCTGCATTAAAATGGATTCCCTTAACATGGGAGAATATGCACTTGATATTTTGTAAGTTCAGAATGGGCAAAACTGAATTCCTTAAATAAGGCACCTAATAAGAGGCAATTTACCTCACATCATTCTCAAGAAAAGGTGATTTTACTCTCTCCAGTTCAGAGGGTTCAGGCCTTGTGCCTTCTCTTTCATCTTCTATTTAAAACAATAAATCATTCACATGATACCTTCTGTTTAGAGAAGTAGCCACCTAGGTTATCTGCCAGACCGTATATTTATTAAATACATAAAACCAAAGACTATGTAACCACTTCGGTACTTTGGACTATGTACAAATAATGTGCTACCCACACTCATTAATGTACACATGAAGGGTTCAAGAAAACCGAAATGTTTTACCACTTAAACGAAATCACCACATGGTGGTCTGCTCTCCGTCTGGCTCCTCTAGCCTGTCTGAAGTCTTCTGGTCACTCCCTGATTGCCTCCTGCTGTTGTTTAGAAAATCCCACCCAGAATAAAAGAGGAGGCAGTCGTCAGCCACCACCGAGGGGTAAATAAGCAAAGAGTGTATTTGGTTGAGCCCTTAATAAATGGATACAATTCTTAGTTCAGGTCCCATACCTCTTCGTGCCAATTTTCTCTGAACCAGACCATCTGATCTACAATGCCTTCCAAAGAGGACAGGAGAGTTGGATGCAGCTCCCGCTGCATGTGCATAATTCTGCTGCAGCGCCACATTGGTGCCGTGGCCCTTATCGGCCCCGGATCGGAGGCGGAATGGGACTGATTACCCACTGAACTCGGCTGCTGCTGTCCGGAATCTGCAAAGAAAACCCACGAGTGGAGGGTTAGCCACAGAACCTGCAGAGGTGCCACTGGGGCCATGTGAATGCTGAACTAAAATTTCAGTTTTAAATTTTAGATTGGGCTATTCAGGATCGATTAATCTTCAGTCTTACACATTTACTTTGTGCTCCCTGCTTTCTGAGTTGTAAATCTTCAAATACCCACAGCAACAGAGGTGAAGGCACTACCGAACAATAAAAGACAAGTTCTCCCTCCTACTTAACTCTGAGAACTCTATGTGGGACAAGGACTGTGTCCAGCTTGATTAACTTGTATCTACCCCCAGCACTTTACACATAGTTAGCACTTAATACCATAATAGTAACAAAATTCATAGGAATCTATATTTGGGAATTAAAAATATTTAATTTTGGCATTTCACCCAATCATACTTGAGTAAGACATTTCTCTAAACACCGAAGATTTGCATGAATAGATACTAATAATGATTATGGTATCTGTTAAGCACTTACTAAGTACCAGACATTGTTCTAAGTGCTGGGGTAGATGAAAGGTAATCAGATTGAACACAGTCCCTGTCTCACATAGGGCACACAGTCTTAATCTCCATTTTACAGATAAGGAAATTGAGGCACAGAGAAATTAAGTGACTCGCCCAAGGTCACAAAGCAGACAAGTAGAGGAGCAGCGTGGCTCAGTGGAAAGAGCCTGGGCTTTGGAGTCAGAGGTCATGAGTTCGAATCCCAGCTCTGCCACTTGTCAGCTGTGTGACTGTGGGCAAGTCACTTAACTTCTCTGTGCCTCAGTTACCTCATCTGTAAAATGGGGATTAAGAGTGTGAGCCCCACGTGGGACATCCTGATTCCTCTGTGTCTACCCCAGCGCTTAGAACAGTGCTCGGCACATAGTAAGCACTTAACAAATACCAACATTATTAAGTGGTGGGGCCGGGATTAGAACCCATGCCCACCTGAATATTGAACCATAAGGTATCATTTGTCTCATAAGGTCAACCTTTTAGGACGTTGTCTTCAAGAACTCTGAATTTGGGAGGTAGAGCCGCTCCCAACTTTAACTGTGGGGTGTTGTGGAGGTCACTCCTGTAGCTACACGAGGCTGAGAGGCAGGGACAACCTATGGTGTGAAACACTGCAACATGAACCACTGAGAAATAAAGGTGGTTGAGTGCACTGTGGTGTGGCAGAACCGACGGGAATTACTAATGAGTACGGATGTGGACCGAGGTAAGGATCTAACAGGAAGCAGACTAGACTGTAAGCTCCTTGTGGGCATGGAAATTGTCTGCCTTTCTGTACTCTCCCAAACACTTACTACAGTACTCATCACACACAATAAGTGCTCAAAAAATACGACTGGCTGATAAGTAGCAAGTTGGACTTGTCTAGGCTAATACGGGAAATGCAATGCTGGCATGCTTAAGGGAAATCTGAAAGGGAACACTGCTAAGACCAATGTGTAGAGCAATTTTTATTGCAGGCTGGACTTGAAAAAAAAATAAAAAAAACCCAACCCCCTGCAAAAACCCCACAATGTTCTGATCATATGACAATAATCGTAATAACAATAACATAGTAATAAAACTCCACTGATAAATTCCACCTGTTGCCCAGGAACTGAACTGTAGATTCTGCTCAGGGACGGAAGGGTAAAGGCTCTTTCAGATCTTAAGTTCCTGTGTGCTGAAGCCAAGCACTGTAAACAACACTATGCAGTTTGTAGTTCCAAAAATGCTGGTGTGGACAAGTGGAAGCGGGGGTCACAGTCTTAATCTCCATTTTACAGATGAGGCAACTGAGGCACAGAGAAGTTAGTGACTTGCCCACAGTCACACAGCTGACAAGTGGCAGAGCCGGGATTCAAACCCATGACCTCTGATTCCCAAGCCCATGCTCTTTCCACTGAGCCACGCTGCTTCCACAGTACTAAGCGCTTGGGAGAGTTCAAAACAACACAAATTGGTAGGGGCAGCAGAGTAACTGTAAGTTCATTGTGGGCAGGGAATATGTTGACCAACTCTGTTATACTGTACGCTCCCAAGCGCTCAGTACAGTGCTCTGCATATAGCAAGTGCTCAGTAAAAACAATTGATTGATTGCGAGTCAGAGGACCTGGGTTCTAATCCTGGCTCTTGCACTTATTTGCTATGTGACTTTGGGCAAGTCGCTTTACTTCTCTGTCCTTGAGTTTCCTCATCTATAAAATGGGGATTCCAGGCCTGACCTATCTCCTACTTTGACTTTGAGCCCCATGGGCGATAGGGATTGTCCAACCTGATTATTTTATATCTACTTCAGTACAGTGCTTGGCACACAGTATGTGCCTAACAAATGCCACAATTATTATGCTCCAGTCTCCATAAACAGGTCATGATATTATAGGTCCTATGCTGCCTGTCCCTGTCTAAGGGTAGAGATGTAAGAATTGGTTCAGTCAGTGAAACACCTGGGCAAGTGACTAAATCAGACATTTGTTTTTGGTTCAGAATTTGTTGAGGGGATTTGGGCCTGAAAAAAACAGTCGGAACCAACTTGGTGAACATGATATAAAGCATGAAGGTCGCTGAACGCAAGATGATACAGCTGCCTGAAAATCACAGGATGTCAGGGGAGAAACTAATAACTAAGGAAACAAGTCAGGGGAGTCAACCCTCTTGCATCAGCCGAGGATTTGAACAGGGGTTCTGGAAACTTGGGAAAAGGGGACAATGGAGAGAAGTGACAGCCCCTAATTCCGGAAAGTATAGCCTATCCCGAATTCCACTATTCCGAGGTGCCCATTTTGTTAGCTTTCTCTAGTTTGTGAATCATTCTGAATAATTAGTGTGAGTCCCATGTGGGACACAGACTATGTTCTACCTGATTATCTTGGATCTTATCCCAGTGCTTTGTACAGGGCTTCTTGCAAAGTAAGTGTTTGGAAACATTATCCAACCTTAGCATCAGTGACTCTGTGTCCTCTCCTGGTTCTCCTCTTATCTCTCCGGCCATTCATTTTCAGTCTCCTTCGCAGGCTCCTATTCCCTAACAGAGGAGGTCCCTCAAGGTTCAGTTCTGTGTCCACTTCTATTCTCCATCTACACCCAGTGCCTTGGAGAACTGATTCACTCCCATAGCTTCAACTACCATCTCTATGCGGGTTTTGCCAAATCTACAACTCCAGTCCTGTTCTCTCTCCCTCTCTGCAATCTCACAGTTCCTCTTGCCTTCAAGACATCTCTACTTGGATGTCCTCCTGACACCTCAGGCTGAACATGTCCAAAACAGAACTCCTTATCTTCCCACCCAAACCCTGTCCTTCCTGTGACTGTCCCATCACTGTAGACTATGGCACTACTAACCTTCCGGTTTCACAAGACCATAACCTTGATGTTATCCAAACTCCTCTCCTTCACTCAACCCACATATTCAATCCATCACTAAATTATATCTGTCCCACCTTCATAACATTGCTAAAATCTGCCCCTTCCTCTCCACCCAAACTCCTACCATATGAATACAATCAATCATCCTACCCCATCTGGACTACTGCATCAAACTCCCTGCTGATTTCCCAGCATCCTGTCTCTCCCCACTCCAGTTCATACTTCATTCTGCTTCCCAGATCATTTTTCTACAAAAATATTTAGGGCATGTTACCCCGCTCATCAAAAACTCTAGTGGTTGCCCATCCAACTCAGCAAACAAAAACTCATCATTGGCTTTAAAGCACTCCACCACCTTGCCCCTTCCTACCTCACCTCATTACTCTTCTTCTACAACCCAGCCCGCATACTTCGCTCCTCTAATCCTAACCCTCTCACTGTGCCTCGCTCTCACCTGTCTCGCTGCCAACGCCTTACTCACAACCTGCCTCTGGCCTGGAACTCCCTCCCTCCTCAAATAAATCAGACAATTACTCTCCCTCACTTCAAAGCCTTATTGAGGGCACATCTCCTCCAAGAGGACTTCCCAGACTAGGGCCCCCCCCCCCCCTTTTCCTCTTCTCCTACTCCCTTCTTCGTCACCCTGACTTGTTCCCTTTGTTCTTCCCTCCCTCCTCCAGCCCCACAGCATTTACATACATATCTAACATTTATCTGTATTGATGTCTGTCTCCCTCCTCTAGACTGTATGGTCCTTGTGGGCAAGGAATGTGTCTATTGTTACATTGTACTTTCCCAAGCACTCAGTATAGTGCTTTGCACATAGTTAGCACTCAATAAATACAACTGAGTGAATGAATAATAATAATAATTATATGGATGAGCTGGAATTGGGGAAATGTATTTTTTGCACACTGGTAGTACACAGCTATGCAGTACTGAATATTTCTTCAGAAACAATTCTTCATTCGGTCCCACCATTTGCCTTGCTATACACCCACTGAGCAGTCAAAGATACATTTCCAATAGTGATCTACCATCGGGACTTGGAACTAAATTCTTGGTGGAGCACAGTCACGATATGGTTATGGAAATGCCCACAGTTTAACTAATAGAATCATAAATTATACCTTTGAGAAACCTTGGGAGGATCACTCAATTTCATACCATTTGGTTTTTTGGTTTTCCCCTAGCATGCTTCCTTACACTTTTGGGGTTGATATTTGCAATTTTAAAAGGTCCTTACTTAAAATGTCCCTACACCTTTTTCCTTTATAAACTAACTCATTCGTGTCAACAAATACATCATGATATAGGTGATATTTAAGCTTCGGTTGGATAGTAAGCTTTGTCAACTATGCCCATTTCTCATCTTTATGGGTAAATGCCACCGGACCAAGCCAGAACTACCTGAAAGTGAATTTTTAATAGACTTCTTGGAATTTAAATGAATCATAATGCAACAACATAGGTCTAGAGTAGATACTGAAGCACATTTGATATTAAAAGATCTTCAAATTCTTTACAAACATCCCAACTTTGAGGGGTTTTTTTTGACAGCTTGTTGCAAAGGTAATATGAAAAGTAAGGCTGCGTGAAATCTCACCACTTTTGTAGCGTTCTCGTTGCTCTATTTTCAGTGTCAAATATAGAGTTCTGATGGGGAAGTAGACAGCTTGGGGATATACTCTTCCAACCTATTCAGGGAGATAGAGGAAACAGCAATCACCCTTTTGCTTCCTAATTAAAGGTAATCAGATTTAAAAAGAAATCGATCCTATGGCACAAGGAAATTAGCTTGAACATTTGTACACTGTTTGAATTAAAGAAATGACCACTGTCATTTAATCACAATATATTCCTGTTTCTTTGAACAAGCAAAGAGAAAAGACACTTTCATTATGCTATTAAAAAAATGCAGGAGATTGCAAGGGTGCATTTCTCCTAATTCTGCCTGGGGATTGTTAATGCAAAACCTATCGTATTGCCTAACAAATCAGAAAGTAGCAAAATGTGAGAGTACCAGGTTCAGCATAAAGATCTTACACACACAGTAGAAGAAAACAGACATAATGACACCAATTAGGTTTTAAATTTGACCACAATTCCCAGTAAGCCAAATCCTGTGTGATCGCTGGGCCCATTAGAAGTAACTAAATTCCTTATAAGCTGGCAGGGAGGTTAAAAAATGACGACTTAAAGTAAGGAGACACCATTTTCACCAAACTGAAGTTCTACGGCCAAAAAAGCTGAGTATACACTGTCTTTTTTTGTCTTTAAACCTAACTGCAGTATTTATGAAATTAAAGAAACAATGTATATTATAACTGCAGTAGAAAATGTAGGGTTATTTACAAAAATATAACAGTATTTAACATCAAAAAATATTAGACTGAATCTACATGATAATGGTTAAGAGCAAAATTAAAACCCTTAGAGACTTTCTTTTGAATGAAAAAATAAATCAGTTTGGAAGCTAACTTTGTGCAATGTGGACAGATAATGCTGAAAATGTTATCTGGTGGAGCAGCACGTTTTTAAAGATACACATTCAAAAAAAAAAATTCTAATTCTACAAAAATAAGACTGTACCAACCCTAAATTCCATCAGCTAGATTTTAAGCATAGCCACCAATTTTTCATTTTGAGTATGGGGGTGGAAACGGAGGCAGGCTTCAAAGACGTGACAGGTCCCAAAGCCGCCATTTGGAGTTTTTTCAGTCCTGACTAGAAATTCTTAGGTCCATCTCCCCATCTAGAGTGTAAATTTCTTGTAGGCAAGGAATATCTCTACCAGCTCTGTTGGTACTGTACTCTCTCAAGCACTTAGTACAGTGCTCTGCACAAGTATGCGTTCAATAAATACCACTGATTGATTGACAGGCAGTTGAAAGTTCTGCTCAAACAGCAACCTCCCTCCTCATTCCCAAGGACTTGCTTCCTACAACCTCATGAGACCGACACTCTTCAGAGTGGGGATTTGGTCTTTATATCATCTAGAAACCTCCTTGTATACTGTAGTGATCAATTATATTATTTTGACATATCACAGATCTGCTCCAAAATTACCTTTAAGCGGTCTAGTCCTAACCTTATGGAACATTATAACTGCACATGTATTTACACAAACATTCATACCTTTCATCATTTTACTGGAACCAAAGAAAGATTACAATTCCACAGAGGCAATGATTTACTAGACTGGTAATAAGATAATGGGAATTCATTTCATCTCGGAAACCAGGATTCACATGAAAATTATCTGCGCCCTCTTGGGGAGCACAAACTTTAAATTGTTTTGGCAAAGGAAACCTTGAAATTTCAAGGCTCTTAAGATATACTTTTAATACCCTGAGAGTACAAGCACCCACACAAATGCCCAGAAAAGAACGATGAGCAAAGAAAAGTAATGAGCTATACCACAACAATCCTACCTGACTAATAAGGTTCAAAAGAAGCTTCCCCTCTGATCCAACCAAGCAGGTTAACAGCTGAGGAATCCAGGCCAGCCACTGAATGGGTGGTACTCCAATACAGTATTTGTCAACTGCATCAGCTAATGTGTTTTTATCATCATCAAAACTCAATAGCCACAGGACCTAAAGGAAAGGAAAAAACATTTCCAATGGTCAAGTTTATTTCACACGCTGATGATACAAACCAAAATGAGGGAAATGCTCACCTGAGACATTTCGATGCGATGCCAATGAAAACAAATTAATGAACAGTACATTGCATCTAAGCTTATATCCACATGTCCTCTTGAAAAATGGAAAAAATCCTCAATTCCTTTAATTGAACTTAGTACTATGAAGTTATTTCATAGATGGAATTTCATTTAATCAGTCAGTCAACCATATTTATTGAGCACTTACTGAGTGCAGAACATGGTATTAAGCACTTGGGAGAATACAATATAACAATAAACGGACACATTCCCTGCCCACAATGACCTTACAGCCTAGAGGGGGAGTCAGACTTTAATAGAAAGAAATTAAAGATATGTATTTAAGTGCTGGGGGGCTGGGGGTGTGAGGAATAAAGGAAGCAAGACAGGATGACGCAGAAGGGAATAGGAGAAGAGGAAAGGAGGGCTTAATCAGGGAAGGCCTCTCTCCAGAGAAGTTCTAAACTTGCCCACAGTCACACAGCGGGCAAGTGGAGGAGGCAGGATTAAAACCCAGGTCTCCCATCTCCTTGTCCTGTGCACTTGCCACTAGATCATGCTGCTTCTCAATATCTTCCTACGTCTGTCAGAACAGCAAGCACACTTGGCATTCAGCGCGTAGAACAGTGCCAGCGCTTAGAACAATGCTTGGCATACAGAAAGCGCTTAAATACCATCATCATCATCATTTTCATGTTGAGCACCTGAGCAATTCATAGGCAGATCACTGACATGGGTAAACCAATTGTAGCATCTTAAAATGAATTTGGGATTGAAGTGTCTTAACCTGCACATTTGAATCATAAAACACGAACCCCTATTTAATTCCAGTGACGGGGTAGAATAAGTTGTTAGTAGTATTTTATATCTGGAAAGTTGCTTTTGAATCAGCAAGGTAACAATTTCTACAGCTTTGAGATTCCCTTTTTTTTTTTTTAAATTAACTGGCATATTACTGATGAGCTTTATCATCCTAATGCCAAGAATTTCATATACCGGGTAAGTGCAGCACTTACACAAACATAGTTCCTTCCAGGGGCTCATGAAAGCACTTCTGTGGATGCGGCCCTGGCCAACATGCTGTTGGCATTTTGCCCACTCTCCTGCCCGGGTAGGCAGCAGTAACACTGGGCGACATTTGTGCTGACGTCCTTGTTGCTTGTACAAGTGCTAAATGGAGAGGGTAGTTGCCGTCCCATGGTACAGTTGTGCTACGGTTCAGCTAAGACGTAGAGGAGAAAACATGATTTGCAGAGGAGGCCAGAGAAGGTGCACTACTGTATTTCCATGGGCACAATGTGCAAGGGATCCCTTTTCTGTTCCCCTGAGCATCTTTTCTGGTCCCCTCTGCAAATCATCCTCTCTGCTCAGTACAGTGTTCTCCGCACACAAGCACTCAAATACCACGGACTGACTGACTGAGGGCCATAGTGTTATTCTCCGGAATGGGGAGTGGGGAGTGGCGGAGGAGAAGGAGGAGGAGGAGAAAGAGGGTACGTGAAGAAAGGAATTTTGGAAGGGGAGGAATGCTCAACTTTTGTGTTCCAAAGTGATAGCACAGACTGGGTTGCTGTGCATATGGGGAACTGTGATGGAAAAAGACATGCAAGGCCAGTAATCTGTTCTCCATGGGAACCTTAGGAGCTGCCCTGTTTGAGCCAATACTTAATATTTGTAGAGATGCTCAAATATAAGGCAGGTGTTGGTATAACTGTCATACGTTATTTATATTGATCATTTAGACTTATAACAATCTAAATACAGAACCATGAAGTACCATTTTTAGTACGCTAAACTCCACCTGGTAGCCTCTATCTCCTGCCTTAAAAATAGTGATTTCAAATGGCAGGAGCAAGGAAGGAAGGCTTCACTATTTAGCCTATTAGCTTTATTGATTTCTCCCACCCTTCTACCCTCCTCTTGTTTCCCAGATTTTCCTTCTTGTTTCTTCCTCCCATTTAACTGTTTTTGTTATTTTTTAATTTAAAATGCGTTCCAATTTTATTATACAAAGAGCACTATGGGTTTTGAGCTCTTTGGCAAAAAAGACTACCCACAGCTAATAACTCAAGAAATAAAACTGTTTACCAGATATAGCCCTTAATTACATTCACCAGGGCTAACCTCAAAACGAAAAACAAGTTGACTACATCGATCATTCTAGTGATTCCAGTTATTTTACTTTCCCTCCACTACACTGTGTAGGAAAGTATCCAACTGTTCAATCTTAAAGACGCAAACATCTAATTCTTCATTTACTTAAATACTGCAGCAGAGAAAAAAAAAAGGAGATTCACATAATTTCACTTCCCCCTTCAAATCCCTACTGAAGGCTCACCTCCTCCAAGAAGACTTCCCAGACTAAGCCCTCCTTTTCCTCAACTCCCCCTCCACTCTGCGTCTGTCAACCCCTGGGAGGAGAGTAATCTGGCTGTCTGAATACCTACTAGTGGGGTGTGGCAGATCGAGTACAATAATGATGACATCCGTTAAGCCATTACTATGTGACACGTGTTATCCTAGGTTAGATACTAGTTGCTCTGATCAGACCAGACAAAGCCTGGTGTCACAATCTAAGAGGGAGGGAGAACAAGTATTTTAGCCCCATTTGATAGATGGACAGTTGGATCTGTATCTCTAAAATACTTGATATTCACCTCGCCCTCAGCCACACAGCATTTATGTACACATCCACACACTCTGCCATTTCTTCTAACTTTAAATTACTTTACTTTAATGCCTGTCTCCCCTTCTAGGTTCTAAGCTCCTTGTGAGCAGGAATGTGGGTGACTACCAATTCTAATGTATTGAACTTTCCCAAGCACTTAGTAGTGCTTTACACACAGTAAGCGCTCAATAAATACCAGTGGGTTGACTGAAACCAAGACTTGGGGAAATAGGAATGACAGAAAGGAGGAGATAGAGTAAGGGAAGTGGAGAAGGAAAGGGAAGTAATGAGATCTTTTCTGATTTTGCTGACAGTTTTCAGAATTCTTGGCCTCTCAAATGCAGCCACCTAAAAGATTCAGCTCCCTTACTCCATCAAAACCCTACCTCCTTCCCTTACAATGAGAACAGGCTCCTGAGTCTTTTATAAGAAAAAACTGACCTTTATGTAGCAAGTTCAGTTTGACATCTCCCACAGTTGGGAGGGTTTGAATGGTGAAAGACCCACTAATAATAATTATAATCATAGTACTTGTGAAGCACTCACTATGTGACAAGCACTTTACTAAGCACTGGGATTGATACAAGATGATTAGGTCAGACAAAGTCCCTGTCCCACATGGCTCTCACAGTCTACGTCACAACCCCTAGACTGTAAAGTCGTTACAGACAGGGAATAAATGTACCTGCTAATCCTGCTGAACTGTAGTCTCCCAAATGCTTAGTGTAGTGCTCTGTATATCAATACTATTGATTGATGGAGTAGGATTTAATCCCCATTTTATAGATGAAGAAACTGAGGCACTCAGTGAAGTGACCTGCCCAAGGTCACACAGTAGACTAGTGGTGGAGCTGGAATCAGAACCCAACACAAGTATTCCAGGCCTGTGCTCTTTTCAATAGGTGATGCTGCTTTTCCACTGACCCATGAAAATTTCCCCAGACTTACCTTGGCCAAATATTTCCTCGATTTGCTTTCATTCTGATGACGACATGCATGGAGGTAACAGGTAATGGCAGATACACCTAAGTGAAGTTGCCGTTCCTTGACAAATATGTTCTCCAGATAATCACCCCACATGGCCCAGGCCTTCACCAACACATCATGCATCTGAACAGCTGCTGAAAATGCTTTGTTCGCTTCTTCAGACCTGCAAATGCAAGGAATATTTTTAAATTGTTTTCCGTTAGGATCAATGTCAAGTGACCTAAAAAAAAAAAAAACAATCATAACTTGACAGTGATTTATGGGTTTTTGCTTTTAAATAAAGAAACGGTTACAGTTATCTTTGAAGCGTGACTCATGTAAGTCACGTGAGTGTTAAGATATAAAAATTAGACCATCTGATTTCCAACTGTCGCACCGGCCTCAACAGTAACTCTTCTGCCAAAGCAAAAATAAACTCATTTTGGCATTTAGCAACTTCTCCGCTTTGCCAGTCACTCTTTCTGATCGGTCTTTCAAACACTTCTGAAGACTTTACAAATGGCAATCTACTTTGGAACCTGAAAATAATTCATTCAATCATATTTACTGGTGCAAAGCACTGTACTCAGCACATAGGAGAGCACAATATAACAATGGATAGACACATTCCCTACAGAACCCAAACCATGCCAGCTGGGAGATTTGTGCTATTGAGGGCAACAATTATAATGTCAGTCAAGCAAAAAAAAAAAAAAAAATCAAAGTTTGAGAAAATTGAGGGGAAAAATGGGAAGAGAAATAGATGTCACAAAGGTAATATCACCATTTCATTGAGAATCAAAGCACTGTTCCTCTGTGGTCAATAATAAAATAATACTGAAACTCCAAAGACAAAGATTACATGAAGAGGGTGATGAGGGTGGATAAGCTAATAGCAAAAACAGCATGAAGCTACTGTTCAACTAGAAAAAATGCATTCGCTATCAACACTTCAATCAATCAATCCTATATAAGGACTTATTGTGTGCAGAGCATTGTCCTAAGCACTTAGGAGAGTACACTATAACAGAGTCAGTGGTTACATTCCCTGTCCACAAGTTCACACACTTCAAATTGTATGGTAGTTCTGATTTCACAATACATATGAAATTACTTTTCTTCAGTAAAATCAAACCACTGCAATGTCAAGAAAATAAAGCCACTGATTATATTAATTTTCTAAATTTTAAGCATCAAATCTAAGCAGATCACTCTAGAGCTTTAAGTTTAATTTTCTCACATTACCAAGTCTATCAAGGAAGGAAATCACTGAATTCTACTTACATCTAAAAAACTGAAAAAGATTTGTTCACTAGATCCCTATGATCACTCCATTCTATTGTATTTTAAATATTCTCCCTCTTTTCTGTGATGCTCGTAAGCCATATTCTTTTCATGTTACACAAACACAATGTTCTGTGCTCCATCTACTGGATTGAGAGAAGTTACTGATTCACAGAACTGTTTATCACAGAACCTTTATTCACCCTATCCTCAATCCCACAGTATTTATGCACATATCCATAATTTACTTATACTAATGTCTGTCTACCCCGCTAGACTGTCAGCTCCTTATGGGCAGGGAACTTGTCTATCTACTCTGTTATACTGTACTCTCCCAAGCATTCAAATATTATTGAATACTCCTTCTTACACAAAGTATGGCTCTCTATAAGAGACCCAATTCAAATTCCCTACGACTTTTATAACAGAGTGTGAGCACCATGAGGAACAGGGACTGCGTTCAACTTTATTAATTTGCCTCTACCCCAGCGCTTAGCACAGTGCTTGGCACACAGTAAGCACTTACTACAAGAATAACGGATCAAAAACTTTCTTTTTCAAATTCTAAAATCTCACATCATCTTCTCTATTATCCATTTTTGATAAGCTTCAATAACATTTTGAGAGCCTATGTGCATAGCCCTTTCTTCTGCATACTTCAAAACTGATACCTCCCATAAATCCAAAGCCGGACCCAAAACCAAAGACTCATGTCTCTCAACCACTTTATTTTTTTTCCAATGATGAAAGGTCTAACACTCTGGAGTTAAGGTGTCATTATGGAATGCTAGTAGGGGCATAGTAGTTAACACAAATAACCACATCTTACAACTATTTATGATTTATCGTTTCTCATTTCTAATCTTTATAGCCAATCAAATACTAGCAGCAGGAATAAAGGAAAAAAAGTTCCATTAGGGCCTTCCCCCAGGATGATAA
This sequence comes from Ornithorhynchus anatinus, assembly GCF_004115215.2. Lineage (NCBI taxonomy): Eukaryota > Metazoa > Chordata > Mammalia > Monotremata > Ornithorhynchidae > Ornithorhynchus > Ornithorhynchus anatinus. The sequence continues at coordinate 44,144,105 of NC_041729.1, forward strand.
TAATAATAATAATAATGTTGGTATTTGTTAAGCGCTTACTATGTGCCGAGCACTGTTCTAAGCGCTGGGGTAGACACAGGGGAATCAGGTTGTCCCACGTGGGGCTCACAGTCTTAATCCCCATTTTACAGATGAGGGAACTGAGGCACAGAGAAGCTAAGTGACTTGCCCACAGTCACACAGCTGACAAGTGGCCGAGCTGGGATTCGAACTCATGAGCCCTGACTCCAAAGCCCGTGCTCTTTCCACTGAGCCACGCTGCTTCTCGATGATCTGCTGGAGCTCTTGCAAATAACTACTTCAAACTCTAGTAGCAGAATGAACAGGCAAATGTCATTTCATCTTTCTTTGCCTCTCTCACCAGAAATTCCTCCAGCAGCTGAAGATCACACTGGGTATGCCTACGACAACTCATGTGGAACAGATCTCTAGATTCTAACTGCTTTGTCTCTAGCAAACGTGCCTGCCAACTCTGAAATACTGTACTCCCCCAAGTGCTTAGTACAGCACTCTGCACACAGTAAGCACTCAACAAATACCACTGACTGACTGATTGGAACTTAATCTTGTTTCTCCCAGAACCATAGTTATGGGCTAGGTCAACTAGGAATTAAAACAAGTACAATTTATAAGAATTTAATCAATACACTCTTGTCCTAAATTTATTCCTTTCACTCTTGAAGTACAATATTAAATGAAAATGAGCTTTAATGTTCTCCAGAAATTCTTAAGCCTACTGTAGAGCATAAGTTTTTCTTTAATTTGAATGGTAAAAAAAATTCAAAAGTTCAGCACTTTTTGTTTGTTGTTTATAAAAACCTGACAGTGTACTCAAGTCACAGATGTCTTATTTTAAGGAAAAAATTAGGGGTCTTAAAACTATGTAATTAAAATGACTAGCATTATGAAAAAGACGATGCTAATAACCTTGTCTATCATATCTTAATAAAAAGCTAATTAGCTTCAGTAATACACAGACACTTTATTTTCCTTTAACAGCTTTCTCTGACCTAGGTTGTGCCTTTCTGGAACAGATTATTATGGCAGCAGTCTGATAAATGACTCACTTTATCACTACTTTCCATTTCTAACAACAGGATTTGTCATGAGCCTCTGCTTTCTTCCCTCTTGCCCAGGTTATCGATCACCATGACACCTCTGAGGACTCTTTCCATGTTACTTCCTTCACCTTGTTCACAGATTAGGGGGCAAAGAAGGTGTACCCTCACCTGTAACCTCTAGCTTTCCTGCTAAATTTATGACTTGGAAAGGTGTCAGACATTCCTCAGAGCTGTAGCATTAAGAGGAGTCTGACTTTAATTAATCAGATGCATTTTGGATAGATCATCAAGTACTAAATTTTCCATAGTCTTTTTTCTGGGAACAAAAGGCAACTGGCTATTAAATATACAGTATATACTCTAAAACCAAAGTCCTAGTCTCCCATGCACTTGAATGCCTCACCACACTGATGACTTCATCCCATTTCCGGATAAAGCAACAGCCTTGGAATCCTGAACCTTGCGTTCAGTAAGTATTTAAAACTATGAAAGAGAAGCTGTATAGCCTTCCTTATTTTCCTAAGATACTTCCAGTTTCAATTGTTTTGAGGACTCGTGCTCATAATGTACGGGACTACACTAGGCTTAACAATAATGAGCCTTAAAAATGTGGGGAATGAAGATTGCTTACCATTAGTGAAACAATCTTATTTTCTCACTACTTAACATTTTTATTATTTTTAACTTAACCTCAATGTGACAGTGAAGAGATTGTATTTTTTATTAAAGAACAAGACAATCTGGTTTTGATAAGCTCGAATAAAATAACTTAGCTATAGCATTTCTCACTGTTCAGACCCAATTCCCCACTAGAAACAATTTGGTTCTACTATCTCAGACATAGCCTCTTTTTCTTTCTTTTTCTTTCTAAAAGACACAAACTCAGCTGTAATGTTACCTCACTGATCTCCTACCACAAACGAATATACATACTTTGCTCCTCTAGTGCCAAACTACTCAGTGTACCTTGATCTCATCTGTCTTGCCACTGAACCCTTGCCCATGTTCTCCCTCTGGCCTGCAACTCTCTCCTCTTTCACATCCAACAGACCACTACTCTCACTATCTTCAAAGCCCTAATTAAATAACTCTGGTATTTGTTAAATAGTTATGGTATTTCTTATATGCATTGGGCACTGTACTAAGTGCTACGGTGAATACAAAGCAAATCAGATTGCAAATCGGAGCCCATGTGGGGCTCACAGTCTCAACCCCCATTTACAGATGAGGTAACTGAGGCTCAGAGAAGTGAAGTGACTTGCCCAAGGTCACATAGCAGACAAGTGGCGAAACCAGGATTAGAATCCATGACCTTCTGACTCCCAGGCCATGCTCTCTCCACTATGCCGTGCTACTTTTCACATGTCCTCCAAGAGCCCTGACAAATCCCTGATTCCTCCTATTTGCCCTCCCTTCTTCACTGCCTGTGCACTTGATCTGAACCCCGTAAGCACTCAGCGTGGCTTAGTGGAAAAAGCACGGGCTTGGGAGTCAGAGGACGTGGGTTCTAATCCCAGCTTCACCACTTGTTGGCTGTGTGACTTTAGGCAAATCACTTCACTTCTCTGTGCCTCAGTTACCTCATCTGTAAAATGGGGATAAAGACTGTGAGCCCCACGTGAGACAACCTGATAACCTTGTATCTACCCCAGCGCTTAGAACAGTGCTTGGCACATAGTAAGCGCTTAATAAATACCAGTGTTATCATCAAGCCCTTAGTACAGTGCTCTGCACACAGTAAGCGCTCAATAAATACAATTGAATTGAACTGATAATTCACCTCACCCCCATCCCCATGGCACTTATGTTCATATCCCTATAATCTCCCGTTTACCTTAGCTGTAATGTATGGGGGCATGGAACCGGGGAAGGGTGGGAGGGCGGAGTTAGCACTAAGTCCTGTCCATGAGCAGTATCTGAACATGACCAGAATACAGCCAGCCGTGGCATCAAGGGGCAAGCTGTCTCAGGGAATCCTCTTGGCAAACCACTGAATCACAGGAAGAAGAGACACCAGTCAAGCAACAGAAGCAGAATATACATGCTGGTCCAATTCTCTATCCGACAGGTCATACTGCATCAATCATTTTTGTTGATAGGACTAGGTCTGAATGCTACTGTTTCCAAAAAAAAAAAATCTCAAAAGTCTTCAAATTGATTTTTCCAAGGTTTTTTGGGAAAATGAACCTATTTCCGAATACATACTTGTTAATCTGAGCCAAGAACATTCCCTTCAGTGCATAGAATTCAGCAGTCATCTCCTTTGTAAAGTACTTCAAATTTGTGGATTCAATAACTTCAAGCCCCTGTTAAAAGGAATTGCATGGGACAAGGAAAAAAGATCACACACATGACAAATTCTTAAGACAAATAAAGAAATGACTTCCTTAGAAGATCTGTTAAGACAGTGATCTCCTTGCAATCTGGCTTCTAAGGGATCATTATTAAAATGAATTCTGAAGACACTGCACTTTCCCTCAATCATTAGTCTACTAATATTAAGAAATATTTTAACCTAGTCACTAATTGCCAAATTGTAGCACTAACTCCTTATCTCTGCATTATTAACTCATCATTTTTCCTGGCTGGCTTTCACTTGCTTATGCTAATATAGTCTCCACTGTGCTATTAACTACTTATATGCATTTAATTCTTGAATTTTGTAAATATTTTTACCTTGACTAGAAAACTGAGGATGAAGCAAAGCTTATGATATTTCAAAATGCTCCTTGTGGACCGAATTTAACTGACTTTTGCCCTTAAATTAAAATTATTTTAAAGGTAGAATTTATACCTTTGCCATAACTATACTTTTTAATATTATACACATTTTCTTACAGCTTATTGTTAATACATTTGTTGGAAATTCAACTTGGCACTACTATACCTGCATACATTCATTTTTGCCCATGACTCCAGCCAGCTGGAGGTAACACTTGACTTGCTGTCGAATCTTCTGAAAGCAATCCACAATCGGTACAGTAGGAATCGTGTGAATACGACTTAGAATGTCCAGAGCCACATTGACCAACCCTTGTTTCCGAGCGATTTTGCCATACTGGATAATTGCCGAAGCTGACGCATGGACCCCAAGCATAGCATTGTTAGAACTGGGGTCGTGCTGTGAACTATTCTCATAGGCGGTTACAATAGCTAGAAAGCAAAGGAATGAGCTTTTAGTACAGCTAAAACAATTACATAGGAGAATCAAAGAGGCCCAAACACAGATTTTCATAATTATAACGACAAATGGCTAATGAAAATGGAAACTGGGATGGATTCAAACTCATTCTGTCTTTTGCTTTGAATCATTTGCTTTCAATTGAAAAATGAACGTGCCTAACTCACTGTGCTGAATATAATCAGTGGTCCATCAGTAGTATTTATTGCATTTACCGGGCCCTTCCTCTTTGCAGGGCCTAAGCACTTGGGAGAGTACACCAGAAGTATGCTGCCTTGAAAAACCACCTTCAGCCTGCGATTCCCATCAGTAGCTCTAGCTCACCTTCAGTGGCAAGAAACAAAATGGCAGCCAGAACCAAAGGCCTGGGGTAGCACATTACCAGGCACCACATGATTCTTGCCACTGATTCTTGCGAGCAGGTCATCTGTGTGATTCATTCATTCATTCATTCATTCATTTCATCGCATTTATTGAGTGCTTACGGGGTGCAGAGTACTGTATTAAGCGCTTGGGAGAATACCAATATAAAAATAAAGAGTCATGTTCCCTGCCCACAATGAGCTTACAGTCTAGAGGGACTCAGTTCTAACTAGAAAAATGTGACATGCTGATAACATCAGTCTTTTTTAAAAACAGTGGGTTGTCTGGAAAATTACATGATGAATGCATGCTGGACCAGGTAGGTTTACCCTGGTAATGATGCTGTCTCCACATGAAAATGCTGCTCCAGTGAGATAAATCATCTGACACAATGGGCAACCTGTTCCTCCAGGTTTTTACCACAGTCTTCATGTCATGCAGGCTGTTGTTCCTCCCCAGGTTAGTTGGCTGCAAACCGGCATTGATTTGGGCTGCTTCCTGAAGTTCTATGATCTGTTGTGCTGCCTAAATGGGAGAAATGGAAATTACAAAAAAAAAAAAAAAAAGCTTTCTTAAAGATGAATGCTAGGAAAACCAAAGTGCATCGATTTCATTGAAGACTCTGTTGTGTTTCAAAAAGGTCTCCCCCTTGCTTTATGATGAAATTATATAACAAATGACTCAGTCATGCACACCTCTCAATTCTGTGTATTCAGGGGGATAGATGAAACTTCACAAGCTTTAGCAATCAAGCATATTTATTGAGCGCTTATTCTGTGCAGAGCACTGTATAAGCACTTGGCAAAGTACAATATGACAGAGTTGGTAGACACATTCACCATCCACAATTTTACACAACACTGTTCACGCAATAGGGCTTGGAATATGTTCTGCAGTACTGTATGTAAGAACTAATTCATGGGGAAAATAATGGGCTCTTGAGCCTTTAAATAGAATGTTTTAAGTAAGACTTCATTAAGGTGCAACAGAAATCTCATAATGAAATCCCACTTTGAATCAGTATCGGATTTATTTACTCTTCGGAAATATAAAAAAAAGTGAATTAACACCTCCAGCCTCAAAGCACTTATTTACTTATCTGTAATAATTTCTTTATATTAATGTCTGTTCCCCCTTCTAGCCTTTAACGTCATTGTGGGCAAGGAATGTGTCTGTTTATTCTTATATTGTACTCTCCCAACAGCTTAGTACAGTGCTTTGCACACACTAAGCACTCAAATATAACTGAGAGAATTATTGTACCATAATTTTTAATTCTAAAAAACCTGAAAAAAACAGCACTTAAGCTATATATGATTTTCAGCCTGTCAGCACATTTATAAAAATATAAACCCTGACAATAACTGCAATATATGTAAAATTAGAGGTAGTCTATTGATTTTATATTAAGATAATACATAAATTGTTGGGTTTGTGCTTATCCACTAGGCTTTGCTGCTTTTACTGGAATTTCAGGTCTAGTTCTTTATCAAATTGTGGCATAATCAACATAAACAGAACAGGAGCAGGGTGGCCTAGTGGATAGAAAATGGGCCTGTGAGTCAGAAGGACTTGTATTCTAATTCTGGCTCCACCACTTGTCTTATTTGCCCAAGGTCACAAAGCAGACCACTCAATTTCTCTATTCCTTAGCTACCTCATCTTTAAGTGGGGAATAAGCCTGTGACTGGTTCCAACCTGATTAAATCATACCTACTCCAGCACTTTAAACAGTGCCTGGCAGATATTAAGCACTTAGATACCATAGACATATACTACTAAAAACAAAACAAAAAAAGAGTTGGTAGGCATTCCCTGCCCACAGGGAGCTTACAGTCTAGATGGGGAGAAAGGCATTGAAATCAACTACAAATATGTAAGTAAGTGTTGAGGGTGTGAGTGACTAAACGTTATAAATCCAAGGTGATGCAGATAGGGAGAGTCAATAGAGGATATGAGGATTTAGTCGGGGAAGGCTGTTAATTTTTCAAAAACTTGAAAAAAATAAGCAGAAGTTGGCAGCAGACACATTATGAAAAAAGCAGACACTGTGAACTGCCAAACCACTACAGAGAAGACTTGTAAGTTTAACTGGAAGTTAATCACCTGCAACATAATAAAACTAATGTACTATTCTCAGAACTACTCTTCTAGGGAAAAAAGAATAAGACAACAGTCATATTCACTGTTCATCAACTAAATAAGATACTGTCCAAATATCAAACACTTACAAAGTCAACTCTTGAAACAAAATAAAATTATGTAAAGTAACATTTTTCACAATCATCATAGTATCAGCTCACACAATAGCTCAACCTTCATTCTACTCCCATTCATCATGCACATTTAATTTTCTTGTAGGAATTTAATCAACCACTATCTGATGTAAAAAGGAATTACTGCAGTGCAAATTCACTGCTGGGTTTGTACCTTTGTCATTTGCTGCCTATTTTATCATTTCTACTTTAAGAATGTGCATAAAGATTATTTTTAAAATACCATTTTTAATTGATGCCATGCTGCAAGTCTTAAATTCTTTATTTGGAAATATTAATCCTCAGTTATTTCAGGAACTCCAATAATGTAGTTGGCAATACCACAGCTTTCAAGTTAAGGAGTTGAAGTGAATCAGAAAATACCTATTTACTTTGAAAGGTAGCACAACTGTTATTTTTCTATTTCTATTTACGCTGAATATCCTCAATTTAAAATCTGTTAGAGCCCAATCTAGGTAGTAGTAGTCTTTGGTTTCAGATTAAGCAAAAGAACCACATTTTTGAGCTCTAGCTTCAAAAAGTGCTTTATATTTGTCAAAGAAAATACAGAAACAATCAATGGTATTTACTGAGTGCTTACTATGGGCAGAGTACTGTACTAAGCATTTGTGAAAGTACAATATAAAGAGTTGGTAGACACTTTCCTTGTCCACAATGACCTTAATCGAAAGAAGCTTCAAAAGAGGGTTTTTGGCTCCAAATATACGGACGAAGCCCTCTAGCTTTTAGTCTTAATGCCAAGGCTGACTGTTAAATTTGAGAAAAATGTTATCATCCAAGCAGACTTAGTGTGGGCTGGAGTCTTTTCAAGTAAGTTCATCCAAACCCTCACCATCAGTACTTATTATACACCTGCCAGGCAGCATGGTCTGGTATAAAGAACACCGGTCCTGGAGTCAAGAGACACCAGTTCTCACCCCAGCTCTTTGGCCGGCCTGCTGTATGACTCTGGGCAAGTCATTTGACTAGCTCATGGTAACTGCGGCTACTAGGACACAAAATGTTCATCTTACCTGAAGAAGGGGAGTGTGAACATGCGACACAACATGGGGAAGCCTTCGCCATTCGCGAATGGCCAGGCTACTAGCCATCTCAACGAGGCGTTCAATGAAGTTGAGCTGCTGTTCTTCAGGATGGCAGATAGCCAAATATCCTCGATACATGTTGACTTTCCAGGCCATCTCCTTTGGACAACTCAGCTCCACCTGGTGGTAAAAGAAACTGAATGTTTACTGTGCGCAGAGCACTGTACGAAGCAGTTGGGACAGTACAATATAACAGAGTCGAAAGAACAATCAATCAAGGGAATTTGAGTACTTATTCTGGGAGAGCACTGTACTAGGAACTTGAGAGGACAGAAGAGTTAGGAGACACGATCCCTGACCTCAACTGGATGATTTCTGGGTAGTGGGAAAGGCCTCCAAATGTTCTGATTGCCTTGCATAATGTATACCTCCGAAGCTCTTTACTTTACAGATCACCCAAAGTATATTGATTCAGAAAGATAAATAGAGGTCATTCTAGGGACAAACACCAGAATCCCAGAAAGCCCTAAATGGTCTAATATGAGGTGTAACACAACAAACTTAGATATGGCAGCAGAAAAGAAAATATATATATGAAAATGGTCCATTTATCAGCACACAGGCCATTATTCTTTCAGAACCTGATACTATTTCATGGCATTTTACATGATCTGACCAAATAGAAATTCCATTTCTATTTCTGCCCTTTTCTCTTTAGTTAATGAATAAATGTCTCATTACTGAAAAAAATTCCATTCAAGCATATCTGCAGTCACTGGTAGCTGCCAGTTCTCTTCAACCTACGAACTATCACAAGTACAGCCTGTCAGATATAATAAATTCACTCAGGGCTTAAATTCTACTGTGGAATTGAGTATGCATTTTAAATATTTGGAGTTACAAAAAATAAACAAAATAAGCTACTTAATTAAGGTGAATTCTTGCGTTTTAACTGACAAACTAGTAGATAAGACATTTTACTGATTTTGGCCACATTAAGCTAAGGCACAGGGAATTTAAAATAAAGTCAGTCCAAACGAATGCGGTACTTAAGCCTGATCATCAATTCTAGTTACTGGCATTGCTAAAAGATGAATGATTTAAACTCAAAGAGCTCTACCCTGCAGATAATTTTTTCCATCTATCACCTGACAATCATTTTCCCAGTCATTCCAAAGTCATGACAATAATGTCTGATGGCAGTTTTTCAGACCTAGCATTAGCAGACCTATTTGCAAGGCTGTTCTTGGTTTAGAATTTCAGTGAATAGCTCTCAACCACATCCACTTTCTATTGTGCCTTTCAAGCAGAAACTAAATCCTAGTTACAGGATTTTAAGGATGCTCTATGAGTGGTATAGGTCTCCAAACCCCTTACAAAGTACTGTTTAAAACAAATGCATATGTTGCTTTTGTTTTTTTAAACAGAAAAGGAAAAATTTTCAGTCAAAAAGAAATAATTTTGGACAGATTGAGAAAACCATCAAGACTAAAGCAATAATTCTTGGGGACTTTTCCTATCACTGTAGACAATACCACTGTCCTTCCTGTTTCACTAACCCATCACTTTGGCATTATCCTTGACTCCTCTCTCATTCAACTCACATATTTAATCACTAAATCCTGGTAGTTCAACCTCCACAAGATCACTAAAAATCCATCCTGTCCTTTTCATCCAAATTGCTACCGCATTAACCCAAGCACTAATTCCATCCACCTTGATTACTATATCAGCTCCCGTACGGACCTCCCTGCCTCTTGTCTCTCTCTACTCTGGTCCACACTTCATTCTGTTGCCCGGATCATTTTTCCATAAAAACCTTCAGCCCACATTTCCCCACTCATCAAGAACCTCCAATGATTGCCCATCGACCACCACGGAAAGAAACTCCTTACCATTGGTTTTAAAGCAATCACCTAGCCCCCTCTTACCATACCTCGCTATTTTTCTACTAAAACTCAACCCTTACACTTTACTCCTCTAAAGCCACCCTACTCACTGTACCTCGATCTCACCTGTCTAGCGGCCGACCAATAGCCCACGTTCTGCAACTCCCTCCCTCTTCAAATCTGACAATTACTCTCCTCCCTTTCAAAGCTTTACTGAAGGCACATTGCCTCCAAGAGGCCTTCCATGATTAAGCCCTCTTTCCCTTTTCTTCTACTTCCTCTGCATCACCCTTACTTCCTCCCTTTATTCGATCCCACCTCCTGGCCTCACAGCTCTTATGTACATATCCATAATTTATTTATATTAATGTCTGTCTCTCCCTCTAGCCTGTAAGCTCCTTTCATTCATTCATTCAATAGTATTTATTGAGCGCTTACTATGTGCAGAGCACTGTACTAAGCGCTTGGAATGAACAAGTCGGCAACAGATAGAGACAGTCCCTGCCGTTTGACGGGCTTACAGTCTAATCGGGGGAGACAGGCAGATACGAACAATGGCAATAAATAGAGTCAAGGGGAAGAACATCTCGCAAAAAAAATGGCAACTAAATAGAATCAAGGCGATGTACATTTCATTAACAAAATAAATAGGGCAATGAAAATATATACAGTTGAGCAGACGAGTACAGTGCTGAGGGGATGGGAAGGGAGAGGGGGAGGAACAGAAGAAAATGGGGGGAAAAGAGGGTTTAGCTGCGGAGAGGTATAGGGGACGGTAGAGGGAGTAGAGGGAGAAGGGGAGCTCAGTCTGGGAAGGCCTCTTGGAGGAGGTGAGTTTTAAGTAGGGTTTTGAAGAGGGGAAGAGAATTAGTTTGGCGGAGGTGAGGAGGGAGGGCATTCCAGGATCACGGGCGGACGTGGTGCAGGGGTCGACAGCGGGATAGGTGAGCTCCTGGTGGGCAGGGAATGTGCCTATAAGGTACTCTCCCAAGTGCTGAATAAAGTGCTCTGTGCACAGTATGTGCTTGAGCAAAATTACATTTCCCCTAAGATTCGGTAATGTTAAACTGATAAACTAGAAAACACACTTTCTACAGGCTGCATAAACTAAGAAAGCATGTTGACAGAGTTTCATTTTTGTAAGGAAAAAAGAAGATTCAAACTTAGTTTTAAAACCTAAGAATCACCTCCAACCATAACCTCCCCCATTCATCAGGGGAAGCAGCGTGACTCAGTGGAAAGAGCCCGGGCTTCGGAGTCAGAGGTGATGGGTTCGACTCCCAGCTCTGCCACTTGTCAGCTGTGTGACTGTGAGCAAGTCACTTTACTTCTCTGTGCCTCAGTTACCTCATCTGTTAAATGGGGATCAACTGTGAGCCTCACGTGGGACAACCTGATGACCCTGTATCTACCCCAGCGCTTAGAACAGTGCTCTGCACATAGTAAGCGCTTAACAAATACCAACATTATTATTAAGTAAAATAAGATGGCACTGTAGCTCTAGAAATGGGCAAAAATCACTAGCAACTTTTTAAATGGTTGTAAAGGAGTAAACATTTTTACAATAACAAGTCCTTTTAAATTACATTTTCAGCAGGTGGTCAGAAAATTGCTTAAGTGCTTCAGACTTCATAAAAGCAGTAAGTTTCTTTCCAATTCCTCTACCATTCTAGAACTTATGAAGCATACATTTATCAGGCATATAGATTAGCACAAAACCATGTATTCTAAATGAGAGCTTGAAAATGGCAAGACGGGGGGTTAAGTGATTTACAAGTATTTGTCATTCAGCCAATTGTGTTGGAGCAAAATAATGAACTTTAAATGCATCCAGAAGGTCAATGGTAAACAATAAATTTGATCAATTACTTTCAGTCTACAACAGTCTGTACATTGCTTTGCCAATGCCCAGACACTAGCCCTTGCTCTATTCTAAAATTTGAAGAAAATTAGATGGAAGACTTTGGGCGCCTAAAATGACCCTTTTTTAAAAAAAAAAAAAATCTTGGAAACCAACTTAATAACAAACACGCTGAATTAAAGACAAATTAAACTGGTCTTTGGGTTCTAGGACGGCACTCCTCATGATTTTATAGTAACTGAGGCACAGAGAAGTGAAGTGACCCGCCTAAGGTCACACAGCAGACAAGGGGCAGAGCCAGGATTAGAAACTTGTTTTGTTTTGTTGTCTGTCTCCCCCATTTAGACTGTGAGCCCGTTGTTGGGCAGGGATTGTCTCTATCTCTTGCTGAATTGTACATTCCAAGCGCTTAGTATAGTGATCTGCACACAGTAAGCACTCAATAAATACAATTAAAGGAATGATGAGACTCTGATTTGTGTGTGTGTCCATTCACTGACTAACAAGCTTTCCAGCAGCCCTGTTGCATTTGTTACCCACAATGCCTGATGCCATTTTTTGCTTCTCCCTCTTGGTGTCATAATATAAAGAACTAGAAATTGTTTGAAATCATGACACTATTTCAATTCATTCTATTTCTGAAAATAGGATGCTTGGCTCAGACATGTAAAGTTTTTATCCCTATCCAACTATATGCTGGGTTTCAAGTCCAAGTTCTTTACCAATTAGCTTCTTTTTAAAAAGAAATAGAATATTTAGAATTGCAATATTTTTTTCAAAGCTAAAACTCACCACAAGAGCTCAAACTCTAGAGCAAATTCCTTCCTAATCTGAAAAGACATGATTCAATCACATCTGAATTACAAAAATAAAGACGAGAATTGGCCAGGTTCATTTCTTAATTTCAAAAAGACATTTTAGAAAATTATCACCCAAGAAATAGTTACCAAGTAAACATCCTCCCCTCCACTCAAGAAAAAAAAAACTCATGAAATTTGTGGGCATTTACATATACACAGAGATACCTAAAGAGGAGAGAGAGCCAGAGAGAGAGAAAGGGGGGAGAGAGAAAAAAGGGGGGGTAAGAGAAAGGGGAAGAGAGAGAGGAGAGAATGGAGGGGAGAAAGGGGGAGAGAAAAGGGGGGAAGAGAGAAAAATGAGAAAGGAGAGAGAAAGGGGGAGACAAAGGGAGGAGAGAGAAAGGGAGAGAAGGGGGAGAGAGAAAGAGGGAGTGGGAGGGGGAGAAGAGAGAAAGGGAGAAGAGAAAGAGGCAGTTAGTAATCCCTGAAATTACTCCTACCCAGCTCCCTGTAGATAGGAAAGATGTGTTTCTTTCCTGAAAGGAGGAAAAGATCACTGCCTAAAAAATATCAGCCCTTCTCCTTCCTTAGTCAGTTACATAAAATTCAGCATGACCCTCAAGAATATTCAAGAAAAAGTACAAAAGACCAAAAAAAAAAAAAACCCCAAAAAACTAATGGAAAATAACTTGTTTTGGAAGCATTTAGGGATGAATATCCAATGACAGTACGCCATCTAAAGAGATCTGTCACGGTAGGCGCACTAGTGGATCAAAATCTCTTATAATTTTCACCCAGTAATATTTATCTCATGAGTTGTACAGTTTTTTGATTATCCTGCTTTATAAATATTTCAGCTGAAATAGAAAAGGCTTCTTTATGCTATATCCCTTGATAGCTAACATTAATAAAGAAAACCTTAAAAGGTTGTATTTTGATTACGTGCTCAGCGCATGGTTCCCCATCTATTATAAACAGCCTGCAGCCTTGGTTTCAATGCTGCACAACATGTTAATTATCTTAACATACTCCCCTCGGATGTGTTTACCCCTGAAATAATATCTGTTGGCATGATTAGCAGTCTAAGCCAAGAATGAGTGCCCTTGAGTCTTTTAAATCCAGTATTTAAACAGGGCAAATTCTTCCATTTGTTGCTCATTCAGGTCTTTCCTTTTCTTTCAATTAGCAACATGCCAAGCCAACAAAGCCAATTTATGGGTGATAACTGGTAGGGCGTGTAGTGCCTGTTTAGAAGCAGGAAGCTTATTTCTGAAAGTTACTTTCTTTTAGTGGATTCCAGTTCTTTATTCTTCTGAATCCGAAGAGATCAGGCATTAAAATATGTGGCCAACTAACTTCAGTGGGGTCTGCACTGTGCAAGAGCCTGAATATTTTTTGAAGCCATGTCCCATTAGACTTGCTACCCAGTTATCTGCTTGACTCAAAGATGCCATTTCTGGTCCATCATTCCCTCAAAACCATCACCTCTCCCACTACATAGAGTAAGTTCTCAATAAATACCACTGCTTAATTGACTGCCGATTGGTGGGGGGGAGATTGGAGGGGGGAAGGGAATGAATGGCTAATGAAGGTGCAAGAAAATTAGTGGTGAGGTGATGAGGGCAGCTCAAAGTCACAAGCAGCTTTATTTTATTAGCTATTTGTTAAGTGCTTACTATGTGCCGGCACTGTTTTAAGCGCCAAGATAGATACAAGCTAATCAGGTTGAACCTGTTCCACATGGGGCTCACAATCCTTTTCGGCAACAGCTGCTGACTGGAAGATAGTGCTGGTAGCAAATTTAAAATTCACCTACGAGCTAGCATTAAGACCATTAAGTCTTTGGCAGATGTGGAGATTTTTTTTTTCCCCACAGCCATTCTATAGAGTTTATTAATTTCTTAAAAACCCACAACTTTATTAATAATAATAATAATAATGTTGGTATTTGTTAAGCGCTTACTATGTGCAGAGCATTGTTCAAAGCGCTGGGGTAGATACAGGGTAAACAGGTTGTCTCACATGAGGCTCACAATTAATTCCCATTTTACAGATGAGGTAACTGAGGCATAGAGATGTTAAGTGACTTGCCCACAGTCACACAGCTGACAAGAGGCAGAGCCGGGATTCAAACCCAGGACCTCTGACTCCCAAGCCCGGGCTCTTTCCACTGAGCCACGCTGCTTTTCAACTTTATTCCAACTTGTTCACATAATATTTGCTCCCTAGAACATAAGCACACTCAAGTCCTACACCATCCTCACCTTACAAGTGAGAAGGGAGGTTAAAGGATCTATATAGTCAATTCCCCCACACTGTAGGGCAGCATTAATAATATTAATAATAATTGTGGTATTTGTTAAGCACTTACTATGTGCCAGGCACTTTACTAAGCCCTGGGGTGGATACAAGTAAACCAAGTTGTTCAAAGTCCCTGTCCCACATGGAGCTCACAGTCTCAATCCCCCTTTTACAGATGATGTAACTGAGGCACAGAGAAGTAAAGTGACTTGCGCAAGGTCACACAGCACTCTTGAAGGACACCCCATTATGGAAAATTTGCATGACAGTATACTCCCCACTGTGCTTGACATCAAGCGTGCGAGTGTCACAATTTATTCCAACGCCACAGAGAGGGGCAACCAAGCAGGCACATACTGTTGGAAGAATTTTCCTTAATTCTGATGTCACACTGTATGCCAAGTAGTGAAAACACATATGATGGCAGAACGAGGACTCTTGGGAGAGGGCAGTTACCCTTCTACTTCAACTGGAAGGGTGAGGAAGCATCATATTCAAAGGTTGGGACGCCACATCTGCCGCTACATCTGCGTCTGTTGTCAGGGCACCAGCTGCTGGATTTTGAGCCAAGATGAGCCCAAAACCCTCTTCCTCCAGTCATAGTGTTCTACCCCTCTTCCTGCCTATATCAAGGAGGAGTGTGCCCTAGTGAAGAGCATGGGCCTGGGAGCCAGAAGGCCTGCGTTCTAATCCCAGTTCCACCACTTCTCTGCTTTGTGACCTTGGGCAAGTAACTTCACTTTTCTGAGCCTGAGTTACCTCATCTGTAAAATGGGGATTAAGACTATGTGGGACCGGGACTGAGTCTAACCCAATTATCTTGTATATACCCCAGTGCTTAGAATAAATAGTGCATGAAGCACAGTAAGCATTTAACAGATACCACACACACACACATACAAAATGCTGTACTTGTCTTTTATGCTTTTCTATTTTTGTTGTATTCTTATGACTGTCACCTATCCCTTCTTCTATTCCACACTTTTAGACTGTGAGCCCCTTGATGGCCAGAGACCTTGTCTATGTTCAATGGTATGTTTTTCCCAGTCCTTTGTTAATTTCTCTGCACACAATAAGTTTAATATGTAAAATCACATCTCCTCCAGGAAGCCTTTCTAATCTTTCATCTCTCCACCCCTATCTCCCCGATTCACAGCATCACCTATGTACTTGAACTCTCATCCTTAAAGCTCTTAAGCAACAAGTGTCAGCATGGCCTTGTGGAAAGAGCACAGGCCTGGGAATCAGAAGACCTGGGTTCCAATACCAGCTCTGCCAGTTACCTGTTGTGTGACCTTGAACAAGTCATTTTAACTATCCTGTGACCTTGGGCACAGAGACTGAGTGCTCTAAAGCTAAGGGTAACAAGTTTCTGTTGGCTGCGGAGATGGATGGGAAACCACTGGAGGTTTTTGAGGAGTGGGGAAACGGATTGAATGTGTAAATCATCAGGGCAATCAATTGTATTTATTGAGCACTTATTGTGTGCAGAGCACTGTACTAAGCACTTGGGAGAGTAAAATATAACATGAACAGGCACATTCCTGCTTAAAATGAGCTTACAGTTTAGAGGGGGGAAAGGACATTAATTTAAATGGATAAATTATGGATATGTACATGAGCGCTCTGGGGCTGGGAGGGGGGAATGAATAAAGGGAGGAAGTCAGGGCAATGCAGAAAGGAGTGGACGAAAAGGAAAAGAAGACTTAGTGAGGGAAAATAGGGCTTTAAAGTGGGGGGAGAGTAACTGTCTGTTGAATATGAAGAGGGAGGGTGTTCCAAGCCAGAGGCAGGACGTGGGCAAGAGGCTGGCGATGAGATAGATAAGACTGAGGTTCAGTGAGTAGGTTGGCATTACAGAAGCGAAGTGTGCTGGCTGGATTGTAGTAGGAGAGTAGCGAGGAGAGGTAGGAGGGGACAAGGTGATTCAATGCTTTAGAGCTGATGGTAAGGAAAAGCAGAGTGAAGTATGGACTACAGTGGGGAGAGACAAAAGGCAAGAAGGTCAAGAAGGAGACTGATGCAAGTAATCAAGACAGGGTAGGATAAGTGTTTGGATTAACATAGTGGCACTTTGGAAGAAGAGGACAGGATGTATTTTAGCTATGTTGTGAAGGTTGAACTGACAGAATCTGCTGACAGATTGAACATGTGGGTTGAATGAGAGAGATGAGTCGAGGACAACGTCAAGACTTGTGAGACAGGAAGGATGGTGGTGCTGTCTACAGTGATGAGAAAGTTGGGAGGGGGGTGGTTGGGTTTGAATGGAAAGATGAGAAATTCCTCAGTATATACTTGCAATAATTTATGAAAACTCCTGTGTGCAAAACAAAGCATTGAACACTGAAAAAAAGAATGCACAGATGAAAATACAATTGAGGACAATGATAAATACTTGAATAATAAGGCAGCTTGGTAAAGTTTCAGGGTCCTCACGCCTCAGTCCAACAGTCATAAAAGTGACCATCCCAACATCCTAACAGTAAGAAAGCCTCAAGCTGTAGGAGTTTGTGTTAATACCTCCTTTGCATGTCTTCCAAGTACTAAGTAAGCATTCTGCTTAGAGCAGGTACACAGTAAATACCGCTCATGATTCCTAGATTGCCAAGGAAATTTACTATATAGATAAAACTTACTTCGATCACCAAAATCCCCAGCTGTAACTTCAGTCAAAAGAAATCCCCCAAGCGACAGCCACTGTTTTTGTGAAATGAGTTTGCAATGCTGACTGTAGAAGTGTATTCAGCATAATGTGGAAGGAACAAACACCTTAAGCGCAGCATCTGTTCAAATGGGGCTGGGGGAATCTTACCTGAACTAATGCCTCCTTCATGGCTGTCCAGTTTGACACTCTCCAAGCACATTCCAATACGAGATAAGGATTTATATGACCTTTCGACTGGCCGTATTCTGTCAAAGCCTCCCACTGGTTCAACTCCTTAGAGCAGCTACAAAAACGAGAACAAGTTTCAGCTGCCCTTTTACCCGCCAGGAAGAGAAAAAGGTGATCAAGTAATTTATAGCTTTTCCTAAAAGGAGGAAAGAGGCTGCATAAATGTCAAAGCCCCAGTAATTAAGCAGGATCCCTTAGTATGTAAAATATGCTCAAACTTTTTGTTTAAGCAGAATTTTAAAAATATCACCAGGGCACTAAGCCGCAAAGGAGTTTATTTACTCCAAAAAGTGAACAGTTTACCCACTAGAGGAGGCCTACTATCGGGGGTAATACTAACATTTGGCATATTAATAATGAGATTTTTAAAATCGCACAGCAGCCTTATTACAGATTTAAAAAGTATTTTGCTAATTCCTATTTTACTAAGTCATTTTCAAAAGCTCCACTAATATGAGAAGTCACTAAAACAGAAACAATATTTCTAAACCGAGAAATAGAGAACTAAGAAACTCTACTTGTAAAGCTCCAGTGTACCAATTTCAAAGGAAGAACAAACATCATCTACGTTTTCACCAAGGCAAATATGCTTTGGCAGGGTTTTATAAACAATTTAGCAAAGGAATAGCAACAGTTGCATTACAAATTCCCTACAGCTTTTAGATGCAGTTGAAATTTTTTGAGGGTTTTGTTGGCTCTTAAAAGTGATGTTTTCAAACAACCTCGGTGCTTGTTTTCCAGTATTCTTCTTCTGAAGCTTTCCAATAGCAAACGCTTTGAAATGTAACAATTTTAAACTCCTACCGAATCCAATGGTCTTCCCACAGCTGGTATTCTGGGAAGATAGCAGGAGACGCATTATTCCGTTCATGTTCCTTTTTGGCTTTCTCCATTGCTTTTTCATAGGATTCTTGTGCCTAAAAAACAGTTCTTAATATTTAGTTTCTTGCCATTCTATAAACACAAATGGAAAGAGAGAAAGCATTTTCATTTGCAGTCAACACTCAATTTATCCAGGGCAATTTAACCATCCACCTTCCTTTCCCTCTGCATCTCCCCCATGAATTCGGCTACCTGGCTTTTGCTGACCAGTTCATAATTCACAAAGCCTCCATTAAGGCACAGGGGAAGAGAGAGGGGGGAAAGAAAGATGAGGAAAAAGTGAAATAATTTATCAGCAATGGGAGAATAAACGGTTACCCTTTTGGATTATCTAGAACTTCAACACATCTATTTAAAAAGCCATTTCATCCAAGAAACACAACCTAAATTAGGTCCCCATTTCCCCAACCATCCCTCCCATTAACCACCCATATATACACCTGCTTATTGAGTTGTTATTGATTAATTCACCTGTGCTATTAATTCAGGCTACTCTCATTCTTAACTTTGGGTTGCTGTTCAGTGGCTATCTTCTATTAAATTGAAAGCTCAAGGGCAAGGCGCATCTTATGCTTTTTATATGCTCTCTAATATCTCACAGAGTGCTGTTTTATTAAAATAGGTACAATTCATTCAGCTGTGATGTTTTACTCTACTTCTTAGTTCATGAGACTTGTATAAGACAAAGACCCCAGAGCTTTGCAGAATGCCAGGCACCTAGTTGGCCCTTAATACATTCCATAATTATTATATGGCCCTTAAATAGTAATACTGATAGTATTTACTAGGTACCAAACACTGTACTAAATGTTGGGGTAGATATAAGATAATCAGGCCGGTCAGAGTCCCTGTCCCTCAACGGGCTCCCAGTTTTAAGTAGGAGGGAGAAAAGGTACTGAATTCCCATTTTACAGTTGAGGAAACAGAATCACAGAGGAGTGAAGTGACTTGCCCAAGATCACCCAGCAGGTAAGTGGCATAGTTGGGATCAGAATCCAGGCCCCCTGACTCCTAAACCCATCTACTTTCCATTAGGCTATGGTGTAACTGCCCCAACAGTTCCTCCCCAAATGAACAACTTAACTGCACTGAGGAGTGGTTACCTGCTCAAAAAATCCATGCTGTTCATATGCAATAGCTGTGGCTGTCTCGGGAAATTTGCAGCGTTTTTGCCATAAACCAGCCCACATATCCTCCTCTTGCAACAGTGAGTAAAGTTCAGCAAGTGAATCCAGTATTTCCTAAAAGACAGCACGTATTGGATTTGCACGGGATTAAATTTCCTCCATACGATGAATGTAATACTTTTCTAAAAGCATGACTTTTCAATAGCAACTTGAACTTGAACTTATTGCACAGAAACAAAATGGAGAGAGGCAATCTGACATAATACGTTTCTTACTTGCTGAGGTGGTGTAATGCTCTCCTGCTCATAAAATTCTGTGGTCTGTTTAGGCTTAATTTGAAGACTTAGTCCTTTTTCAAAAGCTTGGTGCTCGAGCATTAACGTGGATCGGAACCAGAGATTATGAGTCTTGCCCAAATATTTCAGCACACAAGGTCGGATGGGGATGGGAGGGACACACTGAGACATAGCTTCCACAAAACAGTTCAAAGCGCTTGGCTGGCAATCCCTCTGGACTTGGTGACTCCCACTGCACAGGAATGGGCTTATTTCACCCGCCAGTGCCTAAAATAAAGGGATTAAAAACACACATAAAAAAAAATCATTTCTGGAAACAATCATTTTTTGAAACCAGTATACTTCAATTCTTTATTCTCAACAAATTTAGAATTTTATTTTCAAAGCTGGCTCTCTGGACGAAGGTGCCACTTTTTGCCCACATTTGAATTTGTTCAACGGCAACTTTCAAAGACATTAAGTACTGAGATTCATGATTTGATGATTAATGATATTCACTGACAATAAAGAGGCAAGTAATGGCTTAACTTAATATTTTTAGGAGAAAGGGAGGTGGCAGGTCACCAATAGCTATTAAAGAACTTTTTTTTAATGCTCACATGTTGCTGTCGATCAGACAGAATTTTCCATAATCTGGCAAAAAGCTGGATCCAAGTCTTCTCAGCTAATGTTGTAGAAATATGGCACAGTTGGACAAAAGCACTGAGTAGTGCCCCAGTCTAAAGACACAAAGAACTATTAGTTTTTGATTCACGGGTTTATACCAAAAAAACAACAAAAACAGACCCCTCCCCCAACCTGCCCCAACACACACACACAAACACACACACACACACGTATATATCTAAAATTCTATTTATTTATATTGATGCCCGTTTACTTGTTTTGTGGACTGTCTTCCCGCTTCTAGACTGTAAGCCCGGTGCGGGCAGGGACTGTCTCTCTTTATTGCTGAATTGTACTTTCCAAGTGCTTAGTACAATGCTGTGCACACACTAAGTGCTGAATAAATATAACTGAATGAAAAAAAAAACAACCCCAAAATAAAATTCTTCACAAATTACTAGTTTTTAGAAAATCTAATAAGATACCACCATTTAATAATAGATGTAGTCTGGTGACATTTAACATACGGGGTCTGCTTTTCAACAACATGTTACAATATTTTACCTCAAAACATTTAAAAGCAGAAATAATCCTCAAAAATCTCACTCTACATCCAAGCATTTCTTTCCATAATCTTATTCAACAAATACTGCATAATGAAATAACATCTTTCTTTTAATCTTTTTGTGACCAGTATTTTAACTATGATTACTCCTCCACATATTTAATATCTTAATTCTTAGAGTCTTGAGTGAGTATCAAATAGGATTATTGCTTTCTGATTTTTTTAAAAAAAATTAGGATTTATGGGGTAGGCAAAGTCGTATTTGGTTGTTTTTTTTGTTTTTATAAACTCACAAAATATCCATAGTATCTAAAATCTAAATTTTGGGGGGTATTCAATCAACAACATTAATTGAGAATTTGTGCATAGTAGTATACCAGGTGTTTTTTAGAGTTCCGAATTAGTCAATCATTTATTGAGTGTTTACTGTGTATAGAACACTGTACTAAGTGCTTGGGAGTTCTGCCCAAAATGAGCTTAGGTCAAATGCTGCCTGTAAGGACCTTGCATTGTATCAGGTAAAACTGATACTGAAATAAATTAAAGGTAGGGGGAAGTAACAGAGTTTAAAGATACATACATATGGTCTGTGGGAGGAAACCAAAAGAGTCATACATGCCTATGTATTATTTATCACCCCGTCTGCATTAAAAAGAGAACACACTGCACCAAATAATACAAGATAATCTACCTTGACTTTTTCCCCTCTTTCAACAACCATTTCCTTCTATATGCCTAACTGGGGCAGGGAAAGAGTCTACTAATTCTGTAGTATTGTATTCTCTTAAGCACTTAGTAAAGCGCTCTGCACATAGTTAGCATTCAATAAATACCACTGATTGAATGATTGAGAGCATTATCTTCTTCCCCCCAAGACAATTTGGAATTAACTTTCCTAAGGAATAGTTTTCAAAAGAAATACTTTCACTTAGCAATTCTGTGATTTGGGTTCCACTTTCTCAATTTAAAATGACTACATAATATTTTGAGGGCTGTAACAATCAAACGATCCCTTTTCTAGACTGTACGCTTGTTGTGGGCAGGGAACATGTCGATCAACTCTGTAGTCTTCTACTTTCCCAAACACTTAGTACAGTGCTGTTGCACAGAAGTAAGCACTCAGTGAATATGATTGATTGATCTCAGAAAAAAACAGAAATAGAGAAGAGAAAAATACTGAATTTACTATAAATGGACAATTTAGGATTTCCAACTGCAGCTTTTCAGGAACTGTACTCCTGTTCCAAGGGAAACACAAACCTTCACTTCTCGAAGGGAGTCCAGGAACTTGTCATGTCTGTTGGTCAGCATATGTAATTGGTTGCCAATGTCTTTTTCAGAAAGTTCTTTGGTTTTCGGTGTGCTAGTCTGATCTCCTGGAGCTAGTTCAATGTCTATCTCCACATCCTAAACAGAAGTATAGTTTAATAAAAAATAGTTAGGTCTTAAGGTCTAATCAGCAGTGGTCATTTCTTATATATCTCCTAAAGCATTTGTCCCTGTGTAGGGGACAGTTTCCTGAAAATACATTTTTATGCTGATTCTGTCAGTCATTCTTGAGCTTTGGTAGCAAAACTAAACCATTATTTCCACTATAGTCTTACTTTTTCAGTAAACTAACATTTCACATTTGTTTCACATCTAGCTTTTTAGAAATTTAATTTACACTAATGAATTAAAAATAGCCAAGTTAAAACAAAGGATAAATCAAAGATGGGTAGAAAAATGTAATCCAGTGAAATATGCAATGCATGTCAAATTTACTTAACAGCCTTTTTTCCAATCAAACAAGGGCTACTGTTAAAGGAATAGCCCATTATCTTGGAGCAAGATCTTTTTCAACTGAATTCCAAAGAGGCTTAACCCCCCACCTGCACCCCAATTTCCAGCTGCCCAGAGCTTTCTGGAAGTCATACATTTGATTAGCAAACTACTCTGCCAGTGATGTCTTCTATTCATTTCCCCCGAACCCTGAAGTGGCTGTATTATCCATTAGTCACCAAACTCTTCCCATTTCATAACCATTTTTATCCTCTCACAAATCCTGAAGTGCCCAAAGACTACAAGACTTTATTGCCTTTATAGCTTATATCACACAGGATGATTATTAAAAGACAAAGGAAGTCAACCAGATACGCTTTTACCCACACAAATACTAACCAAAAAAGTAGTTCAGGCATAAGGTTTTTGTTTAGCATTTAAATGCTCTCTCTATTAAGCCTCCAACTATGTGGGCAGTTTTTTCTTCCCCTTTTTCCACTTCTTCAGAAATACATGAAAAAGACCTCTGGAGAGCATGGCTGAGATGATCTACTCAATTTTGGATGGATCTTTTCCTCCTGATAGCAAAATCCCATGGCCAGAAACATGCTCGACTGCTGGAAAGTTCTTTCCTCAATGAACTCAAATCCCCAAATCAATACTTTTTAGTACCTGAATCACAGATCTGATGAGCTGCAATTCTGAAACCTGGGCCTTGCTAAAATGAGACCCCATTACAGTTCACCCAAATAACCACAAAAAGCCACTTTGAATTCCTAGTGCCAACTTTAAAGATTTCACACCCGTGCCTGGGCTGGTGGTCTGAGTAGATAGAATCCAACTAGAGTTTCGAGTGGGGAGTGTGTATATGTGGTAAGGGTGAGGATTCTGTGAGCAGATGACTATAATGTATTTTTCACAATTCCCATAATCACTAAGTATCTTGGAGACAAGAGGTGCTGAGATAGCAGTACTCCTTTCAGCAACTGCTGCTTCCCAGGACCAAATAAAGCAAAAACTCTGAAGGTTTTCCACCCATTAAGATCAAAGGGGAAAATGAAAAGAGTGAGAAATCGTGATTTCTTTTTAAATAAAAATTCTCATTTAGAGTTTTCAGAATAAGTCAGGTCTAAAACCACTGCTTTTGACCCATAATGTCTGCTTGCATAAACCTTTCATTCGGAAAAATTCATCTCAATCCCTTTTGAAGAAAAAGCAATAAAAACAATGTTACCTCTTCTTTGGATTCACTATTCTCCCTCTCCCGGGGTTCCTGTTTGACGTGGGTTACCATGGCAAACGCTGCCCGGTCGTGGCTGTCGGCTAGGTTGATGACATTAGTGATAGATGGCAGCATTGCACCCTGACAACTTGTACCGATTGTCGTGTTTTTCTCACATACTGCCAACAGGAGCTAAAATATTTTTGAAAGATGAAAGGGAAGGATTTAGAAAACACATACATGGTTAAAATGGTGCTTTGATTTTCCCCATCCACAGATGTCTATATAATCACCGGTATTTACTGAGGGCTAACTGTGTACACAGTCTGCTCCTTTAGGCTGTAAACTCCTTATGGGCAGGAAATGTGTCTGCTAGTGTGTGGGAGAGTACAATACAAAAGAGTTGGTAATAATAATGTAATGTTGGTATTTGTTAAGCGCTTACTATGTGCCGAGCACTGTTCTAAGCGCTGGGGTAGACACAGGGGAATCAGGTTGTCCCACGTGGGGTTCACAGTCTTAATCCCCATTTTACAGATGAGGGAACTGAGGCACAGAGAAGTTAAGTGACTTGCCCACAGTCACACAGCCGACAAGTGGCAGAGCTGGGATTCGAACTCATGAGTCCTGACTCCAAAGCCCGTGCTCTTTCCACTGAGCCACGCTGTTTCTCCGTTGATACGTAGATACGTATAGATACGTTGCCTGCCCAAGACAAATTTGCAGTGTAAAGGGAGAGATTAATAGATAGCAATACCAGTAATCCATCCCTAGGGAATATCACAGTACTGAACTTAACTGAAACTGCAAATGGAGGCTCAGTTCAAGTACCTCAGGATCTGCCAAAATAAAAATATCTATGGAAATTTTCCGGATTAAGGGTCTACACATTAGATGATCCTTCTATGGACCTCACTCTTTCAAGCTTGCCTTGGCTATTTCACAGAGTTCAGAGATCAAAGAGTAGAAAACCCAATAACCACAGTCCATTCCCACTTCACTGAGGAGAGGACGGTTCAAGTCTGTGGAGGGCATCCTCCATCATAATAATAATAATGTTGGTATTTGTTAAGCGCTTACTATGTGCCGAGCACTGTTCTAAGCGCTGGGGTAGACATAGGGGAATCAGGTTGTCCCACGTGGGGCTCACAGTCTTAATCCCCATTTTACAGATGAGGGAACTGAGGCACAGAGAAGTTAAGTGACTTAATAATAATAATAATAATAATAACGTTGGTATTTGTTAAGCGCTTACTATGTGCCGAGCACTGTTCTAAGCGCTGGGGTAGACACAGGGGAATCAGGTTGTCCCACGTGGGGCTCACAGTCTTAATCCCCATTTTACAGATGAGGTAACTGAGGCACCGAGAAGTTAAGTGACTTGCCCAAAGTCACACAGCTGACAAGTGGCCGAGCCGGGATTTGAACCCATGACCTCTGACTCCAAAGCCCGGGCTCTTTCCACTGAGCCACGCTGCTTCTCAGTCACAGTCACACAGCTGACAAGTGGCAGAGCTGGGATTCGAACTCATGAGCCCTGACTCCAAAGCCCATGCTCTTTCCACTGAGCCACGCTGCTTCTCCTGATCATCTGATCAGAAGAGTGGAGGACAGAATAGTGTGCTCTCTGATTTCACTTGTCATGCCTGGCACAACTCTAGAGGACACTATTCCAATAATACAAAAGGAGGGGGCACAGCCCTCGGCCACTGAATGCCACCCCGTTGTTTCTATACCTTCCTCCAATGCTTGTGGTACTCTGAGATTGCCAAATTAACCTCGAGGATGCCATGTTAAGCTCCAGATGTCCCTCGTTCAAAGTCCTCAGTGGGGGCTAGGGTTGTCCTACCAATCAATAGTATTTACTGAGAGCTCACTATATGCAGAGCACTTGTACTAAGCGCCTGGGAGAGTACAATACAAATGCGTTAGCAGACATGTTCCCCGCCTATAACAAGCTTACAGTCTGGGGGCAGGGGGAAGACAGACATTCATATAAATAAGTTATTATATATAATTTAGAGATATGTACATAAGTGTTGTGGGATTGGGGGAGGGACAAATATCAAATGCCCAGGGGTCACAGATCCAAGGGCACAGACGAGGCAGATGGGAGAGCGAGGCAGGGAAAAGAGGCAGGTCTTTTGGAGGAGATGCGACCTTAGTAATGCTTTGGAGGTGGGGAGAGTGGGGGAATGACATATATGGTGGGGGAGGGAGTTGCAGGTTAGGGGGAGGATATAGAAAAAGAGATAGTCAAGACTGGAGAACAGTGAGTAACCTAATGTTAGAGGAGCAGAGTGTGCAGGCTGGGCTGTAGTAGATTTAGTGAAGTGAAGTAGGATGTGGCGAATTGACTGAGTGACTTAAAGCTGACGGTGATGGAGGAGTGGGGAGACGTGGAATGAGCATTTTTGTTGAAAAATGATCTACGTAAGAGAGTGAAGTATGGACTGGAGTGGGGAGAGACAGGAGGACGGCAGACCACAAAACTATAAATATCATGACTACGATCTTTGGCTCTAATTAAGGTGTCAAACACTCAGCAGTACCATGGGAAAACTGAAAGCATTCTTTGTTTGAATTTTTAAATCTAGCTTGACACGTAATCCTGGCTCTGCCGTGTGTCTGCTGTGTGACTTTGGGCAAGTCACTTAACTTCTCTGTGCCTGTTACCTCATCTGTAAAATGGGGATTGAGACTGTGAGCCCCACAGGGGACAACCTGATCAGCTTGTATCGCTCTCTCCAGTGCTTAGAACAGTACTTTACACATACTAAGCGCTTAATAAATGCCATTATTATCTACAGTGTCGATTACTGCTAGGGCAATTCTGGGGAATGGCCTGCAACCCTACTCTTTACAGCGCATCTCGAGACATACTTCATAGATGGTCACCCAATGTCCATATAGCATGGTGCTAGAGAAGCAGCGTGGCTCAGTGGAAAGAGCCCTGGCTTGGGAGTCAGAGGTCATGGGTTCGAATCCCGGGTCTGCCACTTGTCAGCTGTGTGACTGTGGGCAAGTCACTTACCTTCTCTGTGCCTGTTACCTCATCTGTAAAATGAGGATTAACTGTGAGCCTCACGTGGGACAACCTGATTACCCTGTATCTACCCCAGTGCTTAGAACAGTGCTCTGCACATAGTAAGCGCTTAACAAATACCAAGATTACTATCATTATTATTATTACTGTCATACCACATTTTAAGCTGTTTTCCTACCTCGATGCACTGTTTGATCCAAAAGTGGTTGCCCATGGCCTCCCAGTTTTGAGAACAGGTCACATAAAGCAGACGTTCATAGACGCGACGCTTCATGGAGTTGTCGAAAACCTCAAAAAATTTGGCTCTGATGATTGGCTGAGCACAGCGTAATCCTGAAAGGAAGGCAGGCTCTAGTTTCGCAGTGAGCTCGCTCCCAGACAGATTTTCATCCCTGTAATAAAAAATATACAGTCTGTTGAAAACAATAGCCCACCTCAAATTTCCCCCCAAAGCACTTTAATGCCAACATGTAAAGTAAGACTCAAAAATAACTTTAGAATGTGCTCTTGTAGCCCATTTACAGCTTGGACAGTGAGCCCATCAGCATATTAGTTGATTTAATGTTTTTAAGAAACTTTTTAATTTACTCATTACTAGAAGATAAATGACACTTTACAATGAACAGATATAGCACACACTATAAACCAATAATCTGCCATATATGATTAATTGCCATAATTACCTATAGACATAGTTAACCAGGTCTAAGAACTGGGCATTTAATTCAAGGTCTTCTGGAAAACGCTTTTCAATGTAGGTCATCATTTTCACTAGCAAGATGGATTTTTCTCGGAGGGTGGGGGTCTGAGTTGGAAAAAAAAAAAATTAATTTTCCCAATTTGAGGAAAAAACTATTCAAAAACCATTTCAATAATTTGCTATCTTTAAAAAAAAACCCTATACTACAATCAAGTGCGCTGGAACAACATCGTACTTTAAATGAGAAACGACAGCCCTGAGCACATGTATCTGAACCTGTTCTCCTTCCTAACAATAAGCGCCAGCATGACCTAATGGATACAGGCCGGGCCTGGGAGTCAGAAGGACCTGGGCTCTAATCCTGGCTCTGCCACTTCTCTGCTGTGTGACCTTAGGCAAGTCACTTCAATTCTCTGTGCCTCAGTTACCTCATCTGCAAAAAGGGGATTAAGAATGTGAGCCCTTTGCAGGACAGGGACTGTGTCCAACCTAATGTGCATCTATCCCATCCTAGCGCTTAGCACAGTGTCTGGCACATAGTAAGTGCTTAAATACCGCAATCATTAGTACTATTATTATGGTATTTGTTAGGCACTATGTGCTAAGCACTGTGATGGATATGAGATATTCAGGTCCCAGAGGGGTTTCACAGTAAGCCTACTTATCCTACTTAGCCTGTGAGCCCCACGTGGCACAAGGACTTTATTGTTGATTATTGATTATTGATTATTTGATTATTTTGTATCCAACCCAGCGATTAGTTCTGTAGCACTTAATACCACAACCACTACTGTTATTATTCTTAATAATAACAGCCTATTGTGTCTGATTTTAAAATCAACACATTACAAGCACAATTTTTTTTTTGCCAGTTCAAAATCCGGTTTTCATTTTTGGCCTCAAACTCTCATTGCAAAGATCAGTAACAACGAAAGGTTGAACTTTACAATAATGAAAAGTTTAATTAAGACAAATGGCATGCTTTATAGGTATATCAACAGGAATATGTTCATGAAATGATCAGGAAGTAATCATATATTCCATATAATCATATATATTATTTATAATTATATATTAATATCCTGAATATAAGATTATACTCACACACTCACTGGTCAGACCTCAAACTAAGTACCTTGTCCAGCTTTGGTCACTGAACATTAAAATGGACGTAAGAATTGAAAGATGAGTAACAGTGATGGTTAAAGAGTTCAAAATCGATCCTTCAAGAAAGAGGAGGATACTGGTCAACTGACCAGTTCTCCATGTCCACTGAGGCTGGGTGAAAGAAAACGGACTTGAACTTAAGCAGGAGACGTAACCCACCATCTCCATTTAACCGTTTACCTGATTGGCTGCCAGAGGAGAATTATTTTTAACCCATTCTTCCACAATTTTTACAACAGCACGAAGAATCTTTGCATCAGATGATTTTTCAATGAGTGATGTCAGAATAGCTTGAATAAAGTTCTTCCTCATCTCCATGCTCATTACAGCAAGGCGAGTTTTCACAAGGTCCAAACTCAACATCACCAGTTCACTTGTACCTGCTAATATAGAGAAGTACACTCTATAACACAAATATGAGCACTTTTTGTCCTGGCTTTATGTAAGTAGATTGGTATCTTAGTGAGGCATTTTTCAATAAGAAACATTATCCCTAAAGTATGCAGGAGTTTTGATATTGTGATGCCATTTAAACAAAAGGGGACTTTTTAAAATTTAAGTAGACACTGTTCAGAGAAGCAGCGTGTCCTAGTGGAAAGAGCCCATGCTTGGGAGTCATTGGGCCTCGGTTCTAATCCAGTCTCTGCCACTTGCCTGCTGTGTGACCTTGGGCAAGTCACTTTGTTTCTCTGGGCCTCAATTTCCTCAACTGCAAAATGGAGATTCAATACCTGTCCTCCATCCCTGTTAGACTGTGAGCCCCTTGTGGGACATGGATTGGATCTGACCTGATTACTCTGTAAATAATCCAGTGCTTGGCACATAGTGAGCACTTAAATTACCACAATTATTATTAGGAATGCGAGGGGGAAGAGACTGCAAGACAAAATACTAAGGACCACTGTGGTCGGCCTTGATTCTGTCGAAATGTATGCAAAGCTATTTTCTGCACAACTAAACTAAGGCATTACTTTAACGTTTTAGAGGCAAAACTCATTTGTCTGTAGCGCTAATGCCACCTAGGGGTGACATCTCTTCACGCTTTCATTACCAGATCTGCAACTTGTCTTCATCCCTTACTCAATATCCAATCAGTACCTCTTTGTCTCTGACCTTTTAAGAAACGATAGCACTAACATACCCAGCTAACGGCCCTTTAATTAAGAAAAAACTATGATCGAAAAGCACAGGGTACTAAATAGGTTACCTGTGTTTGCTTCTACGGTTCCTGAGGCTGCTTGTGGATTTAAGTGTTCTCTGACCATCTTCTGTAGGGACCGCATGAAGACAGAAATTAATCTGTCTATGTAGCTAGGGTTGTTACTGCAGGCGGACTTCAGAATCATTAGAGTACCTGAAAAATATTTTGTTTTACAGTCTTCACAGAAAGATAATGAAATTCTTCCTAAACTACAATAAAAAGCCCATAATGGGAAAGCATTAATAAAAAATTAATATTAATGAAGTGCATATACATATGCACTTCATTAATATTAAGATATATATCTCCCATTTTTTAATTATACTGAGGTCTAAATTAGAGGAAATTTCAAAGAATCAATGAAAGAGCAACAGTTCTAACTGTAAAACACTGAAAAGATGATAAAAATTATGTTTGGAAACAGAACTTTCTATAAAAATCACTGAAATAGAAAATTACTATGAATTGAAATAATGCTGACTACACAGATAATTTAAGAAAATAGTAAGGGTATATGGGGAATATGCTGTTCCAAGTAGAAAAGTTTACAAATTTGGACAATTTCAAGCCTGCCTTAAAGAATGTCTACTTTCTATATTCTGCAAATCCTGAATATCTTACACAGTCCTAAAGAACCTAGAGGAATCGTTCTGAAATTTTGATATAGGGAACCACCACACTTTTTAAAATGCTCCTGATAATGAAAGATTTGTTGGGGTAGCCAATGAAAAAAACTATTTTTGAGCTGTCTAGGAATTATGAAAACATCCAAATCAGGTGTATAACTAACGCAAAGGGTCTCATTTCCACACTATATGCATCCTTTCTTCTGAGTCACCTTGCACTGAAGTTTGAACCCTGTAAGCAATTTGATACTCACCCCACTTTGCACACCCAAGTACTTAAGAATATATCCTTAAACTCTGTTGCTTCCCATACTTGAAATTTATTTTTTATTATCAACTCTTCCACTAGATTGCAAATTCCATCTGGACAGGGAATTGGGCCAACTAACTCTACTGTACTCTCCCTAGTGCTTAGTTCAGTACTCTTCACACAATAAGCAGTCAATAAATACCAGTGATTGATCAATTTAGATAATTTAACCCAATAAATCCAGTGGTGAATCATCTGGATTGGCTATCATCTGGATTGGCTGTCCACACTGCCCAAATTTACCAAGTACCTCCTGAATGTTTCACCTCTTTTTAACCATATAACTCCAATACAAATTTCTAAATTTAGATGGTAATAATTCTTTGTCAGTGGCCTTTCTCAGGGAACGCTTTTTGCAATAAGTGTTACAAAAACTCAAACAATAAGGCTATGTTGTTTGGGGCTTTAATAAACAGAAAGTTTTGCTATCAGTTATCTCTCCTCTTGTTCCACCCACCGCCCCTGGCCCCCCCACCTCACACTTAGGGAGTCTTGGTTCATTAATCCTTTGGGAAGAAGGAGTTTACAATGTTTGGTATTTTTCAGAATGAAGCACTCCTTGGACACTCAAAAGCTCTATAATAAGATCAGAAAATCCACCTCCTGCCAATCAGTGATTCCCACCCTTCACTGATGCCCACGGGCCAGATTGCCTTCATAAACTCTTGCCAGAATCCTAGAACGGCTGCCTTGAGCAAACAGGGTTAGTTGGTCTGATAAACAGGCTTAGTAAACAGGCTTCAACCTCAGAGCTGGAACGGTTACTAGAGGGAATCTCCTAATCTGATAAGCACACAATCTTCTGAAAATGAGTGTGACCAGGGACTTTACTAGGAACTTCACTAGGTAGTCCTGGCTCTTAGTTAACGGGAGTCTTAGGCTAAGTAGCCCATTCTCTAAGCATGCTCACATAGCTTTTACTGTAGTCATTTTTTTCTTGGCTAGAATTCCTCATGAAATACAGGCCACAGATGGTTCAATTGTCAAAAGTCTCTCATTTCACTTACTTCTCTGAGACTTAGCGCTCTAAATCAGTATATAGGCATACCACTGATTGATAATAAACAGTGATAAAAATAGTTGATAGTAAACAAGGTGACGATTTGTAAAACAAAATTCATAATAGTGAGTTTTAAGATTTGCTATAATAGGATTCAAAATGTTTTGGATAAAAATTATCAATAGACTCTGTCATAAATTTCATTAAGGATAACACGCTTTGGGATTTCAACTATGTCTCCCAGAAACAAGTACAGGCGTTTCAGTGTTTCCAGCTTGCAATTTGAATAGAACAAAAGGGGAGAATAAGGGAAGGGTAACATTATTACTCTGAAATAACTGTGAACTACTTATAAAAAGTGATGGGTGGTAGGATGCTGTTTCAGGAAGCTGTCAGGATCTTGTGGAAACCATTAGCACTTCTTTGTTGGCATTTCAGAGGAAACGATTTGTAAATATTTGAAATTCACTGTTTATTATCAATAAATGGTATCTCTAGAAACTGACGTAGACCTCTGATAGTCTCAGCAAGCTTTAGAAGTCTTTTTCTACAACCTACTTGAATTTCACCTGTTATAACAGTAGCTAGACAATTTTTCAATTGTTTTTGACCCAGCTTCCCCTATCTCTCTATTTCTCAATGAAACAACTGATATCCCAACATGATTTCTGGCTAACAAAGGGTTTCTTAAACATAATTACTGTTTTGTAGGAGACATGTTTGTGCATGCAACGGCAATGGCAACTCTAAAATTTGGGCTCAAGTAAAAAGAGAGGGACTGAATCAGTCAGAGGGGTTAAATGAGCACTTACCATGTGCTGAGCAGTGGGTACTCGGTACAGTGAGCACTTGGGAGAGTAAAATGCAATAGAATAGGATGACATGATCCCTCCTCAAAAGAAATTTACAGCTAGAGGAGCTTACAGTTTTTCATGGGTTAGTTATATAAGTTTCCCAAAGATTTTCGATATTCTTTTCCAGTTAAATCAATCCTTGGCCTATTACCTGAAACCAGATCATTTTCTCAAAAGCTCCAAACTTCTGAACATTTTGAGTGACCTACATGCAAATTCACCTCTAAATCTTTTCAATCCATCAGTCGGTGGTATTCATTGAGTGCTTACTGTGTGCAGAACACTGAATTAGGCACTTGGGAGAGTACAACAGAGTCAAGAGACCCATTTCCTGCCCGCAGAAGCTTACAATCTAGAGGGGGAGACAAACTGTTATAAATACATGAATTACGGATATTTATGTGAGAGTGGTGTGGAGTTGAGAGTGGGGTGACTGTCACATGCTTAACAATAATAATATTAATAATAATGGTATTTAAGCACTTACTAGGTGCCAAGGACTGTTCTAAGCACTGGGGTAGATGCAAGGTAATCAGGTTGCCCCACGCAGGGCTCACAGTCTTAATCCCCATTTTATAGATGAGGTAACTGAGACATAGAAAAGTAAGAGACGTGCCCAAAAAGTCACTCAGCTGATAAGTGGTGAAGCCGGGATTAGAACCCACGACCTCCAACTCCCAAGCCCGTTCTCTTTCCACTAAGCCATGCTCCTTCTCAAAGGGTACAGATCCAAGTACATAGGTGACACAGAAGGGAGAGGGAGTTGGGGATACGAGGCTTAATCAGGGCAGGCTTCCTGGAGGAAATGTGACCTATGTAATGCTTTGAAGGTGAGGAAAGCAGTGGTCTGGCATATAGGGAGGAGGAGGAGTTCCAGGTCAGAGGAAAGATGTGAGAAAGGGGTGGGCAGTGAAGTAGGCGAGAATGGGCCACAGTGAGCAAGCTCGTGCTACAGGAGACAAGTGTGCGGGCTGGGCTGTAGTAGGAAATCAGTGTGATACGGTAGGAGGGGGTTGAGTTGATAGAGTGCTTTAAAGTTTATTGTACGATTATCTGTTCAATGCAAAGGTGAACAGGCAGCCACTGGAGGTTCTTGAGGAGTGTGGAGACGTGGACTGGATGGTCTTAGATTATGAGACTCATGTGGGACAGGGTCTGAGTCCTACCTGACAATCTTGTATCTACCTGTTCCAGTGCTTATACAGTACATAAGCGCTTAACCACAGTAACTATTATTATTAAGTCCAGGTACACTCTCAGCTATCACTCAGTTCAGGAAACATCCAATTTCATCAGTAAAATGCCCAGTGCCAAAAAAATTGTCAATTAACTTCATCTATAGATTATTAGCATAGAAAGGAGGGGAAAAACAAAATCTTACCAAAGAGTTGCGAAGGGTTAGCATTGGTGGCCTTCTCATAATTAGTAAGACCTTCATAAATCACTTTCCCTACTGCAGCATAGAGGCATTCCAGCTCTTCGTATTTTGAAGCTACACTTGAAGTACCTGAAACAAGAGTTTAGTATAGCAATTTCTTGGCTTTTGTCTTTCAAAACTTCAACTACATCTAGATAATTGGAAATCAGATGCACACAAATAAATTCCCACATGCTTTCAAGTAACTCATGATGACACCAAAAGCCATAAATATAAAGGATCAGCAGAGGAGTCTTTTATGACCAGAATTTGCATGGAAATACCTTGCATCTATTTCTAAAGTAATAGCCTCTTCACGGTGAATCTCTACAACACTCATCAAATCAACTATTTTGACTTTATTTGCATTTCCATACTAGGGCACATTCTAAATAAAATTTATTCAATAACATGGTAAAATTCACTTTTGTCAACTGCTCAACATTAGACCCGGTACATTTTACACCTAATTTCCCTTTCACGTCTTGGTAAAGTAGTGATGTTCAACAAATGAAAAATTCCATTTCCAAAGCAGAAGAGAGATAATTTGTAAAAAGACATTAAATTTATAGCAGGCATTTCTTGAGCCAAACCAATGCCTGCCCCGGGTTATTAAGTTTTTATGTTTGGAGATAATGATGCATTCCACATGATTACTTATTTCAACTTTTTTTTATGGGGGTTGAGAGTGCAAACTAAAAGGGGATGATAAAAAGCAGACCATGTAAAATCAGAGATTAGTCCATTCAAAACAGGCATCTCTCACTACCCCTTTTCTTTAATCACTAAAATCATTGTGTGAGAAACAGAGAAACTCAAGAGAAAGATTGCATACTTGGCTCCGTAGGGAAGATGCTCATTAAGCGGGATAGAAGACTGTGAACTGCTCGCAAAACTTTGGTGTTCCCACAAGTCATGCAGGCAGCTATCCCTCGCTGCAAAGGTTTGAAGCTACTGAGGATTGCTGGGGACTGCAGCACGGTTAGCAGGAAACTCAGTACTTCTAAGCCAGTGCAAATATTTGCAAAGTTGGCTTGATTTGGCTGCTCCTAGAAAGGAAGAAAACAGTCACTCATAGAAGCCATTAATGCTACAGACAGGTATTTTAGAGCTTAATCCCACAGTCTACTGAGAAATGGATTACGAGATACGGTAGGTTACCTAAACAGCAAAAATCAGGACAGTTGTGTGGAACTTCCTTAAACATCTTGCTCTAATAACAAGACAGGAGGAACGTAATGATGCTAGACATACACAAACACCCCACTGCCCCTCCAACCATCTTAATCCAAATATGTACCAAACCCTAACCCTATATTCCCCAACCAGTGGCCCAGTAGTCTTCACAGAGAAAGCACCTAATATGTACAACTGAAGGAAAAAAAAGGTCTTGAAAAATCTGTGTCAAAGGACAGCTGCCGCTACACTAAGTATCTCTAGTATATAATAGTAGAGTCAGTATCTATTCTGGACTATGTTTCATGGTAAGCTGCCATATACCAAGAGATCGGTTTTTAAATATGTGTTTCAATTTCTAAGCTTTCAACTAGCCGCATTTCTCATAAACAGAACAACATTGTTCCTCTCAGAAGAAAAGGGCGTAATTAACACATACTCTTCTGAAAACAGAACGGTAAATTTCAGATGAGCTGAGAAATAAATAATGGAAAGAAATTAAAATCAAAGTGTGCAGTGTAGATTTATGGGGCATGAACATCTCATGTTATAAATGAGGCCTTGAGTTTTGCAGTCCTTCTGAGTTTGGGAACAATATTCTTAATGGCTCTAATTCAAAAGTGACTTCACTCGATGGCTCGGTAAATCAATTAGACGAAGTAGCAGTAGCTAGAATATTTGGTAAGTACTTACTGCGTGCAGAGCAAAGACCCCAAAATATTCCTTTCACATTTTAGAGAGAGTATGATTAGACTTACCGGTCCGTGAAATCTAGTTTACAGGCTATATACCTACCACAGTCATCAGTAGCTTGTCAAACCACTGTAGCTTGAGTTCTGATTTTGGCCACATATCAGGTCGCAAAGCAGTCTTTAGGAGATTTACACAGCGACGAGAAAGCAACTCTCCAGGAGAGCCTGCAGTATTGGAGTTGTCATTTACCTAAAAATCCATCAGAATGATTGCCAGATTTTTATTATGATCACACATATGCATTTCATTGCTACACAGTTAAAATGTATAGCTGTGAATTCTTATTATATAAAACAGACTTTCTTGCCTGGCCCTTTGAATCTTTCCTAGTTATTTGTTCCAATGCTGCAGATAAAGAAAGAGCAATCAGGAGCACGAGAAATACATGGTTTCAAGCAGGCAACTGGTTGTACAAAGCGGGATGGCCCAGTAAGAGCATGACCCTTGGAGTCTGAGGACCAGGGTTCCAGTCTGCCACTTGCCTACTATGTGTGACCTTGGGCAAGTCACTGAACTTCTCTGTTCCTCTGTTTCCTTATCTGCAAACTAGAGATTAAATACCTGTTCTCTATTTTAGACTATGAGGTCTATGTGGGGAAGGGACTGTGTCCAACCGGACTATCTTATACCTACCCCAGAGCTTAATGCAAGAGCTTAGCACATAGTGAGCACTTAATTCCAAAATTATTATCATGTTTATTATTCATTGAATTTACTGAAAATATTCTTAACCAAGCACTCCAAGTTAAATTCATTTAAGAGTTTGTCAGACTAAGGGTGAAAAACAAACATACTGGATACTGATCCACCATTAAAATTATCAATTTTTTCAATATACTGGTAAACCACATAAGTATAAAAATGTAAGCAAGTGACAGGTCTGCTGAAATCTGCGATTTTACTAAGCCATTATTTATAACAAATAATTTAATAAATTAGCAAAATGTAATAAATTTGGAATCACACAGTACCTGACAGGCAATTCTAATCAGAAAGTTCACTACAGTATCAGTATGTTGCTTATCAATGGGCTTTGCCTGAAGTGCATCAGCCCCAGGCAATGACTGGCTCCTTCCAAATACCTGGAAACACACATGAAGGGATGTTCAAGTGATAACTCGCATTACATTATACCACATGATGCAGTGAGAGAATACATAAAGCTGAAATTCAGTTGGACAAACTAAAGCATGCAATTCAGTTGGGTGGATGGGCCAGTAGCTTAATAAAACCCAGACTAATTAATGAAGCTCATGAGCAACTTTGGCCTAAATATAGCGAAGAGGAGAAAGAATCGTTAAGCAAAGTAATATTACTATAACTGCCAAATTCTAAAGATCCAATTTAGCCAACCCTCTATTATCAAAGAGTTCTCCTCATAAAACCCAAATCTCTGAATTACCTCTTCCAAGAGATAATTTCACTGTCACTCATTTAGGGAAGAATACTAAATGGGCAAGAATGATTTTGGCTTCAAGAGTACCAAAAGAAAGAAGGTTTTTAATTATTTGGGAGTAGGAGAGGAAAAGGGGGGAAAAGCAAAGAAATGAAATAGCTTTGACATCCACATGTAGCTCAAATGCCAACAAAAGATTTTTATGCCAAGCACAACCCTCATTAAAAAAAAAGCATATCGCCAATAAAGGGAAGTATATGTAGGAGCTGCCAGTGTCCATAAGGATTTATAGAAAACAATCTCTTACTGCACTTATTGCTCCAGAAGCAGTCCTGAAACGTTTCACTTCTTGGCCAGAATCAACAGACAGTCCCCTTTTAACGGCAGATGAGGTAGTACTGGCTCCCTCTCCACTTGCAGTTGAATCCATATCTGAATCCGGCTAACAGAGTAGAGAATAGCTTCAAGTAGGTCGCTTTTAAGGGGAAATGGGATACACATCTATGAGGAATGGCGAATAATTATTGTTCCTACCTGCTGATCTTTAATCCTTTGCAGTTCCCATTTGATGACCACTTCCGCCAGATCTACAGCCAGTTTTCTTTGCTCAATGGTAACGCTGGGAGTGAAGCCCAATCTCTGCATGGCACTCACCATATGTTGCACCAAATGATGTCTCACTGGGTAGTAAACCTGTAGAAATCATTCCCATTGTCAGCACCATCATCATCATCACTTGTATCTCTTCAGCTCCTACTATGTGCAGAGCATTTGGGAGAGTAAAGAGTTGGCAGACACACTCCCTGCCCACAACAAGCTACCAAAATCCCTTTCCTTATATTTTCTAAAAGATTCAAGAAATAAAACTTTCAATCTCTTACAGATTTTGAAGAGCAGCCACATGTATTTTCTACATAAGCTTGCCTAGGACAAGTGTAACCCGTAACCGTGTAATACAATCTTTTAGAAAAACTAGCAACCAAAAAAAATTTCACAAGTAATTCCATTCTGTTGGATCACACTTGCCAGACTTGATCACTGTAGGTCAAACTTGGGGGAAAAACTTCTCAGTTTATAACTATAAGAAACCTCTTATTTGACCCACATAAAAGACCCAATTGAACAGAATCAATCAATGGTATTTATTGAGCACTTACTATGTACAGAGCACTGTACTAAGCCTTGGAAGAGTAAAGTATAACAGCTGGCAGACACATTCCCTGCTCAAATAAAAGCAGCATGGTCTAGTGGATAGTACACGTGCCTGGAAATCAGAAGGGCCTGTGTTTTAATCCCAGCTCTGTCACTTGTCTGCTGTGAGGCATTGGCAAGTGGCTTCACTTATCTGTGCCTCAATTACCTCATAGGTAAAATGGGGATTAAGATTATGAGCCCCATATGGGATGTAGTCTATGTCCAAATTTAGTAAATTGAACCAACCTCAGTGCTTAACACAGTGCCTGGCATATGATAAGTGCTTAAAGTGCATAAAAAACAAGTTTACAGTCTAGAGGGGAGAGAGACATTAATATAAATAAAAGTTTTAAATATGTAATTCAGATATGTACATACGCACTGAGGGGTTGAGGGAAGGGTGAATATCAAATGCCCAAAGGTCACAGAAGATGCAGAAGGGACAAGGAGTTGGGGAAAAGAGGGCATAAATGGAGGAAAGAGGCGTGACCTTAACAATGCTTTGAAGCGGGATCGGGGGAGAGTGGCAGGTAGCATATATGGAGGGGGAGGCAGTTCCAGGCTAGGGGGAGGATGTGGGAAATGGTTCGGCAGCAAGATAGATGAGATCGGGGCATGGTGAATAAACTGGCACCAGAAGAGCAAAGTGTGCGGGCTAGGGTGTAGTATAAGATCAGTAGGTGAGGTAAAATGGGGTGAGCTGATTGAGTGCTTTAAGCCAATGGTTAAGGAGCTTGTTTGATGTGAAGGTGGGTGGGAGGTTCTTGAGTAGAGGAGAGACATGGGTTGAACTTTTTTTTTAAAAAAAAAAAAAACAATCCCTGCACTAGAGTGAAGTGTGGATTGGAGTGAGTAGAGGCAGCAGGTTGGGAAGTCAGTAAGAAGCTTGATACAGTAGTCAAGGCTGGCTAGGACAAGTACTTGGATCAGCACAGTATGAGTTTGGATAGAGAGAAAAGGTGGGTTTCAGCAGTGTTGTGAAGATAGAATTGACAGGATTTGGTGACATTAAATACATGGGAAAGTATGGGATTCTAAGGGAAATGATACTTTCTGAAGCAGAAGACACTGCCAATGACCTTGGTGATTCAAACTAGAATCTGAATGATTATTTCATGACAGTTTGTTCACTGCATTGCATATACTAAGTTCGGTAAGGTTGAAAAAAAAAATCAACCAATAAAGCATCCTTGGCAAAGGGCTCATGGAAGCAGGAAGTGAAAAAATAGCTAACAAGAGAAGCCGGGTAGCCTAATGGAAAGAGCACTGGCCTGGGAGTTAGAGGATCTGAGTTCTGATCCCAGCTCTGCCGCATACCCTGCAGTGTGACCACGGGCAAGTCACTTCACTTCTCTATGCCTCAGTTCCCTCATCTCCAAAATGGGCATTCAATATCTGTTCTCCCTCCTACTTAGACAGTGAGCCCATACGGCTCCTGATGATCCTGTATCCACCCCTAGCACTTAGTACAGTGTTTGGAACAGAGTAACAAATACCACAAACATCAACAATTAAAAGAAAAACCATACTACTTGTAGGTACTGCACTTTTGAGGACAAACCCTTGACGGGACTTATTACCACACATTATTTGCTACAAACCTTGAAATGCTGCACTATCAGATGCAAGATGTGGACGAGTTGAGGAACAGTATGACCCTCTTCTACAATGATTTTGCGGGTCCAGTGAGTCAGCATCTGGTGTCCGTCTTCCATCCGAGCTGGTACTGCTGGAGTTAGGATAGCCATTGCTTGTCTGACAATTGCACGGGCCTCCATGGCGTGAGCCTTGAGAAGACTGTGAAAGACCTAACACGAGAGATTCTTGTCAGGTTACAACACTACTTGAAAATCAAATTTCCAGTCATGAATAAAGGAGCACTGTCAACTCAATGAAACAAAGACCAGAAGCTCATTAAAATGGCTACAGTCTTTCTAAAATGAGACTAAATGGTGGTTTCTGAATATTTCCAAAAGACGCTCATTCTCCAGACCAATAAAAACGAACTAAATGGTGCAATCTAATGCTTTAAGGTATTATCAATGAGCTTGGCTTGCCATAAAAAAATAGAGAAGCAGCATGGCCTAGTGGAAAGACCACGGGCCTGGTAGTCAGAGGACCTGGGTTCTCATACCAGCTCTGCCAATTGTGTGCTGGGTTATCTTAAGCAAGTCACTTAACTTCTCTGTTGCCTCATCCATAAAATGGGGATTCAATACCTGTTTTCCCTTTTACTTAGGCTTTGAGCACTATATAGAGTGGGAAGTGTGTTCAACCTGATTATCTTGTACCTACCCCAGCGCTTAGAACAGTGCTTAAAACATAGTAAGCGCTTAGCAAATATCATAAAAAAATATATGAAAACAGATTTAGTTGGCAATCTAAAAAATGACAACCAAGTGGAAACAGAACCTAGAGAAAAGGTACGATACAAAAAAATAAAAACCAGAGCACTCTAAAGTAACCTCATCTAGAAATAAAAAGGCCAGGAAGAAAAGTCTAGGCAACATACCTGAAGAACTATTTTCTTGTGTATTGCAAATTTGGCAATTATATGTGCAAGAAGTAAGTGACCACTGTATTTGCAGGCTGGATCCACACATGCCTTGGATAACAAGCACGGCCAGGCAAATGTCATCAAGCGGCGCAGTTTGCTATTCCGGTTCTTGTTGTTATCATGGATATGGTGTGGTGCGTGTTCAACAAGAAGCGTAGCAAATTGTAACAGGTAAATTCTGAGAGAGTCCAGCATGTCTGCCTGCTTCTCTGGGTCAAGTACCTAGCATGGAAGAAATCGAAAA
This sequence comes from Ornithorhynchus anatinus, assembly GCF_004115215.2. NCBI lineage: Eukaryota > Metazoa > Chordata > Mammalia > Monotremata > Ornithorhynchidae > Ornithorhynchus > Ornithorhynchus anatinus. The sequence goes on from NC_041729.1 coordinate 44,185,855, forward strand.
TATGGAATATGCTCTTTTGTTTCTTCTTGAACTTAAAAGAGAAGTTAAAGAATTTTAGGCTGAAGAACACACAGTGGTGATCAAATCACTGACCAAATAAGTGTCTTACCGGCTAAATACCGGACATGAACTAGTTGCTTTAGCAGGTGTCAGGAGAGCGTTTCTAGCCACCCTTTAGTTTCTGCCATAAATAGAAGAGATGGCTGATTCTGCTGGAAACTACGAGGTATCTGGACGTGAAGCTATCTGTTTGACTTAGCAAAGATAACAGCATTCACCAGAACTGAGCAAGTACGATAGTGTGGTTGCAGAAACAGGCAAAGCTCCTGAAGGCGCTAAAGAGTGGGGAAAACCAATCCCCAAATGCATTATTTAAAATTGGAATAAAATTGGCCTAACCTGGGTTAACAACCGCCATGTTTCAGTCTAGATTCTGAACTACTTAGAGTTCAAATGAGTTCACGGCCATGGGCTGTTGTAAACACACAAAGGCATTCAATCATTTCTCTCTGTGCATTTTTGGAGGGAGAGAGAATACCAGGACATAAAAGTCACAAAACACCAACATGCTACTATGCCAACAAGAAACAATCAACAGTACTGCAAGACAGTACTCACACACAGGCTACAAATGAACTTTCTTGGAGGACCTTACCTGGAAGAAAGTGACAAATAGAGACAACTTACACAGATCCCCTGATAACTCCAGGGTTTTCTATCTTACTGGAATAACCCATTAAGAGCCAGAGCAGAACTGCTAGTAAACGAGGAACAGCTTGAAGGCTGAAATGTCCTTAAAGTACCTTTCCCCTGCACGTTACAATCAACTATTTCCCCTACATGCAATGTATTTTAATGTTTATCTTCCCTGTAGACTGTAAGCTCCTTGGGGTCAGGGATCATGTTTTTTTAACTCTACAGTATAGGACTCCCCCAAGTCAGAAGATTAGCTTTACACATTCAGAACATGGGGAGGTTGCCCTGGTTCAAACTAAGGTCTAGTTTCCTGAGATGTTTTACCTGTCTTAACCTCAGAGTCTTGGCTTATTGATGTAGTCTGTCATCGTTTGCAGTCCCTTATTATGATCTCTGTCTGCCCTGACCCAGATTGAGCCCTGTGTAGGACAGGGACTGTGTCTGACCTGCTATGTTGTATCTAACCCAGCTATTAGTACAGTCCTCAACACACAGTACAGACGATACAATAACTCTAGTAATATTTTGGCTGCAAGTGATTGCAATAAAGTAAAAAAGAAACCCCAAACCTACACTAGTTAAAAATGTTCCCGATGCTTTGCTGATATTCCTAGTTACTTGGCCATGGTTCAAAGTGTTAACTGAGCAGAATTAGCTCATCCTGGCCCTCTATGCACTGAAGGTTACATTTAAAATTGTAAAATAATGACCCTAAAAGACCCTTCTAAATGAGCTTTAAAATAAAGTCTATTTCCCAAAATATGACTTCAATAATATAAGGATCCTACTTTTAAAGTTTTGCTGCTCTTATACCACTAATAGTTTTTCTCAATTAGGGTTAACTCTCATATTCCCAATCTGATCCCTCCCAATTCTCTTTTAAGGCTGCACTGAATCCTCTTGCTTTGAGAAGCATTGCTTAGCACCCACCTGCCCCAATCACCTGATTTTACCATGGCCCCCTGGTATCTGTAGGGTCAATCCTGATATTTGCCATTCAATCTCTCTCATTTCTCTATCAATGGTATATATTGAGTGCTTACTATGTGCAGAGCACTGTACTAAGTGCTTGAGAGAGCACAATACAACAGAACAGCACTGGATCCTCTTCCCCTAGAGCCTTCCCTCCCCCTCATTCCGACTCCCCTACCCTGCCTCCTGATTCTGCAGTGCCCACCTGGAATCTGTTGGACCTGAGAATGTCAAACTTCGAGAACCTCAACTTCAAGTCCCAAGTAAACCCCTAGTTAGGACGGCTGAAAACATGCCTCACTCCTCACCCTAAAAGACCCATAGTCCATTAAGAGTGAGTGGAGACATGCTGTGCTCAAGCATGATTACGATGCCCTGAGCACGGCTAACTCTAAAATAGAGATTCTCTCTGCCACCTCCCAGTGTTGCATCCATAAGTCATCGAAAGCCACAGTGGGCAGTTGCTAGGGTTTCAAACTGCTCTTTCCCCCCTACCTTTCAGGAAGAGAATAGGGCACAAAAATTATCTGATAAACTATGTGCAATATTAGGTATTCCTTTGCAGATTAGTTCAATGCTCTTCACAGACACACTGTGCTGGTCTTCACGGAAAGATTTTTACTTTGATAATCCAATATGCAGCTGGGTAATGGGCTATTTTGTTAGACCACCCATCCATAAATATTCTTCCAACTATAATAAAAACACTACTTTTGGAAAGCCTGTGACTGAATCAGGACTGGGTCCCCAGATACTGCCTATAATTAAGTCAGTCAATCATATTTATTGATTGCTTACTATGTGCAGAGCACTATACGAAACTACTGGGAGAGTCCAATATAACAATATAACAGACACATTCCCTGCCTAAAACAAGCTTAGAGTCTAGAGGGGTAGGCAGACATCAATATAAAAAAATAAAATTACAGATATATATGTAAGTGCTGTGGGGCTGGAAGGGGAGAAGGTATAAGGGGAGCAAGTCAGGGTGACGCAGCAGGGATTGGAAGAAGAGGAAAAGAGGGCTTAGTAAGGGAAGGCCTCATGGAGGAGATGTGCCTTCAATAAGACTTCAAGAAGGAAAGTAACTGTATCAAATACAAAGAAGGGCATTCCAGGCGAGAGGCAGGATGTGGGATGGAGGCTGGCCATGAGACAGACAAGATCGAGGTACAGTGTGAAGTTAACACTAGAGGAGCAAAGCGTGTGGGCTGGGTTGTAGTAGTAGAGTAGCGAGGTGAAATTAGGAAAGGGCAAGGTGATTGAGTGCTTAAAAGCCCATCAGTAAGAGGTTTCTATTTGATCAGTTTCTGCTGAGTTCTCCAGGATGCTGCTGCAAGCTCTTTGGGACCTCCTGAGAGCATATCCATGACCCCTGAGAGGACACAATTACAGCAGCGTGGCTCAGTGGAAAGAGCATAGGCTTTGGATTCAGAGTCATGGGTTCAAATCCCAGCTCTGCCACTTGTCAGCTGTGTGACTGTGGGCAAGTCACTTAACTTCTTTGTGCCTCAGTTACCTCATCTGTAAAATGGGGATTAAGACTGTGAGCCCCACGTGGGACAACCTGTTTGCCCTGTGTCTACCCCAGCGCTTAGAACAGTGCTCTGCACATAGTAAGCGCTTGACAAATACCAATATTATTAATTACAGCCAGGCACCACCTTGACCAATTTCAAACTGTGCAGCAAAACCAGTTGGGCACATTATATGAAGTCTCCCGAACCCCATAACCATATCTAGGCTCCACAATAACAAAGGCTTACTAGACACAGGCATTTTTAGAGTCCTTGTTTGTGCTCCATCATTTGTGACTAAAAGTACATTGTTATATTTTTACCTTGGTTATAAAAACACTGGTGATGCTTTCTGGATTATCTCCTTCTGGATTGGGAGGTCCCAAAAGTTGCTCTCCTTCTGTTTTTTCAAAACTATATAAGAAAGCAGGATTCAGGACATGCTGCAGAACCTAGAACAAAAAGAATTACAAAAAAAACCATGCCACTGGTTCCCCTTAAAATTGGTGCTGTAGCAATTGTTTTCTCCTTTTTAGAACAGCTCTGTTGCACCATAATATAGCAGTCTATCCGAAAGTGAGGCAAATGTTTCTTTTATCATTTTATATTCACATCTTTTGGAGTTAGGAAGAAAGTTAGAGAGGAGATGACTATTCTACCGAGTCCTTTCAAAAACAAGTTTTCAGGAGGTAAGAACTGAATTACTTCAGTTCCTAAGTCCAATTTACTGCTAAATCAGACTCTTACTTTCCTTAAGAATGGCATTTTCACCAAAATATTTAAACCCATTACTAAATGTCAACAAAAATGCTGAAAGCACGTACTGTCCAATTACTTCACTAGAAAAAAATGGGACCTAAATATCAGCTTGTTTCTGTTTCGTAATTTTTAGGACTCACCTTAGCCTTGAGCTCATCTCCAAAATTCGGGTCAGCGAAGTCTACGAAGCGGAAGAACAGAGCACGTTTTTGAGAAATGCTGTAATTTTTGGGAATTTCTTCCTCCATATACTCCTTTAAGAATGTCATGTTACAGAGGAAACGACCAGTAAAGGCTCGAAGCAGCTGAAAGAGCAACTCTATATCTCCATAATTTCTTCTGCAAGTAAAGAAAAACGATTTTTCAAGGGAAATATTCTACTGCAACTATTAAATCAGGTTATTTTTCTTGCATACATTGAAAAATTCAGTTAGAAGACTCCTCAGAATGATGAAATAATCTGAGCATGGTTGCTTGAGGAATTTGGGTTTTTTTGTTGTTTTCGCTTTTTTTTTTTTCAAAGTTTCTCCTCTCCTTTGAAAACAATAAAAGTCACCTCTCAGCGATTTTAACTCAAGGGCAGAGAAGCTAGAGGGATTATTCAAGCTTAACAAAACAGATGAGACAATTTTCTTAAGTGAATGTATACCAAACCACCCTACCTGCAGTAATTTAGCAAGCAGTATGCCAGCAGTTTAGGCTCCTTCCAGTTAGTTGCAGCCATATTTTCCTTTCGGTGTCTTTCTTGAAAAGTTTCACTCACCCACACACGCCTTAATTGACTCACTAAGGAGTGTTGATTTGCCAACCAGGATTCATCGTTCTTAACTATAATACTTATGATCTGTCAAATAGGCAACAGGAATAGGATTAAAAGAAGTGTTATTAAACCGCAGGCAAAACACATAGGTTCGCAAAGGACTGGAACTACAGAAAATACCTTGATGGCCTGAAATTGAAGATCAAGACGCATTGTGCTAGTGCTGGGAGAGCCAGGTCTTACTGCCGCTTGAGTACCACCGGGTAACAATAATGTGATGAATCGGTTCGGATTCGCCGCCAGGACATCCCGAAGAGGTTTGGCATCTTTGTGTTTTAAAAAACTCTGTAAAATAGCAAAGAAGGATTTTAGGTACCCTAACCTCACAGAGCACTGGACTAAATGATAACCAGGGGCCAAATGTGGTAGAAGCCTCACTATATACATGTTGCTCTAACACCATACTTAATAATGATGATAATGTTGGTATTTGTTAAGCGCTTACTATGTGCAGAGCACTGTTCTAAGCGCTGGGATAGATACAGGGTAATCAGGTTGTCCCACGTGAGGCTCATAGTCTTCATCCCAATTTTACATATGAGGAATTGGGGCACAGCGAAGTTAAGTGACTTGCCCAGAGTCACACAGCTGACAAGTGGCAGATACAGGATTTGAACCCATGACCTCTGATTTCCAAGCCTGGGCTCTTTCCACTAAGCTTCCCATATCTTCATAATCTTTTCCACTGTTGGGAATTTGATCATCATTATAATATTAATAACAACAATAATGTTGGCATTTGTTACGCACTTAAAATGTGCCAGGCACTCTTCTAAATGCTGGGGTAGATACAAGATAATCAGGTTGGACACAGTCCCACAGTCCCACGTAGAGCTCACAGTCTTAATCCTCATTTTACAATGAGGCACAGAGAAGTTAAATGACTTGCCCAAGGTCACACAGCAGACCATTGGCAGAGCTAGGATTAGAACTGATGAAAATAAAACACTGATCTCAGTGCTGCTCAGAATTTAGATTCTCACCCCAGCCCCACAGCACTTATGTAGACATCCTCAAACTCTATTTTCCTAACTCTAATTTATTTTACTGCCTACCTCCTCCTACGGACTATAGGCTCCTTGTAAGCAGGGATTGCATCTTCCAACTCTAGTACTTTCCCAGGCACTTCATACAGTGGTCTGCACACAGTAAGCACTCAATAAATACCACTGAAAGAACACCACAAGTCTTCTTCAACATTCAAAAAGTCAGAGAACTGTGGTAAATTTTGGGTTATTTGGGGACTAAATAATAAAGTCCTTTGAAAGTATTTTTTCAAGATTCAGGATATCTGTTACTGAAGAGAAACTTGATTTTTCCTTAAAAATTACCATAAACATTCGGCTCCACTGTGGATCATTCAGCGTAGCTTCCATCATGAAGAGCTCGACAGTTTGGGAAGGATGACGTGTTAAAAACTTGATCAATGGCTCTCTGAATGGGCTGCCAGCCTAGAAACATTTGGCGAGAACATAAGACAAATATTTTCCTTTGTAAAGATTCTCTATTCATAATTGGCTCTTCTACATATGCAAATGATACATAATAGACGTTCTGACCTGTTTTATCTTAGGAATTTTTTAGTAGTCACCTCTAAAACAGTGAAACAACATGCTAACACCGGTCATGAACTCAAATAAATGTGTGTTCAGAAAGAGTGTTCTGATATCAATAATTCTGAGTCGACCAGACTAAAGTAAACACATAAAATGAAGTCGAAACAACCAATAGATAAACACCACCAAAAAAAAAAAAAACAATCAAAATTTCACTGTTACCTCTATCAACATTGCTCGTTCAGTTTTCATTACAACTTCTAATAAAGGCTTAACCAGAGTCTGAGGAGCAGCTGGGATCAGATGAAACAGATTGATGATTGCTGAACAAATCTTCATTTCCTATTGATAAAAATCAGTTTAATTCACTTTTGCAAATTAAACATTCCTTCAGACCCTAGGACAGGCTATATTAGCAGAGCTAGCCAACAAAAGCAGGAGTTAACATAGGAAAAGCAACCACTTACCTGCTACAGGCAAATAACTAAGACCAAGAAAAAACGTTTTCACTTTGGCTTAAAATTTGAATTATTCTTTAAGGCCGGGTGAGTGGTGACTGCTTTGGGTTTTTTTGAGTTTTTATGGAAAGGGACTCCATACTGGCATACGGAAATAAGAATCTTGGGTTATATGGCTCAACATGCTAAACCCTTGACAAAATTTGGGTTTATGGGGTTTCAGGGTTCTAACCATCTTTCAAAGGCCATGATATGGAGACGAAAAAGGTAATCAAGAAAGAATTACTATAAGAATTCTTCTTGAAAGTCAGCTTTTAAAAACCAGCACTTCTCTTCCACAGGATTTTCAAGATGAACAAACATAATTGATTCTGAAGTAATGTGGCTTTAATTTTGGCGGGGGCGGGGAGTTCTTTTTTGCCTACATCTAGGAAAAGAGACTGATTTTCTATTCACCAGGTTTGGCCTCAAATATAAAAGCAGTCAGAGATAGGATAGAAAACCTATAAGCTAATATTAAAAAAAAAAATTCCTCCATTCCCAGTGAGTACAATACACTAACTGTGTTGGACTGGGTTAGGAAAGTGATTTTTACACAAGCATTCACCGTTATAAAATCCAATGAAATTGTTTAAATCCTTTCAAAAACAGTATTGAAATATTGAAACTCGGAGTATGGAAAACTAAAACACTTAGAATCCTACTTCAAACTTCCTAATACAAAACATGCTTCGCATCCTTAACAATTCACAGCAGTGTTACTATTACAACTCTGCCACAGACAAACATGACAGTTCACAGCACTGCACTCAAAGGCACAATGCACTCTGCCCAATACAAAACAACAATACAGCTAACAAGTCACAGCAAAAACCAAATACAACAACAAACAACCTCCTGATGCCTTCACTGATATTCTCACCTCTACCCCTTCCATGGCAGGCTGAACCAAAACAAAAATTACAGCATGAAAAAAAAATGCAACAAAAAAGTAAAAAAATAAAAAAAAAGTATTTTCTATTCTGCAGATTGCACGTCAAACTAACTTAATAGGTTTATGTTCTCACCTCAAACTGACAGAATGGAGACAAGGAACATCTCCCGCACTCTGAAATGCTCTCCTGAGGATGGGGAGGAAAATCATCTTTTTTTTTCTATTTACATTATTTACATATAATTTCCCATACACTTGTGCACAAAAGGTGTTAAAGGAAAACAACACAGCGGAAACACAATATTCAGTTAACACTTCAGACATGAGAACTGCCAAACAGAAACAAAAAAAACCCAACACACCACCCATGAAATGTCGAGCCAAGTAAACTTTCTAATATAGTTCTCCCTTCCCTACCAAAAAACAAGGATGCAATTCAGAACAAGAAAGTGCTAGATTAGGTTTACAGCAAACAGTTCCACCTGGAGGGTTGCTTAGCATTATACAGGGAAGAGTGAGTTTTATAATGAATGGACCTGAAGCTTTAAAAAATAATAATAATGATTGCAAAGGCTTCTCTCCCCTAAAGTTGAAAATAGGTCCCAGAAGCACATAGATTTAGGCTTGGCCTCTAGGCATTTAATCGGAGCACAAATATATTCTGAAAAAATGGGTTGGGAGGATGGGTCAAAGCTCAGAGTTATTAGACCCATACAGAGCCAAATACTGAAATAGTCACTGATTCTAGGTTTTGAATGTTTATGTCACTTTGTAAACTATATCCCATTCTGGGGGTGGGGGGGCGGGAGTTTAAGAAAAAAACAAAACTAACTACAACAAAAAACAGCACCCTGGTTTAATGCCCAAATACAATGATTTTACTAGAGGGCTAGTCTTTTATCAGGTATCTTCATATTTCTGTTCTCTGTATCTCTGACTGTTGGCTCCACATGGTACTGTTAGTCAATCTGATTATCTCATTTCTACCCAATTGTTTAACCTGGAAATTGGGAACAAAGTACTCAATAAAGACCACAGTACTATTCTGGTTAACTTAATCATTAGAGTGTGCTCTTTAGGTGTCCTTATAAATGGATCGAGGGCAAACTGCTCCCCATTTCATAGACTAGGAACTGCACAATTCTCTTAACAGAACACATGGCAGCTAGAACTTTGGAAAAGAAAAAAGGGAAAGAAGAGAAAGACCTTCAAAGGAGTGGATTTAATAATGCTCTTATAGTAAGGTATTCTCATATTGTTCTTGGCTCCTGCTGCATAGGCCTCTAACTGTCCACTGAGTGCAAAATATCCATCAGGCTTGCCATTCATGGGCACTTGAGGAAAGTACTCCTTCCTAATGCCTTAGTGTGAGACAGGGTGAATTCTGGACCTATACTTCTCACCACAGAATAAATTAGTTTAATGTCAAGTCCAATGAATTTCCTTGAGAGTTAAATCTTTTATCTGGTGCTTTTTTGATGCTTTTGGGATGATACAACTATTTCATTAAGATTTTATATGGCAACTCATTAATAAATCTTCAAATCTGGTGTGCTAGCAGAAAACACATATAAAGAAAGTGCACTGCAATGGCCCCAAGAGCCTGCCTCTATATTAGATCAATAGCAGCCATTTTCAAAGGTTCATGAATGGTGCCACTCCTTCCAAGTTAAAATCTGGTTTAATTTTTTTAGTGAGCTTTTATCAACACAAGAATCACATACACACACACACACACACACAATGGTCACAAAGGAGCACAAAGGCAAGAAAATTAATAGGTCTGGTTGAAACACAGCAATCAACACTTACACACAACACATCAGAAAGCTACTGTGGTTACAACTCTGGAATTCCATAGAATTCCCTATGCAAAAACTTGTAAGAAAAAAAAAAGCCAGTCACATTTCAACAGAAACCTATGGGAACCACAAACCCTGCCCTATGAACACAACCACTAACTAAATATGGAATGAGTGTATTTTTAAATATTAAAAACAGAAGCAGCAAGTAATTTTAGATTCAAAAATATCCAAAAGCATGTCAGAACTGGTGACCAACTTCAGATTTCCAAACCACGGCTGTTTTGATGAGAATAATAAAGAGTGTCATTGAACATTAAAATCTACTTGAACAATTCCTGAACAACTCTTCAAAAAATTTAAATTTTTAAAAGGCTCCTTTCTCACTCCGACCAATAATAGTGCTTCCTGATCCTTGACTTGGGGGTACCTATAAGTTTGTGGAAATCTTTACTGTATGTTCACTAAAAATAACATTTATTCAGGAACTACAAAAATAATAATAATGTTGGTATTTGTTAAGCGCTTACTATGTGCAGAGCACTGTTCTAAGTGCTGGGGTAGACACAGGGGAATCAGGTTGCCCCATGTGAGGCTCACAGTCTTAATTCCCATTTTACAGATGAGGTAACTGAGGCACAGAGAAGTTAAGTGACTTGCCCACAGTCACACAGCTGACGAGTGGCAGAGCCGAGATTCGAACCCATGACCTCTGACTCTAAAGCCCATGCTCCTTCCACTGAACCATGAAAAGACCCTGAAAAGAATACAAATTCCAGAAGAAATGGGTGATATACCACTATGAAAACTCCAGTTATGAAAATTATTTTGGAAAACATACTGGCTTTAAATTGAAATATAAAAAATTTTTACATTTCCCATTTCTCAGGCTAGTTTCTCTACAAGTTAGTCTAAATTTTAAGATAACCCATCTACCCATCTCATTAATGAGGAAGCCATATTCAACTGAGCAAAATAGCAAATCTTAAAGTTAAGCAATTTTAGTGACTTGTAAGAAATTTAGAGAATGCCCAGAAATCACTTCTACTAAAACATGGCTCAGTTTTACATTTTAAACGACTTAACACAAACTGCTAATATCATGCACATACTTAGCCCTTTGACAAATATTCTACTGGGAAACAGTCTGATGTAGTTTTATATCAAAAGTTATTTTGTTCTTCAATGCCTCCCCTCCCAAAATGAAAATAATTAACTTACGTTTCCATCGCTTCTCTGTCCTCCTTTGTGTGTCATAACAACCACCTCCATCCATTTACGCAGGTGTTGCTGTTGGAAAACCCATTAGTAGTTGCACATTAGTCAATATTATTTGCTTTCCTTCAGCAAACAAACAATGATATAAAAACACATGTAGATAAGCAGTAAAAACTTCATTATCCAAACTAATTGGGATGTAAACTAGTTTAGGTAATCTAAGCCATTCTCAATATAGTTCAGGGATCCAAAATGTTTGGGGTTATCTGAAATACTGCAGGTGGACATTAACAACATCATTCGATGCCTTTGTCTACCAAGATCAAAATTCATGTAAAACTTTGCTCAAACACAATTGTTCTTGATGCTACAAAGATAAAAGGGAATAGGATAATCTGGAAAACTAGAAAATATGGAAACCTATTTTACCCCTATGCTTCCTAGTCATGGAAAGATACACCACAAAGCTGATTTAATTTCCCTTTATTTAATGTAGTCCCTGAAAAATTGCATATTTGAAAAGTAATCAACTATAACTACTGTAAAAGAAAAAATAACTATTGAAGTATTAGGTTCCTAAGGAGAGAGGAAGTTGTTAAAAATATCCTCCAGCTAATAAGAAAAATACTAGAGACCTGATCTCATTTTGAAAGCACATCATACGCAAGGAAAATATATGTCAATGATATCGAGAACCAGCATGGCCCAGTGGAAACAGCACAGGCATGGGAGTTGGACGACTAGGGTTCTAATCCTGCCTCCTCCGCTTGTCTACTGTGTGACCTCGGGCAAGTCACTTCACTTCTCTTGGCCTCAGTTGCCTCATCTGTACAACGGGGATTACAGCTGTGAGCTCCATGTGGGACAGGAACTGGGTCCAATCTGATTATGTTGTATCTTCCAGAGCTTAGTACACTGTGTGGTTCATACTAGGCACTTAAAAGATCCCATTAAAATGCAAAGAGCTGTACTCTTATGAACAGAGGAAAACCAATAACACATTCTGATTCCCATCTTTCTGTCAAAGCAGCTACATAGGCAAACTAAATGAAAACGCAATACTACAAAAACTAATTTTACTCATTCTATCAGACAAGGAAGATCTGTTCCCAAAATTTACAGATGAGGTAGCTTAAATTTAGCAAACACAGCCCATTCTAGCCATTATACTATCCTGTAAACAGCAATAAACTCTACACGCTACAGCCCATCACTATTCAAAGATGAGTAGCTAAGCTAGAGGGAGACCCTGGCTCCATGTGAGGCACTTAAAGCCCACTGCACCTTTAGGAATCAATATCATCTGTGGTGTAAAGAGCTCCCAAAAAGAGTTACGGGCGCGTGTAGAGAACAGACATATTTAGACATAATCCACCTCAGCACAATCAGTGGTGGTGTAACTTGGAGACTATGTTCCGGGAAGAACTTCACATTTGGGAAAAATCATGAGATCATCCTTATGCCTGATGGATCGATGCCATGTGTGTGCCCCAACCACAGTGTGTGGCCCATAGCAAGCACTTAATAAATACCATATCTAATTATACCAAACCTACTTGAATTGACTTACGGCTGAGGTCTCTCTTTCTCTGAGATACACACTGCCAAAGAACTTGCCCTAATTTTTCACGGGGTGCTATCTAAACTGCTTAATAAAAACATACATTAGAACAGAAATAATAATAATTAATATTAATTATTAATTAATTATTATTAATAATGCAAAATAATAATAGCAACAGTAATAATAGTGGCATTTGTTAGTGCTTACTATGTGCCAGGCATTGTTCTAATCACTGGGGCAGATACGTGCTAATTAGGCTGGACACAATCTCTGTCCCACATGGTCTCACAGTCTTAATCTAGAGCTCACAATCTTAAATGGGGACTAAGACTGTAAGCGTCATATGGGATTAGCTTGTATCTACTCCAGAGCTTAGAACAATGCCTGGCATATATGGATATGTATGTAAGTGCTGTACGTGAAAAAATGGAGTGAAAATCAAGTGCTTAAAGGGCACAGAACCAAGGGCTGAGGTGATGCAGGAGGGATAAAATGTGAGATGAGGACTTAATCGGGTAAGGTCTCCTGGAGGTGTGATTTTAATACGGCTTTGGCTTGGGGGTTGCATAGCTAATTAAGATAATTACATCTCCAATTTTTAAATATGCTCAACTTACCATCATCTGATCACAGAATTTATCATTGAAGGAGTTTGGGAAGAGCCTCGTGACGGAAGTTAGACGATTCACAACATTCAGGGTCAAACTTCGATAATCTCCCAACATCATCAGTAAAGGCCTCATGTGTGTGTGAATCTGATCAACTTCTATCGTAGCACCCTCCAAAAACTGTTACGATACATGAAGAGCAATATTAGAGACATAAATGTTGAGCAAGACAATTCTTAACAGTAAGATGCATTAGAGTTCAAGTTTTATAAATTATTTAATGAATTCAAACTTTTGAAGAAACCTCTCCATAAATCTCAATTTCAGAGGTTTACCTTGGGAATGACCTATTCCTTATTTTATGGCCCCTGTAACCAATGAATCAATTACATTTATTGAGTACTTACAGTGTACAGGGCATTGTATTAACCACTTGGAAGAGTACAACACAATAATATAGCACATTCCCTGTCCACAATGAGCTTACAATCTAGAGGGACAAGCTGACAATAAGGAACCCAAACTAGGCTTCATCAACAACTGCGATCTGCTCTAGAGCCACAGCAAGTGTAAGGAAAAGGCACATGCCCCAGGGGTTCTTCACAGGAATTGAGGGGGCCCAGTCATTATGGCAGATAATGGGAACTCAAGGGACCCCCACAAAGCAGCAGCAGCTTGCAGAAAGTTCAGCAGTAGTTGAGCTTCTCACCTGCTCCAGTTGCTGTTACCCTCTCTCATTCAACCAGTACATTCAGTCTGTCACCAAATCCTGTTGCTTCTACCTGCACAACATGTCTAAAAGCTGCCCTTTCCTCTCCAGGTTGGATACTGATCCATACTTAACCAAGGACTTATGATATCCTACTTTGACTCCTATCCTGCTCTGATTACTACATCAGTCTTCATGCTGACCTCTCAGACTCTTGTCTCTCCCCACTCCAGTCCATACTTTACTCTGCTGCCCTGATCATTTTTCTAAGAAAAAAACAAAAAACAATAAAAAGCTGCTCAGTTCATATTTCTACACTCCTCAAAAACCTCCCATCCATCCACCTCTACAACAAACTCCTTACCACTCTATCAGCTCTCCCCCATTTTACCTCACTGATCTCCTACTACAATCCAGCTCACACACCCCGTTCTACCGCCAACCTACTCTTCATACCTTGATCTCATCTATTCCACCACAGAGCCTGGTCCCGTTCTGTCTTCTGGCCTGAAACTCTCTTCTTCATATCTGACAGACCACTACTCTCCCACTTACAAAGTGTTCCTAAAATTACATCTCCTTTAAGAGTCCCTTCTTAACCACACCCTCACATCCCTCCCCTCTGTGCTGCCTATGCACGCGGATCTGTACCCCTTAAGCACTTGATGTTCACTCCATCCTCAGCACCAAGCTCTTATGGACATATCCTCACACTGCTATTTCCCCTACCTTAATTTATTATTCTGTCCATCTCCCCTCCTAGAATATAAGCTCCATTTGGGTAGGGATTGGACCTACCAACTCTATCATACTGTACTTTCCCAAGCACTTAGTAAAGTGCTCTGAACACAGTAAGTGTTCAATAAATACCAATGACTAACTGTTCTGCCTGTAGGTGTCTTGGTTCTAGTTGAGTATTAAGACATGTGTGAGGTGGAAGTGGGGTGAAGGGAAAAAGATCGAGTGCAAATGGGAGTATGTGTGGTGAGACTAGGTACTTATTTTGACAATAATAAAAACATTTTTTAAGTAATTACTCTGTATATTTCAGGGAAATATTGATGTCCCAGGAGTAACTGTTCTTACAACTCTGTTCTCCTGAATCCCAGTCCTGTGCTCTTCCCACTAGGCTTCACTCCTTCTTGTGTGGTCAAAAGAACATTCCCTAATAGCATTTTCCCCAAAATGCAGTGAAAACAGGTGTTACGGAAGAACTGGGTTTACAGTACTGAGCTTTTTCTAGCCTCTAAACACTTGTGATGAGCATTGCTCAAACCCTAATAGTCAATTTATAAAACCAAGTACAAAACAATGTACGAAACACTACAAAAATGTACCAGTAAATGCCCTTACAATGGTTTGGAACAAGCTCAGTCAAGATACAGTGAACTTCTCCTGAGAAGCAGCACAGTCTAGTGGAAAGAGTGCAAACCAGAGAGCCAAAGGACCTGGGTTTTAATTCTAGCTCTGCCACTTGCCTGTGTGACCTTCGGCAGGTCACTTAATTTCTCAGTGGCCGTTTCCTCATCTGTAAAATGGGGATGAAATAGCTGTTCTCCGACCCCCCCAGCCTAGATTAGATTGTGAGCCCAATTAGGCAGCATGGCTCAGTGGAAAGAGCACGGGCTTGGGAGTCAGAGGTCATGGTTTCTAATCCCGGCTCTGCCGCTTGTCAGCTGTGTGACTTTGGGCAAGTCACTTCTCTTTGCCTCAGTTCCCTCATCTGTAAAATGGGGATTAAGACTGTAAGCCCCACGTGGGACAACCTGATCACCTTGTATCCCCCCAGCGCTTAGAACAGTGCTTTGCACATAGTAAGCGCTCAACAAATGCCACCATTATTATTATTATTAGGGAGACAGATTGTACTTGACCTGATTGTCTTGTATCTACCCCAACGCCTAGTACAGTGCTTGGCATTCAGTAAGCGTGTTACAGATATAATCCACTTTAATTGGCATTATCACCATTATCGAAGGCAGAAAGTGCTTGGCCCCTAGAAGCCACCCTCCCTCTCAGTGGTCCTGTCCTATTTCTTATTTAAAACTATGCTGACATCAAAGAAGCCTAATTAGTCTTACCTCAGTGACAGTACCATCTCCTGCTCAGGGTTGGCAAGAGAGGGGCAGAAGAATACCTTCACGGAGGGGAAATTTGATGTAGACTCATTTTAGGAAAAGAGGAATTTGTTATTTTTCATGTTTTAAGACAGAACCTCCCCTACCGTCTACCTGCCAATGATAAACTCCATACATTACTTCTTTGCGAGAATTGAGTATAATGATAGGGAACAGATAAAAGCAGTGTTTCAAAGCAATTCTTCTACCAGCTTTTTTCAGCCAATACCACTAACCTTTCTCATACAGGCTTCTCCTGCCTCCTGAAGTTCATTATTTGTGGAATTAAGTGCCTTGAAAAGTGCAGCAATGATTTTCTCTCTGGACTGAGGAAGGTAATTGCAGGCAGCTAGAGCATCTACGGAAAATAAAGTCAATTATTTTTGTTTGTCTTGCTCTTTGACAGAAATCAGAATTTGGTGTTTCTCTAAAGGACTGATTTCAGGCTTTATGAAAAATACAAACGGTAAAATTAAAGCAATAGGCACATGAATGGAGTAATATCAGTTGTGTCACAGGTACATTATCTTAAGCAGTAATTACTGGATTTCTATTGTCCCAGCTAATGGGAGGATGCTGGCCTTTATACTGAGGTGTCATGAATATTACCATTAAGCGGTTTAAGATCAATGGATAAAGATACACAATAATGCAAAAATATTCAGCGTAAGCCTCACAACTTTTTCCACTCAATACAAATGCTGAATGCCATGTGTCTTCTAAATGTTCCTTTCAGTTTAATGATGTAACAAAATGAAGGGTGCATTAGCACTAACATTTTTTTATTCAAAAGATACCTTAGACATTATAAAAAATTGGAAAGTACAACTTGTTTTGAATTCATTAAATGTGGAAAAAAATAAAGAACAGTGCAACAGTTCCCATCTCATTTTACATTTATATTATCTAATTTTGCAATATTTATATTTAACTTACTTAAAGCTGCAATTCGCAAAGGTACAAGTGATGGAAGACTTTTATAACAGGGTAGTTTCATTAAGGCTGCATCTTCAGCCTCACACAAATTCAGCAGCTGAAAAACAGAGATAAAACAATTTAATTTAGTCTGTTGATTTTAATGAAGACATTAATAAAAGCACACTCTTCTATACACCCAATTCAACAGCCATTAAGAACTTCATAAATATTTTCAGTCAGGGCAATTATTTTCAAAGTCAAATTCTTAAAACTCAAATTTAAAAGCTAATGTTCATCTCGGCATTGTTTTTAAATGTCTACCTGCACCATTAGATTGGACGGTCTTCAGGGACAGGGATCATGGCTCCTAATTCTACTGTACTCTCCCAAATGTTTAATATACTGCTCTACAGCAAATAAGTACTCAATAAATACTATTAATTATTCTAAAACAAGTAAAATATTGCAGAGAGAAAAGACACCATGTCCCTGTAATTGAAGGACCACTTAGCTGAGCATCCAGTCAAAAAGTTATTATTAATTATACTAAGAAAGGTTTTCCCATTCTCTAATGGATACTATTCAATATGACACAACAATCTCAATTCCAAGGACCATAAAAATCAACTGGGCTAGTCTTCATAAGATTCTCAATTATTATAAATCAAAGTTAATTGGCTCAAGACTTATTTACAGCTTTAAGCTTTTTTTTTATCTTGTCTGTAGGGGTAATGTCCTCACTCTTTAATGGAAGTGTATGGAACTATATAGGGTGAAGTGTCCTACAAGTCTTGGCTCTCTCCACAACAGAAAGGCTTATATAGGAATTCACCCAATTCTTTCCCGACTTTTCGTCTGCACTGCCCTCCAGAAAAAAAAATCCACCCAGTGTCCTCCCTACATCCAAAGAATCTTGCTTTTTTTTCTTTTTTACATAAAATTAAACACCTACCCAAGCATTTCAGACAGAATGTTACCTACATCTACACAAGAAATTGAGCTGCTGGAGCCAGGTGAGTTTCCAAAGCCTTTGGTGCACAAATGTTTCCCTTCAACAATTTTCCATTCCCCATACTCAGCCAATACTCCAGCTGTCTACTCCAGGCAAACAGCTAGAACCTCACTTCCATTCACATTACCTAAATCATCTTCAGCTGACCTGCTTATCCCTTCAAATATGCTATCTATCCCACTCCCTGCATATGGCCTAAGCGATAAGTCTCCTGACTTTCCTAGCAGCTTGACAGGCATATTTAATAAAGCTATTTCTAAATATTCTAAAAGGGATCTACCTCTGTATAGAAAACCTTGTGCTCTACCACATTGAGGTCCATTGTAAACAGTCTTGGTTGTAGAGTTGTACAAAATGTGTTTCCTTCCATTAGGCCAATCTGAGCATTTGCAGGTTGATGCCTGAGTAAATGTTTTTTAGGAGGAACCATATCTTGAAGGACCTACAAAGAGAGAAAGATATCATTATTGGCATGATTTTCATCTAAAAAGTACTTTGTGAATCTCTAAATTATGGGCCAGTGAGGCTAGCTTCAGAAGTTGTCACCCTTCTGTAAGCTACAGGAATTCTGACTTTGCTTTCCCAAGAACAGTGGAACAAGAGAGATCCTTCACCAACAAGCCCCACAGAGCTTAAGATGTGTTTAGTGAGTCTCTAAAATTTTCTTGCTAAAAAAAAAAAAAACCCCATTGCCAGTCTGCCCCACCCTGAGGTAGTCAACAGGTAACAAAGTGAGGACTCTTATCTAGTCACTCAACATCTATAACTACTGACTGTGCAAAGTGAGTTCAATCCCTGTTCTCCCTCCTACTTAGATTGGGAAACTCAAATGGTACAGGGACTGTGCCCAACCTGGATAATCTTTATCTCCCCCAACAATTAGAACCGTCCTTGACACCCTGTAAACACATAACAAATATCAGTAAAAAAAGTGAGTGACAGTTATTTTTACGGTTGCACTGAAACAGTGGGAAGTGAAGGTGAATTCAGGACTTTGTTCATATAAAGGTCATATTAAAAGTTGTAAGCCAACGCAGTACTTCAAATAGGCTTCATTTCAAACCAGAATTTTCAGTGTTCAATCTTTTACAGAAATGATTCCAATTTTGAATCCCCTCACCTCTTTATGTGGTTCCATTATCACAGTGACACTTTTTCCAGTGACTTGTGCTAACACCTGCAGTGAATGCATAGCTTGCTTCCTCACAGTGGAATTTGGAGAGGTGACTTCTCGCACCAGATCATGTGTTACGTGGTGGAAAGACTTTTCCTGAGCGGAGAGAATCTCTTCAGATTTTTCCTCATCTTTCAAGGGGGTAGCACACCTAATCAGAAGCTGCTCCAGAGTCGTTTTTGCCATAGCTACTGCTCCATTGGAAACCTATGAAGTTATTGAGACATTTGAGTCAATACCAATTAATGTCATTTAGGAGAACTGTATCAATTTAAATATCTCATATTAGTCACCTCTATAGCCACACGCAAGTGTACATAAGAACGCACAGTCGATTCTACCATAAGATGGGTTTTCATTAGGTGTTTTGGAGAGAACACTGTTGGAGAAACTTGTAAATGTTCTTCCCATACTGGACATATCCCCAAATCCCTCTTCCTTCTGTATTGACTATGCACTTGGCTCTATGACCTTTGGGAATTTCATATCCGCCCCACCCTCAACCTCACAGCACTTACATATGTATCTTTAAATTAGAGATTTTAATTTTATATTGATGTCTGCCTCTCCCTCTAGACTGTAAGCTCATTATGGGTAGGGGATCTATCTGCCAAAACCACTGTATTATACTCTTCCAAGCACTTAGTACAGTGCTCTGTACAGAGTAAGCACTCAAATACCATTCAAGATTAAATATCTTTGGTGATGGTATCTGGATAGGACACAAAGTGATATCAGAAGAAACAATCGCGCTCATGCACATGGCATCGATGAAGGGACAAGTACTGTACAGAGATCTCCGCCACTTGTCAGCTCTATGATGGTGGGCAAGTCATTTAACTTCTCTGGGCCTCAGTTACGTCATCTGGATAATGGGGATGAAAAGTGTGAGCCCCACGTGGGACAACCTGATTACCCTGTATCTTACCCCAGCACTTAGAACAGTGCTTGGCACATAGTAAGCGCTTAAATACCAACATTATTATTATTATACCAAAGGTTATCAAGAATGGAGCCCCCTCTAATTCTAAATTCTAATAATTTCAGCTCCTCGATTGATTGAAAGATAAGCAACAAAGTTACGCCTGGCAGGTGAAGTACTACCAAATCTACCTCTTTACGGGTCGGGAACGTATCTATCAACTCTACTGTATTTTCCCAAGGGCTTAGTATAGTCCTCAGCCCTCAGTATGTACTCAATAAGTACCATCAACTGACTACAGATGTTTAGGAGATAGACTTAAAAGATGTGAGATATTACAAAGGAAAGGGTGACTACTTTACTTCCCACTCATCATCAATTAACTACACTGAAGGATAATCACTTTTGATGTTCCTGACATAACATTAACCCACTCTCTGCACCTTGATCTTGTCAATCCTACTACCGACCCCTTGCCAACATCCTCCTTCTGGCCTGGAACTCCCTCCCTGTTCATATCTAACAGACCATCATTCTCCCCATCTTCAAAACCTTCTTAAAAACCACATCTCCTACAAGAGTCCTTTCCTGTCTAAGCCCTCATTTTCCCTGTCCGCCCTCCCCTCTGTGTTGACCTTATACTTAGATCTGTACCCCTTGAGCACTTGATATTTTCCCGACAGAACCTAGCATATACCCTTATTCTCTGCCATTCTCTCCATCTGCAATTAATTTCAATGTGTCTCCCCCCTAGGCTGTAAACTCCTTGTGGATCATGTCTACCAACTCCAATGTATTGTACTTATCCATGAGCATAGTGCAGTGCTCTGCACACAGTAAGCATTCAAATACCACTGACTGACTGGTGTAGCACAATGAACATCTCAAGTTACAGAATGGACAGGATTGAACACAAATCAAATAAAAGGAATTGAAAGTAGGTGTTTCTTCCCCCCACACTCATATTGAAAAAATCTTCTCCAGTAACTAGAGTTGTATTTTAATATGAGTAACAAAATTACGAATGGTATGAAAATTTAAGTTTCCCAACAATTCAACTTGAATTTTTTTTTAAATTGCTAAAAATAATTAACTTTTTTAAACAATATAGTTATTGTCAAAAAATTGGGATGTTTCTAATATACACAGTATGGAATTCTACCCAGCTAATGCTTTTCACAATTCCCAAATACTAGTTGAAATATCCATACATTAAATACCTCTCCTGTCAGGTCCATCATAACAAAAAGAAGCGCTTTGAGGAAAGTCTGTTGGTTCTGGAGGACCCAAATGAGAGGCAGTCGTTCCATGAGAAATTTAATGGACACCACACCCCCTAGCTTCGCATACCAAGCTTGTTCATAACAGCAAGCACATAAGCGTTCCACGATATAAGAAAAGAGTGGGAGCTGGCAAGCCTGAAAAGTGGAAAAAAAACATGATTCAATACCTTGAATATGTTCTATATATACCAAATTCTGTATTTTTAAAAATGATTTTTATATGCCAAAAATATAAATTGGCTGGAATAAACTTTATCTATAGAGAAGTTCCTTACCCTTTCCTTGGATCCCAGGATAATACTTGCAACATCAAATATGACTGCTAGAGCCACCTCCCCTATTTTGCAAAGTTCCTTTTCTTCATAAGCCATGCAAATGGCTATTGCATCAATAAGCACCAAGGGATCCATTCCTTTCGATCCATTTTCTTCACTATGAAACATGGCTGTGCTTGGCTGACTGCCCACCTGATAGCACTGTAGCAAGAAAGGACCTAGAATTTACATGAAAGACACACAGGCAAAAATAAAGAATTCTTAACGTGTTTCAACGAAGAGTGGAGCCAGTGAAAATACCATGGATAGTGGTATTTCTCCAAGAACTGCAGTACAAGTAACTACCACTAATGAAGAAACTATCTATGGCTATAATCTTAATTATAACTATTAACAATAATACTCCTTGTGGAATTTCTTAAGCACTTACTATATGTTAAAGACTGCGTATTAATCACTGAGGTAGATACAAGGTAATCAGGTCACACACAGTCCTTCTGCCGCAAGAGTTTCAAGACTCAAAATAAGAGAACAGGTATTGAATCCCCACTCTATAGATGTGGAAATGGAGGCACAGAGAAGTTAAGTGACTTGCCCAAGGTTACACAGCAGGCAACTGGCAGAGTTAGGATTAGAACCCAGGTCCTTTGATTCCCAGGTCCAAGCTCTTTCCATGAGGCGATGCTATTTCTAGAATCCCAACAAAACCAACAGGTTCAAAAAGACACAAGTACTTACACTGCAACTTCATATCTTCAAAACCCTCCTAATTCAAATGCCTCTTCCCACGCCCCGTGACCATTCCCAAACTTACCACACTGCTGGGCTACCGCAACCATCGTATAGTGACGAATTAAACTGGCTACAAAAGGCAGAGCACTAGGCCGCAGATCTTTGATCACAGCCGACATGAATGCGCCGGTCAATGCTTGCTCAAATGTTTTCCGGGCAGGGGTGTCCTGAGCCTTGTATCGATGTGAAATTATTACACTGGGTATCGACTTCTCTGTAAAGCTAAGAGACAAAATTAAATCCATTACCATATCCTGAGACTCTACTGAACTGACAATTTGACCATGACTACCAGAGACTTCATTTACAATCGGTGCCCACTTCCTTCCTGTTCAGATAGGGCTGAAGCAGTTCATTTATTCCACTTTAGTTTTAATAAATCCTGGGTTCAAATATGATGGATGGCTCAATTGTACTATGAACATTTAATCGCCAACAGTTCAACAGAGGCTAAACATATTCCGAAGAATATGTATACAGGCAACAGAATGAAATTCAATTACACAATGGCATTTTCAATATTTTGAGCTTCATTTTCTATTTTAAGAGAGATGACATTTAATTTTGATTTGTAAAGACTGAAGTGTTATTAAACAAATCAATTCCCAATAACGGCAATTCTGGTCAAAGCTCAAATTGATGCCTAAGCACCTATATTTATATCAAGAATGGCAAATGAAAATTGCACATAATAAGGCTGTCATACAGTTGAACGATAGCCTACTTCCCTATTCTTGAATGCAACAAATACTAAAGAAATCACAAAAAGATCGCGAGAACAGAACTAAATTATTGCAACATTCATCACGGTGAGATATTGCAAGGAAACTAAACTTTCTCCTGGATGTTCAAAGCAAATTGAGAAAATATTTCATTACAGATTCAAGTGCTGCATTTTTTTTATACTCTAATTTAATTTGCTACTTTGTTCTCACCATGTCTTCTTCCTTCTCCCTCATTTTACCCATCCTCCCATCTCCCTCCCACAAGCTACTGGGCTTGGATTGTCGGTCGTGAAATATTTACTTCCCCATCTTCGAGAATCTCACCCCAAGGCTGAAGGGGTGAGAGCACCTGAACCACAGGAGATCTTTCCCCTAATGAAGGAAATGGAAATCAATCAATAGTATTTATTGGGTGCTTACCGTGTGCAGAGCGCTGCATGAAGCACTTAGAAGAGTACAATATAACAGACTTGGTAGACATGTTCCCTGCCTACAATGAGCTTACAGTCTAAAGAAACCATAACAGGTTCCAAAAGCCCCTGTGCCCCAATCCTCAATTTAAAAATAGATCTGGAGTGCCTTTCCTAGTAGAGAAGCAAGTGTCTTTCCATGGACTTATGCTCTAGTCTCCTTTATGACGCACACTCTAAGGTGCAAATAATAATAATAATAAAAATGGTATTTGTTAAGCACTTACTATGTGTCAGACACCGTACTAAGTGCTGGGATGGATACAAGTAAATCAGGTTGGTCCTATGTGGGGCTCAGTCTCGATCCTTATTTTGCAGATGAGGTAGCTGAGGCAGAGAGAAGTGAAGTGACTTGCCCAAGGTCACACAGCAGACGAGTGGCAGGGGTGGGATTAGAACCCATGACCTCTGACTCCCAGGCCCAGACTCTATCCACTACACCATGCTGCTCCTCTGTAGAGTACCCTGTGGAGTAGGGTACAGATCTGTAGAATACAGCTGTACAGTATGCTGAGCTGGAGCCTTACCTTGACCTACCAAAAGTGAAAGCCTGAGGCCAGGGAGTACTACCTCAGGTTAGTGCCCAATTATTGGCAAATCCACTGAAGTCAGCAATCCTTCTAAGCTTCCTAGGACCAGCCTCCCTGCATCCCACCACACCACCACAGGAACTCACTCAAATAACCAAAGGCTGGGAAACTGTCCACATGCATGGAGCCCTCTAGGCTGTAAGCTCGACGAGGGCAGGGAACGTGTCTACCAACTCTGCTATACCCACGCACTTAGTGCAGTGTTCTGCAAAGAGTAAACATGCAATAAAAAAAGACTGATTGTCTCTTAAGCTTTGTGAGGACCTCCTCCCTTCCCAGAACTGGTTTTAGCTAGCTTTAAATTATCTTTGAATGCAAATTTTATACTTTATTGTTGCTCTGTTTTCCACTGCTATTGTTTACATCAATAAATATGACTGATTTAAAATTCCATTGTTATTGTTTACATCAATAAACATGACTGATTTAAAACTGTCGGTTCCATATGGCAGAAGGGGTTGTTTACTTCATATTTACCCCAGCTTTTAGCACGGTGCTTACCACAACTCCTAATAAATAGCATATTTATTTTCATGAGTATGAAAACATGCTCATCTTCCTCAAGCCTTATAAGCCCCGGAAGTCAAGGTGCCCACCTCAACTGTTATCTCTCCCCCAGGAGGACATTTATATGGTGGAGGTCAGGAGGGCAACCATCATATAGTTCTTCCAAACCCTGAGACAAAATACTGGGTTGGAGGGTCCGTTAGTCTGACCCAATAATGGCATCGTTCGCACAGAAACGCTCTCAAAGTAATTTTTCAAAAATACTGAACAGACTCAAAGAATAGATTGAAAAAGTGTAGCCAAGGTTAGAAGTCAAGAGTCCTACCTTGTCCAAGCAAAAATCAATATTTCTATCCTTTGGTTGTACTGTACTACTTATTTCCCTACTCTTACAAAAGCAAAGAAAGCTGCTTGCATTAAAACAAGCTCAAATGAAAAGAGTTGTGAGAGTGCATGAGTAAAAATTATGTTACTTAAGTGCTTACTATTTTCCAAGCACTGTACTAAGCACTGGGGTAGATAAAAGATAATCAGGTTGGACACAGTCCCTGTCCCACATGCGGCTCACTGTCAATGCAGAAGGGAGTAGGATTTAATCCCCATTTTACAGATGAGGAAAATGAAGCCTGGAGGAGTGATGTGACTTGCCCAAGGTCACAAAGCAACTCCTAGACCCAAGTTCTTCCCACTAGGCCACGTTGCTTTCCAATTCTACACAATATTCCTCCAGGACATTCCTCCTGTCTTGTACCTCTAGCTTTCTTTATCCAGATGAGGGAATAGCAAGTGGACCAAGGGTCAGAGATTTCTGAGCAAAACAGAAGGGATTCTGAAAGTCATATTTCATTTTCTCCTTCGCAAACTTTCAAGGTCCCGGAGGCAAAGAGAAGCACTGGCTTAAAACAACCAGCTCAACTGTAGATCATATTCCCTCCTTGCTCACTCACAGATCCTGCTGCTTGTACATTCCACACTAGAGAACCTAGAGGGCCTTTTCTAGTCTTGATTTCTAGAGCATGTTATGTAGAGAATCACATCCCTTCATCTCACAGGCTGAAATTTTCCACTTACTTTGGATGTGCAAGGAGTTGATATAAGGCATGTTTATTGTCATCGAGACTCATCATGGCCACCAAAAAGCATTTGATCACTTCCCATGCCTGCCTCCGGTAGTATGGCTCTGTATTAGCGCTCTTCAGGCAGTCCAAAGCGGTCTCAATTGCCTAAGGGAGAGAACAAATAACCAGTCAGGCTCCTGCATTGCTCAAGCCATTCGGGAGAGCATATAATTTGAAGCAAACCTCAACAAAAAGAGACTAAATGCATTTCTTTAGTAGTAGATCACAAACCCCCAAGTTGAAACCTCTGGGCAGTTATGGAGATCAGAGGTCCAGAATGGGGCATGCCCCAATCTACTTCCTGCAACTATATCAACATGATCAAGACTACCTCCTGTTTCTCTTAGCCACTATCTGCTCTGCCTTCTCTCTGCATCCCGTCAATTTCCTGCCCTCTATCTGACTCTAAAGAGAGTAAGACTCAGTTAAGGGTCTGATCATGCCTACAGCTGGTGAAGGAAAAGTAAGCTCTTTATGGACAAGGAATGGGTCTGGTATTTCTGATGTACTGTATTCTAGTAACCTCTTAGTACAGAGTTCTACACATAGTACATGCTCAATAAAGATGATTGATTGAAAATTGTTACTGTGGCTGTTCCTCATCTCAACAAATAATGATAATAATATTTGTTAAACACTTACTATGTGCAGAGCACTGTTCTAAGCGCTGGAGTATACAGGGAAATGAGGTTGTCCCACGTGAGGCTCCCAGTCTTAATCCCCATTTTACAGATGAGGGAACTGAGGCACAGAGAATAATAATGTTGGTATTTGTTAAGAGCTTACTATGTGCCGAGCACTGTTCTAAGCGCTGGGGTAGATACAGGGTAATCAGGTTGTCCCATGTGAGGCTCACAGTTAATCCCCATTTTACAGATGAGGTAACTGAGGCACAGAGAAGTAAAGTGACTTGCCCACAGTCACACAGCTGACAAGTGGCAGATCCGACATTCGAACCCATGACCTCTGCCTCCCAAGCCCGTGCTCTTTCCACTGAGCCACGCTCCTTCCTGTCACTCTTTTTGAAGGTAGTATAGGGGTTACCAGAGCTCAGAAGAATTGCAAGATAAAAATTTGGAGTTCTCTGGCACTAAAGAGTTAGTGTACCTGAAATACACTAATACACTGATTAGACTGTAATCCCATCAAAGGGCAGGGACTGTCTCTATCTGTTACCCATTTGTACATTCCAAGTGCTTAGTACAGTGTTCTGCACATAGCAAGTGCTCAATAAATACTATTGAATGAATGAATGAAATAGCCTAACAGATCATTCACTGAATGCAATCTCTAGGGAAAATTCTCTTTCTGAGGGGGGAAGGGAGGAGGAAAGAGAGGTAAAGGGGTAGAGGGAAGTAGAAGTGGGGGAAAGTAACATGACATAAGGAATTCCATTGTTTTACTATGAAATGAAATCCAATCATCCATGCTCAAATAGAGAACATGAGATTATGTAAATCAAGTGACCTGTGACGACCTCTTGCTACAGAGAAGTGAATATGTTTTTCCCCACATAAAGAAAAGACGGCATTTTTCCATTCGACAGATTAACTAGATGCTCTCATAATCTTCTACACAACCTTATCAATGTCCCAATTAAAAGAACAATGAGCTTTCTGCAGACCACTGATGTGGAACTTTTATGCCTGAAACACTACAATAAAAAATAGATTTCTTGGGTTTTTACTGAACTCTCCATTTAAAAACCATGATTATTTTTTTCCCTGTTCAACTCCTAGGTATACATTGCCAATGAGATAGCCTGAGGGCAGAAAGAACACTGGATATATTTAAAGTACCTCAAACCATCTAAAGAAGAAATTACCTTTGATAATAACTGAATAAATTTTATTCAGAGAACCAAAGATAACCTCAGATAACACTGACTTAGTACCTGTAAACAAATGATTGTTATTTAGAAGCAAAGCTTGCAATATCAGCTTGTTTGATGCCAAAGCACAGGATGATTATATTAATATACATAACAAGCATTACACTCACTGAAAATTCATTTTATGTTTGTAGAAAGTATTACTAAATAATTAAGCCACAACAACCCACATAGGAAAGCCACACTAAATACGGATAGGAAGTGAGAGTTTTTCACTTAGCATTGTTTCTCCACTAAAAGTCACATTACAAGCCTACTTATGCATGCTTTCTCTCAAAATGTGATATAGTGAAGCCCGTTGTGGGCAGGGAATGTGTCTGTTTATTGTTATATTGTACTCTCTCAAGTGCTTTGCACACAGTAAGTGCTCAATAAATATGACTGAATGAATGAATGCCACTACTGTTACCATCTTCAAGAAAAAAGATTAAAGGCCATCAGACTATGACACTACTGTGGCACCCTCAATGCTGGAAAGATCCTAACCTGAGTTTTTCTGAACTAGCTACTAAAGGATACCGTTGACTACATGTTCCCAGAATTGCAAAGTGATTACAGTGATGTGATTCAGATCACAATTTCACGTGGTACAGCAGACATAATGTCTGCAGCATCTAAAAGGATACAGTGCTATGCACACAGAATGAGTTTAATAAATATCAATGATCAATGTAGGGGGTCACTGAAACACATGGAGGCGGAAATTCACTCCTAGGGACCCCTCCCTGAGAGGGGGCTAAAGAAACCTAACAGATCACCTATCAGCCCATCGGGATCACAGTCAATCACCTGGCAGGATTGGGAGACAAAGATCAGGGAGTACTAGAGTGAAGAAATCCCCTCGGCCATCTTGTGGAAGAGGTTTCTGAGGTTAGATCCCTGGGAGATTAGGACCCAGAGAGGATCAGAGACGCGTTTCTGGAGCGACATGTCACAGGAGAATGGTTCTCCAAGGCATACACCTATATTGAAGGATGAATTCCTGAGAGGTGAGGTCTCTCCCCATGAGAAGGAGGTGAAACTAGATCCTGGGACACTGCAAGAGAGGAGGGGAGAGAGCCAGAAACACCTGGGCACCAAGAAAATAGAAAGGGCCCTGGGAAAAGCAGGGAAAAACTGTTGAAGAAGGGGACAGGCGTGTAGGATCCGAAATCTGTTTGTTCTTACAAGTACCTAATTAATGGATTAACAATGCTTGCCATTCCTCTATTAAAAACTTCCTCAGCTCAGCCACTGTGTCTGCTTAATGGACAGAGTTGGGTAATTCCAGGACAATAGGGAGATGTGCTTGAACAGGAAGTTGGGTACGGACAAGAGGATGGAGTCCTTTCTCCCCTGACCTCCTGTAGCCAATCCTGTGGGAAGGGGCATCTGGCTAGACTCCAGCAGAGCCCCCTGCCACTTGAAGGGGCCAAAGATTCGAAGACAAGGAGTGGAGGTGGTGGCCAAGGGGGTGCAAGGAATGGAGTTCGCTAGGCAAGGGGCCCCCATCCTGTCTATCCATGGATAGGCAGAACCGGAGGGCTTCAGGACTCTCGTGGGGTTGGGGCTCTCCTAGGCTGTTTCGGCCAAGATTTGGGGCTGATCATCATAGACCTGTCCAAATAAGCTGCTTCTGGTCTGGGTCAGGTACTGGTCAGCCTGGAGCAAAGCCTGTCTCAGCCTCCCTTTAGTCCAGGACCTTTAATAGGATGTCCTCCACTTTGACTCTTTCATTGGGCATCCTTCTGAACATCTCCAAAACAAGATCCCTCTCCACTTTGAACATCTCATAGCCTCCAGCCCTGGTGTAGCCACCTTGGCTCAGCTCTTTATCCAATGGCTGGCAGCCCTGGGTAGATGCCACCTGGTTCTGGTGTAGCTGGGAGTGACAGAGTTGGGCAATCCCAGTCATTAGCTCTGCCTGGTACTTTCCATCCTGATCCTTGGACAATTTTTTCCTGAAAACAGGCCAAAGCTTTCATCTCTATCTTCCTGAGTTTGCTCTGACAAAAACCCTGTTCTGTGGGCAAGAAGACCCCATGCATCTCATTATCATAAGTGGCCACAGCTCCGTTGACCATCTCCCCTTTACCGGCCATGACAAGAGTGGTAACGTCTTTCTCCAGGCAGGACAGGATCCTGCTCGTGTCACCTCCCAGTAGCTCTGCACCAACCCACTGAAATGTGTCCCGGTGACGATGGTAAGGTTGGTTGTTGCCATCTGCAAGCGTTTTCAGCAACAATGCTGCTAACAGTGGCTCTCTCCGTGGAGGTGGGGTGGAGCCCAGCCCTCACTCAGACACTCCAGCCATCCCATCTCTGGCCCTGGCATGGGGAACACAAAGCATTTTGGGGAAGGGAAGTAGTCCCACAAGCACTGCCAGAGAGGACTGTATTCCAGGCTCTTCTTCTTGCTCCCTGTTTTCAGCTCCAGGGAGTTCTCCATGTACTCATCCTTCATGACCCATTTCTTGTCTATCTCCAGCTGCAGAGTGAAGTTCCACATGGGCCACATGAAGGTTGAAGCAGGGCAACCCAAAGCCATGCTGAAGGGTCAAATAAGTAGCTTGGCTGATGATTTGCTTCAGTCCCCTGTGAAACTTTCAACTTGACAGGCCCCGGGTAACCTCCAAATTTCTAAAAATCATCATAACATTTACTAAATCTAGTCTGTAAATTCCTTGTGGGCAGGGAACCCATCTGCGCTTAGTATAGTGCTTTGCATACAGTAAATGCTCAGTTAATAGCACTCACTGATCAACAGTGGATGCCTGTGCCCAAAAGACCTATTCCCATGAGACACACAGACAACTAAAGATTACTATTTCAAACTTGGAGTGTGGAATGACAATACATCTGTAAAGAGTAAAGTGTTTGATCAGACTGCTTCTGAGAAAACATGCACGTAGCCCAGGACCTTCACTGGCAACCCAGAACTCAATTCCATTACATACGTCTGTGACCTAAGCAGCATTCAGTGCAACAAACAACAAGCACCAAAACCAGATTCCTTGATTAGTTCCATCAGCTTCACTAACAGGCTATACTCAACACCAACTGTCCAAACAGCATCATAAAGTCCTGGAACAAAGCCAATCTACCAGGAATGAAGCTATGCTCCCTTCAATGAAACCGTGAAGGAGACCATATGAAGAACACCTAAACAGTTGTCACACAATGAGCTGGAACTGGACAACTGAGGGAAAGAAGAGGGAGAAAACACTTTAAGGCTATCTACCAATCTCAGCCAATGCCAAGAAGCCTAGCCAAGAAAAAAGCACGGTCTACTGGAAAGAATGAGGACCTGGGTTCTAATTCCAGCTCTGTCTTCTGTGTGACCTTGGGCAAGGTGCTTAACTTCCCTGTGCCTCAGTTACTTCATCTGTAAAAAAAAATAGATTCAATCCTCCTCTACCTTAGGCTGTGAGCTCCAGGTGGGACAGGGGCTATGTCCAACTTGACTGTACTCTACCCTAGTGTTTAGTACAGTGCTTGGCACCTCATAAGTATTTAACAAATACCACAATTCATACAACAACAGAGTCTCAACAAAGTTGAAAAGCAAGGGTGGCAGAAAGATCGTTTGTACACACGAAACAAAGAGGTTTGGGTTCTGTTCTGAGCAGAAGGTTCCAGAAGAGAGGAAGACAAAGAAGCCAAAACAAAAACTCTGCAAACTGTAAATCCTTCTGGGTGTATTCTGTGGTCAGGAATGTCAGGTCTATGTCAGCTTTTGGGGCCACAAAACCACCTATAGGTCATCTTTACTGTCACTAGTACCTTCTAATACAAAGAACAGTTATATGCCTTCCCATGTGATTAGTATCATTTCCCAATATAAAATCAGACAAGCCTCAAAAATTCAGGAGTTTTTCCACCATTAAAACAATGAGGACTGTGAAGCCCATGTGGGACAGGGACTGTGTCTGATCTGATTAACTTGTATCTACCTGAGTGCTTAAAACAGTGCTTGACATATAGTTAAGCACTTAAATTCCAGGATCACCATGAATAATATAAGGGTAGACATTAAATTTTACCTTCTCCATTGGGAGCTGAATAGATGCTTTGCAATCAGAAAACTCTATGGTAATACTGGGTCCTTGAATTTCAGTGACAATGTACTGAAGCTTCTGTGATTCCTTTAACATTTTCCTATTACTCCCTCCAAATTTACCAAGAACACGGTAGGCCACGTGAGAAATGCTGTCCGCAGGATTTCGTAAGGTACGCCACAAAGCCTTAAAAAAAAAAGTAGATTTTGAAATACATACAGTAGAAAGTATGCTTTTTTACATTCTACATAAATGCCACAAATCTTTAAAGTATAATCCACTATACAAAATATACAAAATATTCCCTAGCTGATTTAATCTGATATACAACAGGATCCACTGCTTTAAGGGCTAGTCCCTCAAATTCTGTATCACCACCAAATAGTTTAAAAGGGATATTTTAATGTTCACTTTGGATATGAGAGACTTAAAATCTGGTAAATGGGCAGAGGGGAAATAAAGTTCTTTTCCCTTTTGGGGGGCTCACTACAAAAGAACTCTAACTCAGCTACCCACAACTTAATATGTTCAATCTTCCGATTTGGATAATTTCAATATTTTCATAGGTGAGCAGAGTCACCTTTTGTGAAATGACCAGATTATTCTCTATAGTAATTTACTTTTATTACAATCTTGAAGAAACAAAATATTTAACATATGATTAGAAAGAGTCCATGGAAACAGTAAACCTATATTACGAAGCAAAAATAGTTGATGGAGAAATGATAAATACCCTCTACTGGGTTTTAGAAGAACTGCACATTACCTGCATGAGCTCAGCTCGGACTGGCTGAATGTGATCATACAGAAAGTCTGGCTGAAGATTATCTACACACAACTCAAGAGTTCTCAGGCCTTGGCTAACTAAAGTCTGAGATCCATTGAGGGCTGATACCAAGGGATCCATTAACATTGGTAGATACGGAAGGAGAGAGCTCAGTCGGACGGGTACAGTGAGACACAGTTCCACAAACAAATCTTTCATGTGCTGCTTGTGGAGTCCACTTTGCAACATGTTGAGTCCTGAAAGCAAGAGATTATATTTTCAATATGTGCCAAATGAATGGACAAAAACATTGCTCCAGGTCTATAAGCCCATCTAGTAGTATTTTCCACACCTTAAAATGGTTCTCCTAAATCAGCTGGAAATTGCTCGAAGTCTACATACTGATATCTTCCCTAAAATATTATTTTTTTAAGTTTAAAGGCAACTAAGCAGCATGGCCTAGCAGAAAAAGCATGATCTTGGGAATCAAAGGAACTGGATTATAAACTGGGTTCTACCACTAGATGCTGTGTGATCTTGGGCAAGTCACTTAACTTCTCTATGCCTTAGTTTCCTTGATTATAAAATGGGGGTTCAATACTTGTTCTCCCTCCTATTTAATTGTATTTTTTTTGAGCACTTACCGTGGGTAAAGCACTGTACTAAGAGCTAAGGAGAATATATAATAACAGACACATTCCCTGACCACAATGAGCTATGGTCTAGAGGGAAGAAAGACAATGAGCCCCATGAAGGACAGGGACTTTGTCCAGTCTGACTGACCTACCCCTGTGCTTAGAACACTGCATGACACATGGTAAGCATCAAACACAGAAATAACAACACATTCTACCTTAATATCACCTATAGTTTCTTCTCCAAATGCATACAACTAATGCTAAATACCATGGAATGGAGGTATTATAACAAAATTACACTTTATGGAAACTCTTTGGATAGTTTCATAAAGTCTCCTCCAAGGGTGCCTATTCCAAATTTGAGCACCTACAAACAATACTGGGTATAATTCAATTTTATTGAAGGTAACCAGAAGGCAACCATTTTGGATCTTTTCAATTCTGACTGGGATCTCTCTGGTCATTCTAGAGACTTAGGAAGAGCAAGGCTAGGAACCCACTCAAAAGCATTTGTGGAGGTAACTGCCATCATCACCATCATGGAGCTCGGCATCAACGAACACACACACACACACACACACACACACAGAGTTTCTGTGGGAGAGGAGGAATCACATCACCGGGCACTGAAAATGAGATAAAGGTATCTTAATGTTGGTATTTGTTAAGCGCTTACTATGTGCCGAGCATTGTTCTAAGCGCTGGGGTAGATACAGGGTAATCAGGTTGTCCCACGTGAGGCTCACAGTTAATCCCCATTTTACAGATGAGGGAACTGAGGCATAGAGAAGTCAAGATAGAAGCAGCGTGGCTCAGTGGAAAGAGCCTGGGCTTAGGAGTCAGAGGTCATGAGTTCGAATCCCGGCTCTGCCACTTGTCAGCTGTGTGACTGTGGGCAAGTCACTTAACTTCTCGGTGCCTCAGTTACCTCATCTGTAAAATGGGGATTAAGATTGTGAGCCCCAAGTGGGACAACCTGATTCCCCTGTGTCTACCCCAGCGCTTAGAACAGTGCTCGGCACATAGTAAGCGCTTAACAAATACCAACATTAACATTATTACTCTTATAAGCAGGCTTCTCTTGATTTTACCTCACCTGGAAAGTGAAAATAAAGTCTCAATTCCAAATACTCCTTTCAAAGTATTTTTATGACCACATTTACCAAACTGTTGGCTCTATTTTCTCTTGAAAAGAAAGGTATTAAAAACTCTCCTTGGACCTACATTACCTTGACACAATCAGTCAGCTGCCTCACAATTTACACTGCTGACTTGAAGGATGGTATAAACAATAATGGGAAAAAAGGAATAAAAAAATACATGCATTAGGCAGGGAGGGAGACAAGAGCCAAAAGGGATGCTTAAAGGTCATGAAACTTGGCCTCGAGGCTAAACAACAATGCCCCAAGAAACACCCATGATTTGAAATCAATGGTATTACCATGTGCAGAACACTGTACTTAGCACTTGGGAAAATACAACTGAGTTGGGAGACAAGATCCCTGCCTTCAAGGAGCTTATATTCTGTGGGGGAAACAAACATTAAATAACAGGGAGGAGAAGCCACAGAGTATAAGGACATGTACATAAGGGCTGGGGTGGGGAGGTATCAAAGTGCTTCAAGAGGTGCAAACCCAAATGCAGAGTGGAGGGCATAAAGTATGGGGAAATGAGAGATTAGTCAGGAAAGGCTTCTTAGAGGGGAGATGATTTTAGTCAGGCTTTGAAGATTGGAGAGCAGTGGTCTGAAGGATATGAAGGAAAGGAATCCCAGGCTAAAAGGAGGATATGAGCAAAGGGTGAGCAGCGAGACAGAGAAAACGGAGGTTCAGTGAATAGGTTGGTGTTAGAGGAGCAAATTGTGGAATTTGGGTTGTAGAAGAAGATTAGTAAAGTTAGGTACAAGAGGAAGAGCAGATAGAGCACCTTAAGGCCTATGGTAAGGATGTTCTGTTTGAGGAGGAGATGATGGAAAGGTTTTTGAAGAGAGATGTGTGCAATATTGGTCTTTTTTAGAAAAGTGATCCAGGTAACAGACTGATGCACAGACTGGAGAGAGGAGAGATTGGAGACAGGGAGGTCAGTGAAGAGGCCGATGAGGAATGTGAGGTGGGATACAAATCCTTGGACCAGTATGGTAGTAGTTTCATTGGGGGAGGAAAAGGGTGGATTCTAGAGAAGTTGTGAAGATAGAACTGACACAATTTAGTGGAAGACTGAATGTGTGGACTGAATGTAAGGCGTCAAGGAATAAGTCAAATTTAGGGGCTTACAAGACATGAGGCATGGTGTGTTGTCTACAGTCATGGGAAAGGCTTCGGGAGGACAAGGTTTAGGTGGGAAGACAAGAAGTTCTGCTTTAGACATGTTAAGTTTGAGGTGCATGTGGGACATCCAAGAAGAGATGTCTTGGAGGGAGAAGGAAATGAAGGAAGAAAGGTAGATTTGGGAATTATTTGCATAGATGGTAGTTGAAATTTCCAAGGGAATGGGTGTGCATGAAGAAT
Source organism: Ornithorhynchus anatinus (assembly GCF_004115215.2). Classification (NCBI taxonomy): domain Eukaryota; kingdom Metazoa; phylum Chordata; class Mammalia; order Monotremata; family Ornithorhynchidae; genus Ornithorhynchus; species Ornithorhynchus anatinus. The sequence continues at coordinate 44,221,210 of NC_041729.1, forward strand.
ACATCCAGGGACCCCTCCAGTTAGGGGTGGGAGGGAGAAGAGGAACTTACAAAGGAGACTGAGGAGAAGGGGTCAGAGAGATAGGAGAACCAGGAGACAGCAGCGTCAGTAAACCACTGTTTCCAGGATCTGTTATCTGTTTAGATAACGACTAGGGAGAAAGGGGGGGCAGGGAGATCCGCAGTATCAAAGGTAGTGGAGTGGTCTAGGAGGTAGCAGCCAAGAGGCCTAGGAGGAAGGGAAACATTCTGGAAAATGCCTTTTCTTCATTTTTTCCTTTCAAAAATCAACATACTTTTCAGGGTCTGGCACTTGTCAATTGTGGAACCCATGCCTCTCTGTACCCGCTGGATTTTCATTTAAGGATCCCCACTCTGTTTCAGACACTGTTTCAACAGTGGTAACTCCAAGGAGTTTGTATCTCCCCATTCCTACAAAGGATTGGCAGGGAAAACAATAAATAATCTGACCTTGCAGTAAATTCGGCAACAGTGGCAAGAACTCTTGATACAGGAGGTCGTGACTTCCTCCACCAATGGAGCGAAACAGGGCTCGAAGCAGCAGGAAATAGTTGTAGGGCTCTTTGGCAGTCTGGGCGAGTTCCATGGAGCTGTTAACTATCTTGTGCAAATGTGGCTAAGTTAGAAAGTCAGGTCAATAAAGAGGAGGGGGGCAGAAGAAAAAAAAGAGAAAGATCAATAGATAGCAATAATATCATAGTTCAAACAATCAATATGATGCAGTATTTAGGACAGGGACCTATATTTACTTGGTTTGCAAGGGAAAGTGAGTTTACAAGTTTCCTAATCTCTCTGACTCAAAAGCCACAATAATAGACTCTGCTTCAGGGAAGACAATCACTAAAAATTAGAAGTCACTCCCCCATTTTTTCCCTCTGCTCCCTCTACCACCCCTTCACCTCTCCGCAGCTAAACTCTCTTCTCCCCACTTTCCCTCTCCTCCTCCTCCTCTCCCATCCCACCCCCTCAGCACTGTATTCATCCGCTCAACTGTATATATCTTCATCAGCCTATTTACTTTGTTTAATGAGATGTACATCACCTGATTCTATTTGCCATTGTTTTTATGAGATGCTCTTCCCCTTGACTCTATTGCTATTGTTCTTGTCTGCCTGTCTCCCCCGATTAGACTGTAAGCCTGTCAAAGGGCAAGGACTGTATCTGTTGCCGATTTGTACATTGCAAGCGCTTAGTACAGTGCTCTGCACATAGTAAGCGCTCAATAAATACTATTGAATGAAAGAAGGGAATGTGTCTATTTACGGTTGTATGGTATTCTCCCAAGCACTTAGTACAGTGTTCTGCACAGAGTAAGCATTTAATAAATATGACTGGCTGGCTGACAAGAAGCAGGCCTTCTAGAACATTTTCTATTTCCCACAACCATTAAAGTTATTTATGGCTCAGAATCTTCGTTCCCAATCTTCCTACAGATTAGGACCAACTGCATTATCAACTACATTAATGCAACAAAGATATCGCTACAAGAGAGTCAGAAGTGTGGGTGGGAACAATCAATATCCTGATTTGACAAGGCCAGGAATCTCATTAGTGTTCCTGCCTCTTTTCCCCATGTTCTCCTAGAATATTTTTATCATTATTTTATTATTGATGGTGAAGCAACGTATCCTTTTGGAAACAGCACAGAACTAGGAGTCAGAAGATCTGTGTTTTAATCTTTGCTCTGCTACTTAACTGCGGAGAGAATTTGGATGAGTTATTTAACTTCTTGGAGTCTCAGTTTCCTCATTTGTAAAACAAGAATGAAGTACCTGTTCTCCCTCCTACTAAACTGTGATTCCCTTGTGGGATAGGGATTGTGCCTGATCTGATTATATTTTATATCTGGTGCTCATGATAGTGCTTGGCATACACTAGGAGCTTGAGGAATAATAATTGAGGTATTTGTTAAGAGCATATTATGTATCAAGCACTAAGAGTGAAGTAGTTAAAAGGTGACCAAATCAGATACGGTCCCGTTTCCACATGAGACCCACAACAATAAGGGGAAGGAGAAAAAAACAAGTATTTTAACCTCCACTTGCTGATGAGGAAACTGAAATACAGAAAGTTAAATAATTTGCTCACAATCACACACCTGATAAGTGATGGAGCCAAAACTACTTCCGATGTTCAGATTCCAGTCTGTGCGCTACTAGACCATATTGCCTTTCCTAGGCCAACTTCCTCGTGCCACCTCTCAAAAATCCTACGATGGACAATTTGGTGTTACTCAGTAGGGCCTTTACATTGCCAGATTGACTTTTAATTGGGTTTGGTATTCCACTGGATGCAAGAGATAGCAACCCAGATATATATGACTTAGGAAAGAAAATTCATCCGGCAAGGTATTTATGGGCTTTGCTAACATCTGAAACTTTTGTGCTCTGCCACATTATGCCGGTGAATAGCTTTCATGACTCAATGAAATTTACTACTGAAGGACATAACATCAATTCCAGACTCAAAAGCAGAGCCCCAGCATCCAGCAGTAAAAACAGTAAATCACAGTATAAATATTAAACTATTTGTTTCAGACTCAAGAAACTTGATTCATGGGGATAGTAAAAACCTGAATATTTTATATATGTTTCAGATTTCTTTCCTTTAAATCAAATTCCATGAGTTAGATTATTAGGTAATAATAATGATGATGGTAATTGTTAAGTGATCACTATGTACCAAGCACTGTTCTAAGCACTGGAGTAGATACCAGGTCAACAGGTTGTCCCACGTGGGGCTCATAGTCTTAATCCCCATTTTACAGATGAAGGAACTGAGGCACAGAGAAGTTGTGGCTTGCCCAAGGTCACACAGCAGACAAGTAGAGCAGGATTAGAACCCACGTCCGTTGACTCCCAAGCCCATGCTCTTTCCAAGTTTCCATTATTCCTTCACAGTTTATTTCAATGTCAAACAATATCTTACATAAAATTCTACAAATTTTTAGTTTCAAATAGAAAGTGTGAGACTGTGAGCCTGTTGCTGGGTAGGGACTGTCTCTATCTGTTGCCAAACTGTACTTTTCAAGTGCTTAGTACAGTGCTCTTCACACAATAAGCGCTCAATAAATAAAACTGAATGAATGAATATTAAAAAATATGCCTGAACTCTACAATTAAAAGTTTGAGAAAGCCAAAAGCCATGCCTCAGCCTCCTTTCTATTCAAATTTCTGAACTAGAGAGTGCTGCTTCAATAGCCATCAAAATCAGATAATTTATCTCCTATATTTAAATATAATCCTTTATATAGAAGAGTTAATACTCCTACCAACTACCATCTGCCTTCTCACATAAATAAAGTGGAGCAGGATTCTGTATAACTTCAAAAACTCAGGAGGTGTCCCTTCCTGACACAGCAGACAAAAGTATCCAATTAACAGGATGTCCATACTACAGATTTCTAGTCGACTGAGAAGCAGCATGGCCTACTGGATAGAGCATGGGCCTGGGAGTCAGAAGAACCTGGGATCTAATCCTGGCCCTGCCTCTTGTCTCTGTGCGACCCGTGGCAAGTCACTTAACTTCTCTGTGCCTCAGTTACCTAATCTGTAAAACAAGGATTAAGACTGTGATCTCCACATGGGACATGGACTGTGTCCAGCCTGATTAACTTGTATCTACTCCAGCACTTAGTACAGTCCCTGGTACGTAGTAAGCACTTAATAATTACCGGGGGGGAAGGGGGAGGAATTTGTAGAAGTTTGATTCTTGTAGGAGCTGGTGTCCTTATACGCTGTTGTTTCCCTTTTCTATAATTTATTTTAAAATATCTATCACTCCCACTAAATTGTAAAATCTTTCAAGGAATTTATATTAATGTCTGTCTCCCCCCTAGATTCTAAGCTTATTGGGGACAAGAAATATAACCAACTCTGTTATATTGTTATACAGTACAGTGCTCTGTACACAGTTAAGCACTCAATAAATACAATTAATTGATTGGTTAAACAAAAGGTTTTGGGGAGGGGAAAGGAATTAAGGGACTACATGGCTTCCATCTTAGGTGAAATTCAGGAAGACGGCGAAGGGATTAAAAAAATAAAATAAAAGGCACACCAAGCCCATTAATTATATGTCGTATGACCTGGCAACCACTGCTAGCCTATAGAGCTGTGGCACAGTATCAGTGCTATGTAGCTTCAAATGGATTCGGTACATAAAACACGTAAAAGCATTTTGCCACATGCTGGACCGCATCCCTACCCACCAATCGGCTTGTTGCACCCACTGCCCCAGCAAGGACATGACTGGTTAAGGACGAGAGTGCACCAACAGCCCTATAACCAATTCCTTCTTGCAGGTTCTCAGGCCCAGAGCCTTGGTTCCACCATACGACGGGCAACTACGCTACCATCACAGGCTTTTCAACTTGCAAGATAAATCAGTTCCAGTAACTGATCAGTTCAAAGTTTACTGTTACCCCACTACTGTGGAGACCCAGCACTCGGAGATATTCCGCTTCCTGTTCACAAAATTATACAGAGAACTGAATTCTTTTTAAAGAACTACTGTTCAAATTTGTTCCCCATGAAGTGGTCCTGAATGACTGATAAAGTAGTGGAGAAGCATGATTCTCCCTCAGTAAAAATGGAAGGTACAAACAGCTTGGAGCTATGGTAAACCATAATGAAAACTACTGTGCAAGCCAAAATGGTATACTGAAATTTGAGCATGGGACTTCAAACCTTAAGTGAAAAAATAGTCATAGAGGGGAAAGGAAATCTTTGTTCATGTAGGGAGGCCAATTTTACAGGAGCTTGGCAGTTAAAGTGTCACTGTGAAAAAGTCAACTGCACTATGTAAACATTTTCTAGTAACTGACAGTTTATTTATTCAAAATAACTCAAAAATGGAAAAATAGTCAAAAAGTTTCTTTTAAAATTAGACCCCCAAAATAAATCTTAGAATATTTGTCATAAAAATGCTTCCAACTTGCCCCCTGAAGAAACTAATAGATAAAATCCACCATTAAAAGCATATTAATGAACTTTGACAGAGGATAAAGAAATAATAATTCCCAATATTTGCATTTCTGAACTGTCTCGGCTGAAGCACTAAAATACACAAACATTTAGGCGATGGAAAACCCACATCAGAAGTCGAACACATACAGAAAATCCTGCTGAGAGCACCAAGCACATCACTTCCAAGTACAACCACAAAGCTTTAGAATTTGAAACTTCAATTCACAACTTTGGATATGTTTCTCAACAAATAATATACTATTTACCCAAAGCATTTTAATGCTGGGTTCTCATCATTTGAGCATGTGGACAAAATCTGATAACTCAAACCAATGATGAGACAGTATATCCCCAAAAGGCTTCAAAGGAGAAATTCATTCAAAATTGATTTTTTTTAAAGCACTATATTAATCAAAATATGCCTTACCTTCAGCATTTGTTCATTTTCAGCTGCAAAGAGTGAAACAGAGCCAAAAACCAACTTAAACAGCTTGAGGTACAGATTGGAGAGTTCTACATTAGAGCCCATTTCTGGCAGTCGATCAAGAAGATACTCCACCAAAATGGTAGCAAACAGAGCAGAGGTGGTAGGATTTGCCAAGAAGGAATTGGCAACAATCTGTCAAAGCAAAAAAAAAGATTTCCTTCCCAAAAGTCCAAAGGGTAATGAACCTCCCAAAAAAATAGATTTGCTGGCCTGTCAGGGGTTCCCAGAATAAATTAATTTCCAAATGAAAGCAGAGAAAAATATTTCCTTTACATCAAATGAATCCTTGTGTCTTAAGCACTTACAAATCCAACTTCATTTAAAATCTACATATTAAACTCCAAACAAAGAAAGGTAGTTCAGTCAGCTCATCAATAATGCAGGAATTGTGTTCTTCCAAAACCCTGACATTTTAAGGAAAAGCCACATTGCAGTATTTATGTCTTGATCATCACCGCACAAATGTTTATTTTGACATCGCTTCACATTCTACACAGGCATACAGACTTGGAAAGATCGCTCCCCAATTCTTCAACAACTTATTACTCAAAACTGCCAAATAAAATCATGCGATATGGTCGAATTGATGAAGCTGTCAAAGGGTTGCTGCTTCTTATAAAAGTTTTCTTTATATCATACAATTGCTTTAACAATGAAGTTTTAAAATCTGCTCTCAAAAAAAACTTTACCCACTTTATCAAAACAAATGTCTAAAATATTACACTATCATTGCAGATACAATATTTTATTAGTAACCGAAGAATATTCTAATAGAAATTTCTCAGCAATCAAGAAAACAAGAAAACTGACGATACTTCACCTGAAGAGCATAATTTTTTGAGATTCTTTCCACCATATAAGGTACTGTGGTTTGAAAGATTTCTTTAAATGTTAATGGGTTCATCATTGTGAAGACACCTGCAAAATGTTCCAGCACTTCCTTCTCTTCTTTCATTCTAACAGTCTGACAGTTTGCTACCCGAATGTAGGTCTGCCCATTCCCTGCTATCTGCACCTAGAGTAAGAAAAAGGTTTTATTACTTTACTCTCAGACAGAAAGCCAGCTAACAAACTAAACTACACAAACTAAAACTCTATTTCAGAACTTACAATATATACCCCCTTGAAAATGGCCTTCAATTTTAGGAGCCATGTTATGCTTAGGGCTTATATAAAGTGCTTTAGATTGGAAAATGTCCTGAAAATAAATTCTACCTCAGTAAGACATTTTACAACGATGGTTATTTATTTATTAGGTGCTTACTAAGTGTCAAGTACTGGGGCAGATACAATATAAACAGATCAGATACAGTCTCTGTCCTACCAAGAGCTCACAGTTCTAAGAGGGAGGGAGAACAGGCAATTCATGCTGATTTTACAGTTGAGGAAACAAAAACAGAGATGTTAAGTGACTTGCCCAAGGCCTGACAACATAAACAACTGGCAAAGTCAGGATTAGCCCTGGGTCTCCTGTCTCCCAATTCTGTTCTCTTTCTTCCACTGCTTTCCGAATGCCAGAGAGTTCTACGACCACATTACTCTGCATCACTCATCACCGCATCACTGAATGCAGCATGCATTCAGTGTACAAGTCTAAGTGGCTCAAGAGAACATTAAAAAAAAAAACCCGGAAACATTTTCTGAACAGAGCAGCTAGTTCTCTGGCTAAGACACCCACCTGATAAATATCTAGAGCCTGCATAGCATATTTCACAAGCTTTATGTAAATCTGGGTCTCCTTAGGCTGCAACTGTTTGTTGGGAATGAATTGTGCTTCTGCAAAAATAAGGGTTACACACGTAAGTACGGCTTTTACTCAGAAAATTGAAATTATTAATTGAATGTAAGTAATTAAGATGCCGCATTACCACCGGGTGCTTTACACGACGTTATGCCCCACGTAATTGTCTTGACACCACAAACCAAAGTTTTTACCAAACTCCGGCAATCAGTGACTTGGAATGTCTGCTTGTCTTCTTTCTCCTTTTCTCCTTGTTTCTCAAAAACAGGCACTGGAGCTGGAGCAACAGAGGCAGCTGGGGCTGGCGATGGAGCCGGGGCCGGAGCTGTGGGGGCTGTCGGGACCCCCGGCAGGGCGGCTTCTGCTGCTCCAAGTTCTGACTGAGGTTTACATTTTTTAAAAATGGCAGATAACTGGTAGCGGGCAATAGTGTGGAATTTAAGGACAAAAACCTTAGAGGAAAAAAACAAACTCTTAATAAATGTGACAGCTGCAGGAAATCAATCAGTACACAGTACCTACTGAATGAGGAGCACCAAACTAAACGCTTGGGAAAGTGCAATACAACCAAGTTGACAGACGCTTTCCCCGCCCATAAGGAGCTTACAGTCTAGATGGGTGACAGACATTAATATAAATAAATTATGGATATGTACAAAAGTGCTGTGGGGCTGAGGGTAGAATGATTATCAAGTGCTTAAATGGAAATAGCTTTCACTAAAACAAAAGTCTGAGAAATAATCAAATTAGCCTAAACTACCCGAAATACTTCCTGGCTTTCGATTTTCTTATTGATTTTCTTATTTTTAAAATTGCTTTTTTTCCTGCAACAACATACCTAAAAATTGTACCCATGTATGGTCACTTTCCCAATTGAACATATGCATGAATTGATGAAGTACATACTGATGAAGTTGGCACTTCTCCCAATAATGTATAATGTTCAAAAAAAAAAAAACCCACTAAGCAAGAATTTCAAAATCTGACAGTTAAGAAAACTGAGGGAAGACAGTTTCATCTTTTACCTTAAAAATAAAATTCATACCTCTAACATCCTCATTAGGATGTCTCTCCCATTTCCATTTTCTTGCTCACTTTTTGAACGGATGCAATCTACGAGATTTAGCAATAGTTTGCAAGACATGGTCTGAATACTACTAGGTAATGATTCATCGTCAATATTCTTGGCAAAGAGCTGGACAGCAAGGGAGAGGTCGTTTAGTGGTAAGTGCTGACGAACGTGGTGCACCAGATCTGCCAGGGTGCTGTAGGCAAGTGGCCTAAAATGACAGAAATGGTGGTTTTTATTTTCTCTTATCTACTTTTTTAAAAGTTTATACATTTCATCTCTCATTTTTCCCTTCACCAAAATCATTTGATTTGTACTTAACACTACGGAGTAACTGTTGTCCAACCCAGAATTCAACTTAAGAATTTGCTATTACCCCATTTTACCTTTTCAGAGGCATTTTTATAATGTTTTTATAAACATTCATTTTAAAAATGACATCTTTTATATATTTTCATTTGACCATAAAACTCAAGGAACAACTGCATATATAACTGGTTGATCGAGATAAAATATTTAAGTTTGTTCTGCAAAAGTTTTTGTTGTTCAAAAAGTGGAAAAGTATATGCAATTAGCATTTAATTTCCTTAATTCATATACAGCCATTATGATGCTCAAGCGCTAAATTTCTGGGAAAATCAACACCCTGCCACAAAGTCATTAGCTGGAGAACCACATTTAACATCTATCCTATGGCAATTTACTATTTTTCAGCTGTCCCTCAGAATAAGTATTACATATTTTTACTATGCAAGAACTACCCTCCTCAGTTCAACTCATACTTCAGTTCTCTAGGCTCAACTGATACATTTGATACAATTCATTTAAATATACACATTTCTGGCAATTATTAAGCACAATGGATGAATTAAGGACATAAATAGCTCCACAATGCAAGCTGTAGGCTTAAGGATTCAGAGCCTAAAATACCACGGACTATCACCACTCTTGCCATGCATTCAATTAGTCTCATACCTCAGTGTCTCTCGAGCTGTATATCCAGAGCCAATTAGTATGGATTCATCAAACAGTTTGTCCATGCACGGAATGAATTCTAGAATACAAAATTCATTGCATATCACTGACAAAATCAACTTCACATAATATCATTCATTCAATCATATTTATTGAGCCCTTACTGTGTGCAGAGCATTGTACTAAGCGCTTGGGAGAGTACACTGTAACAATAACTAAAAGTGCTTACATTGAAGCCAAAATGCAATTAGTAAGAACGAAACTAACATTTGAGAATGGGCAGAAGCATTATCTATTTTACAGTTTAGTTCTATTAAACTTCTTATTTGCTAAAGCCATTTCACCTAAAATAGAGTTTTCTCCAATTAGAGAATGTCTTCAAAGATCAACCTGGCCAAGATTACATGACTGGAACGTAACTTTGAGAAGTTGCAAAGGAGTTTATTGGCAAAGAGAGTTGATCCCTGGTCTTAGAGGAATATTTTACTAATTATAGTGAAGAGTTTCCACTGTGCAATAAAGGGCTTTAATGCTCTGCAGTAGGGACATGACTATCTATGACCAGATGTATCCCCATTGCTGTAGCCGCACTAAATGCCCTGTAGTTCACTCTAGGCAGTCAGCTAGTAACTGCAACTTGCCAATCAAGTGTACGAAGTGAGCACTTACTATGGACAGAGCACTGTACTAAATACTTAGGAGAGATCGCAGAGTTTCGCCTAGTGGAAAGAGAATGGACCTGGGAGTCCGTCCCATGAGGAAAAGGGACTGTGTCCAGCCTGATTAACTTGTATCTATCCCAGTGTTTAGGACACTGCTTGACACATAGTAAGCTGCATATGTTGCTTTTGGTTTATTAACAAAAAGGAAAATTTTTCAATCAAAAGGAAACAATTTTGGAGAAATTGAGAAAAACATCAAGACCAAAGCAAAAATTCTTGAGAATTTTTCCATCACTGTAGACAGCACCATCATTCGTCCTGTCTCACAAGCCTACGTAACTTTGGCAGTATTCTCAACTCATCTCTCTTAGTCAACCCTCACATTCAATCTGTCGCCAAATCCTTTCAGTTCCACCTTCACAGCATCGCTAAGCTGTGTGGCACAGTGGAAAGAGCACGGGCTTGGGAGTCAGAGGCCGTGGGTTCTAATCCCGGCTCCGCTATTGGTCTGCTGTGTGACCTAGGGCAAGTCACTTCACTTCTCTGTGCCTTAATTCCTTCATCTGTAAAATGGGGATTAAGACTGTGAGCCCCACGTGGGACAACCTGATGACCTTGTATCTACCCTAGTGCTTAGAACTGTGCTTGGCACATTGTAAGCGCTTAACAAATGCCACCATCATTATTATTATTATTACTACCACTCCAATCTAGGCACTTATCCTATCCCACCTTGAATACTGCATCAGCCTCCTTGCTGATCTCTCCTCACTCCAGTCCATACTTCACCCTGCTGCCCGAATCATTTTTCGACAAAACCATTCAGCCCAATTTTCCCCATTCCTCAAGAACCTTCAGTAGTTGCCTAGCCACCTCCACATCAAACAAAAACCTTACCATTGGCTTTTAAACACTTAATCACCTTGCCCACTGCCCCCCTCCACCTTACCTTCCTGCTTTCCAACTGAAACCAGTCTGTACACTCGCTCCTCTAATGCCAACCTACTCACTGTACCTCAACCTCATCTATCTCACTGCTGCCCCCTCGCCCAAGTCCTCCCTCACGCCTGGAATACCCTCCCTCTTCATATCCAACTGACAATCATTCTTCCCATCCTCAAAGCCTTATTAAAAATACATCTTCTCTAGGAGGTCTGTCCCGACTAAGCCCTCATTTCCTTATCCCATTCCCTTATGCATCCCACTGTACTTGGATTCGCACCCTTTATTCACTCTTTCCTCAGCCCCACAGCATTTATGTATATATCTGTGATTTATTTCTATTTATTTCTGTCTCCCTCTCTAAATTTGGCTTTGGCTTCAAAGTTCTGCATCGCCTTGCCCCCTTCTACCTCACCTCTCTTCTCTCTCTCTACTGCCCATCCCATACACTCCACTCCTCTGCCGCTCACCTCCTCACTGTCCCCTGTTCATGCCTATCTCGCTGTTGACCCCTGGCCCATGTCCTACCACTGTCCTGGAATGCCCTCCCTCCTCACATCCACCAAACTAACTCTCTTCCCCTCTTCAAAGCCCTACCGAGAGCTCAACTCCTCCAAGAGGCCTTCCCAGACTGTGCTCCCCCCTTTTCTCTCTGCTCCCCCTCTCCCCACCCTGTGCTCCTCTCCCTTCCCTGCCCCTCAGCACTGTGCTCATCTGTATATATTATTTTGTTAATGAGATGTACATCCCCTTGATTCTACTTACCTTGATAATCTTGCCTTGTTTTTGTTTTGTTCTGTTTTGCTTTGCTGTCTGTCTCCCCTGTTTAGACTGTGAGCCCATCACTGGGCAGGGATTGTCTCTATCTGTTACCAAATTTACATTCCAAGCACTTAGTACAGTGCTCTGCACATAATAAGCACTCAATAAATACTACTGAATGAATGAATTCATTGTGGGCAGGGAACATTTTTACCAACTGTTATATTGTACTCTCTCAAGCGCTTAATACAGTGCTCTGCATACAATATGCAATATAACTGATTGATAGGATCACTAATTTTGCAAATGTAAAGTTGATTAGGAAATACACACTTTTGCTCACAAATATATTTCCAATTCAGTTGTGCCCCAATACCCAATAAAGAAATTCCATTTCCCAATCCAAGATTTCTGCTGCTCCCCATCCACAAATTACACATTTCATTAGCACCTTTGCTTTTCAGTGTAAAAATCCTCAGACTATCTATTTCCTCCTTTGTATTGAGTCTGAATAAAGATGCACTAAGATAATAGCTCTAGTTTGCTAGGATTTATATGAAAGAAATGAAAATATAAATTAACTAATTTATGAAACAATTCTTCAGACAATAAATATAATCAGCTATCAAGACTCACTGCCTATCATTTCTGAATGGAAAATGGCAATGGTACACAAAGACTACATTAGGTAGAGCATCTTTTTTTTACAGTACTTAAGTGCATACTATGGGCCATGCACTGTACTAAGCGCTGGGGTGGATACAAGATCATCTAGTTGGACACAGTCCCTGATCCACAGGGGGCTCAAATTTTACAGATGAAGTAACTTAGTCAAAGAGAAGTTAAGGACTTGTCCTAGGTCACACAGCGGAAATGTGGTGGAGCTGGAATTAGAACCCAAGTGCTCTGACTCCCAGACCTGTGCTCCTTCCACTAGACAACACTGCTTCTCAAGGCCTAGTGGAATCTTTTCACCCCAAGGATTCAAAACCCCCTAAAAACACAGGTAAACCTGACAGAATTTATAAGGAGGGTTAAGTGCACAAGTAGCTAGTTGAAAGATAAAATAAAAGCTTCTCTGATAGCAAGCTCGGCAGAGAAAATCCTTACCCATCTTGGAATTCTCTCTCCCAGCTTGGGACTCCCAACCATCCCATAACAGCTCTGCCCACTTTAAAAGCCCTCCTGAAATCTCACCTCCAATTAATTCCCATCATCCCAAATCACCTAAACCTCCATCAGCCATCTCTAGCACATACCTATTTATGGCCACGCTCAGCACTTTTGTATATGTTCATTTGAACATATTTGTAAATATTCTCTTCTATTCTATTTGTAAATGTATTGACATCTATCTCCCCCATTAGAATGCAAGCTCCCTGTTGGCAGAAAACATGGCACTTTGTTTTGTTCTTCCTTAGCGCTTCATACAGTGCATGTAACAAGGGGTGCTCAATAAATGCTAGTACTACTTCTATCACATGGAGAAAAATAAAACTGGGAGAGAGCCAACTGTTCAGCTGGTGGAGAAACACTAACATTGATTGAAACTTGGAATTTGAAGGGATTTAATAATTCAAAGGGCAATTTCAAACTCAGTATCTAATGCCAGGATATTTGCCTAGCAATGACAATGATCAATATGATAAGCCCCTTGACAGCACCAGAGTGGCTCGATCACAGGAACAATCAACTGTATCACCCCTCAAGGACTGCAATTTGCAGTGAGGACAGAGAGTTCAATCATCTGATTTAAGCGCTTAGAACAGTGCTTTGCACACAGTAAGCACTCCGTAAATTTAATTAATAATAATTGCAATGAAGAGTGCGTACAATCAGAACCTACTTTTTTGCATTAGAAACTATGGTCCCAAGTAGTCACTTACGCAGGCATGCTTATCACAATTCAAAAGTTAGACAAAAAAAGCTCTAGAAAACTAGCTCCACCAACTATCACCAAATCCATAGAATAGTATATATTATCAATCGACTGCATTTACTGAACACCTACTGAGGACTAAACAATATTCGAAGCACTTGGGAAAATACAACAGTATATATAGCAAGGCACATGTTCTCTGCCCTCAAGGAGTGCAGAATTTAATGGGAAAGATTGATAAAGGTTATTTACAAATGGTGAAAGCAAGCAAAAGAATAAGGACAAACCAAGAAGAGAAATCACTAAGTTATTCACTGCAGCAACAAAAATGTAAATAAGAATATACATATGCACATCTGGGCTTTCCTTATTTGCCCAAATAATAGGCTAACTCCAAAGATCTAAAGAAAGGATACATTCAGTAGAACTAAAACTGAGCATTATTTAAAATGAGAGCCTGTTGATACCACATTTCGAAGAATAGAGAAAAAGCTACATACGGCTCCTTAAATCGGTGGTAAGAATGTGTTTTGCAGCAATCAGAAGTTCCTTTCGGAGGTGTGCAGTTTCTGCTGGGCAGTTTGACAGTAATTGCAACATTCCTTTGACCATTTGCTGGGAATACTTGGCTACCAGATCCTAAAGGAAGCATTAAAAAAACAACAGATGTGCAATAAATCACTGGGGGAAAAAAAGATAGCCCATAATGGTCAGGGATTGACAAGACCTTTGATTTCTGGAACTATTAAAATCGGCTAAAAAAATGTGTAGATACACTGAAATCAACGCTCCTACCCAAACTGTGCAGTAGAAAGAGCATGGAAAAAAGATGCCCTCTATGGGGAGGGTCCTGAGGATACAACAGCCCAGTGTCATGTATAAGGAAGCTAAGTATTTTACAACCAGGATGTTCCTGGCAGCCCAGGGTACCATTTTGGGCTACCAGTTGGCCTCACAAATGGTGCCTGGGACCTAGTGAGTCCAGCAAGTCTGATCCCCGTGTTTTACATTTAAGGATCCCAGTATTCAGCCACTTTTGTCCTCAGCTGAAGAAGGAATGGAAGGCACTCTCAAGAAAAAAGTCCCCCCAAATTCATTTGCTAATAAAAGGATAGCTCTAATTTTCTAGCAATACTAAGATTCCAATTTAACATGTTCCAAAAAAGCAATAATTCCCTAATTTATGCTAATGTTTAACCTATCTTGGGTGGAAATATCTGCCCGAACAATTTGCTGTCTTTAATAGGTGCATTTTCACATTCTCGAAACAAAATTTCATAAAAACACACCAAAGAAAGTCAATTTATGATTAAGACTGTGAGCGCCACATGGGATACAGACTTTGTCCATCCCGATTTACTTGTGTCTATCCCAGCGCTTAGTACAGTGCCTGGCACATAGTGAGCGCTTAAATACCACAATTATTATTTTTATTATTATATGGGTATGGCAGTTTGTGAACAATGACCATATGTCTGGAGTGCTGGGGAGTCTGACGACTGCCCCCTATCAAATACTTTAACAGACAAACCTTGTTCCTGTTGATATTTTCATGTTGAATGCTAACCTTCCTTCATTGTGTTTGTATGATAGTCTTATTTTTCTACAGGTCTATCCTCTCCCAGTTAAGTCTGAGTCCCCTGTGAGCCAGGTATCCCGTCTGATGTGGTTTCTTTTAGTATTTTCCTTTCCTCCCGTTGAGGCTTTGCAAAAGATAACTGCTTAAATGTGAACAGGAGTAATAAATTGTTCCACCAAGTTATACTATTCATCTCTAATAGTCTTTGTCAACAGGTTATTACTACACACAAAGCCCAGGCAAGTTTAAAATCTATTTCACTCACCTGGTAAATTCTTATAATGTAAGCCAAAAATGATAAGGTTTTAATCTGAGCAGCAATGAAGTCAGCATACAACTCTTTATTGTAAAGTTTATGTTGCCTGAAATTAAGAGGAGCAGGTTTTATTAAGTCTTATTCTGGCTTTTTTTTGTTTTGGTTATTGTTTGCTGTTGTTTAATGAAGTCAGTGTTAGGGTACTCCACATTAAAAAAAAAACTATTAAACCAACTAAATGCTTAATTTCCATACAAAACAGATCCCCATAGAATTATACAACGGCACAAACTTCCACACTACCTTTATTTATTTGAAAGATTCTTTAAATCCAAGGGCACTCTCCAAATACCACCCAGAAGAAAATGGCTAACCTGGCAGACCACAAGCTTGCTTCACTAAGAAACTGTCATCTGGGCCAGATATAATTGACTGGCTATTGACAATAGTAACTGGGTTCTATTGCCCATTACCAACACATTCTTTTCTAAAAGGCAAAGTATTTTTCTATGCTTTTAGAACAAAAAATACCTCTCGCTATAAAACAGATTCGAAAGAGCAAAACATCAGTCTGGCTTTACCAAATTTCTAATGACTTAGCAATTTAGAACTTCTGTGAGGCATCAAAATTGAAAACTGCAGTACAAGTTTTCTATGGCAGAGAAACAGCTGAATCTTACCTTGCTTGGGTAGATACCTGAATGATAATGGTATTCATTATCAAGGGCACGAATTCAGCAACCACATTATGAATGTTCAGCTTGTAAAGCTAAAGTGACAAGAAAAAAGGTCAAAAACCTCCCTTTTTCACACTGTTGCTGCAAGCTACTCAGAGCAAAATATTAAACATGGCATCAAAAAAAACTTTTTAGCAGATATGCTGCCTTAGTAATTTCAATAAGAATGTTAAATTTTACTTTAACATCCAATTCTCTTAGCTACCATCTCAGTATAAAAAGGTACAAAACTAAAGATGCGATCCTAGCCATTCAAGACACCTACCTGATACATTAAAACCACAATGATGGGCAACTCAGCCAATACTTTCAAGGACAAAGACCCTCTGGGAATTATGGAATGCTGGAAGGCAAAAAACATTAAGGATTTTGGAAATTATTTTGAAGTTCAAAGAGTAAAAATTCACAAACATTGCTCACCTCTCAGTTACTAAAATTAACTACATACTTTCATCATCTCACTTCTTAAAATAAATTTCAGATCTTCCAAAATGCTCTGGCAACATGAACTGTGAAAAGCATAAAAGTATAGCCAGGCCAATACTTTCTACATAACTTTTTCATACTTTATATGCAGCCTCATGGATCACATGAAAGTACATGGGGAAACATTTATAGAACTTGGGGAAACATCTCTTCCTCAATATGGGACATCAAAGAATTTGAAAGTGAATCCCTGTAACAATACAGTTTCAGTAACATGAAGGAAAGCCTTTGACCATCTAGAGAAGTAGCAAGGTCCAGCGGATAGAACACGGGCCTGAGCGTCAGGAGGATCTGGGTTCTAATCCCGGCTCTCCCACTTCTCTGCTACGTGATCTCGGGCCAGTCACTTCACTTCTCTGGGCTTCAGTTTCCTCATCTGTCAAATGGAGATTAAAATTGTGAGCCCCGTGTAGGACAGGGAGTGTCTAACCTGATTTGCTTGTTTTGTTCCCAGGGCATAGTACAGTACAGTAGGTGAGGAGAAATTTGAAGTGCCTGAGATCAGCCTGGATTTCCACCAGCAGTACTCCATGTGGCATGTGAGCAGGAACAGAGGAAGCAAATTGTGAAATTTTTGATCCAGGGTTCAGAGTTGGTGCAGAAGCAATGGAGGGGCAAGGGGATGAGGAAGCTGAGTTCAGTAGAGGGGGCAGAGTGGAGGATATGGACTTGGGCTTCAAGAGAGGGGTGACTGAACAAGGAATCCAAATGAGGAATGATGGCCTGGGATGAGTGTTTGCGGGGGGAAAGGGGCATCATGAGATGGAAGTGGGAAAGAGGGCAGTTTTCCATGGGGAAAGAGGATAGTGAGTCAGTCAATCATATTTATTGAGTGCTTACTGTGTGCAGAGTTCTTCAGGAAAAGGGGGAGGGGTGTGAGAGAGAAGGCAGGCTAGGAGGTCGTTGTCAGAAAATAGGATTTCAGAGTTGGTGAGGATAGAAATGATATTGAGATCCAGCATGGGTGCAAGTTCATGAGTGGGTGAGACAGTGCTGGAGAACAGCAGAGTTGAGGAACAAGAGGAAGTGGGCAGCTGAAGGGATAGGCTTGCCAACAGCCTGGAAATTGATTGTAAATATGGGCAGCTGCCACACAGGTCGTCAGTGGGTGAGATGGAGGTGGAGCAAGAATTTGAGCAGTTGAGTGAGAGGAAGTAGGGAGCTGAGAGATCATCGGGAACCCATGCGGTCACTGAAGTCCCCGAAGACCAGTGTACAGGGAGGAGGAGGAGGACAGAAGGAAAGTGCGAACCATGTCAAAATCACTCTGAAAAGCAGAGGAGGGACCCGGGATGCAAACAGTAACTGTACTGGGTAGTAGAAGCAGAATACATGGGTTGCAAAAGAAGAAAATGTGAGGGACGTAAGAGGTGGAATGATGTGATAAGGGCACAGAGGGTAAGGGACGGCCTAGTCCTCCCCCTCTCCAACAATTAGGGGAACGAGAGTTCTCCCTTGGGAGAGAGCTGTACAGTGTCAGTAGCATCTGGAGACGGATCCCAACAAGGAGGAGGAGGAGCAGTGACTGGGTTAGGAAAAAGTCAAGAATGAAGAGGACTTTGTCCACAAGGGAGTAGGGAGTTCTTCAGGCCACATCTTGACTGAAAAATAGGGCTAGGGATGGGAAAGAGTGAGGTGATGATACAAGATGTCTGGGGATAAGGTGATTTTTTGGGGGGGGGGAGGGGAGGAGGCACAAGAATGACATGGATGCAGCTAGCAGAGGGTAGAGTAGGAGAGGTTGGGGAAAAAATCCTGCAGCTTTTATTCTTTGGTCCTGAATGGCTGCCACTTCCAGCCCACTCTCTCTCTTATCCCTAACCAATATGTTTTAGCCTTAGCACTTGGCAGCGCAGGTAATGATATTTTCCTTCTAGGAACTGGCACACACCAAAATTCTGTGGCTTGGCTAACAATACATAGCTAGTCGGATCTCCAGCTCTTTGTGGGCAGAAATAGTGTCTACCAACTCTACTATATTGTACTTCCCCAAGTGCTTAATACAGTACACAGAGCAAGTGCTCAATAAATACCATTGACTGTATATAATAATAATTGGGATACTTGTTTAGAGCTTATTATGTATCAAGCACTCTACTAAGAGCTGGAGTAGTTACAAAATAATCAGGTCAGACACAAAACATATCTCACACAGGGTTCACAGTCTAAGGGGGAGAGAGGCCAGATATTTAATCTCCAACTAAGAGATGAAGAAACTGAGGCACAGAAAAGTGAAGTGACTTTCCCAAGACTACATAATAGGCAAGTGGTAGAGTCAAGCTTAGAAGTCAGATCCTCTGATTCCCAGGTCTGGGTTCTTTCAAATAGGCCATGCTGCTTCTCTAGTACACTGCTACTTCCTATAGACTGAAATAAACCTATATTATAGGAAACGTCTTTCTTATCTCTGCTGGGTGGCTATGCTTTATTGCTTCACAGCTCCAGGGTATCATAGACTATGCTTCTGATATACATCCAATGCTTTAAAAGTTACAAATCATTTTAAGAAAATAGTAATATGAAGATTTTAAAAGAGGAAGAAGTTAGACCTCTATCCCTGCAAGTACAAAGGATGAAAAGGTGGCAGAAGAAGGGAGACCTACCGTCCTTGTCTCACTATCATCCCGTTCAGGATTGACTTTCACAGCAAGTGTTGTTATCATTCCAACCATTTCTGGAGAAGGAACAGTATTCTCGGGTATTACTTGGGGATTCTCAAAATAACGATTCTATTTATCCAAGAAAAAGAAAAAAAAGAACAAGTCAGATTTTTCCAAATGAAAGAACAACCGTAAATAAAGTATAGCTGAAATTCTTCCAAACGAGCCATGCATATATGTGCAAAACAAATTAGCTACTTAAATGCAATGGGTGAGACCTCTATATTGATGCAATGTGTTTATAATTGCATCATTTTGCACTACCTGCGATCAAATTCATCATTTTTCTGTCCTACCAGGGAAGTTTTTCCAACTGTATAAATTAGAACCTGATACACAAATGTAGACTTCATGTGAGAAGCACAAGCGCTTAGAAAAATCTAACCATTATTGATGCAGCTAACTCTTCAGCCTGCAATTACAGAAAACAAAATTGTATCCTAGCTCTCTTCCCTGATCCTACTGATTTTTTTTTCTAGTCTGTAAAGGAGAGTACTTAAATAGTACGAATATTTATATTTCACCATAGCAAGAGATTTATATGCCAAGATGATCTTAACATTAACAAAACAAAACTCTATACCATTAGAGTTCAAACTCTGCGTCGCTAATAATAATCAGCAAGATAAGGACGGGGTTCTGGTGTTATCACATAGCTCTCAATTTGATGTGTGCATGAGTACTTTTATAGCAGAAGATTAATTCAACTACTTTATCCTATGGTAAGAAAAGGTGTCATCATTTTCAAGATGGAGAAATGAACTTCATATTTTAATCATGTCTGAATTTTAAAAAGGAAAGGATTTAAGTAAGTGGGCACAGACCACACAAGTCAATGTAATGAACATGTCTTCACACCTAAAGTTAAAATCCAATTTTCAAGTCCACTCTCGTCCATTTGCAAGCTCTCTCTCGCGCTCGCTCCCTCTCCCCCAACTCCTTTTCTCCTTTCTTTCCTCTCTTTGCCAGACATGTCCTATCCCTTGCCAGCAGCAAGGGGGAATGGAAAGGGGCAGGGAGGAAAGAAAGAACTTTAACTGAGCATGTCCAAAGCATGCTGCTTTTCAGAGTCCTGGCCAAGGAAGGCTAGGGCAGCAGGTCCAGTAGGGAAGATGGGGAAGCCGGAGATGGAGTTAACACAAGCAGTGAATTTCTCTTTGGTCTCAGCTGGGACATACATGTGGCTGTGCGTATGTGAAGGAGGTAGCTTTCTCATTAGTAAGACATTTCCATTCTAAACATGCCAGAGCAAGAAATCATAAGGTTGGTTTTTAAAAGGATTTTAACACATACCACTACTTTTGGAAGCTCCTTGTAGATTTGTTTCACAAAGTCCATAAAGTGATGAATCTAAAAAGTAAGCACATCTATATTAAAAGGCTACACAACTTTAAAGAGGGTAATTCTTATAATCCCCTCTGAGGACACCAAATGGAAGGCAGCAAAACTCAGTCCAAGCACTCTAAAAGTCTGCGGTAGATCCTGGTTATAGTAATATTCAAGGGATCCAGGAAATGAATAGTATTATAACAAGATCTCCTAGGGCTACTGTTGGCATTCAGTTTCTCTCAAATGGAAGTGATTTCCTTCTCACTTCTCCAAGTTGAGTGGAAGTTGGAGGAAGGGGCAGAGAGATTGGCCCCACAAAATGTCTCCCTACCTCAAACTGATAACTCTCAACCAGAGATATGGCTATTACAGTAACAATTCTCCTGCTACCTTTCCTTTATTATCAAGGCCAGTTGGAGTTTTCTCCAACTCCATAGGATCTTCCTTTCCCAAGCTCTACACTTCCTCTGTGAAAGAGGAAGAATCAGGACAGCTCCTGGGTCAGAAATTAAGATCCTTTTTTCAATACTAGAATTGACAGGGGTCAAAGGAAGCCACATAAATCGAATAAAAATACACTGTATCCGATGGGGAACTTGTGGGATCAAGGAGTGAATAATATTACAGGAAAGTTACTGTCCTAGGCAGGCTCATTAAATCAGGTCAAATTGCTGAAAATAAAAATGATAAAACATCTAACAAATACAGCAAGCTTCTTAATTTTACCTACTTAAAGCAATATATATGGAACCATCTTCTAAACACTTGTTGACTATTTTTATACAAAGTTTTAATTTGAAAGTTCCAAATCTATAAAAAAATGTTTCCTTGGACAAAAGTATAAAAAGACTGCCTTCTCAATCTCAAATTGAATTGGGTCATTTATCATAAATAGTGACTTACTTCTTGAGTAATTGGTGGCCTAAATTGCTTGTGCAGTTCAATAATTATCCTCAGACAAATAAGTACATTTTCTTCATTTTCCGTCTAGAATCACAAAAAAAAATAGTTACAATACTGAGCCACAATTTTCCATAAAACTAATCTATCAGACTGCTTCCTACAAAATATTTCTCCAACAAAACCTTGCTTGACATATTGGAAATGAAAACCAATTTCACATCCAGAATTCTCACTGGCCTAAAGGATTTTTGAAGACAGAAATGACTGCAGTGTCAGACCCAATACATTCACACAAATCAAGACTAAACTAAAATTGGTAATGAGCATAAAACCGAAATGAGACCTAACATTCACCGGCAGAGATTGTCGGAGGAGGCTACATGACAGGCTGTACAAGGAACAGCCTTTATAGCAATGTGACAGTGTGGAAGAGATACCATTATGAGAACTCAAGACCCAATACACAGCAACAGTAGCGGCCTGGAGAGCAATCAAAGCCTCTGAAGGACTCTGTTGTTTTCTTTTGCCCCCTGCTCTGTTCTCCACTCTGCAGATCAAATTTTGGCTACCAAGAGTATTTCAGTAGATACACGTATGCATGGTGGCGAAGAGAGAGGTGGGAGGATGGGGCAGGAAGGGTAGGTGTAAGAGGAAAGGGAATCACAGTTTGAGTTAAACAGTGCTGAAAGTAAGCAGGAACCAGGCAAAATCTGACTCCGGTATAAGGAAATATTCCTATACTTCATTATTTCCCCTTTCTATAATGCACTTCCTTGTCTGTCTTGCCCTACAGAGTGCAAGCTCACAGTGGGCAGAGATCACATCAATCAATGGTATTTGTGCATAGCACTTTAGTATGCATTTGGGAGAGAATGATAATAATAATAATAGTGGCATTTGTTAAGCGCTTACTATGTACCAGGCACTGTATTAAGCACTGAGGTGGATATACGCAAATTGGGTTGGACACAGTCCCTGTCCCACATTGGGCTCACAGTCTTAATCCCCATTTTACAGCTGAGGTAATTGAGGCACTAAGAAGGCAAGTTACTTACTCAAGGTCACACAACAGACAACTGGAGGAGCTGGGATTAGAAAGTAGGTTCTTCTGACTCCCAAGCCCGTACTCTATCAACTAGCCCAAGGTGCCTCTCTACAATAGATTTGGGAGACATGTTCCCTACCCAATGCAAGTTCTGTTGCATTGTACTCTAAGTGCTCAAAAAATACCACTGATCGAGTGACTGAGTGAAAGCCCTAGAAAAGGAGTTCCAGCAGTGCAACCGGGGATGCCACACCCCCAAACCCAGCTATCTGCTCTCCTTGGCCACCAGCACCCTGCTCCTACCCTCTACCCCAGTCCAACTGAGGACCTAGCTGCTGCCTGCCCACCCCCCACACAATTCTGCATAAAGTTTACTCTGTTAAAGGGCCTACCACCGTATTGATTCTATCGTGAGCCCAGAATTATAGGGATACACTTTAGAAATGGATTGATTACCTATTATGTACATTATGTGCATCTCCATAATTTAATGTCTGTCTCCCCCTCTAAATGCTAAGCTCCTGGGGGCAGGGAATGTGCCTATCAACTCTGTTGTATTGTACTCTCCCAAGAGCCTTGTCCAGGACTCTGCCCACTGCAAGAACTCATACACTACTGACTGACTGAAAACTCACTGGCCAGTGCCTATGTGGCCCTCCTGCCCCAGCAAAGCCTCCACCACCTGGGAGGCTGGGGCTGCTGCTGTGCTGGTAAGAGTTTTTATTTTAGTTTATCTTTTACTTTCAACACTGGGTAAAAAGGGAGACTGAGGGGAAAAGGGAGGTGAGGGAAATTGCCAGCTGAAAACCTGAAACCACAAAATAGTTAATAAAAATAGACAGACAGCTCCTTCAGCAGGAAACTCTCCAAGAAAGGAGCCTACATTCTAAAAAGGATTTCAGGTTTCTAGTCATAGATTTACAGAGTTAGGCAGGGAGGGTGCCTCCACACTTCCACTTGTCATACAGGCCACGGAGGGGATTTAAAAAAAAAATTAGTGCCTTCACCCCAAGTGAGAACAGGCTGAGGTGAAAATCAAGATGGAAAGAAAAATGCAAACTAGCCTGCTCACCAGCTCTTCCCAAACTAAATAATAACTACACTGGCCAATCTCCCCCTCCCTACTCTCTCATCATAATGCTAAATGACTCTTTCTGCTTGGGCCCCCCCATTTCTATACTTCACAACATCTTTTGCCTTTCTGTTTCTCTCTCCTAATAAATCGTAGCAGTACGTTCTCAGTGTGTACTGCAAGGAGAGCACTGCGACAAAAAAAGTTTTCCACTGAGAATTAAAAACAGTCCTTGGCCCTCAAGGGGTTCAAGATCTAAGAATAGTAAAGACCAGAAAACTCCATCAGTAAAAGAAATAGCAGGTGGACTAAATTTTAAGAAGATACCTCTAGGAAGCGAAACATCACAGACAGAACGTTTTTTGTATGAGGACGAAGATGTTCGTTAGTTGGTATTCTATGGATTATTTCGAGAACTAGCTTCCGCAATTGCTGTTGGGAGAGGAAAAAAAGGAAATAATTAAAAAGGTAAAATGTAAACGTTTTCAAGAGTAAAGAAATCTAAGGGCTTACTCCATACTAGACACCCATCACAAATTTCTAAATAAAACGAAGCAACGGCAGTATAACTATACCACCCTCTTGACCTTAAAGAATGGTTTTACTTTAATATGACAGTATTGTTTTACTTGTACAGCAAGTAGGTTCTCCCTCAACATGTGCTTTCACTACACATGTTTAGCTAGAACTCTGTTGGGGAACTAGAAAAAGATCTTTTGAGAGACGAACCCTATTGGATATGGCAGGACTTGGAGTTGGAAGAAATGGTTGTGGGTATGCCCACAGTCAGAATGACTAAGTTCTGCAACAGAAGTTTTACTTAAAGTACATTTGGCAGGAACGGGATCACTATTTTATAAGAGAACTGGGTATGTGTAATGGCAAATCAGAATCTTCACTGCAGAAATGTTAACTCTCAAGTGTAGGTGAAGAGCAGATTAACTAGACTGCATCTTCTCTTTCTTTTCTCCCTCCACCCCTGCTTTCTTTGTAGTTAATTTTACCGCCCCTTATCTTCACTAGTAGAATCAGTAAAAGGTGATAATGGAATGGATGTTTAGGATGAGAATGCTGACACCAGAAACGGAAACTGGTCTTGAATGATCATCCTATAAGTACGTTTGTGGTCTCTTTCTGTTAGTGTACTCAAAGTGCAAAACTGTATTCACGAATCAGAAACCTATCTCATTTTAAGATTAACATTTAATCTATCCATATCTAAAGCATCCAGTGCTACTATTTAGGTCACAGAAAATTTGAAGCTTAAATGTTAGTTGTCAATATAATCACCCCTCTGCACATATTAATATACTTTGCTTCAAAGCAGAATACATTTTCTTTGAAACTTGAATCTAATCTAAAAACAAGTCAAATGCAAGATGGCTCATTCTCCACCAGACTCTTATTCCTCTATAAAATAAACCTTAGTCATTCAAAAGTGAAATAACCCAGAAAGTACAAGTCCCACTACATCTTTCCCCCTTTGAAGAGGATAAATGGAATTATAAATAGATTACCTGAGCTGGTTTCTCCTGCAGAAACTGAACTTCTCCATCTTGAAGAAATGTAAGAAACCGAGGGATGATATGTTCCAAGAAAGTAGAATACTGAGGTGATGATGTTACATTCTAATTGCACAAAAACAAAAACATGCTTTGAACTAAGTACTGTTATTTTTCTACTTGTTTTCATAATCCACATACTATAGGTACATCTGTGAAACCATATGCAAAGTGAGAGAGGATTCCTTCCCCCCCCCCACCTCACCCCCACAGAATGACAGTGAATGTCTAAATCCAAGAGAATCAAGATGAGGAGAAACTTTCTGCTCTCAGTTTGAGAACACAATTTTAGCATTCTTATTTTTCTGAACATATTTCTTAATATCCAAGATTAATGTATTACCACATAAATACTGAAGGTAAATGAAGAACTATTTACACACTAGTGGTAAACTACAAAATGAATCACAGAGAGCTCAATGATATTCACTGAGCACTTACTGTGTGCAGAGCACTGTAGTAAGCACTTGGGAGAATACAATACAACAGAGTTGGTAGCCACATTCCCTGCCTGCAATGAGATATCAGCTGTTAAGGATCCAAAGTAAACATCTCCAATCCTATTTCAAGTTATTCTTTGCCATGCTCTTCCTCAGCCATCAACAATAGTTTTACCTTATCAAACAGGAAGCAGTGTGGCCTAATGAAAACAGCATGGACCTGGAGGACAGGAAACCTGGGTTCTAATCCCAGCTCTGCCATTGGTCTGTGTGATCTTGGGCAAATCACTTGACTTCTCTATACCTCAGCTACCTTATCTGTAAAACAGAAATTACATCCTACTCCCTCCTGGACTGAAAGCCCCACGTAGGATAGGGACTGTATCCAATCTGATTATCTTGTATCCCTAGACTGTAAGCTCACTGTGGGCAGAGAATGTATCTGCTAACTCTGTGTACTGTACTCTCCCGAAGGCTCAGAAAAGTGTTCTGCTCATAGTAGGTGCTCAGTAAGTACCACTGACAAGGATTTAAAAACAACAAAAAAGTTGCACAGGGCAAACCAGAGCTCCCAAAGGAGTTGCAATAGCACCACAGTCACTGGCCACAGCCAGGACCAAGGGTTTCCCACACTGCTCTGGAGGCGCTCAATCAGCTCTCCCACTTCAACTTAACCTTACTGACCTCCTGCTGCAACCCTACCCAAACACTTGGCTCCCCTAACACCAACCTACTCACTATACTTCAACCTTACAGCCACCCCCTCACCCGTGCCTCTCTCTGGCCTGGAAATCCCTCCTCGTTCATACCTGATTGACCACCCTCCCCACTTTAAAGGTCACATTAAAGTCACATCTCTTCTCAGAGGCTTTCCCTGACTAAGCCCTCATTTCCTCTGTTCGCTCTCCCTCCTATTTGCCCTCCCTACTGGCTGCCTATGACTTCAGTCTATGCTCCTTAAGCACCTCATATGCACTCCATCCATGGTACTTATGTACCGATCTGTATGGTCTGCCATTCCCCTAGCTGTAATATATTTTAATGTTCATCTCCCCTTGTAGACTGTCTGCAGAGATTGTGTCTGCCAATTATTGTACTCTCCCAAATGTCCAGTACAATGCTTTGCACAAAGTAAGCGCTCAAATACCACTGACTGAGTCCCATGACACTTAGCCAGGCTGAGACAAATCCACCTGTTTGTGGCCCATTTAACATTCTGATTTAGGTGAAATCTGGCTTCTCTGTATCAGTAAAAGCCTACAATCTCCCTAACCTGAGGTAGTGCATTAACAGCACATTGGCAACATTTATTCATTCATATTTGAGCATTCGCTTTGTGCAAAGCTCTGTACTGAGCACTTGGGAGAGTACACTATAACAATAAACACATTCCCTGTCCACAACCAGAATCACCCACAAACACTCTCTGACCAAGCTCTCACCCTCTCCCAATGCCCGGGGGAACCCCCAGATATACCGAATCCTGCCTGTCTCCGACCCAGGCTCTGCGGGCTGTTCTTGCCAGCCAAGGAGAAGAGTGGTGAGTGGTAGAGTCAGGGTATGGGCTGGGGTTATTAGCCTCAGACTCCAGCATGGCCGCACCCAACCAGAAATGCCCATGCACATGGAGATTTAGTAGTTCAAATTCAGAAAGGAACTTCAGTCCATAAGGCATGACTAGTCAGTGAGGGAGACTAAACGTATCATGCTCTGATCCACGTGTAGGAAGATATGTACTCTAATTTCTAAAAATTATCATTGGTATTTATCAGCAACACAGAGCATCCTCTGAATAGTCCAAATAATCTACGTTCTTTAGAGGAATTCCTCATCTTGGCAAAGCTATTAAATCCCCTTTTCTAGCCCTTAAAAGAGGCTATTTTGATAAGCTCCAGGCCCTCAATACTAATTTCCAGCTTTCACGAACAATACGCTTGTTCTCGCCAATTATTCACAAGGATGAAGTCAGGAAGCTGGGTCCAAGACCATTTTCCTGCCCGTTCCTGAATCAGTTTCCCTTGCCCCCCGGGAAGTGGATGCCAAAGCTTCCTCACCTGCCCACCACCATCCTCACACACGCGCTGCTACCCGGCTCTCTCTCGCCTCTGTCCCCGTGCCCCAATTCAGGAAGTTGCCATGCTTCCCTGGACCAGTTCCCACTTTCCTCCGCAGCCCAGGCTGCAGCTCTACCGTCCTGGGGCTCTGGAGAGTTGCCACAGTGGTCAGGGGCCTGGGCTGACAGCAGCACCACCACTGCCACAGAAAACAAAACCGATCCCCTGAGCGAGTTGGGGTAACAAAGGAAGTGAGTAATCTGAGCATGTGGACGTGGCTCAGTTTTTTATGTATGCAGTTAAAGAGAGCGGGCCGGCACCCCAAATCCCAAATTTGCAGCTCAAACATCAGCTCTAGCTATTTCCGATGGTATTTGGTTAAGTGCTCACTATGTGACAAGCACTATTCAAAACGCTGGGGTAGATACAAGATAATCAGGTTGGACACAGCCATTTGACCATCACTTCCAATCCAGCTTGGCGGTACTGTACTTTTGTCTTCAGTCACGAAAGTGTGGGACATGGGAAGCAGGCCAGGGAGGCAGAGGACCTGGGTTCTAACCATGGCTCTGCCACTTGCCTCCAGTGTGATCTTGGGCAAATTGGTTAATTTCTTTGTGCCTCAGTAACTTCATCTGCAAAATGGGGATTAAATCCTCCTCTGTAACCAATTTAGACTGTGAGGCCCATGTGGGACAGGGACTGTGTCTTACCTGATTATCTTGTAACTAGACTGGTGCTTAATACAGTGCCTGACGCTGTTAACAAGTACCTTTAAGTCTGACAGAGTGGATATCTTCAATTTTATGAGGACAGTTCATGGTTTCAGGGACATCCCCTCAATTAACACACCGTATTAAATTGTTCCATCACAAACCAAAATGTTAATGGCAGTAACTTCCTAGCCATTCCTCTGGAGTTGAGCTGGTGGTTTTCTGGACAGTTCTAGTCCTGGCTGCTCAGAATTTTTTTCATTACAGAGATTTCTATTTTACAGTTTTGTAAAGGAAAGACACTTCCTTACTAGAGGAAAAGTCACATCTTCTAATTATTTGATCAGTAAATCTGACTCCATAAAGGGAAAGCAATTCTCCCAAGATCTCCTGGTCTTCAAATGAATTCTAATAATGTATGACCCAAGTATTTGCCCATAGGTGTTATTTTCCAAATTCAAGATCAGCATGTTTTTGTGACTGTACATAGGAACAGTCAAAGTCACAAGTAACTGCCATCTGAGCAAAGCTCTGAACTTTAAGTGTGCATCCTGTTTGTTGTCATCTGCAATAATGTTCTATAAGCAGTTGGAATAAAATCCTGGAAACAAAGACAGTGAGTAACATTTTTGCAAATGCTAGTTTAGAAGGAAATTAAATAGCAAACTAAAAACTCAGAGACCACCATTACATATGGGCACCACCATGGCGACTGGCTTCAAAAGTTGAAAGTTTAAAACGTACCTCAAAATTTTCACTAACTTCTTGCATCATTTTCAATTTGGTTTCATCCGCTATAAAAGAATGCAATTATTGAAGAATGATTTTAAGAACTTAATGCTTGCATTTAAATTTTAAAAAGAGACACAGAAGCCATCAGATCTTATCAGTTTGAATATCATAGCCCTAGATAAAAGGTACTTGAGTCCCTAGCTCCACTCAAATACATGCATGTCTTCAGTGAGCACACGCACACACAAACGCACACACTCACACAAAAACACACCTTTTATACCTTTGTAGGGCTCCAACAGATAATGCTCATCATGTTGCTTCTCCACAATCAAGACCAAATGAAAACCAACGTATCACCATGCCCTCTCCTAAGTAACAGAAAACTCAACTTACGTGTATTTACATCCGTCAGAGCAGCTACAAACTGAAGGTACTTTTTCATCAACGTGGTTTGGTCAACCACCGTGGCCCCTTGGGTTGCCACAAACGCCATTTTTCTTTCGAGTTAGTTTCTTTCTCTTAAGAGAACAGAGTCGGGGCCATGAGAATACTTAACCTAAGGAAAAGGTAGACTGTTAGCAAAGGCTGTGTCTGAGCAACTGTGAGTCTGAGAAACATATTCCCTCACCAATGCCCCTACTCGCAGAGATGCCACCAAGGAGGAAGGGGGGTTGTCTGGAGGGGTGACTTTTCTTCCTCCTCACCTGAGCCCCCTTTCCCTTGGCTATCACTCAGAAGGGGACTAATTCTCCTAGCCCCTTTTTCAGTGAGCTCTGGGCAGAGGCCTCACTTGCCAAGGCCGACCTGTCTTCGGGCTTCAAAAACAGCTGCCAACAGTGATGCTGTGCCTACGAGCGTATAGGGAGAATCCGAGGCACACTGCAGCCATGAAAATACAGTGGCACCACTGTTCAGGTGAGCACTGTTCAGGCAGCGATGGTTAAGGGGGGGGGGGGGGTCAAGGTTTGCCCTGCTTCCATTGGGACACTGTTCTACAGTTGGTTTTTGAGTAATAATAATTAATAGTTATGGTATTTGTTAAGGGCTTACTATGTACCAGGCACTGTACTAAGTGCTGGGGTGGATGTAGCCAAATCGGGTTGGACGCAGTCCCTGTCTCTCATGGGGCTCACAGTCTTAATCTCCATTTTACAGATGAGATAGCTGGGGCACAGAAGTTACGTTACTTGCCCAAGGTCACACAGCAGACACGTGACAGAGCAGGGATTAGGACCCTGACCTTCCGACTCCCAGGCCCGGGGTCTATCCAATATGCCATGCTGTTTCTACTACGCCATACTGCTTAGCGGTTGTGATTAGGGCCCAGCCGCCCGCCCCCTCACCCAGTATTGCCCGTCCCAATGCCATGGAATGGGAGACAGCTGGTAAGGAAAATGGGGTCCAGCCTGAGGCCACGGAG
This sequence comes from Ornithorhynchus anatinus, assembly GCF_004115215.2. NCBI lineage: Eukaryota > Metazoa > Chordata > Mammalia > Monotremata > Ornithorhynchidae > Ornithorhynchus > Ornithorhynchus anatinus. Next base: position 44,251,705 of record NC_041729.1, read on the forward strand.
TGAGACCCTAACAGCAGTGGACACCACCGTGGCCTCATCCATTTTGGAAAGCCATCACTGAGTATGACATTCAGGTTGGCTTCTTAAAGTTGGGTGGGGTGGGAGACTTCTTTTCCACTTCACTGCAAAAAGCAAGAGGAAAGCAAAAGACACCTCAAAGCACAGCACCAATAAATACCCAGTTGTCCTTTGCACAGTTAGACAACCTGGAGCCAGAAAAGAGCAGGATCAACAGAGCCAGGGATATGCTGCCAAGAGCGGCCTTTTCAGGGGCAGAATACCATCACAGGACTTGAAGGCCTGACCTCAGCAATTATCTGGCTAATGGGTACCACCTCTCCAAAACAGGGAGCATCCTCACCCTATCTGGATGAGTCATCCTTTTATCAGGCTGCCTTTACCTGGGTTCTAATTCCGGTTCTGCCACTTGCCTGCCGTGTAACCTTGGGCAATCACTTGACTTCCCTGTGCCTCAGTTTCCTCATCCATAAAATGGGGACCACATACCTGATCTCTTTCCCTTCGACTGTGAGCCCCATGTGGGTCAGGGACTGGGTCTGACCTGATTATCTTCTATTTAACCCAGTGCTTAGTACAGTGCTTGGGACATTATAAACACTTAAATATTATTATCATCAGGTTGTAGAGCCTCACCCAGGGCAGTGTGATAAACCCCACCCCCAGCCAGTCCAAATGCTACACACGGCTTGCTATGGGTAACTGGGTAATCAATCCTCATCACTTTACAGAGCCCCAGTCAGAGGGGGCACACCGTGGAAGTAAGCAGAGCAGAAAAGGCTTAAAACCCATACGCTGCACTATACTAGCTTGGAAAAGTGGGGGAATCACGATTTCCCCAAAAACCTGTTTTAGGATAGGGACAGTGAAAGGAAAAATATAAAGAGAGGCGGCTTACTGCCCGCCTGAGGCCTGGATCTAGTTAGTACACTATTGCTAAGGAAGACTCACTTCCATTGTATAAAACAGTGGAGATTGCAAGAAGTTGGATAATCAAGGCTCCAGCTGCTGTGAGTGAAAGAATGAGCAAAGGAAAGAATCGAGTGAAGATACTGGGATTGAAACATGCATCAGAGCAGTGAGAACTTCACACTTTACTCTGTCTTAGCCAAGGGTTATTTGGCAGAGGAACCCCAGTTTCCTAGATAGCACCCCCTTTCCTTTTTCTAAACCAGGGTCATGAAGCAACATGGAGGCAAAAATAATAATAGTAGTAATAATAATAGTAATAATGGTACAGTCTAAGTACTGGAGTAGATTCAAGCTTATCAGTTTGGACACAGTTCCTGTCCAACATGGGGCTCACAGTCTAGGTAGGAGGGAGTAGGATTTAATCTCCATTGTGTAGATGGGGAAACTGAGGCACAGAGAAGTGACTTGCCCATGCAGCAGATAAGCGGCAGAGACAGGAAGAGAACCCCGTCTCTGACCCATAGGCCCACACTCTTTCCACTAGGTCATGCTGCTTCCCAAAAAAGTTAGATGCTGTCTGCGGATTGCAATATTAAACCCCAAATCCAGCTTTGTTTGAACAGATTTATTCATTTCAAGCAACTCAACAGGTTTTTCTTTGATTCAAAAGAAATCAAAGCATGGTACCTGCTAATAATCTACATGCTCTGAGTTGGAGAGTATTACCATTTTCCAATCGGTGTTTAACAATTCTGCTACCTTCTAAACATTTGCTAGTGTATTTTTTCCTATTGTAATTTATCGCTTTCTCCTTTAACTTACAAACATCCATTCCAATGATGAATGAGTAGAGATGACTTCCTGTTTGATCAATGTAAAAATCATGCACAAAGGCTAGAGGCTTTGTCCACCTGAATTTTTTTTTTTAATTGTAATTTACCAAATAAGCTTTTTAGTATCAACTTTCAGGTTTCATTTTCCTTTCAGCAAGCTCTAAATAAATGAACATCCACTCTTCTGTTCACTCCTGATTATACAGCTACCACATTACTGACATGCGATACATATTAAGAATTTGCTTTCAAGTGCCTCAATATGTTCTACAGAGTACAAAAAAACTACAAAGCAATAAACTGGGAAATAAAAAACTTTCTGAAACGACACTCATTCTTCCCCCCTTTCAAGCTCAATATGCCTCTCACATCTGATGTTTCTCTCCTCGCTACCCCGACAATCTTCTGTTCAAAGATGCCTACTGATTAAACGGCATATCCCAAAAGTGTCCCTTGTTGAAGAGGCATACTGTGACCACAAAATAAAAGTCACGCACTTTTTCTTGCCCCTTGCTTTTTAGGAAAGCCACTAAGGGTGCTGTCCAAAGTTAGCACTCTGGCTACTTCGGCAAGGGACCACACCCGGGACCGCCTGTGTTTCCTAGGACTTCATTTTAAAGTTGAGAGAAGAGGTACAGGTATGGCCTGCTGCGGGACAGCCGAAAGGACAAGTGCTTGAATTATGCTTTCAGCCACTCACACTCTTTCACGCTGTGCCCGCTGGTATGCATTGTGACATCGCTGACAGGGAGAATGGGTACAGCCTGGGGTCACTGGGCATAATATCATTGAAGCCACAACAGCAGCAGGCACCACTGTGACCTCACCCATTCCCAAAGTCACTGTCAAGTATGACAGTCACAATGCCTTAGTAAGGGGGGGTAGAGGGAGAGGGTGTCAAGTATGACAATCAGAATGCCTTATTAAGGGGCGGGGGGGGGAGTGTTTCAAGGCCTAGTTAAAATCCCTGGGGGAGTAAAATACAACAGAGTTGGCAGGCATGTTCCCTGCTCACAAGGGGCTTTCAGTCTAGAGAGTCAGACAGGAAACTGGGAATAATAATAAAGCTGGTATTTTTTAAGCGCTTTCTATGTGCCAGGCACTGTTCTAAGCCCTGGGGTGGATACATGTAAATCAGGTTGGATGCAGTCCCTGTCCCTTGTGGGGCTCCCGGGCTCAGTCCCCATTTTGCAGATGAGGTAAGTGAGGCCCAGAGAAGTGAAGTGACTGGCTCCAAGTCACGCAACAGACAAGTGGCAGAGTCATTATTAGAACTCATTACCTTCTGACTCCCAGGCCTGGGATCTATCCACTATACCTTGAATCATGCTTCCCCAGGAGGCCCCCGATTTTCTGGACCAGAACTGCAGAATGATAAATACAAGCAAGGTGGTTCACCGAGCTGACTGCCTGGAAGAGAAGCAGCGTGGCTCAGTGGAAAGAGCACGGGCTTGGGAGTCAGAGTTCATGGGTTCCAATTCCGGCTCCGCCGCTTGTCAGCTGGGTGACTTGGGGCAAGTCACTTCACTTCTCTGTGCCTCAGTGACCTCATCTGTAAAATGGGGATTAAGACTGGGAGCCCCATGTGGGACAACCTGATCACCTTGTATCCTCTCCAGCGCTTAGAACAGTTCTTTTCACACAGTAAGCGCTTAACAAATGCCATCATTATTATTATCTAGGTTAAACTTGCTTGTAAACTTGCCTGGATCTTTAACACCTCAAGGACGGGCACTTAGTGACTACCAAGTGACCACTGGATATGGGCTTTATGGGCCTCAAGTGCTTCATTAAGCTACCGCCTGCATTAGCTCTGCTATGGTCAACTCCAGTAGTTATTTAAAAGGCCCAAGACTTTCATGGAGAGCAGAGGCTGCGGGGATAAAGCTGGGGGCAGTGGGGCCTGTGGCAGTGAGCTCACTGTGGGCAGGGAATGTGTCTGTTTGTTGTTATACTGTACTCTCCCAAGCGCTTAGTAAAGTGCTTTGCACACAGTAAGCGCTCAATCGATACAACTGAATCTCTCGGTATGAAAAAGCAGGCCAACCTCCTCGTTGTTGGCCAGGTCGCCCGACCATCCCACAGATAGTATATGTTCCCAGAAACCTGCTCCCTTTGATGCTGACTTGAGGGCACTGGATCTACCCCAAAGTTTAGGGCACAGTAAGCGCTCAGCACCTATTATTCATTCGTTCATTCAATCGTAATTATTGAGTGCTTACTACGTGCAGAAGACTATACTAAGCACTTGGGAAAGTACAATACAGCCATAAGGACAGACATTCCCGCCCCGCAACAAGCTCACAGTCTGGGGGGTGTGGAGGGGGGAGACAGACATCGGTACAAAGCAACTGACATCAACACAAAGAAATAGAATTACAGATATGTACATAAGTGCTGTGGGGCGGAGTAAGAGCAAAGGGAGCAAGTGAGGTGCCGCAGAAGGGAGTGGGAGATGAGGAAAAGTGGGGCTTAGTCTGGGAAGGCCTCTTGGATGAGGTGTCCCTTCGCTAAGGCTCTGAAGGGCGGAAAGCATTACTACTGCTAAGCAGCATGACTTAGTGGAAAGAGCCCGGGCTTGGAAGTCAGAGGTTCTAATCCCAGCTCCGCCACTTGTCTACGGTATGACATCGGGCAAGTCGCTTAACTTCTCTGGGCCTTAGTACCCTCATCTGTGAAAGGGGAATAAAGACTGCAAGCCCCACGTGGGACAACCTGATTAGGCTGTACGTACCCCAGTGCTTAGAACAGTGCTGGGCACACAGTAAGCATGTAAGAAATACCATCATTATTCTTAAATACCAACAGCATCATCGCGCGGGCTGCTGCGGTGGCGCCGCCGCGAGGGGGCGCTGTGGCTGGAGGGGGGCGCTGTGGCCGCCGCGGGGGGGGGGGGGCGCGGTGGCCGCCGCGAGGGGGCGCTGCGGCTGGAGAGGGGCGCTGTGGCCGCCGCGAGGGGGGGCGCTGTGGCCGCCGCGAGGGGGCGTTGTGGTCGCCGCGAGGGGGCGCTGTGGCCTTCGCCGCCGCTAGGGGGCGCTGTGACGGCCGCCGCCGCCGCCTCCCCTACCTGGTCGGTGTGGCCGGGCCGGCGGACCCCAAAGCGGCGGGATGGCGGAGGGGGTGGGGAGCGGCCGCCGGCCGCCCCGAGCCCCCGAACCCCCCGAACCCCGTCCGGCCTCCGGCCTCCCCGGTCCTCCCGGGCCGCGCTTCCCTCCTCCTCCTTTGTTGCCGCCGTCCGAGGGCCGTTGGCGCAGCCCGGGTTCCGCGCTACGGCGTCCGCCGAGGGACAACTCTAAAGCCGCCTTCGCTTTTCCGCCCGGGGAAGCGATGGGGGCGGGGGAGGGAGATCGGGTTGGTGGGGGGGGGGGAGGAAGGGAAATCTTGTCCCGCCCGCCGCCTCTGCCTTCTTTGCTCCTCCCGACCGCAGGCCTCCGCTTTCCCACGCGCGGGGAGGGGGTTGGGGGGGCTCTGGGGGACCCCTCTGCCCTTCCCCCTCCCCCCTTCCCCTCCCCCCCTACCTGCCAAGGGGCCGCCGCCGCCGCCCCCGCCGATCCCCCGACCCCCGGAGCAGCAGGAGCGGCAGGACTGGCAGGACTGGCGGCCCTGGCGGCAGCGGCGGGAGCGGGAGGCCCCATGGCTCCGGGACCCAAGCTGCCGCCCGCCCCCGTCCCCGCCCCCGCTTAAAGCGGCAGCGCCCACCAGACCCCCCAATTCGGCCCCAGCCCCCGCGCATCACCAGCCCCCAGCATCAGCCCCCCACCCAGCCCCAGCTCCGGCCCCCAGCCCCCGCCCCAACTCAACCCCAACCCATCACCAGCCCCAATTCAGCCCCAGCCCCCAGCCCCCGTCCCAACTCATCCCCGCCCCAGCCCCATCCCATCACCAGCCCCAACTCAACCCCCAGCCCAGCCCCTGCGCCATCCCCCGCCCCAGCCCCAACCCATCACCAGCCCCCAGCCCCCGCCCCAACTCATCCCCGTCCCATCACCAGCCCCAACTCAACCCCCAGCCCAGCCCCAGCCCCAGCCCCAACTCATCCCCACCCCAGCCCCAGCCCCAACCCATCACCAGCCCCCAGCCCCCGCCCCAACTCATCCCCGTCCCATCACCAGCCCCAACTCAACCCCCAGCCCAGCCCCTGCGCCATCCCCAGCCCCAGCCCCAACTCATCCCCACCCCAGCCCCAGCCCCAACCCATCACCAGCCCCCAGCCCCCGCCCCAACTCATCCCCGTCCCATCACCAGCCCCAACTCAACCCCCAGCCCAGCCCCTGCGCCATCCCCAGCCCCAGCCCCAACTCATCCCCACCCCAGCCCCAGCCCCAACCCATCACCAGCCCCCAGCCCCCGCCCCAACTCAACCCCAACCCATCACCAGCCCCAATTCAGCCCCAGCCCCCAGCCCCCGTCCCAACTCATCCCCGCCCCAGCCCCATCCCATCACCAGCCCCAACTCAACCCCCAGCCCAGCCCCTGCGCCATCCCCCGCCCCAGCCCCAACCCATCACCAGCCCCCAGCCCCCGCCCCAACTCATCCCCGTCCCATCACCAGCCCCAACTCAACCCCCAGCCCAGCCCCAGCCCCAGCCCCAACTCATCCCCACCCCAGCCCCAGCCCCAACCCATCACCAGCCCCCAGCCCCCGCCCCAACTCATCCCCGTCCCATCACCAGCCCCAACTCAACCCCCAGCCCAGCCCCTGCGCCATCCCCCGCCCCAGCCCCAACTCATCCCCACCCCAGCCCCAGCCCCAACCCATCACCAGCCCCCAGCCCCCGCCCCAACTCATCCCCGTCCCATCACCAGCCCCAACTCAACCCCCAGCCCAGCCCCTGCGCCATCCCCAGCCCCAGCCCCAACTCATCCCCACCCCAGCCCCAGCCCCAACCCATCACCAGCCCCCAGCCCCCGCCCCAACTCAACCCCAACCCATCACCAGCCCCAATTCAGCCCCAGCCCCCAGCCCCCGTCCCAACTCATCCCCGCCCCAGCCCCATCCCATCACCAGCCCCAACTCAACCCCCAGCCCAGCCCCTGCGCCATCCCCCGCCCCAGCCCCAACCCATCACCAGCCCCCAGCCCCGCCCCAACTCATCCCCGTCCCATCACCAGCCCCAACTCAACCCCCAGCCCAGCCCCAGCCCCAGCCCCAACTCATCCCCACCCCAGCCCCAGCCCCAACCCATCACCAGCCCCCAGCCCCCGCCCCAACTCATCCCCGTCCCATCACCAGCCCCAACTCAACCCCCAGCCCAGCCCCTGCGCCATCCCCAGCCCCAGCCCCAACTCATCCCCACCCCAGCCCCAGCCCCAACCCATCACCAGCCCCCAGCCCCCGCCCCAACTCATCCCCAACCCATCACCAGCCCCAACTCAACCCCCAGCCCAGCCCCTGCGCCATCCCCAGCCCCAGCCCCAACTCATCCCCACCCCAGCCCCAGCCCCAACCCATCACCAGCCCCCAGCCCCCGCCCCAACTCATCCCCGTCCCATCACCAGCCCCAACTCAACCCCCAGCCCAGCCCCTGCGCCATCCCCAGCCCCAGCCCCAACTCATCCCCACCCCAGCCCCAGCCCCAACCCATCACCAGCCCCCAGCCCCCGCCCCAACTCATCCCCGTCCCATCACCAGCCCCAACTCAACCCCCAGCCCAGCCCCTGCGCCATCCCCAGCCCCAGCCCCAACTCATCCCCACCCCAGCCCCAGCCCCAACCCATCACCAGCCCCCAGCCCCCGCCCCAACTCAACCCCAACCCATCACCAGCCCCAATTCAGCCCCAGCCCCCAGCCCCCGTCCCAACTCATCCCCGCCCCAGCCCCATCCCATCACCAGCCCCAACTCAACCCCCAGCCCAGCCCCTGCGCCATCCCCCGCCCCAGCCCCAACCCATCACCAGCCCCCAGCCCCCGCCCCAACTCATCCCCGTCCCATCACCAGCCCCAACTCAACCCCCAGCCCAGCCCCTGCGCCGTCCCCAGCACCAGCCCCAACTCAGCCCCAGCCCCAGCCCTCAACCCATCCCCAGCCCCAACTCATCCCCAGCCCCCGCCCCAACTCATCCCGGTCCTATCACCATCCCCAACTCAGCCCCCAGCCCAGCACCAGCCCCAATTCAGCCCCAGCCCCACCCCCACCCATCACCAGCCCCCAGCCCCCACCCCAACTCATCCCCATCCCAGCACCAGCCCCAAGTCAGCCCCAGCCCCAGCCCAGCCCCAGCTCCAACCCATCACCAGCCCCCGCCCCAGGCCCACCTCCAGCCCCAACCCATCACCGGGCCCCACCTCAGCACCAGCCCCAGGCCCAACTCCAGCCCCAACCCATCACCGGGCCCCAACTCAGCCCCAGCCCCAGCCCTAACCCATCACCAGCCCCCAGCCCAGCCCCTGCCCCACCTCAGCACCAGCCCCAGCCCCAACTCATCCACAGCCCCCGCCCCACCTCAGTACCAGCCCCAGGCCCAACTCCAGCCCCAACCCATCATCAGCCCCAGCCCCAGCCCCAGCCCAGCCCCAGCTCCAACCTACCACCAGCCCCAATTCAGCCCCAGCCCCCAACCCATCCCGGCCCCAACTCATCCCCAGCCCCCGCCCCACCTCAGCACCAGCCCCAGGCCCAACTCCAGCCCCAACCCATCACCAGCCCCAACTCAGCCCCAGCCCCAGCCCAGTCCCAACTTCAACCCACCACCAGCCCCCAACCCATCCCCAGCCCCCACCCAGCACCAGCCCCCAACCCATCACCGGCCCCAACTCATCCCCAGCCCCCGCCCCAGGCCCAACTCCAGCCCCATCCCATCACCAGCCCCAGCCCTAACCCATCACCAGCCCCCAGCCCAGCCCCCGCCCCACCTCAGCACCAGCCCCCACCCCACCTCAGCACCAGCCCCAACTCATCCCCAGCCCCCGCCCCACCTCAGCGCCAGCCCCAGGCCCAACTCATCCCCAGCCCAGCCCCCAACCCAACTCCAGCCCCAGCCCCAAATCATCACCAGCCCCAACCCATCACTGGCCCAGCCCCAGCCCTAACCCCAACCCAACTCCATTCCCAGCCCCAGCTCCCAGCCCCAACCCCAGCCCCAGCCCCGACGGGACCTGCTGCAAGGGACAGGGGAAATAAAAGAAAGAAAGGGGGAAACCCAAGGGGGCCCCGGGCCCGGGGCTGACTGTCGGCCCCTCGGGTGCCATCCGTGCGGATCAGAAACACGGCCCCACCAACACTCACTCACTCACTCGTTCATTCAAGCCTATTTACCGAGCGCTTACTGTGTGCAGGGCACCGTACTAGGCCCTCGGAAAGAACAGTTCGGCAACAGAGAGACACAATCCCCACCCAAAAACGGGCTCGTTCATTCGTATTTATTGCGCGTTCAATGTGCGCGGAGCGCTGGACTAAGTGCTTGGGGGAGCATCCTACAACCCGAAAGGTACACATTCCACGCCCCCGTCTCCTGGACCAGGCAATGGGAAATCGAGAAGCTGCAGTGTCAGCAGCGTGGCTTATTGAAAAGAGCACAGACTTAAGAGTCAAAGGTCTTGGGTTCTAATCCTGCCTCGGCCACTTGTCTGCTGTGTGACTTTGGGCAAGTCACTTCACTTCTCCTGGCCTCAGTTCCCTCATCTGTAAAATGGGAATTGTCTATGAGCCCCACGTGGGACAACCCGATTACCTTGTATCTTAGCAAGCACCAACATTAATATTCAGTAGTATTTATTGAGCGCTTACTAGGTGCCGAGCACTGTACTAAGCGCTTGGAATGTGCAATTCAGCAAGAGATAGAGGCAATCCCTGCCCATTGACGGGCTTTTAGCTGTTACGATTAGCTTGTATCTACCACAGAGCTTGGCACGTAGTAAGCACTTAACAAATACCATCATTATTATTCTTGTTATTATCAGCGTGGCTTAGTGCATGGCATAGATAGAGCACAGGGCTGGGAGTCGGAAAGTCATGAGTTCTAATCCTGGATCCACCATTTGTCTGCTATGTGACCCTGGGGAAATCGCTTTGCTTTTCTGTGCCTCAGTCACCTCATCTGTAAAATGGGGATTGAAACTGTGAGCCCCTCTTGAGCTCTGTCCAACTTGATCTGGTTGTATCCACCCCAGCACTTAGTACAGTGCCCGGAGCACAGTAAGCGCTTAAGAAATATCATCATCATTATTATTAGTGGAAAGGGCACAGGCTTGGGAATCAGAGGATTTGGGTTATCCCGGCTCCACACTGGTCTGCTTTGCGACCTTGGGCAAGCCATTCACAACTTCTCTGTGCCTCAGTGACCTCATCTGTAAAATGGGAATAAAGACTGAGCCCCACGTGGGAGAACCTGATCACCTCACATCTACCCCAGAGCTTAGAACAGTGCTTGGCACATAGTAAGCACCTGGCAAATACCATAATTATTAGTATTATTTTCAGAAGAGCCTGAGAAAGGTCCACCCGTCCATCCCAGCACCTATAGAATATCATAATTACCCATTATTATTCAAGAGGCATTTTCCCACAGCCCTCCAGCACTAAAGCCTTTCCACAGCCTTGGGAGGCCTTACTGTTTTTAAGTGCTTTCAGAGAGAGGTTAAGAGTGTCCATTCCTTCCTCCATCAAAACTTCAGTTTCTAATAGAGTATGCATTTCCTCCCTCAGGTTGGTCATGGGTCGTTCCGCTGTCCTCTACCTCTAAAGGAAATTAAAAGAGGTGAAGATTCTGGATAATCACGCTCTTCAAAATCTCGATTACACCAAATTTCTCATTTTGATCCAACTTCAGCCCCGGGATTATGCGACCGGGGGTTATGTTTAACTGGGGCTTTAATTTACCTTGTCCTGCGGCTGCTGTTGTGTTCTGCTAGAATCCCAGCCTCGATTTTAGCCACCGTGGTGGACACGGAACTTATAACAGTTCTACCCCTTGCTAGGTGGCAGGAGCAGGAACCCGAATTTGTGTCTCTCTCACTGACGGCCGAATGGATGTTCCCAGTAGCTGTGAGCTAATTCTCTCTGGGATATCGCTGGTCAACATTGATTGATCAGGCCATCGTGCTAGCCACAGATGGGTACTGCATGGAAAAAAAGAAAAAGAGCCACTGCATGCATTTTGGAGTTTGCTGCATCCTTGTAAATTGCACCCACCACCCCAGCAGGAATACGATTGGTAGAAACAAGTGAGTCCGAGCTGCAAGTCTAAGTCCAACTCCCTCTAGACTGTAAGATCGTTGTAGGCAAGGAGCATGTCTACCAACTAGGTTGTACTGTTTCAAGGACAAAGTAAGCGCTCAATAAATACGACTGACCGAAGTAACACTGTGCAAACCACCAGTTCTGTAATCAATTCCTTCATCCAGTCTCAAAACCGAATCCCTTCTGTCATCCTTGACTAGAGACTCCATCATCACTCGCCATCCCAGAAAAAAACAGAATCCTATTGACCAGGCCGATCCCTATCTCACTGCTTTCATTTTAAGTCACCTTTGGCTAAGAGAACGGCGTCCACCCAATTAGGGGCTGTGAGATTGGCAAAAAAAGTAAGGATAAACACTCTCCACTGTACAGGTGAAATAAACGAAACGGAAAATCTACAACGTCCTCATTTACTGATAAAGACATGAAAAATATCTCTGACCCAAAAGCTTGGGGCCTAAAATAAATTAAGCAGGACCACCAGGAATAAACCTAACGTTTGCCCCCTATCTTTTCCTTTGCCGAAGGAGAGAGGGGAGAGTGAGGAAAGCTCTCGGCTCCGGGAAGCTCCAGTTACCTTCGCTCTTTAAATAACGCCGGGGCGGAACCGACGCGCTCGTTACTCGGTGCTTGTGGAGATGACGAGGACATCTAAGGCCGTCATCCGATGTAGGGTTTGGTAACTACTTGCGAGTTTCACTGCCTTAAATAGTTTGCTCAGACCCTAAGAAGATGTCGGTCCCAATAATTAACAGTCACCGTAGTATCCGTTAAGTGCATACTCTGTGCCGAGCACTCTACTGAGCGCTAGGGTGGATACAAGATGGGACACAGTCCCTGTCTCTCAAGGAGCTCACGGTCTAAGTGGGAGGGAGAACAGGTATCGAATCCCCACGATACAGATGAGGAAACTGAGGCAGAGGGAAGTTAAGTGACTCGTCCCGGGACACACAGCAGAGTGGGGATTAGAACCCGGGTCTCCGGACTCCTAAACCCGTGCTCTTTCCTCCGGGCCGAATTGTCCGTTCCAAGCGCTTAGTACGGTGCTCCGCACATAGTAAGCGCTCAAGAAATACTACTGAATGAATGGGCCACACATCTTCTTCTTCAGAGGCGAAAGACAAAAAACGCCAGGAGGGAATAGATGCCGCCATCAGCAAACGAGCCTTGCACGAGGGACCGTTTTGGGGAGTGCAAGGAGGGGTCGGGACTGTGGATCCCGCATCGATCTTTTCAGCCTCTGGTGATGTCATCTTGGAATACGAAAGGCAACTTCGAACGCAGAGTCATTAAAAAAATAAAGAAAAAGGTTGGACAACGTCCCTCGTAGGTTTATATTAGGAAAGCAGGAAGAACGTGGCTCCCGCTCCTTTGGAGACTTTTTTCTCTGCAGCTCTTTCTCCCCCCGCGGACCCCACCCTCGAGGATGATGTCAGGAAAAGTTGGGAGGGGGGCCGGGAGGAGAGGAGGAGGAGGATGGTTCCGGATGGTGGAGGGAGGCGGGGAATGCGCCCAAGGAACCAAGGAAGGAGGGAGCGGAGGCTGCGGTGGCCCCGGCTGGACAGTAGGTGGCAGCATCGGCGCCCGCCGCGCAGCATCCCAAGCTCGGCATCCCGAGCTCGGCATCCCGAGCTCAGCATCCCAGCTCGGCATCCCGAGCTCGGCATCCCAGCTCGGCATCCCGAGCTCGGCATCCCAGCTCGGCATCCCGAGCTCGGCATCCCAGCGCGGCATCCCAGCGCGGCATCCCGAGCTCGGCATCCCAGCGCGGCATCCCGAGCTCGGCATCCCGAGCTCGGCATCCCAGCTCGGCATCCCGAGCTCAGCATCCCAGCTCGGCATCCCGAGCTCGGCATCCCAGCGCGCCATCCCGAGCTCAGCATCCCCTGCGCATTATCCCAAGCTCAGCCTCCCAACGCAGCCTCCCAGCGCGGCCTCCCGGCTCGGCCTCCCGGCTCGGCATCCCAGCCCGGCATCCCAACGCAGCATCCCAGCTCAGCCTCCCAGCCCGGCATCCCAGCTCAGCCTCCCAGCTCGACATCCCAACGCGGAGGACCAGAGCCCGGCCCGAGCCGAGGATGAGCGAATCCGCCGCCCGGCGCTGAACGACGGCCGCGGCCGGACCGCCTCGCCCATCTGCCCCGAGCCAATGGCCCCGGTGACTTCCCCGGCCTTAAGCTTCCTCCTGCTCCTGCTCCTCCTCCTCCTGCTCCTTCCCCAGGCCAGGCCAGAAGCAGCAGCAGCAGCGGCGGCGGCGGCAGGTAAGGCCGGCTGCCCCTCCCGCCGCCCACTCCTCAGAGGGGAGGCTGCTCCTGAATGGGGGGCAATTGTCCCCGGGTGACTGGCAGGAAAGGCTCCCTGCCCGACCGCGAAGAGCCAGCCTGCGCCAGAGTCACCCTCCGTTTTCCCTTCCTCCGGAGTGTGTCAGGGACACAGCATCATCCTCGTTATTATTTTGCACTTGTATAATTCTTTTCCCTGAAGGACCCTCTAGCCGAGGGCGTTTGTTAAAATCCAATCGGCTTGACTGTCGGGGAGGAAATGATCATCCTGATCCAGATGGACCCGTTAACTCTTAGAGGTGGATGAGGATGGGGCCAGTTTACTTCTGGACTGCCGAACGAGGTGGAAAGTCTCCCCGGTCTTACCGCTAGGACTGACGGAAGAGATTGAGGTTCAGTTTTACTTCCCCTCTTGCCAGACGAATCTCCTTCCTACAAGTGAGGAGGGGAGGGCTCAAGTCCTTACTTAAAGAACCAGCTGTTGTTTTTTTAACCACATTGCAACCTAGCCTTCCCACAGGGACACTCAGTGGTCCATCCTTCTCCCCCACCCAAGGTGTCATAAAAATGTCTTCAGCAACTGGCTCTCAGCCCAACTCCTTCCCTCTCTGTCTCGACGGGATATGCTGTAAATGAGGCTGGTGGAAACTTTATTCTGGGCCACCTGGTAATATCTTTGAGGGTCCACTTTGGTATCTTTAGTACTCAATCATTCAATCAGTGGCATTTGCTGAGCACTTTCTATGTGCAGAGCACGGTGCTGAGGACGTGGGAGAGTACAATACGACAGAGTTGGTAGACACATTCCCTGGTCACAACGAGCTCACAGTACTAATGATGATAATAATGTTGGTATTTGTTAAGCGCTTACTATGTGCAGAGCACTGTTCTAAGCGCTGGGGTAGATACAGGATAATCAGGTTGTCCCAAGTGAGGCTGACTGTCTTAACCCCCATTTTACAGGTGAGGGAACTGAGGCACAGAGAAGTGAAGTGACTTGCCCACGGTCACACAGCTGACAAGTGGCAGAGCTGGGATTCGAACCAGTGACCTCTGAGTCCCAAGCCCGGGCTCGTTCCACTGAGCCACGCTGCTTCACAGTTTAGAGGGAAGGACGGGGAGTTCTCCTCGATCGCAAAATCTGTGTTCTTGATGAACCCCAGGCTCTGAGAAAATTATATTCTAGCAACCAATGGTTCGGGGCAGATGGCTCTAAGATGCTATCGTAACTGACATTTTTCCAAACAGGTTCCTACACCGCCGTATCCTCCACTAGCAGAATGCTTCATGTCTTGCCACTCAGAGTTATTTTATTAAACCAAATACTGTAAAATGGCAAACACATATAGAAAAAAAGAGTGGTATGTGGTACAGTTACAGTAAAATGGAGGCATTGACTGTGAAGAGAACAGTATCACACTTTGAACAACGTCGTGCAGATATGGACAACTATTTCTTCCTACCCTGTATCTATCTGTGCCCATCTATCCATTTTTTTACACCACAACAGGTGTTTGCTGTGGGAACACAATTTTCTCAATCTTCCATAGTGTTATATCCAAATAGCATAATTGTAGTAGAACTGGGGGTACTTGGGCCACTGCTTAGTACAGTGCTTGGCACATAGTAAACTCTTAACAAATATGATGATAATTATTATTATGAATAGTCATAGTATGATGGAGGTGAATCCATTTTTGGGGTGTTTTGCATTTTTAAGGAATCAAAATGTCATTTCCCCTACAGAGCTGCTTTATTCATTAGCCAAATTGGCCATTTGCTTTGGGCCTCCCTTTCTCAGGGATGCCCCCCAAGATCCGCAGAGTGACCACTGTGGCTCACAACAACTCCTGGCTTAGACACTGCCAACTGTCCATCTAAATATCACCCAGGTGGTGGGCAGGGAACTTATCCACCAACTCTGTTGTATTGTACTCTCCCAAGCTCTTAGAACAATGTTCTGCATACAGCAAGTGCTCAGTAAATACCATTGATTGACTGATTGGTGATGGGGCATATCAAGAGGCATACAGAGTTAGGAACACATAACCACTCCAGACAGGACGAGAGATGGAGTGAAGCCTGGCTTCTTGCAGCAAGCCATAACATTGAAGCAGGCGAGTTTGAGGCTGTGGTGTAGCTGGCCACCTTCTACTCACAAGACCCATCAGAACATTAAAAATGCCTTTTCCTTTTTCTTTTTAATGGCATTCGTTAAGCAATTACTATGTGCCGGGCACTGTTCTAAGTGCTGGAGTAGATACAAAGTGGTTGGACACATTCCATGTCCCACATGGGGCTCACAGTTTAAATTCCCATTTTATAGATGAGGTAACTGAGGCTCGGAGATGTTGAATGATTTGCCCAAGGTTACAGAGCAGACAAGTAGTGGAGCCGGGGTTAGAACCCAGGTCCTTCTGACTCTCAGGCCTGCCCTCTATCCACTAGGCCTCACTGCTTTCCTTTAATGTCTTTGCTTATTCAAGAGACACAGCCCCAAATAAATCTGGTTTAATTTATACAAATTTATCTCTGGGGAGGAGGTGACATAATGTACAGTTTTAATCTGCTTATTTAAATTTGAGATTTGTTCAGAGTTTTTCTACACAGTGGGGGCCACCAGCGGAATCGTAGGCTGATCCTCTGAGCTTGCTCACTCTCTCACTCTCTCTGGGTGTCTCTGTCTCTGTCTCTCTATCTTTCTCTGTTTCTCTTCAATTCTCTGTCTTTCTCTCTTCCTTCCTGAATGGGAATGTCGCTATCACGCTTTCCAAACAATGTTGCTGGCATGTCTTAAAGGGAAGAACTGCCGACTTTGGTATCATGGGCTTGAGTTTGAATCTCAGAAAGTCCTTGATCAAGTCCTTCAGTCTTCCTGTAACTTTGTTACTCTCAGAGGCTAAAACTTCCCTTTTAAATTTGTATAAATATTGCTAACTGTTCACCTTTTTCTTAAAGCATCAAATTTAACTTTTAATTATTTTTTAATAGTATTCATTATGAGCTTACTATGTGCCAGACACTGTACTAAGCACTGGAGTAGAGACAAGTTAATCAGATTGGACACAATCCATGTCCCAGGTGAGGCTCATAGTCTAATCCCCCATTTTGCGGATGAGGTAACTAAGGCACAGAGAAGTTAAGAGACTTGCCCAAGGTCACCAAGCCAGGTGGAGCCAGGCTTAGAAGCCAGGTCCTCTGATTCCCAGACCCGTGCTCTTTCCATTGGAATTCCCTGGAATTCTCCAAACTTGAATGCATTTTGTTTGGATGATATAACCTCCATGTTGTCACCTACTACATCACTACATATTATGTGATCATTTATAAGTAACCATCATTTATTAACCAACACCCTTTCTTGAATGCTAGATCAATATCATCCACAGAAGGCACTGAGGCCTGTCATAGTGGCTAAACTATGGACTAGGCAAATTTGATTTTATACTTCATAAGACATGAGAGAGGAAGGTGAATTCAGATCTTCATCAGTAGAGTCATCTTATAGGGATATTGCCACTGTTCTTGTCTGTCCGTCTCCCCCGATTAGACTGTAAGCCCGTCAAACGGCAGGGACTGTCTCTATCTGTTGCCGACTTGTTCATTCCAAGGGCTTAGTACAGTGCTCTGCACATAGTAAGCACTCAATAAATACTATTGAATAGGGATTGTCTCTCTCTGTTGCTGAATTGTGCTTTCCAAGCACTTAATACAAGCTCTACGCACAGTAAGCACTCAATAAATACAATTGAACGAATGAATTTAAGGCCCGAGTCTGCTAGAGGCAGGCCACAGTTAAGCATCAAATGCAGGCTGGGACATCTATAGGTGGTGAAGACGTGGCACATCATTCTCCAAGTTCTGAGCTCTTTTTCTTCTTAAAAGAACCCAAATAGACTTATGCAATTTGGGGACTGAAAAGATAGAACAGAAGGCCTGTGTCCAAAACTGCTAGGGAGAATCTCAACTCTTGGGAATACAAATTTATCTCTGGGGAGGAGGTGATATAATGTACAGTTTTAATCCGCTTATTTAAATTTGAGATTTGTTCAGAGCTTTCCCACAGAGTGGGGCCACGGGTGGAATCGTGGGCTGATCCTCTGAGCTTGCTCACTCTCTCTCTGCTTCTCTCTGTCTTTCTCTATTTCTCTTCAATTCTCTCTCTCTTCCCCTCTCCCTGTCTCTGTTTTTTGTCCACCCAGTTTAGAGTTGTATTTATAGCACAACGCCTCTGCCATCTACACCTCCCTTGTGTCCACTACATCTGCTCTTTCCTTGCCTGAGGATATGAGTTCTGGTCTTCTGTGGATGGGGCGGGCAATGGGAGAGGCGGATTGGCAGAGGTCCGGGGAGAGGTCCGAGCATTCAGTAAGTGAGCTTCCAGCAACTGGATTGCATGTCCTTCGATTTCAAAGTTATTACTGTCTTGTCTGTGGTGCCACTGAGCTTATAAAATGCAATAAAGGGGAAAAAAATCCCTTTGCAACTCCCCTTTAAAAAAAAAAAATTGTTTCAAGAACCAGAGAAGGGGAAAGCCATGAGGGAATGTTGGTTCTCTCAGGCGAAGAGGACTGCTACTCAAGGGACGCCCACCCTCTCTGTGCTCCTCTTGCCCCCACAACAGCAGCCCATCCTGCCAATGTAGAGTTTTGTTTTGGTGGTATTTTGTAAGCGCTTACTACGAGCCAGGCACTGTAATAAGCGCTGGGGTAGATACAAGAAAATTGGGGTAGACATATTCTATGTTCCACATGGGGCTCACAGTCTTAATCTCCATTTTACAGATGCGGTAACTGAGGCACAGAGTTTGAGTTGTCCAGGATCACAAAACAGACAAGGGGCGGAGGGAGGATTAGAACCCAGGTCCTTCAGCCTCCCAGGCCCATGCTGTTTCCATTGGGCCAGGCTGCTTCTCAATGAGACCTTGCCCCACTGTTTGGCGAAGGAAGGCACCATCTGCCATATGCCTTCCTTCTTTCCAGGCCACTGCCGGCTGTTCCAAGCTTAGATTCCCCCTCGGCAATGGGTTGCTCCACTGATGTATTACATCACTCTGTAGAAATTCAGGACAACCGTTCGTGTGCTGACTAAAGCACAGAACTTTCCATGATGTAAACTTCTCTTTCTCCCTACTTTTTACTTCTCTCTGCTGTCCTTTTTCTTTTGCCCCATTAATTCTTTCAGGGAAAAAAAAAGACTAGAGACACTGCATATTAGCTAAAGGCATTTTCTTAGCACTTATCTTTCTCAACCCAAAAAATGACCTTGGTTCTCAAACTGGCATGGCTAAACCTGGGCTGCTCAGAGTCTCGGGAAATGATTCCCATTGGAAGTCATGCTGAGTAATCTTTATTAATAATAATTATTATGGTATTTCTTAAGTGTTTACCATGTACCACACACTGTTCTAAGTCCTGGGGTACATACGAGATAATCAGGTGAGACAGAGTCTCATTGGGCTCGCAGTCTTAAGTAGGAGGGAGAACATTTAGTGAATCCCCATTTTACAGATGAGGAAACATGCAAATTCTGTTGTAGTTTCCCAAATGCTTAGTAGAGTGCTCTCCACATAAGGGCTCAAAAATAATAATAATAATGGTGGTATTTGTTAAGCTCTTACTATATGAAAAGCACTGTTCTAAGAGCTGGGAGGGATACAAGGTGATCAGGTAGTCCCATTTGGGGCTCATAGTTTTAACCCCCATTTTACAGATGAGGTAACTGAGGCCCAGAGAAGTGAAGTGACTTGCCCAAAGTCACACATCTGACAAGCGGCAGAGCCGGGATTAGAACCCATGACCTCTGACTCCCAAGCCCGTGCTCTTTCCACTGAGACACAATACTTCTCCCCAAAGTGTATACTGACCCCAAAGTGATTTAAACTTGCAATCTTCTGATTTGGAGTCAAGACGCCCTACCGTTGTGCCCCGAGGTGATGGAAAGCGTCCTTCGATTGATTGCCTGAGGCACAGAGAAGTTAAGTGACTTACCAGAGGTCACACAGCCAGTAAGTGGAGGAGCTGGGATTAGGACCCAGGTCCTCTGACTCCCAGGCCACTCTGCTACTACTACATTTGGGAAGAGTCAAATCTCACCAGGAAGAACCTATCACATAACTCAGAATGCAGTATCTGAAGCCTCATGGTGCTCCTAATTGAGGAGCAAGGCCAGGTGAAACGCCTTTACTTCCAGGAAAATGTGCTCTTCATTTTGTCTCCGTGTATTTCGGCAGTGAGTTTAGCTGTGTCTCCTGTTCACTATGAACTCTGCTTTCTGGTTCCCAGTTCAGTATGATCTACGCCTCAGCACAGATGGGCCGACCACCACCGGCGCCGACGGGCTGGTGCTTGCCACCCTGATCGCTGGGAATGGTAGCCATGCCGTCTTCCCCGATGACCTCAAACAGTATCGCTTTCACTGGGTCTACAGCCCCCTCCTGCTCACTGGGAAATCCGAGGGGGAATTTAATTCAGCCATCTCTGTGACTGGACAATCACCGGGAGACTTTCCCATCGCCGTCTGGGTCACTCCCGCAGACTGCTGGCTATGCCAGCCATTGGCCAAAGGCTTCACGTTGCTCCATGTTACAGGTGAGTTTCATTCCCATTTGTCAATTTCTCCACAGGCAGGTGACTCTTGATCATCCAAGGCTGTGGTAATGTGGCTGTGGTCTCCTTTTCCACCATCACAAGTAACCAGTTCAATTAAGAAGAAGCACGAGAACCTAATTTGAGTTTGACCCTGCCTGTCCTGAATTAGGGTGCTAATTTTCAAGGAAATGACAGGCAGAAGGGAAGAAAGAGGTGAGAAGTTGTCGGGTGCTTGAATAAAATTCACCAACTCAGTAATCTGCTTCGGAATAATGAGGAGAGACTGATTTGCATTAAACAAGACTGGGAAGGAAGCCTCAAACAAACAAAAAACCAATAGGCTACCATATGAAACCTAAAGTATCAGCTGGAAAGACCCAACCTGTTCTTAAAACACATGGAGCTCGTTAAATGGGGCCTCAGTGTTTAGGATGGGAGAGTCTAATTGTTATGTAGATATGCGTGGTCTGGCCATCCCAAATTGGAATGGGGCAGGAGCAAATTGGGTGGTAGGGGATTTGGGTCTAGGATTGAGGGGTGGGGCAGTGGCGAGGGGGTTTAAGGCCTTGAACTACTCAGCAGTGCAGGCGTTCTGTTCCTTAAATCACCCCTCCCTCCACCCCAAAGTTCTCTTTAGGAAATGTTTCCTGTGATCCTCTACTTGCTATTTGTCCCCTACCTCACTAAAGGACCAACTGCCCCCATGGGGAGGGGTGGGGGCACTCTCAACCACACAGCAGGTGATAATTACTCTTAATTAGCCTACAACAGGAGTTCAAAACCCATGGCTCAGCAGCAAAATCTGGATATTTTTGGAGCCAAATGTGGCTTTCAGGCAGGGCCTCGGGCTACGGGTGAGGGATCCTGCTGAGCGCCCCATAATGTGCTCTGGGTGGCCCGTTGTGGGCCAAAGGAGGAATCATCCGTCCTGAAAGCTGCAGCCAAGGATGAAGAGCCACTGGGATCCTCTGGTCCACTGCTGTCCGGGCCAGGGGAGGGAGAGTTGGAGGAGCCCCAGGGAAGAGAGAAGAGGCAGCCACCCAGGGCCCACCAACCCATCCCAAGAAGGTCACCGATTTGGTCTCCAGCCTTGGGAGCCCTCAAGGGGCTCTGAGGTCCAGCAGACAGTCCTGGATGGGGCCGGACCCTCCCCCCTGGGGCCACCCACCCTGCACCTCTCAGATTGGGGGGCCCCTCACCCTGTACTGCCCAGGGAGGGAGTGCTCACCTTTTGGTGGAGACTCTGGCAGGTTCAGAAATTCTCAGAACCAGAAGGGAAAGAGGGGGCTGCAGGCAGCAGGGGAGGGGAGCAGGGGCCAGGACAGGGGCGTCAGCAAGGGCAGGCAGAGGAGGAAGGGCAGTGCTGGGACCAGGAGCGACAATAGGGGGTGGGGGAAGAGGAGGGGCAGGAACCGGTACGAGGACATTAGCCACAGCAAGGGCAGGAGGAGAAGCAGGGACAAGAGAGGGGCCAGGAAAGGAGCAGCAGCGAGGGGAGGAGGAGGAGGAAGGGCAGGAGTGATGGTAAGGGCAGGACAGAAGTGGCAACGAGAGCAGGAACAGGATCTAGGGAGGTATTCCCCATTCCTCACATCATCCGGAGGAAAATGAATCCCCAGCCGGAACCTTTCACTGGTGTGGGCGGGGAGGGCCAGCGTCCAACTCCAAGCTGGAGAGCATAGGACCCAGCTGGCCCCAGAGACTGCATCGCGGTCCCTGTTGGAAGGGCAGGGTGTTCCTGACCACCGCTGGAGGGTCTGGGTCAGGGAGAGGGAGCCGGGCTGCTCCTGCTGATGCCCATACCTGGCCATGGGGGCACTGCCCAGTGTGTCCCTGTGACAAGAGGAGAGGAAAAAGGCGACTCTGTCACTCAACCCAGTGCCCTTTTCCCACTTTTGTTCTCCTCTCTCTTCCTCCCCCACCTCTCTCCTCCCTTACCCCTACCTCTCCCTTTCCCCTTCCTCCCTGGCAGCAAGAGCCATTGGCAGGAACAGCTGTTGCTATGCACAGCACAGTGATAGAGACACATCACGCTCCATACAGCATGAGGTAATGATGTCACGGGTCCCATGAGGCGGCTCATGGATTGGGGGATTGCAACCCAACTACTCAGAGCTGGAATTGGAACCCGAGATCTCTTCCAGTTGACATAGAGAGATTACTCATTTAGTCAGTTAGCTCCTGGCTCCGTGGCATTAAGGTCTCCAATCAAACTGAACAGGGTGGCAGGTTGTTTCAAACCCAGCTCCTAGCTTTACTTGAACTTGCTTTTATCTTGGGTCTCCTTGCAGAGTTTATAGTCGGGAATCTCATCATGGTCCAGAGAGACGGCATCAGTAGCCAGGCCAAGCAGGGCTCTCGCCTGGCCAGAGACACTACAACGCAAGCATCCTTCGTTCTTCACGATCCCAGTAACTACTTCAAGTCGGCGTCATTCCTCTACAACTGGGACTTTGGAGATGGGTGTGTTTTCCATTCTTTCTGATCGCTGAGATCCTTGGCCGTGGATTCATTGTTGTTACCCTTTGCTGTCATGACCACTCTGAAGGTAGCCAGGGGCTTACTCAAAAGCAGGAAGCAGCGAGGCCTAGTGAAATAATAATAGTGGTATTGATAATTATGGTACTCGTTAAGTGCTTACTATGTGCCAAGCACTGTTCTAAGCACTGGAGTAGAAACAAGTGAATCAGGTTGGACACAGTCCCTGTCCCACATGGGGCTCACAGTCTTAATCCCCATTTTACCGATAAGGTAACTGAGACACAGAGAAGTAAAGTGACTTGCTTGAGGACATACAGCAGACATGTGGTGGAGAACCAGGATTAGAACCCTTCTGACTCCCAGGCCTGTGCTCTTTCCACTATACCATGCTGTTTCCCTGTACAGCTGCACTGGATAGATTAGAGGTTTAATTCTTGAGAGCAAGTTTCTATATTTTTCCCACTGCGTAAGCTGAAATATGGCTAGTGTTTTGCCTCCGGGTTATATTTTCTCATTTGCTTTCCTCATTATTTAAAATGATAATATTTCTTCAAACCATTATTATTTTTTTTAGACTTGCCCTGCTTCTGTGCTTTGAGCTTCCCCAGGGTGGTTCAAGTGATTGAAACTGGGCCAGAGTAACTTCTGAATAAATTCCAAGGCTTTGCTAGCTTTTAAAATACTTGTTCAGGTGGCATTGAGGCCAGCTGATTTACCCCAAGGCTCACCACTGATTCCTGGCAGCTCCTTCCAAAAAACAAGAGCTGGTTTTATAGAGTCTGCAGTTGTTTGTGCTGCGACAAACTCAGTCAACCTATTGGTCCAGCCCCCTGGTGCCCTGAGAGAGAGTTTATTCACCAAACAGAGGGGACTAAATACAGAGTCTGTCCTAGCTACCTAGCAGCATCTTTTGGGACGGGCTAAATTTTAAATACCCTCTCAGGATGGCACCTGGAGAGTTTCCAGTACTCTACCAGTCTCTAAGTATGGAAGGAAGAGTCAAGCAGTGGCATCCCCATTCCATACCTAGCTTGGGCAGTGGCTAGTGAGTGTAAGACGATCTGCTACAAGTCAAAACTCACCTGTGCAGGGCAGCAGCCGCATGGGAGAGAGTCAAGGGCTGAGACTCAAGTTGACTGAGTGGAGTAAGGCAGTGGTGAATGACTTCCATACTTTTTTCAAGAAAACGCTATGTTTACACTACCAGAATGATTGCAGATGGGAGTGGGGCATTCTGGGAGAGATGTGTCCACAGAGTCACTGTGAGACGGAGATGACTAGATTGCATAAGACAAGATCATTTTAAAATGGAAAATTAGATAATGATGAAAACACGGGATTCCAGGTGAGACTTTGCCATTATCATGCATCTATTCCCTTGGTCTGCAGAATTTAGGGGGAGCTCAGAATTTTGCCTCAGCCTTCTCACTGACCTCCCTACTTCCTGCCTCTCCCCTCTCCAGTTCATATTTCTCTCTGCTGCCCAAATCAGTTTTCAAAAAGAGTTCAATCTATATCCCCCACTTCTTGAAAACCTCCAGTAGTTGCCCATCTACCTCAGCCTCAATCAGAAATTCCTTTCCATCAGCTTTAAGGCAATCAATCAGTTCGCCTCCTCCTACCTAATCTTGCAGACTTCCTACTACAACCCAGGATGTACACTCCACTCTTCTAACTCTAACCTATCCTCTGTACCTTCAGCTCATCTATCCCACTGCTGACCCCTTGCCCACAACCTCTCTCAGGCCTGGAACTCCCTCCCTTTCATATCCAACAGTTCACTACTCTCTCCAACTTCAAAGAACTTCACTTCAAAATGATGTCCCGCCCTCCTCCTCCTCCTCCTCCTCCTCCTCCTCTCCTTGCCACTTTCATACCTATCTTTAGGTCACTCCTGAATTTAGGTTGTACCTGAATTTATTTTAACGTTTTTCTCCCCGGCTATATTTTAAATGCCCTGAGAGCAGGGACCATGTCTGCTAATTCTATTGTACTCTCTCAAGTGATGAATATGGGTGTTCTGCACACAGTTAAATGCTGGGTAATTCTATTGATTGATTTGGATTTGTGTAAAGTTTACCTTAACTCAAACTTCTCCCTCTTTTTTCTCTTCTTCTTCCTTGCAACTTCTGAAGTACTCTGACGTACTTGATTAAAAGGACTAAAGCACATTTCAACAATCTGTGTCCAGAGCACGCTAAGGACACAATTGAGGAAGAAACAAGTTACCTATTCTGAAAGAGTTCACAATTTAAGCTCTACACAAATAGTTGGAGGAGAAAGATAAAATGCTTACACTTGTTGATAGAAATATGGAAGAAAAAAGGGATAGGTATAAATTTATATAAATTAAGAAAAACCCTAAGTGGAAAGGGTAAGCTTATAAACATAAGTCCTAAACGTGGCTGTTGGATGGCTATGACCTGGGAAGGAGGAATTTAATTAGGAAATGTCTACTGAAAGAGATGGATTTTTGGAAGATGGAGAAAGCTTTGAAGATGGGGAGAGCAATAACCTGGGGCATCTGAAGCAGGGAGGGAATTCTGGGCAGGAAGAAGGGCATGAGTGAGAGGTTAGGGGTGGGAGAGTAAAGAAGGAGGTACTAGAGGACGATTAATTTGGGGTGTAGTGGGAGAAGAGAGTGGATTAGTGGAACGGACAGTTAATGGAATGGCTTAAAGCCAAATGGCCTGAAGTTTTTGCCTGATGCAGAAAGAAATGGGAAATCATCGAATGTTTTTGAGCACCGAAGAGACGTGCAGACTGACGTTTGAGAAAAATGATCTGAGTAGAGTGAAGTAAGGACAGAGAGGACTATCCTTGATTCTTCTCTCTCTTTCAACCACATATTCAGTCTGTCTCTAAATCCTGTGGCTTCTCTCTACACAACATCTCCAGAATCCATCCCTTCCTCTCTATCCGGATGACTACCATGTTGATTCTGACACTTAACATTTCCAGGCTTGGCTACTGAAATGGCCACATTGCTAATCTTCATGCCTCCAGGCTTTCCCCTCTCCAGTCCATATATATATATATATTTTTTTTAATGAGATTTGTTAAGGGTTACTATTTGCCAGGCACTATACTAAGCACTGGGGTAGGTACAAGATAATCGGATTGGACACCGTTCGTGTCCCACATGGGGTTCACAGTCTTAATCCTCATTTTACAGATGGGGTAACTGAGGCCCAGAGAAATTAAGCGACTTGTCCAACACTACCCGGCAGACAAGTGGCAAAACTGGGATTAGAAGTCAGGTCTTCTAACTCCCAGACCCATGCTTTTTCCATTAAGCAACTTTGCTTCTCTGCTGCCTTCATACTTCGCATTGCTGCCTGAATTGTATTTGTAAAATATCATTCTGCACACGTCTCTGCACTCCTCAAAAGCCTCCAATGATTGTCCATTCCTCCGCACATCAAGCAGAAACTTCTACTGGCTTTAATGCCATCGATCAGTTCTCTCTCTTCTACTTATCCTCTTTCTTTTCCTGTAGCATCAGAATTCAGTCTTCACTCCTCTCAAGCTAACCTACTCATGGTGCATCATTTTTGTCTCTCCTGCCACCCACCTCTTGCTCATTCCCCCCCTTCTGCCTGGAACTTCTTCTTCAGACATTTATGCTCTCATCTTGCAAACTTTATCACTTCCCCCTACCTGTAATTTATTTAAGGGTGTGTCTTCTCTGCTAAACTGTAAATTTTCTAAAGGCAGGGATTTATGTCTTCTAAGTCTATTGTACTTTCCCAAGTGCTCTGCATAGAATAGGCACCCAATAAATATTATTGATTTATTAACTGGAGGCAGGGAGCTCAATGAAGAGGCTGATTCAGTTGTCTAGCAGGGGCCTATCAGGGACATGGACCAGGGTCCTTTTGTGTGGTGGGGAAGAGGTACACCTGGGAAATGAGGAATCTGGGAACTCTGTGTTCTCAATTTGCTTAATACTAATGATAGATCTCCAGTAAGTTTGCACAAGAGACCTTTGGCTGAATAGGATGTGAAAGATAAAACCTTGAAAATCAAATGTTTATGTATGCACATATACGGTTTTTTGGTATTTCATTTTTGGTACATATTTACATTCTTCTTTGAGAATGTAATCACATTTATTGTGTTTTTATCACTTTTAACATTAATATAATCTTGGACCTGGAAAAAGCATTAATGCACTTTACATTATTTCCTGCAAGAAGCTATGCTTCTTGCTTTTTTTGGTATAGTTAAGCGCTTACGTGTGCCAGGCACTGTACTAAGTGCTGGGGTAGATACAAGCTAAATTAGGTTGGATCCAGTCAGTGTCCTACATGGGGCTCACAGCCTAAATCCCCATTTTACAGGCGAGGTAACTGAGGCCCAGAGAAGTGAAGTGACTTGTCCAAGGTCACACATCAGACTTCATTTGATGCTCATGTGCTATATTTTCATGGAAGGAATTCAGAGTACTGAGTCCTGCCATATATCAGTATATGAACCCATCAAACAATCAATAGTATATATTGAGCACTTACAGTGTGTGGAAAACTGTACCAAGTACCTGAGAGAATACAATGGAGGCAAAAAACCCAATCCTTGCCCAAGAAGCATACATTCGAACTGGGGAATCAGGCAGACACATATCATTCACAGTTAGGAGGAAAATAGAGATCTAGCAGCATGCCCCAAGAGAATGGAGATGGATATGTGTTGGAGATATGGTAGTGATTTAGTTCTCTAAGGAAGTGGGTGTAGATGGAGAGAAACAGAAGGTGGCCCAGAGTTCAGGTGTGGGAGGCAGAGGAGGAGACCACACAAGAGATTGAGAATGAGCAGCTCGACAGATAGGAGGAGAACCAAGAGAGGACAGTATCAGTGAAACCAAATTTAGGTTATGTTTCCAGGAGAAGGGGTGGGCAACAGTGTCAAAGGCAGCTGAGAGATGGAGGAGGTTTGGGATGAAGTACAGGCTACTGGATTTGACAAGAAGATGGTCAATGGTGACCTTAGAGAGGGCAGTTTCTGTGGAGCAAAAGGGACAGAAGCCAGATTGGAGGGGATCAAGGGAGAATTGGAGGAGAAAAAGCAGATACAGCAGGTGAAGATAACTTACTCAAGGAATTTGTAGAGGAAAGGTAGGAGAGACAAGTATGGCCCTGATAGTCAAAGGACCTGGGTTGTAATTCTAGCTCTGCCACTTGCCTGCTGTGTGACCTTGGACTACTCACTTCACCTCTCTGTGCCTCAGTTTCCTCACCTGTAGAATGGGGATTCAATAACTGTTCTCCCTCTCACTTACATCATGTATCTTGCCCAACACTTAGTACAGTGCCTGACAAACAGTACTTAATAAATATCACAATTATTAACTATTATTTTTAAGGATTAGCAAAGTCGTGTAAATAATTTCTTACACTGGACAAGACTAACGTTTTCTCATACTGAATGCCCCTTCTAGGACTCAGTTGGTAACAGAAGACTCGTTTGTCTATTATAATTACTCTACGGCTGGAACCTGCACAGTTCATCTCAAAGTTGTGGCTGAATGGAAGCAGTTGAAAAAGTCACCCGACGAGAAAGGCCTAGTGCAGAAAACTGGAGAATTTACTGCCTCGCTGGAGTTACTAGGTAATGTAAATAGCCGCAATCCAAGAGCCTGCATAACTTTCAGCAGTTTAGAGAGTATGCTTTTATACACACAGAAGAACTTTACTGACAGTAAACGAAGATAGTTTGAGTATGTGTATGCCTGAAAAGGCCAATCCACAGTCCTGGCGCACATTAGTCACACAAAAGTTTGTCCCTTGTGTGTTGCTTTAGCATCTTCTGGTGCTGTTCCCTTCTGCCTCTTTGTCCCTCTTGTTCAAAGATGCAGTTACCCTTAAAATTAGTACAATCGTTTCAAAAATCAGTATAAAATAGCCTTTTAGGATAGCCGCTATCACCAGCTAGTCTCTGATACATTATCGAGACAAGAAAGAGTAGCCTTAATGGTTTGATGTTGTTCGTTACAAGACACTTTTTTAAAATACCTGTTAAGAGCATTAACTGCCCCCAATGGTTTTGTGAATCGCTGTGTGAAACAAAGTGGAAACCAAAGTCCCACTGTTACTGGTTTCAAATGTAAAAGCGAATTGCCAAACACTAGACAATCTGAACAGTAAAAAGTTATGGGTGTCTTCTTCAAATGAAGAAAAACAGCTTGAAAACTGCGTAAGTGATGGAGTCAAGAAGATTTTGAAGGTAATGACTTTGATCTTTACAAGCATCCTTCTGATGAAAGGATATAATGTTCTTGGTTTGCCTAAAATGCTGTGAAATGGCGATTTGACTTTGTAATTATAATCTCTGCCTAATTCAGCAGACACCCAATGTGGTGTGCCCGAAAATACATTAATTAAAAAGAAGATATTTGATATTAAATTCCAGAGAAGTTCTGGACTTCCAGGTAACAGGAGAATGGATAGGGCATTCGCAAAAAGAGGGATTCGAAATTCTCCCCATGACTCATCGCTACAGTAAAACAAACGTTGGCTAATGCCCACTTCCTGATGACCTGCTATATTCCTTTTTTTTTTCAGATGCTATTCAAAGTATTCAAGTCTTGGGCTCCAGCGAGACTCATGTAATGCAAACACTAAACTTCTCTCTGCAAATCACTGGCAGGTATGCAGCTGTTTCCAACCTGGCACGGTGTAACTTCTCTATCTTCAGGCTGGGTTCCAGCACGAGGGCTGCCTACTGATTTTTCTCCCCTTAATAGAAATAATAATAATAATAATGGTATTTGTTCAGCGCTTACTATGGCCAGGCACTGTACTAAGCACTGGGGTGTTTACAAGCAAATCGGGTTGGACACAGTCCTTGTCCCATGTGGGGCTCACAGTCTCAATCCCCATTTTACAGATGAGGTAACTGAGGCACAGAGCAGTTAAGTGACTTGCCCAAGGTCACACAGCAGACAAGTGGCAGAAACGAGACTAGGACCCAGGACCTTCTGACTCCCAGGGTCTACCCACTACAACATGCTACTTCCTTAGGGAGTAACCCACCCTCCCTCTTCCTCGGGGTCTCTCTAAAGAGGAGTAAGAATACTGTCTCTCCCTCTTACAAGCAGGGTGTCTTTGCACCCTTAGAAAGCGGTCCCAGGTATGGTGGGTGGTTAAGTCCAAGGACCCTTTCCTCCCTCAAGCTCAAGAGAGCAAGGAGGACGGAGAGGACCACAATGGATGCTTTGGCAAGCTCAGCATGGCTTTATTTTACCATGCCGCCATCTTTACTTTGCCTGAAATACACAGGTGTGCTCTTGAGAATGGTAGTGTCGCCCACATTTGAGACAAACAAAAAGTCGTGGAGCTCTGATGTTGGGGGCCTGGGACATTTCCAAGTCAGACTGCTGGGAATTACTGCCTTAGACAAATCTTAGGTTTAGCCATATAATTACTGCAATGACTGCATGGGGCTTTGCAGATGTAGAGTCCTACGCAGTGCTACCTATTAGCAGAGCATGGTGAAAGAGTAATTTTTGCTTGCCTAAAACCTGGGGCCAAGTAAAAAATTTTACTGGCATGACTGCGGTGTATCTCTGGGCTCTTAAAACAAGTATCTTCAAGCTGAGTCATCTCTATGATCATTTCATGGAGAAAAGCGGGTGGGAATTTTTCAGGCTCATAAAATGTTGCGCTTGACCAGTAAATGTCTTTGGTCTGTGTTAATGTAAAGGGGGAGAATAAGACAACTGAAAACAAAGGTAGTTATTGAGTGCTTACTGTGTGCAGAACACTGTATTAAGTGCTTGGGAGAGTACAATATAACAGCATAATAGGCACATTACCTGCCTACAATGAATTTACAGTCTAGAGGGAAAAATTCAAATGGCCTCCCTGTTAGGGAATGGAATCCTGGCCTCCTGCGGGACAGGTGAAGATACTTGTCACTATACTAAGGAGTATTCTGCATATGGTAAGTGCTCAGCAAATACCATTGCTTGATTGATTTAATTAATTGCAAAGCGTTTTTCCATCTTTAGCATAGTCACTCATTTATTTTGCACTCTTTGGCAGAAAACAGTCAGAAAAAGCAAATCCCAATTGTGCAGCGTGGCCTAGTGAAAAGAGCCCTGGCCTGATAGTCAGTGGACCTGGGTTCGAATCCCGACTCTGACTTGTCTACTGTGTGACCTTGGGCAAATCACTTCTCTGTGCCCCAGTTTCTTCATCTGTCCAGTGGGATTCAATACCTGTTCTTCCTCATACTTAGAATGTGAATACTTGCTCCCTGCTTTTTTGTTTGGTTTTTCTTTTTTTTTCAGGGGTAGTGGTGGTTTGATGTTTAAGTGCTTACTATATGCTAGGTATTGTACTCATCGCTGGGGTAGATACAAGCTAATTAGGTTGGACACAATCCATGTCTCACACGGGGCTCACAGACTTAATCCCCATTTTACAGATGAGGTAACTGAAGCACAGAGAAGGTCACACAGCAGACAAGTGGCAGGGTCTGGATTAGAACCCAGGTCCTCTGACTCCTAGACCCGTGCTCTACAGCATAGAGCACGGGGGCATGGACTGTGTCCAATCTGAATACTTTTTATCTACCCTATTGCTCAGTACATAGTAAGTGCTTAACAGTTAACACTTAGCAATTATAGGGAAGTCTTCCATCAGACCAGATAAACCAAATTTCCACCTCCATAACAAAAACCTGTCATTTTTCTCATTTTGCCCACTCAGTTGAGCCCCTGTGTTGAATGTCATTTTTGGGTATTTTTTCTTTTTTGAACATCTGTACTTTCCAAGCGCCTGGGACAGTGCTGTAAACACAGTAAGCACTCAAATGTGATCAAATTGAATGAATGAATGTATCTTTCCTTCTGAAAATTGCAGCCCCCCGCTGGCCTTGTGTTGGCTGGTGAAGTCGGACTGCATCCCACTGGAAGGAGACGAATGTCACCTGGTGGAAATAAATGGCACCTCCTGCAACGTGAGCCACACCTTCAACGTGCCAGGGCGATACTGCCTCAGTGTGAGGGCCCAGAATGCCGTCAACAGGCTGCATCAGTACCACCCCATCACAGTCGGGGCCACCGGTGAGCTGGAGTGCCCAACCCCGATTTCTCTTCGGTAGCTCTTACTCCCATCTCAGGATAGCTCCTGGAGAGTTTCCAATACTCTACCAGTCTCAGCTACAGGAAAGAATGTCAAGCAGAAGTCTACCCATTCCATCCCTAGCTGGGGCAGTAGCTGGTGAGTGGAAGGCCATCTTCTACAAGTCCAAACTCACCTGTGCTAGGCAGCAGCAGCATGGGAGAGAGTCGAGGGCGGAGAGTCAAGTTTACTACGTGGAAGAAGGAGATGGTAAACCACTTATGTATTTTTACCAAGAAAATGCCATGGATACCCTACCAGAACGATCGCAGATGGAGAGTGGGGAGTTCTGGGAGAGTTGGGGCTATGGAGTCGCTATAGGTCGGAAACGACTCGACGGCATGGCAAGCTCGTTACTGGACGGGCAAGGCCTCACACTGCCCAAGCTAAATCGTCCCCTGCTGCCAACTCGCTTCTCGAGGGCACATTTATGATTAGATCAGCTCTGTGCACTGGCTGGCAAGGGGACATGGAATAACGAGGGCTAGGAGTTGACACTTACAAGGCTCTCCCAGAAGGCCAGGTAACAGGCCCTGCATGCATTACACTTATAGAACGGAAGTCAGATCAATCAGATCATCTTGAGAAGAAGCGTAGCCTAATGGATAGAGCTTGGGCCTGGGAATTAGAAGGACCTGGATTCTAATCCCAGCTCTGCATTGTCTGCTGTTGGACCTTGGGCAAGTTATTCAACTTCTCTGTGCCTCAGTTACCTCATCTGTAAAATGGGGATTAAGACTGTGAGACCCATGTGGGACATGGACTATTTAGCTTGTATCTAGTACAATGCCTGGTACCTAATAAGTGCTTAACAAATACCATTTAAAAATTCAGAACTCTTACTGTAAAGAATTTCATTCATTTGCTCCTATAATATGCTTACGTTTTTACTAGTCTAGGGCTTCTCCAATGATCCAAATTACTGTTAAATCATAAATCCACAAAAAATATACATCCACCTGCAAAGGTGAATTGTTTTGATTTCTCTGCATAACTATGCAATCCTCCCATTGGCTTTGGCTATCATGTGTCGAGTTTTCCTTTTTGTACCATGCCTTAGCTCTTCATGGATTGCCTTCGTAGTGACAGAGTAGCCTACCGGTCTTCAGTGTCTGTCCCTATTTCCTGTAGCTTGGTGTGAAAAATACAACTTTGTTTTGTCCATTTGAGCATGGGATGAGACTGTGGAAAAACAAATAAGTTCCTCATTCTCTTCCACCTTCAGAGAGGTGTCGCTCTATATTCTGGGGCCCAGCTACAGTTTCATGTTCTCTTTCCCAGGGATCCACCCAGCTGTTTTTGCTCTGCCTTGTGTCGCCCTCATCTCTGTGATGCTGGGCCTCATCGTGTATGCGACCTTTCGGAGTACCTCACAGCCAAAGGACCTAGTGGAGGTATGATGGGATTCTCACAGAGGGATGTCTAGTGGGAGGTGGGGAAGGGGAGGGGTCGGCAGATCATAAGGGAGAGGGGTCCTCGAGCTTTTGCCAGCACTAATGAGGAACGGGAGGGTGGAGGTCCACTAACTCAGTTATCAAAAAGCCAGTGAGTCAGTCTACACTTTATGCTGACCACCAATAGTCCTGAAGTAGAAACCTGGGGTGCTTTTTAAAGAATTGACCCCATACCTGTCTTTCACAACATTTCCAAAATCTGCCCTTTGTCTCCATCCACAAGGCCATCGCACTAGCTCAGGAATTTATCTCCCATCGGGATTACAACACCAGCCTCCTCGCTGATCTTTCACATTTCAGCCTCTCCCCTTTCCAGTCCATACTGCACTCTTCTGCCTGGTTGATTTTTCTCTCCCTTCCTTAGAAGCCTCCAGTCATTACCTATCCCTATCTGCACTCAATGGGCACTCTCCCTCCTACTTATCCATCCTCTTCTCCCACTACACCCCACCTCATACTCTTCATTCCTCTCAAGATAACCTACTCACTGTGCCTTGTTCTCCTCTCTTACATTGCTGACCTCTGGCTCGTGCCTTCCGTCCTGTCTGGGACTCCCTCCCCCTTCACATCCAACAGAGCACTGCTCTCCCCATCTTCAATTCCCTTCTGAAATCATATATCCCCCAGAAGAACTTCTCCAATTGATTTCTGATCTCCCCAACTGCTACTTCAACATTTCTATGCCAATTAAGTGCTTAAGAACTCACAAGCCCCCATACCATGTATCTCTATACTCTATTGCTACTCCCTACCTATAATTTATTTTAGCATCCATCTCCCCATCTTAGAGTTTAAGCTTCTCGATGGCAGGCATTATGTCTGCTAATTCTGTTGTACTCTTCCAAGTGCTTAGTACAGTGCTCTGCACACAGTAGAGGATCAATGAATACTCTTGATTGATTGATTATGATCTATAGGGAAAGAAAGAGCTGCATCCAAGATTAGCATCACTACTCCTTGGCTTCTTCCCTACTGCTTTCATATATATCTTGTCTCCCCTATCCTAAAGAAAAATCCTCCCTTGGCCCCACGAATCCCTCCAGTTATCGCCCCATCCCCGTCCTACCATTCTTTTCCAAATTCCTCAGTAATTTGTCTACACCCGCTGCTTTCACTTCCTCTCCTCCAGTTCTCTCCTTCTTAACTGGTTTCCTTCATTCCAGAAAACCTGGCTTCTCAAAGATCATCAGTGATCTTCTTGCCAAATCCAATGACCTCTACTCCATCTTAATCCTCCCCAAACTCAAACTGCCTTCGACACTGTGCATC
The DNA here is from genome assembly GCF_004115215.2 of Ornithorhynchus anatinus. Taxonomy (NCBI): domain Eukaryota; kingdom Metazoa; phylum Chordata; class Mammalia; order Monotremata; family Ornithorhynchidae; genus Ornithorhynchus; species Ornithorhynchus anatinus. Next base: position 44,285,848 of record NC_041729.1, read on the forward strand.
ACCCCCTTCTCCTGGAAACATTATCTAATCCTGGCTTCCCCGACACTGTCCTCTCCTTGTTTTCCTCCTATCTCCCTGGCTGCTTATTTTGAGTCTCTTTCACAGGCTCAAACAATCAGTCTATTGTGTTTATTAAAAGCTTACTCTGGCCAGAGCACTGTACTAAACTCTTGGAAAAGTACAATATAACAGAGTTGGTAGACACACTCCTTGCCCAGAGTGATCTCCTCCTCTGCCTCCCACCCCCTAACTGTGGGGTTACCTCGAGGCTCTGGGTCCCTTTCAATACTCTTAACCTCTCTAAGCCTCAGTTACCTATTCTGTAAAATGGGGATTAGGACTGTGAGCCCTATTTGGGATGGGGACTGTGTCCAACCTTATTATCTCTATTGCAGTGCTTAGTATAGTGCCTGGCAAATAATAATGCAAAATAAATACCATTTAAAAAACATGTCCAAAACAGAGTGCCTCATCTTCCCATCCAAACCCTGTCCTCTTCACTTTCCAATCACAGTAGACAGCATCACCATTCTCCCTGTTTCACAAGCCCATAACCTTGGCATTATCTTCGACTCATCTTTTTCATTCAACCCACAAGCTCAATCTGTAACTAAATGATTGTTTGATAATCAATCAGTGGTATTTTCTGAGTGCTTACCATAGGCAGAGTACTGTACTAAGAGCTTTGGAAAGTACAATACAGCAGAGTTGGTAGGCATGATCCCTTCGCATAAGGAGCTTAAAAGACATTCAGGTATTACAAGGGGGAGCTGAGGGGGAGGGGAGGGTTATGGAGTTAGGTAGTCAGTTGGAAAATGGGTGAGGGCCAGTCAGGGAACCAGCCACTTTAGAGTTTTGGCTACCTGGCATTCACAATTTTCAAATGACTAAAGACCCATAACTTGGTGAGCAGCAAAATAACCAAAAGTTAATATTAATAATCATAAAATGATTATGGCATTTGTTCAGCTTTTACTATATCAACCACTGTTCTAAGTGTTGGGGTAGATACAAGCTAATTCAGTCTGTGAGCTGTCCCACTTGGGGCTCACAGACTGAATCTCCATTTTACAAATGAGATAATTGAGGCACTGAGAAGTTAAGTGATTTGCCCAAAGTCACACAGCAGACAAGTGGAAGAGTCAGAATTAGAACCCAGGTCCTTCTGACTCCCAGGCCACACTCTATCCACTAAGTCATGCTCCTTACAGATCAAGGAGAAGCCAGAGAGCCTGGGTAATCTATAAACCCTGTTGTCTTTCTCTGAATAACAGTGTTGACTATGTTTCTTGAGGCTCTCCACGGCAAAAAAAATCCTCCAGATTCCTCAGAAGGTGGTCAATCTTCTCTTCCAGACAAATCATTAATAAGAAATGTCAACCAGGCCATGCCCTACATTAAGCCCAAGGGGAGGGTGACTGATTCCATGTTTCTTTCCATCTAGGTGGCTGACTTTGATTTTTCTCCCATGTCCGACAAGAGCACGGTTGATTCTGAGGCCGAGGGCAGGTGTGCCTGGGTGTGCTGCAGGTGTTGCCCTCTTCAGGCTCCGCATGGGTATCGAGAGATCATCCGAGAGACCCACGGGCTCCTCCATCCTCTGCACAAACCCGCCAAAACGTACATGGTGTGACACCCCTGCCCAGCTCCAGTGGTCTGTGATCCTTCGAACCACTGACAATGTGCGGGTGGCTCCTTCTGGCAGGTGCAGTCTGCAAAGAAGAAACTCCATCCAGCGACAGAGGGCCTTTCATCCCAGAGTCAGGAAGGAAACTTGAAGCAGAACCTAATGACGTTGCTACTGTAAGCTTCTGTAGGCAGACTCAAGACAGGGCAGGGAATAGCTGAATCATTCACCGTGCCATTTTGTTCCACAGTTCGTCCGCTCCCCCATCCCCCCTGCTTCTAATACCTCGGGGAGTTACAGCACACTAAGTCCATTTCAGAGGCGAAGATGCAGCAGGAATAAAAATCAATGTTGAGTCCTTCCTGCCAACAGCAGAGGAGTAACCTGAGTTATTATTATTGTTAGTATTATTATTATATTTGTTAAGCACTGACTGTGTCCTACGTGTTCTAAGTCCTAGAGTAGGTGCAAGTTCATCAGGTTAGACACAGTCCCTGTCCCAGAGGGGGGCTCACAGTTTAAGAAGGGAGAACAGGTGTTAAATTCCCATTTTACAGTTGAGGAAACTGAGGCACAGAGAAGTTAAATGACTTATGCAAGGTCATATCACAAACAATTGACAGAGTCAAGTTTGGGGCCCAGGTCCTCTGAACCCCAGGCCCATGCTCTTTCCACTAGACCATGCTGTGTCTCAAGAGTCATGATTACTATAAAGCTGGCTGGTATTAGAATTAGGGTGGAAACTGTGATTTATTTTTCAGAGCATAAATAGTCTCTTCCCCAGTGACTTTTCAGCGCCCCAGCCTCTTCCTTCCCCGAGCAGCACTTCTTGCCTGTCATTTTAGTAATCTCATTTCCAGAGATGGGTCGGCTGCTACGGAGATGACTAGCTTCAGAGAATATTAGAAGCTGCACCTACGTACCACCACAGATTTCGAAAAGTTCCTTTTCCTGATTAGGGTATTCAGTGCAGAAGGGCTGGGTTTCAAAGGTGGCTGTAAAGCAAATTCACTTTGAAAATAAAAAGTTGAGTCACCTCACACAGACCTCCCCAATAGCATTTCAACTGAACCGACTCTCATTATAAGCAGTCTCCCTATAAGCAAGAGGCCTTAGAGAGGTGGAGAAAAAACTTCCACAGTCAGCCAAAGAATTCCCCCTGTAAAATCCAAAAGACAACCCTGCAGTTTGCCTCAGCGAGTCTGAAATAGGGTGAGCGTATATTAAGGGCAGACTCGGAAAGAGGAGACACAGGGTAATTGAGCGGTTCAGGATCGAGTGAGGAGACTAGTGAAATGAGGCCAGAATCAGCGGGAGAATTGAATGTCTTCACCTTATAGATCAATGACCTGGAAAAAAGAATGTGCAGTTAGGCAGTGAAGTCACTGACTCAAACCTGAGAGGCCAGTCAATGCAGGAAGAGAGAGCAATTAAGTTCAGCTGAGAGGAGCAAGTGGCCATAAGTATTGGATCAGCCAAGTGAAAAAAATGTTGGGAAATGAAACAAGGGACAGAAAAACATTAACAAGAGATATTCCTGCTGCAATTGTACATTACCAGACAATGGGAAAATGCTGTAACACTGTCATTTAGTTCATTATCCAGAAGTATGCTATAGCTAAAATAAAGCTCATATGCTGAGAGTACACCCAGGGGCATAAAATGTAGTCTTCGCCATTTCTTGTCATACATATGGGCTCTATACTTATTGTTCCATACGATAGCTCGTGGGCCATTTTTTTTTTTTGGTTTTGTTAAGCACTTACCATGTGGCAGTCATTGTACTAAGTGCTGGGGTAGATAAAAGCTAATCTGCGTGGAAACGGTCAATGTTCCACATGGGGCTCCCAGTCTTAATGCCCATTTTACAGATGAGGGGACTAGGGCACAGAGAAGTTAAGTGACTTGCCCAAGGTCACACAGCAGACAAGTAGTGGAGCCAGGATTAGAATCCAGGACCTCTGAGTCCCAGGCCTGTATCGTTTCCACTAGGCCACGATGCTTTGGGCAGGGAATGAAGCTACCAGCTCTACTGTACTCTCTCAAATGATTAATACAGTGCTCTGCACACAGTAAGAGCTCCTGATCTGCCATTTTAACTACTAGGGGCTGGAGGAACGTACTAGTTTCTGGAACCTGACGGTAGGTGGCTTCCCAAGCCCCTTGTAAAATACCTACAAGGGGATAACTGGGGACAGGAGGCCCTTTTTTGGAAACTCCTCTGCTCATAGAAAGGGAGTGTGTTTACCAACTCTGATATAGCAAACTCTTTCAAGTGCTTAGTACAGCATTCTGCATGCTGTAAGAAACAACATGGTCCAGAGAGAAGCAGCGTGGCTTAGTGTATAGAACACGGGCCTGGGAATCAGTGTCATGGGTTCTAAACCCAGTTCTGCCACTTGTCTGCTATGTGGCCTTGGGCATGTCACTTCACTTCTCTGGGTCTCAGTTACCTCATCATATGGGGATTAAGACCGTGAGCCCCCTGAGGGACAGGGACCGTGTCCAATCCGATTTGCTTACATCCACCCCAGCGCTTAGTGTGGTGCCTGGCACATAGTAAGCACTTAACAAATACTGCAATTATTACAATTACTATTATTAATAAATGTGATTGATTAAGCCAAAAAATAATGGCACATAAAGTATCAATTGCTTTCCCAGGCTGGCAGGGGGCACTTTGGAGTGGTCTCTTCTGCCTTGCAGTCTTCCTATCTATTTCCCAGGAACCAGTGCCTGGAGCATTTAAAGGACCATCAGAGTCACCTGCAAAACTCATCAGAGGCTGCTGATTGAGCTGCAAATTCCACTCTCCAAAAGAGTTTAAAGGCAAGCATGAGTCTTGCCAAACTACTGAATCTGGTTCTGAGGAGCTGTGAAAACCAAAGGGAATATGCTGCTCTTTTCACTGAATTCATGCCGGCACATTTTGGGGGAGGACAGAGCAGCAAATCCAGGGAAAGAGAGTGGAGCTGCTTTCTCATTACAGAAACCATTTTGCCAATAAGATCCCTGTCCCTCTGTGGGGAGAGAGGAGGATAAAGGACACCCTCCTGGTCCTTCTGCTCTAAAAAGTAGCAAGGCCTTGGGGGCGTGGAGGGATGTTGCGGGATCTGAATGGGGCAGGGCCACTAGGCCTGGCCCTGCTGTCACTTGTCAGCCTAGGGCTCATCACTGATAAATGACTGAGGAGATCTGGATGGAAAGGGTGAAAGAGGATGGGCATAGTCCGTGCCCAGGATGGAACGCAGCTGGTAGGGATGAGAGAGTGAGATATAAATGCCACTTCCACTGGGGGCGATGGGGGCCAGGGTCATTCATTCAATCATATTTATTGAGCTCTTACTGTATGCAGAGCACTGTACTAAGTGCTTGGGAGAGTACGATACAACAATAAACAGAGACATTCCCTGCCCACAAGCTTACTCCAAGCTTACTCCACCACCATCTCAAGTAGACTCCAACACTCACTAATCCCATATGTCTGACAACCCCCAAGGGTTTTTCTATTCAGGACTGAGAAGCCTCACAATGGTGCCTTTCTGCCCTAATCATGGTATTTAAGCTTGTCCTCTAGACTGTAACCTCACTGTGGGCACGTAACGTGTCTACCAACTCTGTTATATTGTACTCTCCCAAGCACTTAGTACACAGTGGTCTGCCCGCAGTAAGAACTCAATGAATACGATTCATTGATTGGTATTTTTTAAGTGCCTATTATGTGCCAAGTACTGTGTTGGAAGCAGAAGCAGCATGGCACAGTGGATAGAGCACAGGAATGGGAGTCAGAAGATCAGGGGTTCTAATCCTGGCTCTGCCACTTGCCTGCTGTGCAACCTTGGGTAAGACACTTCACTTCTCTGAGCCTCAGTTCCCTCATCTGTAAAATGGGGATTGAGACTGTGAGCTCCAAGTTGGATAAGGACTGTGTCCAACCCAATTTGCTTGTATCTACCCTAGGGCTTAGTACAATGCCTGGCACACAGTAAGCACTTAGCAAACATCACAGGTATTATTATTACTAAGTTCAGGGGAAGATACAGGATAAACAAACTGTACACAGTTCCTGCCCAACATGAGGCTCAGTTTGAAGTGGAGGGAGAATCAGCATTTAAAGTTGATTTTACAGATAAGGAAACTGAGGCCCAGAGAAGTTAAGAGACATCCAAAGTCATACAATGGACAAGTGGTGGAGCCAGGATTAAAACCCAGGACTCCTGACTCCCAGTCCTTTGATGGTCCCTTTAGGCCACACATTTTATCGTGAAGCTGATACCTGTCTGCAGACTTCCTCTTTCCCATACTTGTCCTCTTGCCCCTGGGCAGCCAAAATAAAATAATCTCCAACTTTCTTCCCATTTGATATTAACCCCACACTCAGCCCCTCAGTACTTATATATATCTGCCATTTATTTTACTGTCTGAATCAAGCACAGTCATTTATTGAGCACTTTCTGTGGGCAGAGCTCTGTACTAAGTGCTTGGGAGAGTACAATATCACAGTCAGTAGTCACATTCTCTGCCCACGAGGAACTTATATCCCCTCTAGAAAATAATATAGCATAATGTATATATAGTATATATGTATATATAGTATATATAACATAGAAAATAATAGTATAATGAAAACTCCTTGTGGACAGGGAGCATGCCTACCAACTCTTTTGTATTGTATTCTCCCAAGTGCTTAGTACAGTGTTCTGCACACAGTAAGTGCTCAATAAACACGACTGAATGAATGTTATTGTGCTTCTCATTCTCTTAAGAAAAACCTTGAAAAAACCCACAAAAACCTTCCACCGGTCATATGGATCTGGCCCAGCAGATGGCCTTCTAAGCTTATGAAAGTTTCACTCATCTGCCATTCCTCATCCCTATTGTGCTGCAGAATGAGCAAAAAGATTCAGGCTGGAGATCACTGAATACAGAGAAGCAAGATTGCAGGCGAAGCAAAGTGGCCCTACCAAGCCCACTGGACTGCCTGATTGTAGGGCCTGTTTGTAATAGAAGCGGTACCAGAACTCAGACATGACCTCCAAGCCGAGACCCCTTCATCAGTTGAAGGTGACACATTTGCCTCACTGACCCATAAAAGAAAGATCCTTGTGTGTGTTATTGTTTGGTTTTTTTTACCTAGACACTTTGTTACAAAATGGGGGAGTAGTGTGGCCTAGTGGAAAGAACACTGGGCTGGGAGTCAGAGGACCTGGGTTCTAAATCCTGGTTCCGTTGCTTGTACTGCTGTGTGACCTTGGGCAAATCACTTGACCTCTCTGTGCCTCAGTTCCCACATCTGAAATTGGGGATTAAGACTGGGAGCCCCATGTGGGACATGGACTGTGTCCAATCTGATTAGCTTGTGTCCACCCTAGTGTTTACTACTATGTTATACTGCATTCATTTAATCATATTTACTGAGAGCTTACTGTGCGCAAAGTACTGTACGAATCATTTGGAAGAGTACAATATAACAATGAACACACACATTCCCTGCTCACAGTGAGCTTACAGTCTAGAGAACTGTACTCTCCTAAGCGCTATAGTGCTTTGTACCCAGTACGTGCTCAATAAATATTATTGATTGATAGCTCAATAAATATGATTGATAGTAAGAGCCTAACAAATGCCATTAAAAAAATTAGCCACTCTTCTGAACCATGGTTAGATGACAAAAATGATGTGGGAATTCACTGGGATTGTTCCCCTTTTCATCTCCATCCTCCAGAACTAAGTGAAATGCATCTAGAGAATTGATCTACAGAAATCCACACCATCATACCACCCTAGTCAAACCATCCACATCATCATACCACCCCGCTCCAAACAGAACCACCACTGAGTCAGAAATGAATCAGCAAGGAAACTAAACACCTGGCAAAGCAGGGCTCATCAAAGGATGAATTTGTACTTAGTACAGTAAAGCCTTATTTCTTAGGCTAACAGATGAATTCTCAGGTCACTGCTTGATGCAGGGAGAGAAGTCTGGCTTGGTGACAAGTTAAAAAAAAACTATAACCCCTCAAAGTCTTTCCAAGGCTACCGAAACTTCCTTCCCACTCTTTCTGGGTCAGTGCAATAAGTTCCCAGTTAACCAGGAATGCCAGGTACCCCCCAAAAATACAAAAATTGTGGCAAGTCCCTCTTTTAATTTTACTAAAAGACTAATCTTCTCTTAGATCTGGAACTAGGAAACCCCACCAGTTTACACACCTGCATTGCCTCTTGTCCAGTGAAGTCAAGGTGATTTAGGAGATAACACCTGGATTTTCTGACCAGGAACAACTGACAGGGTTTCAGTCATATAGGATCACTATAATTTGAAAGCTGGTACTTAAGACAAAAAGACATCAAGCCCCTCTACTCTTAATTGTATTTTAATTTCTAATTTCCTCGCTTCATAGACTTTAAGCTCCTTGTGGGCAAGTAATGTGTCTACCAACTCTGTTGTACTCTCCCAAGCCCTGTCCACACTAATAACTCAATAAACACCATTGACTCATTTATATCCCCAAATGCCACATCAGCATTTCAGTTCTCAAAATCCCCCCAGAGTCCCAAAAGAGATATCCTTATGCTCCTATCTCCTTTCCATAATTTGCTAAGTGTTTATCTTCCCTCCTAGATGATAAGCTCCCTAAGAGCAGGAATCATTTCTATTAATTCTACTGTACTCTCTCAAGAATTCATATAGTGCTCTGCACATAATACATGCTCAATTAATACTTTCTGATTTCTTTCTAACAGAATTTAACAATTTTAGAATTGTTTGGAAACCAGGTGCTTGTATCAAATCCAAATCTTCAGCCTGACTGACAGGTGTGTGGAACTCAAAGAGACCTGCAGTAGAAGGGATCTGTACAGAAGCAGTGTGGCCGAGTAGAAAGAGCACAAGCCTGAGTGTCAGGAGGACCTGGCTTCTAATTCTGGTTCTGCCTCTTGTCTGCTGTGTGACCTTGGACAAGTCACTTCACTTCTCTATACCTCAGTTACCTAATCTGTAAAATGGGAATCAAGACTCTGAGCTCCATGTGGGACATGGACTGCATTCAACTTGACTATTTTGTGAGACTTAGTGGAAAGAGCACGGGCTTGGGAGTTAGAGGACCTGCATTCTAATCCCAGCTCTGCCACTGGTCTGCTGTGTGACCCTGGGCAAGCCACTTAACTTCTCTGTGACTCAGTTACCTCATCTGTAAAATAGGGATGAAGGTAGTGAGCCCCACATGGGACAACCTGATTTCCTTGTTATTTGCCCCAGCACTTAGAACAGTGCTTGGCACACAGTAAGCACTTAACAAATACCATAATTATTATTTGTTACCCAGCACTTACTACTGTGCCTGGCACATAATAAGCACTTAACAAATGCCATTAAAAAAAAAAGAAATGGAAGCTTGGGAAACACCTGGGCTCATTTTTAGCAGAATTAGCCAAGCACTCCTCTGAGAACAGGATAAAAAGAATGAGTTTGAAACTTTAATTCATTTGTAACTGCACAGAGAAGCATCCACAATAGATATGTGCTCAACTGAAATAACTGGAAAAGTTCCCTCAGACAGCATGAGAGGAAAGGAGGATTTGGGACTTCTAGTCTTTTTTTCCTCTACCTTGGAAGCTCTGAGTATTTGCACCTGGAATTAATGCCCAAGGAAGCAGTAATTAGCTAACTGAAAATAACAGCAGAGCCAGAAAAAGAACAGACAACCCTATTCACCTGTAAAACAGCCGCCACTCTGACTCACACACTCCTCCTTAACCAGGACATTTTAACAGCTCTGGGAGACAGAACCCCTCCATCTGCAGAAAGCAAGTGGTTCTTAGGTCTGCACACAGTAAGCTCTCAATAAATATGATTGATCGATCAAGTGGTTATCAATTATCAATGCAAATCTTGGGGTGGGTTCATTCAACGTCTAGTCGGAACTCACAGCCCATTCCAGGAGTCCAGAGAGACCAGTCTGCTAAACTCATCCCTCTTAGACTGTGAATCCCATGCTGGACACGGATTATGCCCAGCCTAATTAACTTGTATCTACCCCAGTGCTCAGTACAGTGCTTGTTACATAATAAGTGCTTAACAAATACCATTAAGAAAGGGTGTAAATTCAGGTTTGGGAGAGGAAATCAAACGCAGTTCAGGGAGTCTCTGGTCTATGTTTCTGAAGTTAAGACATATTTTATTAAAAGAACCGACTCAGAGCAAACTTCAAAGTCTTCAGCACAGGAAATCAAGCAACAGGGATTCGAAAATTGACAGGAAAATGAATAAAAAACTAAGCCATGGAGGCATTAGGATTTCTGATGGCTTTCCAAGGTTGTTAATCTGCCCAAGAGCTGGTCTCTTCTTAATGAAAATAAACAACTCTCTGAATGAAGGCCCAAAGGAAGGAGGAGGCTTACTTAAAGAACAAAACAGTGGAGCAAGCAGATGTCCCATGTTGTCACAACACAGCAGAAAAATCACTCAAAAGTCTCAGAAGGGCCTTCATTCATTCATTCAATTGTATTTGTTGAGCACTTCCTGTGTTCAGAGCACTGTACTCAGTGCTTAGAAAGTACAATTCAGCAACAAAGAGAGACAATTCCTGCCCACAATGGGCTCACAGTCTAGAAGGCTTAGAATAGTGCTTGGCACAAAGTAAACGCTTAACAAATACCATTAGAAGGGGAGAGACAGACATCAAAACAAGTAAACAGGCATCAATATAAATAAAGATAATTATAGATATGTACATATATACACAGGTGCTGTGGGGTGGGAAGTGGGGTAGAGCAAAGGGAGTGAGTCGGGGTGCTGGGGAGGAGGGGTAGCTGAGGAAAAGGGGTACTTAGTCTGAGAAGGCCTCCTGGAGGAGGTGAGCATTTAGTAGGGCTTTGAAGGGGGCAAGTGTGATTGTTTGGCAGATTTGAGAAGGGAGGGCATTCCAGGCCAGGGGGAAGGATGTGGGCAAGGGGTCGACGGCGGGATGGGTGAGAATGAGGCACATTGAGAAGGTTAGCACCAGAGGAGCAGAGTGTGTGGGCTGGGATGTAGAAGGAGAGAAGGGAGGTGAGGTAGGAGGGGGCAAGGTGATGGACAGCTTTGAAGCCAATAGTGAGGAGTTTTTGCTTGATTTTTGCTTTGCTTCGCAAAGCCATATAAAACTGTGCGGGATGAGAAGAGCACTGGGTGTATCAACAGACTGCCCTTTATATGGCACAACTCCTGGTGGAAAAACTAGAAGGAAGTGTGTGGACCCCAGGGGGTTAGTTTTTAGGAAGCACAAACACACAGTGGCAAAGATAAAGTATAAGATAGCAAATAGTTCAAGGACCTGTCCCTCATCTGCATGTCAGATTTCAAATAACCTTGAACCAATCAATCATCTTTATTGAGCGTTTATGTACCTAAGTGCTGTGGGGCTGAGAGAGGCATGGATAAAGGATGCAAATCCAAGTGCAGGGGCGACAAAGAAGGGAGTGGGAGAAGAAGGAATGAGGGCTTAGTCAGGAAAGGCCTCTTGGAGGAGCTATGCTCCAAGAACAACCAGATCAGATTAGGCTCTTAGGTGTTCTCACTAATGTGCCAGAACAAATTTATCCAACTTGATAGGAGGACAATGAAATCTGTAGATAAAACTGCAAAAAGTGTATTGCTCCCTCTAAATGTGACTCCCCCGGGCCTAGTGGAAAGTATCTGGGCCTGAGAAACCAGAGACCTGAGTTCCGGCTCTATGACTGGCCTGTTGTGCGACACTGGGCAAGTGCTTAACCTCTCTGTGCCTCAGTTTCCTCATCCTTAAGTAGGGATTAAAAATACCTGTGCTCCTTCCCCAATACAGATGAAATTTTCCTGATGATGATAATGATGATGATAATGTCATTTGTTAAGCACAAACTATGTACCAAATTCTGTACTAGGCAACGAAAGAAAATTAGATTGAACACAGTCCCTGTTCCACATGGGGCTAACAGTCTAAGGGACTTAGACTTCCCTCTTAGACTGATGGTCCCTGTGGGAAAGAAACTGCATCCAACCTGATATCTTTCATCTACTCCAACATTTAGCATAGTTCTTGGCACACAGTACACAGATATAGTGCCTGTCTTCCCTGCTAGTAAGCATTTTTAAATCCCATCATTGTTATTATTAGAGAAGTGGGGTGACCTAGTGGAAAAATTATGGGCCTGGGAGACAGACGACCTAGGTTCTAATCCCAGGCCTGTTACTTGCCTGTTGTGTGACCTTGGGCTAGTCACTTTACTTCTCTTAGTACAGTACCCGGCAAATAGTAAGCACTTAACAAGTATCATTACTATCTCTGTGACTCAGTTTCTTCAACTGTAAAATGGAGATTAAACACCTGTTCTCCCTCCCTCTTGAACAGGGAGCCCCATGTAGGAGAGGGACTGTGTCCAATCTGATTAAATTTATATCTGTCCCAGCACTTAGTACAGTGCTCAACACATAACACTTAACAAACACAATAATTATTATTTTCAATATGTGATATGTAATAAAATGCAATATACTATATCTATATTAATATAACAACGATGATGATAATAATAGTGAAGATGAACCATGAAGAGTGGAGAAACTTGTGGGTCTCACTTTGTTCTAACGTGGGCAATCCTTTCACTTATGCTGTCCCCTGCATTCTCTTACAAGGTCAAAGAAGAGAAATAGAAGGACTGTCAACAATGGTTCCATTCCATTAACCTTAGATGGCCAGTAGGCAAATCTAGTTGAGCATCAATTACTGATGGAAATTAAATCAGATCCCAGGAAGCACATCGCCATACATCTTTTCCTTTTTTATCCCATGGAAAGGCTCTATTCTGCTGCATGGAAAATCATACGTAAATGATAACTTAAGTAATGTCATTCTAGGTATAGCCCACATTGTAAATGGGACATGTTCCTTCAAAATACGGTGGTATCATGAGGTTTGTTTCCCAAGGCTGCCTTGTGAGTATCCATTCCAGAACCTCTGGGAAAGTATTATGAAATTCCTTCATATGCTATCAATCAGTGGTATTCATTGAGCACTGTACTAAGCACTTGGGAGAGAACAATATAATAGAGTTGGAAGAAACATTTCCTGCCTAAAAGGAAGTTACAGTCTAGAAGGATATGTAGTATGAAAAGCATTCTGTATCTTCTTTGAAGATGGGGATTATGAATTCTAGTTCTATTGTACTCTCCCAAATGCTTAGTACAGTGCTCTGAACCCAAAGGGTCCTCAATAACTACTCCGACTGTTTAATTCATCCTTGTTAAAGTACTTCAAAGCATAACATCCCAGTTTTAAATATTGAGTTGTAGTATGAATAAGGGTCTTTGCAGGGTGCTGTAGAGTGGCAGCTTGCTCTGATGACTGGGATAGTAGCAGTCTTTCACCTTTAGCTTTGCCTCAGGATGATCCTTCAGTAGTAGCTACCCAGCAAACTAGAGATGCTGCTTCAATTTGGGGGCTGTGGTCAAGTGGGAGGATATTCATTCAGTAGTATTTATTGAGCCTTACTATGTGCACAGCACTGTACTAAGCGCTTGGAATGGACAAATCGGTAACACATAGAGACAGTCCCTGCCCTTTGACGGGCTTACAGTCTAATCTGTTTACAAAAACCCAGAGAGAACACAAAAGGAGACCCCCATCTTCCCCAGGACCAACGTCCTCCAAAGGTCAGCCCTTCTCTCTCCAGTTTCCGTCCTCAACTAGAGGAAGAGCCTGCGAGGCCAGTCTCTCTTTAAGTGGGTAAGCTGAGCTTCGACACGGTTTGGGGTCCCTTTTCACAGAGCTCAGGGAACGCTGACTGATGAAGACTGTTTTTACTACTCAATAAATACACCAGGAACAAAGATCTGAGTGGGGAAGGAGAGATCACTTGGGGGAAAACTGTTGCTTGTGTCCCCTTATGCACTTCCAATCTGTGCTTGAGTAATTCAGAATCCACTGTCTGGATCTGTGAGACCCATTTCATGGCAGTCTGGAGAGATGAATATCCAGACAAACCCCAGTGCAAACAGGGCCAGCCACTTCAGAAGCCACCTTCCAGAAACCCAGATCCAGGGAATGGAAATGCAGCCTGAGATGACATGTGATGCAGCAGCCAACTGTAGGAGCACAGACCTGCTGGTTGGTAAATAAGGTAGCTAGCCCACTGCTTTGGTCCCGAACCATCTGTTTACAGCTAATAATTATGGTACATGTTGAGTGCTTATTATTGCCAAGCACTACTCTGAGCTCTGGGGTAGATACAAGTTAATCAGGTTAGACACAGTCCCTGTCCCAAATGGGGCTGGTACTCTTAATGCCCATTTTACAGATGAGATAACTGAGGCCCAGAGAAGTTAAATGACTTCCCCAAGGTCACACAGCAGATACGTGGCAGAGCTGGAATTAGAACTCAGGTCCTTCTGTCTCCCAAGCCTCTGCTCTATCCGCTAAGCCATTCTACTCTCCCAAGCTCTCAGCACAGTGCTTTGCAATATCGACTGATCAGTTGATCCCTGTCTCCCAGTCCTGTTTGTCTGCTCCTGCCCGCTCGCCTCCCCTCACCTCCCATACCTGAGGTGGTGGCAGGGAGGAGGAGGAACGCCTGCATTCTGGTTAGAATTTCTTTATTTTTCCCACTTTCAGCACTGACCTGAGGTCCACCAGTTCCTCGTGTCAGCCTCCACTACCACTTCCACTCAGTTATAACGGCAGACATAGATCTTTGGCACAGAACGGGATGTTTCTTCGAATGGAAATGGACGACTGCACTGTAAATATGTGCTAAAGCTCTGCTCAGTTATACAGACGCACATTTCCCTCAGTCCCATAACTTGAGGGTATAAATGGGAAGTCAATATGCTATTAGGGAGCGGTCGTTAATCTCAGAGAGCCCAAACAGAATGGAGGAAGAACTTTACAAGCAACCTAAATATCAGACTGACCCCTCTGCTCCGCTTCTCTTTCTAATTATCAACTCTGCCCTCTTCAGGGTGCATTACTGAGAACAGGGAGAAATTACAGCCAAGCAACCAATGGGCAGGGCAGGGGTGAGAGAGAGGTAATGATATGCAGAAGGGTGCAATTAACTCAGCAGAGGAATCACGATGTGCTTCATAGTTCAGTTTGTAAAATCATGTATCAACAAGGCATGAATTTTTTATAACGTAGACTTCCAGCCATTGCTAACAAAGAACGGAAGGAAAAAATGGGATCTCAGTGGGGAAATATTATCCATTAAAGACACCCTGGGGATCAAGTGACACTTACAATTGAGATATGCTAACTGCATACTATATCTGAATTGGTAACAGCAGGACACCCATCTGTACAATTTTATGCCACGAAGAGTCTAACTTGGGATTTTCCTTTTCAGGGTTTTGTGACCTTCGGGGGAATTTCTTGCTTTATTTTTGCCCTATAGGATTATAGCTAGTGTCTTCATTTTTGAAAAATAGAAGCAGATAATAAGCATTACTAATTCAATACATTCAATTCCTCAAAGCTTCTTTCGGACAGAATATTAAAAAAGAAAAAAGTTCACTTAAAGCTGCGTGGCCTAGTGGAAAGAGTTCAGGACGAAGTCAGTGAGAACTGGCTTCTAATCCCAGGACTGTCACTTGCCTGCTTTGTGACCTTGGGCAAGTCACTTAACTTCTCTCTGCCTGAATTTCTTCATCTGTAAAATGGGCATGAAATATCTGTTCTCCCTCCTAATACACAGTAAGCCCCATCTGAGCCATGGACTGTCTGGTCTGCTTAGACTGAATCAACTTCAACACTTAGTACACTGCTTGACACGTAGTAAACACTTAGAAAATACCACAGATATTATTACTATCATTTTGCAAATGGTGAATAAAACTGATATTGAAGGAAAAATCAGAACACAAACATTAAAAGACAAAGGAGTGTTGGAGTTAATGGTCCCCATTCCGGGGGATTTTAAAATGGGTGTCTTGAGTCCTAAGCTCACTACTTTGCAGATAGGTTAAAAAAAATTGAAATTGACTGGTCTGCAGTCATGTGACCAGACCATCATGCGTCTTGGCCTACCCATGAGGTTAGGCCTCCACTTGACCAGCTTGACCTTCCCTTGAGATCACAAGGCAGGAGGCAGGTCCATTGATTTCCATGGTAAAGTTAAGCCGGCTCTACCTCTCTGGGCTGCCGCTAAAATACTCCATGATGTACGGTCTCTATCTGTTGCCAAATTGTACATTCCAAGTGCTTAGTATAGTGCTCTGCACATAGTAAGTGCTCAATAAATACTACTAAATGAATGTCCCAGGTACTTGCTTTTTACCACAGAAACATGGCCTTTTAAGCAAGGAAAAGGTCAGAAAGCTTTCCCCGAAAGGCGCCCAGGCTCTTTGGCAGCAGCAGAACACCCGTGGCCTTAAATGTTCTGCCTTAGCCGGACTCTGTGAGCCCAAACCATGGACAGGTGAAGAGACACTTCTCCTATGCAGTTCCTCCTTCTTTTCTTGCAGAAAACACTGAAGTAGCAAGTGTGAGCTCACTGACCCACCCAACCTGGGAGAGAGAAGAAAAGTGGGGGGCTGTTCTATGCTCTCCCATCAACTCTCTCTAGTCCTTCCCAGGAAAACAAACAACACTTTGTCTTCTTTTGTTTTCTGAGGCAGAAGCCTAATTCAATATACACCACATTCACCTATTGGGAAAGTAGCAGAAGATTAAACATTCATGCAATGTTTCAGTAGCCATAGTTAAAACCCCTCTCAAATGTTCTTCCCCCGCAACTAGCTGCCATGCAGGAAGACTTATCGGGTCATAAAGTTTTGCGGCTTCCAAAGGGGAGAATTTGTAATTCTAGCCTGGGAAAGATTCATCGGTTTTTCAAAGCTCCGGAAAAGTGCACACAAGCAGAGAAACCAAACCAAAGATAAATCATTTAGATCAAAAGAATTCCAAAAGGACCCTCTGAAGGAGCAAGTGAGTCAGTTGAGATGTTTTGAGAACTCTAATACAGGAGCCATGCTACAGTCTCCAAAAAAGAGAAAAGGAAAAATGATTGGTTTTCCAGAGAGAAAGCACAATGACTGTTGATAAAGAGGTTTCCTCAGAAGTTCATCCTGAGGCCCAGAGAAGGAGTAAAACAGAAATACAGGGCACCCACCCATCGACAGGGTGACTGACCAGGGGAGGAAGCATTCATAAATCCATGGGTGATGTATTGGCCCAAGATTCCTCCTTTCTCAAACCTACCAGTCATGTTTCTTCCAGGGCCCAGAGTGCAATGAGTGAGTGGGCAGGGAGGTGCATGGGTAGTCTTTGCCTGAATTAGTCAACTAAAGGTAGAAACCAGATCTCCTGATTCCCAGAGCAGCCCTCTAACTGGACCAAGAGCAGGGGAGAAGCCTCAAAAATTGATCTAATGGTTTTAGCTTTCTCTCCAAGCTAACAATGACCAAATCCCCACCTTGGGTTGGTAATACCAGGATAGATTCGCTCCACTGTGGATGACTATACACACACACACACACACACACACACACACACAAGCACACACACCCCTCCTTCACCCCCCAACCCTGCTGGTGCCCCTTTTCCTATCTCCACAGTGACCCTGATTCCTTTCTCAGAAGTGTCTTTTCATCCTGCTTCCCATTTTCCCACAATCCCTTTCCGCTGGAGATCTTTCCCAGTTTTCTTTTGAATGTCACCTCTCAACAGGGAACGGAGAGAAATAAGCTCGTTGTCACAGAGTGGGCAGACAATTTTTCTTCCAGGGATGGCTCATGAAAGTTCAGGCACTTGGAACGAAGGAAGATTCGGTGTACACATTTATAAATAGTTACCCAAAAGAGGACTCCATTGTTTTCCAACCCATTTTAATTAGGATAATTATTAACAGATGGAGCTAGTGCCTTGGCTACAAGCAATACTGAGGACACCGATATCTCTAGTGACATTGTGAGAGGTTACATCTACAGCACAGCATATGCTCTGCATGGAAAACATGTTAAGTTCAACCACTTAAAGAGCATGAGTAAAATTCTCCCTGCTTTTTCCTTTGGCGTCCACTTTCTTGGGCCAGCTGCCAATATTAAATGGCAGAGAAAACTATAATTCTTGCTAAAAGGTCAACTTTAAAATTCATTGAATTAAGACATGTTGCTTTCTCTCCCTTTTAGGTCCTTGAAGTTACAAAAAAAAATTTATGGCCTTTTCAATCAGTATTTTATGGCACTGGAGGCATAATGTCACAGAAATGTCCTAGTCTACTATTATCTATATTCCTGGGCTAATTTTTTCTCCCTCTTCTCCATAGTATAAAAATGACTTTCGCATATTCCTTTGGAAAAATACACGTACACATACACACACATCAACACACAAACAGTTTGTTCTGTGTTTGTGTCTTCATAAGTGTACAGCAGCTGACAAAAATCAAACTTTAAACAAGACATTCTCCAATCTTGTAGCTTCACTTTCCTCACAAATACATTTTCCCCTTTGCCAATGAGTGGCAAGTCCCAGAAATTCTTTCTACCACTGAACCCAAGAGTGAAACAAATTCTCAAAGGAGGTATTACTGTTTTTCTGCATTTTTCACCCACCACTAGGCTGATGAAATAACATCACAGTTCCCATCTTCAAGTCAGCAAGTTTAGAGTTGCTGGGAGGTCATAATCCTCAATTTCTGTGAGAAGTCACTTCCCTATTCATACAGGTGTCACCACATTCCCAGCACACAGAATGAATTGGCTTCCTTCGGATCTAACTCCAGCAGTAATCCAAACCAAAGTCAGTCATACAAGGGAAAGAATTTGACTCATTTTGAACTGTGACTTTGCTTCACTGTAAAATATAACATTGTTTGGATACTCTCTAGCTAATCTATGCTGAGGACAAGCAACAAGGACGGATTAACAATAGCTAGATAGTATAGAAAAAGCACATTGTATGCTAAATCACAGAGATCAATGCTGGGGCAGATGCACAGAGAAGTGTCCTAGTAGAAAGAGCTCAGGCCTGGGAGACCAAGGACCTTGAGTTGTAATTCCAGCCCTGATTCAGTGCGTACTTGCTGTGTGACCTTGGACAAGTTAACTTCTCTGTACCTCAGTTCCCTCATCTGCAAAACAGGAATTGAATATCTATTCTCCCTCCTACTTAGATTATATATTCCATCTCAAGGTCTGTTCCGAAAAATTCCTCTTACCCCGAGGATCAGAGTGTATCTCCAAATACTTGGTTGTCAATCATGCTCCCAGAGAAAGGGCATTTAGAGGAAAGAACAGCCTGTTCTCAGAAACTTACAAAGTCAGGTAAAAAGTCTTCAAGAATGAATGGTCCTGGTTATCTTTCTTATCACACTCTAAAGTTCAAATTGGCTGAACTTGGGTAGTTTGTAGAAGAAAGAGTGTAAAAAAGATAAAAAAGTTAATCTTATGAACTTCAGACTCACAGAATCTTGTATGTTTTTCCGGTGCAGTTTAAGAACAAAGATTTAGTCTTAAAAGAAATAACAGAGAAGCAGTGTTATCTAGTAAATAGAGCATTGACCTGGGAGTCAGAAGGACCTGGGTTCCAATCCCAACTCCAACACTTGCCTGCTGTGTGACCTTGGGCAAATCATTTCACTTCTCTGTGCCTCAGATATTCCATCTGTAAAATGGGGATTAAGACTGTGAGCCCAACGTGGGACAGGGACCGTGTCCAACCTGATTAGCTTGTATCCACCGTAGCACTTAGTACAGTGCATGGCACATAGTAAGCATTTAATCCAATAATTTTTTTTAAAGAAGGTATTTATTAAGCACTACTAGGTGCCTAACACAGTGCTACATACAAGATAACCAGGTTAGAAACAATCCCTGCCCCGGGGTCTAAGAGAGAAGGAGAACAAGTTTCAGATGAGGAAACTGAAGCACAGAGAAGGAACCGTGACACACACTGGGCAAGTGGCAGAGCCAGGACTTGAACTCAGGTCTCCTGAGACTCATTCCTTCATTCAATTCACTTGTATTTATTGAATGCTTACTGGGTGCAAAAACACTGTACTAAGTGCTTGGGAGAGTACAATAAAACAACAATCAGATACATTCCCTGCCCACGACTAGCTCGGACTCCATCCCAGATTCTTACCCCCTAGGCCATTCTGCCTCTATGAAGGCATCCAAAGAAGTTTTTAACTTGTGCTCTTGTCCTTTGGTTGAAAAACATCACAACTGAGAATGAAAGTGCATCCATGAGTATGAAAGTCTTGGAGAAAGAATCTCTTGCACCATGTGTCCATGAAAATACATTAGTACACCTTTTCTGGCCCCTTGTCATTCAAGTGAGCATTGCTCAGACAACAATTGCTCAGACACATCCTATCATCAGCGGGACATATTCTCGAGCTGCTTTTGTGGCAGTGGAGGTGGTCTGCACTGAGTCATCCGCACTCCCCAGCCTCGTCCCTGCCCAGGAACTGACACCATAAGATGACTGGTAGAGAGGATAAGTGCAGCCTGTGATCAAAAGCAAAATGCTTTATATGTGAACTTCACTATTTCCAACAAGATGCACTGTCGGATTTTTGGCTGTGACTTGTAGTAGAGCATCGTGCTAGCAAAACTGAATTGGAAGTAAAAACAATGCTCATCCTCTGAGACAGTTACACATTTCACAGTAGGAAGGACGCCTCCAACCCCTCCCTAGGGCAAGAACTTTCAGATTGCGGGTTTCTGAGCTCTCACCATATTCCTTCCATGTGGTGTGTGTGGACCACATTTTAAAAGGAATTAAATCTCTTGAAGAATAATCTGCTTTGATATTTCCAAGCATCTTTACCATCCATGAGGGGAGTTTCCATAGGTCAGAAAGTCGAAGAGGACCAAGGGGTTCTTTGTGCTTGTTTATCTTGCAACATGGTGGTGTTGCTGACCATCTCTGGGCTCTAGCCTATCTGCCATCATAAGCTTCATTCTCATCTCTCTCCTCTGCAATGAAAATAGGAGTTAGTACTTTGGCCTAGAGAGGTGCAAAGCTGCAAAGGTGCAAAATGGAGCTGTTCAGGAGGCTCCACTTCAACTGCACCTAAATGGTACTCACTGTTAGAAGCTACTGCCAGGAGATGGTGGATCAAAGGAATGGAGATGACAGCAAGGGTGAGACTGGGATACTCTGAAGGGGAAAAAGTTAGTCTTGTTTGGGGCGGGGGGGAAGAGGGAAAAGGGTGGGACTGGTGATTTGGAGAAGGCAAAAAATACTTAGTTGTCACAAGCTGATAACTAGAAGGAAGAAAAACAGAGAGTGTATCCATGGTAGACAGACTCAATCAGTCAGTCAATCTCCATAAGATGTTAAGATGAACCTGAGAAACACACATACACACACACACACACACCAGCCCCCGCCTTTTCATCTTCAGAAGTGACCTTATTGACAGACAGTATCCCTATGGTGAAAGCAGCCAGACACATTGTTAGAAGAATGAAATCTCTAAAAAGAGAACATGGAGCAAGTAGACATAACTAAGGCCTGGATTTCCTTACAAATGAGGTACGAGGTGCAAAGATAAATAATATCCAATGATAACTTTAGAAAGCATTAGCTTCAATCCCCTTCTCCCTGAACTTTAACAAGAGATACTGCAGATAGCCGATTTGAACATTTTTGAATTTAACTTCCTCCACCATCTAGTTGAAGCTGAAATGTCAAAAACCGGGCAGCAGAGTGGAGAAGAAGAAGCAAAGACTATGATGTAAGGGAAATGCTCAAGTTAGATCAAGAGCTGCCTAGACAATTGATAATTTACTCCAGATGTATTTTTAGATCCCTGGGCTGCTGACAGATAGCATTCCTGCCTGTACACAAATTCCCCATGTCATCAGAATTTGCATCTGAGCTGTTGCTTGCCTTGTACCATATCCTCACACAGTCCACTGTCTCCTGTGAACAAGGCAAAGCCTGTTGTGTGGAATTGGGGCCTGATGGTTGATCATCTCAGGAAAAATGATCCCCTTCTCATTATGTAGTTTCATTCTGGACCGACAGCCAAGAGAAGGCTGTTTTGTCAGTGGTCTCCTTATCCATCTACACACCTCACTGCCAGTTATAGATTTTAATAATAATAATAATGATAATTATGGTATTTGTTAAGCACTTACTGTGCACCAAGACTGTTCTAAATGCTGGGGTACATACAAGGTAATCAGATTGGACGCTGTCCCTGTCCAACATGGGACTCATAGTCTTAATCCCCATTTTACAGATGAACTAACTGAGGCACAGAGGAGTTAAGTAACTTGCCAAGGAAACACAGTAAATACGTGGCAGAGCCGGGATTAGAACACATGTCCTCTGACTCCCAAGCCTGTGTTGTTGCCAATAGGTCACGCTAAAAAAAAACCTGAACAACATAAATAAGTCGTCCTCCTTGAAGGCAGGAATTGTGTCTTCCAAACACTATTGCACTGTACTCTCCCAGGTGCTTAGTACAGTGCTCTGCTCAGAGCATAATAGTAATTGTGGTATTTACTAAGTGCTTAACGTGCCAAGGACTGTACTAAGCACTGGGGTAGATATAAGACAATCAGGTCCCACATAGGGCTCACAATAAGTAGGAGGGAGAACTAGTATTGAATCTCCATATTGCAGTGGAGAGAACTGAGGCACAGAGAAGTGAAGTGACTTGCCCAAGGTCACACAGTAAGTATATAGTGGAGCCGGGATTAGAACCCAGGTCCTCTGACTTCCAGTCCTGTGCTTTTTCCATTCCCATGAGCTTAATAAATACCAAGCAAGACACTTAACATCTCTGTGTCTCAGTTCCCTCATCTTAAAATGGGGATTAAGACTCTGAGCCTCACGTGGGACAACCTTTACCTTGTTCCCCCCACCCCAGAGCTTAGAACAGTGCTTGGCACATAGTAAGTGCTTAGCATATATCATTATTATTATTAATAACTCTTTTTCTTCCCAAGGAATAAATGGGACTGTGAATCCCAAAGTTAGTTTTGAAGGAAAGAGAAGGTACCACAGTGTTCTGAAGTCAAAGTATTCTGGGGTTACCCTGTTCCCTGCCTATTGCTTCAGCTTTGACCCTTCCAACACAGCACGGAGAGAAATGTTTATTCTCCAGTTTGATTTAAAGGAGAAAAAAACAGCCAAAAGCTGCCTCTCTAAACTAATTGGAACAGCTATCTGGTTCAGATAATTGAGCAAAACTGGGTTTGGTAATTTTAAATAGGTGTGCCCCCACACCTTTTTTTATTAGGATTCAAACTTGGTTCAGAAAATAGATGGTCTGGAAAACTGAGTTAGGATCATCACCTATACTTCTGCTACTGAAAAGACGATTATGGATGATGAATACACAACAAGAGGTCTGACATATTGCACATATGTGACTCACTGTTTTTCACACTGTGATTCACCAAGTTGGTGAATATGATCATTGAAAGTCTTTCTGTGCCTTTTGTTGGGTATTTTTGCAGTAGGCTTCGTGAAGAATATCCAATTCTATAGAAAAAAATTGATCTCATTATGTGTGGCCTTTTCGATGAATTATAAAGAGCTCTTCCTATCTGCTGAGGAAATGTAGACACAGAGATGCAAGGCCACTGGAAGACATTTTATATTTTTGAAGTGAAAGAAATTTAGGACTTTTACAGTGTTAGAGAACTAGTCCTTCTTTCAGCATGAATGATCAAACTTAGTACTCAGAGCTATGTCAGGAAGAAAGGTGAAAAAAAAACAAAACAAAGGATGTAGAGCCTAAGTTCACTTTGAAAATGTTCCCTTTTAGGGAACTTATGGTTTGGCATTTTTCAAAAGTTCCTCACTCTGTAACTCCTGGAGATGAGAGGGGGGTAAACTCTTCCTTCCTTTCTCTTTAGACCTTTGATCTTACTCCTTATGTGAAATTCGTGGTAAAGGTTAATGGGTATGTTGGGTTCAAATGAAAGGAAGCCTATGTTATTCTTTGGTTGACTCCTAGGGTGGCAATGTTCCATTTTTTTTTTTAATGTGTGGTCCAGTTTTTAGCTGGCGTTCCCTCCCCCAAGCACCTAGTAACAGCTCTCTGCATACAGTAAGTGCTCAAAAAATACAACTGAATGAATAAATGAACTCTCCGGCATGGATACCACACCAGACACTTTAATGTTGGCTATTATTAGGGGAAGCAGCGTGGCTCAGTGGAAAGAGCCTGGGCTTCGGCATCAGAAGTCATAGGTTCGACTCCCGGCTCTGCCACTTGTCAGCTGTGTGACTGTGGGCAAGTCACTTAACTTCTCTGTGCCTCAGTTACCTCATCTGTAAAATGAGGATTAACTGTGAGCCTCACGTGGGACGACCTGATTACCCTGTATCTACCCCAGCGCTTAGAACAGTGCTCTGCACATAGTAAGCACTTAACAAATACCAACATTATTATTATTGTTATTTTCCGATCCCAGCGCCTCTCCAAATCTGCTCCTGCCACTAAATTCTGCACCTCAGACGCTGCACCCATGATCAGAGAAACTTGGGAATTAGTGAGATAGTTGTGGCATTTATTAAACACTTACTATGTGCCCAGAACTATAGTAAGAAAAGGGTGGATGCAATCAAAGCATATCAGACACAGTCCTTGGTCCACGAGGTGCTCACAACCTAAGTGGGGTTGGATAAAAGCAATGTGTAGGAGATGATTCGGTAGCATAATTCAAGACAAGAGTGGAGCATAAACAACAATAAGCAAGGAGGTCAAAAAGCCAAAGCTACAAAGGTCAAGACTAGCAGATTACTAGATCTTGGAGGTGAGAATCCTCAGACTCTCCATCACTCCAAGTGAACAGTCCTTTCTGACCAACTCCTGCAGCCTCCTCAAGATTGTAAAGGTGGTAAAGGTAGGCTTCTGGAAACTGTGCCTCAGTTTCTACATCTGTAAAACAGGGTTTCAGTACCTGTTCTTCCTCTTCTTTATATTGTGAGCTTTCTTTATCTACCTCAGAGTTAGCACAGTGAGCTGGGGGAGACTGATCAGGGAGCAGAAGCCTTCTCCTGTGGCAGACTGTTGAGTCTCAGTCTTTAATGGGCTCTCCAAGCCATAAAGCTCTGTGACTAGAAAACCCTACCTAGAAAATCCTTGGGGACAAGGAGCATATTTATCAACTCTGTCGTACTGTAGTCTCCCAACCACTTAGTCCAGAACTCTGCACACAGTACCTGCTCAATCAATATCATTGATTGAATAATTGATTGGTTCTATTTTAGTGGATGACTGCATTACCTGTACCCGTAGAAATATTTCTAGAGTCCACTTCTAAATGTGACACCAACAGGTGTCCTTATCACCATGACATCACTTCAGTAGCCCAGAGCTCAGTTCCCACCTACCTAAGCCCGCTGGAATGAGAAGCAGCATGGCCTTGTGGAAAGACCCGGGAAATCAGAGGACCTGGGCTCTAATGCAGGCTCCACCACTTGTCTGCTGTGTGACCTTGGCCAAATCATTTAACTTCTTTTTGCTTCACTTCATCTATAAAATGAGGATTAAGACTGTGAGTCCTGTGTAGGACAAGACAGGGACCTTGTCCATCCTGATTACCTTGTATCGATCCCAGCACTTAGTACAGAGCCTGGCTCATAGTAAGTGCTGAATAAATACCATAAAAAAACAAAAAACCCAAACCTGCCCAGCTCATGCCCTGTGAACCAGGCTTGGCCTGGGCAGAGTTCACCCAGATAACCTGGAATACAAAATCCCATTTCCTAAAAAAAGCACTCTAGGTTTGGGCAAACTTGGCTGTCTTTCCTTCTTTCCTCTAAAGTGAGAGTCACCATACCTCAGTCTTATCTATCTCACTACCAACCCCTTGTCACATCATCCTTCTGACCTGGAACTCCCACCCATTTCATATTCAACAGACGACACTTCCAGCCATCAAAGCCTTATTAAAATTACAACTCCTCCAAAAGGCCTTCCCCGATTAAATCCTTTTTCCCCTACTCCCTCTCTCTTCTGTATTGCCTAGGCACTTGGATCTGTTTTTGTTTTTTTAATGGCATTCAATAAGCACTTATCATATGGCAGGCACTGTTCTAAGCACTGGGGTAGATACAAGGTAATCAGGTTGGACACAGTCCGTGCCCCACTTGGGGCTCACAGTCATAGTCCTCTTTTTACAGATGAGGTAACTGAGGCACAGAGACGTTGTGACTTGCCCAAGGTCATACAGCAGACAAGTGGAGAAGCCGCGACTAGAACCCAGGTCCTTCTGAATCCCAGGCCCGTGCTCTATCCATGAGGCCATGCTATTCCCTTTAAGCACTTCATATTCACCCTACCCTCACCCCCACAAAGCTTATGTACATATCTGTAATTTATTTACATAAATGTTTGTCTCCCCCTTTAGACTGTTAGCTCATTATGGGCAGGGAGTGTACAAAACAATTCTTTGGTACTGTACTCTCCCAAGTGCTTTTCTCAGTGTTCTGTACACAGTAAGTGCTCAGTAAATACCATTAATTGATTGATTCACCCTTGTACTGTGAGCTACTGGGTGAGGAAAACACTGTGTCCAATCTACTTACATCATTTCTACCTCAATGCTTAACACAGTGCTTGGCACAAAGTAATTATTCAACAAATGTCACAATTATTGCAGTTTCACAAACTGGCACTTACAATGTCTTTACATTATGCTGCATGCCTGGCAAGATGCACAGGATGGCACTCTACTGACTCCCTTTGGAAAAGCTGGCATCAGAAGACTGGCTCAGTGAGCATCTTGAGGTGGATTAAGCATCTAGGCTCAGAAAAAAATACTCTTCAATGTTCTCCTTTGGTTGCCCCTACCACCCACCCTTCCCCACATACATTTTTCCACAGGCTTCAACTCACACATGCACCTAAGAATCGTACCAATCAAACAGCATTCTTCTGGTGATGAACTGGGGAGAACCTTGCCAACCTCCAGATTTCATGTGGAACTAAAGGAGGGGACAATTTACAATTTTGGATTTGGAATAAACCCACACAATCCAGGTCAAAAGGGACAGGTTGGTTAATAGGCAAGATTAAACATGGGCAATTAAAAGGGTGATTTTTTTTTCTGAGATTCATTCTTGCTTCTGACAAAGGCAAACACTCTGCAAGGAAAATCGCAAAATAAGCAAGGAATAGAAGGTAGCACCTCATAAATGACAGCAGGTTAAAGGAGTTGGTTCAGTCCAAAGACTCCACATCTCTCTCTCTCTTACACAGGCCCCTGCTGCAGCTCACCTTGAGCCCATTTTCTCCTCTGCTTTCCCTTATTTTTTCAGCTCTAACCAAAATCTGCAAAAACTCAATATTCCCAAATCAACGTCTCTGAGATTTAACCACTTTTCCCAGTAACTGCAGATAACATATGTCAACTCTAAACTAACACCCTGATATCTTTTCCAAAATTCATCATGAATATTGCTCCTTGCTTAAGGACGGAGCAGCTGAGAATTCTGGGTGTTGGTTCTGAGTGAGAGCTATGGCTTCCTCTGACTTTATGACCAAAACTGTACAAACGCTAAATCACCAGATCTCCTAAAATCATCCTTTCATAAAATCTATTACTTTAAAAAAAAAATGAACCTTTCCCTGAACTTCAAAAGGAAACACACACCCTTCCCAACCCCGGGTAAGCTTTCTCTGTCTAAATCACTAGGAAGCAGTTCTGCAATTTAAAATGCCGCTATTTAAATGAACATAAAATCCACTGCTTTCTGTAGGGCTAGGATATGCTAATGCAAAATCATTACATATTTTAAAATAAATGACTTTTTTGATGAAGTGCTGGGATGACGAAGATAAAGCATTAGGTGAGTGGGCAATTATTCCATCATCTTGAGGTCCACAATCAGAATTAGGGAGATTTATTTTATCTTTTTTATAGGATTAAAGGAGATTTGCCAGTCTGGAGTTTGAAATGAAGCTCCCTCAGGTTTAAACCCTGGAAAGTGTCCATAATCTCCTCTATGCCTGCAATTCAGAAACAGCTGAACTCTGGTTATCAAGTTCCAGGCTAAATGCCATTCTATGCGAGGCACAACATGAATTTCCTTGACTGCTTTTGACACTTTCATCACTTGGGTTTAATGTAGTCCTTGGGTATTTCACATCCAGACATGAACTTACTAATAATTACAGTTAAAGAGGAAGATGAATTGTAGACCTGCATTACGCCAAGGAAGGAGATCAACTCCATCTGTGTTCTATAAGATCAAATTGACATAATACACACCCAAAAATAATAGAAATATATTGATAAAAGATTTATGTTCTGCCATTAAGCGGACTTCAGTACCCAATACAATCTGGAATGAACTCATAAATATTTATGACAAATTCAATATCTTAAAACACTTGCAGTTTTGACCTTGATTTACTCTTGATTTTTGCTTTTGGGCCAAACAATTCAGTTCTAAGTCATATACGTTTAACAACTATGGAACTCTGTTACTGGGACATAGTGCTTTTTTTACTCCCTATATTGTATTCTTCTTTTATCCTCCAGACCAGGCCTGGAACAATTATTCATATCTTTTCCAGGTAAAAATATTTGCACGAATGAAGACCCAAAAGAACTTCCTAAGATGTCCCTCCTCAAGATTTAACCCCACAGTTTCTGCTACAATTTTTACACGTCATCCCCATCAACCTCCCCTTCCATGTTTCCAAAGAGATCCCCCTGCAGGCTGTATTAGATGATTGACCTGCATTTCCCAATCTCTTCTTCAATCCATGGGATTGAATGTGGATGCAAGTGGAGCCTCCTCTATTTTACGGGAAAAAAATGTCCCGGAAACTAGAGTTGGGGAGGGAACAGAGAGGGAGGAGATAAAATTAGCCCTCAGATAGAATTAAAGGGATAAAATTCACTCTTAATAGGAAAGCTTAATCCAACTGAGATCATTTTAATGGGAGAAGAAAAGGCTGAGAGGTGCTTAATAATGGACTTCTTTTCTACCAAGAGTTTTGCTCTGGATCAAAACTGCTTGTGTATATGATCAGCTGTACTCCACCTCTCCTGAGACAAAATAAAAGGAAGTAATAATTATTGCACTATTTGTTGTGTGTTTACTATTGGCCAATTACTGAATTCAGCATTGGGTTAGATGTCAGATCTGTCACAGTCCCTACCCTACACGGGGCTCACAGTCTCAGCAGGGGAGAGAGATAGCAGGTATTTGATCCTCATTTACAGATGAGGAAATAATAATAATGGTAATAATAGAGAAGCAGCGTGGCTTAGTGGAAAGAGCACGGGCTTGGGAGTCAGAGGTCGTGGGTTCTAATCCCGGCTCCACCACTTGTCTGCTGTGTGACCTTGGGCAAGTCACTTAACTTCTCTGTGCCTCAGTTACCTCATCTGTAAAAATGGGGATTAAAAAATGTGAGCCTCATGAGGGACAATCTGATTACCCTGTATCTACCCCAGCACTTAGAACAGTGTTCTGCACATAGTAAGCGCTTAAAAAATACCATAATTATAAATTATTAATAATTGTTACTTACTATATGCCAGACACTTTACTAAGCACTGGGGTGGATACAAGCAAATGGAGTTGGACACAGTTCCTATCCCACATGGGACTCACAGTCTCAATCCCCATTTTACAGATGTGGTAACTGAGGTGCAGAGAAGTGAAGTGATTTGCCCATGGTCACACAGCAGACAAGTGGCAGAGCAGGGATTAGAACCCATGACCTTCTGACTCCTCAGCTCGTGATCTAGCCACTATGTCATGCAACTTCTCAAGGAAACTAAGGCAAAGAGAAGTTAAGTGACTTGCCCAAGGTCACACAGCAGTCAGGTGGCAGAGATGAAATTAGAATCCAGGTCCTTTCACTCCCAGGTCCATGCTCTTTCCATTAGGCTATGCTGCTTCTGTGCTGCTTGCTCATTCCATTATTTAATTAGCCTTTTTTTCCTGATGCATTTGTATTACTTCCTGCTTATAGTTGTTCTTCCTCTGGCTTTCACTATCTATAAAATGACTTTGCCCATCTCCCCCATTAGATTGCAAACTTGAGGACAGGAAGCATATGTCTTAACTACTTTTGTTCTTGCCCAAGTGCTTAGTACTATGCCTAGTATCCAGGAAATGCTGGATAAGTGCCATACTTGATTGTCTGAGAAAAATTGTGAGGAGGCAGAGGAGGAGGAGAAGAAGGGGGAGAGAGAGACAGAGGGGAAGAGTTGAAATAGGGGGAAAGAGAAGAGGGGAGGGGAGAAAAGGAAAAAGACAAAGGGGGAATAGAGGCAGAAAATAATAGGGCCTTTATCTAACAGTGCTTTCCGAAATGATTTACAAGCTTCTCTAGGGCAGCAATCAGGCATTTTGTTTCTGTGGAACTTCTTTTAAAAGTGCTTAGCACAGAGCTTCAGCCTCAGTAGGAGCTCAGTAAATAACACTGATGATGGTGATGATGATGATGAAGATAACAGAAGGTCAGGTAGCAACCACCACTTCAGCACTCACCTCAGCCCCATAATACTGAGGTAAATATTCTTATAGCCTGGTAACAGTAATAATTATAATTGTGGTACTTACTATGTGTCAAGCACTGTTCTAAACACTTTGGAAGATATGAGACAATCAGGTCAGATGCAGTACTGGCCCACACAGGCCTTGCAATCTAAGTAGGAAGGGGAATGGGTATTTAATCCCCATATTACAGTTGAGGTAACTGAGGCACAGAGAAGTGAA
Organism: Ornithorhynchus anatinus; assembly: GCF_004115215.2. Classification (NCBI taxonomy): domain Eukaryota; kingdom Metazoa; phylum Chordata; class Mammalia; order Monotremata; family Ornithorhynchidae; genus Ornithorhynchus; species Ornithorhynchus anatinus. The sequence goes on from NC_041729.1 coordinate 44,316,145, forward strand.
GTGACTTACTCAAAGTCACACAGTAGGCATGTGGCAGAGTCAGGATCAGAACCCAGGTCTTCTGAGTCCTAGGCCCATGCTCTTTCCACTAGGCCACCTTGTAGAGCAGCATCTCTAGTCTACTATTTCCCCTGTCCCTAATCTATTTTAATAATAATGTTGGCATTTGTTAAGCGCTTACTATGTGCCGAGCACTGTTATAAGCGCTGGGGTAAATACAGGGTAATCAGATTGCCCCACGTGAGGCTTACGGTCTTAATCCCCATTTTACAGATGAGGGAACTGAGGCACAGAGAAGTGAAGTGACTTGACCACAGTCACACAGCTGACAAGTGGCAGAGCTGTCCGTCTCCCCCTGTAGACTGTTAGCTCTTTGTGAGTAGGGATCACCTTTACCAACTCTGTTCTATTGTATTCTCCCAAGTGCTCAGTACAGTGCTCTGCACATAGTAAGTGCTCAATAAATTCCACTGATTGACTGACTTCGGGTTGCCAAGTGTCACTACCACCCAAAGTGGACCACACTAAAATTAGTCCACACAAATAGGTGTTTCCAGCACAGCCAGATGGTGTAATTAATCAATCAATGACGTTTTTTGAGTACTTACTGTGTGCAGAGCACTGTACTGAGTGCTTGGGCAAGTACATTACATACAATTCCTGCCCTCTTGTGTAAGTGAGAGACATTAAAGTAAATTACATTTAGGAGAAGCAGCAAGGTTTAAGGATGTGTACATAAGTGCTGTGGGCCTGGAAGGTAGAGTAAGTATCAAAGCGCTTAAAGGATTTAGACATATGTGTTTAGGAACATGTATGTAAGTGCTGTGGAGCTGAGGGAGAGTACTAATTGCTTAAAGCCAACAGATCCAAGTGCATAGACAAACAGGATGGGTGGGATGGGTGGGCAAATAGGAGATATTTTGGCCCTGCACTTTGATTTGTACCCTGTATTCTCCTTACCCTCAGCTCCTCATCACTTATGCATATAGCTGTAATTTATTTTAATGTCTGTTTCCCCCTCTAGACTGTGAGCTCTTTCTTGGCAGAGAATGTATCTACCAACTCTGTTAGATTTTACTCCACCAAGCACTAAGTACAGTGCTCAAGCACTTAGTAAGTGCTTTGTATGTATTATTAATAATAATAATGATAATACTTGTGGTATTCATTAAGCACTTATTATGTGCCCTGGGGTAGATACAAGTAAATCGAGTTGGAAACAGTCCTTGTACCACATAGGACTCACAGTCTTAATCCCTATTTTACAGCTGAGGTAAATGAGGCACAGAGAAGTCAAGAGACTTGCCCAAGGTCACAGAGCAGACAAGTGGCAGAGACGGGACTAGAACCCAGGTCCTCAATAAATACCACTGATTGATCGATTGCTCAGCACCAAATTAGACTTCAATAAATACAATTGATTGATTATTAAGACCACTAAGAATGTCAGGCATTGAGATTGAGGGAGTCCTATGGCTGGTGTTGGGGTACTCAAACTGTACATATGGGGATACTGGAAGGAGCAGGAGAAAGGGGTGTAGCAGGTCGCTCCTAGAAGTAATACAAAGGCAGGTATCAGAAACCACACAAGAGTTCACAGGATACAGAAAGAGTACTTTTTAAGTGCTTACTATATGCCAAGCACTGTTCTAAGAACTGGGATAGATACACGTTAATCAGTTTGCACAAAGTCCCTGTCCAACACTGGGGTTCACAGTTTCAAACCCCATTTTATATATGATGTAACTGAGACCAGAGAAGTGAAGTGACTTGCCCAAGATCACACAGCAGACAAGTGGCAGAGCTGGAAGTAGAAACCAAGGCCTTCTGATTCCCAATCCTGGGGTCTATCCATTCATTCATTCAATCATATTCATTGAGCGCATACAGTGTGCAGAGCACTGTACTAAGCACTTGGAAAGTACAACTCAGCAACAAAGAGAGACGATCCCTACCCAACGACGGGCTCATAACCACTACACCAATAACAGGACAGTTACAAGCAGATCAGAGAAGGGACAATAATGCTAAGAGAAAGAATAGATCATCCCGTAACCCCCATGATTGGCAATACATAAGGGCCAGGGAAGAATTGCCCAGATAGCCCAAGAAGGCCATATTAGCCGACCTGGCCACGACTCTTTTGTAAGAGCTCTGCTGATTCACAACAGACTCCCCAGAACATGTAGAAACCCCTCAAAAATGCCTCAGACCACCCAGATTGATATCACCAGAGAAGCACCATGCCCTAGTGGATAGAGTCCAGGCCTGGGAGTCAGAAGGTCATGGGTTCTAATTCCAGCTTCACCACTTGTGTGCTGTGTGACGTTGGGCAAATCACTTAACTTCCCTGTCCCTCTGTTTCTTCATCTGTAAAATGGGGATCAAGACTGTGAGTCTCACGTGGGACAGGGACTGTGTCCAACCTCATTACCTTGTAACCACCCCAGTGTTTAGTATAGTGCTTGGAACACAGTAAGCGCTTAAGAAATATCATAATTATTATTAGTATTATTACTGTGTCAGAGGCAAGGAGGCACACCTTCAGGATGGAACTGGGGAAGGGAAAGAAGTGTTAGAAAGATGTAATAAGGGTCTTGGGGAATAATGGTTTTTGCTCTGTCTGCCGGAGTCCACTTATCACTGTACCAGTGTAAAGACCAGCCAGTAAACTCCACTGTTGTGGACCAATGACCTCTTGAAGTGCCATCTCATTCTTGGATTGGTAATTATCCCGAGGTGAAGGGTGGGTTCCCTCTTCGCGGGGTTCTCTTTTAGGGACCCCTGTATGCTATTGACAGTAGGCATTTGCCGACAGCAATGACTATGCCAAAAATTCCATGGCATGAATGCCAGCTTCGCTTTGTTGATGATGGGGAGGAAGAATGGTGCCAGCTGCTGCACCTAACACCGCACTTCTGCTGCCATCTGTCCAAGGTGTTCTGTCCAACCACCATGCCCAAAAGAGGGCCTTTAAAACAGGTCCCCCCTTTAAGCTTTGTGGGGGTGGAACAGAACCCTTAAAAAGCACATCTGTCCCACATAATATGGCACCTCCTTTCACCGTAGACCGGGCGGAGAGCACAGGTGTGGGAGGAGAGTATCATGTCTGTCAGGCCTCCGGGCTATGCCAAAAGGGTATTAGCTTCCCTGAGGTCGAGTTGCCTCTAGAACCTTCCATGCCAGCTGAAGAGACAATGATTAAATGAAGGAAAAAGAAGATTCTCTTTTTGAATTTATTCAGATATTTTGATCTACTTCCTTAGCAGGCTTCTATGTTTCCTCATTGTGTGTGTTTGGGAGTTTAAGGTGAGAAGAGGAATCAGAATTTGGTGGAACATTTATTTCTTGTTTTTAATCCTGTGTTATATCGACAAGTTATGTATCTGCCCCAGTTTCTCCAATAATAAGTTTCCTCCAGTTCCATGGTAGAATAAAAACTAGTGACTTCCTATTAAATTTCTCTTTCTGTTGCCATAGCAATAATTTATTTCCCAAGATGACAGCAGTAGCTCCTCGAGGAACCTTCAGCCCCCTGCTCCCCAGAAAATGGAGATTTCCACACCTTTTTCCCTCACTCAAATATAGTCCCCTTTACTTATTTCATTTAATTTGCCTTAGACTAATGTGGATTTTTTTTCCTGAAAACGGAGAAGGGAAGGAGAAAAACTCAGTGAAAATAGTTGAAGTTACGGCTCTCATTTTGAACGATGCTTGAAAAAGTGAGAAGATGCAAAAAACGATCTTTGACCTTTCTCCTTGCACAGCCTCTGTGGAACATCTGAGCTGGTGGCTTCTACATTTCTACTTGCAGATGCTCTCAGGACCAATGGCAGACACACGGGGAATGTGAAATTTAGTGGCAGGAAAAAGTGGCATTAAATGGGACATGTTCAGCTGTGAACACTTAAGTATGACTACTTTCATGGCTGGTCTCTGAAAACAATTCTGGGTTCCCTTAAGTGGATCTGCACCAGCAAAATCACAGAGTTAAAACAATTATCTGGGTAACTAAACAAAAATAAATCTCACACATACACATACACAAAACAAAACAAACCAACCCAAACCTCTTTTAAGGAAAATTTGAGCTGTTTAGCTTTAATTATCCAGATAATGAATTACCAAATTAACCAAAAAATTGTAAACCCTCGAGTACACTTTCCCAAGGAGATACAGTCTGAGTCTTCACGGGTGCAATTAAAGAAAATTTTTATTGGAATGATAAGTTATGGATCTTTTCATTAATGGCTTTGATGAGTCTAACAGTGAATATTTACTATGCTTCAGGATTTAGCTGCAAATTATGACCTGTTTATGGTCTGTTCTAGTGCCCACAGACATTGTATTCATGTTACAGAGGTCATTATCCTAATGCTCCAGGCTGAAAACCTTTATTTTGGCTCAATTATCCAGATAGTCAAGGCTGAAATATCAGGAAAATCCAGGCCATTATCTTATGCTTGGCCACCAAAAAATTATGATAATTTTCTAGAGCTGAACTTGACAGAAACTCAAATGAAGGGGCCCTGCCCCTGATTTTATGAAGACAGATGACTTGCCCTCATGTATCTGACATCCGAATCTGATGGCTAACCCTCTTGGGAAAACCCATCTACTGTTGCTGGCTCTACCAACTCTCTCCTCACATAGCTGTAGTCCATTATACTGTAAGCCCCTTGAGGGCAAGGGATCATGTCTACCAACTCTGTGTTGTATTCTCCCAAGCATTTAGTCTGTTGCTCTGCACACAGTAAAAGAACAACAGTTAAAGCCAAGCAGGATGCCACAGATTGCCCACCACTGCTCACATGGTCCCTGCTGCTGACATTTTATTTCTGACCTCTTCCTGTCAACACCTCCCAGGAGTGGACCACAGTTGTGGAAGCAACTCAGAAGCAGTGTGGCCTAGAGGCAAGAGCACAGGCTTGAGAGTCAGAGGACATGGGTTCTAATCCCAGCTTCACCATTTATCTGCTGTGTGACCTTGGGCAAGTCACTTCACTGGGCCTCAGTTACTTCATCTGTAAAATGGGGATTAAATGATGAGACCCATATGGGATAGGGACTGTGTCCAACTCTTCATTTCCTCGGATCTACCCCAGCTCTTACAACAGTGCTTGGCACATAAGCGTTTAACAAATACCATAATAATAATAAGACGACGAAACTGAAGGACAACAGTGCTAACAGCAACAGTGACCAACATGGCAGCAATGGGGAAGGCAGTGGGGAAGCTGCAGCTTGGACTGAGATTTGCTCTCCTGTTCCTAAACTGATGTTTTTGTCTCTCTGAACTACCAGTCGGTTGCTTGTTGGACTTCCTACCACAGATACCACGGCTGCTATCACAATGACCATCAGATGGGTAACTACCATTCTGGGTGTGAGTGCACGTGTACGTGGGCATGGGTGTGTTTGTGTATATGCCTGGGTACGCAGATTGTTGATCTGGGGGTTGGTCACTCCTTCCCCACAATGTAATGAGAATGATAACAGTGGACACAAATTGCCCAAAATACAGTAGGGAAATAAGTAAGCGGTAGGATCCAAATGACAACAAAATACATACAAACAATAAAATTATTAACTAATAAATTAAGGGATACCCACAGAAGTGTTAAAGTGGCTGACCAGAAATATGAAGGGCTTTAGGCAGGGAATGTCTTCCAGAAGAATTGGCTTTTTAAAGCAGGGAGAGGCATGGTTGTCAGGGCCAATTGCAAAGAGTGTTCTAAGCAGGAGAAACAGGTCTTCTGTAAGCTCACTCTCTAGACTGTAAGCTTTCTGTGGGCAGGGAATGTTCCTACCAACTCTGTTACACTGTTATATTGTACTCTCCCAAGCATTTAATATAGTGCTCTGCACACAGTAAGTGCTCAATAAATACGATCAATTGATTGAAACGGGGTGAGCAATGGAGATTTGTAATAATAATAGATATTGTGGTATTGTTTACTAGGTGCCAAGCATTGAACTAAGCGCTAGAAGAGATACTAGAGAATCAGGTCTGACAGTCCCTGTCCTACATGGAGCTCACATTGTAAAGGGGAGGGACAACAGGAATCTCACCCCCATCTAATGGAAGAGGAAGGTACAGTTAAGAGGGGAGAAGAGGAAGAGAAAAGGTGAAGAAGAGGGGAGACAAAGAAGAGGGGATGAGGAACTCCTTCTGCTCTTTGCTGTTGGAGTCCTCTCCGCAAAATCCCAGGCCAGAGGATCCAGAAATCAACAGGTCTCTGTTATCCTTCCTTCTCCCCAGCCCAGATTCTGCTTTTTGCCTCCTGTTGCTCAGAGCCCACTCAGAACAGTTCTAGTGATAAACGATTCCACACCATTTTATTTTTAAATTTCAAGGGAAAAAAATGCATATGCCCCTTCAGGTTAGGAAGAGTGAGTCCACTCCTTATTACAGGGTGCCCATGCAAACAGCACATAGTAGCCATTGAAGACTAACTGAAACACTGGTCTCACTCACCAAGCATTTTTAATTAACAGAAAATTTAGAGGCTAATCATGTCCTCTTTCATTGGATGATCAATCAACAACTCTTCAAATATGAATTCATTTCTCTCCGCTGTCAACATAGTATTAATTAAGGGGTGTATCAGTATTAGTGATCTTTGAGAGAGCTCATATTAGGGAGATGAACAGAAGGAGATACAGGAAACTTTAGGATGCTTTATATACTGAGCTGTTGAGACAGAAGAAGACTTTTGTGTCAATCATGCAGCAGCTCGGGGGTGGGGAAGGGAAGTTTTAACATATTCACTAATTAGTGCTTAGCTTTATTTTCAAGACATATCCTTCATGATGTGTCATGTAAATATGCCATAGCATTGTGAGCATTATTGTTTTTATGCTTATTAGGCATATCCTGCTAGAAGAAAGCATTTTAAATGAGATTAAATCTAATACATGTTTAATGTAGTGTTCTCGCAATTTAAAATGCTACTCTATTAAAATAGCAGGGAGGGAAAATTGACTCACAGAGCCAGGATGTGAGAAGAATAGATCATGAGTTAAATGAATAATAGATTAACTGAATAATCATATCGCATCTCATATTAATGGTATAAATCACAATAATCCCTTATTGTCAGCAGAAACAAAAAGAATAAATTTTTACATTTCTAAAATTGCAACCGGGACCTAAGAAATAAGCAATGGCAACGTGATAGTCCACAGCATTTGAGGATTCACTATCATTTCAATGTGCATTAGCAAGTGATTTGAAACCCTGTAGGATGAATAAATGGAATGGCTTTCCGCTTCGGGAGCATACTTCCAGATATACCAAGAGACACTTCAGAGACAGATTTGAGATGCATGGTAACCACTGTCAAGTGGAATTGAGGCACCACTCCAATACCATGAGCCAGTTAGAAGACAGAGCATGCAATAGGGAATACCATTAAAAAGCTCATGAATACAGAACAAGGGGTTACCCTCCAACATAACTTGCTAGTCACATTTGTCCAGAGCAGGGCTGCCTTCAGTTGGCACGAGGTAGGAAACCAGAGGGGAGCAAGGGGAATATCAAAGATGGTGGCGGCCCTGAGCCTCCCAAAGATGGCGGCCACCTGGCTTATTCTCAAAGATGGAGTAAGCTGGGCTAACCTCCTCTATCTTTCCCCCACATATTTTAAGACAAATGTGTAAAGGAAGCTAGGTTGCTAGGCAGGGATGGTGTGGTATGGGCTGAGGACTGTTTCAAACTCAGTGAAACCCAACCTTTAGGAAGATACCGTTTTCAGCGGGTTCTCTGGATTGTGGAGAAAGAATGACTAATAGCATTATGACAAGCAAAGCTCAGCGAGTGCCCCAAACAGATTCAGCCTAGCTATTTCTGGATGGACCAGAAGCAGGCTCCTAGCAGAGCCCAAATGACTTATACTTTTAAGTAAGGCTCTTGGAATGAATGAGAGAAGCTGATGGAAGCTGGCCCTAGGCTGAAAGATCCAACTAATGGGTTCTAGCAATCAGCACTTCTCCCTCACTCAGCGGACCCTATTCTGCTTCATACAAAAACACATTCAAAGCTAAAGTAAAACTTGCCAATCCGGTATACCTAGCTTGAAATTGAATGGGCAGATATCGTGAAAGATTTGAGTTTTTCTGTTTCTGACAAAATAAGTTTCCATTTATTGCGTCACCCTACATGAGAGTACACATCAAATGCAAGGATTGGAAAGTACTATGGACAGCACTTACTGATGCACTTTAATTGGAGGTAAAGAGCTGAGTGCAGGAAGCGTTTATTTGTTGCCATTATTGAGCTCTGCACGGAACTCCACCCTTCGCTAATGGTTGCCAAGATGTTACCCTGTAAATCCTCAGTAAATACCCCCGATTGTTGGATTGAATGATTGCCATTTGAAAGGTGGAGAAACTGAGGCCCAGAGAGGTTAAGTGACTTGCCCAAGGTTGTGCAGCCAGCAAGTGGCGGAGCTGAAACAAGAACCTAGCCCTCCTGATGGTATCTGTTAAGCGCTCACTATGTGCCTACTACTGTTCTAAACACTGGGATAGATACAAGGTAATCAGGTTGGACACAGTCCATGTCCCAGATGGGTTTCACAGTCTTAATCCCTATCCAGCACTTAGTACAGTGCCTGGCACATAGCACTTAATAAATACCATAGTTATTTTGCAGATGAGGTGACTGAGGCATAGAGAAGTTAAGTGACTTGTCCAAGGTCACACATCAGGGAAGTGACAGAGCCAGGACTAGAACCCAGGTCCTTCTGACTCCCAAGGGCATGCCCTACCCACTTGGCCACTCCTGTCTCTCAGCACCATTTTCTTTCTACAGAACCACTCTACCTTCCAGGCCAGGACAGGGGGTGGCGCAACAGTACCCCCACCCTCTAGACTGTGAGTTCACTGTGGGCAGGGAGTGTCGCTGTTTATTGTTGTATTGTACTTTTCCAAGAGTTTAGTACAGTGCTCTACACACAGTAAACACTTAATAAACACAATTGAATGAATGAACCAGAAAGCAGCAGCAGCAACCTCTTTGTTCTCTTTGGGAGCCTCCCTCTGAGAGGACATACAAGTTTCTGCGGGCAACTTTGGGCACCATCAACACTACCTCTGAAACCAGGTATGGGTTCCTTTAGACTGTGAGCTCCTTTTGGGCAAGGAACGTGTCTGTCATATCATACTGTCATATCATACTCTGTCATATTGTCCATCATATCTGACGTATACTCTGCCAAGATCTCCGTAGTCAATCATATTTATTGAACACTTACTGTATGTACAGCACTATACTGAGTGCTTGGAAGAGACAATACAACAGTTGCATTTCCATCCCGCTACAAGCTTACAGTATAGGGGGGAGACAGACATTAATATAAATATAAATAAATATATATAAATAAATATGCTCTGCACACTGTAAGTCCTCAATAAATACATTGATTGATTGAGGTGGAGATGATAGAGTTGAAGCAATGGTGTTCTTTCCTTTGCAACTCCAGTGGGCTGGTTACTGCCCTCTCTGAAGCAGCAGCAGCCCATCACCTCCCATCAATGGCTTTCCTCCTGTCCTACTCCTCATCCATTAAGTGCTTAGTACACTGCTTAGCACACAGTTAAGTGCTCAATAAATACGATTGATTGAATGAATGAATCCCACTGAATGGGGGTCCATCAATCTATTGATTGACTTGATAAGAACTGTATCAGATTCTCTCTCCTGGCCCATGTTTTCCTCCATTCATTCATTCATTCAATCGTATTTATTGGGTGCTTACCTTGTGCAGAGCAGTGTACTAAGCACATGGAAGAGTACAATATAATAATAATAATGTCGGTATTTGTTAAGCGCTTACTATGTGCAGAGCACTGTTCTAAGCGCTGGGGGAGATACAGGGTAATCAGGTTGTCCCACGTGAGGCTCACAGTTAATCCCCATTTTACAGATGAGGTAACTGAGGCACAGAGAAGTGAAGTGACTTGCCCACAGTCACACAGCTGACATGTGGCAGAGCTGGGAGTCGAACCCATTACCTCCGACTCCGAAGCCCAGGCTCTTTCCACTGAGCCACGCTGCTTCCCAATATAACAAATAAGCAGACACATTCACTGCCCACAATGAACTTACAGTCTAGAGGGGGAGACAGACATTAATATAAATAAATAAATTACAGATATGTACTCTAGATCTATGCCAGTGCAAGCCCATTGAATTTATTTTACTAGTTCAATTTATGAATGGTACTCTCAGTGCCCAGGCTCGAAACTGATCTAAGTCAGGTCAGTTGCCTGCTTTCATAGCCACGAAGAAAAGCTTTCATGGGACAAAGGGCTTTTAGCTTCAGGAGAAAAGCTCAGTTGGCTGCACAATGGCACAAAGATGCTTTAGATGGCGGTCTATATTTGACTAAGAGAGTTATATTGCATTGCTGAATTCCATATGGCATTTTATCAAATGCTGATAGTTTTAGAGCTGCTCTGGTTATCAAGGACAAGGTTCAAATTAATTCACAGATTAAAGGGGCACACCCAGCAAGGGAATTGGAAAAGTTCAAAACAACTGCCCAACCAAGGAACGGTTTCAATTTTGCTTTATCTGTCTTGTTATAAGTTATGAAATAATGAGCAAGTTTAGAAGTCTGCTTCTTATGACTCCCTGGTTTTCCACTAAAAGCTTCATGTGGGTTTTGTTCTGCAGGATCCTGAACATTTCATCCACTCTTTCTCGGAGGTTTGAGGGGACTGTAAATGATTAGCATCAAATGGAACATAAAGTTCAATTTTTTTAAAAAATGGCCCCTTAATCCAGCTGATCAGCTATGTCCCTTGGTACAAATTTCAGAGGATGTAGTACTTATACTGATGAATAAATGCTGCATTTCTCCAATATCTTGCGGTCAGTGGTCTAAGGTTAAAGACCTCCTGCTGTGAGATACGCTGCCTATTCAAATCAACACCATTAGACATACAATAGGAAGAGAAGGACAATGCTATGATCGACTTAGCCAAATCTCCAGTCAAGTTTTGGTCAGATGCTATAGTGATTTGCAGATCATTAACTAAGGTGATTTTCCCTGTCTTTTTTTTTCTTCATCTTCATTATTTTCTTCATGGATTTCATCCCTGCAGGAGGCTGCTGGGAGCTGAGCTGGTGATACTATCCCCTGGGCAGACAATCTCACTTTTCCTGTAGCTACCACTACACTATGCTAATGAGTCCCAGAGAGACTGCTCTCTATCTGGAGTTACCATTTCTGTTTTGGCAGAAGAGAAGTCCTGAAATGCTTCTGGCAATTTTTTGATCTGCTGGAATCGAGTTCATCTTGTTTCCTTAGAGATGACACTCCCAATTATGGATGTGGTGGGGATTTGTTTCCTAAACATAGACTTTTATTGAAACACATGGTGACCCATGATACATTAGGCCAGTCAAAATAACATGTGGGTCTAGGGGAAAAGGATGGCATTCTTTTCTTCCTTCTTCCTACCACAAACCCTCTTACATTCTGCCACTTTAAAATGGAGATGCAATTTCTTAAATCTTATGGGAAGCACAGTTTCTTCCTTATCCAACTTCACCAAAAAGCTAATTAAGTAAATGTTTGTTGTGCAGCATGAAATCTCAAATGATGTGGCTTTTGTGATGGACAATTGAGGGACAGTCACAGACAACCCATCATCTTGGCAGGCAGCAATCAGAAATGGAGTAATTGTTTTGAGGCAGAAGCTTTTGAGAAGATCATGACATCAAAAGGAAGAAAACAGCAACAAGCACTGTGAAAAAACAGCAGTAGTGCACCAAAAAACAAGCTTTATGTACATCTAATGAGAAATGGACAGTCAATCATGCATTGATCTTAGTAGTCTAACCCGTGCACCTGGCTCAATCAATCATTGTTTTATTGGGTTTTTTTGAACTCTGTGAGCAGAGCACTGTATTAAGTGTTTGGGAGATTGCAATGTTCCTGGCCCACAAGGACCTAATAGTCTAGCAGGGGAGACAGACATTAAAATATATTACAGTAGTAACAGAAATAAGAAAACATTCATAAGTCCTGTGGGCATGAGGGTAGGGTGAATATCAAAGTGCTTAGAGGGTGTGGACCTAGGTGTTACAGAAGGGAGGGAGAATTGAGAGGATATTCAGGGAAGGTGTCCTTAGGGAGATATGCTTTTAGTAGTCTTTTGAAGAGAAGGAGAGTAGTGGTTCGTCAGATATTAAGTGAAAGAGAGTTCCAGGGAGGAGAGAGGGTATGAGCAGGGAGTTGACAGTGACAGAGGAGAGATGGAGGCATAGTAAGTAGGTAGGTGTTAGAGGAGTGAAGTGCGTGGACTGGTAGGTAGAGGGAGAAGAGCGAGAGTAGGTAGGAGGGAGAAAACTGGTGGCTGAAAGTATCTTTTTGGGTCAGAAATTAATGGGCAACCATTGGATAACAGCTCACTTCTAGTAGCATCAACCCTGAAGGACAAATACATATATACATATATAAATAGTGAGGCCCTGTTTGCACACTGTGAGTAGATGTGTGAAAGAGATTCTCTCAATGACACTCATATTCCTGGATCCAAGCTCATCAGCATTAGAGCAGTTTTTGAACCAACAGAGGGGACACCCCTCTCTCTCTCTCTCCTCCCCCCAGCCCCGGCCCCCCCAAAACTGACTCTCAGGGATTGTTAGATGAGACACCTAAAATCACACTTGAAAAATGCTGCTGGATTCGCCTCAGCAGAGGCCAAGAGCAGAAAACAGTGGGAGAGAAATCTCCACAGCCAAAAATTTCCACCAGAAAATCAGCACCAAGTCTAGTCTCTAAGTCAGGAAAAGGCAAAGTTAGGGTGAGTGGGAAGCCATAGGATGGGAGAATGACAGATCAGGGCAGCATATCAACAATGCCTGACTGAAACAGAAGAACTCTAGCAGAACAGAGGACACGCTTCTCTGACTGCTACTGTTTCTGCTCGGCAAACTCTACAAAAAGCAGTTCTGGTGGCAGAAAATTGGAGTCTCCGCTCAAGGTCACACTGCTGGAAGCAGTATGCACTGAGAAAGATGTGGGAACAAAAGCAGTGAATACTCACATTAAAAGGATTTGGGTCCTCAACTGGAAAGTTAATATATGCATAAAAAGCATCAGAAACATCTAGTTAAACAGCACCCCCCCAAGTGTCAGCCCAGACCAGTTTCTCTCCCCTAAGGAGAGTTGTCTCCTCTACAAATGTTTCCTGGCTAAGAAATGAACACATTATCGCAGTAACTCCTTGTGACTGCAGATTCTGGGCCAGGCAGTTCATCACCCCTCTCTATGCCTGCCATGGTCTAAAAGAATTAATGGGGGAGACAATGACTGGATACCATTTTCTGAATCTGGGGTGTGATTTCTCTCCAGAAGCTGCAAGTGGGCCCAGAAAATGGTGCTATAGGGAACAGAGAGGCCTTCCAAGCCCCAGAGGAACTAGCTTGGTCAGAAAATAGGAATCAAGCTTGGTCTGAGGGACTCAGAGTATTTTTCACACAGTGCAATGCATCCTGAGTCGGAGAAGCACCCTGGCTTAGTTGAAAGAGCCCAGCTCTGAAAGTCAGAGCACTTGGGTTCTAATCCTGACTCTGTCACTTGCCTGCTGTGTGACCTTGGGCAAGTCACCTAATGCCTCTGGGCCTCAGTCACCTTATCTGTAAAATGAGGATTATGTTCCTATTCTCCTTCTCCCTTAGACTCTGATCCTCATGTAGGGCAGGGACTGCATCCAATCTACTTCTATTGTATCTAACTCAGCACTTAGTACAATGCTTGGCACGTCATAAGCATCATAATAATTATTATTATTATTGCTTAAGCAATAAATGCTCTTTGACTACTTTGGGTATCCACTAGAAAACAAGCAGAAGGAAGGGAGTTCTTACCTATACAAAGCACAAGTGGAAAAATACACCTAACCTAATCTCCTCCACAAATAATGTGGGAAGAAAGAGAAAGAGGGAGACAGAGAGAGAGAGAGAGAGAGAGAGAGAGAGAAATGAAAGGCAAAGCCAGAGACACACAAGCAATTTATATTTCTCTACTCAACAGTATGACTCCCACTTTTTTTTATGGTATTTGTAAAGTGCTTACTATGTGTCAAACACTGTTCTAAGTTCAGGAGTTGGTACAAGTCAATTAGTTGGATACAGTCCCTGTCACACGTGGGCTTACAGTCTAAGTGGGAGGAAGAACAGGTATTTAATCCCCATTTTGCAGATGAGGAAACTGAAGAATAGAGAAGTTCAATGACTTGCCCAAGGTCATAAAATAGGCAAATGACAGAGTCGGACTTATTTATTTATTAATTCATTCAATCCATTCATTCATTCAATCGTATTTATTGAGCACTTACTGGGTGCAGAGCACTGTACTAAGCAGTGGGAAAGTAAACTACAATGATAAACAGTGACGTTTGCTGTCCTTAATGATCTCACAGTCTAGAGAAGGGGAGACAAACATCAGTACAAATTGATAAAATTACAGCTACTTACATAAGTGCTTTGGGTCTGGGAGAGGGGAAGAGCAAAGGGAGCAAGTCAAGGCAACGCAGAAGGGAGTGGGAGATGAGGAAAAGTGGGGCTTAGTCTGGAACTTTTAAATTTGCATTGGCTTAATTTGTTTCAATCTTTTTTATTTAATGAACAGATATACCCAGAGAGTGTTATTTTCTTTCATAATATGTGCTAATTTAACTGAAAGGACTTACCTCCCAAAATTGAAATCATTAGAGATATGGAAAACTTTCCTAGGGGGTATAACTCTAGTTTAATTTAGCTGGAATGTGATATTTGATTGGAGTAAAATGAAACTTCTGTATTCTCTGGAATAAATTACAGTTCAATTTATTTCAATGAATATTGATCTATTTGTATGGGGAAGAAAACCATTTCTCTTTCTCCAAACATAAAAATAATTCAAACCTGGGTTTTCTTCTATTGTGGCTTTTTGGCAGAATGTTCTGCATTAGGTATTCCATTAATATGCTGTGAGCAGCTCCCTCCTGCCTGTAAGCTACCGATATTTCTAAATAGAGTTTGGGGAGAAAGTAAGAGAACAAACTCTCTCTGAACATTTGGGAAAACAAGCCGATTGAGGAATGTAGTGGCAGGAGCATATATAGTGGTTAGCATAATGAAATGTGTCATGCTGCTCAGAGTAAATGATCTACTCTGATCAACCAAAGTGAAGAATTGCCCTCTAGTTCACAGACAAGGAAATCAATCAACAGTCTGTGTTGAGCACCCACTGTGCGCAGAGCATTGTCCCAAGGACTTGGTAAAGGATAACAGAGGTAAAAGAGAGAGTCTCTGGCCTCAAAGAGTGTGCAATCTTATAGGTTTCTTGGCTCCTGCAGAGATATTTACTGATTTCCCTTGGAGAAAGACAAATGCCTCTTTGGAAAGGAAAAATCCAAATACCACATCCCTTCACAATACAAATGTTTGGAGTTTTGTTTTCATCATAACAAAGAGGGATTTGCAGCCACTGCTTTGTGTGGCCAGTTTGTAAAGAAGGATGGAAATAGTTTGGTTGAGATCCTGTAGAGAGGGTTGGAACATTGACTGTCCAGTGAAACTGAGTTCCTGGTCAATGGTCACCGGGGGCATGGGAGCCTGCCTGGTCCCTGAGATTGCTGATTCTCTTGTTCTTTTCTCCTGAAGATTTGCAATTTAGATATTTGGTTTCCACAGTTGGATTAGGAGAAACCTTTGGGGAGCCTGGTTTCAGAGAAGCAGCGTGGCTTAGTGGAAAGAGCACGGGTTTAGGAGTCAGAAGATGCGGGTTCTAATCCTGGCTCTGCCACTTGTCTGTTGTGTGACCTTGGGCAAGCCACTTAATTTCTCTGTGCCTCAGTTACCTCATCTATAAAATGGGGATTAAAACTGTGAGCCCCATGTGGTACAACCTGATTACCTTGTATCTACCCCAGTGCTTAGAACAGTGCTTGGCACATAATAAGTGCTTAACACATACCATTATTATTATTAATAAACAAAAACCTTTGTTGAGCCTGGTTTTGGTAAATAAAACAGCCAGATTAATCAGTCAACAGTATTAATGCTACTAATACCAATGATCGTGGTATTTAAGCGCTTACTATGTGCCAAGCACTGGGCTGAGCATGGGAACACGTCTACCTACTCTATTACATAGTACTCTCCCAAGCTGTTAGTGCTGTGCTCTGCACAAAGTAAGTACTCAATTAATATTACCGATTGGTCGATTGGAGTAGACATAACACAATGAGTCCCACTTGGAGTTCACAGTCTAAGGGGGAAGGAGAACAGGACTATAATCCCAATTTTACAGATGAGGAAACTGAGTCTCAGAGAAATTAAATGACTTGCCCAAGGTCACACAGCAAGCCAGTGAGAAATGGAGATTAGAACCCAGGTCTCCTGACTCCCAAGTCTGTGCTCTTTCCACTAGGTCATGCTATGGAAAGTGAGATGAGACCAACTAATGAAGATAATCTCAACCTACAAATAGACAAATTCTTCCTGACCTCAATCTCTCCATTCCATGCATATTGGATACCTCATAAAGTGAGGAGCAGGTGGAACATTAATGGGTTAATATCCATAAATAGTTGCAGTGGGCTCAACTGTAACTGGGGGCTAAAGGTTGCAGTTACAATATTGCTTTTTTCAGTTCTGTCCAACATGTTTAGCTCCGGGTCTATGAATCAGCTCCAAATTAAATATTGAAAAGGTGAGTTAGCAGACTGTGGAGACTTTCCTTCAACATCACCATTCACACCAAAGCCGCTGCATCGCTCCCCTGGCTCTGAGGCTCTTCATAAAGGAAAATCGAATGCCAAGTTAAACATCTAAAGCACGCTGCTGGCAAACAAACAAGTCTCGGTTCATTCTTTCTGCCATCACTGCTGTTGCAATTATGTTACAGAAGGGGGGCAAGATGGGGCACAAAGTCACTCTCCTTCTCAGGAGATTGAGCAACATCCTGGATCCTTTTAGGAGGTAAATCTGTACCATCCCAATTTCCTTTTCCTTCAATATACAAACCACCTCACCTTTTTTCTCACACTTCAATCTCTCCGTAAATCTGATCGTGCTACTTGCACATGGATGCTCACCTCACTTCACCGTCAAGATCAAAAGCTCTGAGGAGATGAGCACATCCAGACCTAGAAATCTAATCCCAACTCATGTCTTTATGAGTTAAGTGATTCACTCATCTCTTCACCAAGACTTGACATCAGTGCTCACTTCCCATTCATTCCAGAACCTTGTGTCTTCAGTGACATATAATTTGACGTCTTTTTGAGCAGGAGACAAGAAACTGGATTTTCCTTTATGACAGTATTGTTGTGTTTAATGTTTTATACGTCTGGGCCCAGTGTAGGGTTCCAGTGACAGTATCAGATCTGATGCTAGACTGATGCTTACTGTGAGTTGAGGCCCTTCTTTCTTAATGAAAAAAGCCTGTGATATCAAGTCTCAGGAGCCTTTCCTATTTACTGTGAAAAAGTGAGAACCCATTTCTTGGTATCAAGACACCTCCTTTTTCTGTAATTCCAGCAATCTGGAAACATTTGTCTTTTTTTCCTCTGTCCCAAGTATTAATTGAAGTTAGCATATTGCCTCTAATTTGCTCAAGAAACTGCCAGTGGAAACTTCAGCACATGAAAGGTATAATATCTCTTCACCAGCATTTCTTTTATGATGAATGAAACATCGCTCCTCTCCTTTTTTCTCCACAAGCTTCCTTGAGTTCATATAATTGTTTAAACATCACATCTCATTTATTTTCTCAAAATCATTAATTCTAAAAGAATTTCTTTGGAAGTCACTGATGTCCCCAAGCTTATGACTTTCAGTTCTCTGCTTCGCTTGTAAGTTTATTTCACAATTTCTGAACCCGTCTAATCAACCTAATCCAAGTTCCCGGTTGACCAATTTTAGTGTGACCAATTTTTTTTCACCAAGCAACATGTCTCCCCACCCAGGCTTGGGAATCAGGAGACCTGGATTCTATGCTCAGCTCTGCAACTGTCCCGCTGGCTGACTTTGGACAAGTCACTTAACTTTTCTGTGCCTCAGTTTCCTCATCTGTAAAATGGAGAATCAATATCTGTTCTCATTCCTACATAGACTGTGAGATGGGGACTGTGTCTGACCTGCTTACCTCACCTCAAAGCTTGGTACAACCTTTAGCACATCATAAGTGCTTAATACCATGATTATTATACTCCCCAAGTGTTTAGTACAGTGTTCTGCCCACAGTAAGAGCTCAATAAATTCCAGTGATTGAAATCATTCTTCCATGATTCTCCACCAGTCCAATCATCCCCATTTATGGGAAGGAATACGTCCTGATGATTTTAAAAGACAACTTTTGCCTGTATTTTGTTCTGTATCTTTAGAGTCAAATCTCAGAAAGGGAAGTCTACAAGCCAATATCATCACTGAATAAAGGTCTGATTTCTCCCAAAGCATGATGAGGACAGGAAGGCTATTCTAAATAAGTCATAAAAAGGTCAGGCAATCTTACAATGATTTAGGGAGTCATCTTCCAGCTGTGCATGTTTATGTGTCTGCTCAGGATGTAGTGGCAGAGATATGGAAAATTTTCCTAGGGGGTATAACTCTATTTTAATTTAGCTGGAATGTGATATTTGATTGGAGTAAAATGAAACTTCAAAACATGGGAGAGTTTGGAAAAAAGGTGGCGTACTTACAGACTAGCTGGGATAATATGGTCACCATCCATGAAAATCACATGCAGCATGGCTTAATGGAAAGAGCCCAGGCTTGGGAGTCAAAGGTCGTAGGTTCTAATCCCGGCTCTACCACTTATCAGCTGTGTGACTTTGGGCAAGTCACTTAACTTCTCTGTGTCTCACCTCATCTGTAAAATGGGGATTAAGACTGTGAGCCCCACGTGGAACAACCTGATTACCTTGTATCTCCCTCAGTGCTTAGAACAGTGCTTGGCACATAGTAAGCGCTTAACAAATACCATCATCATAATATCCTCCAAGAAGCCTTCCCCAAATGAACCCTCATTTCCCCTACTCCCTCTTCCTTCTGCGACATCTATGCCTTTGGATCTGTACCCTTTTAGCACTTGATAGCCCCCCACTCCTGGTCCAGTCCCACAGAGTATATATATATATACTCCATATATATTATGGATATACATAAATATGTATATATATACATAAATACATGTATAATAAATGTATATATACATATTTATGTATTTCCATAATTTATTTTAATGTCTCTTTTCCCCTTTCTATTAGAAGCTCTTGTGGACAGGGAAAGTCTCTATCAACCTTATTGTATAGTACTCTCCCAAGTATTTAGTAAAGTGCTTTGCCCTCAGTTAACACTCCAAAATACCATTGACTGACCGATCGATCAATCCACCAATTACCCAGCAGGTGGCTGTCCCCATTCCCAGGAACCCAGGATACAATAATTCAGGGTGTTAAAGCTTTCCCAGAATCCTCCCCTCCAGCTGGGCACAAGTCTGAAAGGAAGTGAGATTCTATCCGACCAAAGAGGGAAGCACAAGGGACCTTAGAGATGTCCATGACCCAGACTGCTTTAGTGGTCACTTCATATATCTTCTTTCTGGGAGAATTAATTTCCTTAGTGAGAGATTTAATGGCTCAATGGCAGCCAACACACTGAGTCCTCTAATTGAAGGTTGAATACTTACCAAACTGAAGGAAACAGTTCATGTCTACCTACAGAAAGACTTTTCAACTTTGAAGGAAAAGCCAGATGGGGTGAAGCAAAAAGAAAGACCACAGTATTATTCCCTAGAGGTGAAAATGTTATGACTGTCCCAGTAAGATTTCTCGGTCTCTTGAAAAATTGTGTTCTCACTGGCAAACCCTCCCTATATTTCTAGGTCATACTTTTCTTTAGCTTTCACTGTAAATGATGAAAAAAGGTCCATAAAGAATATGTCTGGGACCGTACGAAGAGGGGACTTGAACTTAAATCTGAAGCAAACTTTCTTCCCAAGCTGTGTATAAAAAAGTCTTCCATCTTTTTTCAGAAATTCTCTTAGCACTAACTCAGTAGTCCCCACATTAGAATCCTGAGGCAAAGCTTCAGGTGGGAAAAAGAATTATCTGTTAATGGTCCTTGTAATTAAATAACATATTATTTTAAAAGAGCTTAAATCATTTTGCCCAGGTGATTACCTCAACGAGGTGTCTGAAAAACAGCAAACACACCATGTCCCCATACATTGGCCTTCACTATCCATGTTGAATCCCAACATAAGCCTACATCTCTGTTAGATTCCTATTTCTGAGATTGGGACCAATTGCTAAAATGACCTGAGAAGCAAAACCAGGCCTCTGTTAGATGGGATATTTGGAAAAAATTAAGGAGTTAATAAATCTGACAAGGCTTAGAGGAAAACTCTGGGTAAATCTTTCAAAGAGTTGCAACATGTCTGATGAAGAATTTCCAGGCACAGGAATTATCAATAATAACAGTCTGCCCAGAAGAATTTGCTGAAAAAGGAATGCAAGAGGAAATACACATTTCAACCATAAAATGTAGAAGCAATCCAGAAAACCAGAATACCTGAGCCATTTTGCTTAGTTCAACGTTTTCTGCAAGAAATGATTAGGACCTAAAAATCCATTCCTTATAGTGACTGATTATGTGATATCACATCAATTGCATTTATTTAGAGCTTACTGTGTGCAGAACCATATATTAAGCATAAAGATGGATGACACGTCCCCTGCCCACAACGAGCTTACAATCTAGAGATAAGCTTACAGTCTAGAGATGGAGGTTCCATTCCACTTATCATCACTATCATTATCATTATTGTTGTTAATAATAATGTATTTATTAAACACTGATTATGTGTCAAGCACTCATCTAAGTGCTGGTGTAGACACCAGTTAATCAAGTTGAACATAGTCTCTATCCCACAAGGGGCTCACAGACTAAGTAGGAGGGAAAACAAACATTGAATCCTCATTTTAGAGTGAAGGAAACTGAGGCAGAGAGAAGTTAAATGACTTGCCCAACCAAGAGCACACAGTGAGGAATTGAAAGATTTAGGATTAGAACACAGCTGCTCTGACTACCAGGCCTGTGCTCTTTTCATTAGACTCCACTGCTTCTCTGAGCAACATTGGTGCCTCATTTCAGGATCAGGAACAGAGCACAGGAAGTTTTTGCTCACGGTCAACTTGGAACAAAAGCAAACTCAGTTCATCCCCTCCAAGGGAATTCGGGGAGCTTGACTTCACCCAGAACAGCCTCTTAATGTCTTAAAAGGGAGTGATTCAGCCTCTTTGCTATTGGGAAATGTAGCTTTTCCCTTTTCTTCCCTTCCCTTCCCTTCCCTTGAGCTTCTTTACAATTCTTACCACCCTCAACAGGACCACTAATTGAATATTTTGCAATCACACAGCTCTTACTAAAGATTGTTGCTAAGCATTGGAGAACAGCCGAATATTTGTATCTGCTGTGTGACCTTGGGTAAGTCATTTCACTGGGCCTCAGTTCCCTCCTCTGTCAAATGGCGATTGAAACTGTGAGCCCTACGCAGGACAGAGAACTGTGCCCAACCCAACTTGCTTGTATCCCACCAGCACTTAGTGCAGTGTCAGGCACATAGTAAGCACTTAACAAATGCCACAGTTATTATTATTGTAGTATTCAGTGAGTACCCCTCTTAAGGTCGCACCTGGTGGGTTTCCAATTCTCTGCCAGTCTTGATTACGGGTGGGAGAGTCAAGCAGAGGCATATCCATTCCATTCCTAGTTTGGGCAGTGGCTACAGAGTGCTAGGCAATCTGCAACAAGTCAAAACTCACCTGTGCCGGGCAGCAGCGACATGGGAGAGAGTTGAAGCCAGAGACTCAAGTTTACTGCATAGAAGGAGACAGTGGTAAATCACTTTTGAATTTTTACAAAGGAAACTTTATGGATACATTACCAGAACAATTGCAGATGGAGGTGGGGCGACCTGGGAGAGATGTGTCCAGGGGTGACTATGGGTCAGAACGACTCGACAGCATAAGACAAGACTGAGTGTAACTCTTTATTCTAATCTTAGCTCCCAATGCAGAGTAATGGCAAGTTGGGCAATTGATAAGTTGTCATAATTACCTATACTACCAGACACAAACTTAGATCGCCAAACCACCAAGCCTGACAAACCTTTATTCTGCCCAACAGAAAGGAACTTTGCATCTGTAGCACCATCTTCAGGTGAAGGGCAGCTTTTTTGCTAGAGATACATATAGGACCCCTGTCCTTTGGGTAAGATCTTAGAGGATAGAGATGGTTGTCTACCAACACTATTGCACTGTCCTAAGCACTTACTTCAGTGTTCTAAACACAGTAAATGCTCAATAAATACCACTGATTCATTGAATAATTATGAAAATGCTTCCTACATGCACATATATCCTGTAGATCAATCATATTTATTGAGCACTTTCTGTGTGCAAAGCACTGTAGTAAGCTCTTGGGAGAGTACACTGTATCACTATAACAGACACATTCCCTACCTACAATAAGCTTACAGCCTAGAGGCGGAGGCAGGCATTAATATAAATAAATTACTAATATGTACATAAGTGCTATGAGGCTGGGACCGGGGAGGTTGAATAAGGGGAGCAAGTCAGGGTGTCGCAGAAGGGAGTGAAAGAAAAGGAAAAGAAGGCAAAGAAGGCCTAGTCCGGGAAGACCTCTTCGAGGAGGAGAGCATAATTGTCTATCAGATATGAAGAGGGAGGCTGTTCAAGACTAGAGGGAGGACTTGGGTGAGAGGTCTGCAGGGAAATAGATGAGGTTGAGGTACAGTGAGTAAATTGGCATTAGAGGAGCAAAGTATGAGGGCTGGGTTGTAGTAGGAGAGTAGTCAAGTGAGGTAGGAGAGGGGATTGAGAGCTTTAAAGTCAATGATAAGGAGTTTCTGTTTGATGCAGAGGTAGAAGGGCAGCCATAGGAGGTTCTTGAGAAGTGGAGAAACGTAGCCTGAACTTTTTTGTAGAAAAATGATCCAGGCAGCAGAGTGAAGTATGGACTGGAGAGGGAAGAGACAGGAGGTAGGGAGGTCAGCAAGGAGGCTTATACAGTAATCAAGGCAGGATAGGATATGTGCTTAGATGAACACAGTAGCAGTTGTGATGGAGAAAAAAGGATGGATTTTAGTAATCAGGATTTAGTCATAGAGTGAATATGTGGTTTCAGTGAGACAGAGGGGTCATGGATAATGCCAAGGTTAATCCCCTTACCAAGGCTTAATTCCCACTTTACAGATGAGATAACTGAGGCACAAAGAAGTTAAGTGGTTTTCCTAAGGTCACACAATAGACAAGTGGCAACACAGGTCCTCTGACTCCCAGGCCTGTGCTTTTTCTACTAAGCTACGTTGCTTCCCATTTTCTGGGTATTTTTTCCTAGACTATTTTTTAAGTTTATTAATAATGATAATAATTTTGGTATTTGTTAAGCACTTACCATGTGCTGAGCACTGTTCTAAGCCCTGGGGTAGATACAGGGTCATCAGGTTGTCCCACGTGAGGCTCACAGTCTTCATCCCCATTTTACAGATGAGGTCACTGAGGCACCGAGAAGTGAAGTGACTTGCCCAGAGTCACCCAGCTGACTGGTGGCAGAGCTGGGATTAGAACCCCTGACCTCTGATTCTTAAGACCGTGCTCTTTCCACTGAGCCACGCTGCTCCTCATTCAAGTCAGCAAGCCTGGAAAAACAATAAAGGACATACAAATTTTCCAGGTACACATTTCTTTCTCCAAAGCTTCCCTAATACTTTTACTTATTCTGAATGGCCTTATTGTCTGTCCAGGTAAATAAGAGAAGATCAATAACAGTAATAATGAGGGCAATTGTTTTCACTCAAGTTGATGACAAAGCCTTGCAGTTCCAATCTTATTTATAAACAATGAATTCCCTTAGCTTCTCACCAAAGGACAAAAATGAATTTAGCATCTAGCAGTTCGTTAGTAAGGTTTATTTAGAATATGGACATTTGAGTCCCTTTAGGTTGGTCTGATTGTTTTACCTTTTAGATCATCAATGGAATTTATTTAGTGCTTACTGTGTGCAGCACACTGTACTAATCACTTTGCAGATTACAATACAACAGAGCTGGTTGACACATTCCCTGCCACGAGTTTACAGTCTAGAGTGGGAGACAGACACTAAAATAATTTAAATACTGTGGTTGTTTAAAATGTTCACAAGACACATTTGTTATCAAATTAGCTCCTAAATATGCAAAGTAAGAAAGTTGTATTAACAGTTGGAGGTTGATGTTAGCTACCATATGTTAGTGTAGATGGGCAAACTAAGTGGAAACTTGTAGCAATTATCCGAATAATTCAGAAACAAAACTGCTAGTGGAGAAAAAAATTATCCTGGATTATCCAGGATGGCTGTCTACATGGAGAGAAAATGTTTGTCTTTTCTCTTGTATTATGCCAAATGGTTGTGTAGGTTGGGGATTTATATTCTTTTTCTTTGTCTCTTCAGAGTGACATTTAAGTAGTACTTGACCCCCGGCCTATGGAAGGAAAAACTGATAGAGAATGGAAATGGAAAACAGTAACAAAATGGAAACAAAAACAACAGTTTTGGGGACACAGCAAATACGTTAAAGAAACTCAGCTATTAGCTGAAGCATAAGTAATCAAACAATGATTCTCATCCAGAGGCGGCAGGAACCAGGTTCAGGCTGCAGAGAGATGTTGAAATATGAAATATGAGTGACATTATGATGTCACTCATGATCCAAAGCAGGATGGGTCCAACCCACTGCATAGTGCTGGTTCTAGCTCTACACCCTCACTTTGATCCAAGTTCTAAAACCGGCTCTGCCACCTGCCTGTTATGTGACCTTGGCCAGGTCACTTATCGCCTTACTGGATAGAGCATGGGCTGGGAGTCAGAGGGACTTGGGTTCTAATCCCAGCTGTGCCACTTGTCTGCTGTTATCTTGGGCAAGTCACTTAACTTTTCTGAGCCTCAATTCCCTCATCTAGAAAATGGGGATTAAGACTGTGTGCCCTTTGTGGGTCAGGGATCATGTCCAATCCAATTACCTTGTATCTTACCCAGCGATTAGTTCAGTATCTGGCATATAGTAAGTGCTCAACAAATACTATTAACATTATTGTTATTATTATTTTCTGTGCTACAGTTTCCTCATCTGTAAGGTGGGGGTTCAATATTTGTTATCCCTCCTGCTTAAACTCTGAGCCCTACTTTGGGCGGGGACTATGTCTGATCTGATTAAATTGCATCTACCCCAGAACCCAGTACAGTAAGTACTTGGCACAAAGTGAGCAACTTAACAAATCCATAATTATTAGCATTATCTTCTCCAGAAACTTCTCCAACCTATGTCTGAGATTGATACGAGGAGGCAGTCCTAATCTGGCCCTCAGGAAACATGGAGAGAGTGGAAACTTGGGCCAGGCTGGAGAGGACTTTGGATACAATAACAGCATACGACTCCCTAGCTCAAGAGGCCTTTGTGTGGTGTCTGTGGGCTGGAACTGGCAGCAGCATACCTCAGGTCTGTCTCCCCTTCTAAACTATAAGCCCCTCATGGACAGGGGACATGTCTACCAACTAAGTCTGTGGAAAGAGCCCGGGCTTGGGAGTTAGAGGTCATAGGTTCTAATCCCAGCTCTGCTGTTTATGAGCTGTGTGACTTTGGGAAAGTCACTTAATTAATCTGTGCCTCAGTTACCTCATCTGTAAAATGGAGTTTAAAACTGTGAGCCCCACATGGAACAACCTGATCACCATGTATCCCCCAGCACTTAGAACAGTGCTTTGCACATAGTAAGCGCTTAACAAATACCACCATTATTATTATTGCATTCTTCCAAGCATTTAGTACAGTCTCTACCTACAAAAAGCATTTAATAAACAGCATTATTAACACTATTACAACTACCACTACTGTGTTGCCCTTCACCTCTGAATCTAGGGCATTGCCGAAGGAGACCCAAGTAGAAGCACAGATTTGATTTTGGCACTGCTCTCAGTGATGACCAAAGAGTGCCGTTCTATTTTAAATCTTCGAACCAACCCTGGGCTCACAGCCCAGACCTGAGAAAACTTTCAAAGACACTCTTACTTTCCATAAGTTTACTCAAAAAGCGATGCATGTCATCTAGTCTCTGTCCTCACATCCATATGATGGTTGAAATTGCTTTAGGGTAACTGATAACCTGGTCCTGATCTCTCCTATGCCAATGCAGTGTTTGAATCAAATAGGATCTATGAGTCAAGTGCCTTATTAGGTGGCTCCAAGGAAAAAGAGTAATAAATTATGCTTTGGCTGCCATTGGGAAGGGAGGAGAGCAAGAATAGGATGATGATGATGACTGTGGTATTTGTTAAGCACTTACTTTGTGCCATGCATTATACTAAGCGCTGGGGTGGATACGAGCAAATCGGTTTGGACACAGTCCCTGTCCCACGTAGGGCTCACAGTCCCGATCCCCATTTTACAGATGAGTAACTAAAGCACAAGGAAGTGAAGTGATTTGCCCAAGGTCAAACAGCAGATAAATGGTGGAGCCAGGATTAGAACCAACGATCTTCTGACTCCTAGGTCCGTGCTCTATCCACTATGCCATGCTGCTTCTCTAGGAAGGATCTTTAGGAAGGATTCTTCACTAGAAAGGATTCATTCATTCAATAGTATTTATTGAGCGCTTACTATGTGCAGAGCACTGTACTAAGCCCTTGGAATGTACAATTCAGCAAGAGATAGAGACAATCCCTGCCCACTGATGGGTTTACAGCCTAATCCGGGGAGACAGGCAGACAAAAAGAAGACAACTTAATTGCAATAAGTAGAATCAAGGGGATGTACACCTCATTATCAAAATAAATAGGGTAATAAAAATATATACAAATGAGCACAGTACTGAGGGGAGGGGAAGGGAGAGGGGGAGGAGCAGAGAGAAAGGGGGAAAAAGGGGTTTAGCTGAGGGGAGGTGAAGGGGGGAGGCAGAGAGGGAGCAGAGGGAAAAGGGGAAGCTCAGTCTGGGAAGGCCTCTTGGAGGAGGTGAGCTCTCAGTAGGGATCTGTTCCTTTCTAGTGTAAGCTATTTAAATCCCTGTACAGCTTCTGCAAACACAGCCCAAAGGAAGAAAGAAGTGGCCTCACCTCAAGAAAGCAGGAATTAAGAGATCTGCAATGAAATTTGCAGAAACTCACTAACTCAGAGGGAACAGATGGATGCCATATACCTTGTTTCTCCCTAATACAATCACTTTCAGCTCATAATCTCCCTAATAATTAAGCACTTACTTTGTGCCAAGCACTGGGGGAGATACAAGAAAAATCAAATCAGACAGAGTCCCTGTCCACATGAGGATCACAGTCTAAGTAGGAGGGAAAACAGGTATTGAATCTCCATTTCACAGACAAGGAAACTGAGGTTCAGAGAAGTTAAGTGATTTGCTCAAGGTCACACAGCAGACAAATGGCAGAGTCAGGATTAGAACCCAGGTCCTCTGACTCCCAGATCCGTGCTTTTTCCACTAGGCCATGCTGCTTCCCAGAGTATCACTGGATGCCTCAGTGAAAGGTTGTTGACCCACTATATAAGATTCTCAGATTATTAGTTTCAGCACTCCAGAACCCCACAGTGTGACCCCAGCCAGTGATACAGACCCTGGGCCATCAATCAATCAATGGTATTTATTAAGCACTTACAGGGTGTCAGACCATGTGATACTTGGTCACAGCCAAGAGTATGGATGACTACAGTCTGGCTGGAGCCCACTCACTGTCCATTTTATTCTAACATTTGCCAAGAGGTCACATTTTCACTGGTGCTTAAATCAACTCCAAAATTACTACCAACTCATAATGGTATATTGACCCTCACATGAATATGTATAAGTTTGATCTTCATTCCCATTTGCCAGATGAAGAAACGATGGGATAAAGGTTTCATTTTTAATATGATAATCTGGCAGTCTGAGCACCAGGAATGTTGATACAATTTGCAAAGGGGTTGGATTTTCCCAGACTTTCAGAAACCTTCAGGGAAAATTTGCCCTTCACTTAACTTTATTTACCTTCCAAAAGAAAAAGGAATCAGAAGAAAGTCAGAGAGAAGGGATAACTCTCACAGATTAAAGTCCAGTTTGCACTAGCCATGGGAATCTTGAGGATATGTGATTTTATTTGGAAGCATTTAGATGTTTTATATTTTATTAATGCTTCTAGGATGTCAACTGGGTACCAGAAACCCCCACGTATCATTTCTAACCATTCAACACCCTGTCATTCCAACAACAGGAGTAAAGTGTTGCTATGGAATATAGAATGTATGGTGTCTCCAACTGGGGCAGTGCCTGGAGGGGAAAAAGAGAGAAAGGGAGGGAGATGGAGAAGGGGAGAGAGAGAAAGAGAGCACACTACTGGCAATTTGTCTCCTTTGTAGTGCATTTTGGGGCTTTCAAGACTTCCTTGAGGCAGGCTTGTTGAGAGTAGGAACCATATTTACTTTTTAACCAAACCCACAGGACAGAGTTGGAACCAAAGATCCCACCGGAGAGCAAATCCAAAATAATTTTTTAGCTTCTGAAGTCTAGGTACAAACCTGTGGGAAGGCAGAAGAACTGATTGAATTGTAAGCTAACCTGATCAAGGGTGAGAATGTTTGTTTGGGTTTAGGTGGGTACTGTGTGGGGGCCCCTCTACCCAGAAGGAAGAGAAAAAATAGACTTTGATGAATTCCATTCTGCCCAGCTAAGGCCCTGAAACCTGGACCCTGATAAACAGCATGTTAGTCCTGAGGGAAAGCTCAGAAGAGAGCAGCCCACAGTTCAGGCAGGGATTTAGGAAGCCATGAAAACAGGACAGAGGAAAACCTACGGGTCATCTGGAAGCTGATGACTCCATCCTCAACTAATCCATCAATGGTAGTTATTGAGCACTTACTGTGGGCAGAGCACTGTACTAAGAGCTTGGGAGGGTACAATAAAACAGCACTGGTAGACATGTTCCCTGTGGGCTTACAGTCTAGAGGGGAGACAGACATTAATATAAATTAATAATTTATATCATTTATAGATATGTACATAATCATCTCTGGAAGATACCTTAAGAAGGCTGAGGGCCTCTCCCCTCAAGAGCCAGGGCACTGGGGAGAGATCAAGAACTGCCTGCAGCTGGGGGCAGAATAAGTTAGATTCATCAGGCCACAGCTCCCAGGAGGAAAACCCAGGACCAACTACACTGAGTAAGAAGACAACGTTCTAGGGTCAGGTACTTAAGCATAGCAGAATCCTGAACGTGGCAAAGCACATCCAGAGATAAATGCTGGGTACAAGAAGGTTCTGTCTGCCATTTTGAGAGTGGGGGACTCCCACTAAAGTCCTTGCGGGCTCTCCCAGTAGGTGCTCAATTGATGGATCGATTGCTCAATTGACTGACGCTATTTGTCTTCTGGAGCAAGTTTGTGGTCACTGGGGATAGGTTGTTTTTCTTGAGTGGGAGGGAACCCTGAAGCTGTTTTTGGCCTGCGTCCCTATTCAACAGCAAATAAATCTCACTGAACCCCATCTCGGACAGGTGTCTGCTGAAGTTGAGTGGTGGGGTCGGTCGCCGGTCTGGGCTCCTTCATTCTTCATTCTGGGCTTCAGAGAGGTCAGTTCCACTTTGGAGGTTTTTAGTTGTCCAGCCTGACTTTCAGGTAAACAGCGGCTAAAAAGGGTGATAGGCTGTCTAGTGGGTTATCTCTACCCGAAGTCCTCTTTGTCCTCTTTAAGTGAGGAGGGACCCACTTGACCTCTATTCCTGGGACCTCTCTCTCCCTTAGATGGCTACTGATTCCTCTGGGCATCACTTTTACATCACTACAGCTCCCAGGGCCCAGGACATCCTCCTCTACTGGTCTACCATCCTGACTCTGCTGGATCCCACACTGCCTCATTTGCATCACCGAGGAACTGCTAACCAAGCCTGCCTTCCACCATCCAGGCGTGACAGAGGAAAACAACTGCATCCTAGCTCTGCCTCCACAAAACCTCAGGTAGATTGTGCAGCCTGCTGCTATAATGTTCACTGTGTTCATGGTTGGGACTGTGGATTCTGAACCATGAGGAGTCTGAAATTCTGCTCCGCTAGGCAGAGTACCCTAATGACATTTTGGTTTTTTGTCTTTCTGTTGTCTTAATGTTTTGCTTCATCTCTCCTTATGTGTCTGTCTCCAGTCCCCTCTCCCTCTTTTTATTTTCAGACTGGGCCTCCCAAGAGACCATGAATAATTCCTCCTGTGAATTCTTCCCAGAGCCTAATACAGTGCTCTGTAAACCATAAGCACTTTAGAAATGCTATTATTGTTACCACTGCTGCTATTACTGAAGTGGGGCAAGAGTTCAGCAAGCTCCTAAAGGGCAAAGGGAATTGGCAACCAACAGAAGAGCTGTACCCTCCAGGGGCTGTGTTTAAGGGTAAGCACACTTTAGAAAGAAGCAGACCGTCTCCACTCCTGCCTGAGAGCACTAGACGATTCGCAAACAGAGTTGATAGCAAAACAGAAAGGGGCATCCTCTATGAGATTCATGCAGAGAGCGCCAACGAGAAAGCCCAGTGATTGACTGAAGATTCACAGAGAAAGAGATGAGCTGCTAGATAGGGTATCTGAGTTAGAGGATCTGTTGCTTAGAAACAGGACAGCAGAAGCCCCCTTCTCTCCCCATCTTCCCTCCCCCTCCAGGCACCAGCGAAGCAGGGTGGAGTTGAACCCCAACATCCCAGGCTCCCCCTCCTCCTCAATTTCCCTCTCTCCATTCCTGTCCCTCATTCTCACAGTGCCAGGGGAAGCGGGAGAGACTAGAACCAGAGGGAGAGGAAAAGCGGCTTGGCCAGAATGAGGCAGCTCAGAGAGTGAAAATTCAGGTGGTTACAGAGAAGAGTTTCCTGATTCTGATAGAGAGTTACCCATGACATTACTGGGAAAGGCTTTTAGGAGGAGTGAGTGCTTGACATAAACCCCAATCCAGTAACTGGCAAGCTACTGGGTCTTGCCTCTTATGGGCATACTAAAATGTATTGCCCTTGGAGTGCCTGAAGGCAGATCTAGGTGTGACTCAACTCCAGGTGTCAGGAGATTCAGGAGCTCGTGGAAAGGGCACTGCTGAGGATCCAGGGATAGGAAGGAGAGAGGAGACATGGGTAATTATCCGTTAATGAGACTCGAGAGTTTAATCAGGAAACTGGGGGCCCTATTCGGCAGCCCAGGGTCAGACTGCAGAAAGTGTTGCTGCAGGAAACTGGCAAGCGCAGCCCTGTGTGCTGAGCCAGATGAGGAAAGAGGAGGAGGCTTTAGAGCGACCTGAGAGATAGGCTACAGGCACAGTTGGCAGGTGCATTTGAGGCAGGAAGCGTACAGAATTCCTGGAGCTTCCAGCTGGCTGCCACCCAGAGAAGCAGTGTGGCCTAGTGGAAAGAGCGTGGGCTTGGGAGTCAGTGGATCTGGATTCTAATCCCGGCTCCACCTCCTGTCTTCTGTGTCACCATGGGCAAGTCACTCGGCTTCTCTGTGCCTCAGTTACCTCATTTGTAAAATGGGGGTTAAAGCTGTGAGCCCCATGTGGGACATGGACTGTACCTACCTCAGCACTTAGTTCAGTGCCTGTCACATAGTAAGTGCTTAACAAATACCGTAAACAAACAAACAAACCCATTTGGGGTGACTGGAGCACCTGGTTGACCTCAAGGTCATGGAACCCCAAAGCATGGCTCAGGGAACACCCTTCACTCCCAATCTATATCAACCAAGTCCTCAAGATGATGCTGATGGATATGGGAGCAGAGAAAACTGAGCAGGAGTTCTTTGGCCCTCTCTAGGGCAGGACCACTAAAAGCAGGCTTTCAAAGAGCACCAGCATGGGAGACACAGGTCCTGGGATCTAATCCTGGTCTGCCACCGCCCAGCTTTGTGACGTTGGGCATGTCACAACTTCTCTGGGCCTCAGTTTTCTAATCTGCAAATTGGGGGTTCTATTTGTGTTCTCCCTCCTACTTAGACTGGAAACCCCATGTGGGAGAGGAACTGTGTTATCTTGTATGTACTCCAATGCTTAGTACAGAATAAGTGCTTAACAACTAACCCTATTATTTTCATTATTATTATTACTACTATTGATAATAAAATGGAAATAAGTTCAACTCTCCCTCAGATGCCCAGATTTATAGTTGTCTCACCATTGTCTTGTTCATTTTTTTGATGTACACGAGCACCTGACACTAGCATTTTGTATCTTTACCCAGTGGAAATGGTCCTGGGTGTTTCTCCCTAATAATTATAATAATGATGGCATAAACTAATTAGGTTGAACACAGTTCCTGTCCCACATGGGGCTCACTGTCTTGATCTCCATTTTCCAGATGAAGGAGCTGAGGCACAGAGAAGTTAAATGATTTGCCCAAGGTCACACAGCAGACAAGTGACACAGTCAGGATTAGAACCCAAGTCCTTCTAATTCCCAGACCCGTGCTCTAAGGCTGGGTTTTGGTGAACACGAGCACCTTAGCACTCAAATCTTGCATCTTCATCCGTGCAGATAACGCTGGACCTTTCTCCAGGGGCTTGTTATAATAATAATAATAATGTTGGTATTTGTTAAGTGCTTACTATGTGCCGAGCACTGTTCTAAGCGCTGGGGTAGACACAGGGGAATCAGATTGTCCCACGTGGGGCTCACAGTCTTAATCCTCATTTTACAGATGAGGTAACTGAGGCACCGAGAAGTGAAGTGACTTGCCCAAAGTCACATAGCTGACAAGTGGCCGAGACAGAATTTGAACCCATTACCTCTGACTCCAAAGCCCGTGCTTTTTCCACTGAGCCACGCTGCTTCTCGTAGTAACAGCATTTACCAATCATCAACTTGGTGCACTAAGACTTGGGTAGTACAACTCAGAGAAGTGACAGATTCTCTGCACACAAGCAGCTTATACTCTAAAAGGGGAGAGAGACATAAAAATATTTACAAATAGAGTAGTCAAATTAAGTCAATTAATACATAATCAAATAAACATCTGTAAAACTGCAGAGGATGGTCATAAATAAATCCATAAATGTTAGCAACAGTTGATTTTTTTTGCTAGTCACCCCCTCAGCCCTACAGCACTTATTTACATATCTATAAATTATATATTATAAATTATCTACTAATGTCTCTCTCCCCTTGTAGAATGAAAGATTATTATGTGCAGGGAACATGCCTACCAATTCTGCTGTACTGTACTTTCTCAAGCATTTAGTACAGTGCTCTGCACATAGTAAGTGTTCAATAAATACCATAAATGATGATGTAAGAGTTGGGGTCCCTGGGAATTAATTAAGGAAGGCTTGAGTCTTTAAGGGAGGGGACTCTCCACCTTCTGCAGTAGCTTCCAGAGATGATGGAGTCATCAACCTCTGAGCAATCACCCGCTCTTATTCCACCCAGCTTTTTATGGCTCCCTAAACACCTTCCTGGACTCAATTTCTTCAGCTCTTTCTCCAGGCATTAGCACGTGCCATACCAGGCATTTTTTGCTAGGTTTTCATTCATTCATTCAATAGTATTTATTGAGCGCTCACTATGTGCAGAGCACTGTATTAAGCGCTTGGGATGAACAAGTCGGCAACAGATAGAGACAGTCCCTGCCGTCTGACGGGCTTACAGTCTAATCGGGGGAGACGGACAGACAAGAACGATGGCACTAAACAGCGTCAAGGGGAAGAACATCTCGTAAAAACCGATGGCAACTAAATAGAATCAAGGCGATGTACAATTCATTAACAAGATAAATAGGATAACGAAAATATATACAGTTGAGCGGACGAGTACAGTGCTGTGGGGATGGGAAGGGAGAGGTGGAGGAGCAGAGGGAAAAGGGGAAAATGAGGCTTTGGCTGCGGAGAGGTAAAGGGGGGATGGCAGAGGGAGTAGAGGGGGAAGAGGAGCTCAGTCTGGGAAGGCCTCTCGGAGGAGGTGATTTTTAAGTAGGGTTTTGAAGAGGGAAAGAGAATCAGTTTGGCGGAGGTGAGGAAGGAGGGCGTTCCGGGACCGCGGGAGGACGTGACCCGGGGGTCGACGGCGGGATGGGCGAGACCGAGGGACGGTGAGGAGGTGGGCGGCGGAGGAGCGGAGCGTGCGGGGTGGGTGGTGGAAAGAGAGAAGGGAGGAGAGGTAGGAAGGGGCAAGGTGATGGAGAGCCTCGAAGCCTAGAGTGAGGAGTTTTTGTTTGGAGCGGAGGTCGACAGGCAACCACTGGAGTTGTTTAAGAAGGGGAGTGACATGCCCAGATCGTTTCTGCGGGAAGATGAGCCGGGCAGCGGAGTGAAGAATAGACCGGAGCGGAGCGAGAGAGGAGGAAGGGAGGTCAGAGAGAAGGCTGACACGGTAGTCTAGCCGGGATATAACGAGAGCCCGTAACAGTAAGGTAGCCGTTTGGGTGGAGAGGAAAGGGCGGATCTTGGCGATATTGTAGAGGTGAAACCGGCAGGTCTCGGTAACGGATAGGATGCGTGGGGTGAACGAGAGGGACGAGTCAAGGATGACACCGAGATTGCGGGCCTGAGAGACGGGAAGGACGGTCGTGCCATCCACGGTGATAGAGAAGTCTGGGAGAGGACCGGGTTTGGGAGGGAAGATGAGGAGCTCAGTCTCGCTCATGTTGAGTTTTAGGTGGCGGGCCGACATCCAGGTGGAGACGTCCCGGAGGCGGGAGGAGATGCAAGCCTGAAGGGAGGGGGAGAGGACAGGGGCGGAGATGTGGGTCCTTAGCTGGCCAGAGCAAAACTTATCAAAATCTGTTTTTTCTTCTTCCTTCCCTAAGTCATTTCCTCTCAAGTAAAATCCATAATTCAAATCTATAAGAAGATTTCCCCAGTCAGAAGACAGGTGAATTAAAAAGTCAAAACTTTGTTGGGGTAGGGATAGGAGGAGCATTCCCTTTGGACTCATTTAGGGGATAGCATTCATTTCAGTCCAGTTTCTGAAAGTTTCCTTCTGAGCACCTTGATGATGGAGGTCCTGCTTACAGTGGTTCTGAACTAAAAGCCTGGCCAGGCCAGGCTGGACAAGCTCCTGAGACTAAGGCTTCTTAAAGGGTTGATTATTTTGCCTTTAAACAAATCCACCTCGGTGAATCCATCAAGAAAGCCCTCCAGGCTAATTTCCAAGTTGTCAAGATCATTCTGAACGAGAGAGACTTGCTAGAAAGCTTCCTTCTGAAAGATCATTAAACCTCAAAAGGCAGTCCAGGCTGCAATAGGAGTTATGTCATTCATTCATTCAATTGTATTTATTGAGCGCTTACTATGTGCACAGCACTGTACTAAGAGCTTAGGAGAGTTCAATATAAACAGACACATTCCCTGCCCACAATGAGCTTACAGTCTAAAGGCAGGGAGAGAGAGAGACATTAATATAAATAAATGAATTCCAGATATGTACCTAAGTGCAGTGGGGTTGGGAGGAGGAGGATGAATGAAGGGAGCAAGTCAGGGTGATGCAGAAGGGAGAGAGAGAAGGGAAAGGAGGGCTTAGTCAGAGAAGGCCTCTTGAAGAAGATGTGCCTTCAATATAATAATGTTGGTATTTGTTAAGCGCTTACTATGTGCCGAGCACTCTTCTAAGCGCTGGGGTAGACACAGGGGAATCAGGTTGTCCCACGTGGGGCTCACAGTCTTAATCCCCATTTTCAGATGAGGGAACTGAGGCACCGAGAAGTTAAGTGACTTGCCCAAAGTCACACAGCTGACAAGTGGCCGAGCCGGGATTCGAACCCATGACCTCTGACTCCAAAGCCCGGGCTCTTTCCACTGAGCTTCTCTTATGTCATGTTAAGGATGAGATTAGTAAAGCATCCACAAGTAACCACTTTCCATTTTGATTATTCCCAGTGGTAATTGTGGCTTTCCTCCAAAGTAGCTTGACATTGTGGCCACCAGACTTCACTTGGTCCAACTGTGCCACTCAGTTCAGAACTACACCACCTTGAGTCTCACAACTCTCTGCTGAGGGTCAGCAGTGAAGTGGAGCTCAGAGATCAATCAATCATATTTATTGAGAATTTACTGTACGCAGAGCTCTGTATTCATAGTGCTTGGGAGAGTCCAGTATAGCAGAGTTGGTACTGAGATGCCTTAGCATTGCTACCTTAGTAAGCTCCCACTATACCTGGCAATCAGCCAGGATTATCAATTAATCACTGATATTTTGAGTGCTTGCTGTGTGCACAGCTTTTTATTAAGTACCTGGGAGAATATAATGATCCCTGCACCCGTGGAACTTACAATTTAGCAGGAGTAACAGACTCTAAAATAAATTACAGGCATGTTAGCACCTAGGAGAGTATAATAGAATAAGTAGACATGATCTTTGCCCTCAAGAATTTTACAATCTAGCAGAGGAGGGAGACACTAAAATAAATTACAGGTAGGGGAAGCAATCAGGATACGTTCTTAGGTGACTATGGGAGTTGGAACAGGGTGAGTACCTAAGTTCTCAGGGGGTATGAACCTAAGTGTGTAGATGATGCTAAAGGGAAGGAAGATGAGAAATTACTCAGGGAAAGCTTCCTGTAGGAGATGTAATGTTAGAAGGACTTCGAAGGTGGGAGAACACTAGTCCATTGGTTATGAATGGGGAGGACGTTCTGGGAAATAGGGAGGGTGTGAACAAGGGATCGATGGCCAAAGAGATGAGAATGAGGGAGAGTAAGTAAGCAGGTATTAGAGGAGCAAATTGTGTGAGTGGGTTGTAGTGGGAGAGGAGCGAGGACAGGAAGAGGTTGAGAGAGGGATCGAGCTTGGGTTCAGTTAGAAAGTAGAGATGATGATCTCTGCTTTCATTTCTTGACAATTCCATAGATATCAGTGTTCAGAATACACCAGTAAAAACTGTCAACTACTACCTGGGCTGGTGTTACATATGCTAGTTAAATTTAGTTTGTTTTAGCCTTAAAAATAATCCCAGCAGGACAATGCCCTCAACTTGACAATTGTTTCCTGTTCTTTCCATTCCCTTTGCTATATAAAACAGAGTTTACCTGGGATCCCACCCAGGAAAGCTAGTTTTTCTAGGAAGATAAATGAATAGTTTATGTTTATGTTTATAATACTCAACACCAATATTTACCTTAGAACTAACTTCCTAAATTCCCTACCAGCACACCTTCCACCACTTTGGGCTCCTAAAATCATTTGTGTTTTCATTTTAGTGACTTTGAAATGATAAAAAAAATCAATTCCCACATTCCAGAGGGCAATGTGAAAAATTCATTTGGTCTTTCATATTATTTACTATTTCTTTTCCAAGTTTCTCCACTCTTGTTACCTGGAGACCACACAATGATATACATTTTAAATACATTAGTACCTATACTGAACATCCCTGCTAGTCAGTGAGGTTAGATATTTCTTTAGAAGAAGGGCAAATCAATAAAATTGTTTACTAGTAGAATTCATCAAAATAAGAAAGGAGAATATTTAATTATTGGTGATAAAAGCAAGCTCACATTTAAAACTCTATATTCATTCAGTTCAGTTCAGTCACATTATGTCCCAAGGTTTCCAACATCAATGGAAATACTATTTTCAAATATAAAAGACAACAATGGGCAGCTGTGTCACAAAGAGATCATGCAGCTAATACAAATTAATGCACATGTTCCCATAAACACACATAAACTTTGCAAAAAAGCTCTGCCCACAGATAATGAAATTTAAATCAGAATATGTAAATTTAGTTGAGCATAGAAAATTTGATCCAACATACCTGTATTGAATTATTTTCGGCTACAAATATTCACCGCTATCAAGACTAGTGTCATTTAGCACCATCACATACCAATGGAATGGAATGGAAATGATTCTGGTCAAACAGGCATCAATTATCAGGCTTTAATCATCGAGATATTTCAGACTAAAGTAACCGTTTCTTTGAATGGTCTTCATTAAGCTTTAAGAAAGGGTTACCAGTGGGGCTAGGTTAAATTTAGGAAGAGTATTAAGAGTAAGCTGAGGGTTAGGATAAAAAGCATGCCTCAATGCCTGATTTAATCAACATTCACTCCCTCTAAATAGTAATAAATATTAAAAATAATAATAATAGTGGAATATTTTGAGTGCTTACTATGTACCAAGCCCTGTATTAAAGCACTGGGGAAGATACAAAATAATCAAATTGGACACAGTTCTCATCCCACCCAGAACTCACAGTAGGAGAGAGAACAGATATTTCATCTCCATTTTATATATGAGGAAACAGAGGCACAGAGCAGTTAAGTGACTTGCCCAAAGCCACACTCCCAGGCCCTATTTTCTTGCCACTAGACCATGCTGCTTCTCAAACTGTGAGTCCCAAATGAAACAGGGACTGTCTATCCTGATTACCTTGTATCTATCCCAGCACTTGGCACATAGTAAGTACTTAACAAATATCATTATTATCAGTCAATTGTATTTATGCATGAAGACATGTTTTCTGTCCACAAGGAGCTTACAGCCTAGAAAGACAGTCATTAAAATAAATTTCTAGCTCATTGTAGACAACGAAGATAACTGCCAACTCTGTTGTACTGTACTCTACCAAGTGCTCAGTACAGTGCTCTTCACATAGTAAGTGCTCAATAAATATCATTCACTGATTGATTACTGATATGTACATAAGGGCTTACTTAAAAATCACCTCCTCCAAGAGGCCTTCCCAGACTGAGCTCCTCTTCCCCCTCTACTCCCTCTGCCATCCCCGCTTTACCTCTCCGCAGCTAAAGCCTCATTTTCCCCTTTTCCCTCTGCTCCTCCACCTCTCCCTTCCCATCCCCACAGCACTGTACCCGTCTGCTCAACTGTATATATTTTCGTTACCCTATTTATTTTGTTAATGAATTGTACATCGCCTTGATTCTATTTAGCTGCCATGGTTTTTATGAGATGTTCTTCCCCTTGACGCTGTTTAGTGCCATTGTTCTTGTCTGTCCGTCTCCCCCGATTAGACTGTAAGCCCGTCAAACGGCAGGGACTGTCTCTATCTGTTGCCGACTTGTTCATCCCAAGCGCTTAGTACAGTGCTCTGCACATAGTAAGCGCTCAATAAATACTATTGAATGAATGAATGGCTTTATCCATTACAGATCATCTACGTTTAAAGAAGAGACTCTTCCTGAATAAGCAACTGTTGCAAAAATTCCTCCGAATTGATACATCCCCTCGCAGTTTCCTTTACAGCGTGAAATTCTCCACGGTGCTCAACCTAGTTCTTTCCAATTTAAAGGATTAACCATAGTTGCCTCATATCATGTTTGAATATGAAGGGCGACTATGAGGATATAATTATCTAGAGAGCAATTTCTCCTATTCATGGGTTAACATGCCATCCAGGAGACTGCCATCTGAAACAGGGAACATATTCTCCTTTGAGGCTCAGGAAAAAAATTACCACTTGGAAAAATCAATTGCCTTTAAAACAGTTAGGTGGGAGGGAGTTTGATCAGACACAAATTGCTGAGGAAC
Source organism: Ornithorhynchus anatinus (assembly GCF_004115215.2). Taxonomy (NCBI): domain Eukaryota; kingdom Metazoa; phylum Chordata; class Mammalia; order Monotremata; family Ornithorhynchidae; genus Ornithorhynchus; species Ornithorhynchus anatinus. The sequence goes on from NC_041729.1 coordinate 44,355,684, forward strand.
TTCATTCATTTTGTGCAGTAATTAAATAGAAGCTGTTCTTATATATGATTATAAATGGACTAGCAAGGCAAATTAAATCTTCAAAGAGTTCAGGACTAATTAGCTCCAAAACACTGCCATAAAACATCAATTTTTCTATTGCCCAGAACAAGCAAAATACCACTGTAGTGGAGCATTGCTGTGAAAGGCATCAAAGAAATGCAGAGAGAAATGATGGCTTCATGGATTTAATTCTAGCCAAATTAATTTAACTGGTCATCCTTCATTGCTTGCATTTTTTGGTTCATAGATTTTGATTAAGGAAAATTTTAATTCAGAAAAAACTACATCATAGTTCTTTGAATTTTTTATATTATTTGTTAAGGGCTTACTATGTGCCAGGCACTGTACTAAGCGCTGGGGTAGACACAAGCTAATCAGGTTGGACACAGTCCCTGTCCCACACAGGGCTCACAACCTTAATCCCCATTTTACAGATGAAGTAACTGAGGCAAAGAAAATTTATAAGATTTACCCAAGGTCACACAGGAGACAAGTGGCAGACCTGGGATTAGAACATAGGTCCTTCTGACACCCAGGCCTGTGCTCTATCCATTGGGCACGCTGCTTCTCTAATTCTCTGGTTTTCCCAGAGAGCAACTGGAAACTAGTTCCAGGATTTGACCCTGTGAGTGTTCTGAGAAACAACCCAGCCCCTCTGGCTCATGGAGGATCTTGGCTTATTGGTAATTTCCCCTTTAGTGGAGTCTAGCCAGTATATCACAACTCTAATGGCATGTGCCTTAATGCCATTATCAATAATTGCTGATTGCAAGGTCCTCCATTAGACTGTAAGCTCCTTGATATATACATATATAAATATATATATATATATATACACACACAAACAAACACATATAGTGCTCTCCCAAGGGCTTTGCACATGATAAAGTGCTCAATAAATGACTGAGTGCCTTTCTGGGTCAAGTCATGAGTCCTCCAGCATTCACCCTGAGTTGTCTATTGGTGCGGGCTTTTCCCTTTGCTGCCTCCTCCTCCCCACTCCAACACTTTCAGTGAAAAGAGCAGGGTGCTGGTGAGGAAAGGGTGTCACACCTGACAGTGAGATAAACAAGTGCACATCACAAGCTTGAGGATAGTGAGAGGAATGAGGTAGCGTGTGGCAAAGAATGAGGGAAGAGGACACTGAAACTACCCTCAAAGGTCACCAAGTGTCCCCTTCTTGCCAAATCCAACAACCTCCACTCTATCCAAATCTACTCCAGCACTTAGTTCAGACCTGGAACATAGTAAGCATTAAACAAATACCATAATTATTATTATTATTATTATTATTCAAATTCCCTTTGTCCTCTCAGATGCCTTTGGCATAATCAACCAGCCCCTTCTCCCAGAAACATTAAACAGCCTTGACTTCACTGACACTGTCCTCTTGGGTTCTTTTTCATATTTGGTAAGCACTTACTATGTGCCAGGCACTGTTGTAAGCACTGGGTTAGGTACAAGCTAATCAGGTTGGATATAGTCCATATGCTACATGGGGCTCACAGTCTTAATCCCCATTTTACAGTGAGGTAACTGAGGCACAGAGAATTGAAGTGACTTGCCCAAGGTCATGAAGCAGGCAAGTGGTGGAGCCAGGTTTAGAACCCAGGTCCTTTTATGACTCTGAGGCCTGTGCTCTATCAACTAAACCACATTGGTTCTCCTCCTGTCTCTCTGACTGCTCCTTCTCAATCTCTTTTGAGGGCGCTTTACTTCCCACCCCCTTACTGTTAGACCCCTCAAGGCTCAGTTCTGAGTCCCCTTCTATTCTTCATCTACACCCACTTTCCTTTGGAGAACTCATTCACTCCCATAGATTCCGCTACCACCTCTATGCAGATATTTCCCAAATCTACATCTCCAGCACTGATCTCTCTCCTCCTCTGCAGCTTCGTATTTCCTCCTGACTGAAGTCATGACATGTGACTTCACATGTAATGTGAACGACATTACCACTTGGATGTCCTGCCAACGCCTCAAACTAAACATCTCCGAGACCGAACTCCTCATCTTCAAATCCAAACTCTATTCTCCCCCTAACTTTCCCATCACTGGAGGCAGCACTACCATTCTATCTCTCAAGCCAATAACTTTGGCATTATCCTTGTATCATCTCTCTTATTCAACCCACATCTTCAATTTATTACCAAATCCTGTCCTACTTTCACAATAGCACTAAAATCTGCTCTTTCCTATGCATCTGCACTGCAACCATGTTAACCCAAGAACCCAAGGTGGTCCTATCCCACCTTCATTCTGCCATCCTCACCCTTGATGATCTCCCTGCCTTCTGTCCCTCCCCTCTCCAGTCTATACTTCACTCTGATGATGGCATCAGTTTTCTACAAAACAATTCAGTCCATGGTTCCCCACTCCTCAAGACCTTCCAGTGGTTGTCCATCCATCTTTGCATCCAACAGAAACTTCTTACCATCAGCTGTAAAGTACTCAATCAGCTCTCTCCCTATCTTAGTTCTCTGGTTCCTACTACAATCCTGCCCACACATTTCACTCCTCTAATGCCAAATGACCCCTTATACCTCACTCAGTCTTATCACACCACCCTCTCCTCACCGACATCCTGCCTCTGGCCTGGAACTCCATTCATATCCAACAGATGATCGCTCTCCCCACCTTCAAAGACTTATTAAAATCACATCTCCCCCAAAAGGCCTTCCCTGACTAAGCCCTCATTTCCTCTTTTCCCATTTCCTTCCATGACATCCCTGCACTTGGATTTGCATTTTTTAGTCACCCACTTTCAGACCCACAGCACTTACATACATAACTGCAATTTATTTATATTAACATCCATCTCCCCTCTGGGCTGGGAATGTATCTACCAACTCTATCATAGTCTATTCTCCCAAACACTTAGCTGAGCATTCTGCACACAGTAAGCACTCAATAAATGTGATTGATCAATTGATCACTGGGAAGTTGTTTAATGAGATGTACATCACCCTGATTCTATTTAGTTGCCATTGTTTTTATGAGATGTTCTTCCCCTTGACTCTATTTATTGCCATTGTTCTTGTCTGCCTGTCTCCCCCGATTAGACTGTAAGCCCGTCAAAGGGCAGGGACTGACTCTATCTGTTGCCGACTTGTACATTCCAAGCGTTTAGTACAGTGCTCTGCACATAGTAAGCGCTCAATAAATACTAGAGAAGCAGCGTGGCTCAGTGGACAGGGCACGGGCTTTGGAGTCAGAGGTCATGGGTTCGAATCCCAGCTCTGCCACTTGTCAGCTGTGTGACTGTGGGCAAGTCACTTAACTTCTCGGTGCCTCAGTTACCTCATCTGTAAAATGGGGATTAAGACTGTGACCCCCACGTGGGACAACCTGATTCCCTTGTGTCTACCCCAGCGCTTAGAACAGTGCTCTGCACATAGTAAGCGCTTAACAAATGCCAACATTATTAACATTATTACTATTGAATGAATGAATGAATACATATTAATCCCTAATTTCTCTTTCTGTTCTCTGGAAAAGCTAGTTCACTAACCTTCTTTTACCCTCTCAGGTATCTCCATGAAGGTAATGAACCTCCAACTCCAGTGATTTGAAAGCACACTATTCAAATAGTGGCTTCTAAGCACAAGTGTGGGTGTGACTTCTTCTAGGGGAATAACATCGAGACTTGATGATTCATAGCTAAAGTGGCCTTTTGTGGATTATCTGGGACAGATGGATTCATCCTACCATCCAGATTTCATATTATCTTCCATTTTGAAAGTATTCATATCACTTTTCCCACCCTCAGTGCCGATAATTCAGAGTTGATGCTATCTTACAACAAGTTCATCTAGAAGTTGTCATCTAAATACTGACCTAGTGGACAGAACTCCTAGTATTGGGAATCAGGATACCAGGGTTGGAATCCCAGCTTCATCACTACTGGGTGTCCTTGGGCAAGTTATTTAACTTCTTTGGGACTCAATATTCCCATCTGTAAAATGGCAATAAAGAATGATTCTGAGCCCCTGTGAGGTAGAGGACCGTGCTGTAACAGATAACCTTGCACCTATCCCAGCACTTGGTACATAGTAAGTACTTAGACTATTTGACAGATCCAACACAACTTTGTTATATAAATTATAACTCCCTTGATTTTCTGCTCATTGTGTTTTCTTTTCTTAGACCCTTAGAGAACAGTATAGTAGAGTGAGGCTTCATTGTGGCCTCAGAGGGCTTATAATCAATGACATTTATTGAGCACTTACTATGTGCAGGGCACCGTACTATGTGCTTGGGACAGTATGGTATAGCAGAGAACCCACAAACTTATAATCATGCCAAAGAGTTGAGTCAAGGCTTTCCCCAGCTCACATATACAAAAGCCTTGGGAAAGATTATTTATAGCAAAAGTAATCTGCACCCTCCCTCACCCTGGATAGCTACCACCCTATCATTAATAATCTTTGCCTTTATACTTATTGAAATTGAACCCAAAGGGTCTCAGAGGACATTAGAGTTCATAGTCAAGCAATGAGAGAAAAAAAAATCTGGAATAATGCTATCAAATGTAGTTAAAAAGAAAGAAAATTAGGGTAGAGTGTGAAGTTTCATGGCTTTTTGGCTGTTGTACCCCAGAAGAAATTCCTCCAGGATCAACAGGAAGGTCCTACATTCTGTATCTCATCTGCCCACCTCCAGACTGTGTGGAGATCCACAGTGGTCCTTCTGGGTTCAATCTCTACTTGGTGTGCTTCACAAAAGGAGTCGCATGGCTTCAGAAATGATCAACGGAACCAAAAACCCAAGAAAAATCTATAAAGGATCTCAGGAACATTTATTCCTTTAGGAGAAGGCTCTGGTATTTTCCTAGGACATCTGTAGGGGGCTTTTACTAACCTGGACCATTCCAACAGCCCCTGCATTGGCTTATCTCATGAGCAATGAGAAGCAGCCGCTGGTCTTTCCAATTCTAGTCTGGACCAATGTAACACAGCGTGATGGACACCCCATTGATGCCCACTCCACAAGAGCGATTGCTCCCCTCCCACACCCCAGTTTTTCCAACTGGACTCTCAGGCTGACTCATCTCAGCTCTCTCAAAAGACCGAAGAGTTTTCAATCAGGGATGAAAATACCTCAAATGATGGCTTTCTGACCTGTTCCCTCTTTGAAGCCTGTTCCCTTCCAGGGCTCATCCCTGTCTAAAACCTCTTCCTCCTTTCTACCAAAAGCAAAAAAGGAAAACTTGGTAGCTATGCACATCCCCGCAACAGAACCACCACAGGTAGAGACCCTCACCCACCCACCACTCATCTACGGAACCCAGAGTTAAAAGCTGAAAACCCACTGCTTCACTCGCCAATTGAGGTCAGAACTAGGGCTTTGAGCGCAGAACATTTTCACTTATTCATGTTCATTATGGGAGAACATTGCGACGAGATGGCAGAAGGGAAGGGTGGTCACAAGTGATTGAAAATGAAAATCAAACACGATCTAAATTATGGAGAAAAAAAAAAGTCCTGCAGATCATTCTCTTTCATTCGGGGCCGGGGGATCTGATTTGGTATCCTTGGCAACGCGGATTGAGGAAAAACAAGTCTTCCCTACAGCCTAGGTTTTAATGAAAAATGACAATGCTTCTCATACAAGCAGAGAGACAGAAGAATGACAATGAGTTTATCTTATTCTATCTGGCTTTCACTCTCACGTGGCACCTCTTTGACAAAGTAAATTCACTTTTCCAGGTTCTCCAAAGCAGTGGGACTGCATAGGGGAAATCCAATATGCAAAACTGGGGAAATCTACCCATTCACTGGCCAAAGACCGAAAATGAAGACTCCTGGGTTATTTTGATATCATTTCCCCAGATATAATAGGAAACAAAGCCAATTCATGTCCCAATCTTAAAATAGGAGTTGATGCTTTAACCTCAAGTTAGACTCGAGTACAGAGGAATGCAATTAAAATAAAGTTGGCTTTAATTGTCCTTTTCTTGTTATTGATTTTCACCATCATTTTAGAATTAGGACCAGTGGGGTGGTCAAAGGACATGGATTCTAGTCCCAGCCCTGCCTGTTGGAAGCTGTGTGACCTTGGGCAAGTCACTTAATTTCTCTATGCCTCATCTTCCTCATCTGCAAAATAGGGATTCAGTGCCTGTTCTCCCTCCATCTCAGACTGTGAGCCCCATGTAGGTCCTGATTATCTTGTACCTACCCCAGCACTTAGTACAGTGTTTGTCATATACCCTTAACAAACGCCACAACTATTATCATAATCACTCTAATCCTGGTTCCACCACTTGTCTGCTGTCACTTAATTTTTCGGTAACTCAGTTATCTCATCTGTTATGTGGGGATTAAGGCTGTGAGCCCAATGCCAGACAGGGACTGTGTCCAACATGATTAATTTATACCTCCCCCAGTGCTTATGACAGTACCTGGCACACAGTAAGCACTTAACAAATACCATAAAATTAAAAAAAAAAAATCACCAGACCACAGTTTTCATCTTCTTTGAAGCCCTCCTAAAATCTTAACTCCTCCTGAAAACGTTTCCCAACTAATTCACAGCACTTTGAACACATCATTTCAACAGCACCCTTACTACTTGATTACTTCATTCTATCTTCAATACTTTTGAACTTATATCTATTTGTATCTAAAATTATTCAGCAAATTCATCCTGAAATATTTGTACCCCTGCCTGTTATTTCCTTGTTTTTCCTCCTGTGCCACTATTTGTAAATTATTTTTATCTCCCCCAATTAGATTGCAAGCTCCTTGAGGGCAGGGAATGTCTTTCTTGCTTATGTTGTATTCATCTAAGTGCTTAGTGCAATGCTTACTGCTTAAGTAGTGCTCAAAAAATGCCATTGGCTGTTAGATGGGCAAACTTTCAAAAAGATTCTTCTGTATACCAATCTTCCTGTTAAAGATCCACATCCAGTTCTTTTCTGCTTCTCATCCCCTGAGAGAACAGAAAGAGGTCTCGTGTGTTTATTTGTCAAGTCATTGCCAACCTGGCATTAATGTCTTATTCTAGTGAGGATAATTGACAGAAGGACCCGCCTTCAGAGTGAAATTGGTTTGCCCAGCAGGGTGTTTGGTAAGGTTTGCTGTGAAGGATGAGTTGTTAGTTTCTTTGGAGAAGTTGCCAACAAAATGTGACTGTTTGTTTTAACCTACAATACTGGAACCAGTTGCCTAGGTCAGCTGCTTCTTACAGCCCAAACCAGCCTTGCCTCCGAGGTAGCCTTTTTCTGCCTCTAAGTTCAAGCCCCCTGAAAGACTAGGGAAAAAAAGAGAAAGAAATGGTGAGTTTAGCCCAGAAACCCAAGAGACCTGACAGAGAGAGAGTTGCCAGAAGGTAGGTAGGGATGCCCTTAAAATCAGTTTTACCCAAGGCCCTGGCTTTTTTCATATTCAACTCACATTATGACTGAAGCATCTGTTTATCAGTACAGTGTCAAATGCTTAGTATAGTGTTCTGCACATAGTAAGCACTCAACAAATGCTACTGGTTGACTGATTCCTTTCAACTTAACACGGAAGAAACATGGGCCTAAATGGTGCTTTATCTCTGTCATACGGAGGGAGATAAATTAGACTGTGAACCCAATGTGGAACAGGGACTGTGTTCAACCTACCTATCGTATATCTACCCCAGTGCTTAATACAGTGCTTGGCACAGAGTAAGCATTTAACAAATCCCATTCTAAGTTAACAGTGTTGGGAAAAGAAGCTTCCAGCCCTGGGGCTCATTGGAAAATAAGAGTGCCCCAATTTCCTGAAGCATCTAGCCATTTCTTGCAGGGAAGTGTAGGGGAGACAAGTCAGGCCAGGTGACCTCTTGATGTCCATTTCAGCTCTCTGACATAATTGTCAGGGCAACCTCAGACAGCTGTGCTTCCCACGAGTGAATCATGCACTACAGAGTTTCATTTTAGCCATGTTGCCACCCAGGAGAAACCAGACTAATAGTAGAGGTAAGTGGCTCCTGAAATTATGCACACACCATCAGTCTCACCCTCCAAACATTGTTTCTTCACCAAGCGAAGAATCATGGCCTAGTGGATAGAACACAGGCCTGGGAGTCAGAAGGAACTGGGTTCTAATCCTGACTGTGTCACTTGTCTGCTGTGTGACTTTGGACAAGTCACTTGACTTCTCTGGACCTCAATTACCTCATCTGTAAAATGGGGATTAAGAGTGGGAGCCCAAGTGAATAGCTTGTATCTACCCCAGAACTTAGAACAGTGCTTGACACATAGTGAGCTCTTAACAAATACCATCATCATCATTATTAAGCCCATCTCAGCCACCTGACTCACCACCCTCACATTACTGCATTTGGGGGGGAAACTCTTTCCCAGCGCTTAGTACAGTGATCTGCACATAGGAAGTACTAATAAATACTACTATTGCTACCCTCCACCAGGCCACAGTTCCAACAGAGTCATTTACGGGCTATAAAAAATATCAAATGGTAGGGCAGGATTATAACCACCAAAGTCCTAGAACAAAGTAAGTCTCCTAGCACTGGATCTAGGGTTACAACACAAATGCACTAGATGGGACAAGGGAGGAGAATGGACATCGGCAGAATATCTAAGCAACTGCTGAAACTGGAAAAAGAAAGCAGGAAGATGGATGAAATGTTTTCAAGGTATTGAAAAAACAAAAAGCCTCACACAAAGTTAGAAAAGTGGGAACCAACTGTTACAGATAAATCAGCAGAGCACATGGCAATTAAAAACTTTGGCTCTTTTCAAGCTATAGCTTCATGAGAATTGAGAGGAAGGAGGAAAAAGTGAAACCAGAGGCAAACACCAAAAACATGACCAGCAACTCAGTAAGGGGCAGTGTTTGTGTAATAGTAATAGTATTTATTAACCACTTACTGTATGGAGAGCTCTCTCTTAAGCATTAAGAATAATAGTGATGATAAAAATAATGGTGGCTTTTGTTGGGTGTTTGTCTGCCAAGCACTATATTAAGCACTCAGATACATACAAGCTAATCAGGTCCCACATGGGGAACACAGTCTAAGAAGGAAGGAGAACATTTATCAAAGCCCCATTTTGTAGATGAGAGAACTGAGGCACAGAGAAATGAAGTAATTTGCCGAAGACCACACAGCAGGTGGAGCTGAGATTAGAACCCAGGGGAACAGAGATTAGAACCCAAGTCTTCTGATTCCCAGGCCCCTGCTCTTTCCTAATGTTAGGAAAGAGCATATAGATGGTAATTAGACAAGGGACTCACAATCTATTGTGTACAATACAGTCCAGACTATGGTCCTCCACTGGGCTTTTCAATAATACCAATTCAATGTGGGAATTTCACCAACTGTGGCATTTTTATTCCAAGTGTGAAGGGCAGCTAGATGTGTGGTTTGTTAGGTATTTATTTTTATACTGGTCACTTCTCAAAAATATTAGGTACAACAAAGGTTATTGGGAATATGACAAATGTTTATCTCTATTCTCTTTGTTCTTATAGATCATTTTGCCAGTCATTTCACATAGCAGTAAATAGGACCTCTGGACCTTGAATTAATTCAATAACCATGACTCAGTTCACAACACAAACTGAGCTGTCTCCTTTTTCATCTTGTCTATTAAGGTCGTTACCATAGTGTTTGTTGAGTGCAGAACGAGTAGATCCCAAACCCTACAGTTTTGACAAAATGGCAGTGTGGCAGCATTATTACAGGGCAAGTATATAACTCAGGGCTGCTCAGATATTCCCCATGTTCTTTTCAGCTTGAGGAAAGGTTCTGTTTGCCTCCTGTTACACCTCTACCCTATCATACACATTTCTTTCCCCTTCTCAATCTTCTTTTAACTTTTCATTCATTATTTATCGAGTGGTCTGGCATAGCTGGAAGGAGGAGGAGAGGTTATAAAGGTTATCATACTGAATGCCGACTCACGCCGCCCGTTGTCATACTCCAATTCAGCAATCAGTTTGTTCGCGTCAGTGGAATAGCACCCCTGAGAAGGCAAGGCAGATTGTACCTTGTCTCTCCGAAGACTTCATCTACAATAGTTTTCAGGTGACTCCATTAAACCTTTATACATTTACACTTCTGCAGGCTCTAAGCTCACTAGTAGAAAGCACTTCATAAAATGAGCAGTTCATCAATCACTGGTATTTACTGAGCATTTACTTTGTGCAGAGCATTATATTAAACATTAGAGAGAGTACAATATAACAGTCAATGTGTATTATTCACATGGGGACTCGGCCTGCCAAGTTACTTCAAGTGAAGAACTTACCCGAGTCTTGTTAACAGAAAGAGTTTTAGGATGACTTCCACTGAACAGCGAAGGTACATTAGAAGCGGTCATTGGTTCCGCAATTGAAATTACTCTTTTGGTCAATTGGTGAGAATCTCTAACTCTGGTCAGGAACCCTTCACCTGACTCCACTGGAAATTCCTGTAAGTGGCCTGAAAGCATCAATTCAGAGTGGAGGCAGCTATTGACGTCCCTGGCTCAGGGCAGAGTGGCATTCATGGCAGGTGGTGGCCTCCCAGCCCAGGGTTTTACTTGCTTTCTTCTGGGAAGGGCCATTTCTGTTAGGGCCTGGGGCCCAGAGGGCAGCAGCAGTGACAGCAGCAGAAGGCACTGTGCTGGATGGCCATGGCAGGGAAAGTACCGCCCTTCTCAGCCCTCCTCCTTTTTTCCCTTCTCTTCCGTTTTTCTCTCTTTTTCTCTCATTTTTCTTACTCTTTCCTCCCCCTATCTTTTCCTTTCAAACTCTCCATCCTCCTCCTTTCCCTCTCTGTTTCTCCCCTTCCCCAACAACCTCCTTTCCCTCTCTCACTGCTACCTCTATCAACCTCTCTGCCCTCCTCCCCCATCCTCCTCTCCATTTCTTCTCTTTATCCTCCCCTCTCCCTTTCCTGCCCTCTTCTCTGTTTCTCTCCTACTCCTACTTTCTTTCCTTCCCTCTCTGCACCCTCCACCTCCACTTCTCTTCCTCTCAGCACACTTCACCTTCCCTCCATCCTCCTTTCCTATTCTTTTCCTCCTCCTTCTCCTCTGGCCTTTTGCTTTCCATTCCCTATTGTCCCTCCCTGCCCCCAGAAGGCCCTGTTTCCCCTTCTCCTCCCTGCTCTGTTCCTAGAGATCTTCTCCTCTTTGGTAACTTTGGTTGGGGAGGAGAGGGGAATGGCAGGATGCTTTGTGCTTTTCCAAGAGGTTGAAGAAGTCAAAGTAATTTACTAAAGAGCCAGCCTAATTTTGAAAACCCTCTCTTTGAGCCTATCAAAAAATCTTCCTGGCACAAAGAGTAAAGGTGGAGAAGGAAAGGCAGGGAATCCAGCAAATGTAAACTAAGGAATCCTGCCCCATGTTTCCTGTGTCCAATTAGGAAGAAAATTTCTGAGCAGAAGCAACAGAGCCTGAAATGACTTTAAATCAATCAAGCAGTGGTATTTATTGAGCTCTTACTGGGTGCAGAGTCCTGTACTAATCACTTGGGAGGATCTGACAGAATAAGGAGACACTTGATGAAATTGGGGCAGTAAAAAATCTCCTTTACAGCATCCAAGAACCACCTTTCTTCTTACCCTTCGTGATTCCCAGGCCTATTCTGGTTTGAAACCTTTTAGATAAAGCCTCAAGCTTACTTTTGGAATTTTCCTTTCCACCAGGGAAAGGAGAAAAACAGTTTCTTAGCCTCTGTAAATCAGAGAAATGAACGTTGGTAGTGGTTCTTATCCACTGTGAAGAGCACCAGCCTGGAGCAGGATGCTCTAAGAACATCTGTAGTTGCAACTGATTTATTTCACAAAGCTGTCCCAGAGAGAACTTTATTTAGCTCCATTTATTTGAGAAGCAGTGTGGCTTAGTGGAGAGAGCACAGGCCTGGGCCTGGGAGTCAGAAGGCCCTGGGTTCTAATCTTGGATCCACCACATGTCAGATGGGTGACCTGGGGCAAGTCACTTCACTCTCTGGTCCTCTGTAACTTCATCTGTAAAATGGGGATGAAGAGTGTGAGCCCCATGTGGGACAGGGACCGTGTCTGACATGATCACCTTGTATCTACCCCAGCCCTTGGAACAGTGCTTGGCACGTAGTAAGTACATAACAAGTACCATAGCTATTATTATTGTTATCTCCCTCAATAAGCCTGGCTGATTTTCCAGTTTTTGCCATGAAAGCTGAGGGACCTCCATTACCCACCTGAGTCAAGAACAGGGGGACCAGCCCCCTTCTGGCCCCCAAGGGCCGGGCAACCTAGAGAAAACCCAGCATGGTGCAAATGCAGGCTTTGCTACATTTATGAATATTGCGCATGGAGGTAGATGATCTGCCTCTTCACTCCTCTCCACAATCACCCTGCCACTGTATCAAGAAAAACTCTCAATCCCATTTTCCCTTCTGCAAAATGAAAGCTAGGAGAAATGTTTGCAAAATGCTTGAAGATCTTTGAATTAAAGGTGCCGGACATTTTACAAAGCGGTACTGTTGTTTTTATTAATATGGTCATGGGCAAGTTGCAGGGGAGGAGCTTTCCATTTCACTTGTTTAGGGGAGAAGACCTGTATTTATTATGCATTCCCATGTGTTTGTTGTATATCAGCACCACTCTCTGGAATCAAGATATTTTATGGTTAGAATACAGTGAAAGTTTCATTATGCAACATACTGTGATTTGACACAGTGGCTTAGATTTAGAGCTCTCTGCCTTTAGAGTCAGAATGAGAAGACTTCACTTCCAAGTTTTATTGGGCATTTTTTGTTTTTGTTTGATAAAATAATGACCATCTGCGATTTCTGTACAAAGTCTAATAAAAATGATGAATAGTAATACACAGTATACAGATTTTCAGATTGAATTTACTGTCAGAAACTTTGTTTCTGCTAGCTACACTATAGTTTTTTTACATTAATCCATTACTCTACCTTTTTAATATGCTGTTCAATGTAACTATTTCTTTTCTCACTTTACTGTGGCCTCTATGCATTTTTATATATACAAACACACAGAAATCAAAATTAGCATTATTCCTATCATTTGAAAAATCCTTAAAATAATTTATTGAAAATACTTATGCTCTTACCAGACTTTCTTTAGTATTATTTATGATAATTGTATTTCATTAAATTAATTATTCCTTGACGACCTAAACAAGTCAGTTCACAGTTTAGTTGCCTTGAAATATTTTTGTTCCTCTAAAATAATAATAATAATGGTGTTTCTTAAGCACTTACTATGTGCCAAGCACTGTTTTAAGCAAGCTTTAATTCCCTCTTTCAATAGAGGGTTTTTCTCACTCCTGCAGATGCATTAGGGACCTAGAATATTAAAATCTTCCAAATTTCATGGCAAACCACCTCACCATAGTAGATCTATTTCTATCAGACAGAAACTTCATTCATTAAAAAGAAGACTGGGGGAGGGGGCGGGAGAGAGAGAGAGAGAGGGAGAGAGGGACACACACACTTAAAAAATTCTTTAAAGAAATAATGAACCAAATCTTCAGATGACATGACATGGCCCTGTACAGTTGTTAGCCAAAAATGGGAGGCAACATGGTCTAGTGGAAAGAGCACAGGACTGGAAGTCAGGAGACACAAGTTCTAGTACTGACTCTGTCCTGGCCTGCTGTGTGACTATGGGCAAGTTACTTAACCTCTCTAGGCCTCAGTTTCCTCATCTATAATATGGGTAAAATGCCTGTTCTATCTCTCTCTCTTAGTCTGAGAGCCCCAAGTGGGACCGGAACTGTGTCCAATCTGTTATTCATAGCTACCCTAATGGTTAGCACATGGTAACCCCTTAAAAAATACCATCATTATTATTTCAAAACAGGGGTCAGACTGGCAAATATCCATTAGAGTGGAGGTTTTGGAAAGATTGTGACACAAAGAGGAAGAAACTAAAACATGGGTAGCAAATGCAAAGGTGCAATGAAGAGCAATCTTTTCATGCATGTACAAGATGCAGAAGAGATCATCAGTCCAGTATTGGTTTCATCAGTCACACTCTCACACACTGACAAAAAATTAAAATCAAAATCTCACCATTGGTAGTATCACCTTCAAACTCAAAGGGCAGTTATATAGAGTTTCATCCAACAGAGTCTGAAATGACCAAGTAATAGTTATTTTCGACCGCTGTTTCTTTCGCAATCAACATCAATTCCTCCACTTAAGGAAAATCCCTTACTTTTTCAGTGTTCAGAATAGCCCCAAATCAATCATTCCCTTGGAGATTTTATATAATTACTTAATAGTGATACCATTACCTATATTAATAAGCAGTAATGGCATTTATTAAAACCTAACTATATGACAAATGCTCAGATAGATACAGTGTCATCTAGTGGATAAAGCGTGGGCCTGGGAGTTAGAAGGACCTGGGTCCTAATCTGCTGGGTGACCTTGGACAAATCATTTCACTTCTCTGCCTCAGTTATCTCATCTGTAAAATGGGGGTTATGACTAAGCCCCATGTGGGACAGGGATTGTGTCCAACCTGATTTGCTTGTATCCAACCCAGCACTTAGTAAAGTGCCTGGCACATAGTAAGCGTTTAACAAATACAACAATTATCATCAGACACAGCCTTTGCCCCACATGCAGCTTACAATCTAAGGAGGGTGAACTGGTATTTACTCCCATTTTACAGATTAGAAAATTGAGACTAGTTGAAGTCAAGTGGTTTGTCCAAGGTCACACAGCAGGCAAGAGACAGAGCTGGAGCTGGAACCTAGGTACCCTGATTCCCAGTCCTTTTCGCTCCTCTAACACAATTAGTTTTCTGATCCTCTCACCTCTGATTGCATTTATCTCACCATTGACCCCTTGTCCATATCCATGTCTTCCCTTTGGCCTGGAACTCCTGCACCCCTCATAAGACAGACCACCAATTTCCCCTCCATCAAAGCCTTATTAAAATCGCATCTTGTCCAAGAGGCCTTCCCCTACTAAGCCCTTTTTTCCCTTTCTTACTTTCCTTGGTTACGTTCCCTTTAAGCACTTGCTATTCACCTCACCAACAGATCACTTAGATGCATATATTTCTACCCTGCTCTTTCCCCAATCTGTATTTATTTCAAAGTCTAACTCCCCCTCTAGACTGTAAGCTCCTTGTGGTCAAGGATCGTGTCTACCAATTCTAGTTACTATGTTGAGTACAGTACTCTGCACACAGTAATTGCTCAATAAATACCATTACTTGTCTGATTGCTTTTCACTAGACCATGCTGAACAAGATAGGGTTCCTGTGTGACTGTCACTTAGAGGTGTCTAATCCCCATTAAGTTGTAAACTCTTTGTGGGTGAGCAAAACATGTTTTGCTCCTAATATATTTTCCCAAGCACGTCATAGCATATTACAGTCAATCAGCACTCAATAAATACAATTGCCATAAATGAGGGAGTCTCCCATTGGAAACAACAGATAAGCCTCTGTCCGATTAAGTAGACATCAAGACCAAGAACAGGCAAGGAAGAATAGATTTCAGTGCTTGCAAGGCAGACATTAGCACATGCTCATCCCCACCAGTCATGACACTTTCCTACAATAAAACTCAGGACATGTCACCCCATTCCTCAAAAAACTCCAGTGGTTGCCCATCTACCTCCACATCAATCAAAAACTCACCATTGGCTTTAAAGTACTCCACCACCTTGCCCCCTTCCACAACCTAGCCCACACATTTTGCTCCTCTACTGCTAATCTTCTCACTGTGCCTCGGTCTGACCTATCTCACCACCAACTCCTAGCTCACGTCCCGCCTCTGTCCTGGAACACCCTACCTCAGATCCAACAGACAATTACTCTTCCACCCTTCAAAGCCTTAATGAAGGCACATTTCCTCCAAGAGGCTTTCCCTGACTACTCCCTTTATTCTTCCCCACCCCCACTCCACGTACTTATGTATATTTCTGTAATTTATCATTTGTACTGATTTGTCTCTCCCTCTCCCCCACCCCCCAAGACTGTAAGCTCATTGTGGGCAGCGAATGTGTCTGTTTATTGTTGTATTGCACTCTTCCAAGCGCTTAGCACAGTGCTCTGCACACAGTAAGAGCTCAATAAATACAATTGAATGAATGAATGTCTTTGCTGGAGCCCTGGATAAATCGATCGATCAGTCCACCATATTTAATGAGTGCTTACTATGTGCAGGGCACTGTGCTAAACACTTGGGAGAGTACAACACGGCAATATAACAGACACATTCCCTGCATGCATTAAACAAGTAGGTGAGCACAATAATATTATGAATAAAACCCTAAGGCCAAAGTGACATCAACACAACAAAGTGAGGCATCATAGCTCAGCAGCAGTTTGCCAGAGTAGCCACATAAGTCTCCAATCAATCAGTGCAATTTATTGAACACTTGCAGTGTGCAGACACTGCTTGGGAAAGTCCATACAACAGAGTCGGTAGATGTGATCCCTGCCCATGAGATACTTACAGCCTACGGGAGGGAAACAGGCATTAAAATAAATTACAGATAGAGGACAGAGTAAAGTGTAAGGACATGTACCTAAGTGCTGTGGGGCTGAGGTGATTATCAAAGTGAAGGTATTTTTAGGATTCTTGCTGATCTCATACCACATAAAAAATACCATGGTTTGTTTTTTGTTCAGAAATCTTTAGCACTGATGACCTAGCTGCCACAGACAACCCCGTTCCTCTTGCTCTTTCACCCCCAAACTGCAGTGAAGTGGGGATTGGATTTGTCAGGAGAGAGAACTTCTATATTAGTGCAAGAAAATGTTACAGATGCTCAAAAGAGATTTTGTCTTTGTTTTATATTTTCTCCTAAATGTCAATATATGGTTGTCCCACAAAGAACTAGGGAATGCCCCAAATTTTGAGTCCTAATTCTCCAACCAAAACTTTAGTTGATAGTTCCAAAATATCAACTTCATGAGAGACATCAACCTGGCAAGAATACACAGCATAAATGAAAGGAGTCCCACTTTATTATATATAATAACTGTGATATTTGTTAAGTACTTACTAAGTTCCAGGCACTGTACTAAGCTCTGGGATGGATACAAGCAAATCAGGTTGGACACAGTCTCTGTCCCCTTTGGGGCTCAGAATCTCAATCCTTATTTTACAGTTGAGGGAACAGAGGCGGAGAAAAGTGAAGTGACTTGCCCAAGTCTACACAGCAAACATGTGAAGCCGGAGTTAGAACCCATGACCTTCTGACTCTCATGCCTGTGCTCTATCCACTATGCCATGCTGTTTCTAACTCTTTGGGAAAGGAAATGGATGTGGGTATTTGCAGGACTCTCCCATTCAGTCACATTGGCCAGGATGTTGTCATCATCATCATCATCAGTGGTATTTACTGATCACTTACTTTGTACAGAGCCCTGTACTAAGCGCTTGGGAGTAAAACAGTAAAACAGTTGGTTTTAACAGGCAGTCGTGTGGATATGGGTAGGGAACATAGCTAATTCTGCTGTACTTTCCAAGGATTTAGTTGGACTGCACATAATAAGCACTCAATAAGTATCACGGATTGAATGAAAAAGGTTTTTGCCTCCATTATTGCTATTGTTTTTGTCTGTCTCCCCCGATTAGACTGTAAGCCCATCAAAGGGCAGGGACTGTCTCTATCTGTTACCTATTTGTACATTCCAAGCGCTTAGTACAGTGCTCTGCACATAGTAAGCGCTCAATAAATATTATTGAATGAATTAATTTTCAAGGAGTTTCTCTGGACTTCACCTGTACGAAAACTAACAGCGAGCCCCGCTAGCAGAATAAGGAATGCACCCCCTTTAAACTGCAACACCATCCTCCTCGGTGGTTTTTACTGAGTTCTTACTGTGGGCAGAAAACTACAACTAGGCGCTTGATACAATACAACAAAATTGGCAGACACGCTCCCAAAATTAATCGATCTAAACGGGAGTCGAACAACTTGCAAATGTATTTGTAAAAAGGGGCTTCTGTAGGGTATCACAAAGCTATTCTCTAGCAGTCAGTCACCAGGCACTGATGTTTATCCAAAGACACCCTGAGCTAAGAGAGAAGGTGACCATGGTATCACCTTGCCACTGCAGGATGTTCTACTAACAGATCAGTAGGTGGCGCACTTTCCTCTTGAAATCCGTGGGAACTCACTCCTACATCCTCTCGCTGATCTAATCAGGGGCCCATTAAACTTCACTTTGGATCATTATCTCCCAACCATCTCACATTTCCCCCCTCGTGCGGCAGACAGGCACCTATAGGCACTTGAATTTCCAGGCACTAAGTTGTTTTGCTTCACTCTAGAGGGAACTGCACCGCAGTTGAGGGAGAAGTGATTCCTAAATATGGATGATATAATTATCATACGTTCCCTTGCCTCTACTACGGCAACGTGATTAGGATTATTTATAGGGCACCACTCATAAATTCATCTACTAACCAGGGGACTTTTATGTGGATAATGATGGCATTTGTTAAGCGCTTACTTTGTGCAAAGCACTGTTCTAAGCGCTGGGGTAGATACAAGGTGATCAGGTTGTCCCACATGGGGCTCACAGTCTTAATCCCCATTTTACAGATGAGGTAACTGGGCCACAGAGAAGTGAAGTGACTTGCCCAAAGTCACCCAGCTGACAAGCGGCAGAGCCGGCATTAGAACCCATGATCTCTTACTCCCAAGCCCAGGCTTTTTCCACTGAGCCATGTATGGAGCTCTTCAGGTGGGGAACCTGGGGTATGCTCACTTAATGATGATGATGATAATAATACTAACAACTTTGGTATTTGTTAAGCACTTACTAAGTGCCAAGCACTGTACTAAACTCTGGGTTACGTACAAGACACAGTCCCTATCCCACATGGGGTGTAAATTTAAGAGGGAAGGGAAACAGGTATTTAATGACATCTTACTGATGAAGAAACAGGCACACAGCAGTTAAGTGACTTATCCAAGATCACAAAGCAGGCCAGTGGCAGAGCTGGGATTAGAACCCAAGCCCTCTGACTCCCAGACCTGTGTTCTTTCCATTAATCCACATTGTTTCTCAGATAATCAAATGGGACATTCTCCCTTTCCTAGCAGTTCTGTCATAACATGTTTTGAACGTGCACTTTAGATAGACTGCAAATAAGCATCTTGGGAACATTCTTTCGACAGTGTGGGTCTAACTAGGCTCAGCTTGCCACGCTATCAGATGTGGGAGGTATTGAACAGGATGAAAACTACAGCATCCTTTCTCCTTAACTCTAGGTTTTGCAAACATGCAGGCAGAAAAGCTAGACGTTTTAGACAGATTTCCCGTGGGTCAACTTCCTGCATTCCAAATCAGCGAAGGCGACTGAACCCAGACTGGCATAAATGAGAAGGAGTATGGCTTAGTGGAAAGAGCACGGGCTTGGGAGTTAGGGGTCATGGGTTCTAATCCCAGCTCCACCACTTATCTGTTGTGTGACCTTGGGCAAGTAACTTCACTGATCTGTGCTTCAGTTACCTCATCTGTAAAATGGAGGTCAAAATTGTGAGCCCTACGTGGGACAGGGACTGTGTCCAACCCACTTTGCTTGTGTCCTTCCCAGCGCTTAATACAGTGCCTCACATAGTAAGGACTCAATACCATTATTATTATAATTATTATATCTGAGATTCAACATTGCACTCAATCCCTCCTCATCCACAATCCGTTTCTCAACCAACACATTGTGAGCAAGATATGTCGTGAGCCTGGCTCTCCTTAAAGAATGAAAAGGCTTGTAGGAATGAAATGAATAAATTGCTCTCGGGATTATAGCCAAGAGTAATTTGAGAGAATGTAAATTTCACAATAAGTCACCCATATCAAATTGATTTGGCTGGGCAAGGGGGTGTGGGGGAGAAGAGGGAGAGGAGCTAGTAGTGGGCCCCACGTAACCTTAAATAGCTGCAGGAAAAAACATAGGCATATGTCTGGGGGTAGCAGTTGGTTAACTGTGAGCTGCTTTGATTATTCTGTATTTTGTCGAAGACCCTTGGGCAATTTGGGCCTAATTGATTATAACACAAATTTGGCTTTCACTACCTCTCCCCTACTGCCATTGTGGGGTCTTTCTGTGAACCAACAACGGAAGTAGTGCTGGCTTCTGGGAGGTGCCAGAGGGTTGTTAACAGATGACCCAGGATAAGGAGAGGTGTGTGTGTTGGGGGGAGGGGGATGCTTGATTATTAACCCACCGCTCCCCTCCAGCCCCCCAGGGCCCAGTTAATTGCTTCAGGGACTTTGCTGCTGTCAGGAGGAAGACAGGGGAACTGTGAGCAAATTCACATCCTCCCATTTATCTCCCATCTGCCTATTCCACCTCCAAGGACTCCCCTAGGGCTCCTCAATGTAGGGCCTGCAACTGAGTCTCACTCTGGTGTGGATCAACATGGGGGCAGTGTGATCTAGTGGAAAGAGCATGATCCTGGGAGGCAGGACACTCGGGCTCTAATCCCAGCTCTGCCTGCTGGGTGACTGGAAAAACCATCTAAACTCTCTGTGCCTCAGTTTCCTCATCCAGAAAATTGGGGTTTGATGTCCAGTTTTTTTTTTGGGGGGGGGGGGCAGTTACTGTATTTGTTAAGTGTTTACTGTGCATTAAGCACTGTTCTAAGCACTGAGTAGATACAAGTTCATCAGGTAGCTGCTATCCTTGTCCCACATGGGGTTCACAGTCTTTGTAGGAGAGAGAGCAGATATTGAATCCTCAATTTGCAGCTGAGGAAACTGCAGCACAGAGAAGTGAAGTGATTTGCCCAAGGTCTTGCAGCAGACAGGTAGTGAAGCTGGAACTAGAACGCAGGTCAGATCTTCTGGCTCACAGGTCTGTGCTTTATCCACCAGGCCCCACTGATCTTCCTACCTCTAGGAAGCCTCATGGGACAGAGACTGATGACTGATCTGATGACATTTATCTTCCCCAGTGCTTGTCATCAGATAAGCGCTTAATAAAGAGCATCATTATTATTGATCTGGACTATAGAATTGACAACAGGGTTCTATGGCCATGGTTCAGAGGATCAGGGTCACCCTTTCATCTCCCCATCCCTGTGGAGAGAGTTTTGCTTATCATAGTCACTCCAGCCCCACAGCATTTAATATGCATATCCTTATACTCTATTATTTCCCCTATCTCTATTTTAATAGCCATCTCCCTCTCGAGACTGTATATTCTTCAAGGGCAGGGACTGTGTCTATCAATTTTACTGTACTTTCCCAAATGCTTAGTACAATGCTCTGCACACAGTAAGTGGTCATTAAATACTACTGATTGGTTTCTATTCCTTGGAGACCTTCAGGCACCTGTGTGGTTTGGGATGAAGATCCTCTGTCTCTCCCTCCCCAACTCTTCCCAGTGGCACAACAGGAGCCCTTGTTTATTCATTCCTTCATTCAATCATTTATTGAGTGCTTACTGTGTGCAGAGCACTGTACTAAGTGCTTCTTAGTAGTAGTAGCAACATTTACTATAGTCTCTAGAATGTAATCTCGTTGTGGGCAAGGAACATGTCTACCAACTCTATTGTATTCTAAGACTTAGTACTCTGTGTACAGTGAGTGCTCAATAAATACCACTGATTCATCAACTGATTATTAAGCTTTCATTATGTGCAGAATACTATGCTAAATGCTGGTAAAGAGAATACAGTGGGAATTAGACATGGACCCTGTCCCTCAAGCGACTCACAATCCATGCCTGGAAATGTGGTGTTAGAGAAGATAGCGTCTCAGTTTGCCAAGTCTTCTTTTAGTAGGTTGTAAATATACCTTTCCAGTCCCCCTCCTTTCCTTCAGAACTACCTCATTTCTGGCTTCCCACCAAGGATGCGTCTTATCCCACAGCATCTTGAACCGCCAGCTGAACCACCAGAATCAGCTTGTTGTCGCGGATTCACTTTTTTCAGTTTGCCTCCATATCTCCAGGCTCACCTTCACTTGCTTTTCCCATGGACCGGGTGGTATAAATGGTTTGGTTAGCTAGCTCACTGCTAGGCCTGAGCTCAGAGAAAAATTGTCAGGGAGAATCAGGAAGCAATAGCCCCACATAATGAGGATAATATTCCCTTTTTCTCCCTACCATTGTCTGGGTGATGTTTCTAAAGCTCCCATAGAAGGAAGAGGGGAATCATTTTTGCTACTCTAGATCATTCTGCTCTGTATATCCTTTGCCTAGATTTACTTGCTGGATTCAAGGGCTTCCAGTTATGGGTGATGAAATATTTCTTCTGTCATAATACTATTAATTGTGATATTTGTTAAGCTCTTACTATGTGACAAGCAATGTACTACTAGCTTGCTGTCCAAGGGTGGGGAAAAAAGGTATTGAATCCCCATTTTACATATGAGGAAAGTGAGGCACAGAGAAGTTAAATAATAATGTTGGTATTTGTTAAGCACTTACTATGTGCCAAGCACTGTTCTAAGGGCTGGGGTAGATACAAGATAATCAGGTTGTCCCATGTGGAGCTCACAGTCTTCATCCCCATTTTACAGATTAGGGAACTGAGGCCAAGAGAAGTTAAGTGACTTGCCCAAGGTCACACAGCAGACAAGTGGCAGACTCAGGATTAGAACCCACGACCTCTGACTTTCAAGCAGGTGCTCTCTCCACTAAGCCACATTGCTTCTAGTGACTGTCCATAGACACACAACAGGCAACCATTTGGCTAACATCAGAGCCAACATTAATAATAATTATGATGGTATTTGTGAAGCACTTACTATGTACCAGGCATTGTACTAAATGCTGTGGTGGATACAAGCAAATCGAATTGGACACAGTCCCTGTCCCATGTGTGGCTCACAGGCTCAATCCCCATTTTACAGATGAGGTAACTGAGGCCCAGAGAAGTGAAGTAACTTGCCCGAAGTCAAACAGAAGACAAGTGGAGGAGCCGGGATTATAGCCTAAGTCCTGACTCCCAGTCCTGTGTTCTATTATGCCATGCTGCTTCCCAGGCCAGTGCTCTTTTCAAAGGCTATGCTGGGGTTTCTCCTCTTCAGCTCCTCATTCTGCAGCTATGTGGGTTTCCAAGTAGCTGGAAAAGGCATGGCCTAGTGGAAAAAGCAGGAGCCTGTAAATTAGAGGACTTCCACTTGCTGTGTGACTTTGGACAAGTCACTTAACTTCTCTGTGCCTCAGTTACAGCTTCTATCTATAAAATGTGGATTATATCTGTCCCTCTAATTTTGAGACATGAATTGTGTCCAACCTGATTACCTGTATCTACCCCAACGTTTAGAATAGTGCTTGACATATAGTAAGTGCTTAATAAATACCATAATTATTACCTCTAGAAATGTGTTTAGTGCTTACAATGCAGGGGACAGCTGCTCTTTCTGGTACAACCAGATAAATGACCATCCTAGCTCTGATCTTTATTCTCTCTTCAGATGGCTGGGGGCAGTTTCCTCAAGTTATTTTCTAAAAGCAGGAAAAGTTCTTGGGGCAAACCATGTAATCAGGAACTCTGGCATAGCCCCATTAGAGGTCCTGATCAGTTCAACATCCCCCTGGTTTTATCAACACTCCATTCCCACTGATTCCCATGCCATTTGGCAAATGTCAAGAAAGAACGTTGTCTGTTATGAATTCCTGAAATAATGTTACCAATAGCCACAACAAATTGAAAAGCAGGTCTCTCCAGGTAAATACTATGCCCTTATCCCAGGGCTGGATCAGATGCTAAGACAGGTATGAAACTACCTCAGGGTGCCATTTCGCAGGGTAGACCACGTGCCTCTAGACCCTCCCAAGATGGCCACCACTTGGACAGTCAAGATGACACCCTCACTCCACTCCTTCTCAAGATGCACATGCACAGATTCACCCATCTTGACATAATGACATCATACAGGAAGGAAGGGTTTGGCTAATTGCCTGAAGCAGGTCCTACCTTGCCTCAGAAAGGTACAAAAATTGCTCAGATGCTAGGACTGCCCTTCCCTTCCAACCCAATCTTTATCATATTTCACAACCTGGACTGGCTGTGAGGTAGGTATAAGTGGGAGAAAATTCTTCCTGACCACCTATGTAGCTGCTGAGTGACACTGGGTGTTGATGATAGTCAGGGAGGGTCCCTGGTGACCTGATTAACCCTCAAACTGCATTCATGTCCCTCCCTCCATTTCAGACTCACACTTCAAAGAGCCAATCCCTCACACAGTTAGGCCAGCTGGAGCCATCTCAGACAGATGGTCTACCCAGCTTCAAGAACAGTGACCATAAAATAGAGCTATTTTCCTCTTGCTTGTGGGGTCTGGGTGGTTGGTGTGATTTTATGATCAACTCTATCAGACTTTCTGGATACATTTTGTTATTAAATTTACATAATGACCTGCACATTTTCCCTTAACATATGCTTAATGTAAAGGAACTTTGATCATTTGCTCACAGTCATTTTCTACAAAATAACTAGAACTATGGCTCAAAGTCCTGTTTCCTTGGCCCACAGAAAGTATGCTCCTCGTCCTAGCCTGGCTTGGCGGAAAGAGCACAGGACTGAAAGTCAAAGGACCTGAGCTCTAAACTTGCCCCTCCACTAGTTTGCTGCGTGACCATAAACTGAGCTCTTGAGTCAGATGCTTTTCCCTCTAACTCCTTAACCATTTGCATTTCCACTGGAGAAGCAAAGGTAAGAATGAAAGGGCAGATAGGAGTATAGGGGTGCTAACTGCCTAAAATGCAGTTTGAATGGATTACGGATGTGCCTGGGTGCCCTAATCCGATTGTCCTCCACCCATTTGAAGGACCTGATTTACAACCCCTTAACGAACCACTGTCTTCTGATTGGTTCCTGCAGATGGGCTCTGATTGCTTGAATTGCCTGCTAATGATATGTTGACTGGCAATTTCCATTATCAATATATGCATGGAGAGTGGGTAGGAAAATGCCAGCCAATCCTTCCCACTGCTGTCTAGCAGTCCTCATCAAAATTGAATAGGGAGAAGGCAAAAAACATCACACTTCAGGGATACTTTTTGACTTGCCTATGTTTAGGAAGCAGTATGGTGCAGTGGCCAGAGCATGGGCTTGGGAGTCAGAGGACATGTGTTCTAATCCTGCTCCGCCACTTGTCTAAGTGACCTTGAGCAAGTCACTTGACTTTTCTGTGCCTCAGTTACCTCATCCATAAAATGGGGATAAAGACTGTGAGCCCCATGTGGGACAGGGACTGTGCCTAACCTGATTAGCTTGTATCTACCCCAGTGCTTACAACAAGTGCTTGGCACATAGTAAGCACTTTGGGTAAGTCACTTAACTTCTTTGTGCCTCAGTTACCTCACCTGTAAAATGGGGATTAACACTGTGAGCCCCTCATGGGACAACCTGATCTCCTTGTGTCCTCCCCTGTGCTTAGAACAGTGCTTTGCAGATAGTAAATGATTAACAAATACCCTCATTATTAACAAATGCCATAATTATTATTTACACTTGTCTACACTACACTATCCTTCTTCGAACAGGAAGTCTGTTCTACAGTCTGAGAGCACATTAGTCCTGTTACCTTTATCTTGAAGGAAGGCATGATGGCAAGGAAGAGAAGAGAAAAGTGTATCCATTACTATCCAATCCTTTTGAGCAACGCATCCATTAACACTGTAAATCAGTCTCCATAATACAAATATTTATTTACTTTTTGCTTGGGTTCTTCAGGTTGCTAAGCTCCATAGAGTGTAACACCACTGTTGATGTTACATGCCTTTAGCATTAATTTTAAATTTAAAATTCCTGCTCAAAGGACTAGGACCCGTATCTGTTTACTTGGTTAGCTTGATATAGTACATAAAGAGAAGGGGAGTGAAAGAGAGACTGAAGGTGAATAAACAAACAGATCTAGCTGAAGAAAGGCTGAGGCAGGATGGAGAGTCCCTGACATTTTAAGAGGAAAGGATGGGGAACAGGATTCACCACTGGAAATCATTTTGACAAGATCCAAAAGGCCGATTAACCCACATCTTCCCTCTGGGCTAGAACTCTGTCACATCCAACAGTCCACCACTCCCCCACTTTCAAAGAACTCCCCAAATCCCATCTCCTCCAAGAGGCCTTCTCTGAATAAGCCCACATTTTCCACCCACCGCTGCCCTCCTGTGTCACCCAAGCACTTGACTGTACGCTTTAAGCATTTTGAAACTCACCCTGGCCCCCTAATCTGAATATTCTACCATTTCCCTTATCTATTATTTAATGTCTGTCTCCCCTTGTAGTCTATCAGTGGCTTGGGAGTAGGGATTATGACTACCAATTCTATTGTTCTTTCCCAAGTGCTTAGTACAGTGCTTTGCAAATAATAAGTGCTCAATAAATAACATTGATTGATTGATTGATTGATTGATTGATTGATATCCACACCGGAAAGGCTGGATGGGTTTCCTGTTGGAGAAGGCCCAAGAGATTGACGCGAAAGGAGTCTGGAGATAGCTTCAGGAGCCCAGCCAGAAAACATGAGAATGGGGGAGGGAATAGTCTTTCTAGGGGCATATGAAGCAAGAATTCCCTCAGTGAGGTGACAGAGAGCCTTCTGGAGCGAGCTAGAGAGGTTAACATTATGTGCTCACGGAATGACTGCCAAAATGGCAGGAACCTCAGGGTTCAGACCTGTTAGGCAGGCACTTTTCACATGGAGATTTACCAAAAACTAGTGATGTAAAATTACTATTTTCATTACATTTAGTTGACTACCATTAAATCAATTAAATTTATTGAGCACTTGCTGCTTGCTGAGCACTAAGTCCTTGAGAGAGTCCAATAACAGAGTTTAACACAGTATGTACATATCTGTAGTTTATATTAACATCTGTCTCCCCATCTAGACTGTAAGCTTGCTGTGCTCAGGAAATTTGTCTGTTATATTGCTATATTGTGCTCTCCCAAGCACTTAGCACAGTGCTTTGCATACAGTAAGCGCTTGCAAAATAAAATTGACTGACTGCCCACAAGGAGCATGTATTACCATTGGTTGAATAAAATAATCTCTTAAACGAGGTGCCTCAGCTTTTTCACTCAGACCATTTCCCAATTATTGCATTTATAAGGAACTTGAGTAAATTACCTGTTTGCTTTTTTCTTCCCAAATTGGCAGTGTTTAAAATCAAATCATTCTAACTACTAAAAAAAAAAGGGGGGGGGAATGGTTTTCAAGAGGCTCAAAAACTGGGAGAAGGCAAGGGAGCTCATAAGGATAGTAAGACTTTGACAAGCAAAATAATATTTCAGGAAGAAAATATTTATTATTTCCACTGCCTCATTTTTTCTGGGATGTCTAATAGCACCTTCCAGATAAAAAAAAATAAGTCAAGGAATTCTTGGTGTCATGGATTTTTGTGACACTTCATAAAAAGATGTGTTTTAATGCCATTCATTTTTCCTCCTGCTATTTTATTACACTTTGAATTTAAGTGTAGCAGACTGGGACTCCCTTGATCTCTCATGTACAAGTTGGGAGCAAGTAAAGGGAAAGCAACTAAACAGTGGTCCCTAGAGTTTTTTGTTTGGTTTTGTATTTTTTTAAATGGTAATTGTTAAGTTCTTACTATATCCCACGCACTGTATTAAGCGCTGGGGTAGATACAAGCTAATCACACAGGATACATGGGGCTCCCAGTCTTAATCCCCATTTTACAGATGAGGTAACTGAGGCACAAAGAATTTAAGTGCCTTCCCAAAAGTCACACAGCAGACAGGATTAGACCCAGGTCCTTCTGACTCCCAGGCCTGTGTTCCGTCTACTAGACCATGCTGCTTTTTTTCCCCCTTCTATGGAGGAAGTCCAGCAGCAAAGGGGGATACCCAGACTTTCCAGGATCTTGGTCTTGGGACATATTTGTATATAATAATGTTGGTATTTGTTAAGCATTTACTATGTGTAGAGCACTGTTCTAAGCGCTGGGGTAGATACAGGGTAATCAAGTTGTCCCATATGAGGCTCACAGTTAATCCCTATTTTACAGGTGAGGTAACTGAGGCCCAGAGAAGTTAAATGGCTTGCCCACAGTCACACAGCTGACAAGTGGCAGAGCCGGGATTCGAACTGACTCATCAATTTCATCTGGATATAGTTTTAGTACTTTCTAATAATAGCAATAATCATGGTACTTGTTAAGCCATTAGTGTGTGGCAAGCAACACACTAAGCGCTGGGGTAGATACAAAATAATCAGGTTGAACACAGTCCCTGTTCCACATAGGGCTTCCAGCTTAAGTAGAAGGAAAAACAGGTAATTCATCCAAAATTTACAGATGAGAAAACTGAAGCACAGAGAAGTCAAGTGACTTGCCCAAGTTCACACACTGACTAGTGGCAGAGTCAGAATTACAACTGTTTTTTCATAATAATGTCCCTGTTCTTCCAGCTCCCACTATTTGTTGCTAATTTTTTTGTCTACCTCCTCTGTTAGATTGTAAATTCTTTGAGGGTAGGAGATATGTGTTTTGCTTCTATTGAACTCAACAAAGCATTTATCAGAGTGCTCAGTACTCAGCTGTGTAGGAAGCAAAGGAAGAGGAAAAGGAAAGGACGGTTGCAGTCCCAGGATATGCTGGTTTCTGGGAAAAATCCTGAGTCACTTCAAAATCCTGTCCGTTAGAAGAGCGAGTCCCTTTGGAAGCTTTCAAAGCTTTGTTTTCAATTACAGAAATGTGTTTGAACATTGCTGGAATTCAAGCCATTCTCTGAAATTGAAAATGTAGGTGGTTGGTTAGAACAATGTCTTCTTTACTAGAATAAATGCCGCATAGACCAGATGAAGGGGCTGCCATACACATAATACACACATCCATCTAAATAAAAGAGTTATGAAAATGCTAAGTGAGTTCCTGCTGGAAAATCTGTGCCAACTCTGAAGTCTTCATGTGTGAAGTAGAAGTTGGTGCCCCTCCTTGGCCAGCTGAAATGCCCCCAAAGAGTTTAACCCTCTAGGGAAACTGCCTTAAAACCCACCTAGGTCCATCAGCCACTTGTTGGAAGGCAAGGAAGAGCCACAGGGAGGTTCTTCCTAGCACCAATGCCAAGTCTTAAGTTGATCCTAAAATCTGGCAAGGCACTGAGAGGTGAGAGGAACTGAGAACCAAATCTCCTTCCCTTTCTCCAAGAGATAGCTCCCAGAGCAGAACCTGGAAGCTCAGAGATCCTCCTCCATTCACTTTCTCCAAGGATAGAAAAGGCCCCTATTAATTAAAAAAAAATCATAATAACAATATTTTTTAAACACTGTGTTCCACACACTAACTACTGGGGTAGATACAAGGAAATCAAGTTTGTCACAATCTCTGTCCTCAAGTAGTAGATAGAGCATAAGCCTGGGAGTCAGGTCATGGGTTCTAATCCCCGATCTGCCACTTGTCTGCTGAGTGGCCCTGGGCAAGTCACTTCACTTCTCTGTGCCTCAGTTACCTCATCTCTAAAATGGGGATTAAGACTGTGAGACCCATGTGGGACAGCAGACAGGGACTGGGTCAAACCTGATTTCCTTATATCCACTCCAGAGCTAAGTACAGTGCCTGGCATGCAGTAAGCACTTAACAAAATATCACAATTACTGTTATTATTATTATTACATGTGGCTTGCAATATAACGGGGGAGGGAGACTAGATATTTCATCCCACTTTCCAGATGAGGAAACGTAGGGCCAGAGAAGGCCTTGACTTGCCCAATGTCACATAGAGGGCAAGGTGGTGGAGCCGGAATTAGATGTTTGGTCCCTTGACTTCCAGTCCAGTGCTCTTCTCTGTCAAGGGAATGCTTCTTCAGTAATTCTCATCTCCTCCTGACTCCCATGTATCCCTGAATCACTAGGAACATTGACTTCTGGGTAAGAATGGGCAAATTTCTGTCCAGTTCTTGCCTTGTGACAGAGCTACAAGTTGTTCTGGGGCATGGCCAGGACACATTTCTGCACCCGGAGGGGAGGAAAATAAGAGAGGAGAGAGGTCACAGGAAAAAAAAAATGAGACAAAGATTAAACAGGTGGAGAAGAGCTACTGTCAGGGAGGAAAGGTGGAAGACAGGTACAGTAAGAGAGATACAGGAAAGCAGGATTAGGGGAAATTGAGAGGTAAAAGGACAGAGGAATGAACAGAGGGGGAGAGCAACGGAGAGAAATGTTAGAGAGAGAAAAGAGAAGATGAGAGGAGGGGATAAGGGATGAGGAGAAGATGAGAGGAATAGGGAGAACTAAGAGAAGAGAAAAAGCTGATCTCAGGAAGGGAAGTCCTAAGGGGAAAAGAAAAATAGAGGGAAGGAAAAATTATAGAACCTCTAAGAACTAGCAATTCTGAGAGAAAGCGAGAGAGAGAGAGGTGTGTGTGTGTGTATGGTGGTGGGGGTCGGGGGTGAGAGAGAGAATGTGTAGTTATTTCAAATAAGATTCCTCCAAATCCTGCTAAGATTTTTTTCAGGATTTACTATTATGCCTTTAGCTGAGCTCAAATGTTTTGTCAACAAGAAAGACAAACGACAGGCTTAATATAAAGTTTCCAGTTTGCTTTTTTGCCACAACATCTACAGCACCCCTGGCCATAGCACTGCCCTCAGATATTTAAACTCCATTTTCTCCCTACTATTGCCCTATATAGTGACCTTCATGGTGACCCCATTCGACTATAAGCACTGGAGACCAGGGATCTAACAAATGTATTGTACTCTCCCAAGCACTCAGTACTGTGCTCTACACAAAACAAGCACTCATTTTACTGTTGATTACCATGAGTTACACAGGGCTCTCAAGGCTAATCTTTAGGGTTATACTGTGTGATTGTCCCTTGGATCCCCAGACGGAAAGCTGCCTTGTCTTCCCCCTCCACAGCAAGCTCTAAGTGACTTGCTCTGAGTCACGGAGCAAGCCGATGGGGAAGCAAAACCGACAACCCTTCAATTTGTAGGCTGTGGCTTTGCCCACTAAAGCAATACTGACATCCAAGGTAATGCCTGAGGCTCTCATTGTGGAATCCCTTGGATGTGTGAATAATTGAAGCCAGGAAGTGACTGAAGGGAAAATGTCTTGTATAATGTTGTTATTTGACTCCATTCACAAACATTCTGTTTTTCCTTGCTGTTTCCAATAATAGGGTGACCATTCATCCCCTGTTATCCTGAATGGTCTGACTTCCACTTGGTCTGTCCCCTGTCAGGTACTGATCCCAAAATGGGTGCCTTTATTTTCATTTTAAGCATTCAGCCTCCCTCTATCTGCCACCAAGTCAAGCAGCTGGGAAGTGGAACTGGTATTCACAGAGATCTGAGTTGGTGGGTGGGTGGGGAAAGACGCCATGGAGGCATCCTGAGAATCTACCACTTGCACGCTCAACTCCATCTAGGTTCTGGGAACTTCTGCCAAGATCTTTTTCATATGTGTCTTTAAAATTTTAATGGCATATAAGTGCTTACTGTGAGCTTGGCACTGTATTAAGTGCTGGAGGTAGACGCAAGAGAGACGGATTGGACACAGTCCATGGCCCATAGGGGGCTCACAGTTTTAAACACCATTTTACAGATGAGGTAACTGAGGCACATAGAAGCGACCCACCCCAAGTCACTCAGCAAATAAGTGGCAACTTATCTGCTTGATGACACCCTTACCTCATATCCATAATGTGTATTAATGTCTGTATCTCCCTCTAGACTGTAAGCTTATTGTGGGCAGGGAACTTGTCTTCCAACTGTGTTATATTGTACTCTCCCAAGAGCTTAGTACAGTGCTCTGCACACAGTAAGTGCTCACTAAGTATGACTGATTGTCTACATAACATACATACTATGTTATGACTTTGCATAGTATAACAGTCAGCAGCCACCTTAACCAAAAGTCAGCAGGACAGAGACATAACAATAATAACAATGGTATTTGTTAAGGGCTTATGTGCCAAGCACTGTTCTAAGCACTGGGGTAGATACAAAGTAATCAGGTTGTCCCAAGTTGCTCACAGTCTTCATCCCCATTTTACAGATGAGGTAATTGAGGCCCAGAGAAGCTAAGTGACTTGCCCAAAGTCACAGCTGACAAGTGGCAGAGCCAGGATTAGAACCCACGACCAATGATTCCCAAGCCCAGGCTCTTTCCACTGAGCCACGCTGCTTCTCAAACATGTTCCTTGATTACATGGAAATAGACCCCCAGCTGAGGGCATAAATGAAATCAAAGAGAATCTGCTTGAAATTGATCAGCAGGTTTAGCCTCCTGTATGAGCCAGATAAGTCACTTCTCTGTGCCTCAGTTTCCTCATCTGCAAAATGGGGTTTCAGTACCTGTTCTCCCTTCTATTAGACTGTGAGCCCCATGAGATTGGGATGGTGTGCAATCTGATTACCTTGTAGCTACCCCAGCAAATAGTACAGTGCTAGACCACGGACTTGGGAGCCAGAGGCCGTGAGTTCTAATCCCGGCTCTCCCACTTGTCAGCTGTGTGACTTTGGGCAAGTCACAACTTCTCTGGGCCTCAGTTACCTCATATGTAAAATGGGTATGAAGACTGTGAGCCCCACCTGGGGCAACCTGATTACCCTGTATCTACCCCAGTGCTTAGAACAGTGGTCGGCACATAGTAAGCACTTAAATACCATCATCATCACATGGAAAGTGCTTAATACCACTCTTATATTTTAGAGAAAATCAAGGCGAGGTTGGAGGGAAATGAATCAAGCTTTCCCTTGTCTTTAGTTCCTTTTGGCATGGATCTGAAACTAAGCAGGAATTGTGAAGGTGTCTGCAGTAGGCAGGCACTTGAGGAGTCAGAGACCATGAGTCCCTTGAGGGACGAGGCTCATGTCTTAATTTCCTCTTGTACATCCTTTCCCAGTGCTTAGTATAGTGCGCTTCGCAAAAGTGCTTAATAAATACTCTCACTACTATTATTAACCAGATTCACCAATGAAGATTAGCAGAAAGATGCTAATTATTCTGTAGTCAAATGATGATTTACAAAGCTGCTCTCATATGAGGCCATGATCAAAATGGGAAATAGTAGTCACACGGAAGATAGGGCCCTGTTTCAATGGAATCTCAAGGGTAGGCATTGTCATACCTGGTGCTTAGTACTCAGTGAGTATCAGGAGAAGGATCCAGAGAGTAGCAGAGACTACATCAAAGGAGGGAGAGGAAGTGTGATGGAATGGACTCACTGAAGGAGACCAAAGATTAATACCTTCTGTTTCCTCCCCTTCTCCTCCCCCATCACCACCAGGAAAATGAACCCTCAGCTTGAACACAGATGAGGACAGGCGGGGAACTATTTTTTGAAGTCATTAAAATCTGATTTGTGCCTTTGGGGTTCCAGCATCTTTAGCTGCAGAGGTCTTTGTTTCCTAAGTTTCTAAACAACCCTCTTACATAGAAAGATAGGGCAAAGAGTAGGAAAATTAACCCAGTGATGCCGTAATAAATCCTCACAATTCTGCCTGAGCTTCCTAGCAGGTGTTCAAAATGCCTTTCCCCCTCTGATTAGCAGCCCAAACTCCAAAGACACCCAGGGCACACTGACTCTCTGAATAAGAGTTTTCATCTTGGGAAGCCTCTCATTTCATCTCAGAATTCTTTCAATGAAGTTCAGTAACCTCACTCTGTTTCTGGAGCCAAAGTCATCTCATTCTTGCTCCAAGTTCCATTTGCATTTCCACTTGATGTCCTTCAAACTGGCAGGATTCGAAGGGCTGTAAGGGGCACCAGCCTGCTGCTAATTCACCTGTATTCTAAAGTCTTTTTGAAGAGCTTTCATGGCCCAGATTACACCTAAAATGATTCATAGGAAACCGACTGCTGGGAAACTGCCTAGGCTCTTTTTAATACATTCTGACACAGGTTCCAAGCCTCAAATGTGTCTACTCTCCCTGCTGGCTACTGCTCCTGTGATTCAGGACTGTTCATTATTAACATTAATGTTGCAAAAACTGTGTTAAACATTTGCTTGATGAGGACTGCTAGATTTACTGATGTAATAACCTCATTAAATTACTGACTGATGGCCTGATAGGTTTAAATAAGATTGTGATGGGGAAATCAGACAATTGCTACTTATTCAATTATTTTCAGTCTGTTTTATTTAAATCAGATTTCAAAGAGGCAGACGTCCTCAAAAAGGAAAGTTGATGGAAGCAATAGGGAATTAGCATTAATGTTTTTCTGGGTGGGTGGATCACTTAAAGGAAAGTCTGCTAAAATGGGAGATGGTTGGAAAGAATCTGAAAGAGCAGTTCTAGAAAATGCCTCATCTCTCTTTATCCTGTTTGTTTTGCTTTCCTCAATTGCAGCTGTGCTTGGAGAAAGAGGAAACACAAACTACAATGACAAAACTGTGATTTTTAACCAACTTGGGATGTTTATAACTTTTCTCCCCAGGTGTCTTAGGTCATCAAGAGACAAGATCCACTAATTTAATACATTTATTTGTTCTTTCCCTTAACTGGAGCCTCTTGCCCACCTAAAGTGACTCCACAGGAGATGATAAGAGGAGGCAAGATCGAACAAAGTGTTGAATAGAAACATGATAACCAAATTGGGTACAGTTCAATCCTGTCTCTCTTGTATCTACCCCAGCACTTTCTACAATGCCTCAGTTACCTTATCTGTAAAAGGGGTGTTAATACCTTCTCCCTCCAAGATAGACTGTGAGCCCCAAGTGGGACATGGACTGTGTCCAACCTGATTATTTTTTTTACCTACCCAGCACTTAGTACAGTACCTGGCAAATAAACTCTTAAGTACTAAAAAAAAAAAAATTAAAGGAAGAATGATTAAAACAAAAAGTGTCACTGATATTAGGGAGCTTGATTGCCTCAGTTTTGAAGGGCTTAAGGCAAGGATGATAGAAATACACATCAGCCACCACAACATTTAAGTTCAGTCAACCACAGTGGGGAAAGGGATTAGAAAATGTATCCCCCAAAATTGATTGCCAAACCCAAACTCAACGCATCAGTACTCTGCAACTGATGAGCTGGAATTGGCAATGCAAAAAACCAAACAGAACTAAGAAAATAACCATTGCATCATTAATTGATGATGGTTTTTGTTAAGCCCTGTGTGTCAAGCATTGCTCTAAACACTGGAGTACATAGAAGAGAATCAGGTTGGACATAGTACCTGCCCCATGGAGGGCTCACATCATTTTACAGATGAGGTAATTGAGGCAAAGAGCAAGTAAGTGACTTGCCCAAGGTGTCAGAGCAGACAAGTGGCAGAGCTGGAATTGGAATACAAGTCCTTCTGACTACCAAACCTGTGCTCTATCCAGTAGACCTTGCTGCATCAAGGTGCTGTGAGAAAATGAAAACAATCACAGGCCTAAAATAGCTCTTGAGGTTCATGGACTCCCCAGGTACAGTTACTATCATGGGACTTAGTGAGGCTAGACTACTGGAGCCAGAGAGGAACTTGGGTACATCTTTTGGAGACAGCTTTCCTCTTCAGACCAACACCTATCAGTGGCTGGATTTGTTCCCAAACAATCACTTTTACCAGGTGTTCCAAATTAGGCCAGAGGTATAAATGGTGATGCTCTGCCTGGTCCTGAAGTGAAAGCACTTAGCTACCACTTGAAATGTTTATGCCCTCAGAACAACTATAGTGAAGAAAAATAACACATCTACAAAGATTCAGACAAAGTCATTTCAGGGAGTACCAACATTGAATAAATTAATTCTTATGGGTATTTTCAATCCCAGAATCAGAAGTGATGCCAATATATGGAAGAAAGTCAACAGGCCATATGGGATTGGCAAATGATACCAAAGACTTACTTTTGCTGCCTGAATGCACCCAACACCATCTTGTGATGACAAATATCTTTTGCCTGCCAAATAAAGGGAAAACATCCTAGATGCATGCACAATTTACACAGTGGCATTGAATTGACTCTGTCAGAGTCCAGAAGAAATTCGATTCACAATAGTCAGGTATGGAGCAGAATGTTGGAAAAACCACTGTCTCATACATTTCACAGTCCAAACTCAAACTGTCCTTAGAATAACAGTGTCAAAAAGTCGCTTCCAAGCCACCAAAGCAGCTCAGTGTTTTGCTCCCAGTGTACAAGGCTATCTACAAGCAGCGGTACAACAATATTGCAAAAGCAGAATTGAAACAAGGAAATCAAACCACAATCTCCAGCATACAAAATGAATGGTCATTTCTTCATGATGCTGCAGTCTAAGCAGCAATCAAGTTACTGGGCACTGCTAAGAGGCATTACTAAGATTGGTTTAACACCAACAACTGGGTGATAAAAGGCCTATTTGCTGTGAAACATGCAACGCAGTCCCCGAGGATTCAGAGAGGAGAGGAGTTTTCAAATTAAATTAAAGGAAATCAAATTAAGGAACTTGCTTGACGGTGTTTGCTTGCTTGAAGCCAGAATGGGAGAGGAGATCTAGAGTTACGCAGAGAGGCACAAAATCAAGAATTGCTACACATCACTAAAGACACTGTATTTACTCATATAGTTGTATCCACTACATAATTGCCCCACCATGATTTTTGAGAAAGAGATTAAATTTTTTGTGCCACATAATTGTCCTACCTCTGGCCTGCAATGCCCTACCTCCTCACATCTGCCAAACTAGCTCTCTTCCCCTCTTTAAAGCCTTACTGAGAGCTCACCTCCTCCAGGAGACCTTCCCAGACTGAGCCCCCCTTTTTCCTCTGCTCCTTCTCCCCTCCCCATCGCTTCTACTCCCTCCCTCTGCTCTACCCTCTTTCCCACCCCACAGCACTTGTGTATATTTGTATATATTTATTACTTTTATTAATGTGTATATATCTATAATTCTATTTATCTATTTTGATGGTATTAATGCCTGTCCACTTCTTTTGTTGTCTGTCTCCCCCTACTAGACTGTGAGTCCGTTGTTGGGTAGGGATTGTCTAGCTGTTGTCGAATTGTACTTCCCAAGTGCTTCGTACAGTGTTCGGCACACAATAAGTGCTCAGTAAATACAATTGAATAAATGAATGAATGAATGTAAGCAGTGATAATTACATGCCCCAGCGGAGAAGGAGAAAGTGGAGTAAAAAGGTGAGAATGTGGCAACATAGTAGGAAGGGGGAAGCAATAGCATATAAAAATATAAACCTAAGTGCTACAGGGTTTGTAAGTAACCAAGTATTTAGGAAACATGGAAGTGATGAAATGGCAATTAAAGAGATATAGAATGAGAAATTAATTAGATAAGGACTCCTGAAAATAGGATTTCAGAAGGGCTTTGTAAGGAGGGAAAACAGCTGCCTGCTGGATATCGAGAAAGGGAGTTCCAGGCTGAAGGGGAAATAGCAAGAGGTTGACAACAGGAGATACACAAACAAGGCACAGTTTATCAACTCTGTTACAGTGTACTCTCCCAATCACTTAGTTAAGTGCTGTGTGCACAGTATGTACTCAATATGAATGATTGGATGTGCTAGCTTGAGAGGAATGAAGTGTGTGAGCTGGGGTATAGTGGGAGATGAGTGAAGATAAATAGCAGGAAGAGGTTTGATTGTGTGTCTTAAAACTAATGGTTAGAAAGTTATTACATGTAGAGAAAAATAGGCAATTATTGGAGGATTTTGAGGCTTGGGAGATGTGCACAGAATAATATTTTAGAAAAAATATCTTGTATCTACTAGAGAGCTTAGTACAGTGGTTAGTACTTAGTAAGTGCTTATAACCTGGCTGCTAAGTGAAGTACGGGCCAGGGAGGGAGAATGGAGGCTAGAGGATCAGTGAGAAAACTAATGCAACCATCAAGCTGATATATGACAAAAATGAGGTACAGGAAGTAAGTTGGCATTAGAGGAGCAAAGTGTGAGTGCTAGGTTGTAGTAGGAAGTCATGGAAGTAGAATACGAGGGGGCGAGGTGATTAAATGTTTTAAAGCAATGGTAAGAAGTTTCTGGTAAGAAGATGCAGAGGTGGATGGGCAACCACTGGAGGTTCTGAGGAGTCAGGGAAACGTGGACCAAACATTTCTGTAGAAAAATGATTTGGGCAGCAGAGTGAAATATGGACTGGAGTGGGGAGGGACAAGAGGCAAGGAAGTCAGCAAGAATGCTGATGCAGTAGTTATGATGGGCTAGGATAAGTGCTTGTATTAACATGGCAGCTGTTGGCATGGAGAAGAAAGATTTTTAGCCATGTTGTGAAGTTTGGACTGATGGGCACTTAATCAGCTCTCTTCTTACCTGCCATCACTCTACAGTGTAGTGCTCCCTACTACAACCCAGACTGTACTCTTGGCTCTTCTAATACCAACCTATTCATTGTGCCATGCTCTCGTTTCTCTCTCTGAGTACCCCTTGCTCAAGCCCTCCTTGCTGCCTGTGGAGAGGGCCTTCATATCCAACAGTCCACCACTCTCTCCACCCTCAAAGCCCTCCTAAAATTCCAACTCCGCCAGGAAGCCTCCCCTGACTTCTCCCCACATTTTTCCTCCCTGTGTCACCCCTGCACTTAGTCCTATCCATTAAGCACTTAGGTACTCACCCCATCCAAACCCACATGTAAGCACTTACTCCAGTGCTAAGCACTTAATACAGTGCTCTGCACATTGTATGCACTCCATAAATACTATTGAATGAATAAGCATGTATCCTTATAGTTTGTTGCTTCTTCTACCTGTAATTTATTTTAACATCTATATCCCCCACTAGATTGTAAGCTAATTGTTGGCAGGGGTCCTATCTACTATAGTGTACTTTCCTAAGGGTTTAGTACAGTGCTCTGCACAGAGTAAGCAATCATTAAATACCATTTGACTGATCTGATCCCCCTGCTATCAAAAAAGTCAGTGTAAAAATCTCTCAAACTTAATTTGGTAAAAACTAAACCATAGAATTTACTGAACTTCTCAGTTATCTCATTTGCAACTCTAAGTGCACTTTTGATAACACTCTCGTTCAATAGTGCACACTGAGACCATATTGTGTGCCAAACCCTATTTTAAGCACTAGGGAAAAGTATAAAAAAGTAAAAATAACCATTCTGGTACGATCCCTGAGACAGAGGTTTGTGATCTAAGAATAAGGGGGCTCAGAAAATTGACAATGTACACACAAAGACTGGAATGATGAAATCAGCAGAACAACGAAAACCAAAAGAAGAATAACAATCAGCATTGCTTAGTGGATAGAGCAGGAGTCTGGGAGTCAGAAAGACAGGGTTCTAATCACAGCTCCATCATATGTCTTCTGCGTGACCTTGGATAAGTCACATAACCTTGCTGGACCTCAGTTACCTCATCTGTAAAATGGGAATTAAGAGTGTGTCCAGCTTGTGGGACAGGAACCGTGTCCAACCTGATTCATTTGTATCTACTCCAGTGCTTAGAAGAGAGATTGACAGAAATTGCTTAATACCATCATTATTATCATTATTAAGCCCATCTCAGCCACCTGACTCACCACCCTCACCTTTTTGTATCTGGGGAAAACTCTTTCCCTGTGCTTAGTACAGTGATCTGCACACATTTAGCACTTGATAAAGACTACTACTCGCAACCAGACCACAGCTCTATCAAAGTCATTTATGGGTTATAAAAAATATCAAATGGAAAACAGAATTACAACAACCAAAGTCTTAGGACAAAGTAAATCTCCTAGCATTGGATCTAAACTTACAACACAACTGAAATGGATTCATTTATTCATATTTATTGAGTGCTTATTGTGTGCAGAGCTCTGTACTAAGCACTTGGAATGTACAATTCGGCAGATAGAGACAATCCATGACCAACAACAGGCTCACAGTCTAAAAGGGGGAGACAGACAGCAAAACAAGTAGACATGTTTGAACATGAAATGGATGAGACATGGGAGGAGAATAACTAAAAACGACCAACAGCTTTGGAACAGCACATCTCCCAGCATGTGTAACTCAGTGCCATCAACTCCATCTTGGCTCTGCTGAATAAGTGAGGAACGTTTTAATGGAGTGAAAGTATCTTTTTAAACTTATCTGCAGAGTATTTTTTATCCCCAAGAGATTCCAGTAAGCTCTGATCGACATCGTTGTCCAGTTTCTACAGACCTACCCTCCTACTGAGAGTCAAGGATAAAGGTCATTGTCCGTGCCAAGTGACTGAATCTCAGTGACATGAGTAGCAAAAGTTTATCTTTTTATTAGTAATTGTCGAGTTTATTTTGGCTTAATTTTGATATTAATTTTCTAGCAGATGGGGGTGTGTGTCAATTCGAAGGAACAAAATTAAATGTGTTTCAAGGTTGTGTTGGCAACAGATGTGCCATTACTGAACATTCCAATTTGGAATTTGAAAAATGGATGAGGTACCTGGGGTGCCTATTACATAATCAGAAGAAACAATTTTCATTCCAAAAAGTTTTTAGATGGCTTAGGCAAAAGGTAAAAAAAAAAATTCCTGCCTTCCCCTCCCATTTTTTTTTTGTTGAGAGAGGCTCAATTTGAAATTCCCTTTAAACTCAACAATTGATCCATTTTATTTTGAATTCTAATCCTCAGAAGGCTTTTTCCTTAAACATACTTCCTATCAGAATGCAGAGCACACTCTGGAGAGCCCTTTAACTCAAATGGGCAAGCCCCGGCAGAAGAAAAAAAAAAGCCCCCTAACTAGTTCTAAAATGCTTTAATCTGACTTCACCATACCTAGCTTACAATGAACAGATGGCAATTGCCCAGATTATAGAAGGAGGCAAAATAAATACGCACTTTAGCTTTAGAAGGGTATTGTTTAAGAGAGTCATTAAAGTAACGATTTTCAGTATACCATCTGCAGCAATTTCCCAGCTTAAAGTACCTGTTCCAGTAGGTTTAATGGGGTTTCTCATTGGCCAGGATCCAATCAAGGGCTCTCTGTTCAGGAATGAAAGATGAAATGCTACAAAAAGTCACAATTTACTTGGCATCAGGCTCAAACACTGTAAAGAGTTGAGGTTGTATATTCCTTGAAGGCAGGGATTGCATATACTCTTTTGTACTCCCCTAAGTGCTTAGTACAGTGCTCTACATAGAGAAAGTGCTCAATAAATAATATTGATTAATGTTTTACAGGAGAAAGGAGAGGGGCAAAGGTACCGCCTGTCTTTTCCCTTCATATTACTTTGCTTACCACTGAGAAGGTGGTTGGAATTGTTCTTATGGTGGTAGGGACCTTAGAACAAAGCTTCTAAAGAGAAGAAGCATGGCATAGTGGAAAGAATATGGGTCTGGGAGTCAAAGAACCTGGATTCTAATCCAATCTCCTCCACTTACCTGCTACATGACTTTGGACAAGTCTCAGGTTCTCTTTGCCTCAATTCCTTCTTCTGCGAAATGGGGATTCAGTACCTGTTCTCCCTCCTACTTAAACTGTTGAGCCCTATGTGGGACTTGATTACAATATACGGTATTTAAGAGCTTACTATTTGCCAAGCACTGTCCTAAGCACTGGGGAAGATACAAGCTAAATCAAGTTGCCCCACGTGGACCTCAGTCTAAATCCCCATTTTTATAGATGAGGTAAGAGGCACAGCTGGGATAAGAACCCACACCCTGACTCACAAGCCTGTGCTCTTTCCATTAAGCCACGCTGCTTCTCCCATGACATATAATAATGTTGGTATTTGTTAAGCGCTTACTATGTGCAGAGCACTGTTCTAAGCGCTGGGGTAAACACAGAGGAATCAGGTTGTCCCACGTGGGGATCACAGTCTTAATCCCCATTTTACAGATGAGGGAACTGAGGCACAGAGAAGTTAAGTGACTTGCCCACAGTCACACAGCTGACAAGTGGCAAAGCAGTTTCAATAGTATGTCACTCGAACTCATGAGCCCTGACTCCAAAGCCCGTGCTCTTTCCACTCTACTCCAGCACTTAGTACAGTGCTTGGCACATAGTAAGTGCTTAACAAATATCACCATTATTATTATTAGGACAGGGAATGTGTCATATTGTTATGTTGTACTCTTCCAAGTGCTTAGTAGAGTGCTCTGCACACAATCAGTGCTCAATAAATGATTGATGATTATTATATGTAAATTCCCTGAAGGCAGAGGGTGTGTCCACCAACTCTATTGTATATTACTCTCCCTAAACCTTAGTTCAGTGTGCTGCACAAAGTAAATCCCCACTGCATCCAACCTGATAAATTTGTATCTAAACCAGCTCTTAGTATTTGACACATAATAAGCACTTAACAAGTACCATAGTTATTATTATATCACTGATTGACTTCCTCCGTAGCTCCTGAATGCACTTGAAGTAGCCTAAAGATGCACTCAATCATATTTATTGAGCGCCTACTGGGTGCAAAACACAGCACCAAGCTCTTGGGAGAT
This sequence comes from Ornithorhynchus anatinus, assembly GCF_004115215.2. Taxonomy (NCBI): domain Eukaryota; kingdom Metazoa; phylum Chordata; class Mammalia; order Monotremata; family Ornithorhynchidae; genus Ornithorhynchus; species Ornithorhynchus anatinus. Next base: position 44,397,929 of record NC_041729.1, read on the forward strand.
TATATTATGATGGTAAACAGACACATTCCCTGCCCACACTGAAGAAAACATTTGTGTCTAACAGCGCGAGCTAAACCTGGGGCACCTCCTGTCATTGCAGGTGCAGAGGTCCAATGAGGTTAACACATTCTTAACACCCATCATACCCCCTTCATCATCTCTTTTGGATACCTTTCTCTGGAGAAAAAAGCAGTTTCAATAGTATGTCACTCATAAATTCATAAAGGAATGGCTCAGTGATATTTTCATTTTAAAATCATTCAGGGAGAGTTCACCCAGCCCCACCCCTGGTTTCTTCCCTGTCATTCTACCCCAGCTCTTCAAGTTGGATTCATGTGGCTTTCTCTTTGCTCCAGACATATAAATCTTTCCCAACATGGGTCTACATCTAGTCACCTGATGGCAGCCTGAAGAAGATTCACAGTTTTTGACAACCTCCTAATACATTTCTCACCATTTGCTAACATGGCCAGCCTCATTTCCCACTTACTGAAATAGGGGGCTTGGCAGGAGTGAAAGCAAAAATCAACTCACACTACAATTGGCCGAGGGGGTGGCGGAGGGAGCAGGGGCGGGGAGGTAGAGCAAGAGATTTAAAGGAGCCTCTGCTGCTATAATCCAGTGAGGTTCATGGGACCCACACAGGTTCCTGGGCCAAGCCAGAGAAAGAGCAGAAGCAGTCTGTCTCCTGTGCCCTGGTGGAGCCAAGCTGGCCCGCCACGGGAGCCGACAATTATGCTGGTGGCTGACTAACTGCTTGGGCCATAAGCCATGGCTACCAGAGTGCTAGACCTGCTCCAGGGCCTCAGGCAGGAGCTGGGGCTACACTGGGGTGGCAAGAGCAGGGGCTTGGGAGTCAGAGGATGTGGGTTTTAATTCCAGGTCCATCACTTGTCTGTTGTGTGACCTTGGGTAAGTCACTTCACTTCTCTGGGCCTCAGTAAAATGGGGATCAAGACAGTGAGTCACATGTGGGACAGGGACCCTGTCCAAACTGGTTACCTTAACTCTACCCCAGAGCTTAAGACAGTGCTTGACACATATTAAACACTTAAATACTATAATAATTATTAATATACATCTACTCCTTGGCATACCTGGAGTTGTAGGCCAGCTCAGTCCATGCCAATATGGCCTCCCCTGTCTTGGTACCTCTGCTTGACACCAAAAGATAACATGCATCCACTCTGAAGTCACCCAAGATAGAAGGGGCACAGGTCCTTAGTGTAATACCTCTGCTCTTCTCTGGATTACTCCCCCTTACTTCCTTCCCTAGTGTTTGGTAATTTACATCACACTCTTTGTGACCATTCATCATGATGGGTGGGAAAACGTTAAATTGGATTCAAGCAGATGAAGAGAATTGCTGGCCTCCAGGTTAGCCCAGGAGTTTAGATGATTACCAGAGGGTGTACTGTCAGTCAATCATATTTTTTGAGCGCTAAATGTGTGCAGAGCACTTTACTAAGTGCTCAGTAAATACAAATGACTGACAGTGCAACCTGTATTCCTCCCCCTGCACCAGAGATGCTCTGGAGGTAGTTGGAGTAGGGGAGTCAGATTTGTGAGGGTGGAAAACCCTGAAATTTTTGTCAGTCAGAGGCACGTTGGTGAGGTCAGAGATCAGGTGGTGCTACGTTACAGTTAGTCTGTGAAGAGAGTTGCATGATCCCAAAACACATCCGATCAAAGAAGTTAGAGTTCAGAGAGGCAGCATGGCCTAGTGACAAGAACATGATTTTGGGAGTCAGAGGACTGGGGTTCTAATCCCAGCTCTGCCACTTGACTCTGTGTGACCTTAGGTGAATTACTTAACGTCTCTGGGATGCAGTTTCCTCATCAGTGACATGGGAATTGAATATTTGTCTTATCCACTATTTAAATTCTGAGCCCTCTGTGGGACAGTCGTTGTGTAAAAACTATTCCAGAGAATAGTTCAGTGCTTGACACATAGTAAGCACTTAAATACCACAGCTCTTATTATTATTTTTGTTATTATTAAGAGTCTGCAAGAGAATTGTAGGGAAGGAAAGGAGAAACTACATCTCAACAGGCAAAGGACCGGAATTGCCTACATTACGCTGTTGTCACTGAGGCTTTCGGGGAAAGCTTGCCTCCTGTGCAAGGGGAGGAGAATACACTTACCTCTAGGCCAGAGCCAAGCCTTTATAAGGGGCTGCACAAACCTAAATCAATATCAATCAATGGTATACATTTATTGAACACTTACTGTGTGCAGAGCACTGTAATATTAATAATTATGGTACTTGTTAAGCACTTACTATGTGAAAAGAACTATTCTAAGCACTGGGGTAGATACGAGTTAATCAGGTTAGACACAGTCCCTGTCATTCAATCATATTTATTGAGCACTTACTGTGTGCAGAGCACTGTACTAAGCGCTTGGGAAAGTACAACACATGGGTCTCAGACTCTTACTAAGCAATTGGTAGAGTACACTAAAATAGAGATGATTCTGATGCTGGTATAGATGCTCCAGATGTAAATTTTCCAACTGATAGCACAATTACTTCTTCCCTGTCCTTATGTCTAAGACTTGGTGTAGTGTATTCTCAGACATTTGCTCACCAGTCTCTTACAAACTCTTCACTGTCATTGAGGAATTGCTTGTTTAAAAAAAAAATTTGCTCCCAAAGCATTGATTCTAGTCATGAATAATTTAACTTTTTCCTTAACTGCCATGGGGTTCGTCTAAGAACAAAAAACAACACAAAGCCCCCCCAGAGTACCACTCTAAAAGTATCCACATAACCAAAGAAACCCTCCATAAGCAGTCCCTCTCTCTGTTATTAAATATTCATCCCCAATAGATTCTAAAGCCCTCTCTAGCCCTTTATTAGCTTTCTTGAGTAACACTAACAAGAATATGCCACCTGTATAAATATTTAAGTTTAATTAACCTCACAATGCTCCAGTGATTTATTCTATTCTATCCACTTTGAGGGGAAAACCACTGAGCTGAGAGATGTGAAGTACAATGAATTATAGAAGTGTGAAGCTGAGATTAATTTCAAATGAAGCTTACTGGATCAGAGAATGCCTGCCTAGTATAACTTCCTGCTGGTCACCTTTTTACCATGAACACTAAAGGAGCACCCTATCTCTACTGCACACTTGACTCTTCTGCCTCTGGTCCAAACTCTTTCCTCAGACTAATCAGTCATACACTCACCTTCATCAATGAGCATTCTCCTGCAAATCTCCATCTTCTTAATCATGATATCTCATCAGCCACTCAGCCCCTGGGCACTTCTGTTTTCTTATTCAATTTATTTATGCCCTTTTTTATCCTTGCAGTTGCCAGGCTTTGTTCCTGGAAGCAGCATGGCCGAGTGGATACAGCACGGGCCTGGGGTCATGGCTTCTAATCCTGGCTCTGCATCTTGTCTGTTGGCCGGGGGCGGGGACTTGGGCAAGTCACTCTACTTCTCTGAACCTCAGTTACCTCATATGTAAAATGGGGATTGAGACTGTGAGCCTTCTGTGGGACAGGGACTGTATCCAACCTGATAGGCTTGCATCCACTCCAGCACTTAATACAGTGTCTGGGATATAGCAAGCACTTAAATACTATAATTATTATTATTACAGATTGTGCCTGTCTGTCTTCCCCAATAAACTGTAAATTCCCCAAACTCAGGTTTCTCTTTTTTTTTCCCCTTCCTATTGGCCCCTGCCAGGTTATAGCAGATCTAGCACAATGTCAGAACTACGGCCTTACATGGGTCCAGTACATAGGAAACTTCACAGTGTGCTGCATCCCTATCCACTTACTTGCTCATTGCACTCTAGCCTTTCTCAGTGGAAACGTGACCCACAGGGCAGAGGGAATGAAAATAGCACTGTACCAATCACCATCACCATAATCAATTCCTCTGGGCAGGTTCTCAGTCCTAAAATCTCAGGACAAAGGACTGTCTCCTAAGCATCCAATGCAGTAATAGGCACACAGTAGACAGTCAAATACTAATGACTGAATGAATGAATGATTGATTGAGAAGTAAATGCATTCTGGAAGAAGCTATGCTGTTAAGGCAGAACACTGTAAATGATTCCTTGAAATCCCACCTCCAGTCCTCCCCACATACCAACAATGTGCACGAGTTCCTCACAGTCTGTCCCATCCAGTGGGAAACATCCACTTGACCAGGATCCATTAGTGAGTGAGCTGTCTCTTCAAGGGAATAGTGAAAGGAAGTTGAAGTAGATAAGGCAAGCAAAACACCTGCACATGAGTTACTGTTTGTTTGTTTTAATCTGAGGATTCACAATGGTCTCTTCTCTTAGCAAGCAAGAGTTCCACCTTTGTGCTGTAGATTTAAGGAATCTCTTAATTAATCCAGATTGTTTTGACTATCTAGATCTTTCAGGTTGGAAAATGAGCTTGTTATGGATAGGGAATGTGTCTACCAACTCTTAGCCTTTATTACAGTGCTCAATAAATACGATTGAATGAATATGGTACTGTCCCAAGAGCTTAGTACTGTGCTGGGCATACAATAAGCACTCCAATACTTTTGATGATGATAAAATAATCTTTTTAACTGAGATGAGAAGCAGTTTGCTCATGTGTAAAATGGAAATTGAGACTGAGCCCTATGTGGGAAAGGGACTGTGTCCAATCCAATTATTTTGTATTACCCCCGTGCTAAGCATAATGTTTGGCACATAGTTAACACTTAAATACCATAAAAACCCCACTGTGGAATAGTGGAAAGAATACAGGACTTGGAGTCAAGAAACCAGGGTTCTGATACTGGCTCCACCACTTTATAATTATGTGATGTTGGGCAAGTCATTTAATTTCTCTGGGCCTCAATTTCCTCATCTATAGAGTAGAAATTAAATTCCTGTTCTCCCTTCCCCTTAGACTGTGAGCTAAGTGTGGGACAGTCTGATCAGATTACGCTTTACTCACCCAAGATCTTGGCACATTGTAAACTCTTAACAGATACCATAATTATTATTAGATTCTTTTTGGCTTGATTTATCTGGATGATTATTTTATCCCTCTCCTTCTTGCTTGTATTTATTTGAGCAAATTAAAGCAGAGATTAACATTTATCCAGTGAATTCAATATAGGAAAGTAAACTGGATTATCTAAATCCCCAAATTTACCCCATTTAGCCCTCAATTCCTTTGTTTGGCTCCCCCTGTAGATACAGCCTCTTTTTTAAGAGACAGCAGGATAATGAAATTTTTAAATGTAAACTTCCCAGAGAGAAAATTTTGAATGTCCATCAACAGCAATATGCATGCTTTGTATTTTAGCTTTTCAATATACTTGGACGGGTGTAGTGCTTATAGATCCAAAATGTAGGTCTAGACCTGGAAATGTCCCTTGATAGAACAATTCAGGTTAATAAAGTCTGAACAGTTATTAACCTCCTCAGATGGATTTGTTTTAAGTCTGGTTATTTACACATATATATCAAAACATATTATAATATATATGTATACATTTTAGGTTGAAAGAAAGTCCAGCTTTCCCTTTCCTGTATGTTGTTATATTGTATTCTCCCAAGCATTTATTCCAGTGCTCTGCACATAGTAAGCTCTCAATAAACACAATTGAATGAATGAAAGTGGGTGTGTGTGTTGTGTGTGTATTCTTGGCAGGCACTCAGATCATTCTACTTATTGTAGTTGGGGGGGGGGTTAAATTTTTATCTCTCTGCAATCCAAATAAAAACAAAATGCAACAAATAAAGCTGAAGACTAATCACAAGGAAATCTATGAAAATGAATTTAGTTCTTTTGAATAACAATTTCAAAAATGTTTAGATGTCAAATCAAACCACAAATGTGGCCTGAGATGACTCTCTATTGTGTCTTTAATCAGAGAGACCAATTTAGGGGTTCCATTTTTAAGTGTAATTGTTCATGGTTAAAACAAGAGGCAATTAATGACTGTGTATGTATGGAACATTTAATGCGCTAACTTTACCACATTTTAATTACAAAACTGGATGGCACTGCACATTTGAGTTCACACAGGCTTAATCAACTGGTAAATAAATGATAAATGTGGTCAAACTAGTTACTTTTGTGAGACTAAATTAGCTCCCAACATCTAAAGATGTGTGTAGCTACAAAGTTAATTAAGAAAAATACATTTCACGATGAAAATAATACTCAAAACTTACCCTGGACCATGCCAAGTCTCTACATCAAGGCTAAATAGTCTCTTCAGGTTTGACATAGACTCTGAGCCCCATGTGTGCCATGGACTAAGTAAGAGGGAATATGATTTAATCTCCACTTTATAGAAGAGGTAACTGATGCACAGAAAAGTTGAGACTTGCCAAGGTCAAACAGCAGAAATGTATCAGAGCCAGGATTAGAACCTGGGTCCACTGACACCCAGGCCCATGCTCTTTCCATTAGGCCACTCTGCTTCTCTACAAATGTGAGAAAGGTGGGAACAGGTGGAAAAAGGGGAATCCACTTGAAAGACTGTCTCATTGTCAAGTGAGTTCTCTGGATGCATAAATTTGCATTATGCAACCAAACTAAAAATAGGCCCATTAATTTCCCCCAAAGCCTCCTTACTCATTTATACAAAACAGTAGGTTCTATTTTCAGGTGGAGGCTGGGCCTTTTAGGAGTCACTGCCCTTCATAATTAAAGTACACTACCATTTAAGAGCCTTTGAAGGGAAAACCCATTTTAATTTTATTTTACCATCTACGGTAATTTATTAGCTTCAGACTAGATAATACACTACTTTCAAGAGAGGAAAGAAAAAAAGCTGAAGTCGTACTTTTCATTAATCTATTATCCGGATAGTTGCTTGAAATAATCAATTCAGGTCAAAGAGGTTATTTTCATTTTAAGCTCTCTGATTAATATTGTCCTTTAAACCTGATCTGATTGCATCAACATACTTCACAAGTGTATGGTGAGTGATTTGGGTTGGGTCTATGCATAGACCTACTGAGGTGGTTACATAAAAAGCAATCATCCAGATGATTTGGGCAAAAAGTCCTAATATCGAAGTAAAATTGTTTGGGGAATGTGAATCCTAGAGTGGGATAAGTGCACCCTTATCAACGGCACTGCCTTAACATGTGTCATATGCTTGGAACTTGTTAGATGAAATGTGCTTTGTAATCACAACCTGCTTTAATCCTTGCATTTTCAAATTTTCAGGAAAATACACTGAAGCCCTTCATCTGGTCACAATTCTTCCATGTTGCTCTAAATCCATTCGGATTTAAACTTTAAAGCCAGCATGAGCCCAAAATGAAAGTGACTGGTTCTTGGGGAATTAAATGGACTAAAAGCAGAGCTTGATTACATAAACGTCAAATCTGCTTTATAAAGGCTCTGCCTCCTACCATCAGGAAAAGATGATCGCCACTAATGTCATCTGTTAACATCCTCTATGAAAATGCATGGACCCAGGCTCGTTTTCTTAGCCGTCCAAACAGACAAGAAGCTTGAGCTGGGAAAAATGCCTAGTTTTAGGTTATACTGACCCATTTTCAGCTTTTGGCAGCATCCTGTTTAGGAGCAGAAGCAACTTGTCTGGAATACTGACCTCTGGGGGATGGTGAGCAGAAGCCTGAAGAGAAAGGCACACACTCAGGGCAGGGAATCAAGGCTACCAATTTTAATTGATTGTATTCTCCCTTATGCTTAGTACAGTGCACTGCACCCAGCGTGGGCTCAATAAATAATAATAATGTTGGTATTTGTTAAGCGCTTACTAGGTGCAGAGCACTGTTCTAAGCAGTGGGGTAGAAACAGGGTAATAAGGTTGTCCCACATGAGGCTCACAGTTAATCCCCATTTTACAGATGAGGTAACTGAGGCACAGAGAAGTTAAGTGACACCCACAGTCACACAGCTGACAAGTGGCAGAGTGGGGACTCGAACCCATGACATCTGACTCCCTAGCCTGGGCTCTTTCCACTGAGCCAGGCTGCTTCTCTACCTTTGTGAGAGGCATCCATCCCCAGCCTGTCCCAAAAAGCTTCCTGATCACTGGACAGGGACCTATTCACTGTGGACCCATAGCCCCTGGCTTGGCACAGAAGTCTCTCCACTCCTTGGATTTATTTTCCCCCCACCCTGGTTCAGCCAACATTGATTCACCTGACTGAGCCAACTTTCACAGCTCCAGTGCTTAGGTGAGCTCTCCAAACCCTTGGTCTTGCCTGCCGCCTTCACACACCCTCCTCCTTTGATCAGGAGGAGAATAGATCAAGGAGAAGTACCAGAAGGACTCTTTGGATTGGATAGCATTTGGTCCTACCCACGCAGCCATGCTGTAACCTGATGGTGATGGAGAAAATGTTGTCTCCCTTCCAGTTGACCAACCCCACCACTGAAGGTTAAGTGGCAAACTCCCTGATGCAGTAAGGAATGTCTTGCTAAAATTTCCAAACAAAAGCAATCAATGGTAGTTGTTGAGCACTTACTGTGCGCAGAGCAGTGTACTAAGTGCTTGGGTAATACAAAATTGGTGACTGTTTCCCTGCCCGCAAGCTAATGGCCTAGAGGGAGCTTACAGTCTAGAAATAAGATACTTTAAATGTAGTTAACTCATTTCTTTAAGAAACATGTATCATTTTCAACTAAAACCTCATCACTCTTCCTAATATGCACATTATTTCTAACACTGCTGTCTATACAGAGACTGTAGTGGTGGACAAGTCTCGGGCTAACCTCAAAATGGTCAGGGCCAAGAATCTGTAAGAAGGAATGGATTAATAAATTCAAGTGCCCACCCAAGGTCCTGCACATTAAAACCAATTGAATGGTGATATATTTATGAGTAAAGTTTTTCAAAGATGATATGACTGCCAGTGCTATCCTATGTGGAGTGAAAAGATGACTGACATTCCATTTCAATTATGGGCATATGAATTTAGTTCTGGGGAAGGAAGTTTGACTAGTTGAAGCGTGAAGTTTAGATAGAATTTTGTTTCTTTGATGATGAAATGAAGTTGTAGCTCAAATCACCTAATAACTTTTCTCTTCCCCTACTCCTTTCTTTAGAGTTGCACTGTTTTATAAATGCAGAGGCTTCATATTTCATTATTATTTCATCTCCTTTTTTTCCAAATAATAAAAACCTCTATAGTTTCTCTCTTTATGATGATATCTAGATTAATTTGCATTCCTAAAGCTGAAATCAAATATTTTTAAGACTGCTTAATGATAAAGCTGTAAACCTACAACTGGGCAATAGTCCAAACAAAAGGGAAAGTATTTTCTAAGTCATAAACAATAGTATGTGTTATTAGAATTCAAGGTCTCTGAATATAACTGTTAAGTACTTGAAATGAAATAAAGAATTTGAGGGAACCAAATACTTGTTTCTTTCTACTTCTATTCAACTTTTTCCTCATTTCAACCTAGCCTGATCAATTCCTTATTGTGTTAGAAAACCCTGATCAATTTCAGTCCCTTTTAATAAGTATTTTCAAGAACAGAAACAATGTGCAGTGAAGGTGAGAGAAATCTGTTTGGGATAATTAACTGGTAAATTTGGTCAATATACACAAACAATTTGGCTAACTCAGGGAGGGAAAGATCCTCTTTTACAATAGCAGGGAGTGAGAATTTGAGTAGTTCACAGGGTTTCTCTAATACTGGTTAACTAGCTCATTCGAAGCAGTCCATGGCATGTAGCCATGGTTACTCCTTTTATAGTTCAGGATAAAGTGCAGGTGTCTGTAAGGATGCTCAAGGTCAGTTGCAGCTGAATATCAAATGTAAGTTTTTGAGGAGCTCTGAAAGGAACACTGTCAGAGTTGACAAGCTGAAGTATTGAACTGTGTTTCATAGTAATAATAATCATAACAACAATTTGTGGTATTTGTTAAGCGTTTACTATGTGCCAGGAACTGTACTGAATACTGAGGTAGTTATAAGCAAATCAGATTGGACAGAATCCCTGTCCCATGTGGGGCTCACAGTCTCAATCCCCATTTTACAGATGAGGTGACAGGCACAGAGAAGTGAAGTGACTTGCCGAGGGTCACACAGCAGACAAGAGGAGGAGCCAGTATTAGAACCCATGACCTTCTGACTCCTAGATCCATGCTCTATCCACTAAACTATGCTGCTTGTCTTAGATCTATATCGATAGATCTTTTATCCAACTTTTCTTGGAACAGCCGATTCATAACATGCTGACATTAGGGGAGCTGCACGTTTGAGTGGGAATCAGAGAAGATTCTCTCTTTCCTTAATGGCTGAGCCAATCATAATCCTTTCAGATGCAACGTGGCCCAGTGGCCATGTTACTCAAAGTAACAAAAATATTTTGATTACTTATAAAATTAAAGACTAGGATATTCCTCTGTGATTTACTGAAGCTGTACTCTATACTCTCAGTCAGGCTAATTCAACTGTGATTTGTCATGACCATTTAAGACTTTTAAAAAGTCATTTTCAGGAGTGTGTGTCACAGTTTGGACAAGAAATTTCACTGGGAGAGCATCTAATGGCCGTTATTAATTTTTTTTTCAGAAGCCATTGTCAGAGTTGCTTTATATCTGATCTTTTTACTTTAAGACCAAATTTTTAAAAATGAGAAAGCTTGTGAAAATAAATGATGGCATTTTGCATCCTTCTCTTTGGGCCTATCTTAAGCAGGTTCTAAACTCAGAGCTACTAGATTGGAAATCCCATTCAAATCCACCCCTGATTCTCTAATTATTATTATAGTTATAGTAATGATATTTATTAAGCTTTACATTGTACCAAGCCTTAAATTAAGTGCTAGGGTAGGTACACTGTAAGTAGATGAAGCAGCATTGCTTACTGGAAAGAGGATGGGTGTGTAAATCAGAGGACCTGGGTTCTATTCCTGGTTCTGCTACTTTCCTGCTGTGTGACCTTGGGAAAGTCATTTAACTTATCTGTGTTTCAGTTTCCTTATCTTTAAAATGGGGAATTCAACACCTAATCTTCCTCTGACAGACTGTGAGCCCTATGTGGGACAAGGAATGTGTACTACCTGATGATTTTGCATTTACCCCAGCACTCAGTACAGTCCTTGAACCTGGTATGTGCTTAACAAATACCACAATTATTATTAAGCTGATGAGACATGGTCCCTGTCCCACATGGGGTCTGGTCTAACAGGGATGGGAACAGGATTTGAATCCCCATTTTACAGCTGAGGAAACTGAGGTTCAGAGAAGCTAAGTAAGTTGTCCAAGGCCACACAGCAGGTAAGTGGCCAAGCCCTTATTAGGACCCAGCTCTTCTAATTCCTAGGTCCAATCTCTTTCCTCTAGGTTACAGAGAGGCAACTCAAGCTCCCAGGCATTCAATCACAGAACAGGAGTCTGAAAATAAAGGGACCCATTTTGGAACCAAACATCACATACAGCAGATTCTTTTAGCAATGCCAAAGGCAAGAAGAATTCACCATTCAGTGGGGCAAGGAGTTTCATGGGGAGTATGTTTTGGATCTCTATTCCTTAGCCTTTTTTAAAAAAATGTTACTTGGTAAGCACTTACTTTGTGCCAGGCACTGTACTAAGCACTGGGGTAGATACAAACTAATCAGGTTGGACACAGACCATGTCCCACATGAGGCTCATGGTTTTAATCCCCATTTTGCAGGTGAAGTAACTGAGGCACAGAAGCAAAGTAAGTTGCCAGGGTCACATAGACAAATGATAGTGTCAGGATTAGAGCCTTGCCACAACCTCACTTCTAGGCATTCACTTCCTTATCTCCACTACATAGCGGCCCCACCTCCCACTTCTAGGGGCAGGAGCATTCTCAAGTGGAGCAACAGAAGGTCCTGTGGAAATCCTCATTGACATTTACAGGGCACAAGCTCTGAAATTTGTCCCCATTCCACACTCTGCCTATGGCCTTGCCACCAAACCCTTGGTGCAGCCTTAAAGCAAATTCTTGCAGGTTCTTGGGCTGTTTTAATTGTGTATCAGGGTTACTTCTATCATCAGCTAAGGCTACAATTTTGCCTCATATTGATCCATAATGTAGAGTTCCAATGGCGATCACCAGCACCAATCAATCAACAGTATTTGAGCATCTCTGTGCATAGCACTCTATTAAACTCTTGGGAGGACCCAGTAGAATTAGTAAAGATAATCCCTGCTCTCAAGGAGCTTACAATTTATCTAATTTAAAATTACAGATAGGAGGAAGTAATAGAGCATATATTATATATGAATAGTGCTATGGGGAATTAATGAGTACTTAAGAACCTAGGAGGCCCAAAAGTGCTGATGTAGGAGTTGGGGAATATAAGGTGAAGAGATGAGCAATTAAACAGGGAAAGCCTTCTGGAGAGATAAGATTTCAGACAGCTTTGAAATTGGGAAGAGTTGTGTTTGGTCAAATATGAAGGGGGAAGGAGTTTTAGGCAGCGGGAAGGGCATGAGCAAGAGATAGGAGGTGGGTGAAATGACACTGAAGTCCAGTGAGTAGGTTAGCTTCAGAGGAATAAAGCGTGCAAGCTGGGGATTAGTGGGAGAAGAGATTGGATAAGTGGGAGGGAGAGAGAGAGCTGATGTATTGCCTTAAAGCCAATGATCAGCTGTTTGTGGTTGATGCAGAGAGGAATGATCACCCACTGGAGATTTTTGAGGAGTGGAGAGGCATGCAAACAGCAATATTTTAGAAAAATGATCCTGGCAGCAGAGTGAAGTATGGATTGGAGGGTGACACTGGAGGTAGAGAAACCAGTGAGGATGCTGATACAGTAATCAAACTAGGGTATGACAACTTCCTGGACCAGCATGGTGGCCATTTGGTTGGAGGGGAAGTGGTGAATTCTGGAAATGTTGTAACAAAAGAACAGCTGGAATTTGGCAATAGGTTGAATCTTGTTGGTAGAGAAGGAGCCAGCAAGAGAAACTGAGAATGATCGTCCAGAGAGGTAAGAGGGGGAAGCCAGCCCATGGATGTAAATGCCAGCACTCGGACTGGGGCCTCCTCACAGAATGAAATGGAGGGGCAAAGCTGTGGCTGCTGAGAAGCAAAGAATAGGCTAAGGACATTGCAGCCTCTGCCTCGATCTCAGGCTGCTTTGCCTCCACTGCTGCCCCCTGCTTCCCCCCAACACGCCCAACTCTTCACCACCCTCGTTGCCTCTACAGCCTCTTCCTCCCTGGAACACCAGTTCTATGACTTGTTCTTATCCCTTAGCTGAATTCAAGCTCAATATGGCTCACTTCCAGTACTTCTGGCAACGGGTTTAGAAGTTGAGGAGGGAGAAAAACAAGCACTGCTGAAAGAAAGAGCAGAGTGACAGAAAGTATAGTTGAACTGGAGTGGGCTATAGTCAGCCTCGTGCTTGGATTTCCATCAACAGTGCTCCGTAGCATGAGTGAAGTCAAGCAATGGGGTGATATGGATGGCTTAGGGACCATCAGGAATGCCCTTGTGGATGGTGTAGTTCCTGAAGAGTCGTAGAGAGGGAGGAAAAGGAGAGAAGAAAGTTGAGAAAGGCATCAGAATAGTTCAGAATATATTTTTCAAGCGCCTGCATGCTGGCCTACTTAACTCAGTTTTCTATCCCTTTGTTTGACACTTATCAAAGTATATCCTGGCCTTCTTTGACACAAAGAGACAGAGTGTGGTACCAATAGGGCATCGAGGTTTTGAAAAATGAAAAAATCTATAGAACAGTCAGAGAATCCAACCTTCCATGTGTCCTCTTCCTACTTCTGAAGCAGTTCCAATGCATGCTACTCAAAGGTCAAGACAGACTCACAAACACTGAGAATCCAGGAGGTCCACAAGTATTAAATAATGCTTATTTCTCTAAATCATTGCCAGGCAGATTAGGGAAAGAGAATGGATAGCTGCAGGATACTCCAGAAGCTTGTGTGATAAGTCGAAGGGAGGGACCACAAACAAGGAAGCTCAAAGAGTTCTTTTAAAGTTGCAGTGAAACCAAGCCTCAGACAATGGAGAGTAATAATAATAATATTTAAGCACTTACTATGTGCCAAGTACTGTTCTAAGCACTGGTAGGCACAAGGTAATCAGGTTGTCCCAGGTGGAGCTCATAGTTTTCATCCCCATTTTATAGATGAGGTAACTGAGGCACAGAGAAGTTAAGTGGCTTGCCCAAAGTCACAGCAGACAAGGGGTGGAGCCAGGGTTAGAACCTATATCCTCTGACTCCCAAGCCCGTGCTCTTTCCATTAAGCCATTCTGCTTCTCATAGCATATCAAAGCCATAGCATAGCTATGGACTACTGGGAGACATCAGTAGAAGACAGATTAGCCTAGTACAAAACAATTAGACATGGGTGCTTCTCTTAAAAACAGAGCTTTGAGAAGATAATGATATCAAAGCACAGAAATGTGAACAGGACTATGCACTTCAAATAGCTAACAGCATCAGTACAAGAATTGGCAATCTGCACATATAATCTTTAGGATATTCGGAAGAGCCATCTCCACTATTGTAGAATCAATAGTATTTGAGCACTCACTGTGTTCAGAGCACTTTTCCAGGTTCCTGAGGGAGTACAACATAGTTGGTAACTATTTTCCCTGCCCACAAGCAGCTTACTGTCTAGAAGGAAAAACAGACTTTAGTAAAAATAAAATGAAACAACTGGCTTTATATTTACCTCAAGTCCCTACCCGGGATCTTGAGACCCTGATCAGTAGTCGAAGTCCTCCATGGACATGTCCCATCTCAAATCATTCAGTGGTATTTTGAGTGCTTACTGTATGCAGAGCACTCTACTAGACACTTAGGAGACTATAATATAGCAGAGTTGGTAAACATGTTCCCTGTCTGCAAGGACTGTGAGTCCCATGTGGGACAGGGACTGTGTCCAATGTAATTAACTTTTAAGTACCTCAGAGCTTAGAACAGTGTTTGTCACAGAATAAGCATTTCAATACCATAAAAAGGAGCTTTCAGTCTAGAGAACATGAGTTAAAGATGCTTTATTGGGACTTAGTAGGATCTTTCTATCAAATTCCCCTCTGATTGAAGCATTTACTCTTCTCCAGGTGATACTAGAGAAAAGGGCTTCCCATTGAAGTTCACTGGCTCCATGTCTGCGACCCTGAAGCCAGAATGCACACTAGTGGGTGTTTGGGGGCCAGGTTCAACATGGAGTCTGAGTGAGGGTTCACTTTAGTCACCTGGAGACAGTTAAAAAAAAAAGAACACCTTCCCATCCATCTGTTATATCTACATGTACTCAGAGAGGAACTGTGGGTCATGCATGGGTCCTGGTGCGGACGTGGGCAAAAATATATAAATTCTGATTATCACTAGCCACTTCTTTAAATGCCAGAAGTGTGAGTGTTGGTGCATAGCATCTCTTGGGACAGAATATTCCCTCAGCATTATAATGTCATTAGTATATTTTCAGAGGCAAACAGAATCCCACCAATCAATATCTGCATTGCCATTGTCACTAGGGGGTTGATGAAAGAGGCATTCTGGAGGTGCTTCAGGCACAACTATCAGTTATCAGAATTTAGGGAAGGCCTGCATGTCTGGATATTTCCTCAGATAGGAAGAGGGCTGAGAAAAAACTGACAGACCCAAGCCAACAACAGCCAGTTCTCACCAGTCTTCTTCCTTGAAACTCCCTCATGCAGCTCCCCCCTCCCTCCAAATGATTGCTTGAAAGGGGCCGACTACTGGCACCCCCTATACAAAATTATTAATGTTGAGTTGGGTGAGTTTCAGAATTCAATAATTTCATATTTTCTTTTGAGGAAGACCAAGTCTTTGGTGTAATATAGGCTGCAGTTACTCGGTCCCAGCCTTGGACACAAATCCAATATCTTGAGTTTGAAAAAGTAAATCCATCAGAGGAAAGTAGTTCATTTGAGCACCAGTCTAGGAAAGCTTTTGATTACCTCTTCTCATGATATATCCCCTAGGTACTCCTCTTTGAGTTGGAATCCATTTTTCACACAAATAATTATGGAAACCATGGGGGTTGCAGTCTTGCAAAGCTCTGCATTAAGAAAAAACAGTTGAAGTACTCTGCTGCATACCTGACAACCCGCACATGTGCATAAAATGATTCTTCTGACACTACGTTGTTCTCTATGCAGATGAGTGTTGCTGGTTTTTCACTAATTCTGTCACTACATTCTAGCCAAACAGAATTGTGAAGGCAGGTGCTCTGGCAGGACTGAATGTACAAAGTGATTCTCCAGACTCCAGTTGGGAAAAGTCAAATGAGTTCTGCACATCAATTTTCCCATCAGAGTATGCAAGTTAAAGCAGGGAAATCTGGGATTTACTGCCTGGGAATATCCAGTATCTATTGCCTGGGGATAGTTGGTTTGTTTTTCCTTCCATATTCATTTGAAGAAAAGTCCTGGGGGTAGGCGTGATTGGGCCGGTGAGGAGGTGAGTGGCAGAGGAGCGCAGCTTGCGGGTGGGCAGTAGAAAGAGAGAAGGGAGGTGAGGTAGGAGGGGGCAAGGTGAAGAGCCTTGAAGCCCAGAGTGAGAAGTTTTTGTTTCGTGTTGAGGTTGATAAGCAACCACTGGAGGTTTTTAAGGAGGGAAGTGACATGCCCAGACCGTTTCTGCAGGAAGATGATCCGGGCAGTGGAATGAAGAATAGACTAGAGTGAGGAGAGACAGGAGGAAGGGAGATCAGAGAGAAGGCTGACAATAATCCAGCCGGTTTTAGGGTTCAAGCCCCTGATCAACTATGCATGGTCACAGGGATCCCGAGTGACTCAGCCTGGAGGCACTGTCCCTGGCAGTGGCCGTGAGCTGCCACCCAGGCAAGCAAAAGTGAGTGGGGATATCCCAGCAACCAAAGTCTTGTAAGTGCCCACATCACTAACATCACTGTGGGCAACCACTGTGATCAAAACATTCTACCAGGCCTTATTGGCGACGATTCAAGAAAAGCACTAAACCCATTCCCTGATCCTCAAGGTGAACACAGTCTAAAGTGAAGACAAAGTCACATATGATTCAAATCTTCAACTGCCTCCAACAAGCTGAAAAACAGAAGCATAAGAATGACAATCCCATCACCGGACTTGGCTCATCCTATTCATTTGAAGGTCAAGCCTTCAAGCAATTGAAGTTCGATGAATCAAGCACCCTCCCTCGCTCCTCACGACAACCAACCACCTTCAAGTAGTTCAGACTGGCAAAAATCTGAAAGGAAAATGACTAAACTATCAAGGATACCGAAAAAAAGTATTTTAAAACAAGATCAACACTGCACCATTGGCTAAAAATAGAAGTTGAGTTTAAGAAAAACAAGTCTGTGCTCCAGAACTTCTTTCCATGAAAAGAGTGATTTTGCTATTGCAAAATGTCTACTTTCTCCTTGGGATCTTTGCTGTATTTCATCTTTCCTTTCCATCCAAAATGAACTGGCTGGACACTAGTTCCTCCGAAATTACAGACGGAAGATCCACGGGGGTCTGAGTCAGGGTTAATATTGTCTAACCTGTAGCTATTGAAGCCCAAACCTAATTTATCTGGTATATTGGACAATTAATCATTTATGGAGGGGCAGAAATGGCCTGCTTAGGTGGTTCACTTGCTTCAAGGGCTAGCTTGCCATAGTTGGCCACCCTGAAGAGCTGGGATGGGGAGATGAAAAAAATGTCACCCCATCCTTGGTATAGCTCCCCCCCACCCCACCTCCACACACCTGCTTTTGTTTACACGGGGCATGCTATGTAACCAACTCCCTTATACTGTACTCTCCCAAGCACTTAACACAGTGCTCTGAAGGCAGTAAGCACTGAATACAACTGATTGCCCGATTGATATAATCCAATGGCATCATAGGGAAGTTCACATGAACATAAAGCTTTTCTCCTGGAGGCATCCCCAAATTCCACCCCATTCCTCCTTGCTCAAGAGCCACTGGGTTCCTGTCCCAGGACCCGGCTAACACACGGGCTGTTTCCAGATTGGGTGGAAGGAGGCTGGGGACTTTCTAGTTTTCAAATACCATCACCTCCGTCTAAAAGTGTTTCCTGAGGGGGCTGCCTCCTGTCTTGTTCCAGGGCTTAAGCGGGCCCTGCTTACTTCACGTCCAAATGGGGCAGAATGAAATGTCCACATTTCATTTTGCACAAGGCTCATTTTGTCTGCCACAAAAATAAGAGGAAGTCAGGACTATGGGCTTCAGTTCCCACTTTTAATTGTAATTATTATTAATTAACTGTGGTATTCAAGTTCTTTCTATAGTCCAGGTATTATACTAGTCACTGGAATAGATACAAGATAATCAGTTTGGACACAATCACTATTCCACAAAGGACACATAGTCTTCGTAGGAGACCGTATATTAAATGCCCATTTCACACATAAGGAAACTGAGACAGAGAGGTGTTAAGGGAGTTGCTCAAGGTTACACAGTAGGCAAAGGGTGGAGCCCAGGTCCTCTGGCTCCCAGCTCTATGCTCTTTCTGCTAATTTTAGAGTGAGCTTTGGTGGGGTCACCTTTGGTGGGGTCACCAGTGCATCCAGGCTGAGTCACTCGGGATCCCTGTGACCGCACTTAGTTGATCGGGGACTTGAACCCTAAATTTGGGCTTCGTAATGCTTCATGGACAAAGCACAGGAGAGGAATCCAGGACAGTAGGGTTCTAATTGCACCCCTGCGACTTCAGGCAAGTCACTTAACTTCTCTGTGCCTCAGTTTCCTCATTTAATGAAATATTTCATTTTCTTTCAGACTGAGCGCCCATATGGGACAGAGATTTGTTTGATCTTATTATCTTATATCTACCTGACCACTTAGCACATAGTATTTACTGATTTACCATTATTATCATCAAAATATGGTAATCCCACGTATCACTTAAGGAATTGTGGAGGAAAAGCTAATTACTGCAAAGAACTAGGAAATTTGGAAATGAACAGTTCCAGAAAGATGTTAAATGCAATAGATATTTTAAAGTACAAGTCACCTCAAGTTAATCTCAAGTATGTTAAAGTTGATGGTAAAGATCTGGCTTATTTGTGATTAAAGATCAGAAAAGGAGAGATTTACTACAAATGGATGATAGCTTATTATCTGGGGAAGGAAGGCTCAGGGAGAAAGGTATTACTAAGAATGAAGCAAAATGCTTTTTTTTTTTAAAGACATAGTGCTATATTGATTTCTCAAAGCTACATGTAGACCAGAGAGAAGAGCCAGTACTTGAAATAGAGCACTTAGAAAAGGCCATTTTAAAATTTCCATTTTCAATACAAAGCTTTTATTGTGAGACCCATGTTACCCAAAGTTTCCAATCTTCATATGACACTAGTGTCAAACCAGCCTGTTAATTTATCACTAGCATTTTCAGGTTAAGAAACCAGGAAAATGTATTTTGTCAAAATTAGATACCACCTGAACCTGAGGAGTTAGGATTTCCAACTAAGCATGAGTTCAAGGCATCAGGCAAATTTGCTGATGGTTGGCTGGGAAAATTTCTCCTTCTGGATCCCAGAAATGTTCTATAAAATGTTTGGCAAAAGCTGAAACAATTCTTTTGAAGTGAAATATGACGAGTTTAGGAGAAACAGTGTAGTTTAGAGGAAAGAGCATTGGCCTGGGAGTCCTCCTGGGAGTTGGAGGATCTAGGTTCTAATCCCAACTCTGCCAGTTACTTGCTATGTGACCTAGGGCAAGTCATTTAACTTGTCAGTGCCTCTCTTGACTCATCTACAAAATGGGGATTCAATATCTGTTCTCTCCTACTTAGACTCAGAGTCCCATGTGATAACCGATTATCTTGTATCTATCCCACCATTTAGAATAGTGCTTGGCATATAATAAGTGCTTAACCACATTTATTACTATTCATTAATAAGCATGCCAAAGGCCAAGTTTAAGCCTTTAATTAATGCCTTCGCCATGGTCTCGCAGAAAGAGCAAGGGTCTTGAAGTCAGAGGATCTGGTTCTACCACCTGCTTGCTTTAGGACCTTGGGCAAGTGACTTCACTACTCTGGATGCAGATTCCTCATATATAAAATAGGGATTCAAAACCCGTTCTTTCCTACCTAGACTGTGAACCCCATGGGGGACAGGGACTGTGCTTGGCACAGAGTAAGTTTTTAACTGATATCATTATAATTACTTTTAAGATCATCATGTGACCCATTGCCTCCTATTCCCACAGTTTTGTGCAGTCACAGATATTGGAGTTGCAGGAAGTTTGGCAATGTAAAGCTGAAGCAAATGTTACGTATAACTGCCATCACAGAAGAACCAGGTGATTTTGACCTGATTGTCCAGAGTAGCTATCTACAAAGAAAAAAGTCAACCAGAAAGTTGCCCACCTTGCTATTTCCCTTTTCTAGTGTAGTCACATGAAAAATAAGAATGTTTGTCACGCATTGGTAGGCAGTAATTTTTGCTTACTAGGACCTGAGCTCACTAGCAATAAAGGTATAAATTGTCCATTTCCTGGCAATAATAATAACATTAATAATAATAATAATAATGTTGGTATTTGTTAAGCGCTTACTAGGTGCCGAGCACTGTTCTAAGCGCTGGGGGAGATACAGGGTAATCAGGTTGTCCCACGTGGGGCTCACACACTTTTAATCCCTATTTTACAGATGAGGGAACTGAGGCACAGAGAAGTTAAGTGACTTGCCCACAGTCATACAGCTGACAAGTAACAGAGCCGGGAGTCGAACTCATGACCTCTGACTCCGAAGCCCAGGCTCTTTCCACTAAGCCACGCTGCTTCTCCAATGGCAATGTCTACGTCAGATACATCTCTGGTATATATTGAGCACTTAGGGTCTGCAGAGCACTGTACTAAGCGCTTGGGAGAGTACAACAGATTTGGTAGACACATTCCCTGCTCACAATGAGGTTACAGTGTAGTAATGAAAGCTGCACTGTCACTGCATAGCAACCCTCCTCCAGAGAGGGGAGAGTTTCCTCTCTGTGGAAGACTGGGAGAAGGCTCCTCTCTTCCATAATGTTGCTCTGAACATTTGATACATGTTTCTCCTAGACTCAGGAAATTCTGCCCATCAGCATGGGATAGTGGAAAAAGGACAGGACTGGGTTTCAGGAGAGAAACAGCCTGGCTCAACAGATAGAGTACGGCCCTAGGAGTCAGAAGGACCTGGGTCCTAATCCTAACTCCACCACTTGTCTGCTGTGTGACCTTGGGTAAGTCACAACTTCTCTGTGCCTCAGTTACCCCATCTGTAAAATGGAGATTAAGACTGAGCACCCTATGTGGGACATGGACTGTGTCCAACCTAATTACCTTGCATCTACCTCAGCTCTTAGAACAGTGCCTGGCATTGTGCATAACCAATACCATTTTTAAAAAAGACTCAAGTTCAAGTTCTGCCTTTCCACTGGCCTGTGAGACCTTAGGCAAGTCACTTAGCCTCAATTTTCTCATCTGTAAATGGGGATAAGTTAAGGATAAGAATAAGTGGTTGGCCCATTTACACAAGGACTGTCTCTGATTTCATAACCTTGTACCTACCCCACTTAGAACAATAGTAAGTGCTTAATAAATGCCATAATATAAAATTCATGGTATTTATTGATCATTTACTGTGTGCAGAGCACTGTACTAAGCTCTTGGGGGATTCTCAGTCTTTAGACTGATGAAAGCCGTCTTTCCTGACCTTCATATTTTTCCCTTTGTTTTCTTTCTCAATTGCTTCTCCTTTGTTTCTCATGCATTCATTTTCTATCCTTGATGACACTAATCAACATAGTACACGCTGATGAAATTACATCCAGAACCAGGACCCAGTCCTTATCTTGTTTAAGCAACAGCTTTAATTTTAAGCTCTTGGAATTCCATTTATTCTTCCTCCGCAATTTGGCACCATCCTCTATTAAGGTGTCAGTGCGGAGCTTATTGGAATGAAGTGCACATGACATGATAATGGAATGGGGCTAATTAAAGATGTGTATCATCAGTGAAAATGTCTCTTTAGAATGGTAAAATTAATTACAGCCTATTTGGAATGGGCAACAGATGTGGCAAACACCAAGGGATATACTTCATCCTCTATTATCTAAGATTTTAAGAAAACTATCCTTTGCACCTATTTTCCTTTTACACATGCTAAAATGGGTACAATAAAATGAAGTGGTTTTTTGTTTTTTTAATGGTATTTAAAGACCTTACTGTATGCCAGGCACTACACTAAGCACTGGGGTAAATACAAGCTTATCAAGTTGGACACAGTCCCTGTCCTACTGGGGGCTCACAGCCTCAATCCTCATTTTCAGATGAGGCAACTGAGCACAGAGAAGTTTAATGACTTGCCCAATGGTCCCACAGCAGAGAAGACAT
The DNA here is from genome assembly GCF_004115215.2 of Ornithorhynchus anatinus. Lineage (NCBI taxonomy): Eukaryota > Metazoa > Chordata > Mammalia > Monotremata > Ornithorhynchidae > Ornithorhynchus > Ornithorhynchus anatinus. The sequence goes on from NC_041729.1 coordinate 44,420,198, forward strand.
CTTTTTTGGATGTCCTACTGTCATCTCAAACTGACCATGTCCAAAACAGAACTCCTTATCTTTCCACCTGTCCTCCCCTGATTTTCCCATCTTTGTAGACGGCACCACCAGTCTTCCTCTCTCAAGCCCATAACCTTGGCATTATCTCTGACTCTTATATATTCAGTCTATCACTAAACCCTGTTGGTTCAACCTTCATAACATTGTTAAAATCCACTCTTTCCTCTTCATCCAAACTGCTACCGCATTAATCCAAGAGCTTATCCTAACCCACCTTGATTACTCTATCGGCCTCCTTGCTGACCCCCCAGCCTCCTGTCTCTCCCCATTCCAGTCCTTTCTTTACTCTGCTGCCTAGATCATTTTTCTACAAAAACAGTCTGTCCATATTTCCCCACTCCTCAAGAATCTCCAGTGGTTGCCAATCCACGGCCACAGCAAACTCCTTACCAATGACTTATAGCACTCAATCATCTTGCCCCCTCCTACCTTACCTTGCTGCTCTCCTATTACAACCCAGCCCGCCCACTTGGCTTCTCTACTGCCAACCTATTCAAGGTGCCTTAATCTTGTCTACCTTGCCGCCAATCCCCTATGTCCTGCCTCTGGCCTAGAATGCCTTCCCTCTTCATATCTGATGGGAAATTATTACTTCAAAGCCTTACTGAAGGCACACCTTCTCCAAGAAGCCTCCCCTGATTAAGCCCTCATTTAATCTTTTCCCATTCCCTTCTGCATCACCCTGATTTGCTCCCATTAGTCACAGCACTTATGTATATATCCATAATTTAATGTCTTTTCCCCCCCTTTAGACTGTGAGCTCCTGGTGAGCAGGGAATGTCTACCAACTCTGTTATACTGTACTCACCCAAGCACTTAGTACAGAGCTTTGCACCTAGTGAGCACTTAATTCAATCGATTGATGTGGCAGAGCAAATTATTATCCTCCTCTATAACGTGTCTTGAGTTCTTACTGTCAGCACAGCACTACAACTCTGTGAGGTGTTCCAGAAAGGAGCAGGAGACCCTTGCCTCGGACATTAAGGAGCTTTCACACTAAAGAAGACATTTTCATTCAGTCAGTCATATTTATTGGAGCACTTACTTTGTGCAAAGCACTGTACTAAGTACCTGGGCAAATTCAATATAACAAAAACATTAGCACTCACTTATAACTCACTTATAACCCAGAGGTGATTTCTCATGATCCCCATTTTAAGAAAACTGTCCTGACTGAGGCCATACCAGTTTGGATAATTGTTTCTTCCAATGTCACATTCTCTATAGGTAGACATCCAGTGTTGGAAGTATTCTCCCAAATTGCCCACAACAAGCTTGCAGTCTAGAGGAGGAGACAAAATTGACACTGAATTTGTTGCAGCAATGAAGAAGAGGATGAGGGGGAGGTGAGGAGGGGGTGATTAAAAAAAAAGAGTTGAAATGAGGAAGTGCAACAGCTTTTGTTGGTAACCTTCAGTATCTGAGGTTGATTTTCCTCCTTTTTGGCCTCAAGGCCAAGGATGTTTTCCCTTGGGCAGGTAGCCAGCAATCACACATGCACAGCTTTCACAGAATTTAGCCACCCTTGCGATAGATACAAAAGAGGAATAGGTCTCAAAGAATTATCATTGTACATTTTCTTTGGATCTCTGTACTTGTAGGCAGATATTGTATTTCATGGTTGCTGGTTACCTCCAAATGATATATAAGTGTCTCAACTTTGATAGGCAGGTTGGAGTTTGCCCTCAAAGTCATTTTACTTTTCTGTGCCTCAGTTACCTCATCTGTAAAATGGAGATTTAGACTGTGAGCTCCACATGGGAAGGTGACTGCATCTAACCTGATTTGTTTGTTTCCACCCCACCACTTAGTACAGTGCTTGACACATAGTGAGGGCTTAACAGATACCATTATTATTACTAGGAGAATGTTATTCAACAATATGAGAATCAGACAGTTTTATCTGTGAGGTACTGCCACACATTTTATACCTATATTCCATCACCTATCAGAATGCCTGTAAAACAAAAAATAAATCCTGCTTTGGGGCTCTTTCAACTCTAATAGTTTAGGGCCTCAGGCAGGCTGTTGTGCCTTTAAGAACACAGGATGGTCGAATGCTCAAAGCCCAGGGAAGGGGCTCAGAGGAGAGAGAGGTACAGGACACCACTTGGGGCTATGCTGTAAGAGCAAGAATTAAGCTGCCGGGCATATGACAGAAGCTGCTGGTGAGAGTAACAGGCTGCAGAGGAGCAAAGAGCTGAACTGAAATGGGGAAATGAGACTAAGCCAAAAAAGCCAAACAGGAGAACCAAGACACTTTGGAAAGGCAGATTGACTTTTTCTCTGGGTCTCTGCTCCCATGAAGGAATGATAGCTATGTATCTCATTCACTTCTCATCTCTCTCTCCTTCATATGACTTTCCTCCTCTCTCCTCCCATGCTTTGGCTATTTCATTCCTTAACTCAATCATTTATTGGGCACTTTCTATCTGCAAAGCACTGTAGTAAGTGCTTGGGGTAGTACAATATAAACAGACACACACACCACCCAGAAGCAGCATGGCTCAGTGAAAAGAGCAGTCGTGGGTTATAATCCCAGCTCTGCCACTTAGCTGTGTGACTTTGGGAAAGTCACTTAATTTCTCTGAGCCTCAGTTACCTCATCTGTAAAATGGAGATTAAGACTGTGAGCCCCATGTGGGACAACCTAATTACCTTGTATCTATCCAGCACTTAGCACATAGTGTTTAACACTTACCAAAATTATTATTATTACCCACAGCGAGCTCACAGTCTAGAGGGGTCTATTTGGTCCCATCCCCTGGAAGACCTTCTCCCTGACTGATTGTGAATATGGAAGAAAAATCTGGTAATTTTAGTCAGTTGTTATTTATTGAGTGTCCACTGGGTACTTGGCACTCCAAAGGAACTCTGATTAGTGCTCTAAAGTGGTTCCATGACAACAGAGCACTTTAAAAAGTCTTTTTTTTCCCAGGAAATAAAGTGCATTAATGTGTTGCTACAATTCAGAAAGCAGAGCAAAACAATTCATCACTGCTTTTTCAAGGATTGAAAAACAATAGCATGATCAGATTATGTGGTTATGTGTAAATAAGAGATTTTGAACTAGAAGTTTGTTTCCACATGTAAATACACAGTTCTTTTATAACCCAGAGGTGATTTCTCATGATCCCCATTTTAAGAAAACTGTCCTGACTGAGGCCATACCAGTTTGGATAATTGTTTCTTCCAATGTCACATTCTCTGCAGGTAGACGTCCAGTGTTGGAAGTACTCTCCCAAATTGCCTAACAGCATTCTAGTCAAAGCTCCTAGGATAAATAAATGTTCCAGAGGATTCAAGCATACTAATTTTCAGAGTGCTAACTTTCACATCGTAGACCATGATTCCAAGGAACAAACAGTTGTGTAATTCCCACCTGCGTATTCTCTCCTAGCACTTTGTACAGTGCTCTGCACACAATAAGCACTTAATACTATTTCTACAGAGGTCACAGTTTTCTTTCATCTTTATTTGCACAAGATTCGACACAAGCCTGAACCAGTATTCCACTCCAGGTGATAAATCTTATTACTACTACATCCTATTCCTCAGAAATGCCTTGTTCTAACACACTAAAAATTCTATTCATCAATCATGCCAGAGGAAAAACAACTGTTGAAGTGGTGATATAGGCTCTCTATTCAAGTCAGTTAAAGAGTTTCAAAGAATGAGGCGGGATGCAGAGTGAAAGATAGAAGTACATAAGCCAAGGTCAACTTGGCAATAACATTCTGATTTTGCACAGCATATAAAGTTAGAGTCCAATAAGAAATACTAGCATCCAAAGTCAATAATGTCATCACAAAAAAAGTGCTAAAAGAAGAGCATTATAGAGGAGAAGACTGTAAAGTGGTTGGGATATAATCACAAAGGTCAGATACATATGCTCTGTTCTAAAAAGACTTTTGCTCCTCCACACACACTAAGCACTCAAATGTGATTGATAAGTTAAATATTAGTATGTTAGTAAAATAGACAAATATTTCATTAGATAAAAAATTTCTGGGAAGATTAAAAAGGTATCAGCCAACATTTTCAGGACAGTTGAAAAAAAAAAAAAACTAGTCAGAGAATACTCTCACCTACCTACCATTGACAAGAGAAGCAGCGTGGCTCAGTGAAAAGAGCACGGGCTTTGGAGTCAGGGCTCATGAGTTCGAATCCCAGCTCTGCCACTTGTTGGCTGTGTGACTGTGGGCAAGTCACTTCACTTCTCTGTGCCTCAGTTCCCTCATCTGTAAAATGGGGATTAAGACTGTGAGCCCCACGTGGGACAACCTGATTCCCCTATGTCTACCCCAGCGCTTAGAACAGTGCTCGGCACATAGTAAGTGCTTAACAAATACCAACATTATTATTATTATTATTATTAATCTATCTTCTCAAGATTTCCTCCAAACTCACCAAAAATATAATTCCGTGAGAGTTCCCCTCAATTCAATCCCTCCATCTTTAGCCATAAAGATTTGTTCCAACACATGAATGCCCCTGGGCCTTGGATGTCATTTCAGAAAAAATCACTGCTGTTTCATCATCTACAAAGTGAACTGTTCCACAGTTTCTCCTTTGAATGATCACTTCTGCACTTTTAGAAATATGTAGTTGTGGTCACCACAAACAGGTATTTGATTAGAAGTTGAATGGACAGTGAATCGGTCGCCTATCTGCAAATTAGCACAGCCGTACAGAGAACTTACTGAAATTACCAGAATGAGATGGCAAAAAGGAGATTCCATCAGTTCAAAATTTAAGCTCTGTGAGTCATTAACACAAGGTTGGAGGCTGCTTGTAGGAGTAAAATTACAACAAGAAGCTGTTGTTCAAATTAAAAATGGATCCGAGAGAACTAAGTCAAAAGTTCGGCCCTACTCATTTAACTAAAAATAAGGACCTGGTTTAGAAACGCTAAGAGGTAACCATTTCACTTTTGATGTAGAAAACAGATGGAATTCACTCACTCGAACTAATTTTTTCTGTAAAAACCTAATAGGGGTTTTTCCTATTTCTAGCTTTTATGATAGTATGATTATTTTGGTTGTGCTACAAATTGTTGTTCACTGGTTTTAGGTTTGTAGCTGTTGACCATCTCTAAAACATGCTCTGGTTTTCAAGACCTGCCATTTCCCCCCACAAAAAAAATTCTGACGACTTATCATGGCCTTTTTGTCTTTATTATATAGCTATTATTTCTCACAAAGAAAAACTGAAACCCACAGAAAAACTCAGATTACTGTTGGGGAAAAAAATATTTTTGAGAGAAGACTAAGCCCTCATTTCCTATTGTCCCACTTCCTTCTGTGTCATCTTTGCAGTTGGATTTGCAATCTTTTTTCACCCCACTTTCAGTACTTATGTACATGTCCATAATTTATTTATAGTAATGTCTGTTTCCCACTCTAGACAGTAAGCTTACTGTGGGCAGGGAATGTGTATACCAACTGTTTAACTGTACTCTCCCTAGCATTAAGTACAGTGCTCAGCACACAAAAAGTGTTCAATAAACACCTTTAATTGATTGAAATAATCCAGAGGAACAGAAAAGAGCATTTATAGCTGGGGAACAGAACTTGTGATACAGTTCACATGTAAATAATTAGAACATAGATAAGTTGCTTATTCTTCCTTAAATCAGGTTGTGACTAGCTTTTTCCCTCAAAACAAAAACCAGCATGCAGCAAGCATCAAAGTGACATCTAGACACTTTCCAAAGCAGCTTTTATTTTTTTAATATTTGCCCTCAGAAAAAAGAGGGGCAGGAGAGAAGTAAGGATAAATACATATTGACCACAAACTGATATCAGTCAGTGATATTTAACACTTGTTGCATGTAGAGCACTATCCTAAGGGCTTGAAAGAGTACAATAAAGTAGATATGACCCCCTGCCTCTGGGAGCTTAGAGTCTAGAAGCAGACATTAAAATAAACTTTAGGAAAGGGGAGGGCAGCTGAGAATAAATGTGACAACAGAGAGGGAAAATAGCACAGGGAGATGAGTGATTAATCAGGGCTTCCAAGATGGGGAGAATAATGGTCTGTCAAATGTAAAGAGGAGAAAGTTCCAGGCAGGAAGGGGGGCATAAGCAAGAAGTTGATGGTGAGAGACATGAGACTCAGGCACAGTGAGTGGGTCGGTATTAGAGGAGCAAAGTGTGTGGGTTGTGTTGTAGTGAAGTGAGGAAAAGTAGAGGGGAGTAAATTGATTGAGTGCCTTAAAACCGAGGGGGAAGAATTTTTGCTTGTTCCAAAGATGGATGGGCAACCACTGGAAGTTTTTGAGGAGTGGGAAGATGTGAGTGAGCTGATATTTTAGAAAAACAAACTGAGCAGCAGAATGAAGTATGGCCTGGAGAAGGGCAAGGATGGACGCAGGGAGGACAAGGAGGAGGCTGATGCAATAATCAAGAGGAGATGAGAAGTGCTTGGATCAACTTGGTGTTGATTTTGATAGAGAGGAAGGAGCAGATTCTGGAGTCATTTTAAAGACAGAATAACAGGATTTTGTGACTGAATATGCACACTGAAATGTTACATTCTCTCCTGCCTTCAAGACATCTCTATTTGGATGTCCACCAATCCCTCAAACTTAACATGTGCACAACAGAACTCATATTCCCACCCAAACCTTATCCACCCCCTGATTTTCCCATCACTGTGGACACGACCACCATCCTTCCTTTCTCTCAAGCCCATAACCTTGGTATTATCCTTGACTCTTCTCTCTCATGTAACCCACATATTCAATCTATTACTACAGTCCAGTTAGTTGGACCTTCACAACGTTGTTAAAATCCATCCTTTCCTCCCCACCCCAACTGCTACCACATTAATCCAAGCACTTATTCTATCATTACTATATCAGCCTCTTGGCTAACCTCCTGGCCTCCTGTCTCTCTCTACTCCAGTCTATATTTCACTCTGCCTGGGTCATTTTTCTACAAAAGCATTCAGTTCATGTTTTCCCACTCTTCAAGAGCCTCCAGTGGTTGCCCATCCACCTCTCCATAAAACTTCTTATCATTTCCTTATAGCACTCAATCCCCTTGCCCCCTACTGCCTTACCTTGCTGCTCTCTATTACAACCCAGCCTGCACACTTCGCTCCTCTAATGTCAACCTATTCACCGTACCTTGACCTTGTCTATAATAATGTTGGTATTTGTTAAGCACTTACTATGTGCAGAGCACTGTTCTAAGCGCTGGGGTATACAAGGTAATCAGGTTGTCCCACATGAGGCTCACAATCTTCATCCCCATTTTACAGATGAGGTAACCGAGGCACAGAGAAGTTAAGTGACTTGCCCACAGCCACACAGCTGACAAGTGGCAGAGCTGGGATTCGAACCCATGACCTCTGGCTCCCAAGCCCATGCTCTTTCCACTGAGCCATGCTTCTATCTCACCGCTGATCTCTCATCCATAACCTTCAGTACCCTCCACTCACTGAATTGTATTTATTGAGCATATAACTGTGTGCAGAGCAATGTCTAAGCACCTGGGAAACTACACTACAACAATAAACACCAACATGGCCTGCTCACAACAAGCTTACAGTCTAGAGAGGAGGGGAGACAGACATTAATAGAAATAAATGAAATTACAGATATGTACATAAGTGCTTTGGGGCTGGGAGTAGGGATGAGTAAAGGGAGTAAGGGTGACCCAGAGGGAGTGTGAGATGAGGAAAAAAGTGGGGCTTAATCTGGTAAGGCCTCTTGGAGATGTGCCTTCAATAAGACTTTGAAGGGGGTGAAGGGCGAGAGTAATTGTCTGTCAGATTTGAGGAGAAGAAATTCCACAATTACTCTCTCCACCTTCAGAACCTTATTGAAGGCACATCTTCTCCAAGAGGGCTTCCCTAAGCCCTCTTTTCCCATTCCTTTCTGCACCTGATTTGTTCCTTTTACTCACCCCTTCCTCAGCCCCACAACACTTAGGTACTTATCTGTAATTCATTTATATTCACATCTCTCTCCCCTTATAGACTGTGAGTTCATTGTGGGCAGCAGATGTGTCTACAGACTGTTATACTGTACTCTCCCAAATGCTTAGTACAGTGCTCTATATACAGTAAGAGCTCAATAAATACAATTGATTGAAAGAGAGTAAAAGTCAGGAATAATATCAAAGTTGCAGACTAGGGAGACAAGGAAGATGTTGGTTTTGTCAGCAGTGTGGAGAAAGGCAGGGGGAGGAGAGAGTTTAGGAGGGAAGAAAGAGGAATTCCATTTTAAACACTCCCAGGGAAACAAACTCAAAAAGCATGCTGCACATTGTTAGAGAACAAAACTATAGCAGGAGCAGGCTGTCCTGGCATTCCAGGGAGGAGAAGTACATAGAAGAAAGTACAAACTACCAACTCCATGGTGCAATAGAGCTGGTTTCACTAACACCTCCCAGACATTACTGTCGCCTTCTGGGATGAGACCGGCTCCTCTGCCAATAGCAAGAAAGCCCCAGTCACCTTGGAAGAGAGGCTGAGTTCTCCTGAGGGAAAATCTAATCAGTTTTCACCTAGAAGTTGTGTGTACTATCTGCTTGCCTGCTTCCCTGAAACCCAAGCAGAAAAGCTCTCTGTCCAAGCTTTGAGCCTGGGATAAAAGGGAAGCTAGAGCTAGTTCATTTGGGGGTTATCTTTGACTCAACCCAGTCTCCAGCCATTTCCCCCTTACCAGATCTTAAGCATCCACATGACCAGAATACTTCTTGTCTGACCACCATTGATCAGATCACCCTCTTGGCCCTGGCAGCCTTTAAATATTACCTTATGGATTTTTCAAGTTCTGTTGTAATCCTTTCCAATCTGCCGTAGTATTGAACATTATCTGGTTCCTCTGTGGTTGCCGGGACCTTCATGGAACACTCAGATGGGTCCTGGTGGAAGCTTTTATTCGCATATTTCCATGGGTAGTACTGCACATAAGGGTAATCAGTAATTTTAGTCTCAGATGGGATTCAGCTAATGGACCCCAATTTTGATTTCCTGAGGAAGAAGCTTCCGTGGAGTTTAATACACACAAACACAGATTCAGAGAGACCCAAAAATATAGGCCCACACTCAACAGTACTCACAGGGACAGTCACATAAACACTCAAATCCAATCAATGGTATTTATTGTGCATTTACTATTTGCAGAGCACTGTGAGTCCAATACAAAGAGTTAGCCTTCCTACCCACAAAGAGCTTCATTTAAAAGCACAATTTATACTCAACACCCAAAGGGACACAGAGCTAAAAAATACTTAGTACCATGCACTTAATACAGTGCAGTGAGCTTAGTAAGCCCTCAATAAACACCATTACTAGAGACAAGAAGACAGCTAGCTCCTCCCTGAAAATAGGGACCAGAGAGAGAGAGAGGCATTCTCTGTTCATTGAATGGATAGTTTCCCAATCCATTAAATAATTTCACTGCACTCAGTCTCCAAGATATAAAAAGCTTGTTGCAGAAGGATCTCATTAGTTCTCACACTGCAATCTACTAACCTGAGGTCTCCAAAAGGAAGTGAACTATACTCTGTGATAATTGAGGGTTCATGCTTTGCCTTTTCCTCTTACAAATTCAAGAGCTAATTAAACAGTTAACTTACACTGTAGACACTGAAATCTATTTTAACTGTTCAAGAAGTACATTTCTTTGATCCAGTGTGGGGCTTTTTTTTCCTTTTTAGTCTGCTGTAATGAGTACTTCACTGTGGCTCTCTTGGTCATTACTACAAATTAATGAGACACACCACAGCATTTAAATAATAAAAAAAAAATACGCTTTGCCTTTCCATTCCATTTGCCTTTTCAGGTTTGGTGAAATAGGAGCTACAGATTAAATGATATCTAGAAAGATTCCATTCTGTGTTGGTAAAAGGCTTTTTTGGGCAGCTATTGTTCTATATGTAACTCAGAGGCAAATGACTGCTCTGAAATCAGAAAGACCGGGTCTTAAGAACTCATGGGATAAACAGATTTTATACTCGGCATACGTGCATACACACACATACACACACCTCTATAAGCTTTATATTTTGAGTCTAGGCATAAAAGGAAATGAGGCTTTCAGGGACAATGACAAAAATATTAGGAAAATAGACAGTGATGCTTCTAGGGACCAAGAAATGCTGCTTAAGATCCACAGGTGAAGCCAGTTAGGCAGCCAGCCAAGGGCACTTGAGACCCAAGTCATGAGTAGACCCAAAGGAAAGAGACAAGGCGAAGAGAGATAGATCCAATTGGAAGAGAGAGGTAAGAAAGAGAGGCCCAAGTAGATGTGGGCAGATGGAGTGAGACACTGGCCTCGGAAACAGACACACAGATGGAAACACAGTTTCTTTGCATCTACCCCACTCCTCATGGCACCATATATCCCTTTGCCTCACTGCCACTTCCAACATCCCTCCCCCTCACCCCCCAACACTAAAAACGGGATCATTCCATTCTAAACTGACAGTTCAGTTTTCAGTTGGCCTCTTCTCTCTATAGAGAACTAGTATGGCCTAGTGGAAAGAGCATGGGCTTAGGAATCAGAAGACCTAGATGCTAATCTCAGCTCTGCCACCTGCCTGCCATGTGACCTTGGGGGAGTTGCTTAACTTTTTTGTGCCTCAGTTTCCTTATGTGTAAAATGGGAATCCTATATCTATTCTCCCTCCACAGTCTGTGAGTCCTATATCGGGCAAGGACTGTGTCCAACGTGGTGATCATCTACATCAGCACGTAGTATAATGTTTGGCACCTAGAAAGTGCTCAATAAAATATCACAATTATTTTATTGGTGTTAAAGGTACCACATCAAATGCCTTCATATCAAGTATTTTTAGTTTCAACACCCAACTTCCCTGCACCTAAACTCCTGAGGCTCAGAAGCAGTGTCTGGGTTCAACAGACACCTGGTAGCCAGGAGAAGGTAGGGTGTTATGAGGGACCACAGAAACTTTAGAGTGTAGCGGGGTCAAAGATAACCCTGAGGAGAACAGTATAGGTCAGGCAAACTTCAAGTACTCCCACAAAATATCAGCTCATTACATACATATTGGTGTTACACATGACATCTTGGGCATTTCAGCACTCAAGTGCCTTCTGAAGCCACCCTCTCAAGCCTGAAGCAAAATTAAACATCCAGGAGACAATTCTCAGTATGGCCCAGGCCCTGCAGAACTCTCTCTCATTGCTGGAAATTACCTGATTAAGAACAAGGGCAAAGTCTCAGGCCTTAAATCCTTATTAGCACAACACCTTAGTTCAGTTCTTCTTGGAGCTGTTACTGCTAATTTCTAAAATAAGGAATATCTTTCATTTATATGGCCCACTTATCTCATCCCAAAGTGCTTCATTTCCACTCTGTATAAGTGGCAAAGGTGCTTCCAGTTATAGACGCAAAAAAAGGAGAGATTAAAAGATGCATCCCCAATACCCAAAGATCCAGTATCAATTGGGGCCATGATGGAAATTTCTTCTTCCTTCCATTAGATCTGGCTATTTCTCTCCCACCTTTCACCATTTTCTCAGGGCAGGCAAGGCCTGTGTAGACACCAGCTTGAATGCAGAGACTGGAAATGTCTTACTCATCTTCTTTTCTCTTCCCCTTCTCCCCCTACTAAATTTCGTCTCCAGAACAGCTCTCATCTCCCTGGCTTAACCTTTATACTGCCAGAACACAACAGAGCTACACCATAGCCTGCCAATTAAGAGCAGAAGAAAAGAAAGAGATTGATTGGAGCAACGAAATAAATCTAACCCCACAGATGGGGCCTCACCTATTGTCTATCAGGCATCACCAGAGGGGACAGCTCATTTTCTGAGCAATAATCAAGTTTTCCTCATGTGATAAACTATCCTGCCTTGAGCCTTCTAAATTGTTCACCTGAACTAGATTATTGCTTCACCACTGGGCCCCCCACCTGCTCTACTTATTAGAGTCGTGCCCCTTCATTAGCAATTGCTCTCTGTTTAAGGAGCAGGTGATGCTATGCTAATAGCTTTTAAATAGGGTTTTAATCGATTTGCATCCAAAGGGAGAAACTCAGCTGTAAGTTGGTTTCAGGTTACCAGCAATTATGGGTCCTTTTCCTAGCTTCCTGGATGTTTCCCTTCAACCTTCTTAAGCTACACAGAGGCAAAAACAAACTTACTGGAGCTTCTTTGTGGCCAAGAGGCAGTGTAGTCTAGGGGGAGTCAAGAGATTCAGTTGTGTCACAGATTTGTCCCTAGCCTGGTGTGACTTTCTTATGGTATTTGTTAAATGCTTACTATATGCTAGGCACTATATGCTAGGCACTGGGGTAGATACAAGCTAATCAGGTTGGGCACAGTCCATGACCCACTTGGGAATCACAATCTTTATGCCCATTTTACAGATGAGGTAATTGAGGCACAGATAAATTAAGTGACTTTCCCAAGGTCACCCAGCAGGCAAGTGGATTAGAATCCAGCTCATTCTGACTCCAGGGCCTGAGCTCTATCCACTAAGCCTTGCTGTTTCTTTAATACTTGGTGAATGTCACTTTTAAAAATGTCTAAAAATCCCTTCACTGGGGTAGCTAGAGAACCTCTGATGAAAGAAGCTGGACAAATACCAATTCAGTGAACAATATCCACAAATGACCCTATGAATTTTAAAGGAGCCATGAATGTTGCATGCTTTCCCAGCAAATAGAGCTGTTATTTTCTATATTCCAACATGCTTTCATTTACCCTATCAAGTCAAGTCAACTCTTAATCAATTTTTTAAAAAGGCCACTGATAGTCTTGGAGAGCACTTGAGCAAAGGTAGAGGTCAGATGAATTAATGAAACCAATTCATGTCACATTTCTGAGTAACTACAAAAGTTCAGGGGTCATGTTTCTAATCAAGGCTCATTTTTATTTCTTTTTGGTAGTTGTATTTGAGGGTGATGGCTACTTTATCAAATCTAAATTAAGTAGATATTTAACAATGTTAATTTAAGCATTGCCAGCAACATGACACTTAGGGAATGAATTATTTATTTGCACAGCTCCTGCCTTGTACTGTCATAGAAATTAACCAATGAAGCAGCGAAATCTAATGGAAAAGGCACAGGCCTGGAAGTCAGAGATCCTGGGTTCTTATCCCGGCTCCTCCACTTACCTGCTGTGTGACCTTGGGAAAGTCACTTAACTTCTCTGTGCCTCAGTTCCTTCATCTGTAAAATGGGGATTCAATACTTGTTCTCCCTCTCACTTCTATCACGTGGGGCCAGATTATCCTGTATCTAACCCAGTGCTTAGAACAGTGCTTTGCATAGAGTTAATACTTAACAAATACCATAATTAATATCATTATTACACTGAGGACCCAGGAACACTGACCAAGTCTATAATACTTGTCTAATTTAATCTATTTCCTCAATTCATTGGCAAGCTCATTGAGTCTTTAATGTAAATTAAAGAGATGTGAAGCCCAGAATTAAACCCACATCCCAAATAGCACACTCATTTAATCTCTCAGAATTATTATTATCTTCCTGATAAAGAAAAGTTATATTAAGTATGGGGATAAGTGATTCTCTATCTTTGTTTAAGTTATAACAGCAGAAAATGGGCTGAAGCTGTAGCAGGAAAGATTTAGACTGGATTCAAGGAAGAACTTCCTGACAGATTCAACACCCAAACACATCTTCTAGTTATATTATCTTCTGTTTCCACTGCCCTAGACCTGAATGGAGATAACGGCATTGTCAAAATGACTTCCAGAATGATCCATGTAGACTGAGGATCCTCTCAGCTGGAGTAGCATTGCCTGAAGCCTAGAGAAAGTGGTGGTTATTTTGGACGGTAGGAATCTCATTTCAGCAGGATAAACCACCTTTGGGCAGGGAGGCATTTTCCCAGTGGAAAACCAGTGATTTGGGGGAGTCATTTAGATACTCTAAATTATTCATTGATTCATTCAATTATATTTACTGAGTGCTTACTATGTGCAGACCACTGTACTAAGCACTAGGGAAAGTACAATATAGCAATACAGGGAGACAATCCCTGCCCACAACAAGCTCACAATCTAGAGGGGGGTTAGACTCTAGATGTCCTCCCTTTAGACTGTAAACTCCTCATGGGCAGAGAACATGTCTAGTCACTCTGTTACAATTTTGCTCTCCCCGGTGCCTAGTCTAGTGCTGTGCACATAGCAAATGCTCAATAAATGCCATTGATTGATTGGAGGACTGAGACCTTTTTCTTCCTTCCTTCCTCCCTCTCCCTCTCTCTCTCTCCCACTTATTCTCCTTTTCCCTCCCCTCTCCCCCTCCTCCCTCCTCTCTCATTGGCTAAAAGTTTTGCTTGGAGGTCTGCTTTATGTTCACAGTTAACCCTTCAATTTGATGTGGAATTACCCACCAAGGTCTTTACATTTTGACTACTCATAAAGCTAAAATGTCAGATTTAATTTCCCTTGATCGCCAAATGCTTTCCTGCTGGTTTTTACAAATATCAGAAAATCAACTCAGATGAACGACCGTACCACAGCAGCTGGATCCTGCTGCTGCCACTGGATAGGACTGTGTTTTAAAAAATGAAAAGTGAATTTTTGGTTTCAGGATTCCAAAATAATCTAGTGCATCAAGCAAGCAATGGTATTTATTGAGTGTCTATTTGGTGAGAAACATGATATTAAGCAGTGGGGCAAGCATAACAGAAGCAAAACATGTTCATGGCCCTCAAGGAGTTCACAATCCAATGGGGGAGATGGATCAAAATTATTTATAAATAATGGGAGCAGGAAGAAGAACAAGGTTATAGAAGAAAGTAGAACTGGCAGAATGAAATGGCTGAATAAATCATTGAATATAAAAAGGAAAATTTACACAATTTGGGAAGGCTTCCTGGAGGAATTCCAGATGAAACCATGAGAGGAGGAAGCAACTGCAATGGAGTCATATGAAGGGAGATATTTTTTCTCCTCAATCCAGCCCACCATCCTTTCTGAGTACTTACATTAGTAAAAGAGGCCAAAGCTGTTGTCCCCTCCAGAGAGAGGCAATGAGATAAAGACCATGTCTGCTGTGTGACCTTGAACAAATCACTTATCTTCTGTGTTTCTCAGTTACCTTACCTGTAAAATGGAGATGAAAACTGTGAGCCCCATTTGAGACAATGGACTGTGTTCAATCTGGTTAGCTTTTTTCTTCTCTTTCTCTTTAGTTCAGTGCCTGGCACATAGTAAATACTTAACAAATACCATAAAAAAGAGACCCTAGCCCTAGGGCAAGACTCCTGGAGAGTGAGGCAAGAAGGGTATGGAGAAATCCTCAAAAAAGAAAACATATAAAAGTGAATCACTGACAAATTCTGAACATTTATATGTCCAAAAATCAAAATCAGCCTAGCTATCCTCTCAGCCTGCTGAAAAAAAAAATGTGCTTCACATAGGTGCAAATGTTTAGAGCCATGATGAGTCTTGATCCAGTTGAGACTGTGAGCCTTATCCCAGGATCCCACCCTTTTGAAGTCCAGGAACTGCACTGACTGGCCTCTCACCCTAAAAGAGCGGCCTGTACTTATCTGGCACCTTCTTCTCCTGGTGACAGCCGGCTTGACTGATAATGAACCATCAAAGCCTAACATTAGTTGGGTTTATGTATCACTTCATGTGCATTGGATATTTAATTTTAGATGGCCTGACAGAGTGATATGCCAAAGGAGATGGTGGCTGTCTTTGGGGGAGAGATTGGAGAAGGAGCCCTCCTAGAGTCTGAATGAACTCTTGAGCCATGCTGTTGAGCCATCTCTGACCCAGAGAGACTCCATGGACACATCTCTCCCTGAGTGCCCCACCTCCATCTGCAATCATTCTGGTAGTGTATCCATAGAGTTTTCTTGGTAAAAATACAGAAGTGGCTTACCACTGCCTCCTTCTGCACAGTAAACTTGAGTCTCTACCCTTGACTCTCTCCCACCCTGCTGCTGCCCACCACAAGTGAGTTTTGACTTCCAGCAGATTGCCTTCCACTTGCTAGCCACTCGCCAAGCTCAGAATGGAATGGTCATGCCTCTGCTTGACTCTCTGGCCCATAGTTGATACTGGTAGAGTAGTAGAAGTTCTCCAAGTGCCACCCTGAGAGGGGGAATGAACTCTGCCTTCTAATAACTATTATGTTGGTACTTGAAAAGTGCTGATTATGTGCCAAGCACTGCACTAAGTGTTGGGATAGTTGCTGTTCCATGTGGGGCTCACAGCCTAAGTGGGAGGGAGAACAGGTATTTAATCCTCATTTCACAGATGAGGAAACTGAGGCACAGCCTACAGTCACACAGCAGGCAAGAAGTACTAGGTGTTTGTTTACATCCAAGGTAAAATGAGCCACAGGATACAAACCCACTCTTGCAATGGATAAGCCTTGTCTCTCAATCAATCGATGGTATTATTGAGTGTTTACTATGTGCAGAGCTCTGTATTAAGTGCTTGGTAAGGTACAGTATAATAAAGTTGGTAGACACAGTCTCTACCCACAAGGAATTTATGGTCTATAGGAAATGAAGAGACCCCCAAAGTCCCTGCAGAAGCATGGTGGAAACGGAGTTCTCGCAATCTGATCATGGTGACAGTAGTGTACAAGTAGTACTTCAGGATCTCCCACAACACCTGGGTCCAGCATGGCATAGTGGATAGAGCACAGGCCTGGGAGTTAGAAGGTCATCCCAGCTTCACCACTTTTCTGCTGTGTGACCTTGGACAAGTCACTGCACTTCTCTGGGCCTTAGTTACCTCAGCTGTGAAATGGGGATTGAGACTGTGAGCCCCACATGGGATAGGGACTCGGTTCAACCCAATTTGTTTGTGCCTACAGCCACCTGCATTTAGTACAGTGCCTGGCACTACGTAAGTGCTTAACAAATACCCCAATCATCCTCAACAGTTGCAAGGGCTTGAAAGGGAATGATCTGACCCCATACCCTGATAGGGCAGGTGGCTGTTCTCAGGCCCAGTCCAGAGTGGAAAGCTGTACTGCTAGACCCATCCTACCTTACTGATCTCCTACTACAGCCCAACCAGATCATATATGCCAGAACACAACTTTCTCCATCTTCAAAGCTTTATTAAGATCACATCTCCCCAGAGAGGCCTTCCCCATTTAAGGCCACTTTTTCCCAACTTGCTTTCCTCTGCCACATCTATGCACTTGGATCTGTGTCCTTTTGACATTTGATATTTGCCCTACCCCCAACCCCCCAGCACTTATATACATATCTTGAAATTATATATTACAAAGTACTTATTTATTCATATTAATGCATGTCTCCTCCTCCAAAGCTCATTATGGGCAGGGAACATGTCTGCTAATTTAGTTGCATTATACTCTCCCAGTTGCTCAATACAGTGCTCTGCACACAGTAAGCACTCAGTAAATATGATTGAATGAATGAAATCTCCTAGACTTTCATTCATTCAATAGTATTTATTGAGCACTTACTATGTGTAGAGCACTGTACTAAGCACTTGGAATGTAGAAGTTGGCAACGGATAGAGACAGGCCCTGCCCATTGACCGGCTTACAGTCTAATTGGGGGAGACAGACAAAAATAGCAATAAATAGAATCAAGGGGATGGGGAATGAACATCTCACTAAAACAATAGCAATAAATAGAATCAAGGTGATGTACATCTCATTAACAAAATAAATAGGGTAATAAAAATATATACAACTGAGCAAACGAGCACAGTGCTGAGGGGAGGGGAAGGGAGAGGGGGAGGAGCAGAGGGAAAAGGGGGAAAATAGGGCTTAGCTGAGGGGAGGTGAAGGGAGGGTGGGTAGAGCAGGAGCAGAGGGAGCAGAGGGAAAAGGGGAAGCTCAGTCTGGGAAAGCCTCTTGGAGGAGGTGAGATCTAAATAGGGTTTTGAAGAGGGGAAGAGGCCAGACATGTCTCTTGGGTAGGTCAATCTTGGTGAAAATGATCCAAGATGACATTCAGTTAGTTCCCGATGAAACATCATCCCCACCGCACCACCATGAACCCATGGGGTCAATGCAAGGTAAAGCCAGGGGCCAGCAGCCAACAGGTAGCAGCTGGGGGATGACAACAGGCCCCCGTGGCTATGACCTGCCACTGTCTTGCCAGGCCCAGCTGGTGCTCGAGCTGTTTGAAGGTCACTCTGGACATCCTGAAGACCTAGTATTAACAGCAGGCACAGAATCTATCCGGAACAAATGGCAGCACAGCGGGAGTGTTTTCCTGGGCAGCCAATTAGCCTGAAGAGCCTGTCAGAGGCAGTCAGGAGCTGCTCAAGTCCAAGCTTGGGGCTTAGAGTGGACCAGCCCCCAAGGATGTGAGGAACACAGGTGAAGGGAGCAGCATCCATCTACCCAGATCAACCTCTCTCCACCTGGTGGGGCCTGGCCCTCAGGCGTACCCCACGGCCAAACAGAATTACACCATCCACCTGTGACAAGACCGGTGCCCTCATTGTCTGGCCCAGATGCCTTGCCAGAGAAGTGACCCATCCTCTTCTCTCTCCTGCAACAAGATAGCTGCATTGTCCTAACTTGCTCCCTTTATTCATCCCCCCTCCCAGCCCCACAGCACTTATGTAAATATCTGTAATTTATTTATACTAATGTTTGTCTCCTCCCTAGACTGTAAGCCCACTGTTGCCAGAGAATATGTCTTTCATTGTTAAATTGTACTCTCCCAGGTGCATAGTACAGTGTTCCGCACACCGTAAGTGCTCAATAAGTACAATTGAAAGAGTGAATGAATGAATGGCTAGCCAGACAATAGTGTTTCTAGTCCCCAGCACTGCATAGGGCCCCACCACCACCTGGTAAAAATTCTGCTTCCCACACTCAGTCAATCCAACGATGCTATTTACTGAGTGTTTACTGTTTCTGCAGGGCATTATACTAAGTGCCTGGAAAAGTACAGTTCAGTAGAGTTGGTAAATGCTTTCCCTGCCCATCTGGAGCTTACAGTCTTCAGGGAGGGACAGACATTAAAATAAATTACAGTTGGGGAATAGTAGGGTATAAGACCATGTATATAAGTGCTGCAGGGCTGGGGTGAATGTCAAAGTGATTGAGGGGTAGACAGTGAAGTGCATATTCAATGAAGAAGGGAGAGCAGTTAAGGGAAATAGAGGGCTTAGTCTGGGAAAGCCTCTTTGAGGAGATGTGGATTTAGGAGGGTTTTGAAGGCGGGGAGAGTGTCGATCTGTCAGATATGAAGGGGAAGGGACACAAGCTGGAGTTGTGTCCAAAGAAGGAAATATCTGCCTTGGGACCACAGGAGAGATAGTTATGTTTATGTCAAGACATATGTCAAGAGAAACAGTGTGGCCTAGAGGAAAGAGTACAGGTCTGGGAGTCAGAGGACTTGAGTTCTAATCCCTCCTCTGCCAATTGGTTGCTGTGTGACCTTGGGCAGAGTCCCATCCGGGACAGGGACTGTATCCAGCCTAATTAACTTGTAATAAAAGTAACAATGTTGGTATGTGTTAAGTGCTTACTATGTGCAAAGCATTGTTCTAAGCACTGGGGGATACAAGGTGATCAGGTTTTCCCATGTGGGGCTCACAGTTTTAATCCCCATTTTACAGATGAGGTCACTGAGGCACAGAGAAGTGAAGTGATTTACCCAAAGTCACACAGCTGGCAAGCGGCAGAGCGGGGATTAGAACCCATGACCTCTGACTCCCAAGCCTGAGCTCTTTCCACTCAGCCTACCCCAGCGTTTAGAACAGTGTTTCACACAGAGTAAGTGCTCAGCAAATACTGTCAAAAAGACTAAGGTTTAGCTTTTTATTTATATTTAGGAGCAAAAGGGGCTTGGGGATCTTGATGGGAGGGGCCCAGAGTGGCTTGGCTTCAAGGTGCTAACTGGCCAGACAAGTACAACTTTGGGTCTGTTCAGCTGACTAGAAATTCTTAGGTCTTGTTAGGGACTTTGTACGAGTGAGCCTGGACATCCACTCAGAAAGCTCTAGGGAGCCATCTTTTGTCATATGCCATCGAGTCATTTCCGACCCAGAGCGACACCACGGACACAACTCTCCAGAACACCCCGTTCTCCATCTGCAACTGTTCTGGTAGTGTATCCAGAGAGTTTTCTTGATAAAAATACGGCAGTGGTTTACCACTGCCACCTTCCACGCAGTAAACTCGATTCTCCTCCCTCGACTATCTCCCATGCCACTCCTGCCCAGCATGGGTGAGTTTTGACTTGTAGCAGATTGCCTTCCACTGGCTAGCCACTGACCAAGCTGGGAATGGAATGGGTAGGCCTCTGCCTGACTCCCCCTCCCGTAGCCGAGACTGGTAAGTTACTGGAAACTCTCCAGGTGCAACCCTGAGGTGTAGGGGGGCGAGCCATCACCCCAATAAAATTGGCTCCTACGGCAATCTAAACTCTGCTGCATGCCTACTGTGTGACCTTGGGCAAGTCACTTCACTTCTCTGTGCCTCAGTTACCACATCTGTAAAATGGGAATTGACACTGTGGGACAGACACTGTGTCCAACCCAATTTGCTTGTATCCACCCCCTGCACTTAGTACTTAGTGCTTGGTACATTATTAGTGCCTAACAAATACAATTATTGTCATTATTTTTCAATGCCTCCCTCCTGCCCAGCATGGGTGTCCATGTCAATAGCTCTAAGGCTGGTAGCTGGGGCAGGAGTCCAGAATCTAGGAAGAATCCAGATCTGAACTACCCTCCAGCTAGTGAGCCAATGTGCTGACCCTATCGCTTTTAGGGGAACTGTGGAGGTGTCATGAATGGCAGAGAAAGCAACATGATCTGGTAGGTAGAGCACAGGCCTGGGAGTCAGAAGGCCCTGGGCTCTTTTCCCAGCTCTGCCACTTGCCTGCTGTGTGACCTTAGGTAAATCACATAACTTTTCTGTGCCTCAGGTACCTCATCTATAAAACAGGGATCAATAATGATAATAATAATAATGTTGGCATTTGTTAAGTGCTTACTATTCATTCATTCATTCAATAGTATTTATTGAGCGCTTACTATGTGCAGAGCACTGTACTAAGTGCTTGGGATGAACAAGTTGGCAACAGATAGAGACAGTCCCTGCCATTTGACAGGCTTACAGTCTAATCGGGGGAGATGGACAGACAAGAACAATGGCCAAGCACTGTTCTAAGCGCTAGGTTAGACACAAGGGAATCAGGTTGTCCCACGTGGGGCTCACAGTCTTAATCCCCATTTTACAGATGAGGTAACTGAGGCACAGAGAAGTTAAGTGACTTGCCCACAGTCACACAGCTGACAAGTGGCAGAGCCGGAATTCGAACCCATGATCTCTGACTCCAAAGCCTGTGCTCTTTCCACTGAGCCACGATTAAGACTTTGAGCCCTATATGGGAAAGAGACCATGTCCAACCTCATTATCTTGTATCTAACCCAGCACTTAGAACAGTGCCTGGCAAAAAATAAGTGTTTAGTGAATGCCATAAAAAAAGTTACAGATCCCAAACACCTTATCTCATCTGCACAGCCTGAGCTACCCTAACATTAGTTTACTGCTGAAGCTTCGGCTTGCCCCTTGGAGATTTGATTTCCACTTGACAGTGCCTCTCTCCCAAATACTCCTGGCTCCATGCAAATAAGGCCATGGGTAAAAATGCTAAAGCAGCTCCTCAGAAAGCTAGTCTCTGGGTGCACTCAGGCCAGAAATCTTATTAGTTTTCAATCAAGCATGATACTGATGCGGTGTCCCTGCACTCTCTTCAAACACAGCAGGAAGGACAGAGTGTGAATCCACCTAGAGCAGATGGTAGCACAGCAGGAGGGCACTCCATGCCAGGCTCATCTGGACCCTTCAGAGGTGGTTGAGAGACTCGGCACACACAAAGAGAAAGGGAGAATTAGCAATTAGTGATAGGAAGCAGGGTGGCCTAGTGGATAGAGCATGGGCCTGGGAGTCAGAAGGACCTGAGTTCTAAAGCCAGCTCCACTATTTGTCTACTATGTGATCTTGGGCAAGTCACTTCACTTCTCTGTGCCTCAGTTACCTCATCTGTAAAATGGGGAATAAGACTGTGTGCCCCATGAGGGACGTGGACTGCATCCAACCTGATTAGCTTGTATCTACTCCAGATCTTAGAGTAGTGCTTGGCACATATTAAGTGCCTAACAAATACTATCCAAAAAAAATTTAGAATCTCTGAAACCAGAGAAGTCATTATGGTTGGTTCAAACCAGGAGTTTATTTGCCACATTAAGATCCAGAGATGTAAGAAACAGCAGAACACTAACCTTGAACAAGCAGAGTGGCTCAGTGGAAAGAGCCCGGGCTTGGGAGTCAGAGGTCATGGGTTCGAATCCCAGCTCAGCCACTTGTCAGCTGTGTGACTGTGGGCAAGTCACTTCACTTCTCTGTGCCTCAGTTACCTCATCTGTAAAATGGGGATTAACTGTGAGCCTCATGTGGGACTACCTGATTACCCTGTATCTACCCCAGTGCTTAGAACAGTGTTCTGCACATAGTAAGCGCTTAACAAATACCAACATTATTATTATTATTGGTGGGAGCAGTTCAGGCCCTAACTGCTGGTAGACACAGTAGAAAGACCTAAGTCTCTGCTTTGAGGCACTAGTTCATCTCATTCCATCAGGTGATTGGTTCCTTCTTATGGAGACTTGCTTGGTAGAGCCCTGCAGGGTAGGGACCCCAGAATTCCCATTTCCTGAGCCACCTGGCTAGGAAGAAAACATCAGCTCAAGGACTGTTCATCCATCAGGAGGAATCTTTCCTTCAAAAATAACTGGAGGGAAGCTGATTTTCTAAGAGATTATTCTGGTCTCCTTTAAACTTGCCATTTAATCAAATTTGTTTTTTCCCTCAACAATAATAATAATGGTATTTCTTAAGTGTTTATTATGTGCCAAGCACTGTTCTAAGTGCTGGGATAGATACAAAGTCATCAGGTTGTCCCACATGGGGCTCACAGTCTTAATCCCCATTTTTCAGATTTAATAATGTTGGTATTTGTTAAGCGCTTACTATGTGCAGAGCACTGTTCTAAGCTCTGGGGTAGACACAGGGGAATCAGGTTGTCCCACGTGGGGCTCACAGTTTTCATCCCCATTTTCCAGATGAGGGAACTGAGGCACAGAGAAGTGAAGTGTAACTGAGGCCCAGAGAAGTTAAGCGGCTTGCCCAGGGTCACACAGCAGATATGTGGCGGAGTGACATTAAAAGCCATGCCCTTTGACTTCCAAGCCCGTGATCTTTCCACTAAGCCAAGCTGCTTTTCTAAAGCACTTACTCTTGATTTTCCTCAAAGAAAAACTCACTGCAAGTGAAATCTTCAGTTTTTAATTCAAAATAAAGAAATTAAGGTATGAAAAGTTACTACTTTCTTCGATGTTTCCACTCCAGACTTCTTTATGCCTTCTAAGCCAAACAATATGGCAACGAGCAGAGAGCTCTCTTCTCACTGCTAGATCAAACCACCTGTTATTAACAAATCAAATTATTTCTGTGAGGATGCTCTCAAAGGTTTCCCAAGTATAAAAATATTCAGTTTATTTAATCTCTGCTACACTCATCAAACTGTTAAAAAGAAGATGCAGTATTAGAATTGTTTTAGTGTGAACTTTTGTTTTCAAAGAAGACATCCACCCAATTTATTTTAAGCAGGAAATGATGACATTTGTTCTCGTTCAGAGTTGAAAGGTTTAATGCTAGTAAGATATGATTATGGAGTCAGTCAAGGAATAGTTTAAAAAAGTACAATTTTCACCTTCAGATCACTTTAAAATACCATTTTTGAAAAGAAGATGCATCTTTCACTCATTCTGCAGATAAACCAATTAGCCAGCACTTATGGAAACTGTTTGAAATGTGTAATATTGTCTATCACAAACATTTTTCCCAACTAAATCTCAGCCAGTGCAAAGCAGAATGTGATACTTGCCTATAATCTTGCATTAGTAATTAATTATGATATTTATTAAGCACTTACTATGTGCTAAGTACTGTACTAAGTGCAGGGAAAGGTACAAGATAAGCAGGTGAGACCTAGTCCCTGTCCCACATGGAACTAACAGGCTAAGATGGAGGAAGAAGGGTTTAATTCTCATTTTATAGATGAGGAAACTGAAGCACAGAGAAGAGAGGTGATTTGCCCACGGTCCCACTGCAGGCAATTGGCAGAGTTAGGATTAGAACTCCGGTCCTCTGACTCCCAGGCTCATGTTCTTTTCATAAGGTAGTGCTGCTTGCATTCAGAATGTGTCCAAATTTCTCCTGCTCACTAAAAACAAAAAGAGAACCAAAGTAGCTCTTTCCAGCTTAGACAGGGAGGGAAGAATGCCCTTTCAATCAATCAGTCACATTTATTTAGCATTACTGGATGCAAAACACTGTACTATATACTTGGGAGAGTTGGTAGACTTGTTTCCTGCACACAAGGAGCTTACAGTCTACAGAAGTCAATGGGAAGACTTGTGTCCCAGAGATGAACAGAATGGAGCAAGACAAGGCATAGGAGTTAAGCCGGCTACTTTGAGAATTAATTTTTTTAATGATCTGATTTTTAATAAACACAAAGGCCATCAGCCTATTTGTATGCTTTATCCCAATTCTGCGAACAACATGAACTCTGATTTGGGGACACTGATTCCTCACTGTGTCATAAGGCCCCATCCCAGAACTCTCTATTTCTTCTTGGAATTGAACCTCACAGATAACAGACAGCTTCTACCAGCCTCAGTGTTCTTTCTCTTGGAATATGTGATGCAATCACAGCCCAAGATTACCAGCTCAGATCATCTTGAGCTGAAGCTTTTTCATAGTGGAATGCCAATCTCCAGTAATGGACACTCAGGTTCTTTTATAAATGGAAGAGCGGAAAGCTGATGAAATCCCATTCCACCTTTGGCTTCAAATGAGCCTAGTCCTGTAACAGCACTTAAGTCACCTTATCTGGCTCCAAATTCCTCATGTCAAAGATTAAATAGCTCAGGTTTTGAAGACAGGCAGCCCATGTTTTCTTTTCATCTTCGTTTTCTATTTATCTGAGAAAACTCATTAACTTTACAGAAAGACCTTGTTTCCCAGAACTGAAAATAAGTTCCCATATTGTATCCATGTGAATTCAGTTCTAGGTAGTTGACCAAAGTTGCCCTGCCTCATTAATTTATTTGAGGGGTCTTTAGAAGGAATGGGAGACAAAGGAAGACATGGTTAAACTGACAGTTTAAAATGAGCATTGTGGCCAGAAGCTAAATGTATCCCATTTCAGAAACCAAAGTTCAAGGAAATGACAAGAAAAGTGCCCATTGGTAAAAAAAAATTTAAGCCCTGACTGCTAACAATATCTTATCACCCCCAAAGAAAAGGAGGGGATTATACAAAATTTTAAACACTATTAAATAGGACTTCAACCAGCAAATTAATTAATAAACAGTCTGCTTACTGCATCCTAAAATTGAACTGCAATTTTGGCACCAGTCCTTTGCTCTTGTCTTGTGGATAAATGTATTGTTTGACCAGAGATCTCTATATTACTGAGCTCCTTTAAAAGTGCTGGTGTTTTCCATGAGAAACACGTCAACTACTCCAGGCTTTATGAAACAAATAACTGAACTAGGATTAGCCTATTTACAAATGAACCACTGTTTCTAACTCTGTTCTCCTGCTCCTCGCATGTGATTAGAGTCAGAAGGACCTGTATTCTAATCCTGGCTCTTCCACTTATCTGCTGTGTGACTTTGGGTAAGTCATTTAATTTCTTTGTGCCGATTACCTCATCTGTAAAATGGGGATTGAAACCGGGAGCCCTACATAGAGCAGGTATTGTCCAACCCAATTATCTTGTATCTACCTCAGTGCTTAATACAGTGCTTGGCACATAGTAAGTGCTTAATAATAACAATTGCTATTATTATTATTATTATTATAAAGCTACAGGAGAGGGTAATAGGGTAAAGAGATGAGTTAGGGAAGACCTCCTGGAAGACGTGTGACTTCAGAAAGGCTTTGAAGTTGGGGACAGTGGGGGTCTGTCAGATGTGAAGGCGCAGGGAGTTCCAGACAAGAGTGAGGATGTAAGCAAAGGGGTTAATGGTGAGAGAGAAGGGAACAAAGCCAAGAGAATAGGTAGCTATTAGAGGAGCAAAGTGTGAGTACCTGGTTGTGGTGGGGAGAGGAATAAACTTCAGGAAGTTGCTTTTCAAAGGAAAACTCAGCACTGGCTAACATAAGATGCTCATTCTCAGATGCCTGGCACCCACTGATTCCAGGAGAGTTAGTCTGCCTCACTTTCATTCATTCATTCATTCAATCATATTTATTGAGCACTTACTGTGTGCACAGTACTGCACCAAGTGCTTGGAAGGTACAGTTCGGTAACAGATAGAGACAATCCCTGCCCAGCAACGCTCACAGTCTAAAAGGGGGAGACAGCAAAACAAAACGAATAGTCAGGCATCAATACCATCAAAATAGATAAATAGAATCATAGATATATACACACTTCCCACCTTGTAATCTTTCTCAGTGCTCTGCACACAGTAAGCACTTAATAAATAGTATTACTATTTCTATAACTACTACTACAGGAGAATAGAAAGCAGCTCACTCAACTTTCAGGGGACATGTGCTCAATCAATCAATACATCAGTGGTATTTATTGAGTGCTTACTGTGTGCAAGAGTACTGTGCTATGTCCTTGGGAGAGTACAATTCAACAGAGTTAGAAGGCATGTTCCCTACCCACAAAGAGCTTGCATTCTAGAGAACTAGGTATATCTCTGTTTTAATTTTATTTTGTTTTTGCAATTATTTCCTTTTTAAAAATTTTCTGGGTGAATTTGCCAATATTTGGATGTTGAGACCAAATACTCTTTCAGGCTAGAGCAGAGGAAATGCATAAAAGCAATAAAAAAAGCACCTGATGTCTTTGTAACTCTGAAGTAAGAAAACCTTTTTATTTGTTAAATTGATTTATAACATCATTATAAGGTACCTGACAGTAGTTTTACTACAATTATAAGGTGTCTCCGGTGCTTTCTAGCTGATAAGCAGCATTAATGAGGTTCCCTAGAACACAATTAGAAAGTGTCTCCAGTAATCAATGAATCTCATGACATTGCAACTTCGACCTATTGACTCTTATTCATGGACTGTTCAAACTGCTGAATGAGGAATGAGGTTACAAACCATCTATCAGAAGCAATCTAACCAGTATGCTAAATTAGGGGTGACCTCGTAGGTCCATCAACAATCCACAGTGAGCAAGATCTGATTGTAAAATCCCAGGATTCTTTGAATTAGAGGCCCTGCCAGAGACTCCTGAACCCTATACCTGTTCTGTCCCTAGAGGGGACTTAAATGCCATGACTTCAAATGGTTTGAGAAATCAATCCGAACAATAGCTCATGCAGAAGACACATTTCCAGGACCCTGGATTCAGTTCCAGATGTTCTTCGTGACCAGGGGAAAACTGCTATACCTCTCTGTGACTTATCGTTCTCATCTAGCGTATGAAAATATATGGGAAGCAATGTGGCTTCATGAATAAAGCTTGGGCCTGGGAGCCAGAGGACCTGGGTTCTAATCTCAACTCCACCTCTTGCCTGCTGTGTGACCTTGGGCAAGGCACTTAACTTCTCTGTGCCTCAGTTTCCTCAACTGCAAAATAGGGACTCGATACCTGCTCATTCTCCTACTTACACTGTGAGCACCAAGTGGGACAGGGATAGTATTTGGTCTGACTAATTGAATCTAACCCAGTGCTTAGAACAGTACTTGTCACATAGTAAAAGCTTAATAAGTGC
Organism: Ornithorhynchus anatinus; assembly: GCF_004115215.2. Classification (NCBI taxonomy): domain Eukaryota; kingdom Metazoa; phylum Chordata; class Mammalia; order Monotremata; family Ornithorhynchidae; genus Ornithorhynchus; species Ornithorhynchus anatinus. The sequence continues at coordinate 44,448,003 of NC_041729.1, forward strand.
CACTGAAAAGAAAAACAACAACACAGATAATGCTCAGTCCAGTGTTCTGCATACAGGAAATGCTCAATGAACAGGACTAACTGAATTTAAAAAAAAACTATCTCCAGTGTATTTTTCACTCCTCTGGGAAAGGGGACTCCTAAAGCAGACCTCTCCCTCTCACAGCTTTTTAACCAGCCAATCAATGAGACCTTCCCTGATTAAACCCTCGCTTCCCCTATTCTTCCTTTTGCATCGCTCATGTACTTGAGTCCTTACTCCTCAAGCACCGACCCTTTGCCCTCCTCCTCCTACTGGCCTGAAACCCCATCCCTTATCCAACAGACCACCACTCTCTCCCCATCTTCAAAGCCTTATTAAAATCACATCTTCTCCAAGAGGCCTTCCCTGACTAAGCCCTCACTTCTCCATGGGCCTTCCCTCCTGTCATCTATGCGCTTGGTTCTGTTCCCCTTAAGCACTTTGATACTGACCCACCCCCAACCCCATGGCACTTACTAGGTATCTTTATATTCTGCCATTTCTCAATCTGTAATTTATTTGAATGTCTGTCTCCCCGTCTAGTCCATAAACTCCTCATGTGCAGGGATCATGTCTACCAACGCTTTTATATTACATTCTCCAAAGTGCTTACTTATACAGTGCTCTGCACAGAGTAAGCACTCAATAAATGCCAATAATTGATTGAGTGTGCAGAGCACCATACCATGCTCCTGGGTGGGTACAATATAGTTGGTACACATGATCCTTGCCCTCAAAGAGTTTACAGTCTAGTTAGTGGAGGACCTTACAGTCACCTATTACGATTAATGATTTTCCAAAAACTAATAGGTACTAATTCCTTGACTACATATGTTCATAAGTAAAATGGCCCTCTCCTTTCAATTCAATTCTGATTACTGAAATATACAAGAAAAGGAGGATTTTATTCCCCAGAGACATTCAGACAATTGTTTGTCTTTTCACTCCGTCACTTTTATTTCAAACTGTTCATCCAGATGAATTCTAACAGGTAAACTAGACCTGTCAATGTCTTAATAGAATTCAGGAATAATAGCTAACCCACTTGGTGTTTATTGTTTTTATCTAATTTGTGTTTGCAATGTTACAGGGAAATATTTTGTACCTTGGCAATAGGATTTCAGATTTAATATTATTTTGTGGGGGTTGCCAGTTAAATTCCAATTTAAAATTATAATATAATCAACAGGAGTGAGGGCTTCTGCCAGTGAGCCAAGGAGGATTATTCTCATGAAAAGGAAAGACTTTCTTCAAATTTTTAACCAATGCTATGTTCTCTGCTCCAAGCTCCAAACTAACTCTGCAGTTTTTATTCTGGCCTCAGTCCCTAAACAATCAATCATATTTATTGAGCATTTACTGTATGCAGAGCACTGTACTAAGTGCTTGGGAGAGTACAGTGTAACTGACTTCGAAGATACGTTCCTGCCCTCAAGGAGTTACAGTTTAGAGTCTACAGTCCCTAACTTCCTGGTTAGTTCTCCCCTATATAAACAGACCAGCTCATTAATCCTCCTTTCCATCGCTCTCTCCCAACTGCTTCTGATCTGTATTATAATATGTTTCAGGCAGATGTTGTGGGTTTTTTAGCCTGAAATAGAAGATCGCTTCAGCCAGAGCTCATATATTCCAGGAACAGGGATTTCTTCTAACTGAAAGCATGGTGTCCTCTCTCCCACAATAGATGCCCAATTGTCCTGATGAAGGAGGACGACAGACTCATCTTACAGTACAAATCACATTTTATTTCTGATGACATGTATGGAAAGGCACAGGGCTGCCAGGACCCTAAGCTAACCAACTGCCAATCATGAAGGCACAAAGAAAGAAGCATCTCCACAGACTGGCTGTGTTTCCTTCTCATTCATTCAGTTGTATTTATTGAACACTTACTATGTGCAGAACACTGTATTAAGAGCTTAGGAGAGTACAATATAACAATAAACAGACACATTCCCTGCCCACAGTGAGCTTACCTGGAGAAGCAGACCCAATTCCAACAAAACCATCAGTGTCCAATCTCTCCTTCTGCTGGAATGTAATGAGGTGGGAATTGCATCAACCACTGAATCCCAATGGTGCCCTCTTGGATCCTTTCAATTTTTTTCAAAATCCCAGAGAAATTTGCTAGTCATATTTCTACAAAACACATTTGTGAATCTTAATTTTCAGGACAATTAGCATGCATAAATCCAAGTGCAGAGCACTGCTGGCATCAATAGGAATTGTATCTAAATAAGAGCCGTAACTCCTGATCCAAATATTTCCCATGACTGACAGTGCATTTGTCTCTCCCAGGCAAATCTGGTGGGATGTTAAAAGAAGTAGCGTGGCCTAGTGGAAAGAGTAGAGCCTGGGAGTCAGAGGAACTGATTCTAATCCAAGCTCCACTACTTGTCTGCTGTGTGGCCTTGGGCAAGTAACTTACCTTCCCACTGCCTTAGTTTCCTCATCTGTAAAATGGGAATTAAATCCTATTCACTCCTACGAATACTGTGAACCCCATGAAGGATAGGGACTGTGTCCAACTTGTATCTACCCCAGCACTTGGTACAATACTTGGCATTTAACAAGTACCATAAAAAAAGTTTATGGCTCTCTTCTTGGTGGTCCCATGATTTACACACACCAGACAATAAATATAAAAATTGATGCATCAATTGTTGCCATTGAGCCCAGAAGAGTTGGAAAATGCTAACTCCCAATGTTATGTACCATCTCTCCACACCCACCATTCCCCAGTTTGCTCATTTCATTTTTGCTCATTTTATTCCTCCCTTGCTAAATGCCTCTTTGTACTTCACCTCAAATTTCATACCTCTGGCCAATGTCTAGCACTTCCATTCCCACCATCCCCACTGCCCAAATCCACGAGATCACAGTCTTCTGAATTTACCATCTTCTCTTCCAAATCCTTGCCACCAAAATTTACCAGAATAGTTAAACACCACCATCCTTCCCATCTCTAAAGCCCACAACTTTGTCATTATCCTTAATTCCTTCCTCTCCTTCAGACCCCAGGCAATATGTTACCAGTCTTGTCGTTTTTTCCTCCATCTCATTTCCAGGATCTGCTTCTTCCTCTCCATCTGAATGGTCACCAAGCTGGTTCGTATACTTGTCTGACTGTCGTGATTACTTAATCAGCCTCTTCACTGGTCTTTCTGCCTCTAATTTCTTCCCTCCCCAGCCCTTACTTCATTCTATTTCCCCGGGTGGATCATTTAAATAGAATGTCATTCTGCATTTATCTGTCTACTCTGAAAAAACCTCCAGTGATTACCCATTTCTCTTCATGTCAAGCAGAAACTCCTGACCATCAGGTTTAAATCATTCAGTCAACTCTCTTCTCCGATTTCTCCACAACCTGCAGTCTTTGTTCCTCTAGAGCCAACTGACTCACTATACCTTGTTCTTAAACTCCCTCCCCACTTCAAAGCTAACAGTTTCCCCCAACCTAAAAATCCCTTCTGAAATCACACCTCCCCCCATGAGGCCTTCCCCGATTAGTTCTTCTCTCCCTAGGTTATACCCCTCCAATTATCACTTCAGCACTTCTAGACCACCTACCCAGGAGTATACACATAACTCCCCTCTAGCACTTATTTACATATCATACATATCCAAATTCTTAAGCTCTAAGGTTATTACTATTACTTGAGCACTTAACTCACCTATGGATCCCCTTTTCCTTCTTCCTCCTGTGTCTAAGTCATTTTAATGTCAGTCTCCTCTACTACACTGTGTATCTCTACAGGCCTGCTAATCTGATCCTTTTCATCCTTCCATATTGAATCAAATCCCCCTTTCGTTAGTCAATAAGTGCATCAGATTTCATTAGTTAAAGGCTTTAAGAAATGTGTGTATGTTGCAAACTTTTTCAAATCAGGGTCAGCTTTTCCCCTTGGAGATTTAGCCCTGTCTTATCCTTCCTAACCCAAGAGAACCTTCATATCCTTTCACACTCTAATAACACTCCCTCATTTCAGAATCAGATGCCAAGCTAGATTCCCTGCCTGTCCTGAAAAGCACTGAATTCCTGAAGGGAAACATTTCTGGAGTCCCCTAAACTAATTGCATTGATCATGGTGCTCAGAGCTCTGGGTCAGTTCTACCACAGGCAAACTGTATGGGAGTTTGAACATAATAAAAGGAATCTAAACTGATCCCTGCTGCTACTTAAAGACCACAGTCCAATCTCTCATATATAACAACCTTGTTCTCACTCTGAAAGGCCTCCAGTAGACACGCTAGACAGAAGGAGCAAGTTTTGGGTGGATACATTTTTAGAAGAAAATGTAATTTGGGTCTTGAATTTACAAGGACAAGCTTCATATTCAAGAGCTAACTAACTTTAGTATGTGCAGGCAGAGTCAACATTAGCAGAGCCTCACACCTAATCTTGACTCTCAGCATCTGTGAGGTGGGAGCAAGTGTTACATTATGAAAGACCCTAGGCCTATCAACCAACCAATCAGGGGCATTTAATGCTAGCCTCAACTGAGCTCCATACTAAGAACTGGAGAGAATACAATGGAAACAGAACAGATAAGCACTCCCCTCCCCTCCCTTGATTATCTCATATCTACCCCAGTACCTAGTACAGTGCTTGTCACAAAATAAATGCTTAACAAATACCTTTCTTCTTCTCATTATGATTATTATTATCATAGTAGCATTTGGAGCTAAGCATCTGGCTCTGAAAGTTAGGTGAGAATGATTTCAAAGAACGATTTCATTTCAAATAATGATAATATGAACAACAGTGCTCCATGATTCTATGCAATGGGTAGTGGTTTTCCTCACCTCACAGTTAGTCTATTGGATCCCAGGGCTGCTTTGAAACCACTCAGGTGACATCCTGGTGAAAATATACCGAGGAATGGAAATGAAAGATAAAATCCTGCACCTGGTCAATCAGGCAGAAATACTGACAGCAGAACTCCTGAGCTGGATTCCAAGGCAAGACTGGTAGGACAGACCTCCTAAAGCAGTAGCAATCCCTGCTAGTATTAGCTTGGTCTGTAGATTTAAATTTCCTCTGGCCATTTAGAAACCAAAAAGGAATTTTTATTGGAAAACGTATTTCAAAATATTTGCTGGGCCCTAACAGGAAGAAGCCTGTGGGGCAGAGAAAAGTTAGCTGGTAGGGTGATTGGGGTGGGAATTATTTCCCTTCTAGGTGAGAGGTTCTAGAGTGTTTCAAGAGGCAGCTTCAAGACTAGAAAGCCAGAATCTGGTTGGATTTGGCAGCTGACATGACCTCTTTGATTTATCTAGATTTCCCTGTTCCCTTTCTGGGTTTTCTACTTTGCTCCCCTAGATTTTTGCAAATCATAGCTTTGAAATCATTCTCACCTGACTTTCAGAGCCAGTTGCTTAGCTCCAAATGCTAAGTTAGTATTAACTCCCAGAACTGTTTTGAATTCAATCTTTCCATCTCTTGCATCATCCTAATTTATATTGCTGTCCTTCAAGGAGTCCATCCTCATTCTCATCTGACTGAGATGCTTTATCCTATATATAGATTCCTCCATCTAATACATCTAATTCTTTACCTCTGTCCCTATGTCTATTGCGATCTGTTTTTTTTAATTCGACAATCCCCCTATATTGTACACACAAAGTAAAGAATTCTCCTTAGATGACAATTTCATCCTTCCATAACAATTTATCCATGATATGCTTCTTCTTTAATGTGATTTCTTGTTCTTTCCCCTTTCCATATCTTCTTATTGAGGTCTATAGGGCATGAAAATCTTATATTCTCCTCCCCTGGTGCCCTTCACCTATGGCTTGCACATCTGCTTAGTGATTTCTTTAATAAGCCCAAACTATTAGAGGATTATAAAGATGAACTGCAGACAGGGCTGAACTACCCCACAGGGTTTGGGGCCATTTGCCTGACCAGCTGTAGAGTAAATTGCATTTGCTGCCTTATTGCAAAAAGGGAGAGGGACTGCAGTATCTTCTGGGACTTATTGCCTGTTGCCATCACAGTGTCCCCCCAACCAATCACCAATTCCCAGAAAACACCACATAGACATCTCATCCCAGTGACAGGAATCATGGGAATTTGCCAGGTCCAACCCTAACTGTGGGCACTCCAACCCCAGATTCACCTCCCATTGGCTGCCCTCCAATCTCCAGAAAGATGACTTAGCAAGGGGCAGGAGGGTGGCCCTGGTTCAGGTGGACAGGTCCGCCATGTTCTTCCCTACTGCAATCCATTTTCCCTGGCAGTTAGTCTCTCAAGGGCCAAAGGAAGAATGTCCTCGGGATCCCCTGGAGACATTCTCTAAAAACAAAGTGTACACCTGACCAAGCCTCACAGTGCTGCTCTGAAGCAAAACCAGAAGCTATGTCGCTCCAAGGTCCATAAGATGCCGTTTCATTACACTGCGTGGAATGTAAAATGATGAGAAACATTGTGGCCTACTGGAAAGAGTGTGGGAAGAGTAGTCAGATGATCTGGGTTCAAATTCCAATTCCATTCCCTGCCTGATGTGTGACCTTGGACAAGTCACTTTACTTCTCTGGTCCTCAGTTTCCTCAAATGTAAAATGGGGATTCAATATCTGTTCTCCTTCCTATTTATAACATGAACCTCATGTAAGACAGAAAGTGGATCCAACCTGTTTGTCTTATACCTACCCCTGAACTTAGTATGGACAGAGTAAGCACTTAATAAATTTCACAAGCATTATTATTACTATGGCATATTACGCTTTTCGTGGGAAAACATTTCTCTGCCATCGCCCCTGTAGGCTCCCTAAACTAAATACCCTAGGCATCTTGGTTCTGAGACCCAACTTCCACCCTAATAGATAACCTTCACCCTGCCACTATCTTTGTAAGATCTAAATAGCCACTGTGTGCCACCATGTTGGGACCGGTACTTCTGAAGCCAACTCTACTCCGACTCCTGGGAAGCTAGTCAGCAAAATCTCTTCATTCACTAGAGTTATAAAAACCTAGAGGGTGGGCAACCAAAGAAAAGTCTCATTTATCTTAGGGGTCAGCGTGGGTGAGGACATGGGGCCTTAAGCAAAGCTGTGGAAGAACAAGTGGGAAGCAGGAGGACAAACTTCCTGTGGCTCTGATCATTGAAAGAGGGGTTGTTTTCTGTGTGCTCAGCTGGCAGTCCAACAACCTTAAATTAAACATGAACTATGATTTGATGATCTTACTCTCTCTCACACCACCACTTTCACTAAGTCACATCTCTTGGCTGTAATTCTCCCTGGGCATGGTTCCAGGTTGGCCAGGGAAATAGCTAGGATGGAGGCAAGCATTCCTTGGGTGGTTCCTGTGTGGTAAATTCCTATACTGAACTTCCTTTGGTTACCTACGTTCCTTCAGACTTTTCTTCATGCTTCTTAAAGTTAGCACTAGGGAACTGAGGTTATCCAGGGGAGGATTTATCCTGTTGCTGGATTATTCAGACTTTTTGTTTCTCTCATATGAACCTTTTTCATCTACCTCTTAGGCATTTCCCTGCTCCAAAACCTCTGGGAAACAGAAAAGCAGTGAACAATAAGCAGAGAAATGTTGCATCTCATTGGCTTTCGGGCCAGAAGTTGGGCAGGAGAGGAAGTTGAAAGGATTAGCTGCAATTAAAATGTTATCAGTCTCTGCTTTCTCTGACTCTGGTGGACATGAGTTGTTGAGTGTTGACTGAACAGGGAAATGTCTTCTCAGAGTTTCCCATCAATTAAATTTCTCCAAAATGCCCGCATCTTCTACTTTTATTCATATGTATATTCAACTCCAATCTTTTCTATAGTAAGCTCAATTCCCCCTTCTATTCTTTAGTCCTGTTTTCTCCTCTTATAGTACCTTCAACATCAAAACACATTGATTTTATTAGGGCCGGTATTGATTGTGAAGACCTAGACTATCTTGGAGAGGCGAAGGACACGAATAAAGATGATTTGATTAGCTTTTCCAATAAACTCTGATTTCACTCATTTTTTTCACAACAACTTTATTCTCTTTCTAAATTTGTTATTGATTTTGAATTTATAGAGTTTTCAGTATTACAAATAAAATACATTGGGCGTCAAGCAAAAAGAGACAGAAAGTCGCAATGTATTTGGATGCAACATTTATCTTTAACTAAACTGCCAGCTAATGACCTACTTACACGAAACAAGATCAATATTTGGTGACTGAAATGATTAGAAATCTTGTGCTCCTCACCATAACTGTAGCCACAGTGTTTTGTATAGGTGTAGGCCAGCCTCAATGACCTTGATTTCCTTGCCCAATTTCAAAGGAGGATGTATGCACTTAGAATGACTTCTCTGGGCTTCCCAGAAGAGTATTTGACTGAGATTGGGATTCAAATATCAAACAACACACTGGTTTTCCCATGTGAGTCCACCAGCCTCCTCTCTCTTAGCTCTGTGGAGCTAGGAGAATTCCCTTCCTCCATGGCCTAAAATTTCCGGTATTTGATAATAATAATAATAATGTTGGTATTTGTTAAGCGCTTACTATGTGCCGAGCACTGTTCTAAGCGCTGGGGTAGACATAGGGGAATCAGGTTGTCCCACGTGGGGCTCACAGTCTTAATCCCCATTTTACAGATGAGGGAACTGAGGCACAGAGAAGTTAAGTGACTTGCCCACAGTCACACAGCCGACAAGTGGCAGAGCTGGGATTCGAACTCATGAGCCCTGACTCCAAAGCCCATGCTCTTTCCACTGAGCCACGCTGCTTCTCTAGGGAAAGCTTTGAGCTTTGAGCAAGCTTTTTCAGGGACAATCACCTCCATTAGAATATTTATCCAAACAGGTCCTAGGGAAAAAAAACACAGGCCTTGGAGGTAGAGCACCTGTATTCTAATCCTGGCTCTGCCATTTCAATGGATCAGTCATATTTACTGAGCCCTTACTTTGTGCAGGGCACTTTACAAAGGACTTGGGAGAGTAAAAACAACAATGTAACAGACACATTCCTTGCCCATGATGAGCTTATTTGCCAGCTGTATGATCTTGGGCAAGTCACTTAACTTCTGTGTGCCTCAATTTCCTCTTCTGTAAAATAGGGATTCAATACCTGTTCTCCTTTCTACTTAGACTGAGCCCCATGTGGGACAGGGACTGTGTCCAACCTGATTATCTTGTATCCACCCCAGTGCTCATTACAATGCTTGACATATAGTAAGCATTTAAAAAATACAATTATTATCATTACATCTAACTTAAATCCCTCCTGCTGTAATTTCAATTCATTTCTTGCTTGATTTCAACTGAGGCGTCAATCTATTTTCCGTATACTAAGGCTGACTCTGCTTCCCCTCTGCTGCGTTGCAGTGTCTGGTATCCACAGGGGAATGTGAATTCAGCATCTTCATTAGGTGATCCTGGTCTCATTGTCCACCCCTGGGGCCCGATTGCTTAGCTGACACCAATCAACACCTAGATAGGCTTGCTCTTACTGCCTCTCAAGAGTATTTCCATTTTCATCTCCCAGGCATTTGCTGCTCTGCCTCAGATCCCAAGGAAAGAAGCACAGTGTCATTCCTGAAAGACTGTCTGATAAAAATGATGGAGTGGATGCTTATTTAATGGGGATCATTTGCATCTCTCTTGAGAAGCGATTTTTATGTCATTAGGAGTAGAACTTATTTTGCTTCCAGGCAGAATTCCAAACAGCCTTGAAGAATGACTGAATAAGGGCGGCACTGATTCAGTCCTTGAGGAATTATGCTCACGCCTTAAGGTCAGAACCAGCAGAATTGCCACTTCTTTTACTATGTAGTTGCCTTCCCGTGGTGTGGCAATTTTCTACCATATCCACCTCCTTTTGGAACATTACCCAGGGAAGGAATAACAACTTGGATACACAGAAAACACCCACAAGTCAAAATGTCAAAAAGGTCTCAGCCTCTGAGCCCTTTCCTCTACTGCCTCCTCACCTCACCTGAGTTTTTGGGTTGTTGTTGGTTTTTTTTTCCCCCAAGTCACTAGGTCTCTGCTTATCTGCAATCTGTGTGAATGGTTTGGCATACACTGGCATTTTCCATCAGAAGAACAATAGGTGCTTAACATGAATTTTTCAGTCTGTTGAAGGAACTCCACAGTTCAATTTGCTGAAAGCTCACACTTCTGTTTAGGTGCAAAGGCAGGAGAAAATATAGTGTATGAGAGAGACTATTTATAACAAAAATTTTGCTCACTTTTGTATTCCATAATGTACCATGTCCTCTCTCAACTCCCTGTGACCCTTTTCTCTTCATTTCTGTCCACACATGCCCTGACCTCCCCACTTTTACTTCACCTATTCTTCTCCTTTCTCCAATTTATTCCCCTCTGTTCAAAACACTTGGGTTCAACTGCTTTCAAAGGGTCACTGCCTCTGTCTCTGACTTGCTGGTTATGACAACAGTCAATCATGGTGACCCCTCTGAACTCATTTAAAATAGACATGAAAATCATTGTCCCTCTCTGCATATTATTCCTGGAAATGAAGATGATAGTAAAACTCTTTGAGATTCCCCTAAAGAAAAGTGCTAGATAAATGCATTTTTTTCTTAGAATATCAATCTTTCATTTCTGAAAGAGTAGTTCTTTCAGAAGTATATAGAAGAAATGCACTTAGTTTTAAACCAAACATTCTTCAGTTCCAAACTCTAAAGAGGAGCTGCACTTTAGTCATTCATCCGATTTCAACTTGAACTCTTCTCCCTCTGATTCCACTTTTTTGAACTCTGATAAGTACTATACTGATCTCTAGAAAACCCTGATGTTCTTGTCCTTTCCTTTTTTCTCTATTGGTTAATCAATCAAGCAATCAATTGCATTCATTGAGCACTTACTGTGTGCAGAGCACTGTACGCAGAGCACTGTACTAAGTGGTTGGGATAGTAAGGAGGCAGATAGATGGGATAGATGAGATTGAGGTACAGTGAGTAGGTTGGGGTTAAGGAGCAAAGTGTGTGGGCTGGGTTGTAGTAGGAAATCAGAAAGGTAAGGTAGGCAGGGGCAAAATGAGTGAGTGGTTTAAAGCCAAGGAGTTTCTGTTTGACGCAAAGAAGTGTGAGCAACCACTGGAGGTTACCTAGATTTTAGAGTCAGAAGCCACTGGGCAAGAGATATTCATTCACTCACTCAATCATATTTATTGAGTGCTTACTGTGTGCAGGGCACTATACTAAGCAATTGGGAAGTACAATTCAGCAACAGATAGAGATAATCCCTACCTAACAACAGGCTCACAGTCTAGAAGGGGGAGGCAGACAACAAAATAAAACAAGTAGACATGCATCACTACCATCAAAATAGATAAATAGAACCATAGTTAAGGAAGGGAGGAGGGAAGGGGTGAGAGTTTTTATAAGATGAGCGGGAATGGGGTCAGAAGCACAGGTGGAGGGGATGGCACTTAATGTTGGTATTTGTTAAGCGCTTACTATGTGCAGCGCACTGTTCTAAGCGCCGGGATAGATACAGGGTAATCAGGTTGTCCCATCTGAGGCTCACAGTTAATCCCCATTTTACAGATGAGGGAACTGAGGTCCAGAGAAATGAAGTGACTTGCCCACAGTCACACAGCTGACAAGTGGCAGAGCCGGGATTTGAACCCATGACCTCTGACTCCCAAGCCCGGGCTCTTTCCACTGAGCCTCGCTGCTTCTCTTCTTCTTTTCACTTGAGAGGAGGGAGGAGATCTCCTCTGAAGATATGTTATTGAATGTTCTATAAGATGTTATTTCATTCAAGCCTAGGCTCCAAAAATGTTACACCATAACAAGGCTTACACTGTACTCCCCAAGAGAAAGTATTTTGTCCACCTCTAGTTAAAGTATCAAAGGGAGAATAAATTAAACTATGAGCTTGTCAGACATTAAAGGTCTGTGACAAATCACTTTAGCACCAAAGAAGAAAATGAGAAAAGGCAGAAAATTAAAACTCTAAAATAATAATGAGGAAAGAATCTCTAACGAGAAATATTTAATAGCGCAAGGAGCATTAGCCAAAACATCCCCTTCTAGTGACAAGTACAAAACTATAACCTTGTTGTTCCAAGAACTGAAGTACTGTTCTCTAGGGCTTGTGCAGTTCTTAAGTGTAATTCCCAAACATAGCAGAAATGCTCATTCTTCTGCCAAGAAAGAAGAGATTACTGTGACCCAGGCACCCTGAAGGAGGCTATGAGAATTTAAATGTCACTACTAGGTCAAACCAATAGTCATCATCATGGCGGTGTTTCTAAAGTGCTTATTATGTGCCAAGGACTGTGCTAAGCACTGGGGAAGATGCAGTACATTGTAAGAGGTGAGTGAGGTAGACACAGGCCCTGTTCTAACTGGGACTCACATTTTAAGGGTTGGTCTACCCAACCCAGAATTTTGCTCCAACTGTGGCAACAGGAGGCTTGAAGGACTCATGTGGTCGTTGTTTCCTTTGATATCTACTATCCTTTCCCTCTAGTAACCCATTATGGACCACTCAAACACAAGTTTATTTAAGTCCCTATTAAAGCTACTGATATTTTCAGCCTGAGTAGTAGTGAATTTTGTAAGCTCCTTGTGGATGAGGAATGTGTCCACCAACTCTGTTATATTGTACTCTCCCAAGTGCTTAGTACAATCCTCTGCACAAGTTGGCACAATAAATTTCACTGATTGACTGGATGATATGACAACCAGCCACTGCATAAATAAGCATTTCCTTTTCTTTGCTCTGAACTGTCAACCCACAAGCTACAGTGGATGTCCCCTCTTGCTGACATTGTGGGATTTGGGTAAAAATATTCAATGTTTGCCCTGTCCACAGATTTGAATTATATTTCCTTTTGGCTTAGTCTAGACTGAACACTCCTTCTGGGCTGTAAATTTGTTGTGGGCAGGGAACATGTTACCAATTCTGTTGTATTCTTTCAAGTTCTTAGTACAGTGTGCTGCACACAGTAAGCATTCAATAAATATCACTGATTAATTAATCAATTGTATCTTTTTTTAACAAGCTCAGTATGTCCAGAACTGAACTTCTTATCTTCACTCCAAAGCATTCTTCTCCTCCTAACTTTCCCATCCCAGCAGACATCACCATACCATCCTCCCCACTCTAAGACCACGACTTTGGTTTATTCTAAATCCTCCCTCTCTTTCAATTTCCATATTCAATCTGTCACCAAATCTAATCTCACCTCCAAAATATTTCCAGGATCCACTATTTCACTCCAGCTTGCCAGTAAAGTATGGTATTTATTGGGTACCTACTAGTTGCAGTGCACTGTACTAAGCACTTAGGAAGGACAAAACTAACAAGCCACACATTCCTTGCCCACAAGGAGCTTACACTCTAGTGTAGAGGCAGGTAGACAAGTATCTGCAAACAGAGTAGTCAAAATAAATAATTGTATGTACAAATAAAAAGGTATACCTACATAAATGCTGAGGCCCGGGTATAAATAAGTTACATGAGTGCTGGTGTATTTATAGCAATAATAATTATGGTATTTTTTAAGCACTTACTATGTGCCAGGCACTGTACTAAGCACTACGGTAGATACAAGCATATCGGGCTGGATACAGTACCTGTCCCAAGTAGGGCTTCCAGTGTCAATCCACATTTTACAGATGAGGTAACTGGGGCACAGAGAAGTCAAATGACTTGCCAAAGATCACACAGCAGACTAATGGAGATGCTGGGATTAGAAGCCCTGACCTTCTGACTCCCAGGTTCATGCTCTATGAGTTGCTGCTTCTCTCACAGTCTAGCAACTATGACTTTAGATGCTAGGAATTATATTGGAATCAATCAATCCATCAATCGTGGCTCAGTGGAAAGAGCACGGGCTTGAGAGTCAGAGGTCATGGGTTTGAAGCCCAGCTCTGCCACCTGTCAGCTGTGTGATTGTGGGTAAGTCACTTAACTTCTCTGTGCCTCAGTTACCTCATCTGTAAAATGGGGATGAAGACTGTGAGCCTCGCGGGGGATAACCTGATTACCCTGTATCTACCCCAGTGCTTAAAACAGTGCTCTGCACATGGTAAGTGCTCAACAAAATACCAACATTATCAATCAGTGGTATATATTAAGCGTTTACTGTGTGGAGAGCACTGTACTAAGTCCTTGGGAGGACAAGAGAACAGAGGTGATAGACTTGTTTCCTCCCCACAGTGACCTTACAGTCCAGAGGAGGAGACAAGACATTAATATAAATACCTCATTTACAATAGATAATTCAATTCATAGATATGTACATAAGCACTGTGGCATTGAAGGTGAGGTGAGTACTTAAAAGTGAAAAAGTCAGTGATCCAAATACATGGATGATGCAGAAGGGAGAGGGAGTCGGGGAAAAGAGGGCTTAAGCAGGGAAGGCCTCTTGGAGGAGATGTGACCTTAATAGGGATCTTAAAGTGTGAAGCGTGGTGGTCTGACATATGGAGGGGGAAGGTGTTCCAGGTCAGAGGAAGGATGTGGGAAAGGGGTTGGTAGTGAGATAGAAAAGATCGGGGCACAGTGAGCAAGCTGCTGCTACAAGAGTGAAGTATCTGGGTTGGGTTTAGGAGATCAGTGAGGTAAGGTAGGAGGGAGCAAGCTGATTGAATGCTTTAAAGCTGATGGCAAGGAGTTTCCGATGCAGAGGTGGGTGGGCAACTACTGGAGGGCCTTGAGGTTTTTGTAGAAAAATTATCTGGGGAGCAGAGTGAAGTATAGACTGGAATGGGAGAGACAAGAGGTAAGGAGGTCAGTATGGAGGCAGGTGCAGCAGTCAAGGCAGAATAGGATAAGTGCTTGGATCAGTGTAATAGCAGTTTGGATGGAGAGGAAAGGATGGATTTTAGTCATGTTGTGAAGGTTGAACTGACAGGATTTGGTGACAGATTGAGCTTGGGGGCGTGTAACTAGTTGGAAGAAGTGAGCTTTAGCAGGGCTTTGAATGTGGAGCAATTTTGTCATCTGGGCAGTTTTAGAGAAATGTTCTAACTCCCAAGATTTGCAATGGACCCAGTTAAATTTGTCAGTTTACCTTGCACTGACTGCCCTACTGTGGCTCACTTTAAGTGTATGGTCTTCTCTGTCTGTGATGTAACATGCTCAGGATACGCTTAATTTGGTTCTCCTAGAATTTTGGAACTTGTTGAATGAACATCACAGAGAGCTAGAGAACATTCTTCTCTGAATCACATAGAAACTCCTGGCCATTCCATCTGCTCTCTCCCTCTTATTTATCCACTCTCTTCTCCTCCTTGTGCCCAGCACTGTACTAAGCACTGGGATAAATGCAAGCTTGGACAGCTTGTCTAGTTTGGACACAGTCCATGTCCCACATGAGGCTCACAATCTTAACCCCCTTTTATAGATAAGGTAAGGAACAGAGAAGTAAAGTGCCTTGTCCAAGTTCACCGAGCAGAAAGCAGCAAAGCTGGGATTAGAACCCAAGTCCTTCTGACCCCCAGGCCTCTCAAACTATTCTTCTCACTATTCCTTGGTCTCATCTCTCCCACTTCCAACCCTTTGCTCATTCTCTTCCTCCTGCCTGGAACCCCCACATCCTACAGACCACAGATCTCCCCATCATCAAAGCCCTTCTAAAATCCCAGCTCCTTCAGGAGACTTTCCCTGATTAATTTTTCTTTTCCCTAAATCACATTCTCCCAACTACTGCCTCAGCACATTTTCACTAGCCTCACACTTAGGCACTTGCAACCACAATAATACTTTTGTATATATCAGTATGGCCTAGTGGAAAGAGGCCAGGCCTGGGTGTCAGAGGACCTGGGTTCTAATCCCAGTTCCAACACTTGTCTGTTGTGTGATCTTGGGCAAATCATTCAACTTCTCTGTGCCTCTGTTCCCTAATCTGTCAAATGGGGATTCAATACCTGTGCTCCCTCCTACTTACACTGTAAGCCCTATGTAAGACCTGATCATCTTGCATCTACCCCAGAGCTTAGTACCGTGCTTAAGAAGAAGCATGGCTCAGTGAAAAGAGTTCGGGCTTGGCAGTCAGAGGCCATGGGTTCTAATCCCGGCTCTGCCACTTGTCTGCTGGGTGACCTTAAGCAAGTCCCATAACTTCTCTCTGCCTGTTACCTCATCTGTAAAATGGGAATTAAGACTGTGAGCCCCATGTAGGTCAGAGTGATTACCTTGTATCTACCCCAGCGCTTAGTACAGTGCTTGTCACATAGGAAGCGCTTAACAAATACCACAATTATTACTACACAGAGACTTTCGCAATCTACTATTCAAGCACCTACTCATCCACAGATCTAAAGTCCCATTCTTTTCCTCCACCTATCTGTAATATTTTATGTCTCTCTCCTCTGCTAGAGGGCAGAGAAAGGCCTAGATTTTGTCTTTTAACTCTAATCATTCAATCAATCAATCACATTTACTGAGTGCTTACCATGTACTCTATGTACTAAGCACTTGGGAGAGAACAATAGAACAGTGTAACAGACACATTCCCTGCCAACAGCTTTACTTTACCCTCCCAAGTTCTTAGTCCAGTGCTATACACGTAGTAGGTGCTAAATAAATACAAGTGATTCCACAAGGTTTTAGTATAGTGTGCAGCCCCTTGAAGGTGCCGATGAATGCTGCTGCTACTAATGAAAATGACAAAGACGTCAGACACGATATTCGTCCTAAAGCTGGACTATCTATCCCCATATAAACTCAAGGCACAAACTGAGGAGCTCCAGTGGACTCCTAGATTCAGCAAAGTCTAAAAGACATGAATAAATCTCTGTTTGGACACTAAATCACATGCTCTCCCACAGGGACATTGGGAGCAGAAATGAGATGTTATATGTGAACTCTTGGAGCACCTCAAGGGACAGGTGCTTTACAACTGTGAGGAATGACTATGTTTTCATTTCACCAAGTCTACATATTAATAACCCTAGATCCACAAAATCTTTAAATTTAAGTTACAGAACACTCAGTAAACACAGTAAATCGAAACTTCTTCCAAGAAGCATTTGCTGCAGCTAATCTTGTTTGGAGTCTTAGTCCAGTGACTTGAGGCTCACCTGACATGCTGAGCTCATCATCTGGAGCAGGATGACAGGTTGGGTTAGGAAAGGGAAAACTTTGTTGGGGAGGGAGAGAATTAGTTCTGGTATGAGGTACAAAAAAGTGAAATCAGTCATATTTATTGAGCACTTAGTGCATGCAGAGCATTGTATTAAGCACTTGGAGAGTGGATAGACACATTTCCTGCTCACAATGCGATACTAGCGGCGCTGGGGAGCAGTGTGGCCTAGGCGAGAGAGCACAGGCCTGGAAGCAAGAGGACTTGGCTCCTAATCCCAGCTCTGCACCTTCCCCGCTGTGTGACCTTAGACAAGACACCTCACTTCTCGGTTCTTTAGTTTCCTCATCTATAAAATAGGGATTGAATGCCAGCTCTCCCTCCTATTTAGACTGTGAGCCTCAAGTGAGACAGGGATTGTGTCTGATCTGATTATCTTGTGTCTATAGTTATATAGTTAAGCCCTTTACAAATACTACTATTATTATCATCTTCTCACCCTTCTCAGGACTGCATCCACATGGCTGCCACTGCCAGAGAAACAGTACAGTCTGCCACCACCATGGCAAGGTAATAAACAATAAAGTCTACGTGCACAAGCCGCACAAGTGAAGAGGAGTGGCTCATGGATTTATGGAATTCTGGCCTCCACTACTTATTGTAGTTTCCATCTACTATGTTGCCTCTTGTTTTTCTCCAGCTTCATGCCTCTATGTTCACCCATTGTTATAGCATACAGCTGTTAGAGAAGCAGCTTGGCTCAGTGGAAAGAGCCTGGGCTTGGGAGTCAGAGATCATGGGTTTGAATCCCAACTCTGCCACTCGTCAGCTGTGTGACTGTGGGAAAGTCACTTCACTTCTCTGTGCCTCAGTTACCTCATCTGTAAAATGGAGATTAAGATTGTGAGCCTCACATGGGACAACCTGATTACCCTGTATCTCCCTCAGTGCTTAGAACAGTGCTCTGCACATAGTAAGCGCTTAACAAATACCAACATTATTATTATTAGCATGGGGTTTCAATCAATCAATTGTATTTTGGGGGCACTTACTGTGTGCCAAACACTGCATTAAGTGCTTGGGAGTGTACAATGTAACAGAAGTGGTAGGCACATTCCCTGCCCACAAGGAACTTACAGTTCATAAACAATACCATGTTTGCTCGAGCTATATCCTTCCTGATCAGTAATTTCATCCATGCCCCTACTCTTATCAAACTATTCTTGTGCAAAATTTGTTCAGCTCCTGTGTCACATTAACTGCCCCTCTCTATATCTTTTCTTACTCTATGTCTTTTTTAAGGGGCAGCTACCAGAACTGAACACAGGAGTTCTGGAGTGGACATTCCATAGCTTTATAAGAATGGACAAGCTTTGGTTTACATTTAGTTTTCAACATCTTTCCTTCCCTGATGACACCCAGTGTTTCATTGACCTTTTTGACTGTCACTGCACATTAAATGACTTGAAGGAACCACTGACAATGACTTCATGATCTCTTGACTACACCATAACTCAAGAAAAAGAATAAATCTTTCCATGCAGCAAGGAGGAAGGGAATGTCCACTGCACATTGTTCTTTTCAGACAAAACTGCATCCAGGGATAAAAACTCACTGTCAGTCTTGTAATACTCAAATGCAAATAACAGATCTAAGTTCACATACGTTTGTGGGTTTCTATCATTTGTACTTTTGCATGTTTTCATTTGTATTGTGCTATGTTTATCCTGCCTGCCTATGATCCCTTGGAATATATCCTTTTGAAGGGGCGTGGACAAGTGGAAAAGAGCACAGGCCTGTGAATCAGAGAACATCAGTTTGAATCCCGGCTCTGCCAATTGCCTGCTTTGTGACCGTGGGCAAGTCACTTCACTTCTCTGGACTTCAGTCTCCTCATTTGAAAAATGGGGATTCAATATTTGTTCTCCCTCCCAATTAGATGGTGAGTCCCATGTGGGACAGGGACAGTGTCTGACCTGATTATCTCATATCTACCCCAGCACTCAGTACAGTGCTGAACAAATACCAATTTTTTTTAAACCCTGCTTCCTGCACCATTCAGTTCCTGGAGACAAAAGATAAACTAGGCACAGTTTCTGCCAGCAAAAGAAAAACCTAGAGATCACACGTGAGTAATGCTGCCAGAAAGGTCACTCAGAAAATGAAGGTAATTAGGATCAAAGGGAGACCATCTGGCTGAAAGAGCAGAGACGAGAACTCTGTCCTGGACCCAACCTGTGATTTCAGTTAAATCACTTAACCCTCCCAGACCTCAGCTTTGTGTTTATGAAATGAGAGGTAGTACTGACAACATATCTCAGAAGGTTGACATGAGGGTAGATGGAGAGTGATGCTTGTGAATACTGAAAATCAAGGAAATAACAGAGTGAATATCCAACGGGAACTGAAAAAACAAGGCGCCAAACAAACATAATGCAGAGCCGGAGAATTAGAGCTTATACCTTTCCGGCAAACCTTTTCCTTCCAACAGGTTTCCCGAGATTCAATCAATACCTTCTCTCCTTTGTCATTTTTTCAGGAAGCAGAGAGCATTAGTAACAGGTTCAATAGACTATCTACAGTTTCCCTAGCTATGTGGAATTCTCCAAATTGACATTCTTCTGGGACTTGAGCAGGCAGTTCAGGTTTTTGGTATTGAGTAGCTGCTCAATATTTCTTTTTGAAGTGTTCCACCCTTCACGCCTCCTTTTCCTCCTCTGATGTATGTGTCCTTAGTTTTGTCTTTCATGGAAACCAAGTATTTGCTGCTTCCTGCATCTTTAATATGGAATCTGTGCTCTGCACCCAGTAAGCACTCAATAAATATGATTGAATGAATGAATTAATGAATCTGTGCATTTCCAGCAGCCTGATGGTCAGGGAGGGCTTTTTGGAACTTAATTCGTGGAGTAGCAATGCCTAGTGGATAGAACACGGGCCTGGAAGCCAGAAGGACCTGGGTTCTAATCCCAGCTCTGCAACTTGTCGACTGTATGATCTTAGGCAAATCACTTAACTTCCCTGGGCCTCAGTTACCTCATCTGTAAAATGGGGGTTAGGACTGTGAGCCCAGTGTGGGACATGGACTGTGTCCAACTTGATTAGCTTGTAGCTATCCCAGAGCTTAGTTCAGTGCTTGGCACATTGTAAGTGCTTAACAAAGGGAAGTAGCGTGGCCTTGTGGATAAAAAGTGGACCAGGGAGCCAAAAGACCTAGATTCTAATCCCCACTCTGCCACTTGTCAGTTATGGGATCCTGGGCAAGTCACTTCATTTCTCTATACTTCAATTTCCTCAACTGTAAAATGGAGATTCAGTACCTGTCCTCTCTCCTACATAGACTGTGAGCCCCAAGTGGAACAGGGACTGTATCCAGCCTGATTAACTAGTATCTACTCCTGTGTTTAGAATAGTGCTTAACACATAGCAAGCACTTAACAAGGATTATTGAAAAAAACACAACAAATACCATTAAAAAAAATGCAGGCTCTACACCTGTGAGCCAGGCTGAGCCCAAGCACTAGTTTCTTCATTTAGTGTGGTTGTAGACACATCACTCGAATTTGGTGTATCTGAAAGCCAAGGTGACTGGTTGGTTACTTTTCAAATCAATCAATCAATAAATCAATCACATTGTAAACTCGTTGTGGACAAGGAATGTGTCTACCAACTCTGTTGTACCATCCACTCCCAAGTGCTCAGTTCAGTGCTCTGCATACACTAAGCTTACAATAAATACCATTAATTGGCATAGTGAGCACTTATTCTGTGCAGAACACTGTACTAAGTGCTTGGGAGAGACAATAGAACTGGTAGACATGATTCCTGCTCACAAGGAGTCTTCAATCTAGTCGGGGAGAAGGGCACCATAATAAATTATACTTGGGGGGAGCAACAAGTATAAAAATCTGAACATAGGTGGTCTGGAGGTGGGAGTAGTGAAGGAAAGCATCCAAATGTTTAATTGACACCAAAGTGCTGAAGTGTTATTTGTTGGCTTGGGAGGGGGCAGGTGGGGGGAGCTAGGATGGAGAGATCAGAGATAAATCAGAGAAAATGGGCTTTCAGAAGGACTTTGAAGTTGGAGAGAGCAGCCGTCTGCCAGATGCGTAGAGGGAGACAATTCCTGGCAGAAGGGAGGGAATGAGCTACAGGCTGGTGGTGAGAGAGAACAAGTGACTATATCAGAGCTGGTATGAGGTTCTGTGAGGCTTTGCACCTTTCCATTCTACCTCTGTAGCGAGAGCTCATTGGTAGGTTGTTGGGAGAGTTCCTGAGATTCAAAATAATAGTAACAACAATAATAATACAAATAATATAGTATTTGTTAAGCACTTACTATGTGCCAAGCACTGTACTAGGCACTGGGGTAGATACAAGATAATCAGGTCAGACAAAGTCCCTGTAACACCTGGGGCTCACAGTCTAAGAGGAAGAGAACAAGTATTGAATCCCCATTTTACAGATAGGAAAATGAGTCCCAGAGAAGTTTAGTGACTTGCCCAAGGTCACACTGCAGGCAAGTAGCAGAGCCAGGATTAGAACCCAGGTTCTCTGACTCCCAGGCCAGTCATGAAGATAATAATAATTCTGCTATCACCTACCACCTAGCCTACACTCTTAGCTCCTCCGACAGCAATTTACTCATTGTACTTAGCTCTCTTCCTTGTTGACAATTCCTTGCTCATGCCTTCCCTCCTTCCTAGAGCTTGCTCTTTATTTATTTCCAACACACCACCACTCTCACCATCTTCAAACCCCTACTAAAATCTTACTTCCTTCAGGAAGCTTTCCTTGACTACTCTCTCATCTCTCCACCTTGCTCTCCCTCTCATTTTTTAAATGGAATTTGTTGAGTACTTACTATGTGGAAGCCACTCTACTAAGCTCTGGGGTAGATTCAAGTTAATCAGGTTGAACACAGTCCATGTCCCACATGGGGCTCACAGTCTCAATCCCTATTTTTATAGATGAGGTAACTGAAGCATTGAGAAGTTAAGTGACTTACCCAAGGTCACACAGTAGACAAGTGGCAGAGCTGGGATTAGAACCCAGGTGTTTCTGATTCCTAGGCCAGTCCTCTATCCACCAGGCCACTCTTCTTCTCCCTTCTGCTTCACTATACTCTTGAGTCCGTATCCCTTAAACCTTTAGATATTCTCTCCGCCACCTCCCCCACACTTCCACAGGAATCACATGTCTATCATTATATTGATTGCCTCCCCTACCTATAATCTATTTCAATGTGTGTCTCCCCCTCTAGATATAAACTCCTTGAGGGCAGGGATCATGCCTACCAATAATGGTGTACACACTTCACCCAGTAATCAGTCAATAAATACCTTTGACTAATTGATTGCCAATCCAATGATGGAAGGGAGCATAGATGCCCATAGAGCAGTGGAACCTGGATTTGAAAAATATACATTTTCCAGGCTACTTCCCATGCCCTCTGTGATTCATCCCGGTCTATGTCCAACGGCTCAAACTTGAACTTGGACAGCCTAGGGGTGAGTCTGCTGACAGCCCCGCTGGGGTTCAGTGAGTCAGCGGAGACTTCAATCGTGCTACATTTTTTTCTGGGGGCTATTCATGTACAATGGAAGAGAGGAAAATGCTTCATCTAATGACATATTTCAGATTCCTTTCCTTCTTCACCCTAACATCCTCCCCCTCACCAGTCAGCCTGTTCAGTGCAAATTAAATTTCATGCTAACTAGCCAGAGAGACTCAAACTAAAGAAGGGAGCTAATTGTGGGGAAAATATACCATTATATATCAAATACATCAGCAGGGTCTATGCAAGAGGTAGATGAGGCAAACTCTAGTTGCCCATGTTTTTAGAAACAAAAATCTATGTATACTGTGCACTTATGTCTGTCCATCCCCAGATCTGTCAGGAAGCTTCCATGATTCCACAGTATATTTTTCCTAAAAGTAGCTCCTAGGAGAAATGAAGTTCTCCAGTCAGCCAGTCGATGATACTTAGTGAATGCTTACTAAATGCACTGTATTAAACACTTGGAAGAGTATAATAGAGTATGTAGACATAACCCCTGCCCTCAAAGAGCTTGTTCCAGTTTTTTTTGTGGCAATGGTTAAATGTTTATCATGTGTCAAAAACTGTTTTAACCACTGGGATAAGTACGAATTAATTAGGTTGGACACAGTCCCTGCCCCACAAGAGGTTCACAGTCTAAGTGGGAGGGAGAACAGATATCTCCATTTTACAGTTAAGGAAACTGAGGCACTGAAAAGTGAAGTGACTTGCTGAGGTCACACAGTAAGCAATTGACAAAACCAGAATTAGAACACAGGTCCTTCTGACTCCCAGGCTCATGCTCTCTTCATTAGGCCATGCTGCTTCTCAGCATGTTAGTAAATGTAAGAGGTTTATTAGTTTGTCTGTTTTATGATATTTGTTATGTACTTACTATGCGCTAGACACTGTACTAAGTACTGGGATTCAAGTACAAGATAATTGGGTTGGACACTGTCCCTGTCCCACATGGGGTTCACAGTTACAGATGAGGTAACTGAGCGTAGAGAAGTTAAGTGCCTTGCCTAAAGTCATACAGCCAGCAAGTGGTGGAGCCAGGATTAGAACCCTGGTCCTTCTGACTCCCAGGCTGTGCTCTTTCCTCTAGGTCGCACTTCTCAAATTGGTTACAAATTACTTTTTTATCCTATTTAGTCCTTCCCACCTTGTTCACTAATATCCTGATGAAGTTGCCACCAATGGCAGTCAGGATCAGGAGCTTGTAGGAATACAGTAATAATAGGAGGACATGAATCAATCCTCCATTCAAATTCAATGTTTACTTGTCAGGTCCAGATACCTCTTCACCCTGACTCAATTTCTTTCAGCCATTTTGGAGTGGGTTAAACTGCATGGCTATCTGCTCTTACGCTGACACACATCAACTTTTACTAACAAATCCATTCTTTCCCACCCCTAGGGGGTGATTTGAGACACGTTGCAGGGACATTTATCAAGTTATTAATTAAGTTAGATGCAGGAAATCTGTTAATAAAAATTCATAACAATGAATGCTAATACCAAGTCCTGAGTAGCAGATGTTAAGCAGTATTTAAAGATTTCAGGACTAAGAAAGGACAAGTTATTTTTGTCAAACTCCCTTGGATCTGGAGAGCTCTTTTAAGCCGATTAAGTGACATGAAACCGATTGACGACTTTCATCATGAGAAATTTACCATATCTAATCTCCTTAATGTGGTGTGGCTGGGATCAGTCAGGGTAACATGAGTATTATGTGCCATTTATGTCCTTTCTCTAATTCACATGTAGCAGGGAAAAGCAATCTCAGGAGAATCATGCTTCCAAGCCCATGGGATATATATACTATATATATATGTATATACACATATATAGTCATTCAGCATTCAATAAGTGCCATCGATTGATTCATTCAGGAACTTGCCCCTTAGAACAATTTCCCCCTCCTGCACCCATCTACCCCACTGTCATGAGGTGAGTTCTGGTTGCTCATTTAGTGCTTGCAAGAATAATAACCAATATCCATGTGAGTGGTTCCATATATGTATAGGGAGAAAGAGAGAAAGAGAGAGAGAGAGAGAAGCTGGTCCTTCATTTTCAAAATACAGCTTAATTTCCCACAGCTTTGAGAGGAATGTTTACTGAATTCCTGGGCTGTGTTAGCACCTCTGTCATCCATCAGCAAGCTCAGTATCATCAAAGGGCACCTGTTAAGCATTCAAAGGCTTGAAGCCTAGGGTTGGATGCTGTCCATATTCCTATAAACATACTTCCCTGCCCTTGGAGAGCTTAAAATCTAAAGCAGACAACACTGCCTCAAACACTTTCACATGTATTAAAAAAAAATAGTGTATAAAAATTAGAACAGTGCTCAACACATGGAAAGCACTAAGCACTCACCATCATTATCATATAAACTAAGGAGTCACCATTTGGGAAAGGCAAAGCAAGCCAAAGATATGCAAATCTGGAAAACACACTCCAAGCATGAAACTAACTAGCGAATGGATTCGTATTCACAGAAGTGATGGCCCATGGTTGTTGGGACAAGGAGTGAGAAGGCTAATAGAAGAAGATGTCCAGCATTGGCCTTCAGAAGAGCCAAGTCCTGGAGACACCCATGATGTCACATATGTAACACCGGCACAAAGTGTAATATGATATACTACAAATACCATTCCTGTGGCAGTTTCCCTGATTCTGTCTAAACCTAGAGATGTTTTTCAGAACCACTGTGTGCTCCTCCCTGGTCCCTATAAGCATGACCATCACTTCTGTGTTGTGGAGGGAGATTCGGCCCTGAAATACAAATGCCTTCATAAAGGTGTGCAGAGTTTAATTTGTGATAGATGGGGGCAGGGGACCCCTGGTGTGGAGAGCTAGCAAAGAGAAATACTCAGCCAGGGAAAGCATCCTAGAGAAGGAGTGGGGAAAGGTTCTTGGAGAAGCTTGAGATAAAGGGTATTTTTGAAATTTAAAATAGCTGAGTCAAGATTGAAGAAAAATAAATGCAAAACTGGAGAACATTCTAAGCAGAACAACACCTGTGAGTGGGAAGAAGTAAAAGGCAGAGAGAATCTGGGCAGCTCTCTGATACCCCATCCAGCGGAGGTACTAAGGAGTTGCTGTTGAGATCTTGGCAACCACCATGGATCGACTTTGAACTGCTGAGGGGAGGCACTCTAACTCAACCTGAGCTGTTGAACAAGAAGTCCCTACACTGCAGGAATGTAGCGAAAGGGGCCAAGTCGAGAGAACATCTCTGCTGAAAGGAAGGACCAGGACCTGCTGGCCAGTAGGTATCACTGCAGCTTTTCGTGGACATTGAAAACACAATATTTACAGATGCCGGAGGTCTTTGCAGCCCCCCCAAAATCATATCTTGGACTTGCAGCCAGGGTTCCCCCAGCTACCCAGATGCAGGGGAACTTACATGGCACAGTGCCCCAAACCCTTTGTCAGCACCCATCCCTGGACTTCTATTCCCTACTGTTTATTGTTGTATTGTACTCTCCCAAGGGCTTAGTATAGTGGTCTGCACAGAGTAAGCACTCAATAAATACGATTGAATGAATGAATGAATAACCCATGGCCCCTCCTTTTCCCGAGCCATGCTTTGGTCAGATTTCCTTGTTGAAGATAAAATGTGTTCCTGCTGTCTGTTAGGACAAATGTTGCCAATGCTTTCTGACACCAACGATGCCCCTCCACCTGCACATATTTATTTTGAAAGTCTACAATCTGTCTGAGGGCACAGAAGAGCATGACTCCCCCTGCAACTCAAATCTGCTTTCCACTTGGCAGCCAACTGAAATCTAAACTTTCCTATTTAATTCTAGGAAAGCTGTGTTGAAATCATCTAACCCAGGTTTTACTTTCTCTACAAAATATGAAGGATTTCTTCTTTGGACTTTAAGAGTTTTGCTGATCCCAAGAAGAGTCTCTTTAGTTTTCCCATTAGACTGTAAGCTCTCCTAGGAAAAGGAATGTGTCTTTTTTGTATATTATCTGCTCCCATGAACCCAGGGCAGTGCTCTGGGCACAGCGGGTTCCAATAAATACTGATGTGATGATGATGATGATGTGAAGGAGCCAGGAAGGTAATTAATTAATGTTGATATTTGTTAAGTGCCTACTATGTGCAGAGCACTGTTCTAAGCACTGGGGTAGATACAGGGTAATCAGGTTGTCCCAAGTGGGGCTCACAGTCTTCACCCCATTTTACAGATGAGATAACTGAGGCACAGAGAAGTGAAGTGACTTACCCACAGTCACACAGCTGACAAGTGGCAGACCTGGGATTCGAACTCATGACCTCTGATTCCCAAGCCTGTGCTCTTTCCACTGAGCCACGTAAGTGCTCCTCGCTGAGCTTTTCCATCCTGAAGTACCCAATCCAGGACAAGCCATGACTGGGAGATGAAATGCCTGATGGTGAGATTAAAGAAGTCAATTTTATTACTGTCCATCCGTACAAATACTACATGCAGTCTCTTCTAAATGTTTTATATATGCCAAGTCTAGCACAGAGAGTATACATACTCCTGGCTCAAAGGGAAAATTTTCAAATTTCCATTTTAATTCCATAAAAACCCCCAAACCTTAAATTCTAGAAGCGATGTCTCCTTCCTCCCCTGCTTTCCTGCTAATTGGAATCGAATATTCAGTATCCTCACCACTTATTAGGAGGGGTCCCTGAATATCAAATGATTTTCATCAGCAAACATGGAAATGAAGATGATGAATCATAGGTGAATTTGTACATACGCAAATATGAAATGGGGCTGCAGAGGTGTTATGTGTGGGCTCATCGCACACCAGGCAGGAAGCGGAATCCCATCCTAAGAAACTTCAAGTGGCCATGCTCAAAAAGTATGACCCTTTGAGCAGATTGGGGTCATACCAAGCCATTGCACACATCTCGATTTTAATGACATCCCATAATAGCTTCTCCTGGGCTGGAGAACTATTGCTTCAGGGGCACACCCAGTGATGCTCCTGGAGAATGAGAAGCACAATAGTACAAAGCCCCCATCATTTTTCATTTTCCTGACTTGCCATTAAAGCCACAGCTGACACCATGCTCTTCATTATTATCCTTTCCTCTGTGAAAATATCATCTGTAGGAGTATGCTCCGCTTAGAGAGGTAGACTTTGATTAAGCTCGGAGGCTTTCTCTTTTCCATATTGTTTTCACAGCCTGGATTCATTCCGCTTGTCGTCAACAACGTGTTCACTTACATCCGCACGGCCCCCTTTCTTTTTTTATGGTATTCGTTATGCACTTTCTATATGTCAAGCACTGCTCTAAATGCTGGATAGATATGAGTTAATCAAGTGGACACAATTCCTATCCCTCATGGGGCTCGCAGTCTTATTAGGAAGGAGAACCCCCATTTTGCAGATGAGGAAACTGAGGCAGAGAGAAGCCCAGTGACTTGCCCAAGGTCACCCAGCAGACAAGTGGCAGAGCTGGGATTAGAATCTAGGTCCTCTGGCTTTGAGTTCTGTGCTTTATCCACTAACCTACACTGCTTCCCAGTTCTAGCTTGCCCTGCCTCACTGACAGGCTGGCCTCAGAGCCCCTGAGGAATAGCAAAAGCTGGAGAAAGATGGCAGTGCCATCAATCACTCAACCAATGGCAAGCATTACTGAGAGCTTTCTATGTGACAATCACTGTATTAAGCCCTTGGGAAAGTATGCTATTACAGAGTTGGTGGATGGGATCCCTGCCCACAAGGAGCTTAAGCAGCATGGCTCAGTGGAAAGACCCCGGGTTTGGGAGTCAGAGGTCATGGGTTTGAATCCCGACTCTGCCCCTTGTCAGCAGAGTGACTGTGGGCAAGTCACTTCACTTCTCTGTGCCTCAGTTCCCTCATCTGTAAAATGGGGATGAAGACTGTGAGCCTCGTGTGGGACAACCTTATTCCCCTGTATCTACCCCATCGCTTAGAACAGTGCTCTGCACGTAGTAAGCGCTTAACAAATACCAAAATTATTATTACAGCGGGAGACTGACATGGAAGAAGATTAGGTACAATGGAAATAGTCTTGTCTTATGCCACCGAGTCATCTTCGACCCATATAGAATATAAGAATATTTACATAAATTCTGTGGGTCTGGGATGAGTATCAAAGTGCTTAAGGGTACACAGCCCCACGATTATTCTTAGTTGAGGCAGAGAGGAGGAAGGAGAGGGAAAATAGAAGGGTTAAATCTGGGAAAATCTCTTGGAGGAGATATGGTTTTAGGAGGATTTTGAAGGTGGGGAGAGTGGTCGATTGTCAGATATAAAGCTGAAGGGAGCTCAAAGCCCTAGGGCGTATGTGGGCAAGAGGTCAGTGGTGGGATGGACGAGATCAAGGTACAGTGGATAGGTTGGTGTTAGAGGAGTGAAGTGGGCAGGCTGGGTTGTAGAAGGAGATCAGAAAGGTTAGGCGGAAGGGACTGAAATGATTGAGTGCTTTAAAGATGATGGTTGGGAGTTTATTTTTGGTTCAAAGGTGGATGGACAGCCACTGAAAATTTCTGAGTGGAGAGATATGGGCTGAATGGTTTTTCAGAAAAATGGTCTAGGTAGCAGACTGAAATATGGATTGGAGAGGGGAGAGACAAAATGCAGGATTTGATCCTAGGACTAATGGATTTGTGATATCGTCGCAACATGCTGTGTATGACGACTTTAGAGATGTCCCACTGGCTTTACTGATCTGTCCCCAATCCCCATGCCGAGTCCACCATAATACTCTCCAACCAAGTAGGGTCTGATGGCTTCAAGATCAGGGTATCAATCAGTGGTATTATTGAGCGCTAATTGTGTACAGAGCACTGTACTAAGCAGTCAGGAGAGTACAGTACAACAGAGTTGGTAGACGCTTTCCCCTACCCACAGGGAGCACCAGCCTAGAGGAGAGTTTAAAGTGGGTATGTCCAGGGCCTCGCTCCCAATAACAGTCAATCAGCAAATGACGAGGCTATTAACCCATTTAATCCCTGTGCTCGGGGATTTCTCAAGGCCCTTACTGGTGCAACTCAGCTTGGGTCGGTTTCCTTGCTGCCAAGGATTAGAGTTAGAGAAGCAGCATCACTTAGTGGATGCCTGGGAGTCACAAGGACTTGGGTTCTAATCCCAGATCTGCCATTTGTCTGCTGTGTGACCTTGGGCAAGTCACTTAACTTTTCTATGCCTCAGTTCCCTCATCTGTAAAATGGGGATTAAGACTGTGTCTCCAAGTGGGGCAGGGACTGCGACCAACCCAATTACCTTGTATCTACCCCAGCACTTAGTACAGTGCCTGACACATAGCAAGTGCTTAACAAATACCCCAATTTTATTACTATTATTATTGTTATTATTAGAAAAAGCAAGGAGAGATGGGTGAGGGGATGGGCCAACATACCCATTTATGTCCCTGCAGACGCAGGGGCTCTCCCCACTTCCTTACTTACCAGGGATCTTCTGAGCCAGGTTAACCAGAGCTTAGGTCCCTTGGCATTCCTCCCCACCATCCCTGGCAATGGAAAGGGAGGGAATTCTGTAGCAAGAGGGGGAAAACTTGCTCCATCTGGCCACACTTGCAGACAACATTTGATGGGAATGGGACTGTAATGGCAATGGCAGCCTGCATAGTCAAGGGTCTTACTATGAGGTGTCCTTGGGGATCTCTTTTAACCCAGGGACCCCAAGCCCTAAGCCCATGAGCTATTGCAAGAATCCAGCTCTGTTCCTGAGCCTATACTCCCTGGCCTTCAGACCTGATGAGAAAGAGATCTTATTCCTTGAAGGAAGGACAGGTTTTTGTTCTTTTTTACAGTCCCTGAGATATGGGAATTAAATTAACTGTATATAAAAACGAATGTGGCAGTGTTGTTCCTAAAGCACAAGTGACCTTCAGGCAAAGCTGAAATTAGAAGCTGTTTCTCCCTGGGACAGGGATGATCAAATGATTTAAATCTGCTCTGAAAGAGTGGTCACATAAGATGGAACCCTTTGTACCTACCTCAGGGAACGCCTTTCCTCCTGCCCTTATCCAACGCACATTGAAGATTTCTATTCTCTAACTGACATACCGTGCCAGCAACAAACCCATTTCATCCAGCTTACTTGGGGAAAATTTACCCGTTCTGCAAGCCAGTTATGCTTCACCTTGGAGCGGAAGAAGGCAGTCCAGACTGAGGGTGGACGACTCTACCTATAAGATAAAACGCTGCACCTGAAATTTACATCCCTCAAGAGGAAAACCCTTCTATGATTTTAATTCACCTTGGAGCGGAAGAAGGCAGTCCAGACTGAGGGTGGACGACTCTACCTATAAGATAAAACGCTGCACCTGAAATTTACATCCCTCAAGAGGAAAACCCTTCTATGATTTTAATTCAGTGGTGAGTTCTGGCATCGAGCAACCATCTAATTACCAGAGTTTTACATTTTTCAAATGGATGGGTAATTATCGTAGTCACTGATCAGTCCAAATTGTGACTAGCCCTGGACAACAACAACAAAAAAATAAGCCAGCAATAAGACAAGTTTAGGAAAAGAGTGGCTAAAGAATGATGGGGGAGGGGAGGACTGACCTTCCTCCTTTGGCTCAGGTGGATGCTCACATGTGCTTGGGAAACCTGAACTACCTGGGATTTTGGAGCTTCCATGGTAGCGTTCCAAGACAAAGCAAGCCCAAAGCACCGAAATTCAGGGTCTTCTAGAAATGGCAAGAGAAGATGGTGTTGGCGGGGGGAGAAAGTCAGTGAAAGAGAAGCAAGGAGCCCCAGTGCTTTGGCAGCACACCCTCCACCTGCTCTCCTCCACTTCTCCTTGTTTTGAGGATGATTGGAGTGTAAATGACTGCTTGCTCTCCCTGAGTTGTCTCCAGGCCCCTGATCACTGGGAGCCGTAATTACTATATTCCACCCCTATGGCACGTTGCAAACATGTGCTTCCTCTCTTTCAACATCTACTGCACCAGCCTTCAGTCTCTTTTCAGTCGAATGAGGTGTGGGAGGAAAACAAAGCACATAATAAACGCCTCGTGATTCAGAGCCATCGGTTTCTAGCCAGAGTTTAATCCAAAATAAGCTTAAAGCTCTCACAGCTCCCCCGCCACCCCACCGCCCCCTGCCCCACCAACCCTCTCGGGATGGAGATGACATTACATCCCTGCCTCAGCCTGCTGTGATGTATTCCCGCAGCCTGGCTGAAATCCAACTTGATGATCTTTTACCTACCACAGTGCTCAGAACATGATAAGAATTTACTGTGTACCACAATAATTATTATTGGGGAGTGCAGAATAATGAAGTGATGTTTCCTGCCTTCAAGGAGCTTACCCTCCAGATTTAACTGACTTTAAAACATCAGCCATTACTGCTCCACCAATCATCAATCAATCAATCTTATCCATCTGTGCTTACTATGTACAAAGGACTGTACTAATTGCTTGGGAAAGTAAAATACAACAGAATTTATAGACAAGTTCCAACCCTCAACGAGCTTCGATATTACCGGACTTGGCCAGGACCAATATTTTTATAATATGAAAAGTTCAGATAAATCTGAGCAAAATAACATTTAGCTCAGCTCTCTCCCCAACATCTCCAAGGTTCCCTTTAGGTAAACATACCCTCGAGTGCATCTGAGGAGAAAACAGTTTCTCCTCTGTTAATCTCCATCTGAGACAGGTCCTCACTGTAGATTAGTGTTGCCTGCTCCTACCCACCGACTCTTCCATTCCTTCCCCTCAACCCCCAGGAGGTAGTTTTTTTAAACTCCATTGAGGAATGATGAAGGGAAAGTGGAAAGCAAATATCTTATCACCATTTTACAGCTGAGGAAACAGGCGTGATGAGGATAAGTGAATTGCCCAAGGTCACAGAGCAGGCCAGGGCTGGGAATAGATCCAGATCTCCTTCCTCCCAGTCCCACACTCTTACCAGTAGGCCACACTGCCTCCCTTCACACACTCCTTTACAACACTCCAAGAGCTGAGTTTCACAGTGTCCATTTCACAGATGGGGAAAGCACTGTGCTGCACCTTACCTGCCATATCACAAAATCTATGCACCCCAATTTCCTGAGCTTCATCTGAACTTCCCACCTTCCCCAACCCAAGTGGAATCTATTGGACAGTCACAATGGCTCCTCTCACCAGGACTCAATTAGCTACAATTCCAGGGGCAAGGAGGAGTTGGGGAAGGAATGAGAAAAGGTACACACATTTCAAACGGGCCTTGTTCCCACCAGTATGTGAGCACAAAGCTCTGGCAATCCTTCCGAACTGCATTACCTGGTATTGCTTGGGATTTTTTTCCCCTGATACTTAAGGTTCTTCCCTTTAATCTGGCCTGAACCCCTGCAAATATTTCCTCCCCAGCCCATAAGTGGCCATCCTGTATAATGCAATAGAATCAAGCAAGCAATTGGGTTTTTTAAAGACAATATTTACTCTCTGTCTCAAATTTTCAAGTCCTATTCTGACCCATGAGTGATGTGTTGGTAGCCATAGCAGTGCATTTGAACAATGTTAAATATTTGTGAAAGAGAAAAGAAG
Source organism: Ornithorhynchus anatinus (assembly GCF_004115215.2). Classification (NCBI taxonomy): domain Eukaryota; kingdom Metazoa; phylum Chordata; class Mammalia; order Monotremata; family Ornithorhynchidae; genus Ornithorhynchus; species Ornithorhynchus anatinus. The sequence goes on from NC_041729.1 coordinate 44,481,092, forward strand.
ATAGGGTAATGGAATAAAAATTGGGCCACAGTTTGAGTGAGAAGGATTGAAATTAAACATTTGAATAAGGAAAAGAAAAAGTTTCAGGGGGCCAGTGCTTAATACTTCTGCCCTAATCTACTTATAACTCTTGTTGGCTTCAGTGATTATTTCATGGGGATTTCCCCAAGGTCCAAAGAAACGTGTCCAATTTCAACAAATTAAATTGCTCGCTGAACCTTCTAACCTTCCTCCAAGACCCCGTGCTACTTTCCATCTACAAGCTGGGACCTCTGTACCTTTCCAGAGTGCAATTTACCCCTGTGCTTCTCCTCCTGCCTTCCATAATCCCTTCCCACCACAAATCTTGCCACAAGAAGCAGGGTGGCCTAGTGAGAGGCAGTATGGCCTAATGGATAGAACACTGGCCAGGGAATCAGAAGGACCTGGGTTCTAAATCCAGCTCTGCTACCAGTCTGCTCTATGACCTTGGGCAAGTCACTCAATTTCTCTGTGCCTCAGTTGCCTCATCTGTAAAATTGGGATTAAGACTGTGAGCCTCATGAGGGATAAGGATTGTGTCCAACCTGATTATCTTGTATCTGCCACAGAGTTTAGTAAAGTGCCTGGAATTAAAAAAAAAATCCCAAATCAGATTTAGAACATGGTTTTTATAGGAGTGACTAAAGGCAACTTCCTAAATTGGCTAAACTTTTTCAAACTACAGTGCTTTCAGAGGTTAAGACCGAGGCTCATCTGCAAGTGCTCTTAGCTGAACATTCACTGGTCCCCAAGCAAAAAGCAAGGCAAGGATTGCCTAGCTAATCATAGATCATGTCTATATTTCAGCCAGACCCCTTTTCCTAAAATAACTGAATGGCAAAGAAGGTGGAAGGGCCCGCACGTGCCAATACCATTTTGGCCCATTTGGGCTGTGGAAGAGAGTTGCAAAAAGATTATCAGATAGCAGGTAATCTCATCTCTGCAAGTGGTTCTTTGCCCTGGATTTTTACTTCCATCTATACCTGCTTGGAATACCGGGCTCATGGATTTCCTGCTCCAGTTACCTGTGGGGGTTAGGGAGATTGGAAAAGGAGACTTAGAGAAATGGTGTTCAACAGGGCACTGATACTGCAAAGATCCAGAGCAAGAAAAAGGAAGTCTGAAAGACAGAGGAAAGCAATCAATCAGTGGTTTTTACTCAGCACTTTTCTGTGTGCAGAGCATTGTACTAAGCACTTGGAAGAAGTCAGTACAACAGGACTGGTAGACATGTTCCCTGCCCACAAGGAATTTACAGTCCAGAGTCTAAAGAAGGAGACATTATTATCGTTATTATTGTATTTGATTAAGAACTTACTATGTGTCAAGTACTGTTCTAAGCGCTGGTGTAGATTTAAGTTAATCAGTTCAGACACAGTCCCTGTATCACATGGTGCTCACAGTCTAAGTAGGAGGGAGGACATATATTTAATCCCCACTTTATAGTTGAGGAAACTGAGGCACAGAGAAGTTGATGGATTTACCCAAGGTCTCACAGCAAGCATTTGGCAGAGCTAGGAATTAGAACCCAGATCTTCTGATTCCCACATCCATGCTCTTTTTACTAGGCCTTGCTCCATAAAACAAATTGCAGGTTTGTGCATAAGTGCTGTGAAACTGAGAATGAAATGAATATCAAGTACTCAAAGGGTATAGAACCAAGTGTATAGGCAATGAAGAAGGGTGAGGAAGTAGGGGAAATTAGGGCTTAATTAAGGAAGGCCTCTTGGAGGAGATGTGAGTTTAATAAGGCTTTGAAGGTGAGGAGAGTGGTGGTCCGTCCTAGATGGAGGAGGAGGAAGGTCCAGATGAAGGGGGAGGATGGGGGAACAGTGAGTAGGTTGGCATTAGAGGACCAAAGCTTGTGGGCTGGATTGTAGTACGAAATCAGTGAGGAGGAGGTGAGCTACCTGAGTGGTTTGCAGCTGATGGTAAAAAGTTTCTGTTTGATGCAGAGGTGGATGGGGCAATAGAGAAACTATTGCCAGCAGAAGTCATAATGATAACTTGTTTTTTGGTAGAAAGTCTTTAGTTTCCCTAAGTGCTTTCACATCAATCATCTCATTTTTGCTCACAATCTTCTCATAAGAAGAAATTACCCCCATTTTAGAGAGGAGGAAAGTGAAGCACATAGAAGTCATATGAGTTGCCCAAGATCACACAGCAAGCCAGTGATAGAGTCAGGAGTAGAACCCAGGCCTCCTGGCTCCCAGGCCCAAGTTCCTTCTTTGAGAGAATGCTGCCTCCAGAACAGAAATCAAGCTTTCCCAGATGTGCTGCTCTTTTTTTTTTTTTGGAGGGGGGGTATAAATGGCAGATGTGGTCCCCATTAAACTGCTCCTTCATTCCTCCCCACCACTCTTACTACTCAAAGCTCTTTATAAGCTTTTTTTTAACAAACTTGGTGGTTTTTTAAAAAAATTGCTGACAATCCGGAGCTGAAGAAGCCATTAGCACAACTAGCCCTGAGGGTTCACATAATTGTGGATTTGTTTTCCTTGAGCCTCTGTAAACAATGAGTCTGCCAATCCACTTTCCTCAGGTAGCAGTCTTTTTCTGGTCCAGAGCGGCAGGTCTCCTTCTCTCTCCTGCCAGAAAGTTTCCCTAGGGCTGCTTCAATGGCCCATCACCATCTGCCATTAACTCCATCAATGGTTCCCTAGGCCTGCCCGGAATCAGTCCTAGAGCAACAGTCTAGTTCCATCTGCTCCTTTCTTTGTCCCCACAGGACAAGTAGGTATATGTAGGCAGCAAGCAGCCTTGGCCATCCAAGAATTCTTTGACCCTTTTGAGAGGTGGGCTTTGAACTAGACCTAATTATACACCTTCCTGCCAAATGTCTTTACCAACTGTAATTGGCTCCAGTAGAAGGCCTGTACATTCCTGTGAAAATAGAACTAATAAATGCCGGGGCAGCTGAGTTTAATAATGCAGCAACTGCCCTTGTGCTTTTCTGGGAAAATGGTGATTTGCCTTAACTACTCTATTCTGTGCCTGTCTAGCCCAATCTTTTCTCTAATCCCTCAAACAAGGGCAATAACATGCCACTTTTCCAAAGCACCTGCCCTTCAGGAGTTCCTTTCTTGACTTCTCCCCCTTCCCCTCAGGCTTTGTTTAGATTAACCCTGAGTTTTCCATTATTCTTTATTTGGACATCTAAAATTAGACCCCATAGGTGGTTTTGTTAACCCCCTAAGCCATATCAACCCAAGGGCCACCTCAAGCTCTTGTACATATGTTCATGTATTTATTCCCTCCTTCAGCATTTATGTACATATGTATATCAAAATACCATTGGTTGACTGATCAATTGTATAGTCTACCAATTTATTCTAATTATCCCATGTGTAAATACTTTTATGTCTGTCTCCCCTATAAGAGCATAAGCACTAAATGGGGCAACTGGGATTGGGGTAGGGGGTAGTGGGGGAAGGGATGATTCCATACTGTTAATGATGTCTTTCTGCCATAACCATTGGTCGTCCAACACAACAAAAGGGCCTCCAATTTCGGTAATCCAGGGGGAATGGAAACTAACAACAGTGATGATAATTGGGGTATTTGTTAAGCACATGGCATGTGCCAAGCACTGTGCTAAGTGCTTGAGAAGCAGCTTGGCCTAGTGGAAAGAATACAGGCCTGGGAGCCAGAGAATCTGAGTTCTCATCCTGGCCCTGCCAATTTCCTGCTGTGACCTTGGGCAAGTCACTTAAGTTTCTCCATGCCTCCATTTCCTAATCTATAAAATGGGGATTCAATACCTATTCTCCCTCCTACTTAGACTATGAGCCCCATGTTTGAGAGGGACTGTGTCCACTGTGATTAACTTGTAACTACTGCAGCACTTAGAACAGTGCTTGATACACAGTAATCACTTCAATACTATTTTATTGGTAGTACTATTAGAGCCTTTGTCTTGAGCTGTTGTCATCTCTGACCCATAGAGACACCATGGAAACATCTCTCCCAAAACACCCCAACTCCATCTGCAACCGTTCTGGTAGTGTAACTATAGTTTTCTTGATAAAAAATACAGAAGTGGTTTACCATTGCCTCCTTCCTTGTAGTAAACATGAGTCTCCATCCTCAGCTCTCTTCCAGGCTGCTGCTGCCCAGGACAATTGAGTTTTGACTTTTAGCAGATTGCCTTCCACTCACTAGTCATTGCCCAAACTAGGAATGGAATGGATAAGCCCCTGCTTGATTCTCCCTCCCATAGTCCCATGGGACTATGGGAGGCCTCCCATGCCCTCCCATGCCTCCCATGCCCTCCCTCCTCGCCTCCGCCAAACTAATTCTCTTCCCCTCTTCAAAACCCTACTTAAAACTCACCTCCTCCAAGAGGCCTTCCCAGACTGAGCTCCCCTTCTCCCTCTACTCCCTCTACCGCCCCCCCTTCACCTCTCCGCAGCTTAACCCTCTTTTCCCTCCATTTCCCTCTGCTCCTCCCCCTCTCCCTTCCCATCCCCTCAGCACTGTACTCGTCTGCTCAACTGTTTATATTTTCATTACCCTATTTATTTTGTTAATGAAATGTACATCACCTTGATTCTATTTAGTTGCCATTGTTTTTACGAGATGTTCTTCCCCTTGACTCTGTTTATTGCCATTGTTCTTGTCTGCCCGTCTCCCCCGATTAGACTGTAAGCCCGTCAAAGGGCAGGGACTGTCTCTATCTGTTGCCGACTTGTTCATTCCAAGCGCTTAGTACAGTGCTCTGCACATAGTAAGCGCTCAATAAATACTATTGAATGAATGAATGAGTAGTCGGGATTGGTAGAGTCCTGGAAACTCTCCAGCTGTGACCCTGAGAGAAAATTATTATTATTAGAGTAGATAGAGGATAATCAGATGGGACCCAGTCCATTCTGATGTCCACAAAGGGATCTTTTGGAAACAAGCTTCAACTCCATGGTAAAATTAGTTCCATCTCGAGGGCTCCAGCCCAACACTTCAAACCGCCAGAGTGATTGCTTCTGACTCCACAGATATACTCCTCACAAAGTCAACTGCCCTTTTGTTTACAAGAGCAAAATCTACTTTCTGAGGTTTGATTATTTTGGATGCTAAATTAAGCACAGAGCTAAGTTTGGGGGCAATTCTCCAAAGGTGAGATGTTTGCTCTCCTCCTCTGCTCCCAGATGGATTGCCTGCTCTCTGAACACCACGCTGCTCAGAAATAAACAGCCATTGCATTCCCTGGAGAGAAAACCAAGTATACTTGCTTGCCATAGAGCTAGGCTAACCCCTTATGGGGATAGGCCAGAGTGATGATGGGGAGATTAAAAAATTCTGCCAGCCTTTCAGGAAATGGCTCTGCTCCTTTAACAAGCACAAAAGTCCCAAGGTGACCTGATGAAGATTGCAAAGGGACAGCTAGGAAATGCCTTTTTTGCCTAAAAAGAAAGGAAGTCAAGTATTTCTAGTTTTACGCTCCACCTGATTCCCCTGCTCATTGATTCCCCACTGCTGAAGAGAAAAACTTTTGACTTTTAATGCTGGGCGCAACAATCCTGCAGAACCAAAGGCTCCTGACATGCAGAAGAAATCCCAAGTGTTACCTTGTCACTCCCAGGGGAGTGGGAAGAGACAGTCCCCCCATGGATGAGCAGGCTCCAGTGATGAAGGATGGATCACTTGCAATAATTCTCCTTCGCTTCAGGTTGCCAGGCCTCCCCTTCACAATGGAGAGTGGAAATTAAACAAAGGAACTTGCAACTCCAGGTGCCGGGAGTTCTTTACACCCAGCAAAGGGGATTCTGACCTATCTACAACAGAAGGAAGTAAGGTGATCCTTGTGGTCCCTAAAAACCATCTTAAATGTCCTTCACAAGTCAGCTGGGGCCTTCTCTCAAAGTGCATCCATTTTGTCTTTGCAAATGCTTTAAACTCATTATGGCTTGGGGTTTATGCTGTAGCTGATGCACGTTGGCTCTTAGTTCTCGGTGCTTAAAGCCCCTCTGAGTCCTACATTGTTCTCCACCAACCTCCAGGAGGGTCTTAAGACCAGACCCAGCCAGCTGTCTTGAGTCTATATCGAGTGAGATTGTTCCAGGTTTGCCTTGTTTTTTGAACAAGAAACATTCCTATGCCTCACTCATTGAGCAGTGCTTAGAAATAGGATCCAAACCCATTAGAGAATTCACTGCTTCATCTTTCGAACCTTTTGTAAATCTGCCTTCTCGTGTATCAACTCTAGGGAGAAACGGTGCTAATTAGGACAGGGATTGGACTACTGTCTCTCTAGACTACTATAAAATGGACTTTATTCATTGACAACGCAGGGGCTCAGCAGTTTGATATCCCTACCAAACAGCCCAGTCAGTGCATTTCCTCCCAAAGCAATCGTGTGGTTGCTGGACTATGACATTTTAAAAGCAGCTATTCATTTCTTTTTATTAATAGGTCGAAACAGCTTTAGTTGAATGGAGAAGCAGTGTGGCTTAGGAGAAGGAGAAGGAGCATGGGCCTCAGAGTTTGAGGACATGGGATCTAATCCCGGCTCCACCAGGTAGCTGCTGTGTGACCTTGGACAAGTCACAACTTCTAGATGCCTCCTTTTCTTCAACTGCAAAATGGGGATTCAATCTATTCAATACCCGTTCTCCCTCCCATTTACGCTGTGAGTCCCGTGTGGGACATGATTATCTTGTTCCTACCTCAGCACTTAGTACAGTGCTTGGCACACAGTAAGCGCTTCACAAATAGTGCAATTTTTATTATTTCAGGGGCACTTTAAAATCCAAACACTCAAAATTTAGTTGCCATTAAGATTGTAATCTTGGGGATCGTAGTAGAGGGTTTGGTTTGGGGGCTGGTCAGGCAGTGCACTCTACCAAGGGAAAGGATTTCAATTTTAAATGGAAGGGTGTTAATTTTCCATTTATTTTTAGGGTTTCTCCAAACACTCCTGTGTTGACCTAGGTGAAGTAGTATCAAAATTAAATTACTCTTTGGATTTTTACTGCTCCAATCCAAGAAAATGTATCTGCTGCCCTCTCAACCACATTCTGGCTCTGGCCTGAAATGCCCTCCCTCTTCATATCCCCCAGGACGATCACTCTCCCAACCTTCAAAGCTTTACAAGCATACCTCCTCCAAGAGGCCCTCCATGATTAAGTCCTCATTTCCTCTTCTTCCACTCATTTCTTTATCACCCTTGTACTTGGATTTGCACCCTTTATTCACTCTTTCCTCGACCCCACAGCACTTATGTATCCGTAATTCATTTATTAATCAATCAGTTGTCCATCCAAATTTCCTCTCCAAATTGCTATCACGTTGATCCAAACACTATCCTATCCCCCCTTGATTACTGCTTCGACCTCTTTGCTGACCTCCCTGCCTCCTGTCTCTCCCCACTTCAGTACAGACTTCATTCTGCTGCCGAAACCATTCAGTCCATGTTCCCCCACTCCTCAAGAACCTCCAGTGGTCACCCATCCGCCTCCTCAACAAACAGAAACTCCTTACCACAGACTTTAAAGCACCCAATCACCTTTCCCCCTCCTATCTCACTACCTTGATTTCCTACTACCACCCAGGCCACACTAACACCAACCTACTTACGGTATCTCAATTTCATCTATCTCACCAGGGACCCCTCACCCCTTTTCTCCTCTGGCCTGGAACACTTGTCCTCTAATATAAAAGACTATAACTCTTCCCACCTTCAAAGCCTTGTTAAAGGCACATCTCCTCCAAGAGGCCTTCCCCAACTAAGCCCTTGTGTCCTCTTCTCCCACCCACTTCTTTGTTGCCCTTGCACTTGGATTAGCATCCTTTATTCACCCCTCCCTCAGCCCCACAGCACTTATGTACATATCCAAAATTTATTTATTTATATTAATGTCTGTCTCCCACTATAGACTCTAAGCTTGTTGTGGGCAGGGAATATGTCTACCAACTCTGTTATATTGCATTCTCCCACGTGCTGAGTATAGTGCTCTGCACACAGTAAGCACTCAATAAATTCAATTGATTGATTGCTAGTCCTACTTTTAAATTAGGAAAAAATAAACACTATAAAGAGTTAACTATTTGCACAGGAAAATAGACATAACAAATTCAAGGACATTTTATATTTTACCATCTGACATTGATTCAGAAACTCTTTCCACACAAAAATGGACTCTGCAATAATGTCTGTAATTTCTTTTAGTGCCTACTTCACTGGCTATATTATCAGCTCCTTGAAGGCAGGGTCAAGTCTACTTACGTTATTGTACCTTCCCAAAAGTTTAGCTCAGTGCTCAGTATACAATATATGCTTAATAAAAACCACTGAGTGACAAAGCACAGTATTTTGAAAATTCCAGAAAATGAGTTTAACACTTAGAATTTAGTAGTACTTGTGTAAATTCCTCACTGGTTTCCATTTACAAAACACTTTTCCTAGTAAGCTCTCTAAGAATTTCAGGAGTGTTATCCTCTCACTCTTCCCCAGTAACCCTGAGAGAGAGAAATACATTTCTAGTAAACGAAATGGGATAAAAAGTGATTAAATTTGGTGGCAAAATGGATTCTTGCCAAAGAATTTTAATCCAACTAACCAAATGAAATCAGTCTTGAACCCGTAAGAGGTCTTGATTTTGTGGACTATAAAAATAAGTTGCTAAGGGAAAATATCAAGAACCTTGTCCCTGCTGGGTCTGAAACGTCAAACCTTAAAAATAATCAAGGTTAAATAAAATTTACTTTTCAGTGCCACATGGCCAACAGCTCTGGGGCACCTTAATGGAATTAAATAAAGAAAATTACAGAACCAAGAAGTTCCGCAGGTTGCAAATTAAAGCCAAAAAATCCCCAGAGGTAAAATTAATCAAAGAACCTGCCATACCTACCTCTCAGCCATAAGGTAGAATGACAGAGATAATGAAAGCCACCCATAGTTTTCATTCTTTAGAGAAATGCCTCTGCTTCACAATCACCGTCAATGTACACATCCTTAGCAATTCTTAAAGCCATACATTTTCCTAAAAATTTAAAAATGGGTTGGTCAAGTAAATTGGTAGGGGGTGGGGGGGGGCAACCAATTTTGCGGGGTAGTAAAAGCTGCATGTCAGTCTGTCAGGAAGGCAGACAGGTGGCAGGACAAGTGGATCAATATTCCAAAAAGCTACACTTGTCCACCTTTACCAATTTATTCATCTATATGCTTACTACACGTATTAAGTACCCCCTTGGGCCAAGCACTGCATTACATGCAGGGAAAATGGACCCAGATAATAATTCAGAAAGGGTCCCTGACCCTCAGGGTCTTTCAGTTAAGAGGGGGTGTAGAACTCAGAGAAAAACGAATAAGGAGATACCTAGCATAATAATTAACATAAAAATGTGGGCAGGGAACATGTCTACCAATTCTGTTATACTATACTCTCCCAAGTGCTTAGTACAGTGCTCTACACATAGTAAGCACTCAATAAATACCATTGATTGATTGATTGAACCATGTATTAACATCAATAGCAGTGAGTCACAGAACATGAGACTGACCCCAGGCTACATTATGGGAGTCTTTGGAAAACAAAGACCATATTTCCACATCATTGGGGTACTGTTGAGTAAATGACTACTTCACAGGATCCTGGATGCTTACTGCAGCTTTCCAAAGAACCTGACTGACCCCCTAGGAAAGGCTTAGGGTCTGAAAGGAATGGCACTTGAAGGAACACAGGGGTTGCTTTGCTCTTTTGCTAAATTTGTTTTTTTAAAAAAAGCATTTGCCCATCAATGCTTACCCAAAATACAGGGCTTTGAAAAATGATAATGCTAACTTGAAGATCAGAGTTAAACAAATACAGAATATATACTTTGTACATCCTTAAAGATGGGGAATCCAGTAAAGCATCAACAGTGGAAATCCAATGATGAGTTTACTTGTCTTGTGCTGTCGAGTCATCTCAGACCCAACGCGACGCTATGGACACATCTCTCCCAGAGCGCCCCATCTCCACCTGCAATCATTCTGGTAGTGGATCAAATAGAGTTTTCTCAGTAAAATATGGAAGTGGTTTACCATTGTCATCTTCAGTGCAGTAAACTTCAATCTCCGCCCTCGGCTCTCTCTGATGCTGCTGCTGCCCAGTACAGGTGAGTTTTGATTTGTAGCATATTGCCTTCCACTCTCTAACCACTGCCCAAGCTAGGAATGGAATGGAATGGAATGAGTATGCCTCTGCTTGAGTCTCCCCCGCATAGTCGAGACTGGTAGAGTACTGAAAACTCTCCAAGTGCAATCCTGAAAGGGGGAATGGTGAGCTAGTCTAGAGGAAAGAGCATGGGGCTGGGAGTCAGAGGCTCTGGGTTCTAATCCCACTCTGCCACTTATCTGCTGTGTGACCTTGAGCAAGTCACTTCAATGACCTCAGTTTCCTCATCTGTAAAATGGGGATTAACTACTATTCCCTCCTAGATTGTAAACCCATGCAGGACAGGGACTATGCCCAATCTGATTATCTTGCATACATCCCAGGCTTAGAGCAGTGCTTTGCACATAGTAAGCGCTTACCAGGTACCATAATTATTATTATTGGGCTGCAAGCAATAGAACTCCTGACGCTGACCTGGAGCAGACCATCTCTTTATTGCAGTTTTGATTTCTAAAGTTAACATCCCAGAATGGATTGGCAGCTCAAGTGCACTTCTTTTAACTGCTGCGAGGGCAGGATCTCAAAGAACTTCAGATTATCTTCTCTGGGGGGCACAGAGAGAGTAAGGTGACAGATAAACTCTCAGTTATCTCTGGGAGGAAGTAAGGAACCCAACCCTTTTGTTTTACTCTCAAAACCCTGGCTACTCCTGCAAGCAACCCTTTAGGTTGCTCTACAAAGTAGAAAACCCTCTTGGGAAGTACCAGAGCCTCCGGCCCACAAATCTTAGAGCAAAGGCAGCTGTGTCATTAGTACTTAGATGGGCAGCTGATGGTAACAAAACATTCAAATAGAATCCAGATTAGCCAAGCAGGAGAGCTAAGGCCAACTCCTACAGACAGAAGTCCAGGACTGGCTCCCAGAACCAAAGCAGTGGCCAGCTTCCACTCCCAGTATGGTCATTTCCCCTGTCTTTTACTCATTTACTCATGATGTCCCAACTCAAACTCGTGTCATCCTTGATAATGCCATCCCTTCCCCTCTTGGAAGCCTGACCCTCTCAGCCTGACAATAATAATAATGATGGCATTTGTTAAGGGCTTGCTATGTGTCAAGTAGATTCATTCGTTTGTTCAATCAAATTTATTGAGCACCAACTGTGTGCAGAGCACTGTATTAAGCACTTGGGAAATACAAGAAGAAATAGTGACATTCCCTGCCGACAACAAGCTTAGAGTCTAGAGCGGGGGAGAATTCAAGCTAATCAGCTTGGACACAGTCCTTTCCTCACATGGGGCTCGCAGTCTTAATCCCCCTTTTATAAATGAGGTAACTGAGGCACAGAGAAGTTTAGCAACTTGCCCAAATGACCTGCCCAAGGTCACACAGCAGACAAGTGACGGAGCCGGTATTAGAAGCCAGGCCCTTCTGATTCCCAGGCCCTTGCTATGTTCACTAGTCCATGCTGCTTCAAGACCAAGAGACAGTAATAGCTTGCCTGTTTGGCCATGTGGAGAAGTCCAGGGCAATGTGAAACAAAGGGTTATCTGGTCACACTGATCCCAGGCTGGGACAAGGAAGGAACAAAGTGAATTGGGGAGGAAGAGGAATCTAGTTTTCCAGTCTCTGTGAACCTGAGATTAAAGTCACAGAAGCCAATGGCAAATTAAGTTCCTGAACGTATAACATTATTTCACATAGATGTTTTTGTGGACGTAAAGTCAGCCCTGTGATATAGCCTGAAGTAGCTCAGGAAAACACTACTTGTGTAGTCTCTTTGAGCCAGGGAGGCATTAAATTTACCAGACAGGCCCAGTAATAGAACAAATTCAGCCACGTGATAACACAGTACTTTAGCCAAATGGCCTGTATTTCAACATATTAATATCAAGAAGCAAAGAATAATATTTATCCTTATGGGTAAGTAATGTTTCAAAATGCTTCAGTGCCTCCTATCTAAAGCTTCTGTTATGAAGCTAATCTTCTATATGATTAATCATCAGGTAAGTCTTTGATTGCTGCTGTATCTCAGCAGCCTTTTCTGTGTAGATTTTGGCAGGTCTTTCATAGTCCCGTTCAGTTTTTTTTTACTATGAAGGAGCTTCAAAAGGATTATTTGATGAAGCTTCCCCAGCTGAAACACATTTATATTTCACTCTTTAATTTGGATTCCAAAATTCACCATGCAGGAGCCTAATTGTATGTTCTGTTCAGCTTCTAGCCAACTAATAACACACAGTAAAAAGCAAAGTAATAATAATAGTTGGCCCAAAATCAGCATCCTGTCCAGAAAACACTAGGCTTTTCTAGGATCTTGGTGGCCTCTATCCCAAGTAAATCAAGCAAATGAAATGAGTTAACTCCAATGCTCATAATCTCCACCAATCCTTTGGCCACTGGGGATCAATCATTTGTGATCATTCATCTGTTGCCCAACAGCTATCAGTGGTACATGTTACGTCTCAAGGTATCAAATACAGCAATAGTCAAGGAAAATGTGAAATGGGTGTATTAATTGTGGGGAAGCTAGTTCATTTAGTTAAGTTCCTGCCCCTATGAACACATTCATTTATTCATTCAATAGTATTTATTGTGTGATGTTTGGATATAATTAATTAATTGCATTTGTTAAGTGCTTACTATATGTCCAGGACTGCTCCAAGCCCTGGAGTAAATATAAGGTAATCATGTCAGACACAGTCCTTGTTCCCACATGAGACTCAGAGTCTAAACAGGAGGGAGAACTGGGATTGAATCGCCATTTTACAGATGAGGAAACTGAAACACAGAGAAGCTAAGTGACTTGCCCAAGGTCACACAGCAGGCAAGTAACAGAGCCAGATTTAAAACCCAGATCCTCTGAATCCCAGGCCTGTGCTTTTTCCACTAGGTCACACTGCTCCTCTGAACAGGGAAACGCAGTAAACCCTTGCCATCTGGGCAAGCATGAGGAGGGTGAGGAGGCAGTGTGGACTCCCCCAATGGTCCTGGGAATTATATGCCAAGGGCTAAATATACTTCAAAGCCAAATGAGGAATTTCACACATTTTCAGCTCTGCCCAGAGGCCTTGTTCCTCATAGATCTGGATGCAAGATGAATAGGGACCAAAGGCATAAAGGGGGCATCCCCAAAGCAAAAGGAGATCCCTGAATGTCAGACCCTGAGTACAGATGCATTTTTTCACCTCTCTGCCCATCTTTATTAGCAGGAAGGGGATAAGCACAAGATAAGACAATACTTAGTCAAGAGCAAAGGGAGAGGCACAGGTGAGTAAACAACTAGAATGGGAAAAGTTCAATGGAAGGAAGGGGGTTTAAAATTTCTGCTGCACTTCAACCACCACCAAAAACTGTTCAGAGTCTCTTAACTCCCCTAAGTGCTTAATTAATACAGTCTTCTGAACATAGTAAGGGCTCAATAAATACCACTGATTGACTTATTGGAAAATCGATTTTTCTACTCCCTCTCCTACCTCCTTACCCACCGAGTCTAATAGCCTAAACAGGCCCTGAAATAAAGAATACCGAGACCATTTATGTGGGGAAAAGAAACAAAATCGGAGTAGTTAGTATATATGAGTCCAGCTAAGTGATCCCTGTCAGGATGAAAGATCTCTTATGCACTTACTGCCTTTCACGTCGCCTCCCCCTTTCATCCTATGCAGTAGGTGCATAAGAGATCTTTCATGATGTTCCTGTATGTTACCCAGTGTTAAAGGAATAAGGATTCAGGCAGGCATCTGGGCTTGGGTTGCGTCTAAAACAATAACAGCAGGTCAGGTACGGAGCCCGAGAGAAAGGGAAAGTTGTAACAGTTCAAGGACTAGAAGACTAAGATAGTGAATTATTTCACATCCACTCATACTACACAGAGTAAGCTGTGCTGTGAGTTTCTCATATGCGAAAAATGAACTACACCGTTCAGCTGTAAATATCAGTGGCCCCTCTTAGGTCAGGCAAAAGAACCACAAAACATAACCAGCAGAAGATCATTCCAACAGCATCATGTTGTAACAAATGGCCATGCATAATTTGAAATGGGCCACCTTATTCCACAGGAAAGCTTATGTAATTCCACAACAGAGTACAATATCACAGTGACACACCACTAGTCACTGACGTAACTAACACTTTGCAGAAGAAAATAAACAGAAAAGCCATTTTCCAGTGCATTTTTAATTAAAATTTGTTGTAAGAAGAGTACTCATAACATACCATATTTTGATGGAAATATGTTAACTTTATCCTACAAATGGAGTTTTCACAGTTAGGAGATTTACACTTCAAACATTTATGAAAAATAAAATATATAATATTTAGCTTTATAAATTTGTTTCATTATTTTTTTTAATAAAGCATAAACTCTGGTAGTCTGCGATCACGAACCAAATAGTAACCAAATGACAACTGACTCTGAAAAAGTCCCGGAGAAAACAAAATATTTTATTGTCGGATGCTTTCACAAATCAACAGGAATTTAAAACCAGTTCACCTCTCAGAGTTAGGGAACTCTCATAACCCAAGAGGTTTTTTTGGTGTGGTTTTTTTTTGGATGGATTCATGTTTTCAGTTGAAAAAAAAGTATCCATTTGTTGTAAGCTGAAACTGAACTTTGGCACTTGCTCAAGAAAGGCCTTTTGAAACAAAACAAGATGATGGTTCACTTGGAAAGATTTTGTAGGGATAACAGACCACAGTGTCAGGAGGGATTGGAAAGCAGGGAAAGCCTGAGAACTACACATCTTTATTTGCAGGGAATCTTAGGTTATTGTTCCCAACACTGCTGATCAGTGTGGTACTTACTGAGCGCTTACTGTGTGCAGGGCGCTGAACTAAGTGCTTCGGAGAGTACAGTGTTACAGAGTTGGTAAAAACATTCCCTGCCCTCAAGGAGCTGAAAGCCCCCGCTAAATCCAGACTCCCCATAATCTCTGAATAAAACAGAACAGGTCAGATTCTGATTGCCTTCATTAGGTTATCAGGGCAGCGCCAACTAACAAATATAAATGATAAGTAGCACTCTTGATGCTGATTAAAGGTCTTTCATGGCAAAGACTGGGAGATACCACAGATTCACACAGACATTAAAATATAGTCACTACAGCAGAGTGATTCAATATTTGTTTTAAAAGGGATATAAAAGTATTGCACACACCACATGAAGGAGTCAGAAAAAAATAGCTTTACTAGCATTTACATTTGGTCTTAAAAACCTCTGATGTGCTTAATAACTGTTTGCTCTGCACACTACCAGGAAATGGGTCATCTTGCCACTCGTGGCCAAAATGTTTGCACAAGACATTTTTCCCCAGAAGAACTACAGTACCAAGAAGTGCTTGTTTTTTGGATGAATCCAGTAAAGCAGATGAAAAAGTTTCTACTATGGCCTTAGAGGTATTTCTTTTACCTTCACCATCCATGCCAATGACTATGAACTTGATTTACACTCAACACATTTTGTGCAGTTAACTATAAATTCCTCTGGGGAAACAAATCCCATCCATGCTCTAGAGAGATTGTCTTGATCAACCTGAACATTTAGATGGAGGGGAACCATAGCTATAGATCAAGCAGACGCTCTTCACAAGTCTCCACCGGCCATTTGGTCGCGCCTCCAAACACGTCCACGTTGTTATCCACCCAGGGGATGATGTTGCCAGCCATGTTGGTGGAACAATTAGCAATATTCATGATCTCTTCAGCTCTCAATACCCTGTCCCATATATTGAATTGGCTCAACTCCCCAACAAAAGCTTGAGTAGCATCAAATCTTCCACCCACCGTATCCTTGGGGGAGGTAAAAAAAAAAAAGAAAAACAAAATTATGATCGAAGATATACTCAGTTAGTAAACATTTTATGGGTCAAAATTTTCCAGGATGTAACTGTACCCAGTTCTACTAAGTGGGGTTTGCATGTACTTACAAAATCCTGTGCTAAGGAAAATATATGTTGTAACCTATCAGTCAGTAAGTAGTATTTAGTGAATGCTTACTCTGTGCACTGCACTAAATGCTTGGGAGAAGACAGTAAGAGTTGGTAGACATGGTCCCTGCCTTTGAGTGCATGCGGGAGCACAAGTCATTTCTTCCGCCACCTCGGCACCGTATCCAAACAGGCTCACACTGCCAGACCAACTTTCCCTAACTCCCTAGCAACATTCTAGGCCAAATGTTTTGTGGTAACATGCGTTACTTCAAAACTGAGTGGGAAACAGCATAGCCTAATGGAAAGAGCCCTGGCCTCAGAGTCAGAGGACCTGGGTTCTAAATCCAGTTCTGCCACTTACCTGCTGTATGACCTTGAGCAAGTCACTTAACTTCTCTGGACCTCAGTTTCCTCATCTGCAAAATGGAAATTCAATATCTGTTCTCCCTCCTACTTAGACTGAGTCCCATGTGGCAACTGATTATCTTGTATCTACCCCAGTGATTAGTACAGTGCTTGGCATTTAGTAAGAGCTTAAGAAATATTATCATTATTGTTAATTATTATTATTATTAATGTTACATCTCCTGTCCAAAATTGCATTAATTCTTCCAGACCATTAGGTGGCATTTGGTTAAATTTCTGCATTAGGCCACTGGAACTTATTCTGGAAGGAACTTACACCCAGCAATGGTGGAATAGCCATGTGTGATTCTATGGGTGTATGCAGGTTTGTAGTGTAATGTAATGATGTCATATGGAACATTTTGGGGAAATCCTTAGAACTTTGATCGTGTTCCTGGGATGGAGAGCAAAGGTACTCCTGGCCCTCCCATTACTTCAGAGACATCACGTTGCCCTCCAGGTCCCTGAGATCACAGGTGCCAATTCCAACCCACAGAACTCGGTGACAGGAGCTGAGGCGGAAGGAGGCTGGGCACTTAAAATAAAAATTCCAATCACAGAGATTCCACGGTCCTGTATCTGTACCGGCAGGGTGCTAACTGGATGAAAATTGGACTGTCCAGACACCCTAAGGGAGATTCTGGATCAACAGAGTTTGTTTTAAGTCTCTAAACCAAGAGCATCAGGCGACTGTATTTTGTTTACATTTTACACAATGGACTAAAATTCCAAATCTTTAAAAAAAAAAGAAAGAAAGTCTGGAGGAAGAATGCTATTATTTGGGGTGATGTAAAAGATCAAACCCAAAGGAGCAGATGTGATCGTAACGATGAAACAAGAAAATGCCATTAAATTGGCCCTATGGTAGAAGATGGATGTTATCTAAATATTTTAATGGTGAAATATAAAATGCATGAGTGGAAAACTACTTCTGAGGAAGCTTTTACTACTGCCCTGAAAGATCATCTAGCTCTTCTCATTCTAAATAGCCATAAACCAAAAAGACAAACACACAAGGCATCTGATGTAAGTGCTAATGGCTATGAAAAAGTCTCCAAGTTCACAGAGATATCCTAATGTTTACATATTATAAATTATTTATTTATATTGATGTCTGTGTCCCCCTCTGGTCTGTTCCCTCCTCATTTTGGGTGGGGAGCGTGTCTGCTAACTCTTGTATTATACTCTCCCAAGTGCTTAATACAGTGCTCTGCACACAGTGCTCAATAAATACCACTGATGATGATGACTCACACATACGTGCATTGTCTCTTCATTACTTATCAAAATTCCCACTCAGTAGGGGCTCCTCTCCAAGTCCAGGTCAACCCAGCAAGGGGACGTAGAAAAATGGGCAATTCTCCAGAGAATTTGGACAGTGTGAAGATCAACTCAGACTCTGGCCAAAGAAGCCACTTTTCCTTCACTTATCTGAATAATTGAGGCAAAATCTGGGTACTGGGGGAGAGAAAGGAGTGGTTGGAACGACGTGGGTTATTGCACCAGTATTACAGAGACTGATTTACATGTGAAGTAAGACAGGTTGCAGGTTGATTCGCAAAATGGAAAAGTGCCCTGCTGAACCTGGATTGGAGCTATCAGACCTACATGATATATGCTCTCACCCCAAATTGCAGCCAACCTCGCATAAGAAAAATATGTGTGGACCCTAGTGAAGTAACTGCTAAGGGGTTTATGGAGTGATACACACCAAATAGAGGCCAGAAGGACTTTGAAATTTGGATTTATCAATTCTCTTGGCAACTTTCAACTCTTTCCAGCATCATCTGGCTCCCAGTCCTGTCCCTAGCCCAGTAGAAGGGATGGACCTGTCTAGTCTGGCTGGTGTCGGGAGGGCCAGAGTGGGGCCGAAACTGGGGGAACTCCAGGGCCAGCAGAAAAACTGGAGCCTCTTCTGCCATTGTCAGCGCTGCTGGTACTGCTCTGCCACCCCAGGACTATGGCTGCTCCCCTTTTCTGAACACTTTGTACAACAAAGGTGTGTTTCCCGTAGAGGTGATTTTCACTGTGGCCACATAATGATTTGTTAAGTGCTTACTCTG
Source organism: Ornithorhynchus anatinus (assembly GCF_004115215.2). Lineage (NCBI taxonomy): Eukaryota > Metazoa > Chordata > Mammalia > Monotremata > Ornithorhynchidae > Ornithorhynchus > Ornithorhynchus anatinus. Next base: position 44,499,599 of record NC_041729.1, read on the forward strand.
TGCCAGGCACTTGACTAAGGTGGATACAAGCAAATCGAGTTGAACCCGGTCCCTGTCCCATGTGGGGCTTGCAGTCTCAATCCCCATTTTACAGATGAGGTAACTGAGGCACGGAGAATTGAAGTGACTTGCCCAAGGTCACACAGCAGACACATGCTGGAGCTGGGAATAAAACCCGTGACCTTCCGACTCCAGGCCCATGCTCTATCCACCACACCATGCTGCTTCCTAAAGCATTGGTGCCAGCAACAGAACAGCCATGACAGCAACAATAGTGATCAAGGAGGAGGGAGAGGAAGAAAAGGAGGACTAGGGCAGCAGGAGCTTTAGGGGCATAGCAAGGGAGAAGAGGGCAATGTGGAACCCATTCTCAAAGAGAAGTAGCTGTGATGAAAAGAAGCATCCACTACATAGTGGATTAGGTCAGGCTGGACCCTGATCGGAGAAGTCTCCAGGCCAGGAGTGAAGGTGAGATGGCATTTAATGAATGGGCCAGGGAGTCAGGGCAACAGGTAGAGTGACTTCACAGGCCAAGGTAGAGATGTCTTGTGGGAGAGGCAGAGAGAGGTGATGAGCAAGAAACCGAGAAAGATAAATTCAGTGACACGGGAGCTAAGCAGAATGATGGAGGAGACAGAGAGAAAGGGAGATGTTCAGAGAAAGAGTGGTGGTCTTTGAGGTGGTGGAGAAGGAGCAATAATGGGACAAATTCATCCAGGGGCCCCAGGAAATTGGGAGACCACCAAGGTTTAGATACCTTCTTCTTTACAAATAAGGCAAAGCCAAACTTTAGGGGGGTTAGAGTAACCATTTAGATTCTCTAGGTCCTTCAGGTACTTTCGATCCTTGGGATTCGATTGTAAGGTTCTTGAGAGTATGAATTAGTTCTACCAACTCTTGAATTGTACTTTCCCAAGCATTTAGTACAGTACTCTGCAACCAGTAAGTGCTCAATGAATACTCCTGCATGAGTGATTTAAACAGATATGCTTTCTACATTCTGCATTAATGTATGTTTTGTCAGGTGCCAACTTCTTTATGCTGTTTGTGAGATTTGTTTGGCCTGAGCTGTTGGAATCTAAAAGATACTTAAGAACAAGAGCTATAATTATACTTCATGTTCTGTTAAATCTTAAAACCCATTATTTAGTACGCAAATGTTCCTATATTGATATCACCATTTGGAGTGAAGCTCCCACGCAAGTTTACCCCTGCACAAAAAAAGAAAAGTTGGCATCTCTGCATACACGCAGGTGCTGCAGCTTACTAAATTCTCTAGACTCCAGGATTTGTGGTGATTCGAGGGGGCACAGTATATTATATATCCCCAGGCTTTAAAGTGTCAAGGCATAGTCAAAGCCCTCCTCTGTGACAGAGCTTTTAATTAATGGCTTTCATTACATCATGCAGAAAGAGCTTTGGACCCATGCAAAGTTTTTAATTATTCAGCAACAATAACAGCAAAATTCAAGGCCCACTTATTCACATCTTTTGAATTAAAAGGTATAAGTCTTGCAGCTAGAGTCACTCAGTGACACAGCAACATCATTTATGAAAGAGCAGTGGAAGCTGCTAAGTACCATCCCTTCAGGTAGCTTTTCCCCTTAAAATGGCTAATGTTAGTGATTTCTCAAGGTTTTACATTCTTCCTCCCTCCCCTGCCTAGAGTCTAGTTGACAACCAAACTCGAACAAAAATCCCTCTATCAGGCACCCCTCAACCCTGGGGTCAGAAGACTAGTTTCTACAGATGGCCACAGATCTGGAATAACTTGAAAAACTAACAGGAGCCAGGTCCCACTGGTAGAAATGCCAACAACAACAACAACAACAAAAATGCCACTAATCTACCTATCTGGCATCAGCTGGAACTTAATTGGAAATTTCATTCCTCTCATGAGTGGATTTTCTCATTACACTATCTACCTAACCTGTGTCCTCTAGAATACAGCACATTTAATGAGATTCTTATTTCATGTTAGATCACCCTTGAGCCTTGTTCCTCAAAGATTAACACAGAGTAAATAATGGCCTACCATAATAATCCCTGAAATATTACTGGACAACTGTTTCATCATGAAATAAATGCTTTTTATCTAATAATTTAAATTGGCTTCTGATCCCCCATCCCTGAAGAAATCAGTGTTCCAGGCCTCACTTACCTGTTCCTGACCAAGAATTAAAATGCCACCTGGTTTGATTGGGTGCCAAGGAGCAAGGTTTTCCCCAGTGCCCAGTTTCTCGCCATCCTGAAAAGCCTCCCACATGCCATCCCTAGTTGTCCAGGTGATGCAGATATGATGCCACTTCCCATCACTAACAAACAGAGGGAGCTGGGCGACCTGCATTTGGAAAAAAATATCGGTTTTAAAAGAGAGCTAAAGAATCAGTGACAGAGCCTTAAAAATACCACCGGTAGATTCTGCAAAGGGAAAATTTATTTTTTGCAAGGATTTTTCCAGGGGAGACAAATTTTTTTTTAACTCAAATCTGCATAACCCTAACCTCTATTAATAATGATTATGGTATTTGTTAAGTGCTTACTGAGTGCCAGGCACTGTATTAAGCATTGGGGTGGATATGAGCAAATTGGGTTGGACACCAAAGATGAGCAAGGATCATCCAGATAGGATGATCATACAGACAGGATTAAGACTTTTACTGATAAATATCACCAGTCTTTTCTCCAATCTCACCCTGGAGAATCCTGACATTTGTACCCCAACCTGCTCAACCAAAGGCATTTCTGGATTTTCCATTTGTATTTAACCCTGTACCCACTGTCTCCTCAGATGCTCTGAGGAAAAAAAAAGAAAAAAGCCCTATCAAATGCTACTTAGGAAAAATGCTCCATGAAGAAGGAAAACCAGGTTACAGAGATGTTTTATTACAACCTTGTTATATACGGTAACTGCCTACCCTTGACTAATTTAGCAAGGGATGACTAACCCCAAGAAAGAGGTAGAGAACAAGATTTTTGTGGGGGGGTGGTAGTATCCAAGCACCTAATATTCAGGTCAGGTGCAAATACCATCCATGAATGATCAACTGAAGAACAAATATAGACTGTAGCAGAAAGAGTTGGAAAGAGTAGATAAGATTCTGCATTCCTGTACACCAGCTGTCAACCAGGCAGGCTCTGGGCCACTTAAGGTGTGGGTAATTAGGACTAACTCAATCTTAAGCTTTTCATTACTTTATTAGTTAAGAAGGAGCATGACCTACTGGAATGAGCAGGGTCCTAGGAGGCAGGAGACCTGGGTTAAAATTCCAGCTCTGCCACTTGCCTGCTGGGTGACCTTGGGAAAATTATTTAACTTTTCTGTGCCTCAGCTTTCCCATCTGTAAAATGGGGATCTAATACCTGTTCTCTTTCCACCTTAGACTGTTGAGCCCCTTGTGGGACAGGGACTGTGCCTTGTATCTCCTCCAGCGCATAGTACAAGGCTTGGTACATAGTAAGCATTTAACAACACAATTACTACTATTCCATGTGAATTATGGGGTAAAAAAAAATTCACTAGCTCAAGATGAAACCAAATGAACTTTGGTTTCTTCTTGAACAGACAACCAGCGTCTATCTCTTAGGTCTCCAGACTATAACTTGTTCAGGAGGAAAGAAAGTGAAGAGAAAATAAAGGGAAGAGCTTAATCATGGATGTAATTTTTCTTCATAAGCTGTTTGACACAGATCCAGTTATTGATTTTTAGCTAAAAACTAGACCCAGATCACTTTTCTCTTTCATCGGGGATACAGAGAAACATTGCAGACAAGTAAAAGGAAGGAAACATCTTTCAGAGGAAAGAGGAAGGTATACTCCAATAGGAAACACATCGACACCTCTGTAGCCCTGCAGAACCATTTCCCTGGGCAGGAACTGACCCCAGAGGAGCCCACTGTGGTTAGAAAGTCTTTTACAGGAAAATCATTTAGAGAGGTTCCGGAGGTTTTCTTTTAAAAATCCTCTTAATGCACAGCCCTAAACTTTTGAAACTGCTTTTTATATTCTACTCAATGGCTTGAATTGCCAGCCTGCCTGGAATGTTTAGGCAAACCTCGGTTCTTTTATGCTTCAAAACAATAATTCAGCCTAGGGAAGGGGCAGAGGATGAATAGCAAAAGCCCTTCTTCTTGTGCAGGCAATTAGTATAATGGATTAACAGGTCTTCAAACACCAGGGGGGAGCAATTTGATCCTCTATAAGTAAAAAAAGGAAGAAAATTCAAGCCTTAAAACACATTAGCAAGGGAATCTTTGTAAGAGATCTTAACAAGCTATACAATTGGGGAGCCACCTGAATGCTACAGCATGCTTCTTAGCAACACTGTAGATACTCTCCGGAGAATTAATTGTTTTCAAGAGGACAAGAAAAACAAGTCCTGGGACTTACTGTGAATTTGCATATACATAGGTTCTGTGCTTTTTTCTTTTTTTTTTTAACATTCAGGTCAGTATCCTACAAAAGAGTGAATGCAACAGGGAGAAATGCTACCATTTCCAAACCAAAAGGGGAGAATATATCTGATCAGATAAAATCAAAGGCTAACACTTCCTCTAGATTGTACACTTGCTGTGGGCAGGGTATGCATCTACCAATTGTTACGTTGTACTCTCCCAAACGCTTAGTACAATGCCCTGCACACACTAAGTGCTCACTAAAAATGATTGACCTAACACTTCAGTTCTTGAAAGGAAGCAATGATTTACTTTTCTAGTCTTTGACTATCCTTTTAGTCTTTAAATGGATCCCAGGTCAAAGGAACTCAGGGAAATTTGAGGTAGACAGCCGTTATCTTTCCTTGTCCCCTAAGGAGTCACCTTACAAGACACCCATTCTGATAAGAAATCAACCCTGAAATTAAAAAAAATGAAAGAATTTGGGGGGCAAAGCCTATCGAGACCTCAGTCGAATCAATCAAGGGTATTCACTGAGCACTTATGGGGTGCAGAACAATGTATTAAGGACTTGCAATTTATTCTAGGGGAAAAGCAAATAACACCAATTTCATTTATTCTTCTTGCCGTTGCATTTCTAGGAGGGTGAGTGGACTGGTACAGAAAATTGTGAGAGGTGCTTCCATCTTCTGAATTTCATCTGCTGCACTAATGGAAAATGCACTCCCAGAGCTGACTGCCAGGGAGGGTTTCCTTTGTGAAAATGTAGGGCTATTTACAGGTGTCCTCTGAATTTTCCTCTTTAAGCACATTTCCATGCTTATGCTTCTACAATGCCCTATAAACCCAAGTTAACATACTTACCTTATCATTAATGAGTAATTCTATTGGATTGTTTCCCCATTCGATTAGCACAAGTTAACATACTTACCTTATCATTAATGAGTAATTCTATTGGATTGTTTCCCCATTCGATTAGCACAATCTCATTGGCCTGTCCAGGAACAGCATAGGAGAAAGGTGTTCCGATGCCAGGAGAGGCACTAGACTTCAGCCACAAGCACACCGTGAAGGCATAGAGCTCGGGGAGAGTCTTCTTGATCTTCCCATATAAATAATTTGTTCGGAGAGGAAGGGATACTTTGAATTCATCAGGTGACTTAAATGCACTGTTACCTAGAGTGGCAGGGAAAAGAACACATCTTTAGGAGTAAAAGGCATTGATGGAGCACGTCCACTTGATTTTGATGTGCTGTACTAAGTGCTTGAAAAACAACAACAGAAATATGAGATATAATCCCTCCCCAAAGAGCTTACACTCTATGTGGGGGAAGAGGGGATAGATGTGAAAATATTTACAAATAAGGTAATGGAAATAAATACATTAAATTTACAGTTGATTATACATATAAACCTAACTCCTGCAAGAGCACAACCAAATAGGTAAGTGTTACAGGTGGCTGATGGGTGGGTGTGCCTTGGGATGTTGACAGTTCATCAGGAAAGGCTTGTTGGAGGAGGTGGGACAGCTCTGAAGGTACTGAGAGCTGTGATTTTGGCAGATTACAGTGAGGAGGGAATTCCAGGCTGGTGAAAAAGCATGAGTGAAGGAATGGAGGCGGGAGAGGTTGACGGTGAGTTTACAGCTGGTAGAACAGCTTGGGAGGCACCAAGAGAGCAGTCTGAAGAGTAACAGGTGAACAGGGCTGATATAGTCATTCATTCATTCAATAGTATTTATTGAGCGCTTACTATGTGCAGAGCACTGTAACTAGCACTTGGAATGTACAAATCGGTAACAGATAGAGACAGTCCCTGTCCTTTGACAGGCTTACAGGCAAAATGGGGAGAGTTGGTGGGGAGACTTGAAGCCAGTGGTGAGTAGTTTTTGCATGATGTGGCAGGAAATGGAAGGGACCGGTGGGTTTTGAGGAGAGGGAGATGTGAGATGAGTAACGCTTCAAGAAGATGATCCATGATCCATGCAGTATCGATTGGAGAAGGGAGAGGCTGGAGTCAGCACATCATCCTCATCTCAGTTCTCAGCCTCTCTGGGTTTTAATCATCAAATCTTTGGAGGGGAACCCACATAAATAAAAATGTTACAGCAGGTAAATCAATTAATCATTTTATTCTGGGTGCAAGTTGAATACTCTCTGACCACTGGAGTATCTTTATTTACACAATAATATTGGACTAAAAAAAACAGATCCTAGTGGACTGAAAGAGTTAAAGCACATCTCAAAGAACCAACATCAAGAAGTTGAATCTGGCCCTTAATGAAATAATAGTTCAGAGGAAAAGAAGAAAGCCGACAGCGAGTACAGTAACTGGGGAAGGGATACTGGCCACTTTACAAACCAAGTGAAGTATTGAAATAACTTGTTTTTCAGGCCAAGGCTGGGGAGATTTACCAGGACCCCTGTTTCGGAGGCTGTTGCCACTAGATTGTTTTCCCGGCATGTTTAATGACCATGCCCTTAATGAAGGAAGAGTAATCTAATAAAAAGAAATTGTTTCTTCTGCCTAGCAGGTGGATGGGCTCACTGATTTAATAACATTCTCTCTCTCAAATATCTGAAAATAAGTAATAAGGTGGGCTTAAATAGAGATGAGACCTTCCGGGTGGTAATAGGACTGGAGGAAGGGACTCAGAGGGAACAGAGAAGCAGCATAGTTTAGTGGATAGAGCAAAGGCCTGGGGGTCAGACGACCTGGGTTCTAATCCCAGCTCCACTATTTGTCTGCTGTGTGACCTTGGGCAAGTCACTCAACTTCTCTGGGCCTCAGTCACCACATCTGTAAAATAGGATTAAGGCTGTGAGCCCCGTGTGGAACAGGGACTGTACCCAACCCAACTACCTTACTATCCACCCCAGAACTTAGTACAGTGCTTGGCACATAGTGAGTGTTTAACAAGTATCATTAATAAGATTGGAGGCTTGTGGTGAGGGAGAATAACTCCAGGTTATACACAAGGCAGGACTGACACAAATCAAGATCTCATGATGCAGACAGTGACACCATGGTGGTGTCTCTGTCCACTAGGCGGTAAGTTCCTTGAGGGCAAGGATCACGTCTACTAACTGTGTCGTACTTTCCAAGCACCTTACAGTCAGTGCTTAATAAATGCCACTGATTGTTGCAGCAACTGGTGCTCTTGCTTCCCAACAGGGTTTCTACTGGGAAACTTATGAGGGAGATAACCCACAGCCCTGAGCTATAGGGCTGTTATTAATAATAATAATAATAATAATGTTGATATTTGTTAAGCGCTTACTATGTGCAGAGCACTGTTCTAAGTGCTGGGGGAGATACAGGGTAATCAGGTTGTCCCACGTGAGGCTTGCAGTTAATCCCCATTTTACAAATGAAGGAACTGAGGCACAGAGAAGTTGTGACTTGCCCACAGTCACACAGCTGACAAGTGGCAGAGCCAGGATTCGAACCCATGACCTCTGGCTCCCAAGCCCGGGCTTTTTCCACTGAGCCACGCTGCTTCTCTACAGCCCCGTTGACAAAGCAGGGCTGTAAGCTTATTGTGGGCAGGGAAACTTCTGTTATAGTAAGGCCAATAAACAGATGAAAACTGGCAAGACAAATGAGAAGTTGAGGTAGGCACTCAGGAGGAATGCAAAAAGAGGAAAGGGTTTGTTGTCCCTTTGTTTGTGCTTCAGGCTCTTTTAGTAATGGATCCTGAACCAATTGCCCTGTACATGGTCACAGAGGAGGATTTTTAATGAAAAGAAATCTGATTTATTAGAAATTTCTGGGAGTTCAGTTGTTTTAGGGCTCAAAGAGAATTTGCAGCCACTGATCCCTCATACATATCCCCAGATACAGGCAAACCCCTCAACCCTAGATTATCTGGGGGATTCAGGCTAAAAGAGATGAGGGAATGTCTCAACTTCCTGAAAAGAGCTAGAAGACATTTCTGCACACAGTTGAATGCCGCTTCCTTGTATCACTTCTAGCTCATTTCCCTTTCCTAGTTTTAAATTGAACATTTTCAGTCCACTGAATGGACCAGGGAATTTCTGCTTTATTAGTAAGCCGACCTAGACACTTCCATAAATTGCCATCTCACAATGGTTGAGTTTGTAGTAATTCTTCTAAGAACTACATCTCATTTTCCTTGGTCCTTTTCGAAGTGCTTACAAATGCCTGTGTAAATCATGCATTTGTAAGTCTCTTTTGAATCTTCTATCACTTTTATTTCACATGGTTTACATTTGAGAATGGAGCCCACCATGTCTCCCCCGATTAAATTATAAACTCTGAGGTCAGGCACACAGTAAATGCTCAGTAAATACCACTGATTGACTGATTGATTACTCTTCCTCTGTAATTCCCCACAACACCTACTGCAGGACTCTGCTCATACAAGGCATTCAATCCATTATGCTGCTTTACTGCTTGGTTTTCAATGAGCTCAACATCTCCATTCCAAAATCTTCCGTCGCTAAGTGTCTGGTGACCATCCACATCAAAATAGGAGGGATGATCCTGCATTCAGCCTGGAGGGCCTGGCAAAGGCTTATGAAGACCAGGAAAGGTGAAGAGCCTGGTCTTGGACGGCATGAGGAGGACTTTCAGCAACTGCCATCTGTCTCTCCCAGCCCTAAGTCCCAGAGCACAAAGCCACAGAAAAGTTTCCCCGGGAATTATGGAGTTGGTGCAGCTGAACACTCAGAGAAACCTCACTTGTTGAGCCCATCAGCATCCCTGCCTCCATCTCCACACCACTGCCGCTTCCCTAGGGACCACACCAGCCCAGGTGTAGGATTCCCACTACAGGCTGGGCTACCCTGGGGCTGGAAGGGTGGAAGTTCTGGCCCAGTGTAGAGCAGACTGCATGCAGAGCCATGGCGGCACAGAGCCAGAAGGCAGTGCGGCTCTGCGGGTGGAAAAGGCCTTTCACCCTCGCTGCCTTAAGGCCAGAGTTTCAGCTACTATGCTCTATTCCCCTCCACCGTCACCACCACCTCCAAAGTGCTTCTGCTGCTTCCTCAAGTAATACTAATTGAAGAAGGGCTGAGGCACAGGAGAAACTCAGAGGTTGCTTTCCCACCCACAAACCTGCCCATCCACCTGAAACTGATATGCACTGGGGCCTGATCATTGGCCCACTCACTGTTCATCTTTAGCCTCCATGGGGGTCCAGGTTCTGAGATAGCTGGGAGAGGAGATCAAGGAGTCTTCCTGCTGGGGTTGGTTCCTAGTAGGATCTGGGGAGAGGCAGTGGCCTGGACTGTTGATTTAATCTCTCATTTCCCTAGCCGTCTCCATCTCTCTTCCTTCTCCTCTGCTCCTCTTCTCACTGCTAGTCCTCCTCTTCTCTCCCTCCTCTCCTCCACCTCCCCCCCCACCGTCAAACACGTTGGCGGGTTGGCACGGGCCCTGCCCTACCTGTCCTTCCCTTGTCCCACTTTGGACTTAAGGAAATCAAGTCATTTTATCTAAGTCTCCTTTCATTCCAGCACAGAGGCTAAGTCTATGCCTGCGCTGTTCTTTCAATAGCACAAATTATTTTTTTCTTTAATAAAACCACTGTCCCATCTCATTTTTATTTTAAGTGGTGGTGGAGGCTAAATATGAAGCCTAAGCATGAATCGTGTGCCAGAAAAATATAAATGGTACCAAAACTTTGCACTAGCTTCACAAGTCTAGTGCTATATTTGGCTAGCCTAAGGGACTTACTCAAGGTTATCCAGCAAGGAAATGACAGAGGCGGGAATTAGCTGCACAACTCCGGAGCCCAAACCTCTTTGAAATAGGATATATCTCTCTCCCATTCAATGTCATCAGCCAATCAATCGTATTTATTAAGCACTTACTGTGCACAGAGCACTGTACTAAGGGTTTGGGAGACTACACTATAAACTGACACGTTCCCTACCCACAATGAGCTTGCATTCTAGAGGGGGGTGAAAAAGAGAATCAGTTGGGAAATTAGCAGACCAGGATTCTAATCCTAGCTGAGACAGAGTAGCTGTGGCTTTAAGTTTATCAGTGTTCCTACCTGCAAAGTGGAAATGATTCCATCTCAATTCCACCTACCCCTTACTTGCCCAACTAATATACCCATCAAGGTTGCTGTGGAGGACAAATGAGCTAGTTTACTGGAAATACTCTAAGCGCATAGGAAGAAAAACTCTAGGTGAATTTAAAACAATAATCATATCAAGTCATAAAGCATAGCTATTGTAAATCATTTTTGTACATTATTTTACTAGTCAATAAAATGGGTAACAATATTCCCAAGAGATGCAGAAATTGATCTTTTTTACTTGGTAGGATTCAATATCTCCCAATTATTCTGGGGACAATTATCCAGGAAATTGATTTTCTTGGGTCTCTAGTGAAGTGCCATGTTAGGAAGAAATCGCTTCCTCTTGAAGTGACTGCTGCTGTAGTTTCCACTTACAGGTGGATTCACCCATAAAATAATGCTGCCTATTCCCTGTTCCCACCTCCCTTGCCCAGTTCCTTCTGGCTCCCGGTGCACGGCTTTCCCAGCCCTCCTCCCAATGTTCCCAAATCTTCTCCCTGTATTCTCGATCCCCCACTATTCTAGTTCTATTCTTATCATCGTTTTTAACAGTTCTAACATTGCCAGGTTCCATCAGGGACCTCGCTGCTGTAGCTACAGCCACCCCACCATTACCAGTTCCGTTCATTGGCTTGCATTACCCACCTTCCAGGGCTGCAAAGTCAGGGCCCAGGGCTGGACTGGGGAGGGTAGGCGGCTGCAGTGGAAAGGGAGCAAGAATGGGGTGAGGGTGACAGGGAGGTGACAGGCCTCCCCTCCCCCCATCCCCATCACTCCTGCCTGCCCACTCCTTCTGCAGCTTGCAGCCCCAGAAGGCAAAGACTACCAACCCAAGAAAGAGTGGGGGCAGCAGAAGAAGTAGCTGCAAAGTCCCCCATGTAACCCAGCAGAAAGAAAATAAGGTGAAAGGTCTAGGAATAGAAGAGTGAGGGGTTTGCAGGGGAATGGGGGAGTTATGAAGCCATTCAGGGTGTGGGGGTGGGTGGGGAAGTCAAGATTCAGGAAACTGGGAGAGACTAAGACGGGGGTTTACGTGAAGTGTGGACGGGGCAGGGCTGGGTTTATATTCCTGGCCGGAAAGAGGTCATGTTCATCTGAGTCTCCTTCCTCTCCATTCTAATGAGTAGTTGCGGTTATTTCATTGCTCATTACCACCTTTACAGGGAAGTGGCAAGGAGGGTAAAGGATTTGTTTACTACAGGCTAGCAATTCTTCTTTGTGGGAGGAGGTTGACACCATTAGGTAAAATGAAGGTTTTGCTATCCCTAAGAGTCATTTTTCTGGATTATCTCCATTTCGCTTTTACTCCACCTAACCACGGCTGACTGTAGCTCTTTAACAATTTACGCTATGCTTTACCCTTACTGGGCTTGGATAATTTCATAAAATTAACCCTAACAAAAGTACCCGAATAAGTCATCCACCACGTTTGCATGTCTGGCCTGGTTCGGGACTGGAACCTCAGAAGTTAAATCGTCCCCGTGATCCTCAGTGACTACTTTGTTTAAAAAAAGAAAAACCTGGAACTTTGTTTAAAGGGAAACAGACAGGATACAGCAAACAGACACAAAAGAAACCATTGCCTACTTAATAAACTATGGGATTTTCAACTCATTTGTCCAACTGTGTCCCAAAGAAAGTAAAAAGATTCCTTCTGGTGCATTTGCTAACTCCCTTCCCATAGAGTTATCTGAAACAAGTCAATCATTCATGCCAAAGTATCCATTTGGGAGGAACCAATGGTCAGTGAAGCATCCCAAAGCAAAGATATTACCTCTTTCTAACTCAGAAACCCTTTCCAGCAGTGCATTTAGTGCTGTCTCTGTCTTCTGTCGATGAGCTGAGGTCTCGTTATGAAGCAAAGATTTCTCATCCTCAAGTTCAGCCACTTTAGTTAAAAGCTGGCGCTCTAGCTCCCCAAGTCTCCGCTGAAGCATCTCTCGAAAATCATTAGGCAGAACTGAGTATGACACATTGACACGTAGTTGGTGCTATAAAAAAAAAAAGGAGGAAGAAGTATTTACGCTAGTTCAAACAGAAACCCGTGAAATGTGAATCTGCTCTCAACGAATAGCACAGCACAAAGTGAGACGTTTCCAAAACAGAGAAATTAAGTTATGCCAACAACATGAAGGAAACCATTTTATTGGCTCTTTTGAGAGGGTAAGGCTTTTCCAGGCTAGGAGTATTTTACTACTATGATTGAAATTCACAAACCAGATTATTTAACTTTTACATTTTCAAGTTTCGTTCAAAATCGACATAACAAAACCGACAGTGATTTCCCCAAATTCCGAATGTATTGTGAAAATGGAGTTTAACTATTTTAAACCCTTACAAAGGCACTGATGCTTTTGAAATACATGCTTTAAATCTCTCCAATATTTCCTTTTACCCTTTAGTTCCAGAATTCTTTTTTAAAATATATTTGAAATTTCATTAAAATCATTCTAAATGTTAACCTTTACTGAAGCATTTCTTAACAATGATAGGTATTGAATCTGTTCAATAGCTGGGGTTTTTTTTAGTATTATATAGTATGGGCAGTCCCTGGGAATGATTATAAAGACTGCCAAAATTTGAGATCTTATGTTTATTATTAGAGGTATTCTAAAAAAACCCCAAAACCTTAGTTTTTATTCTGAAATAATAGCAGAAACGTTTTTCTTCTGGTTTCATTTACATGAGATACTGCAAATAATTACCACTAAATAGCTACCAAGAACTGATTTTCATGCAAGGTTAATGAGGAAAGAAAAAAAAAGGGGAGAGAGAACTGCCCTTGAAAAGGTGGCCTAATTCCCAGACAACAAGAAGGGCAGATTAATAGGTGTGGGTCGTCCCCACCCCCTCCCGCTCCCACCACCTCCCCAGAAAATGTCATGCAAAAACAACTTGCTAAATACATCAGTGTCCTTTCTGAAGTCCAAAAATTCAGCCCTTAGATTTTCCTTTGGAATTAATTTTAACATTTCTTTCCTTGGAAACATTTGCTCCAGATTTTGCACCGCACTAAACTGTGTGTCCAAACTTTCTAATTCAATTTTTTTAAAAAAATTCATGTAACGAACTATACTTTTTTTCCACCCTAATAGGAAAAAAATTAGCATCTTTGGGCTCTTTTTCTGGTCCATCCCTCTACTCGTTCTGTTAAGGGCACACTATATGGCAGGTAATCTGATAGGGAGACATCAACTTTCAAATGGAGGGTAGGTTTCAGATTAGCCAACTGGAGAGTTTAGCCTATATCATTTATATCTTTAAACAAAAGCAGGAGAGAGGGAATCCTCAAATCTCACTCCTTTTACCGGTTGTGTTCTCTCTCTCTCCTCTCTCTTTCAGTGGATGTGGGACGGGGATGGAGATTTACTCAGTTTCCCTAGAATGGGCCACGTTGGGAACTTTAACCCTTAAAGGGAACAAAACGTTAGATCGGGACATTTGTGCGTCTAAAGAGGTCCCACGTGCATATCTGTTGGACGGAGCTGGGGAGAAAAGAGGTCGGGCTCAGAGCCGTTTTACAGTAGCCGTTTCAAGTAAAGGAAAGCAAGTGCGGCCTGGCCGGGCCCGCAGTTGGGGCGAGTGACGTGCAGATTCATTCAATATTATTTATTGAGCGCTTACTGTGTGCAGAGCACTGTACTAAGCGCTTGGAACGTGCAATTCGGCAACAGATAGAGACAATCCCTGCCCAACAACGGGCTCACAGTCTCCCAAGCGCTTAGCAGAGTGCTTTGCACACACTAAGCGCTCACATGCGATTGAACTCTCTCACACACACATCGTACTCTCCCAAGCGCTTAGTGCCGTGTTTTGCACACAGTACCAGCTCAATAAATGCGATTGAACGCTCTCTCGTTCTCTCTCACTCGGACACACACACACACACACACACACACTGTACTCTCCCAAGCGCTTAGTGCAGTGCTTTGCACACAGCAACAGCTCGATCAATGCTATTGAACTTTCTCTCTCGCTCACGCACCCACACCGTACTCTCCCAAGCGCTCAGTGCAGTGCTTTGCACACAGTACCAGCTCGAGAAATGCGATTGAACTTTCTCTCGTTCTCTCTCGGACACACACACACACACCGTACTCTCCCAAGCGCTCAGTGCAGTGCTTTGCACACAGCAACAGCTCGATCAAGGCGATTGAACTTTCTCTCTCGCTAGCGCACCGTACTCTCCCAAGCGCTCAGTGCAGTGCTTTGCACACACTACCAGCTCAAGAAATGCAAATGAAACTGAACTTTCTCTCTTTCTCTCTCACTCGGACACACACACACCCCGTACTCTCCCAAGCGCTCAGTGCGGTGCTTTGCAGACACTACCAGCTCAAGAAATGCAACTGAACTTTCTCTCTCGGACACACACACACCCCGTACTCTCCCAAGCGCTCAGTGCAGTCCTTTGCACACAACAACAGCTCGATCAATGCGATTGAACTTTCTCGCTCGCGCACTGTACTCTCCCAAGCGCTTAGTGCAGTGCTTTGCACACACTACCAGCTCAAGAAATGCGACTGAACTTTCTCTCTTTCTCTCTCACTCGGACACACACACCCCGTACTCTCCCAAGCGCTCAGTGCAGTGCTTTGCACACACTACCAGCTCAAGAAATGCGACTGAACTTTCTCTCTTTCTTTCTCACTCGGACACACACACCCCGTACTCTCCCAAGCGCTCAGTGCGGTGCTTTGCACACACTACCAGCTCAAGAAATGCAACTGAACTTTCTCTCTCGGACACACACACACCCCGTACTCTCCCAAGCGCTCAGTGCGGTGCTTTGCACACACTACCAGCTCAAGAAATGCAACTGAACTTTCTCTCTCTCTCGGACACACACACCTCGTACTCTCCCAAGCGCTCAGTGCGGTGCTTTGCACACACTACCAGCTCAAGAAATGCAATTGCACTTTCTTTCTCTCTCACTCGGACACACACACCTCGTACTCTCCCAAGCGCTCAGTGCAGTGCTTTGCACACAGTACCAGCTCAAGAAATGCGATTGAACTTTTTCTGGTTCTGCCGCTGGCACACACACCTACACACAGTTTCAGTACCCGGGCCAGCGCCCCGAGAGCTCAACCTTCATAATACTAATGACGATGGTGTTTAATAACGTCGGTATTTGTTAAGCGCTTACTCTGTGCCGAGCGCTGTTCTAAGCGCTGGGGTCGACACAGGGGAATCAGGTTGTCCCACTTGGGGCTCACCATCTTCATCCCCATTTTACAGATGAGGTAACTTGAGGCACCGAGAAGTCAAGTGACTTGCCCAGAGTCACACAGCGGACAAGTGGCCGAGCCGGGATTCGAACCCATGACCTCTGACTCCAAAGCCCGGGCTCTTTCCACTGAGCCACGCTGGTATTTGCGAAGCGCTTACTATGCGCCAAGCGCTGGGGTAGGTAATCAGGGTCATTGGGCAGGGGTGGTCTCTATCTGTTGACGAATTGCACACTCCAGGCGCTTAGTCCAGTGCTCTGCACATAGTAAGCGCTCCAACAAGTACGATTGAATAAAAGGGGGGTCCCACGTGGGGGCCCCGGCCTTCATCCCCATTTTCCGGATGAGATGACTGAGGCCCAGAGAAGCGAAGGGACTTCCCCCGGGCCGCCGGCTTAGAAAAACCACCTGGCTCCGCGGAAAGAGCCCGGGCTGGGGAGTCGGAGGGTGTGGGTTCAAATCCCGGCTCCCCCACCTGTCAGCTGGGTGACCTTGGGTAAGTCACTTCACTTCTCTGGGCCCCCATCTGTCAATTGGGGATGCCGAATTGTCCATTCCAAGCCCTCAGTCCCGTGCTCTGCACCTGGACTAACTGCAGAGTCACTTTTCTTGAATTTAGAGTGATTTAAATTGAGTACTGTAGTGATTTATTAAATGGACGACTGTTTTGGGTAAGCGCTCAATAAATAATAATAATAATAATGGTATTTGTTAAGCGCTTACTATGTGCAGAACACTGTTCTAAGCGCTGGAGTAATAATAATAATGTTGGTATTTAAGCGCTTACTATGTGCAGAGCACTGTTCTAAGCGCTGGGGGAGATACGGGGTCCTCAGGTTGGCCCACGGGGGACTCACAGTCTTCATCCCCACTTTACAGATGAGGGAACTGAGGCACCGAGAAGTGAAGTGACTTGTCCACAGTCACACAGCTGACAGGTGGCAGAGAGGGATTCGAACCCATGACCTCTGACTCCCAAGCCCGGATTCTTTCCACTGACCCACCCTACCGCTTGTCTGGTGTGTGACCTTGGTCAAGTCCCTTCACTTCTCTGGGCCTCAGAGACCTCATCTGGAAAAATGGGGATTCAAAAATGTGAGGCCCACGTGGGACAATCTGATTACCCTGTATCCACCCCAGCGTTTAGCACAGTGCTCTGCAATTAGTAAGCGCTTAAAAAATTCCGTAATTATATGGGGAAGTGGAAAGAGCCCGGGCTTGGGAGCCAGAGGTCATGGGTTCGAATCCGGCTCTGACACCTGTGTGACTTTGAGCAAGTCACTTAACTTCTCTGTGCCTCAGTGACCTCGTCCGTAAAATGGGGAAGAAGACTGTGAGCCTCACGTGGGCCAACCTGATCACCCTATATCCACCCCAGCGCTTGGAACAGTGCTCAGCACATAGTAAGCGCTTAACAAATACCAACATTATTATCAGAATGGATGAATGAGGACTGGGAGCCCCAGGTGGAACAACCTGATCACCTTGTCTGTGTCCCCCCCTCGGCGCTTAGTGAGCATTTAAGAAATGCCATGATGATCTGGAAAACGGGGATGAAGACTGTGAGCCTCACGTGGGCCAACCTGATGACCCTGTATCTCCCCCAGCGCTTAGAACAGTGCTCTGCACAGAGTAAGCGCTTAACAGATACCAGAATGGAACAAATACCAACATTATGATGATTATTAGAATGGATGAAGACTGGGAGCCCCCGATGGGCCAACCTGATGACCCTGTATCTCTCCCAGCGCTTAGAACAGTGCTCTGCACAGAGTAAGCGCTTAACAGATAGCAGAATGGAACAAATACCAACATTATGATGATTATTAGAATGGATGAAGACTGGGAGCCCCCGATGGGCCAACCTGATGACCCTGTATCTCCCCCAGCGCTTAGAACAGTGCTCTGCACAGAGTAAGCGCTTAACAGATAGCAGAATGGAACAAATACCAACATTATGATGATTATTAGAATGGATGAAGACTGGGAGCCCCCGATGGGCCAACCTGATGACCCTGTATCTCCCCCAGCGCTTAGAACAGTGCTCTGCACAGAGTAAGCGCTTAACAGATAGCAGAATGGAACAAATACCAACATTATGATGATTATTAGAACGGATGAAGACTGGGAGCCCCCGATGGGCCAACCTGATGACCCTGTATCTCCCCCAGCGCTTAGAACAGTGCTCTGCACAGAGTAAGCGCTTAAGAGATAGCAGAATGGAACAAATACCAACATTATGATGATTATTAGAACGGATGCATGAAGACTGGGAGCCCCCGATGGGCCAACCTGATCACGTTGGGTGTGTCCCCCTCCCCCCCAGCGCTTCGCGCATAGTAAGGGCTTAAGAAAGGCCATGCCGCTGCTGATTGAGGCTTCTTTTGGCTAGGGGAAGGCAGGTCCTTCTGACCCCGAGGCTCCCCCTCCCCCGTCCGTCGATGGGGGGGGGGGGGGGGGGGGGTCGGGGCACCTCGAGGCTCTCCAGCCGGTCCTTGAGGCTCTGCATGGTCCTGCCCAGCTGGTCGATGAGCTGTCCGGGGTCCCGGGGCAGGTCGCCCATGGTGTCCTTGCCGGGCCCGGCGGGGCCGAACTCCTTCCTCCAGGGCCCGTGGGCTTTGCCGCCGCCGGCCAGGCTCTCGCAGCGTCCGAGCTTGCCGGTCAGCTCTCCGATGGCCTGGCGCTGCTGTCCGATGGTCTCCTTCTGCTGCAGGACGGTCTCCCGCAGCTGCAGCACGGTGGCCCGCAGCTCCTCCTCGGGCGTCGGGGCGGCCCCGTGCATGGGCATGGGCGGCAGCGGGCAGCCGGCCGCCTCGGGGGGCAGCGAGGTGCACACGAAGCGGCTGCCGGACGCCGGACGCCCCGGGCTCCCGCCGCCGCCGGAGGCGACGGACAGCACCAGCCCGGTGGCCAGCAGGGCCGGCAGGGCTCCGGGACCCATCACACCTGCCCGGCGGCCGGGGGGCTGGGCATGCGGGGGCTCCGAGGAGGGCGAGCCGGGCTGGACTCTACCCTTTCCTTGCACGGTGCTCGGTGCACGGTGCACGGTGCTCGGTGCACGGTCCTGGCTCGCGCCCCGCCGCGCGCCCTGCCTCGCGCCCCGCCTCGCGCCCCGCCTCGCGCCCCGCCTCGCGCCCCGCCGCGCGCCCCGCCTCGCGCCCCACTCCCCTTCCCGCCGCGCGCTCGCCCATTCTTAAAGCGGCGGGAAGGCGCGCGGGGCGCCGGGTCCGGCGCCCGCCGATTGGTCCGAACGGAGCCCGGCGAGCGCCGATTGGCCCGGCTGGGAACGGCCAGCGCCGATTGGTCCGGGCCGGGGCCGCGCGTCATCGGCGGCTCCTCCTCCCCCCTCCCACCCCGCCCTTCTCCCGGCCGTCGAGGGTCCGGGCTGGGGATACGGAGGTCGTGGGTGCTAATCCTCCCGCTGACACTGCGTGGGCAAGTCACTTCATTTCTCGGGGTCTCAGTGACCTCATCTGGAAAGTGGGGATGAAGGCTGGGAGCCCCATGTGGGGCAATCGGAGCACCGCAACGCTTAGAACAGAGCTTAGCGCAAAGTCAGCGCTTAACAGCGTGGCTCAGTGGAAAGAGCCCGGGCTTTGGAGTCAGAGGTCATGAGTTCGAATCCCGGCTCTGCCACTTGTCAGCGGTGTGACTGTGGGCCAGTCACTTCACTTCTCGGTGCCTCAGTGACCTCATCTGTAAAATGGGGATGAAGACTGTGAGCCCCACGTGGGACAACCTGATGACCCCGTGTCTACCCCAGCGCTTAGAACAGTGCTCTGCACAGAGTAAGCGCTTAACAAATACCAACATTATTATTAACAAATACCATTATTATTATTATTATTATTATTCTCTGGGCTTCAGTGATCTTATCTGTAAAATAGGGATGAAGACAGGGAGCCCCTCGTGGGACAACCTGATCACCTTGTATCCACCGCAGCGCTTAGAACAGCGCTTGGCACCTAGTAAAGGCTTAACAAATACCCTTATTATTGTTATTATTTTTCTCTGGGCCTCAGTGATCTCATCTGTAAAATGGGGATGAAGACTGGGAGCCCCATGTGGGACAATCTGATCACCTGTATAATAATAATAATAATGATGATGTTGGTATTTGTTAAGCACTTACTCTGTGCAGAGCGTTTTTCTAAGCGCCGGGGGAGATACGGGGTCATCAGGTTGTCCCCTCGTGAGGCTCCCAGTCTTCATCCCCGTTTCACAGATGAGGTCAGGGAGGCACAGAGAAGTGAAGTGACTTGCCCCCAGTCACACAGCTGACAAGTGGCAGAGCGGGATTCGAACCCACGACCTCCAACACCCAAGCCTGGGCTTTTTCCACTAAGCCACGCTGCTTCTCACATCCGCCACAGCGCTTAGAACAGAGCTTAGCGCTCACAGGGAGGCAGGAGTGGAAACTTGTATGAAAGAGGAGTGGGAGCGGGAGAAATATGGGCAGGTGTCAGTGGTGCATCTGGGGAAGCCCGTGCTGCAGGGGGGCCAGCATTCATACATTTATTCAGTCGTACTTATCGAACCCTTACTATGTGCATTGCACTGTACTATGCGCCTGGAAAGTACAATTCGGCAACAGAGACAATCCCTCCCCAACAACGGGCTCACGGTCTAGAAGGGGAAGCCAGACAAAAAAACAAAACAAGTAGACGGACATCGATACCATCAAAATGGATCAAAAGAATCATAGAAAATAAGGGTAGTATTGGTTAAACCCTATGTGCAAAGCACTGTTCTAAGCGCTGGGGGGGATACAAGGTAATCAGGTTGTCCCACATGGGGCTCGCAGTTTTAATCCCCATTTTACCGATGAGGTGACTGAGGTACAGAGAAGTTAAGTGACTCGCCCAAAGTCACACAGCTGGCAAGTATACGCATCATTAACAAAATAGAGTAATAGATATGTACAAATATACACAGGGGCTGTGGGGAGGGGAAGGGGGTAGAGCAGAGGGAGGGAGTCGGGGGAAGGGGAGGAGGAGCAGGGGGAAATGGAGGGCTCAGTCTGGGAAGATCTCCTGGAGGAGGTGAGCTCTCAGTAGGGGCTTCGAACATGCAACGGCACCCCTTCTCCCCTCTTTCCTCTCCTCCTCCTCCGCCCAGCTCTGATTAGGGTCCGGGAGAAAAGTGGCAATCAGCGACCATCATCCCGAATGCGGCCCGAGGGGGACCACGTCGTGTTAATAATAATAATAATAGTGATATTTGTTGAGCACTTACTGAGCGCCAGGCACTGTACTAAGCGCCAAGGCGGTTAAAAGCAAATGGGGTCGGACACAGTCCCTGTCCCACATGAGATCACCAGTCTCCATCCCCATTTTACAGAGGAGGCACAGAAAAGTGAAGTGGCTTGCCCAAGGTCACCCAGCAGACAAATGGCGGAGGCAGGATTAGAACCCATAACCTTCTGACTCCCAGGCCCGCGCCCCATCCACTAGGCCATTCTGCTTCTTGTGCTGTGCGGGGAGAGGATGCCTCCCATGCCTCCATTGGATTTAAGAGCAAACTCCCCACCTTCAGCGGCCTTCGCCGAGTCACCCCAGACATCTCAGTGTCCTCTGTCTTCCTACTCTAACGATGGTATCTGTTAAGCACTTACTATGTGCCAGGCACTGTACTAAGCGCTGGGGTGTTCTTTGGCTTGCCTCTCTAGGCTACCCCCACAGATCAACGCACAGCCCCATCTGCCTGATTTTTACCCCTCCTCTAAATCCTTGCCTTGTCCAGGGCTATCCTCTGCGTTAGGAACGTCTTCCCTCAACGCTCAGCATTCTTCTTTCATTCTGAAATCCGATAAGACGCCTCCCATGACAACGGAAGTTAGGGAGTCATTCACAAAAACAAAAACAAAACAAAAAAATTCACTCATTCCTCTGAGTCATTCAAGCACTTTGCAATAGCCTCAAATCTCCTCAGATTCTGAGCTCACCCACAAAATGATAGTGATTTCTTAATTGGTACCTTTTTTTTTAACATCGAACTGTCATTTAGAGCTTTCTCTGAGTTGTCCGTTTGTCAGAGTGTCTTTTTATAAATATCCCTACGCAATGCTTACACATTTTAGATGGCAACGCCCTAGAGGGCAGAGAAAGTGACCTTTTTACCTTGCTTGAACAATACCCAGCAAATCACTGTGTTTAGGTGAGGGCTTGTTAAATGTTATATGAGCATGAATAATCAAGCAGCGCTATTTATTGGGCACCTATTGTGTACAAAGCACTGATTTAAGAATGCACACCTAAAATAGAAGGCATGGCTCTTGCCATCTGTGAGTTTCATATGGGGGCAGGGACTGTGTCTGGCCTAATTATATTATATCTACCCCAGCATTTAGTACAGTGCTTGGACCATAGTAAGCACTTAACAAATCCCACAATTATTAGTGTTATCTATGGACATGCAACCTAATGGGGAATGGCCAATTCTGTGAGCCCCATGTGGGACAGGGACTAGTTCTGATCTGATTTTCTTGGATTTACCCTAGCGTTTGTCACATGGTAAGTAGAGAAGCAGCGTGGCTCAGTGGAAAGAGCCCGGGCTTGGGAGTCAGAGGTCATGGGTTCAAATCCTGACTCAGCCGCTTGTCAGCTGTGTGACTTTGGGCAAGTCACTTAACTTCTCTGTGCCTGTTACCGCATCTGTAAAATGGGGATTAAGACTGTGAGCCCCATGTGGGACAACCTGGTCACCTTGTATCCTCTCCAGCGGTTAGAACAGTGCTTTGCACATAGTAAGTGCTTAACAAATGCCATCATTTATAGAGAAGCAGCGTCGCTCAGTGGAAAGAGCACGGGCTTGGGAGTCAGAGGTCATGGGTTCTAATCCTGGCTCTGCCACTTGTCAGCTGTGTGACTGTGGGCAAGTCACTTCACTTCTCTGTGCCACATTTACCTCATCTGTAAAATGGGGATTAAAACTGTGAGCCCCATGTGGGACAACCTGATCACCCTGTATCTACCCCAGTGCTTAGAACAGTGCTCTGCACATAGTAAGCGCTTAACAAATACCAACATTAAGTACTTCATCAATATCACTCTGATTATCTGGTTTTCCTATTAGCAGTAAATCCCAAGTAGGTCATCGGTAGAGCTAAAGTTCCCACTCCTGACTCTCAGAGAAAAAGGATATGAATGAATAACCAAGGGCCCATTCCTGACTCTCAGAGAAAAAGGATATGAATGAATAAACCCAATCCTGAGAGCATCTGTTTCCAGGAAACATTTGTGTGGACATCTGGTGCCAGAGATCGGAAGGGTACTAATGCCTAGTTACAGACCATAGTCTAAGAAGCACTTGGTAATTTAAAGCCAGCAGATTTTGCAGAATACCATCCAGTTCTGGAATGAAATATCACTGAAAAATTATAAATCACATGTCATATTTTATTTATAGGCAGGGAACGTGCCTACCAGCTCTGTTGTATGGTACTTGCCCAAGCACTTAAGTAGTGCTCTGCACACAGTAAACGCTCAATAAATATCATCAATGATGATAGTGATAAAAAACTTTTAGGCACTTCATCATCAATTCCTACTATCTTCCCCATTCTTGCATTACACCTCTAGCTCACCCTACAACTGTACAAAAGAATATTAGGGATTATATCAGCCAACACAGCTGCAAAATACTGAACCGGAACACTTTCACCCAAAGATTCGGATTTTCTTTTCCAAAGTTACCAGTGAATTACAAATGGACATCTTTCTCTATTTTCTCCAATTTTTAAAGAAATCTGGATGCAAGCTCATTAATTGAAATATCCTTAAACAAAAAAAAATGGATTTGTCACTTGAACATGAACGCCAGTGTTGAGTCTGAAACTAAACTGTATTGAAATAAATGCAATTGGGATAATGTAAAATTGACTACAGTGATGAATCTGCAGGAACCAAAGTTTGACCTTTCTTGTGCTTCAGACATTAGTTTGAGTTATGTGAATAAGTGTGGTTCTTTCGAAGACGATGTTGCAGAAGTAAAGCAAAAATCTGATCAAGTTCTGAGTTGCTAAATTATGAGACTGCGACCAACTCTTCAAAGTGGAAAATGAAATGAAGAATTTGGATGATTTTACTGTGATGTCAGCCTCTGTCGATTACTCATTCTAAAAACTCAGGGTCAAATGTGCATATTTTTTAACTTAAATATGCTTGGTTCAACTGTCAACAAGGCACAGATTCACTGATGATTACTTGAACTTTCTACTTCTCTTTGGGCTGAGAAGGTCTGACCTTTAGAGAAGTGGAGAGTTATGATAAAAAACAACCTATTGATGGAGAGACTTTTCTCTCAAGAGTACCTGCTTTCTAGGTTTTCTGCCTGTACTGATCACCTAGATTCTTGATCAACTTTCCATTTAACCTGGCTTGTATCCTTCACATTTTCTTGACTTTCCCTCTCCATTCAGTTAAAATGTAATGGCAAGAGATGTATATACAAGCAATGATAAGATAAGTGCTTCACAAGGCTCACCAAGAAGCTTATTCCAAATACAAGTTTTTACCTAATTCTTAATTACAGTAATTAAATAATAATATAGTCAATAAAACAATGTTATTTAATGAGTGCTAGGCTTGGGAAAGTGCAATAACAGCTAGAAATGTTCGCAGTTCTCAAGAATGCATTCATTCATTCAGTCGTATTTATTGAGCACAGTACTAAGCACTTGGATGAGTACTATGTAACAATAGATACATTCCCTGCCCACAACAAGCTTAAAGTTTAAGTTGACAATCCAATGGGGGGAGAAAAGCAAAAATTATTTACAAATAGTGAAAGCTGGAAGAACACACATAAAGCAGTACTTCTCAAGCTGTATGTCTTTATCTGATGCCACAGGTTTGCAATGTCATATATTTTCATATGACCAGAAACAGATCCTTATTATTTAACCAAACCATGGGAGATGCTTTCCTATCTCTTCTTATCCCTTGCTTTCTCATAAAAAAAAAGTAAAGCAGAAAAAAAAACTAATAAAAAGGCGTGGAATCAAATGCCAAGCTCTGCTCTCCTACTAGAAAAGAGTATTAACATTTCACCTTCCTGGGTCTGAGAACTGAGGATTTTTCCACCTGCCTAAACCCAGGTCCTCTCCCTTCAGCCAGTCAAATGTGATGCTAAAGGGGAGAATCTCCTTGTATTCCCAATGAATGTGATCATCTCAAACTCATTTTATGTATAGTTTCCTTCATTTTTCTGCTGAAGAAATTTGCTCAAATGCACTTATCAGAGAAAGTTAATCTTTTCGAGTGCCATTTAGATTCTTTCCATTTACCCAGCCTCCATTGCTGAAATTCATTTGTGGATTGATTACAGACTGTATCCTAAGGCAGCTCTATTGTGCACAGCATCCATATTCCAGTTCTGAATGGAGAAATATGCAACAGCATTCAAATGGTGTTAAGGTGTTTAACTGGATTTCCCAGAACCAGGACTCACATTGATTGTCTCTGAAACACTATCTTTTTATCTTGATGGTGGATGACGACCAGCAGAGGCCACTACAAGAATAAAAGGGATTCGATTGCAACCAGAGGACATTTTTATACATAGAAAAGAACTTCCTCGCTGCAGTGATAGTAAGGGTCTGGTAAAGTTTTTCACTTGATCAAGATGGTTTTGATGCAATGTTCTCTGGAAGCAGGGGGATGGATTAGTTGACCTCCCCAGGTCTCTGCAAATCCTGCATTTCTCTCTCTGCCAGCTCTTGTCCCAGTAATATGGAAACCCAAAATAGCTCCCTGTTCCATTTACTCATGATTGTGCTCAGAAATTCTGAAAATACGGGATTTAAAATCATTACAGAAATACATCAGTGGCACACTTGTCCTCTTTATTTTCTCACATGCTCAGTTTTGTTTTTCTTTTCTCCTGACCCCGGATACCTTATTGTTGAGTATTTGTTTTAGAATTCCTGAAATGGAGCTCATTTTCATGGAATTGTGGTGTCAAACCACGCCACCCTACCCTTTCTTACCTATTTCTCTCATCCCCCAGCAGCAATGAGAACTCCAAGAGAGGTACACACAGAGAGAGATAACACTGGGCTCAAGGACAACTTGTCCTGATCGACACAAACATGATTATGAAACTGTCCTCAGTACTGAATTGCATTAAGAAGGTAACCTAAGACTGCCATTATGATGGAGAATAAACCAGAATAACACCAACAATGATGGAAAATCAAAATGACCCAAACCTAACACTGCTTAGTTCTGCAAAGGAGAGACTATAATCTTTGCTGTTCAAAGAAGTTCCTTTCAAATGTTAAAACCTCCATAAGAATTTCTTTACTGCATCTCTCTTTTTACCTAAATCAAAACAATAGATATAAGACTTTTTTGAAAGCAATTTCCTACCTGAAGATCCCAAGGGATTAAGTGGTACAAGCCAAAACCTCAGAGAAGAACTCCAGGTAAATGCACAGGTGTTAGTGGAAAAATACATTTCCCCGAGTCTGCTATTTTATCACAGATAGATACATTTCCTATCCTGCTGCTATTTAAAGCAATTTGTCAATCAGTCAATTAATGGTATTTATTGAACATTTACTGGGTGTGGAGCACTGTATTAAGTGCTTGGGAGAGTACAATGAAATAGAATTGGTAGACATGTTTCCTCCCCACAAAGAGACTACAATCTAGAGGGAGAAGCAATGTGTTTTAATTTAACAAAAGAAAGAAAGGCAATTAACTGTGTTTATAATTAATCATAATATAAAGCAAGATGGTTTACATTACAAGGTAAGGGTGTTTGAAAAATGTCTTGGCGTGCATCTTTCAGGTAAATGAAATTGGATAACGTTAAATGTAAGAAATTTTCACACCAACAGGCTCAACTAGTATGAGGCTACTCATGAAAATAAGTTAATAAATCAAAAATAAATGACAAAAAGTCTCCTAATTCTATTGTACTCTGTCGAGCACTTAATGCAATGCTCTGCCTGTCACTATATGTTCAATAAAGTATTTTTATTGATGGATTGAATCAGTCATTAATCAGATATGTGCAGAGGAGTTTTGAAGTAGTTTGAATGGAGTGGTATTACTGGGAATACAAGGAGGTTCTCTCCTTTGGCATCACATTCCCTCAGAAGGAGATGGCCTATAAGAAAGGCTTTGAAAGAGGAAAGGGATGTGACTTGCAAAACAGAGGAGAGACGGAATTCTAGGCAGAAGAAAAGCACAAGAGTTAACCAATCAGTAGAATTTACTGAGCACTTACTATATGCAGAACAATATATTAAGCACATGGAAGAGTACAGTGCAGTTGATAGACACAATCCCTGCTTTCATACAGCTTGTAGGCTAGTGGGAGAAACAAACAAAATAAATTTCAGGTAAGGGAAGCAACCAAGTATAAGGATATGTTTGCGAGAATTCTATGAGGGTGGGTGAATAATATCTTCGTGCTAAACTGGTGGAACAGGGTGGAGGGAGGAAGTAGGAAGGGAAAATGGGGTGGAAATAGAGCAATGGGTCAGACCCAGGTGAAATGAGAGTTAGGGGCAGGTAAAATGTTTGCATGGGAGGATTAAAGCCAACAAGCTTCACTCCTACAAGATGGGCTACAGGAGAACATGGTATGATCCAACACTGAGAACAATTTGTTGGAGTAGTGAGTTTCAGGAAATACATCTGAACAGGGATAGGACTGTATGTGACTACTGAATGATGTCTAAAGGAATTGCTTGTGGATACCACACAAACAAGGAATTAAACAAGCAAGCAAATATTATGGTAACATGTTGTGAGTGAGAAGCACATTTCCTAGAGCTGAACAAGATCATCTGTAAGTCCAGGAGTCAAGAATGGTTCGTTTATTCAGTCTGCACAAATGGGGACCTAAATCAGCCTTTTCACTAGCCTCCCTGCCTCCAGCCTCTCACTTCTTCCATTTATTCTATTTGCCACTGCCTGGATCATCTTCTTAAAACATCATTTCATGCATGTCTCTTCATTCTAAAACCTCCGGTGGCTAACCATTTCCCTTTAGATCCTAACTGCTGTCTTCAAGGCTTTCCACCAACTTTCTCCACCATGCATATTGACTTTCTTCACCTGCTGCTCTGCAGTTTATTCTCTTCCCTCTCCCGAGCTCACCTTCTAACGGTGCCTCACTCTCGACTCACACACTTCCATTCTTTGCTCACTCCATCCCCCCAGCCTGGAATCTCCTTCCTGTCCAAATCCACCAGATCATAGTTAAAGTCCTCTTAAAACCCCATGTCTTCCAAGAAGCCATCTCTAATACTTCCCAACACCCAAGAGATAGCAATCCATCGGCCACCCTTAGCACTTAGACATTCATTTCCAATCACATTTCATATATATATATATATTTATATAAATATGTATATTCAATTATTTAATCATCTATTTCATGCTGTCACATTTGTGCTATCTGTTATACCCTTGTCCTTCCTCCTGCTACCACTATTTGTAAATAACCCTTGTCTGTCTATTTCCCCATTAGACTGTAAACTCTTTGAAGGCAGACTGTATATCTTCTGTTGTATTTTCCCAAGCATTTAACACAGGGCTTTAGACTCACGAGGTGTTCAATAAACCATTGCTTACTGATTGTTAAATTATTAAAATAGGAAAAATAGAAGTTGCCACACCAGCATTTTTAGGAAGTTCCACTAAAGAGGGTTTTTTAATGGTATTGGTTAATTGCTTTCTATGTACCAGACACTGTACTAAGCACTGGGGTAGATACAAGCTAATCAGGTTGGACACAGTCCATGTCCCACATGGGCCTAACAGTCTTAATCCCCATTTTACAGGTGAAATAACAGGCACCAAAGTCACAGAACAGAGCCGAGATAAGGACCCAGGTCCTTCTGACTCCCAGGCCCATGCTTCTTCCACTAGGTCATGCTGCTTCTCTGGCCTTCATTTGTCCTGGGAGAGGAACTGAGCTCCTTTCATTGGGATTTTGGGGGAGGATGGGAGCTCCTTTACTTTTGGCTACCACTAGGCCTAGGCTCCAGGAGTTTGAGCAGGGAATGTGTGTGTGTTATTATATTATACTCTCCCAAGCTCTGCACACAGTAAGTACTCAATAAATATGATTGACTGACAGCATGCTCCCCCTGCCCTGAGGTCTTGGTTAGAGCCTTGGGCTCTGTTCGAGGTCCTGAAGACAAATAAAGCACTCCCACCCACGCTGTTACATGGGAAAAATCAAGTGGGAGTAATCATTGAATTCTTCTTGCCCAGGACAGAGAACTTGAGGGATGTGGAGGAAGTCACAAACTGAAGGAGAATTGGCGTTTATGACTCCTTCTAAGTGATTTGGGGAATTTTCCTATAACCACTCCATTTTCCAGGGGCTGACTACATAGTTAGTGGATTATTCGTGGCTGTTACTCTTCTTTTCCCCCTTTGATTCACTGCCTTCTGTTCACGTCACTGCTTTAACCTAAGGTTGGCAGAAAGAAATAGTTGTGGGTGGCACTCAAACCAGTCAAATTTACTACTTGTTAAAGGCAAGGTTAAGTAGGGGAAGAGGCTAAGCTTATTGGTTAGGACATGTCTACTAACTCGATTTTACACTCCCAAACTCTTTGCTCAGTGATCTGTACTGAGTGAGAAGTAAATAAATACTAGTGATAGATTCAGTGATAACAAATACGCATGCAACCCCTAATCCCTAACATCACAGCAATGGTGAGTTGGTCATGCTTACCTCATTTCAGTGGTGGTGACTCACCCATTACCTAGTAAGAAGAGAATGTCAAAAAGTTTGCCAGGGTATTTAAAGTGGTTATGAATTAAGGAACAGAATTTAATAATGACTGAAGCTCCAGAACAGTTGTCAAAAAGAGCAAAGATGGAATTCTTATGTACAACATCTACAACCCCCAAACTTTCTGAAATTCTCCCACCTGAAAATCCATATCCCAATTCCTCCCCACATTTGATCGGTTGTACAGTTCCACCAGAACAGATTTTTCTCCAGGGTTTTCAGCATGCCCAGACTTCAAGAGGCAACCGAACTTAGACGGGGGCGTCTAGAAAATGTTCACTCTGGCTCTTTTCTCTTTTCTGAATCATCTGTCCCCCCTGGAATCCTGTTGCTCATGCCTGGCCAACCTGCTCAGAACTGGATGAGGATGTAACAAGATGACAGACTATTTAGATTGCTAATCGGAAAGGAGCGGTAATTTTATCTAGCTGAACACCAGACGATCACTCACTAGCTCCACTGAGCATTTGACCCGTTAAAGCACTCAGACTATTCACAGGCACTGAGAGAATTTGCTTATGTATCCCTCATTTTCAAAGCTGGGATCTAACATGCCAGCCTGTCCGGTTAGTAGAAAAACACAGACTGTCTACCACTCAAACAGCCTAAGTGGAATCTTTTAACCCACAAGATTTTTATTTTTTTCCCCAAGGGTGAATTAAAAATTCCCTTTCATTCCTTAAATCAAATAAATCCCATTCACAAATGCACCCTCTCAGGAAATTCCTTCTAAAAAAACAAAATCGAAGAACTTTTTTTTCAGAGAAAAACAGATATTGTGTCAAAATCTGACTTCCTGTAAAGCACATAAGGCAGTAAATGGGTTATGGAAATAAAGACACTGTGCAGTATTGCAATCCTGAGTCTTTGTATTTGATCGTGAAGGTTCGATTCAGTTGCAAAAGTACCCAAAATTCATGGTATATGTGAGGCAGATATGGAGCCTGGAGGGTAAGTGGTTTTTGTTTAGCTTGGGCATTCATTCTCTTTATCAGGTTTCATATATTCCCTTCCCATTTCAATATTAAAAATGACTTCCAATTTCCAAGCCCCCAACAAGATAAATATGCATTAAGTATTATCCTTGAAACTGCTGATGTTTGATGTTTAGCATTTATTTCAAGCAAATACCGCATCATGACTACTGTTTTGAAAACCTCCTAAAACAAGTAGACTTAGGAATAAAAGAAAATATTTTACTTCCTTAGCCCTTGAATTATGCATTTAGACTTCTGAGGATCTTTAGATAATTCAATAAAAATAATCCTAGATGTTTTGAATATGACTCCAGTTGTTTTGATGGATAACTAGCAAGGAAATGATAGCTCCACTGATAAAGTAGGGGAATATGTTATAAACAGGACCTGGGTTTTACTCCCTGATAAATATCATTTAGAAGCTGAAGAAGTTGTTTACAATTAATCGATAATACTTATTGAGTGCTCCCCCTTTGTAAAGCCCTGTACTAAGTGCTATAGAGTTAATGGACTCTATTCCTGTCCTCAAGGAGCTTACAATCTAGTGGGGTTCTCTGACACAAAAAATAAATTACCTATAAGGGGAAGAAAAATAATTTAAAGATATGAACACACTTACTGTTTTGGGTGGGAGGAGGGTGATAAGTACGAGCCTAGGGGAGGAGGACTCTAGTACATTTTTGCCCAAAGGACTATGGACTTCTCAACGGCAGAGATATTTGTGAAATTTTTAATTCCTTCTTGGATATAGAAATTAGGTCTAGTAAAAGAGGATTTTTTTTTCAAATTTTGGAGGCAACTAAATGCACTCTGAAAGGAGAGAGTTGTTCTGAATTTGGTGGGGGGGCTTCCTCCACCCTCCCACCTCCAGTTTGAACCCAGGATTTATTTCTTGAGTGCCTACTGAGAGAGAGAGAGAGAGAGAGAGAGAGTGGCATCTATGGAAGGTGCCACTCTAAAAGGGCAGTGTAGCTTATTGAATAGAGCCCAGGCCTGGGAGTCAGGCCAGCTCCACCACTTGTCTGCTCTGTGACCTGGGGCAAGTCACTTCACTTTTCTGGATCTCAGTTACCTCATCTGTAAAATGGGGATTAAGACTGGGAGCTCCATGTGGGACAGGGACTGTGTCCAACCTGGTTAGCTTTTATCTATCCCAGTGCTTAGTACAGTGCCTGGCACATAGTAAGTGCTTAATAAATATCATCAAAAAAGAGGGACCCTAAATGGAGTCTGGGGACTGCCAAGTCTAAACTAAAAGAATTTGGAGTGGCAGGCCAAGTGTCAAGAGCAAGGAAGATCTTGTTTGGTGCTTCTATCCAGGTTGGAAAGAACATTACCCCCAGCCCTCTCTCAATATCCACTCATCCCCATCATCCTCACCAATTCTGCTAACTATGGGAGGGACTAGAGAGATGGGGAGAGTGGCCAGAGACCTTTGGCCTCATCTCAAATGTGCGCGACACCAATTAGAGTTAACTGGTAAATGTTCATTTATGGGCACCTATATTTAGAAGGCAATTTTGAAAAATAAATCACAGGGATAACACTGTCAACGGAGAGCATAATAAGCTCTCATATGTTCAAAGTCTGGACTGAGGGTTTGGAAAGAATGATCCCGAAACTCAATTACACAATATGTCACCAGGTCCAAAATAAAGAAAGGGAATGAGTATCATAAGTGACATGAAGGAATCAGAATAGGGAAATTTCAGATATCTTCTGATATCCGCTGGAGTGCTGGAAAAGAGGTTAGAGAATCTATGGCAAATAGTTAAATGACTTGGTAGGTCAGCTGGTCTTATTTCAGAAAGTCAGGTTTGAATTGTAAAAATTGATAAATCAATGGCATTTATTGAGCGCTTACTGTGTACAGAGCACTATATTAAGTGCTTCAGAGAGTACAATACAACAGAGGTCATAGGCACATTCCCTGCCCACAACAACCCCACATAAATTATGTGCTATAAATTGAGAGAATAATCTTCGAAACCTGATGCTTACTTTTAATTTTGTGATTTAAATGCCAACCAGTGCAATCTTTTGCACTGGGTTTGAAACCAATTTGAAATGTTTATCTTGTATCACCAGTTTGAAAACAAGGCAGAGTGTGATAAGAGCTGCAAAAGGATAAGCATTGGAGAGAGAGAAAATCATCTACTCTGGAATTCCTGAGGATAATAATAAAAAAATTATGGTATTTGTTAAGCACTTACTAGGTGCCAGGCACTGTACTAAGCAAAGGAGTAGATACAAGCAAATTGGATTGATCACAGTCCCTGTCCCACGTGGAGCTCACAGTCTCAGATGATGTAGCTGAGGCCCAGATAAGTGAAGTGAGTTGCCTAAAGTCACAAAGCAGACATGTGGTGGAGCTGGGATTAGAAGCTTCTGACTCCCAGGCCTGTGCTCTATCTGCTCCGCCATGCTGCTTCCTTTGCATCTTGTTCAGGTCAGGAAGTGGTTGTTCTGAATTTTGGAGGGGGGGGGCCTCCTCCACCCTCCCACTTCCAGTTTGAACCTAGGATTTATTTCTTGAGTGCCTAATGCGTGCAGTGAACTGTACAAAGCACTTAGGAGAGTACAATGCAATTAGTAGATGCGATCCATGCCCTTAAGGGGCTTACGATCTAGGAGTGGAGACAGCTACTAAGATAAAGTACAATTAGGAGGAAGAAGGAAACAGAGATATGTACATGAGTTAGGGCTTAAGTAATAGTTTATGTAAAATATGTACATAAGTGCTACGGAGGTTGAGGGTTCCTAAGTGCTTAGGTAGCCAGGAAGTGCTAAAGAGGTAAATGGAGGGATACAAAATGGGAAGATTAGAAATTAAATGAGGGTGGTCTTCTGGAGCAGATGTGATTTCAGAAGGGCTATTCTTTCCCACTGAACCTAAGACAGTAAGGCCTTTTGGTGTCTCAAACCCTTAGCTCACTTTGACCTAGGAATAGGCTTGCAGTGAAGATACCTACATTCTACTTCCATTTCTCTGAGCCAACCCAGTCTTGTCTCACATATAGTCTATGTAACTCAGCCATATTTACTGAGCTCTCACTATGGGCAGAGCACTGTTCTAACTCAATCCCTAGTTAAAGGTCCTAATCAAAGGTACCAAAGGAGGAGAGAGAGAGGGAATGATTATGATGATGGTATTAGTTAAGTACTTACTATGTACCAAGCACTGTTCTAAGCACTGGGGGTTGGGGGATATAAGGTAATCAGATTGTCCCATGTGGGGCTCACAGTCTTAATACCCATTTAGCAGATGAGGTAACTGAGGCACAGAGATGTTAAGTGACTTGCGCAAAGTCACATAGCAGACAGGTGGCAGATCCGGGATTAGAACCCATGACCTCTAACTCCCAAGCCCATACTCTATCCACTTAGCCATGCCATTTCTCTGCAAGAGGGAGAGAGTGAGAGAGAGACTCCATAGTTCTTGCTTCCCCCGCCTTCTCCCAGACACAGCCTATTTTCCTCAGCATTTCAGGCCAGACTGATCCACTAGGCCTCTGCCTGGTCTTTTCCAGCCAGCACCCAAGAAGTCTCAAAGCATCTCCCGTTCAGCTCTCCATCCACTCAGCCCCAACACACACCTGCCCTTACTCCATGGCTGTTCCTGGAGTGTGACTGCACATACAGCATCCCTGTTCCTAGAGAAAACTACACCTATCTCTGAAAAGAATGTCTTTCTCCAAGGGGGGGGTCAAGATGCTTTAGGGGCATTGGTGGCCCACAGGGTACAGAGGGATCCTGACCACTTCTAGAGACCAGTGGACTCCACAAGAAGTTAGACCTCCTCTAATGTCAGCTTACTTGCTGTGCCTTGATCTTGCCTCTTTTACCATCAACCCATTGCTCATGTTCTCCCTCCTTCCTTGATATTCAACAGACCATCACTCTCCCCATCTTGAAAACCCTCTTAAAATCATATCTCATCCAAGGAGCTTTCCCTGACTAACCTGTCATTTCCCCACCCCATTGCATCACCTATGTTCCTATTAAGCAATATGATACTGACTCCACTCCCATAGGCTTTCACTCTGATGCTTCCCCTGCCCGTAAATTTACTTTAATGTCTGTCTCCCCTACTAGACTGTAAGACCCTTGAGGGCAGGGAACATGTCTATCAACTATTGTATTGTAATATTGTATTGTACAGAGGAGCAGCATGCCCTAGTAGAAAGAGCATGGGCCTGGGAGACGGAGGACCACTCTTTGTCGGCAGGGAACAAGTATACCAACTCTATTATATTGTACTCTCCCAAGTGCTTAGTACAGTGCTCTGCACACAATAAGTGCTCAATAAATACCATTGGTTGACATATTGATTGACCTGGGCCCTAATCCCGGCTCTACTACTCCCTGCTGTGTAACCTTGAGCAAGTCATTTAACTTCTCTGTATGTCAGTTTCCTCATCTGTAAATGGGGATGCATTACCTGTTCTCCTTCTGACTTAGACTGTGAGCCTCATGTGGGTCGGGAACTGGGTCAACCTGATTTCTTGTATCTATCCCAGCACCAAGAACAATGTCTGGCACACAGTAAGCACTTAATATTATAATAATAAAATGATATATATAATATAACAATGACAATTCATTCAGTGGTATGGTAATGATAATAATACTTTCCCAGTGCTTAGTGCAGTGTTCTGCACAGAGTAAGCATTCAATAAATACCACTTATTGATTGATTGATTGATTGTTTAATTGGCCTGAAGATTCTTGACTGCTGACCTAAAAAGTCCTAACCAAAGATGTTTGGCTACTGGCTCAAGAGGTCCTGGGACCCTCAACTTCAATGGAGTGGAAGCCAAGGAGGGTGAAAACTTTGCCCCTAGAATGCCTTAAACAAATGCTTTCAATTGATAAATATTTAATTTCCTGATAAATTACAACTGGTAACAATTCTTCTTTTCATATGATTGAAACTAAGGCTGCAGACAATTGCCCTTTTAAGAAATGTGGGGATTCGGGCATGGTTTTTTTTCTATCCTAACAAGGACTGTTGTTGTTTTTTCTCATGTAGCTCTGGCCATGGCCTCCGTAAAGATGCTCCTCACAAACAGATGCTCCAACTGAAAAAGAAGCAGCAAACAAATGAGTCAGAGACCTGTTCTCTGCCCTTATTCTAGAACATTCCAGCCCAGCCAATGGGATCTTTGGAAAAAGGAAAATCAATAAAATTACAATTCAAAAAAAGAAACCTCTTTAGACATGATGGATTCATTTATAGATAGAGATGCATCCCCTGATTTCTGCCTTTGCAGAAGGCCAAGGCTGAGAGCTTAAGTTGAATTCAGTGTCTTGGAAAATACGTTGATAAAGAATAGAAGAGTAAAAAACAATGATTCTTGGGGACCTTGACTAGTTTTACCAAGATGAGTAGAACGCTGATCCTTGAGTTACTTTTCCATTGTAAAAATGATAATATACAGCCCTCTAGGTAGAATAACCGGCAAGGCAAACACATAAAATCCTCCCTTTCTGAATTTTACTTTCCCTTGGGTTCTTAAAATGGGGGTTGTTGTAGGAGAATGGAGTCTTTTATTGACTGTAGGAGACACAGCAAAACCTAGGTTGTGCTAAATTTTAAGGCACTGAGTTAAGGTTTCCAAATTCCACTACCAAAGCCTGAACTTTAGTGGAAGACTAACAGAGGAGCCCAGTAATAGCAACCTCCTCTAGTGCTTAGTTCTCCTAACACTAGCTGTCTCTATGGAATAATTATGGTACTTGTTAAGTGCTCACTCTGTGCCAAGCACTGTTCTAAACCCTGGGGTAGAAATGGGGTAGTTGTGGAAGGGAGACAGATCAGAAATGCATAGGCTCTTAGAACATATACATTATTTTTTGTTCTTAATTGTTTTATTGTTTACTGCTTTCATTGTCTGTAAGTTGCTGGGTGTAATTTATTTCTGTTTTCTCTGTGTCTATCCTGGAACTCTTTGTAGGACAGGGATCATACCTGAACTGTTTATTTTGCTCTCCCAACACTTAGCACAGTGTTTGGCATGTAGACAAGCTGTAATGAATGTCAAAATAGTAAAATAAAATATGCACATATAAGCATTTTTATGTACTAAAAAGAGAGAAAGAGGAGAGATACAGAGAACTGAGACCAATTAACAATAACATGGGAAAGCAGTAATATAGGAACATGATACAATAAAATATTATTAATAAGTGGGTGATGACCAGGGTCGGGTGTTGACTTGACTAAGGGTCGATCTGATCAAAATCAAAAGGATAGAGACAAGGAGAGTCCTGGGGCTCATGGTCCAGATGTCTCTGAGGCGGAGGACAGAGGCCTGGGAATGTCCTATGTGGATTGCGGGAGCAGGGGGCGGCTAGGGTAACACAGTGAGAACAAGGGCATTGTAGCCCGGGGGATGGGGGTGGAGAAGGGGGGGGCGGGGGAAATCTATCACCTCACAGGGGAGGAGGGAGTGAGGGCTTCCCAAAGGATGGCTGCTTCCGGGTGGGGCGGAGTTGGAGGAGGGCAGTTGGGGATGTAATGTCCAACAGCTGGGGAGGGAGGTGACAGGAGAGCACAATGTCCCAAGGCCCGAGCAGGGAAGCACAATGTCCCAAGGCCCGGGGGTGGGAGAAGCAGGGGAGCACAATGTCCCATGACTCTGGGGCGGGGTGGTCCTGGGGAGAACAGAGAACTGCGGATCGGATTTGCTACCAGGACGGGCTAAGAGGGTCAGGGAAAGTTGTGGGGAGGTCTGGGAGCTATTCGTGGATCTGGTGGTTGTGGGCCCTGCGGTGCCATGGGGGTCGGGGGAGGAATCATCAGTGTCAGAGTCCTTGAGCAGTGGTGCAGAAGTCCAGGTTGGAGAGCTGATCATAAGCCCGGGGGCAGGTCAGTGAAGTCTGATAGGGAGGCTCCAAGGTAGCGGAGGTCCCTAATCGACATAGCGGCAATGACTGGAGGAGAAAGTTTCAGCCGGGAATAGGGACCAGCGGACCAAGGCGCGGCTCCAAAGGAGAGGCGGTCCGGAGGCAGATGTGTTGGCGATCGGCAGACAGAGAGCTAGCCAGGAATAAGGGACGGGCGGTCCAAGGCACAGCTCCAAGGGAGCGGAGATCCCAAGCCCACGTGGCGGCAGAATCAGCCGGGAATAAGGGGACCGGCGGTCCAAGGCACAGCTCCAAAGGAGAGGCGGTCCTGGCGCAGATGAGTCGGCGACCTGCAGCCAAAGAGCTACCTGGGAATAAGGGACAGGAGAGCCGAGGAGCAGCTGCAAGGGAGCGGCTATCCCGAAGCCACGTGGCGACGGGTTCAGTCGGGAATAATGGGACCGGCGGTCTGAGGCGCAGCTCCAAGGGAGCGGAGATCCTGAGCCCATGTGGCAGCAGAATCAGCCGGAATAAGGGGACCGGGGGTCCAAGGCACGGCTCCAAAGGAGAGGCGGTCCTGGCGCAGATAAATCGGCGATCGGCAACCAAAGAGCTAGCCGGGAATAAGGGATGGGAGGTTCGAGGCGTAGCCCAAGGGAGGGGAGATCCCGAGTCCATGTGGCCGGCGGAATCAGCCCGGGGCATTTTGGGGGTAGGAATACAAGGAGTGTTCTGGTACCTTTGCTAATAGGGGAGGTGATAGAAAATACCCGTTGGGTATTTATTACAAAGGCAGAGTCATTAAGGGGTGTGTGGGGTACAGAAGCAAAAGCATAAGCACTAGTCAAGGAAGGGATAAATGAAAGGCAGGGCCAGAGGGGAGGTTGGAGTCAGGTAGTTGTCCTCACACCTAGGCTAATCGCAGCACAGTGCTGATCTAATGGGCTGGGGATAGGGATCGTCTCCCCAAAATGTACCCCCCAACAACCCTCGTCCTATCCCATGGTCTGCCCCTCTTTCCTGTAACTGGGCCAGTAATCTCAGGAAAAGGCCCATGAAGCTACCACTACCGCTCAGGGTTGAATCCCAAAAGGCTTCAGGTCACAGAATGACAGAAGGAGCCCAGAGAGCACTTCCACTACACAGAACCAAAACCTGGACACTTTCTAGCATTTAACTTGCTAAGCTATGGGACAGAGCCCTGTGTGCCTTTGATATATCAAATATATATGTATATATGTGGTGTATGTAGCACACCGCTCCACATGTTTTAAGTTCAGTCTGCCCTTCATATCAACTCTGCCCCCTTCAAAACTCCTTATATTTTACTGCCCTTTCATTCATGGGGAGACTGATTTTTCATACAAAGCATGTCCTTTTGGTAAAAGACCTGGTAGCTTACAGCTCTATCAGTACCTGAAAAAGAAGCATCTAGTTTTGAAAGGTCTCCCTCTTCTTATCTACCCCCTCATTGTTAACATCATCTGTATCCTTTCTAGCAAGGATTACAGTTTACAGCCTGAGAAATGGGATTCTGAGAGACAGAAAGACAGAGACAGAGATAGGTAAGCAGAAGGAATAGTCATTCTGTGACCTTATAATGCAACAATGCCTGGTTTCAGAATTTGTCCTTTAAGGGATGGAGGACGGGTTGATAGATGGGATGAGGGTAGGAAAGGGAAGGCCAATGGGGAAATTTTTTATGGTATTTGTTTAGTGCTTACTATGTACAGGCACTTAATAAGAGCTGGGGTAGATACAAACATTAATTTGGACACAGGCCAAGTCCCACATGGGGCACACCATCTTAATCCCCATTTTTTACAGATGAGGTAACTGTGGCACAGATAAGTAAAGTGACTTAGCCAAGGTCACACAGAAGACAAGTGGCGGAGCTGGGATTAGAATCCAGGTCCTTCTAACTCTCAGACCCCATGCTCTATCCCCTAGGCCATGCAAACTTCTCACTCTAGGCTTCAAGGCTCTCCATTACCTTGCCCCCTCCTACCTCTCCTCCCTTCTCTCTTTCTACTCCCCACCCCACACGCTCCACTCCTCTACCGCCCACCTCCTCACCGTCCCCTGTTCTCGCCCATCCCACCGTCGACCCCTGGGCCACGTCCTTCCGCTGTCCTGGAATGCCCTCCCTCCTCACCTCCACCAAACTACTTCTCTTCCCCTCTTCAGAGCCCTACTTAGAGCTCACCTCCTCCAAGAGGCCTTCCCACACTGAGCTTCCCCTTTTCCCTCTGCTCCCTCTGCTGCCCCTCTGCCCCCCTTCACCTCCCCTCAGCTAAGCCCCCTTTTCCCCCCCTTTCCCTCTGCTCCTCCCCCTCTCCCTTCCCCTCCCTCAGCACTGTGCTCCTCCGCTCAATTGTATATATTTTTATTACCCTATTTATTTTGTTAATGAGATGTACATCCCCTTGATTCTATTTATTGCTACTGTTTTTGTCTGTCTCCCCCGATTAGACTGTAAGCCCGTCAATGGGCAGGGACTGTCTCTATCTGTTGCTGATTTGTACATTCCAAGCGCTTAGTACAGTTCTCTGCACATAGTAAGCACTCAATAAATACTATTGAATGAATGAATATCCAGCAGGGTCTTGAGCTGAAAAAGGAGACAGTAGTGGCAAGGAGCTTCCCCTGAGCTCAGAGTCATGCTGCTTTCAAGATGGAACCAGGCTGGCAGCAATGCTGCGATGTCATGACATCATGACATAACCTCCAAACGGCCCTTTCTTTAGAGTCCCCTTTTCATTCTCGCAAAGTCAGAAGCAAAGTGCTGAGCCATGATTATTGTTCTGAAAAGGTTTTTGTTACAGATCCCAGTTGCCAAGAAATAGCCTCCACTCCATATCTTCCCTAGCCCATTAAGGTATCTTGATGCAAAGCGTGGACATGTACATAGAATATGAGTTTGCTTCTTTTAAGTGTCAGTGCATATATCATTGCCCTTTGGGTCCAAAGATACTACCAACAGTGGTGCTGTTCTTTCTGTATGTGAATATGGCAAAAATTGGATTCCCTGCAGGTAGTATATTCCTAGGACAGTGCAGTCTATCCTGTTCTTATAAATGAAAGGGAACAAAGCCTTCCCCGGTGGGTTCCTATCCCACTTCATGTTGTTCACCCTGCCTGCACATGCCCCCTGGGGATTTTTGAGAATTGAGCGGTGGGATGAGGTGGGAGGGCATGGTGGAGTACGTGATAATAACGACTGTGTCAGGACTTCCATCCTCCTTCTTCCTTCCCTCCTTTTTTCCATCTCCTTTTGGCATTGCGGCTAGCTCTTAGCCCCACCCCTTAGGCAATGCTGAAGGGAGAGGGGTGACAGAGCTGCCTGTTGGGCCCCTACTGCCACCTCACTTAACAATAATAATGATAAAGGTGTATTTGTTAAGTGTTTACTCTCATCTTTAGCCTCAACAACCTTGCCATCCATTTCATTGATAAAAGTATCAATCAAGCCTGACCTTCCTAAAATCTCCCCCTCACCTCCCCACCCCTGCCCCCGCTCTGCTTCGCACCCGCTCTCTCATCCTGCCCAGTCATCTCTCAAGAGGAGCTCTCCCACCTCCTTTCAAAATCTACCCCCTCAACTTGCATCTCTGACCCCATTCCTTCACACCTTGTTAAAAAGCTTGCCACTGCCTTCTTCCCTCACAGACTATCTTAAACCATTCACTCTCCAGTGGCTCTTCTCCAGTGTTTTCCAAACAAACCTATAAATCTCCTATCCTAAAAAAATCCCTCCCTCGACCACCCTCCACCTCCAGCTATCACTTCATCTCCTTCCTTTCATCTATTTCTACATTATTTTTTCAAATAATACATTATTTGAATAATATTTTTTCTAGTCGCTTACACCTGCTGCCTCTACTTCCTCTCCTTCAACTCTCTCCTCAAGCTCCAGTATTCTGGGCTTTGGCCTCTCCACTCCACTGAAACTACCTTCTGTGAGGTCAACAATGACCTCCTCCTTTCCAAATACAATGGATTCTACTGCATCCTAATCCGCCTTGACTTCTTAGCTGCCACTGACATTGAGAACCACCTCTTTTTCCTGGAAATAGTATCTAACCTTGTTTTCACTGACATTATCCTTCCCTGTTTCTCCTCCTCCCTCTTTGGTCACTCCTTTTCAGTTTCTTTTGCTGACTCCTCTTCTGCCTCCCACCTCTCAATTTGGGGGTTCCCACAAAGCTCAGCTCAGCTCTGTTCTGGATGCCTTTCTATTTTTCATTTGCTCCAAATCCCTTGAGGAACTCACCCATTCCTACAGCTTCAATTACTCTCTCTGGAACTACTCTCTCTTCATGGATGATTCCCAAATCTATCTTTCCAGCCCTGACCTCTCTCCTCCTTCTCACATCTTCCCTCTCTGACCTGGAACTCCCTCCCCTTTCATATCTGACAGACCTATTTTCAAAGTCCTACTTAAATCACATCTCCTCCAGGAAGTCTTTCCTGACAAATCTCTCATCTTGCATGCTACTTTTCCTCTCTAATGCATCCCTTATGCCCTTGAGCCTCTATCCACTAAGAATTTAGGTGCTAGTCCTAATCCTATCCCCACAGCACCTATTTACTTGCATTTATGTTCTGTTGCTTCCCTACCTGTAATTTATTTAACGTTTGTTTTCCCTGCTAGATTCCCTATTAGAGAAGTAGTGTTGCCTAGTGGATACAACATGGGCCTGGGAGTCAGAAGGACCCGGGTTTTAATCTCAGCTCTGCCGCTTGACTCCTGTGTGATCTTGGACAAGTCTCTTAGCTTCTCTGTGCCTCTTTTACCTCATCTGCAAAATGGGAATTAAGACTCTGAGCCCCATGTGGGACATGGGCTGAGTCCAAACTGATTAGCTTGTATCTACCCCAGTGCTTAGAGGAGTGCCTGGCACATAGAGAAGCAGCATGGGTCAGTGGCAAGAGCCTGAGCTTGGGAGTCAGAGATCATGGGTTCTAATTCCGGCTCTGCCGCTTGTCAGCTGTGTGACCTTGGGCAAGTCACTTCACTTCTCTGGGCCTCAGTTACCTTATCTGGAAAATGGGGATTAAGACTGTGAGCCCTATGTGGGATAACCTGATTACCTTGTATCTACCCCAGTGCTTAGAACAGTGTTTGGCACATAGTAAGCACTTAACAATACCAACATTATTATTATTATAGTAAGCACTTAAAAAATATCAAAAAAATTGTGAGATCTGGAGGGCAGGGATCACATTTACCTATTCTATTGTACTCTCCCAAATGCTTAATACAGTGTTCTGCCTACAGTGAGCACTTAATAAATACCATTAATTGATTTGTTATTTTTATGCTTCTAGAATGGTGGCTCTCGAAGAGTAGTCTACTAGGCACATTTGATCCTTGAACTCTCTGCTGCCTAAGCCACTGCCATTACTCCAAGAGATATTTCTCTCCAGGAAAGCTCTGAGGGCAGGGGGTGGTGGGAAGGTGAAGGTGGGCTCTCAGAAGCCAATCTACTTTCCAGAGCATGTGAGCTCACTTCAACTCCTACTTAAAATGGGGCCGTTTCCACATGCTCCTATCCCAGAAATGGTGCTTGTGAGGAAACAGCCAAGAGCCTGGAGCTTACATGACTAAAATGGAGCCAAGAACTCTAAAGGGAGAAGTGATTCATGCGGCCTTTTCCCCATTTATGTGATTCCTCAGATGGAAATGCCTGAGGACCCTTGTACTAGAGGAAAAGCTGCTTATTTTTATTAATCCCAGGTTATATTTTTTTCTGAGGAATGAGAGAAGCAAACAGAACAGTTATATAAATGGACATGATATATGCAGTCTTAAAATGCAAAATGAAGAAGTTACCTGAGTCCCTAGAAATAAGAACTTTAGACCAGATGCTGCAGCCTTCTTGTAGGCGATGACTTCAGTGGCCAAGACTTGCAGGGCCCACAAGCCCCAAGCTCGTGAGGACCGGCCAGGCCTGTACCTTGCTTTGCCTAGTTGGATGCAGATCAGGGCTGAAAGGGAACACGAGTGGGAACAGGCATTGAAAGGTTCCTGGCCAGTCTGAGAAGACCAGGGATTGTGTACAAAGAGAGAGTGGGAAGAGGAAGAAGGGAAGGATGACATTTCAGATTGAGGCGGCAGCGGTGAGGGTCTAGCTCACTCTAGACCCTGGGAACCACAGGTCCTGGGCTGGGTGGGAAGCCGAGTCTCACTGGCCAAAATCACAGGAGCATCAGGAGCGTGGGTCAGCATACCCTCATCTCCACCCCTACCCCAGACAGGCTCCCGCACTTTCCACGAACTGCCTGCAGCCATGTCGGTTGGGTCCAATCCCCAACAAACCCATCTACCCCCAACACCCCAGGAAACCAGGAAATACATGCCACTCAGATATCATTCAACCTGGAACAGGTGCACCAGCACTTGGAAACAGCATGCCGTAGTGGATAGAGCACAGGTCTGGGAGTCAGAAGGTCACGGGTTCTAATCCTAAATCTGCCACTTGTCTGCTCTTTGTCCTTGGGGAAGTCATTTCACTTCTCTGTGCTTCAGTTTCCTCATCTTTAAAATGGGGATTATGACTATGAGTCTATGCAGGACAGGGACTGTGTCCAACCTTATTTGCTTGTGTCCACCCCAGAGCTTAGTAGAGTACCTTAAACATATACTAAGCAATTAACAAGTACCACAGTTATTATTATTATTATTATTACTGTTCTGCTGTCCTGGACCCTCCTACCCAGAATGGAATACCTCTGTTTCAGGTTGGCTCAGACTTGTCCTTGCACCCTCCCTTATGCTCTTTATGAGGGTTCAGCTCAGGGCTTCTAGGGGTCTACTGAACATGTGTGGTAAAACCATAGTTGTCTTCTGGGCAGCTGGGCCATTAGGGAGACAATTTCCAATATTTCCAGGGGGTATTTGGTTGAATTGAACCCAGACCCTTTTCTGTTTGTTCACCACTTAGTCACTCACGCTGGGTACAAGTCAGGCCAAGGTCAGGCTGGAACTAGAGTGGACAGGGCCAGATGCACTCCAGATTTTGGGTCCAGGCAGGGCATTATTCAGATAAATCATACAAATTGTTCAATACTTAACTGTTTTGTTTATGCTTCCCCACGCGATCATATTTACTGAGTGCTTACTGTGTGCAGAGCACTGTACTAACCACTTAGGAGAGTACAATCCCCACTCCCCACCCCTCCAGACTGTGAGCTTGTTGTGGGCAGGGAATGCCACTGTTTATTGTTGTACTGTACTTTCCCAAGTGATTAGTACAGTGCTCTGCACACAGTAAGTGCTTAATAAATATGACTGAATGAATGAATACAATATAA
This sequence comes from Ornithorhynchus anatinus, assembly GCF_004115215.2. Classification (NCBI taxonomy): domain Eukaryota; kingdom Metazoa; phylum Chordata; class Mammalia; order Monotremata; family Ornithorhynchidae; genus Ornithorhynchus; species Ornithorhynchus anatinus. The sequence continues at coordinate 44,544,184 of NC_041729.1, forward strand.
CATGGTATTATTAGTAGACATGTTCCCTGTCCACAATGAGCTTCTCAAGAACCTCCAGTAGTTACCCATCCAACCCGACTTTAAACAAAAACTCCTACCATAGGCTTTAAAGCCCTCAATCACCCTGCCCCCTCTTAGTTTACCTCTCTGGTTTCCTACTACAACCCAGCCTGCTCACTTCATTCCTCTAATGCCCATCTCCTCACTGTACCTCGATCTCATTTATCTCACCGCCAACCTCTCATCCTTGTACTGCCTCTGGCCTGGAACTCTCTCTCCCTTCATATCCAACAGATGATCACTCTCCCCACCTTCAAAGTCTTATTTAAATTCTGTCTCCTCAAAGAGACCTTCTCCAGCTAAGCTTTCATTTCTTCTTTTCCCACTCCTTTCTGCATTACCCTTGCACTTGGATTTGCTCCTTTCAATCACCCCACCCTCAGTCCCATAGCACTTATGTGACCTCATCTGTAAAATGGGGATGAAGACTGTGAGCCTCACGTGGGACAACCCGATCACCCTGTATCTCCCCCAGCACTTAGAACAGTGCTCTGCACATAGTAAGCACTTAACAAATACCAACATTATTACTATATCTGTAATTTATTTATCGATCAATCACATTTATTGAGAACTTACTGTGTGTAGAGCATTGTACTAAGTGCTTGGAAAAGTACAATAAAGCAGAGTTGATAGAAATAGTCTCTGCCCACAGTGAGCATATTAATATCCATCTCCTCCTCTAGATTGTAAGCTTATTTTGGGTAGGGAACATGTCAACAAACTCTGTTATACTGTACCCTCCCAATTGCTTAGTTCATTGCTCTGCATGCAGGTAGTACTCAATAAATAACATTGATGGATTGATTGATTCACTCTCTACCATCATTATCAGGCAGGGAGCCTAAAAGAAAGGAGTAGCACTGAAACACTCTAATCTCCCCATCCTGTTTTCCCTCCCTACTGCATTACCTTGGCATTAAGTCCCACACCCTATGCACTTGAGGACTCATCACACTCCATCTCCAGAGCACTTGCATTCGGTTGATTCCCTTATTTGTAATTTACTTCAATGTCTGTCACCACCATCAGACTGTAAACTCCTTTGGAGCAGGGATTGCTTACTTCCTCTAAGGTACTCTTCCAAGTATTTAGTTCAGTGCTCTGCACAGAATAAGTGCTCAGTTAATGCCATTGATTATTTGATTGCTTGATTGAGAAGACTCAAGGAAAGATTTATTAGCTGTTGAAAGGTTTCTGGGCCATAAGATTGTTTAACCTACCTACAAGGCATATACCAAACTGGATTAGCAACATGATATAAACCTAGCCACATGGATCATACTGTACTTTTTCTCCAAAGAGTTCTGATCACAGTCACATACAATTTCTCAATTATTCTCACATATATAGCTGTCCTCTACTGATGGTGGGACTTTTTTACCAGTGGGTTTAGGTGGAGTTGATAAAACTAATATGTGAATGTCAATCCCTTCTTCATCTCAAGCATATAAAACACTATGGCATTTGTTACCTTGTTCCATGTCAGATGATTGTATCCACTAGCTGCCACTAGCCAGAAAAATTGAAATATCCCTATTGCTGCCAGCTATCACACAGGTAAGCCATTAAGATTAGTTTTTCTTTACTCTCTTTCCCCATCTCTGCTCTCTCCCTCCTCATCTCCATTCACTTCTCCCTCTGTTAAATGTATGTCTCCACAGTTCCTTGCCCATTCTTCAGTTTCCCTCCATACAATGTGCTAGCCTCCCAAACAATTACCTTATATTTGAATGGTGCTTTTTTTTCTCCACAGCTCTTTCACAACAGTTGTCATATTTTATCATCGTAGCATCCCAGTGAGGAAGGGATAGACAGATATTATCTTCATTGTACAGATGTAGAAACTGAGGTCCCAAGTGACTTGTCCAAGATCATACAGCAGACATCAGGCAGAGCTGGAACTAGAAACCAGACCTCCTGTCCTCCAGCGCTATGCTCTTTCCACTAGAACAGAAACTCACCAAATTCATTTAGGAAAAAAATACCAAATTCCCTGCCTCTTTTCCTGTCTCTGTCATTCCATTCTATTCCATTTTATTTTTTCTAGATTAATTGAGTTTTCCAAACTTGAGAGGTGAATGGAGGAAACTGGGAGACTCTTCATAAGAAAACATGAGTTCCCCTTCCATTCAACTACCTTTCCTGCTCATTTCATTGAATTCCACACTCAGTCAGCCAGTCCAGAGTAGCATGGGGCCAGGCAGCTCCACACTGGTATAGTTCCTCCCCTCCCAAAAGCCCTATTCTTTTTCCTGGAGGCTCTTCCCTGAACCTGGGAAGATGACACAGTTCCAACCCAATCCAATAGAACCCTAGGGGATGAAGGAGTCCTCCACCCTAAACATCCCTTCTTTATCCTCTTTCCTCCCAAATATAACCCATATAACACCCCTGAGAAAGCAAGAGAATTATTTTCATTTTTAAAGATGAGAAACTGAGGGGGTAAGAATAGTCCAGGGCCACATGGATACTCAGTGACAGAACTGGGATCATACAGAATCAGTCAATATTATTTATTGAGCACTTTACACTGTGCAGAGTACTATACTGTATACTGAGCACTGTGCATAATCCAATGCATTATGATTCCCAGTCTCTTGCTCTTAAATTTAGTTACACAATCTCCCACACAGAAAGATAATATTCCTCTCAACAAACAACTTTTGAAAGTATCATCCAATCCATAAGAATGATATGCCAAATAAGGTATTTTCTAGGTATTTCCCCAAAAGTTACTTGCTTCAAAAAGTTTAGTTTTAGTTCATCTGAGGAAAATGTCTGTTTTTTTATGCACTGGTTTTACCCAATATGACAACTTTATTAAAAAGAAATGTGAAATTTACTTTCTTAAAAAAGATTTAGTAACAAATAATTTATATAAATATAAGTTATTAAATATTTCCCTACTGCAGAAAGCTCTCTGCAACATCTATTTGTGTAACTCATACATTTGGGGGCTAGTTAAAAGGAGGTTAACCTTAAATAACATTGCCACTTGGTTTTCAGTACTCATTTTCCATTTTAGTATTTTTCTAGGAGTCCTGTTTAATTTCCTCCCCTCATAATTCCTGCATACGCTATGCATATCACATATTAAGTAGTCTTTGTCCAAGTCTATGATTAGTCATTTCCTATTATTAAGCATTTCACTAGCATTTTCATGTTAGCAAGGTGTTTTACAATAAATTAACATAGCCATCAATCCTCCCCGCCTCCCTAGGGAATAGCTGGTAGGCAGAAATTTCTTCCTCCTTCTACAAATAGGGAAACTGAAGTGTTGTGGTCATGCAAATCAGTGGCTAAGCCAAGATGGAGGGCTGAGCAATCAATCAATAAATCAATCAGTGCTATTTATTGAATATTTACGGGTGCAGAGCACTGTACTAAGTTCTTGAGAAAGTGAAATAAAATAGAATTGGTAGACATGTCCTGGCCCACATGGATATCAGGATTCGCTGTTTTTTCTCATCACTGCACAATGGTTAGGCCTTTAGTGTTAGAAGCCATCTAGCTTTACCTAGGAAGATTGGGAATTTTTCTGCCTTAGCTTGCTCTCATGGCTCTAGAGAGCTACAAGGGTCCTGAAGCTGGAAGTCTCTTCCTTTGTGTATTCCCAGGAAATAGAAAGAAATGTTGCTATTAAAGGTACTGTTGGTTAGCAGAAACAGCATGTCTTAGTGGAAAGAGCTTGGGCTTAGGAGTCAGAGGATGTGGGTTCTAATTTTGCCTTCACCACTTGTCTGCTGTGTGACCTTGGGCAAGACACTTAACTTCTCTGTGCCTCAGTTACCTCATCTGTAAAACTGGGATTAGGAATTTGAGCCCCACATGGGACAACCTGATTACCTTGTATGTACTGCAGTGCTTAGAACAGTGCTTGGCACATAGTAAGAGCTTAACAAATACCATAGTTATTGTTATTATTGATATTATTATGTAAGTCCATGGGCAGTTGAAAGAATGGAAAGAATTTTCGGTCTCCCACTGAAAGTAGTGGATGAGGCTCTGTCTTCTGCCAAAGCCTTTTTTTTATGAAATTTGTTAAACCGCTTACTATGCAGCAGGCACTGTTCTAAGCACTCAGGTAGATACAAGGTAATCAGGTTGGACACAGTCCAAGTCCCACAGGGTTTTCACAGTCTTAATCCCCATTTTACAAATGAGGTAACTGAAGCACAAAGAAGTTAAATGACTTGCCCAAAGTCACAGAGCAGACAAGTGGTGAAGCCGGGTTTAGAACCCAGGACCTTCAGACTCCTGGGCCCATAATCTATCCAATAGGTCAAGCTGCTTCCTGCTTCTTCAGGATGAAGAACCTGCCCAGAGGAGTCGATTAAAATGACGACGGTTTTACCCAGCTTCACTCAAATGGCTTCATTCCTGCCAGTCATGCTCTTGCTGGGGCAAAGAATGCACCCAGTGAGTAGGCAGGGGAAGGGTATAGCTTGTTGCCAAGTGAATGTGTCCCCTTTACAGCAAAAAGGGCCCCGGCAGAGTGCTAATGCTGGGCCACAGCACCACGAGCCAGCAGGAACTGTAGTCTTTACCTCCCAAGTTTGCCATATTTTTGGGCTTCCTGTTGAGCCTGCCCTTAAACTCATTTGCAGAGGGATCCTAATACATATTTCCCACTAGAACATAGGGCCTAAAGAAGAGAGGATTTGTGAGTACATAAATGGCTTGAATATGACCTAGAAGACCAGGCTGATCTTAGTGGTTATTAGCACACTGTAGATCAAAAAGTCTTCAAGCATAAAACAACTAATGGTTAAGTAATGGCTAACACCATCTCATAAAAATCACAGTTGGTTCAATTCAGCCCAGCCACTTACATGTTACTGCACATTCCACTGAAATCTAATCACCAGGTGGCTCGACTCAGCAATCTCTAATCAAATTTCCCACTGGGCCCCCTGTCTCCTGTTCCCCTTTTGGAACTGAGAAAATCCCCATCGAATGGGACATATTTTCAGACTAGATGAAGAAGAAGTCCTCCATCCAGTTAGGGCTCATCTCCAATCTGTAAGAACAGAACTCTTGGGTCCAAAGTTCTGCCATATATACTGGTGTATACCACCATGCACTTGGCACAGGTCCTCATCCCCAGTCTCAAAGGAGGGGAAAGTAGATTGAAGGGCAGGTTTTCTCCGGGTTGGCTATGATTTTGCCTTGTTGATGATTGGTTGATCAGTACTTGGTCTATCGGCAGTTTAACAAGCACATGAGAGGGAGACAGACATTAAAATGAATTATGGATATGTACAGCAGTGCTGTGGGGTTGAGGGTAGGGTAAATAAAGTGTACAAATTTGAGAGCAAAGGCTTACCAGAAGGGAGAGGGAGTAGGGGAAATAAGGGCTTAGATAGGGAAGGCCTCTTGGAGGATATGTGATTTTAAAAAGTCTTTGAAGGTGAAGAAAATGATCCCCTATTAGATGTGAAGTGGGAGGGAGCTCCAGGATAGGGCAGGATGTGGGCAAGGGGTTGGAGGAGAGATAGATGAGATTGAGAAACATCTGTCGCTAGAGAGTGAAGTGAATGTGCTGGGTTGTAGTAGGAAAACAGCAAGCTAAGATAGGAGGGACAAGCTAATTGAGTACTTGAAAGCCGATGGTAAGGAGTTTCTGTTTGATGAGAGTTCTGCTCTGCCTCGTAGGGAACAGATAATATAACTCTAAGTAGAGACTAATGGGATGCAGGGCAGGTACCCCTAAAGATCCCCACCCTATCTGACCTATTCTGGCCAAAACTGCCAAGGAAAGGACTCAATCAAAAACAATGGGCAGAGATCAAGTGAGACTGTAAATGGTCGAGGGAGAGAGCCAAGTAAGATATGCAAAAGGTTGATTCAGAAAGAAAGATGGATGAAAAAGAGTGGTGAAGGTGTGGAAAGGAGAGGGAAAGTTAGAAAAAAAGGTAAGAGTGGCTTAGAGACAACTCATTTAAGCATTTCCAGAATGCTTCCCCGGTTTCAGTTTGTTAGCTGTTTGGTTGTTGTTGATTTGTTATAATCCCATAACTCCTTTTTCACCATGGACAATCCACGCTATCATTTATGATGCAGTGATGCAGAGGGATATCAAGGGAGTTCAGGAAGGACAGAAGATGAAACTTTCTTACTTAATGGGTTTGGAACAAGAACAGAAACTCTCCCTCCCAGGGAACAGTATGGGCTAATGATGATCTTGGCAACGGATCAGGAATCAAGATGTGAGTTCAGCTGAAGGCAACACCACTTTCTTAGGTTATACATACATCTCAGTCTCTCTCATCTAAAATATGAGTAATCATGCCCACCTCCCAAGAAAGCTGAAAAATGTAATTACTGATTTTGCCCCTTGAGAGTCCCAGAGGAAAGATGCTATTGCAATGTAAACTATTGTCAGTGGTGAGGGCTGTCAGTTATAAACTATTAATACAGAAATGGGGCTGTCAGAACTCTATGTTAAAGGGCTGGAGCTTCTGGTACTGTCAGAAGTGTGAGACTGACCTTGACTTTTTTCCATAGTCCTTTCTCCTTCATGTTTTTATGTCCTGCTCTGTGACTGACATAATCAGAGTTGGTATTATCTCTTGAGCTAAACTGACATTTGAAATATCCAGGCATCAGGTGGACAGAGATAATGTTAGGAAAACTCAATAGGCTCTTCCTCTCAAGTTCTAATGAGGGTTACAAAGGAAACAAATCATAAAGACTTTCCATAGAAGCCTTTTTGGTAAGTGCAAGAGGAAAGAAAAATCCTATCTGCCATAAGGACCTCTTTGAGAGGAACTAGTGTTATTAATCTGTTCTCAAATCAAAATTGAGTTATATAGGTGAGAGAACTCATTTCTCTCCTGTCAAGAATTTCTCCATGTGAGTTTTGGTAAACATTTCAGGAAGAGCAGATGGAATTAGGTCAGCAAATGGTCCTGTATATTTGTTAACTCTGGCTGACAACCCTACAGATTAATTTTCTTCCTTTGTTTTGACTTCAATTGTTTTTTAATTAATCATTGCAAATATAAAGGTCTATGTCAGTCTGCCCAAACATTCATTTTCCCCAAACCTCTTTAAGGCAGGTCGGTATAATTAATGCCCTACTTTACTGATGGGGAAACTAAGGCAAGGAGTTTGATCACCATTACACAAATTCAGCCTTTCTGAGCTCTCAGCCTGTTGTGAAGGTATTAATGAAGATTAAAATATTTCAGAATGAATAGAAATGTGGCTTATTTCAAATAGATAGAAATGTGGTTTACTGTCAAATAGTGTTAATTATAGTGTTCACTAAGCACCCCCCCGCCCCAATCTGGGCTTTAAATAAGAGAAGATTTGCTATGATAGAACACTTCATTTATCCCTTAACACAATTCAGTTTTATGTCTTTTAGATCTGTGGTTTATATTTAATTTGTTTAATTTGCCCTAGATAGCTCTAGATATTATAAAATGTATAACCATTAGTATAATTCACTGAAAATGGAATAGACCTGTGTTGCATGTTTTCCCTACTTTATGTAATAAAGCATGTAGTTAAAAGTTAACGAGATTCAATTTATAAATGGATGAAAAATCAATGGCATCATTTCTTATTTTTCAGTTTATGGGAAATATCCTCCATTATACAACAACCTGGCTTAGATTTTGCTGTGCCTCACCTTAAACAGAGGTCTAAAGGAGCCTGTGAATGGTGTGAAAAAGGAGAAAAAAAAGCATTGATTGTCTAAGTACCTGCCTGGAGGGTAGAAATGCCCCTTATGTCTACGTTTGATTGAAGGCTGAGTTAACTGTCCGTGTCGACACAAACTAGAGAAAAGGGATTAAAGACCAAGGATATGGTATCAGCAGACATTTTGGACATCTCCTCTGACAAGTGCTTTTCACACTTCTCAGATTTAACTAAGGATCATTTTCACTAAGTTTTGCCATAAGTAAGTAAAATACAACCGGAGATTTAAAAAAAAATCCAGAACTCTAGCAATTTTGAATATGATGAGGGAGACAAAGAACCACGGAAATTTGAACCAGGTGACATTAAAATCTAATTTTCTCTGCTTTTAGGGCTTCAATCTTTTTTCCTCCACATATGTCTCCTTAATACCTAAGATGTTTAAATATCTCCCAGTCTCACTGATATGAGACAAGAAAAGCCAAAATAAAGCATATATTAAGAAAGTCTGTCCTTTGATATATCTATTCTTCATTTTCAAAGATGTATTTACTAAGATCCTATGTAAGTACTGTACTGCTGAAAAGATCAACACATAACCAACATGCTGCATTGTTTGCACATAATGACAGATTCTTTCTGCCCTAATAGGTTTGTCTATTTGTTATTAATAATAACAAGGGCATATATTAAGGCATTACTAAGTTTAAGCACTGAGGTAAATGCAAGATAATCAGGTCAGACACAATCCCTGTTCCAAATGAGGCTCACAATCAAAGAGAGAGGGAAAGAATATAGCTTATCCTCATTTTACAGAAGAGGAACTGAGGCACAAACCAGTAAAGTGACTTGCCTAAGGTCATTCAGCATGCCAGGAGCAGAGCTAGGGCTATAATCTGGGTTTTCTGATTCCCAGACTCATGCTCTTTCCTTCATGCCACGCTGGCTTCACTGTACCACAGAATTAAAGTCTTCCAAGAGTAGTCCTCTGGCAAGTCCATTTCAAATTTGATGAGCATCTTTTCTTGCTGCTTCCCTATTCAGGATGAGCAGGGCATTCCTGAGCAGGGCATTCCTAAGCAGGGCTGCTCATGCACCTAGGGCAACAATGAAATCTGTTGCTCCCTCCTCAGTGATCAAATGACCAACATCCTGGCCAAGCTATAGGACACCTGGGAATGGAACGATCTCTGCAGGAACTCAGAAATTTTATAGAATCTCACTAATGAGCCAGGTAGTGGGACTCATGTTCAGGACATTAGGCAAACCCCAACTTGGGCAAAACTTAACTTTGGAATCAAGTCGTTTCCAAGAACCTAAAAACTCCAGAAGCCAATACAGTATAATCTCCAGTTGATCATTATTCAAGTAAACAACTATAAAATTACCCTATCATTGTTTGAGCAAATAGGTAGTAAATCAATCCTTGAATTTTTCTGTAGAGAACAACTGGGGAAACTTGGGGACATATAGGAGAAGTCAGTAAATGGGGCATTTCACAAATGAGGCTTTATTTATTTAAGTGATTTGTGGGGCCTTGCTCCTAAGACTCAGAGGACTAAGGCCATACTCCCGGGCTTGATTTCCATGGAGATAAAGGTAGGGGAAAATGTGATCTCTTAAATAGAGGCAGGTTAGATGCAGAGAGTTGTGTAGCCACAGCTTGCCCATGAGATGATATGTAGGTAAATGACTTGGTTCTTTTCTCTATCTCACTTTTCTTGCAGGCAAAATGAAGATAAGAATCCTCCTAAGCTCTGCCTTGACAGGGATGATGGGAGGAAAGAAATCTGATCATTCCTGCAAAGGGTTCAGATATGCCACGATGCAACAGTCACGATGAAGGCAACAGTAATGGCATGAGGAATCAGAGCTGACCTTCAACATACCCACAGAGGTCCTTGGCAGTGATTTTTGCTTTACAGTGTCATAAATCACTGAGAAGTAAGATTTGTCTCCTAGCCCCCAGCACTCAGATAGCATGGGCAAAGGGAGTCAAAACCAGGCTTCTTCACTAAAGGCTTAATTAGCCCTTTGATGCTTGAAGGAACAAATGAAGCACTATTTAACCTGTTATTGGAAATTACTGGTCTTCAGAAATATTATTGTTGATATTGTTAATATTATTGACACATGTTAGATGTTTGCCACAAAGTACTTTACTTCATGGCAAACACTGCAATTATTGCTGGGAAAAGTTACAAAAATACTACTGCAGTCATGGTTTCAGCCCATAATCACTAAGGGGAGAAATTCATTCATTCATTCATTCAATCGTATTCATTGAGTGCTTACTGTATGCAGAGCACTGTACTAAGCGCTTGGAATGTACCATTCAGCATCAGATAGAGACATTTCCTGCCCAACAGCGGGCTCACAGGGTGAGACAGCAAAACAAAACAAGTAGACCTGATAGACCACCAGGAGATAAGTAAGTAAGTACTGTCAAAATAAAACAATAGCAATGAAGAACAGCCATAAATTTGCAGAGCTGTTCTCCAGTCAGAAGACTCTCCCGCGGGTGGAACTGTAGCCATGAGAGTGAATGAATTTCAACTTGTTGCACACTTTGTCCATGGCAGTACAGCTTCTCTGGCCCCTTCCTTTCAACTAACCATTTCTCCAGTACTAATGGTTGAGAGGAAAATAAATATAGTGGCATCAGCAGAACATACACTCAAGTGTTTTTCTGCAGTTGTGATAATGGTTTGCACTAAGCCATACTGCCAAAGTATATAACCCTCAGGCTCTTCACCTCTCCCAGCTTGCCTAGTTCTCAGACGCAGCCTAGTTTCTAGTTATTAAACTTCTCTGTGCCTCTTATCTCATCTGTAAAATGGGAATTAACACTGTAGCCTTATGTGGAACATGGACTCTGTCCAAAATGATTTTCTTCTGACTACCCCAGTGTTTAGTATAATGGCTGGCATATAATAAGTGCTTAACAAATACCAGTTAAAGAAAAGGTCCTGATGCTCTAAAGTTGCTTCAGGAACCTTTTCTCACCCCCTCCAGAAATAATAGAGGAAGCTCCCAGAGTGCTAATGAAAGGGAAGCTCCAGGTCATCTGCTTGCAGTTCCAGTCTCTGCCTGTTCTGCTCCAACAGAGGAAAGCATGAAGGGGTGGGGAAAAAGAGGTAGAACAATTTCATTAAGAAGGACCCCTCAAAGTCTGTAGAAAGATTAAACAATTTCCTACAGAACTAAGTAACTCTCCAAAAAATGTAGATGTATCCAGCAGGAGAATTCCCTTTCCCTGGAGATTTTGCCCATGAGGATAGGGCCTCAGGATTGTTTTACCCTGGCAGATTTTCCCCCTCTGCTCCTCCTCATGGAATAGGGGTGCAAATGTGATGAGTGTGAGAAAAAGTTAACTAAATGCCATTTTCATATGAGCATAACTGGTTTTTAGTAAGTCCCACTATCTAACCAGAGCTTTCTCTCATTCTTGAGCTGACACTGGTGATTAAAAGACAAGATGCTTAAGGCTTACTGATCTGATTTCTTTGCTTGATATGTGCCAAAGGAGAAGGAAAGAAGTCTGCTTTTATTAATTTCAAATTAAAGGTAATTATATGCTCAAAGGCAACTAAATGGACTACTGATAAGGGTCAATTCAAAGGTCACTTTAATGTCTGCAGAAGCTTGCTATGGACCCAGGCTGGGATATATTTTTCTATTCTATTAGATTAACTACAATATCATTTTGCTTTCTTGTTTTTTGGGTCTCTAGTTTTACCTTCTCAGGATGATGGTAATGTCTAGAACTGATGACCCACAACTTGTCATGTAGATTCACAAAGTAAATTTTCAAATACCATTATGCTGTTTTCTTCTAATTTCTAAACTAGGGCAGGAAGACTTCTTTGAAAAACACTTGGTGTGATTTGATGAAAGCCTTTTTAAAGTACCACAAGTGAATCCTCTATTTTGATTTACTCATGCCACTTGCACTTAGGCTAGTTCTCTTCATTTGCTTTCATAATGCTGGCCTGTTTTCTTTTATTTGCTAAGGCCAAATCATCTTTATCTCATGAGCTGAGATTTAAGCCCATACTTTTCCCCTTAATCCACTATGCAATTTTCCATAACTTTTCACCCCATCATTCCTCCTGGGTGACATGCATAGACTATAGCAGAACAGACTTGGCCCTGATCTCATTATTCTGTATTTATCTTCCTTGAATTTTAAGATCTATTAGCTCTTAATTGATCCGAGTGTCTCTATTGCTCGTTATTTGCTGAACAGTCATCATCTTTGTCTAGCTAATAACACTCTGCAATTCTATGCCCAAAAGTTGTTATTACAGAGATGTTAAAAAATAAATGCCACATTAGCACATAGCTCTTGTTCAAAAAAAAAAATCAGGGCTTGGGTCCACTTAATTGGGGTGTTCTGTTTTTGCTTTTTATTAATTATATTTTTTAAAAGCCCTCATATCTTCAATTTCAAAGGAAACATTGCTATCATTTCTTTTTTCCCAAACAAATGAAACCCTTTCAGCTAGCCATTCCACTGTGCTTCACAGAAGAGAAGTTGCCAGAGTTTGTTTATGTTTGTAGTCCTTGGCAAAGTAACATAAAATCTTACCCAAAATATAAGCATTATGTCACATCCTGAGCTTAAGCAAGAATCAGTCCTGCGGTTCAAGATCATTTCAAGGTGAAATCAAAGGGAATAGCTTGTAGCAAAGTTCTTTATGATGGGGGGGAAAAGTCCTGTTTATGTGAATTAAGATTCACTATATTGTGTTATGAAGAGAGTTTGTAGATTGTCTTTCTGTGAGGACTAGTTAAACGAGTCTGAACTGAGTTTGCCTCTGGCCTGGAATTACTTCCCACTTCTTATGCAACAGAGACTCACTCTCCCCAACTTCAAAGCCTTATTAAAAGTACATCTCCTCCAGGAGGCCTTCTCCTACTAAATCCTCATTTCTCTTCTCCCACTCCCTTCTGCATTGCCCTTGCACTTGGGTGTCTGCTGTGTGACCTTGGGCAATCCACTTAATTTTCTCTGTGCCTCAGTTATCTCATCTGTAAAATGGGAATTAAGACTGTGAGTCCCACGTGGGATAACCTGATTACCTTGTATCTACCCCAGCACTTAGATCAGTGCTTGGCACATAGTAAGCATTTAACAAATACTATTATGTTTCCACAACAACAGAGAAATGAGTGCTTTGACCCTTTATTCACCACTCCCTCAGTCTCACAATACTTATGTACATATGTACATATGCATAATTTATTTATTTACATTAATGTCTGTCTCCCCCTTTAGACTGTAAACTCATTGTGGGCAGGGAATGTGTCTACCAAATCTGTTATACTCTTCCAAGCCCTTAATACAGTGCTCTGAATAAATTCAATTGACCGGTTGAGTCCTTGGGTAGCTCTGAAACTGAACTTAGGTCAGGGATGATCTAGGTGTCTCTGGTCCAAAGCAGGTCCTCCTTTACTTGTCCAAGACTAGACTACAGCTGGCTTTGCAAAAGTTGAGAGAGAGGTGATAAGAGCTAGAGATTAAAGGGGTCCTGGATTGTCCGCATTCCCTCCCTTGTATGAGTCCTTAACGCAAGTTATCAAGGGATTTCTCCTGTTTCAGCTCTGCCCCACCTATCCCCTACTCCATAATTTGAATTATCAATCCTTTGCATACAAGCAAAAGATCCAGGGATAAACTGGCTGGTCATCTCCTTGATGGCTAAGAGTTCTGAAGAGCACCTCTAAAATGTTCTACATTTTCAAGGTCTCCACCAAACATCACTCTAAATCACTGGAATCAGTTTGTTGCGTGAACTGGCATTTTGGGGCTGTTTACCAAAGGGAGATATTTAATGGGTGACTAATTGACATCAATGGTATTTATTGAGGGTTTACTGTGTACAGAGCACTGTACTAAGCACTTGGGAGAGTTCGATACAACAGAGTTGGTAGACATGTTCCCTCACCACAACAAGCTTACAGTCTAGATGGGGAGAGAATCAGTGTTCTCTTGAAACACTCTTTTTTCTGTTATGGAAACATACATTATAATAATAATAATAATGGTATTTGCTAAATGTTTACTATATTCCAAGCACTGTTCTAAACACTGGGGTAGATACAAAGTTCATTCATTCAATAGTATTTATTGAGCGCTTACTATGTGCAGAGCACTGTACTAAGCGCTTGGGATGAACAAGTTGGCAACAGATAGAGACAGTCCCTGCCGTTTGACGGGCTTACAGTCTAATCGGGGGGAGATGGACAGACAAGAACAGACAAGAACAATGGCAATAAATAGAGTCAAAGGGAAAAACATCTCGTAAAAACAATGGCAACTAAATAGAATCAAGGCGATGTACAATTCATTAACAAAATAAATAGGGCAATGGAAATATATACAGTTGAGCGGACAAGTACAGTGCTGTGGGGATGGGAAGGGAGAGGTGGAGGAGCAGAGGGAAAAGGGGAAAAAGAGGGTTTAGCTGCGGAGAGGTGAAGGGGGGGTGGCAGAGAGAGTAGAGGGAGAAGAGGAGCTCAGTCTGGCAAGGCCTCTTGAAGGAGGTGAGTTTTAAGTAGGGTTTTGAAGAGGGGAAGAGAATCAGTTTGGCGGAGGTGAGGAGGGAGGGCGTTCCAGGACCGCGGGAGGACGTGGCCCAGGGGTCGACGGCGGGATAGGCGAGACCGAGGGATGGTGAGGAGGTGGGTGGCGGAGGAGTGGAGCGTGCGGGGTGGGTGGTAGAAAGAGAGAAGGGAGGAGAGGTAGGAAGGGGCAAGGTGATGGAGAGCCTTGAAGCCTAGAGTGAGGAGTTTTTGTTTGGAGCGGAGGTTGATAGGCAACCACTGGAGTTGTTTAAGAAGGGGAGTGACATGCCCAGATCGTTTCTGCAGGAAGATGAGCCGGGCAGCGGAGTGAAGAACAGACTGGAGCGGGGCGAGAGAGGAGGAAGGGAGGTCAGAGAGAAGGCTGACACAGTAGTCTAGCCGGGATATAACGAGAGCCTGTAGCAGTAAGGTAGCCGTTTGGGTGGAGAGGAAAGGGGGGATCTTGGCGATATTGTATAGGTGAAACCGGCAGGTCTTGGTAACGGATAGGATGTGTGGGGTGAACGAGAGAGACGAGTCAAGGATGACACCGAGATTGCGGGCCTGAGAGAGTTATCAGGTTGCCCCACACGGGGCTCACAATCTTAATTCCCATTTTACAGATGAGGTAACTGAGGCAAAGAGAAATTAAGTGGTTTGCCCAAGGTCACACAGAAGACATGGCAGAACCGGGATTAGAACCCACATCCTCTGACTCCCAAGCTCATGCTCTTTCCACTAAGCCACGCTGCTTCTCAATATATCAGATTGACCTACCACTTCATCTATGAATCTTTGGAGTATTACCCAAATCGCTAAGCTAACCTTCCTGGATTTCGAGAATCCCACATGCATTTTTTTTCTATTTTTTGTGCTCCACTTCAAATAGGCTGATTAGACAAAGGGGCAGGGAAACAATTATAGTGAGAAGAAACTGTGCCTCAGTGCCAGTTGACCGTTTACAGACACTTGAATCTTATACTGACTGTTCTGTTCAGCTCTTATTCATCTGTTGCCAGACATTCAGCAGACTAGAAAGTCATGTTCCAAAAAGGCTGAAGTGGCTCTTTCTAGAACACTGAGCTGGATTCTTCCAGTGTGTGGGCTTCACACATAAATTAAGCATTCTCTAAGCTGTGTTAACCCACGTAAGTCACAAGGGCCTTATTAGGGTGCTGAAATAGCAATGACTTCACTAAGTCATAGATTGTGTGCCCTTTAAGGTCCAGGGTCTATGTCTGCTTCCTACTTGTATGCCCTTTCTCAGCTCTTAGTACAGTGCTCTGCACATATTAAGTGCTTAATAAATACCACTATTATTACTACTAAGTAGGGGTCCCAGAAATGACCAAAATCAGACTAAACTAGTCTTAGCAACATAGGATGCCTAGAGATCTACAATAATGAATACCAAGATATAGGAATTAGTGATAGATTGAAAGGCAGGGGGCAGCTTGAAGCACAAGCCTAAGAGGGCTTGCTTTATCAGGAAGAGATCCTCTCCAACCCCCACTCCAGCTACCAACCACCCCCATCTTACCTCGAATGAGATCAAGACAGGAAGGGATAGCAGAAAAGAAGGGAAAGTTTGGAAATGTTTCAGGAAATGGAATTTAAAGTAATTAGGAGCAGATTGTTTATGACAACGGAGAATGGCAGAGGAGAAGGAAGGTAAGGGAGGACCCAAAGGCATTTTATAAGAATGGCAAATGAGCCTGCATGTGGAAGGAGAAAGTGTTCTGAGAACACACTCCTGCATCCTGCACATGGGGTACGGGAGAAATAAATGGCATTAAACCGTACAGAACCTAAGTCTGGAACTCTCCTTTCGGAATCTAATCACACTGGCTGTAAACAAGAGGTACCCTAGAGCTAGGCAAAGTTAAACTACCTGTCAGAGGTGCCTAATTGGCTCCCAGAGAAAAGCTTATGTACTAGGACAGAGGCATCCAACATGCAGCCCACCTGAAGTTTTAAGTAAAATTGTTTTGATCTAATTAGCTAGCATACATGATTGACTGAGTATGTTAGGGCTTAGTCAGAATTGAGATGTGCCATGACTGAAGTGCACCCTACAATTCTCAAGATGAGTTCAATCTGCTCAAATACCTGTATTCTCAGTGACTTAATTAGAATTGATCAATGGCTGGCATTAGGTTTGCAACTGTTCATCTTTACACTAATAAAGTAGATTAAACGATTTTTAAACTTTTCATAGAGCTTAAAAATCCATATTTTAAGCAGCTAATAGGCTATACATCACTTTTGTTACCAATAAGAAAATGAATTCAACCCTCATCCATAGTGTCATGCAGCCCACTATTGAAAACACCGGGATGCCCCATCCAAGGACACTCCAGCTTCATGGGAAGAGGTGAGTTAGATGGAGACATCTTAACTGGACTGGCAAGAGTGCTTCTGAAACCATTTGCAAGCAGGAATGTAAAGAAATTATAATAACACATAAGACACTTTAAGAAGCCGATCTATTCATTCATTCATTCAATAGTATTTATCGAGCGCTTACTATGTGCAGAGCACTGTACTAAACGCTTGGGATGAACAAGTCGGCAACAGATAGAGACAGTCCCTGCCGTTTGACGGGCTTACAGTCTAATGACGGGCTTACAGTCTAATGACGGGCTTACAGTCTAATCTATTCTAAGTGCAAAGTGTGCAAAACCTAGAAATTTAACGAGGTCACATCCAGGATCCATAGCTAAAACAGGTGTCTGAAAGAGAAGCAGTTTGGCCTATTGGAAAGAGTAACAGGCTGGGAGTTAGAGGAGCTGGGTTTTAATCCCAGCTCTGCCACTTGGCTGTCGTGTAACTTTGGATAAGTCATTTAACTTCTAAGTGCCTGTTACCCCATTTGTAAAATGGCAATAAAAGCTGTGAGCCCTATTTGGGATATGGATTGTGTCCAACATGATTATCTTGTTTCTAGCCCAGAGTTTAATACAGTGCCTATCACAGAGTAAGCACTTAACAGTAAAATAGGGATTCAACACCTGTTCTCCTTTCTACTTACAATGTGAGCCCTATGTGGGACCTGATGACCTCGTATCTACCCCTGTGCTTAGAACAAGGCTTGGCACATAGTAAACATAAAAAATGCCAGTATTACTATTATTATCATTAATAAAGCACATGTGACCTTGTTCAGCTTCTGACCAGTGCAGCAAAGATGTCCACACACTATCCAATATAACCTCATATGACATCCCTCTTTTGGCTCTGAATGTTCTACATTGCAAGGAAAAAGGTAGATTTTTGTCTTTCATCTTCAAAGAATATGCAAGTGATGGTAAGATCTTCTTGGAGTATGTGAGCATGGCTGACAAGTCCAGTGCAAGACCAATACACTCTGTCACATTGTTTGGACTTAAGGGTAAAGCCTTGCTGAGTTAATGGCTGTTTCCCTTTGCAGGGCCTCTCTCTGTTTTCAAACTTGCATGTGGTCATGTTCAAGTAAAGCAATCCCTCTCCTGGCTGCTACTTATCAAACTGTAGTGATCAGTCAGAAGTCCACTGCTATATCCCATTGTTTGAGACTGCACTTCGAAAGATCTTTAAACTGCTTCTATAGAAAAATAGAGAGCTAAAATGATAGGTGGGCAGATTAGAACTTTTCTAGTCTCCATGCACACAGGCATGGCTGAAAAGATCAATATTTGACTGACTGATCAATCAATCATTGGCGAAGTGCTCGGGAGAGGTCAACAGAAGACAGTCACTCATTACCTGCCCTTGAGGAGCATACCACTTAATCCATTCCATAAGATGAGCACACATAACATCTGTCTTATCTGTTGCCAAATTGTACTTCCCAAGCGCTTAGTACAGTGCTCCGCACACAGTAAGCGCTCAATAAATACGACTGAATGAATAAATGAGTGTCTTGTCAGGCAGTCGGATTTGCCATTTGCAGCACCGGGGGCAGTTTTTGAATCTGCTCTTTATAGTCAGATCTGGTCTGTCTGCTACGGTTTTCTCCCCAAAGCATTTTGCTATTACAGCATCGTTTGAGGCTATGTTGATTATGTGTGTCAGCCCTTCCTGCTTCGTGCGCGCCCCATTTTAGCTCACCTAACAGCAGGTGCTTGGGCCTCCCTGCTGTGTTGCTATGAGGACTGCCTTGATGTCGGTGATCGAACAGTGTTTCTGTTTTGCCATTTGATGTTAAATATGGCACGTAGGTGGTGCTGATGAAACTACTCAAAGCTGGATGTGCCTTCAGTGGTAGATTCAGGCTTTACAGTTCTTGCCATAGGAGTTGTCTTAAAATATTTATAGTCATCAACGTGGCCATCAGATTAAATCACCAGGTCAAAAAACAGTAAGTAATAATAATAATTATGGTATTTGTTAAGTGCTTGCTCGGTGACAGGCACTGTTCTAAGTGCTGCAGTGGGTACAAGCAAACCACACTGGGCAGAGTCCCTGTCCCACATGGGGTTCAGAGTCTTAATCCCCATTTTACAGATGAGGTCACTGAGGCACAGAGAAGTTTCTTGAATTGCCCAGGGTCACACAGGAGAGAAGTGGCAGAGCTGGGATTAGAACTCAGGTCCTTCTGACTCCCAGGCCCTTGCTCTATCCACTACACCATGCTACTTCTTGCTTTGAGATCACATATATTTCTTCTTCAGTGATTATGAACACAAAGCCAATTTACATATTCAGGCAATTTCTATTTTTTAAGACAAATTTCAGTTCATAAATACCACCATTATCATTATTTCTGAAGTTAGGAGGGTAATCTAGCTAGATAACAGTATTTGTGGACTTCTGCTTTCTACTGAAATAAAAAAAAAAAACATGAAGACCTTGCAGTAGTATACAGACCAGCTTGGTAGTCAGTAATCAAGACCGGGACTGGTTCTCCTTGAGCAAAGGTTTGGGATAGATCAAGATACCAGGAGGAAGACTTGAAGAGAGAGAGCAGCCCTTTCTGGGATAAACCAGCTAGTGCAGTAAGGATCTATCTTTGCACACCAACAATGTGAAAGGGTGTTTCACTCACTCATTGGATTTTGCAGCCTCTATCATATACAAGGATAGGATTTTCCAGTCAGCAGTGTCACCTTCAAAAACAAAAGACATTTATTCATCTGTTGTATTATATAAATTTATATTAAGTAAACTTTAAAAGGAGAATTTGTGGGTCAACTTCTGATCTTTATATATCAATTGTATTTACTGATTTAAAAAATGGATAAATTGCAGAACTTATCTTTCCATCCAAACCCTGTCTTTCCCATCACTGTAGACAGTGCCACCATCCTTCTTGTCTCACAAGCCCATCACCATGGCATTAACCTTGATTTATGATGATGATGGTAGTTCTTAAGCGCTTACTATGTGCCATGCATTGGGGTAGATACAAGGTAATCAGGTTGTCCAATGTGAGGCTCACAGTCTTAATCCCCATTTTACAGATAAAGTAACTGAGGCACAGAGAAGCAAAGTGACTTGCCCAAAGTCACACAGCTGATAAGTGGTGGAGCTGGGATTAGAACCCACATCCTCTGACTCCCAAGCCTGTGCTCTTTCCATTAAGCCAAGCTGCTTCTCTCATCTCTCTCATTCAACCAGTGTACTCAATCTGTCTCTAAATCTTGTAAATTTAACCTTCTCAACATCGATAAAACCTGCAATGATTGATTGACTGAGTATATTTTAGCAAACATTCTGTGCAGAGCACTGTACTAAGTGCTTGGGAGAATACAATATAACAGAGTTGGTAGACACATTTCCTGCGCACAACAAGCTCTCAGTCTAGAGAGGGAGACAGACATTAACATAAATAAATAAATTATGGATATGTATACATTATAAGTACTGTGGGTCTGAGGGAGGGGTAGATAAAGGGGGCAAAGCCAAGTGCACATATCAAAGAATCGTGATCTATTTTAGTTTCAGTGCCAGAGCTGGTTTGGGCTGAAAGTTTGTTGTTCTTCAAAGGTAGCCTACTATTAGCAATGCAGTATTGGAGTGAGGAACAGATACACAGATGGAACTACATTTTTTTCTTCAAACCATTCAATTACAGCTGATCTGCGCATCTCAGTTATACTTCCTCCAGTTTCTTTGAAGTGCAGGAGAATACTAACCAGATGACTTGTTTATACATCAGCAGTAATGTAACAGATTGGGCAACAACAGAAATATTCATCCAAGGATTCTCAAAGCATAAAGCGAACATCAATTCCACCACAAGCTCTAAGTAAAATACAGTCTACCTCCATTTTATGTGAGGAAATTGGACCAAAGAAGTCTACCAGAAAGTAATGGAAAGAGTTCGCACAAAAATTCTTTCTCTTGATTTTCAGAAACATCTGCTGAATACCGGAGACTCTTTCCTCAAAATGCAAAGCAGTGGCACCAAGACACTCCATAGGGAATGTAATTCAGAGAATCCATCTACCGTAACCATCCCTCTAGCAAGGATTTCAGATGATCAGTTTGTTTTAAAGTTAAGAAACCTCAGGACCAATGCCAGGATTTAGCTAGTTGCAGTTAAAGTTCTTCACTGAAAATCCTTCTAAAATTACATCCCTTCCAGGAGGACTTCCCTGATTAATTTATCTTCCCCACAAGCCATATCCCACCACAGATTACCAACACAGTACTTCTGCGCTAACTAGCCATTTATGAACTCAAGTGCACCCATAACACTTCTGTCATACTGAACTGTTTAAGCATTTACTTATCTACATAATCATTTTTCTCTTCTCTTCTATCTGTAACTTATTTTGTATATGATTTCCGCATTGGACTCAGAGCTCCTTGAGGGTAGGAATTGAATCTTCTTACTCTGTTGCACTCTCCCAAGTGCTTAGTACAGTGCTTCTCCCATAGCAGGCGCTCAAATACTACAGACTGATTTATTGTTAAAATGAACTGGGCTTTGCTTTCATGGAATATCAGTTTACTTGAAGGACCATGTGTTCTGGGTGAAATATTAATTGAATGATATCAGAAATCTTTTAAGGTGAATGAATTTAACTTAAAGAAAGGCAGCCCTATTTTAGCAAACATTTTTGAAGGGAAAAATGGGATGGCATGATCTTATTTACTATTTGCCTTTGCTAAGATTAAATATTTTAACCATTATTCAATGAATAAAATTTTGAAGAATTCATCTTCCAGCTAAATTACCCTGAAAATCATTGAAATCTCTAGAACTTAGCCTAAAGATGACTTTTTCTGCCTATGTTATTCAAATAATAACTGGACACTTTGCTGCAATTTGGATTGTAAAAAGACAACCATCGCAAAATGTGGATATTTCAGAAGGGGTTATTGTAACTACTTTTTTTTTCCAGATTACCTTAGGGGGAACACTTGATACAGCCCTTTTAAATCTAACTAGTCAAGATTCAGAATCCTTTTACTTTCCAAGGTGCTTTTATATTTATTTTGAAGCTGGCAAAGAGTTATCTAAACAGGCTCTCAGAATAAGAGGAGGACTGTGGCCAAGCTCAGAATTAATTTAATCTTCTCAGATGAGAATTTGACAAAACTTCACAAGCTGACCTGTCAGAATGACCCAGCTGAGAGCATTTGGCCAAGAACCAAACTGCCTTTTTTTTTTAATGACATATTCAGGTCAGGCTTCCTTAGCCCTTAAGTAATTCAGTCTCCCTTTACCACCCTTAGCAAACTCACTTCTGCCTGAATTCCCCAAGGTATTCAAAGTAGGTAGGCAGTCAAGTTCCCCATCCAAGAAGCAAATTTTGCTGCTTTAGGAGCATGAGGCTATATCCTCAGCCCCTTTCCTGTTGATCTACATAAAGCCAGTCTTGCCTCTCCATTGTTCTTTCCACTGCTGCTGCTGCTCCATGATGGAAAAGGGAAGTGTCCATTCCCACAAACTCCTCCCATCTTGCCCCAGCAACTACAATCACCTGCTCTCCCCTCAACTTACCTCAGACCTCAACTATATGGGGAGCAGGGACCAGGCTAGGGACTGGGAGGTGAGGGCAGTGGGTGGAGAGGGGTCAGAATATCTGCAAAAAAAAATGCAGAAAATTGAACTAAGAAGGTCTATGCAGAGCTATACTCCTGGAAAATTTACTTAAGTAGAAATCTAGACTTCAATCACCTCAGGAAAAAAATTGACTTCTGCCTGGCTGATATGGAAGCACTAATCTAATCTAGTCAGGGTGAGCAGCAGTCAGCCCATTTTACTCAGGCTCAGCCTGTGGTTGTATAGGAAAAGATCTTTAATTTACAGACCCAGAATTGTTTTGTACTGTTAAAATGTCTTAATCCTGGCTGTTCCAGGGTCAGGGAGGCACTTACAAATATAACTATGTAGGTGCTTTCGTGGTTGGGAGCCAGTAAAGTCTTTGTCTTGATGACGATTAGTCACCTGCTCTGAATGAATTCTCAGTTTGGGCAGTTTAATGGAACATATAAAAATATCTGTCAAAATGATCAAGAATAACCCATTCACAGCTAGCATCCCTTCCGTCTCAATCCCTATCCTTCTCCCCCAGTGTGGCCCCATTTTTGACAATGATAATCATAATAATTGTAACATTTGTTAAGCACACACTATCTGCCAAGCATGGTACTAAGCAATAGGGTAGACATAAGAAAATCAGATCAGACACAGTTGCTGTCCTACATAGGGGACTCACAGTGTAAAAAAGAGGGAGAATAGGTTTTGAATCCCTAAATGACAGATAAGGAAACTGAGGCAAAGAGCAGTTAAGTGACTTGCCCAAGGGCACATAGTAGGCAGGTTGTGGAACCAGTATTAGAACTCAGGTCCTCTAATTCCTAGGACCATGCTCTATGGCTCTAGTTTGGTTTCCAGCCCTGACCACACCTCTACCTACTGCTCTTCTTGCCCTTACTCCTTAAATGGTTGATGGGGCTCAGGTGGAATGGGGGATAGAGAAGCAGCTTGGCTTAATGGAAAAAGCATGGGCCTGGGAGTCTGAGGACCTGGGTTCTAATCCTGACCACCACTATTCTCCTGTGTGACTTTGGACAAGTCACAACTCCTCTGTGCCTCAGTTCCCTCATCTGCAAAATGGGGATTTAAGAATATCTGTTCTCCCTCCTTCATTTTTTTAATGGTATTTAAGTGCTTACTATGTGCCAGGCACTACAGTAAGTGTTACGGTAGCTATAATTTAATCAGATAGGACATAGTCCATGTCCCACATGGGGCTCACAGTTTTAATCCCCATTTACAGATGAAGGAATTGAGGCACAGAGAAGTGAAGTGACTTGACCAAGGTTACACAGCAAACAAGTGGTGGAGCAGGGATTAGAACCTAGGTGCTCTGACTTCCAGGCCGTGCTATAACCACTAGGTCATGCTGCTTCTACTTAGACTGTGAGTCTCACATGGGACCTGATTATTTGGCATATACCTCAGTGCTTAATGCATAAATACCTCTGATCATAAAGAAAGAGAATCCTTTCTCAGCCCTAATATGCTATAGCTACTCGTTCCCATGCTCTCTCAGTACGTAATGCTTTGGCCCAGGGGTTGGCAAATCATATTTTGTAGAAGAGTCAAACAAAAGCAGCGTGGTCTAGTGGAAAGAGCATGGCCCTGGGAATCAGAGAATGTGGGTTCTAATCTTGGCTCTGCCACATGTCTGCTGTGTGACCTTGGGCAAGTCACTTAACTTCTCTGGGCCTCAGTTACCTCATCTGTAAAATGGGGATTAAGACTGTGAACCCCATGTGGAACAGATACTGAGTCCGACCCCACTACCTTGTATCTACCCACATGCTTAGAAAAGTGCTTGATACATAGTAAGTTTAACAAACACCACAATTATTATTATTATTACTATTGTTCTGAGCAGTTGGTACTCAAAGATCCAGCCCTCCCCCAAATTCCATGTGACATGTGAAATTAGTAAACCGTGCTGCTAATGGCACAGTGTGATATCACTGTTCTGTTCAGCTGCATCATGGCTACCAGCTAGGATGGGAAAGATGGGGGTGAGTGGAAATAGAAAAGGTAAGGAAAAAGAAGGGAAGGGAAGAGAAGGGGAGAAGGATGGTGGGGAAGGAGGGAGAGCATTGGGGAGAAAGTCAACAGTGGTTGCTCCTTGGAGAAAATGGCCACCAGGTCAGGGGTCCCTGACTGTTAGGGTGAGAGAACACCAACTCCCCAAAGGATAAAGACCTGGTCCCCAACCCCAACCACCCAGACTCACACCTGGGTGGAACACATTATCCTACAACTGAGTTTTCCTTAATATGAGTTCATCAAGAATGTAACCCCCACATTTCAGAGAACTGACCTCAAATACTCTACTTGACTCTGCTATGCATTGTGTCTGTGCTCCATTATATCACCACCAAATGATTCTGCAAATGAAGCACCAAGAACTGCACCAGAGTTATGGCTTCAAAGGGACCAGGGCAATGCATGCCCTTTTCTGAGCAAGTGCCTTCCTATGGTACATGGACCATCTTTACTGCTTCTACTTTCCTTGAATTTACTACTAGATTTTTTCCATTTGTTGAGCCTCTTCTGGATTTGTTGCTCCTCTCAGGGCTTACTATGACAGTGGTTCATATGGCAGCCAAGGGGAATCTTTAGGGCCCCCAACTCCTAAAGCCACCATCACCAGCAAGAAATTTCGTGAGATGAGATGAACTTCCAACAATGACAAATTCCTTTTCCCTTCCCTTTATTCCCCCTTCTGCTTCCTTTTTGCTCATTTTACCATGCAGAATCATTAGGCTCTCCCATTTCCCAAAGACAGAGGGTATCCCCTCCCCAGGTTCTAGCTGTTTTTGAGTGTAAGCACTAAGATTTCTGATCATTTCTGTGCTTCCAGAAATGCTTAGGGAGGAGTCTGGAACTGGGAAAGAGAGACACCTTCATCATCTAGTAATAATAATGATAAATGTGTTTTTTGTTAAGCACTTTCTATGTGCCATTGAGTGCTTACTGTGTGCTAAGCATTGTACTAATTGCTGGGAGAGTAGAATACAACAGATTTTGGTAGACATGTTCCTGCCCTCGGTGATGTTACAAGCTTTACTGGCAGGCATGGACTTTTCATTAGAAATTTGAATCTGAATTTTCTGTCAAACTAGTTCTTCATTTTTTTATAAAATCATCTCCACTCCCTGCTGCATACAGCATCTCTGTTTGCCCTGGTGCTTCTCTCTGTCTGCCTACTGAGGCTCTTGGCACTAACCGTAATGTGCAATTATCAAATTCATTGCCATTTTCAGACACTACCTATTATCGAGTTGCATTACATGACCACACATCCAGGAAGTGAAAGCAGCTGTCTCTCGCTAACTGGAATTTCATTTAGGTTTCAAAGCAGAGTCAATTTAAGAAAGGAACTATAGCAGTACTTGAGCAATAAAGCCATTTGTGGTAAAAGGATATGACTGTGCAAATGGCATATCTTCCTATTACTGGATTATTTTTTTGGAAACAGTGACTTTTAGACTAGATGACAGATGAAAATTCCCTCAACCCACTGTAACTTCATTTAAGGAACAGATGATGGGTTTACTAGAATTTTACTTGTCACTGTTTCACTGGATATGGTGTTAAGTTTAGAGCTAGATAAAACAGAGAGTGGTTTAAGTACACTGGTATGTTTTCTGAATTTAAAATCCAAGCCACAGCTGCATTTCCAAAACTAACTAGATAGTGTACTATAAACATTCTAGTATAGGACATCAACATCACATATGGATTTTTTATTTGGAAACAGTTCCAGGGGATCTGGACATTTCAGGATAATTTCCTTCGAGATCATCTGCATCCAAATCTGTCCTAATACGTAAGCAGCTAAGTGCTACTGATAAACCTGATTTTAATTCATCTGCCTGCCCAGAGTATCCCAAGATCAAAGTTATTTTGATGTGGATCCAAACTCATTTTAGCAATCATCTGCTTCAGTCATGTCTGTTTGCATGTAAATGAATTTCCACCAAGGTGACCTGATCCCTTTACCAATGAAAACATTGAGTAATTTCCAGATTTTTTTTTCATATTAAAGAATGTTCCTCCTACCTGAGCCAAAAGTGGGTGCTTTCGCCAATGACTCCTTTCCGCATGTTCAAGTATTTGTTAATAGCTTTATTCATTACAGGAAAAAGTAAGGGAAAGTTTTCTTAGTAGATAATTTTAAGTATATTTCAATATTTACCTGTATGGAGTTGTATTTTAAATGTACTGCAGACAAAAAAGAATTAGCCCTTTCTTGGTAGCAACTGGTTGAGTAAATATTCAGGCTCATCTAGGTGGTAGAACTGGTATCACAGAGGAATGAAGAAGGCGTCAGAAGCCTAAAACCCTCTCTTTTCTAGGAATAACACTTCCCAGAATTCTCTGAGAAGGACTGCAGTGATCAGTAAATCAAATAGAGCTTTTACATCCAAGAGAGGAAAGCGTGGGTGCTCTCTCTTCTTCCTTCCACTGATATAAAGCTCTGTCTCCTCCACATGGCTAAACTGTTTCTAGGCATGAGCAACTGGTCCTTATCCCCAAGAAAGCTTGTCTAAGAAGTATAAGGATAGGAAACTGGATTTTTCTTCCCCATCCCCTTTTTCTCTCTTGGAGTAAATGTAAATTCTTCAGTCTATAATTTCTGAGGGTGATTTGTAAGCTCCTTGAAGGCAAGGCCCATGTCTACTTATTCTGTGTATTCTCCCAAGCACTTGGTACAGTGTTCTACATGCAGTAAGTGCTCAAATACCATTGATGATAATCAGGAATATTTCCATTGTTCCTCCACCATTTGCCATGGATAGCACTGATTCTAAAGGGGAGGGGGAGTCCATTGCCTGCTCAGAATTTGCACTGCGTGAGGCAGAGTTTTTAAGCCAGATAGCCATAGCTAGCCTTTTCTGCTCCTTGGATTTAGGTGAGGGCTAGCTTGAATTGGAACTGCCAAAATGGTGGCTTGACTTAAAAATAATAATAATAATTGTGGTGTTTGTTAGATGCTTACTATATGGCAAGTACTCTACTCATGCTGGGGTAGATACAAGTTAATCCGTTTGTACACAGTCCCTTTCCCACTTGGGACTCACAGTCTAAGTAGAAGAGAGAACAGGTATTGAATGTCCATTTTGCAGATGTGGAAACTGGGGTGCAGAGAAGTTAAGTGACTTACCCAAGATCACATAACAGGTAAGTAGCGGAGCTGGGATTCTAATCCAGGGTCTCTGATTCCCAGGCTCTTTCCACTAAGGCTAGGCTGCTTTACTAGGGGCCCCTGATTGCAGATCATTGCTCCCCCATCCTGGTCTTAGAACCTGCTAAGGACTCTGGGGCTAGGTAGGGGTTCTTGTCAGCCCCATCGAACTCTAAGTCTGAGTAGGGGCTCTTCTCACCCGAGATGAACTCGGAGATCTGTGGAGTGCTTTCTGAACCCCCCACTGTGGGACAAGGTAAAATTCTACCCCCTTGAAATCTCCTTAATAAAGTTTCACCCTAGTAATAATAATAATAACACATAAATGCTTACTATATGCCAAGTACTGTATTATAACAATCAGGTCAGAACCAATCCCTGTTTCACAGAGGGCTCATAATTTAAGTAGGAAGGCAAAAACACATTGAATCCCCACTTTATGAATAAGGAAACTGAGACACAGAGAAGTTAAGTGGCTTGCCTAAGGTCACACAGCCAGCAAGTGACTGAGCCAGAATCAAAACCCATATCCCCTGATTCCCAGACTTGTGTTGTTTCCACTAATTTACACTGTTTCCAAAATGAAGGCCAGAACCTACAGTCATGACAGCAGGGAAGGCAAGAATGGAAGCATCTTCCACAATTTTAGTTAATCTAACCACATTGTCTCCCTCGAGGCCCAAGAGAACTGAGCATCTGCAAAGTCACACAATATGACAAGGCAGTTTAAAGATAGTTTAATTGTATTTTTTGAGCACTTGCTGTGTGCAGAGCACTGCACTAAGCCCTTGGCAGAGTCAGTAAACGTTCCCTGCCCACAACGATCTTACAATCTAGAAGAGGAGGCTGACAGTATTGTAAATAACTTGTGGATATGTACATAAGTGCTGTGGAGCTGAAGGAGGGGGTGAATAAAGGATGTAAATCCAAGTGCAAGGGAGATGCAGCTGTAGTTCAGAGAAGGAGGGCATCTTCCCATGCAATGGATGATATTCTTGGAGCCGAGTTGCAGGCAGCTCTGTCAAGGCTACTTTTCCTGTAGCAGAGTCAACCCCTCCAATACAATTAACTGAGTATCCAAGTCCTGCTCTGCAGGTGCAATCCTGCACTATGGAAAACTTGGCTGCAGACTATAGTTTGGGAACTTAATCTCTCAACCTTGTTAAATGATCCACCCAAAAGAAAAAAATTAACATTTTCACGGGAATTGCTGAGCCATAATTGTGATCAATTAGTGCAAACTAGTCTGATCAGGGGAAATATTATGCTGTTTAACTTGGGATTTCCTCTAATGTGAGTTACTTTTGGACAACCAATTAGATTCTTCAGCATTTACCAGCCATCAGCCCTACTGGCTCCTCATACATATCAAAATGGTAAAAGCATCTCCCACAGTATTTCTTCTAACTGCTTTGTACTCTTCCAAATGCTTAGTACAAGGCTCTGCACACAGTAGGCCTCACCAAGTGCTAATGAGTATCACAAGAGCTTTGCATGAAATATCTCTGTGCAAAGCTTAATGAAATCAGTCCCTAATCAGGTTGGTGTTTCAAGGATCATCCCAGGGACCTGCAAATGTTTCTAGCCTTTAAAAAAAAGGGTATTTAAAGTCCTCCTCTGGCTTGAATTCAATTTTCCTTTCTGGGGACTAGAGCAGTTAAAACGTTAAAGAGATCTTTGAAAATATTCCCCCAGGGTTCTCCTGCAGATGATGAAGCAATGTTCCAGAATTTATACTCTCTGTTTTCACAAATCCAAGATTTTTAGCTTTTCCTTATTGCTTAGCTTGAGCCATATTAGAACAAATTACCTGGGTAAGATATGTCTTTACCGAATGGTGACACTATGAGGAAGTAAATCTGTTCTTGAGGTAATTGTAGAGTGGAATATTTTCAGGATCATTTATCCCTCTGAGGTAACATATCACTGGCTGGCATTTGCCACCTCGGGGCTAATAACAAATAATCACGAGGTTAGGAATGATGGCAAGGATAAGTAATAATACTCAACATCTTCAAAGCACAAGGCAATTAACCCTCAGAGCACCCCTGAAAGGTATTTTATTGATAGGGAAACTGAGGTAGAGGCAAGTACTCCAAGGTCATTCAAAACATTCTTGGCAGAGCTACGAGTAAGACTTGGAGTTTCAGCCTGTGAAACATCTCCCTATTCTATTAGAGAGAGGAGGGGACAGGAAAATAGTTCTGATCAAGAAACCCGTTTCCTGCATTTCCAAAAAAAATAGGAGAAGAGATCCTTTAACATGGTTTTTCCCATTTATACCTGTTATTCATGGTATTTGAAAATTGATCCAATATTTTTGGAAGCATCACTTAGTGCTGTCCACGACTGGCCTGTTTATTTGGAGTAGCCTGGGCAATTCAGGATATTTGGTCACTGGATAGGGCTTCAAAATGATTGACATTACAAAAAATAGACAAGAAAACATATAAGCCTCCAAAACCTATTGACTTCCCACACAAAATAAATCTACCTCTCTCTTCCAAGTCACCTAACTCCTGTAAACTTTTTCCAGCCCTCTGTGATCCACTGTCTCCTAAATTTCCCGAAGGCTTTCTACAAACCTCTGCTCTCTCTAGTTCTCTTGTAAGCTTATCATAGTCCACAAAGGTAGAAAAATGTATTTGGTCCAAAGTCTATAGGAGAGAAGACCCTGAAACACACAGCCCAAAAGGTACTTTTTGGGCTGTTCTGTTCACTGTACACCAGCAAACACCAAAAGATTACCTTCAGACTTGGAGGTCCACAAGGGGAATGCCCATCTCAGTGCTAGGTTTCTGTATTCCTTTCAAAAGCTTTTTCCTCCATCTCCTACTCTGTCTCCATCTTTCTGTCCTTCCCTCTCTCTTTTCTTCTTCCTCTTTCTTATGCTCTCTTCTCTCTTCTCCCCCCTTCTTTCTCCCCTTCACTATGTCCCCCGTCAACTCCCTCCCTCCCTTTCCAACTCACATTTTGATCCCAGGGATGGCCTGTGCTCTCATAGTGCCAAAGAGGGCACTTAGGACTGCTTTTCCCTTGCAGCCCCCCATTTCAATCATTCATTCAGTCTTTCAATTGTATTTATTGAGCACTTACTGTGCGTAGAGCACTGTACTAAACACTTAGGAGAATACAATATAACAACAGACAGACACATTCCCTGCCACAACGAGCTTACTGTCTAGAAGGGGAGACAAACATTAATATAAATAAATAAATTACAATATATACACAAGTGCGGTGGGACTGGGAGGGGGGGACAAATAAAGGGAATAGGAGAGGAGGCAAGGATAGCTTAGTCAGGGAAGGCCTCTTGGAGGAGATGTGCCTTCAATAAGGCTTTGAATGGAGAAGAGTAATTGTCGGATTTGAGGAGGGAGGGTGTTCCAGACCAGAGGCAGGATGTGATAGACAAGATCGAGGTACAGTGAGAAGGTTGGCAATAGAGGAGCGAAGTTTGTGGGCTGGGTTGTAGTAAGAGAGTAGTGAGGTGAGGTAGCAGGGATTTGGGTGACTGAGTGCTTTAAAGCCAATAGTGAGGAGTTTTTGTTTGATGCAGAGGTGGATGGACAACTTCTGGGGTTTCTTGAGAAGTGGGGAAACATGGACTGAATGTCTTTGTAGAAAAATGATCCAGACAGCAGAGTGAAATGTGGACTGGAGTGGGGAGAGACAGGAGGTTAGGAGTTAGCAAGGAGGAAATCAAGCCAGGATAGGATAACATTATATTAATGTGGTAGCATCTTGGATGGAGAGGAAAGGGCAAATTTTAGCTATGTTGTGAAGGTGGAACTGACAGGATTTAGTGATGGATTGAATATGTAAGTTGAATGAGTGAGATAACAATAACAATGGTATTTGTTAAGCACTTACTACGTGCCGAGCACCGTACTAAGCACTGGGGTAGATACAAGGTAGTCAGGTTGTTCCACGTGGGACTCACAATCTTAATCCCCATTTTACAGATGGGTAACTGAGGCACAGAGAAATTAAGTGAATTGCCCAATGTCTCACAGCAGACAAGTGCAGACCTGGGATTAGAACCCATGGCCTTGATAATACCAAGATTATGGGCTTGTGAGACAGGAAGGATGGTGGTGCCATCTATAGTGATAGGAAAGTAAGGGGAAGGATAGGGTTTGGGTAGGAAGATGAGTTCAGTTTTGGACATGTTAAGCTTGAGGTGATGGGAGGACATCCAAGTAGAGATGTCTAAAAGGCAGGAGGAAGTGCAAGACTGCAAAGAAGGAGAGAGATCAGGGCTGGAGATGTAGATTTGGATGTCATCTGTATAGAGGTGGCAGTTGAAGCCATAGGAGCAACTGAATTCTTCATGGGAGTGGGTGAAGATGGAGAACAGAAGGAGACCCATAACCGAACCTTGAGAGACCCCCATAAGAGGATCCCACAAAAGAGACTGAGAATTAGCGGCCAGAGAGCTAAGAGGAGAACGTGTCGATGAAGTCGAGGTTGGGTAATGTTTCCAGGAGAAGGGGGTGGTCAACAGTGTCAAAAGAGGTCGAGAAGCATTAGGATGGAGAAGAGGCCATTGGATTTGTCAAGAAAAAGATAACTGGTGACCTTTGAGAGGGCGGTTTCTGTGGAGTGAAGGGGACAGAAGCCAGATTGGAGAGGGTAAAGGAGAGAAATGGAGGAGAGGAATTTGAGACAGCCCATGTAGACAACTCATCTGGGGAGTGTGGAGCACAGCACACCCCTGTGAACCAGCCAGAGCACCGTGTGTATTTTAAACTGTGAGGCTTCTAGGCTCATTATCACTCCCGTCTGTATCCCTGGATTACCAAAAAATGATCTCAGATATACCAGGTTACTGTAGGAGCTCTATTCAGAAACTTTTTTCAAAAAGCCACAAGCTCACCCTGGAGTGGCAGCAAGCTCCCAACTTTATGGGAAGCAGTGTGGCTTAATGGAAAGAGCCCAGGCTTGGAAGTCAGAGGTCATGGGTTCTAATCCTGGCTCCGCCGCTTGTCAGCTGTGTGACTTTGGGCAAGTCACTTAACTTCTCTGAACCTCAGTTCCCTCATCTGTAAAATGGGGAAGAAGACTGTGAGCCCCACATGGGACAATCTGATCACCTTGTATCCCCTCAGTGCTTACAACAGTGCCTTGCGCATAGTAAGTGCTTAACAAATATAATCATCATCATCATTATTATAATTATTTATGGCTTAATCAATAATATTTAATGAGCACTTGCTGTGTGCATGGCACTGTATTAAGCACTTGGAAGAGTGCAATATAACATTCTAATGTTTGCCACACTGAGGTGCACAGTGGAGAAAGGTAGGAAGACTCCCTAGCAACTGATTGGCTTTCTCTGACACAGATTTGGGTCCTTCAATGTGGCTCAAGGCATCCATAGTTGGCCTTCTCCAGAGACAGCTTGTTGAGTAATCAGGAAGTCTCAGCTAAGGCCTGCACCAACTCTCCATTCAAGTCACCACACTACAAGATGTCACTGGAGGCAATGCTGGACAGCAAAAGGAAGAGAACTTAATATCCTCCTTCCCGCCACAGTCTCCATCCTTCCAAGCGGTGTCAGATTTGAACTTTTGGTTGGCTGACAACAAGATTGGCACCCAATTCAGCCAGGTTGCCCAGGTCTTGTGACTTCTCTACTGGTCAGGCCTCCAGATGAATGAGTGTCTGATTCCTAGAAGGAAAGCACAGTACCAACACTGTTTGTATGGGGCAGTTTTAGCTGGATTATTTTGCTCTACTCTCAAAAATAAAATGGTAGAATAATAATGGGAATTTATTGGGAACTTAGAAAATGATAAATCTTTTGCATTAAGTGGGGAGTGGGTAAATTAGCATGTAAACCCTAGACTTCCCATAGTGAGCCTAGCTGTAAATCCAGTGTCATGAGAATACAAAAATTACCATTTTGATGAGTTTCAGGAATACATTACCGTAACTTAGATGTTTAGAATGAAGATGTACTTGGCAGAGTAAAAGATTTCAAACACTTTTCACGGCTCAAAAAAATTCAAACTTCTTAGGAAATCCTGGGATGAAATAGCCCAAGTTCTGTTTCTAGCCTAGATAATTTACATTTTCTCCCTTGATATTTTTAAACTGGTAAAGTAACTCCATGCAGTAGAAAAGATGCTCATTCTCCAAAAATAAATATGGCCTCTGAAAAAAATTCAACAGGAGGAATTCTGTAGAGGCTAACACTGCAGTGCATTTCAAAAAACCTGGTCTCCTACTAAATATGTAAAACTAAATTTTGTTTGCATTTGCAGAGCAGTAACATCGTGGTAGTAGCATATATTGTTTTGAAGTATAGCCAAAAAGAAGTATTAAAATGACTGTAATTTACAATCTAAAAACATCCAAAGTGTCAGGCTAATATATTTAGACAACAAGCTTTGACCAGGGGACTTGGAAACCAAGTAGTAAAACAAAAAAGTCTTTGAAAGCATCAGTTTTTACAAGATGGACTTTGCCATGATCTGGTCCAAAATATGAAAAGCTTTATTTCAACACTATTTGGATCAACAAATCCAGTGTGTCCCAGAGGAAACAGCACAGGAATGTGAGCTAGGAGACCTGGGTTCTAAGCCCTATTATGCCACTGACCTCCCTATGACCCTGGGCAAGTCACCCTCCCCAGATCTCAGTTTCCTCAACTGCACAATGGGGAGAAAATAGATTGCAAACTCCCTGGGGGACAGGAACTGAGTCCAATCTGATTACCTTTACCCCAGCAGTGAGCACATATAAGTATTTAACCAATGCCATGATTACTGTGTAATTATGAAAACAAGGAAAGACATATGGTGAGGGATTAAAAAAAGATGGAGGCAGTCCTTGCAACTATTAGAAGCTACTGGTACAAGAATTGGAAGGAAATGATTAAGACAGCTGAAGCATCAAAGAAAGAGAGGTGGGACTTGTACAAGATTTCAGGCTAGTGGGAAACAGAAAAGACTAAAGATGGAGGCCAAAATCAGATAAAAAGGATGGATTGGAAAGGATGGACCTAGACAACCCCAATGCTATTGTCTCAAAGAGAAATGAAAAAGGACAGAATCTTCCACTAATAAAAAGAATGAACTGGAAAACATTTTATCCCAACTGTAATCTAATATTAAGTTCACTTACAGTATATTTGGAACAATCTGTGTCAAAAACAGACTGCATGCTTAGCCCACACAAATTTTCATGCAACATTTGTTATGTAATACCCACATTAACGTCATCACACTGCTTTCACTAAATACTGATTTATCCTGAGACTGATAGATAAAAAGGACTAAAATCAGTGCTCTAAAAATTCTCATATATGCGTATTCACTTTGTTCTGAGCCATTATGGGTTTCTACATGAATGCCTATTAAGGAAATTCTAAAACCTTAATAATTTCTAATGTTAAAAGCAAAGCAACTTTAGTGTCTGCCTACATCCAGAATTTCTTTGCTTCCAAATTCAGTCTAACTGGACTTTATTAAAGTGGTCAAGTGGCAAAGTATCATGGCCTAGTGAATAGAGCAAGGGCCTGGGTGTCAGAAGGACCTGGGTTCTGATCTCGGCTCTGCTACTTCTCTGTTGTGTGGCCTTGGACAAGTCACTTAACTTCTCTGTGCCTCAGTTACCTCATCTGTAAAATGGGGATTTAGACTGTGAGCCCTATGAGGGTCATAGACTGAGTCCAACCTAATTATTTGGCATCTACCCCACTGCTTAGAAGAGTGCCTGGCAATAATAATAACAAAATAATAATAATTGTGGTATTAAGTGCTTACTATGTGCCAGGCACTGTTCTAAGCGCTGGGGATAGTAAAGTCCTTGGACACATCACCTCTTTCCCTGCTGCCCAAATATCCATGAGAGAGGAAAAAAATGGGAGAAGAAAGAAAACAGGAAAAGAAAAGCTGAAATTTTTTCCTTAGATCCTTTCCCCCATAACCAATTCTCTGCTGATCACTTGTGGCTTTGATCACAAATGATATCCACAAGTCACCAGGAGGGACTAACTTGTCTTGTAAGTGGGTCACTTCAATTACTACACACAAATTACACTGGGGGAGTTGGGAGAGGTGGGGATGATATCATGCTGATGTCTAGCCAGTTAAAGTACCTTAAAAATAAAAGCTGCAGCTAAACTGTCAGGATATAACTTAACAGGTGGAGGGTTTTTATGTGACTCTTTTTGTAGGGATTGGGTCTCTTACTTCTTTGGATTGTTTCCGGGCACTCAGTTCTACTATAATGCATGCATTCAATACAGGATTTAGAGTGCTTAGAACAATGCTTGGCACATAGTAAGTACTTACAAATACCATAATTATTATTATATATCGTGATGGAAAATTAGACAATTATTTAACACAAGACAAGTCTGTTGTAATATACCACGATCTACAAGTTGTGAAAGAAAATTTGGTGGCACAGGCACTTGTCATATCTAGCCTCCTTGTTAGTCTCCCCGCCTCCGGTCTCTCCCCTTTCCAATCCAAACTTGACTATACTGGCCCGATCACTTTTCTAAAATGTCATTCTACACATATCATCTCACTCCTCAAAATTTTCCATGACCTATTTCTCTCTGAATTTATTATAGTCTAATAATAATGGTATTTGTTAAGTGCTTACTACATGCCAAACACTGTTTAAGCGCTGGGGGGGGATACAAGGTAAGCAGGTTGTCCCACATGGGGCTCACAATCTTAAAGGGATAGTCTACTGTCCCAAGTACTTAGTATAGTGCTCTGCATAGCTTAAGCACTCAATAAATGCCACTGATTGATTTAATCAAACAGAAACTCCTGACAATTGGTTTCCTTCTCCTATGTGTCCACTCTCTTCTCCTACTACATCCCATCTCACAATCTTCAATCCACTCCAGCTATTCACTGTGCCTCGTCCTCATCTCACCCACTACTGATTCCTTGCTGACTGCCTTCCCCTATCTGGAATGCACTGCCCATTCAAATTCCTTCTGAAATCACATTTCCTCAAGGATAACTTCCCTGATTATTTTCTAATATCACCAGATTATATTTCCCCACCAATTTGTCCCTTTAGCATTCCTTTAGCCACCTATCCACTTGTGTACTCTAAACCTTCCATTGCACTTACATAATTTATGAATCTTATGACTTAAGCACTAACTCCAACCCAATTTACTTGTATCCACCCCAGCGGTTAGTACAGTGTCTGGCACAGAATAAGTGCTTAACAAATACTACAATTATTATTATTAACAACTCATATCTTCTTCCACCTATCTGTAGATTATTTTAGTGTCTGCCACCCTGGGTAGATTGTAAACTACCCCAAATGTTTTGTACAATGTTCTGCCCATGGTAAGTGTTCAATAAATACTCTTGATCAGATGTAGAAAGAAATGGCCATCCACTTGTATAAGGCATGATGCTGCTATTCTTTCCAGTCTTTCCAGTTTCTGATTCAAACTTTCTGTATTTTTCTTTTTATAATATTTGTTAAGCGCTTACTGAGTGTGCCAGGCACTGTACTAAGTGCTGGGGTAAATACAAGCTAATCAACTTGGACATAGACCATGTCCCACATGGTCTTAATCCCAATAAGTGCTATGCACCTAGTTAGCACTTAGTAAATACCACTGATGATGATGGATGATAGCCCATAGAGCATGGTTCGAATACCGGCTCTGTCACTTGTCAGCCCTGTGACTGTGGGCAAGTCACTTAACCTCTCTGTGCCTCAGTTCCCTCATCTGTAAAATGGGGATTAAGACTGTGAGCCTTACGTGGGTCAACTGGATTACCCTGTATCTACCCCAGTGCTTAGAACAGTGCTCTGTACATAGTAAGTGCTTAACAAATGCCAACATTATAATTATTATTATAAAGTCATATCTATTTGGAAAGGAGATTAAGACGGAGAGCTCATATGGGATGTGGACTGTGTCCAACCTCATTAACTTGTATCTACTTCAGGACTTAGAATAGTGCCGGGTGCAAAGTAAGTTCTTAACAAATACCATAAAAATAAAAAAAATCAGTGGTCAAAGAGGTCCACTGACTTAAGGCAGCGTGGCTCAGTGGAAAGAGCCCGGGCTTGGGAGTCAGAGGTCATGGGTTTGAATCCCGGCTCTGCTACTTGTCTGCTGTGTGGCTGTGGGCAAGTCACTTCACTTTTCTGTGCCTCAGTTACCTCATCTGTAAAATGGGGATTAACTGTGAGCCTCACGTGGGACAACCTGATTACCCTGCATCTACCCCAGCACTTAGAACAGTGCTCTGCACATAGTAAGCACTTAACAAATACCAGCATTATTATTATTATTATTATTAAGGCACGCTCCTAAGAATGCATTGTTACTAAGTGTGACTCAATTCCAACTGGATTTCAATTCCTAAATTAAGATTAAACATAATAAAGTTAGACCTTTCATTTAAATCGGGGGATGACTTCAGAACACTTAGAAAAGTTCAAAACCTTAGACCTAGATAACTCAGATCTCCCTATATTAAAAATGGAAGATGAAGTGCTTTATTTCCATTTGTAAAAAGCTTCTTGACTTTCCTTCCCATAATCTCTGCAAACTGGCCAGTTTGTCTGGTAGGCAGAGAGTGTGTGCCTCTAGAGGAGCAAAGTGGCCTAGTGGAAAGAGCATAGGCCTACTAATCAAGGGACCTGGGTTCTAAACCTGATTCTGCCAATTGCTTGATGTGTGACCTTGGTAAGTAGCTTAACTTCTCTGTGCCTCAGTTTTCTCAACTGTAAACTAGGGATTAAATCTTCTTCCCTTCAATCTAGATTGTGGTCCCCATGTGGGACAGGGACTACGTCCAGCCAGATAAAGCTATATCTACCCCAGAGCTTAGAACAGTGCTTGACACATAGTAAACACTTAACAAATGCTATAAAAAAAGGAGATATCCCCCTTTGGTTAGAAATACTTGTTCTCCTCACTTACTACAGTGCTCCACAGGCAATAAGCAGTCAATACCGTTGATTAATTGATTAGATCCCTAAGAATGGAGATTGGAACATCCAGAAGATCTGAATAAGGTCCAGGTATGGATTCTGTGGGAGAATTTTAGGAACAAGACTTCCTTGCTTCTTTGATAGTCCAAGGGCCATTAGTGGCGGGTTTTGTTCCAATCCTAAGCAGTTTCTGATGGTTACTATCCTCAAACTAGCTGGGAGCTACTTGTGAATCATTCTTGGGGGAGATGTCCCAGGCTCGGTTTCCTGAGGATCAGGGTTCTTGTCCAAATTCAGTTGAGTCTAAAGGGCTTCTACCAACAGAGCCACCAAGTTAAAGGGGTGTGGGAGTAGGGAAAATTTTGGAATTGACAGCAGTCTGTGAATATAACATTTAAACGGGAACCTCAAAGCCTAGCTCACTAACCAATGTCATTCCACCTAACCCTATTCTCCATAAACTTGGGCAGATAGCCACCTACCTGTCCAATCACCAAACCCCAATCACCAATCACCATCATTTTGTGACCGGACAGGTTGCTAGAATTTTCAGTGGTGCTGCCTACGTCAAGCATTCTGGACTCTTCATTACTTTACAAAAATTAGCAAAAAGTCCTTTTAGGGTGTGAAGTGCTTATTCGGAATAACCGGGCAAGATCAACTTCATTTAGATTGCATTTTGTGTCTAAATAATCTCCAGAGTAATGCTCTTTCATTCACAGCATTGTTACCAACATAACTTTTCTTAGCATATCCTGTTTGCAAATTTCCTGCTGCCTATTTAAATCCATTTGTTCATTTATTTTTTTCCATTTCTGTATGGTGAAAATGTTTTACTGACTAGACACCTCCCAACACCCTCAACTAGATACAGCCTTGTCAGTGGTTTGAGAACCTTTTTTTTTTTTGGTCTTGTTACATTGTTCTTTTATTTTACTTTGTTCCTAATACCAACCTACTCTCAGTATCTCAGTCACATCTATCTCACCACTGACCCCTTGCTCATATTCTCCCTTGGGGCTGGAACTCCCTTGCCCTTTGTATCTGATAGGCCAACACTCTCCCTACCTTCAAAACCTTCCTAAAATTTAATCGCCTCCAGAGGCCTTCCCTGACCAACCCCTTTATTTGCCCTACCTACCCTCCTCTCTGTGTGAACTATGGACTTATCTGTGTACCCCTTAAGCACTTGGGTACTCACCTCAGCCCAATAATACTTATGTAAATATTCTTATTTTCTATTTCCCCTATTCCCAATCTATTTTAATGTCTGTGTCTCCCTGAAAAATGTAACTCCTTGTGGGCAGGTATCATGTCTATCAACTCTGTTGTACTTTTCCAAGCATTTAGTACAATGCTCTGTCCATAGTAAGCACTCAGTAAATATTACTGATGGATTGACTGTATCCTTTGAAAATCTTTAAAATTTGTTATTAATTGGATCATAAAATGACCTGACACTAAATTATGTTTATAGGGTTGTTGTTTTTAAAAACATTGCCATCATAAAATGTACTTGTTGATGAACACAAATTTACCCAGAGAAGTTTGGTTAATAAGCATGAGGCTGAATTTAATAGTACTACCTATGGAAGGAAAGATAAATATTTAGAAATACTGATTGCTGCATTATATGGGAAACTCAAAGACATCATCAGTTATTGAGACAACCAGAGTTGTCCTCTGAAGTAACCAACTCCCAATCCTCCAAGACTCAATAAATCAATTTATCTATTAAGCAATGTACTAAGTGCTTGGAAGAGAATAATATAACAGAGTGGTAGACACATTCCCTACCATGATGACATCAAAGCCTGTGGACTGAGCTGATGGAAACTTTTCTAGTCAATTCATTTTAAAAATACTCTCATGTGGCTAAAATACAGTCTGCCAGAGTTAAGAA
Organism: Ornithorhynchus anatinus; assembly: GCF_004115215.2. NCBI lineage: Eukaryota > Metazoa > Chordata > Mammalia > Monotremata > Ornithorhynchidae > Ornithorhynchus > Ornithorhynchus anatinus. The sequence continues at coordinate 44,584,468 of NC_041729.1, forward strand.
GGACCAAAACCTTTAGTTTCACTCAAAGGGTGAGTCAATCCAAACAACAGAAAGTGATGGATGGTCAACTCTGCCATGCTCATAAAAATGCCTTCGAGTTGAACCGCTATTTTAAAACTTGCGAAGAAATTCAAGATGAAAATAGTTGTTTGGAAAATCAGTAAAAGGAATTCGGGAATACCAAGATCACAGAGAACTGAGGCCTGAAGTAAATGTTATGTCCCAGTGAAATCTTGTCCTTGAAAATTGCAACTGGGTAGAATGCCACATATCACCCACCATGTTGGCCTCTAAAAAGGGTGCAGGAAGAGCTGAGACTGCTGCTAAAGAGATCTCACAGAGCTATTGGTTCCTTGCCCATAGGTGACACCGGCTATGCCTGCCCATTTGTCTCACCATTCATACTCTGGCCACAGAGGGACTTGCTAGGAGCATGGCTGGCTCTGTACAACACATCACCACTCTTTGAGAAATAAATCACACTCAGGTTCTGCTGGATGTAAGGCTATAAATACTTTGCTCCTCCCTGAAACCTTAAACTAAAGTCTTACAAAAAAGGCAGTCTAATTCTGTTCTCTTGATGGAAAAGCAGCTGAAAAGCAGTCTGGCCTAGTGGATAGAGAATTGGCCTGGAGTGAGAAGAATCTGGCTCCACCATCTGTCTTTGTATATCCTTGAACAAGTCAATTAATTTTTCTGTGCCCCTGACACCTCATTTGTAAAATGGAGATTAAGACCATGAGTCCATCTTGGGACACGGACTGTGTCCAATCTGATTAGCTTGTATCTACCCCAGCGTTTAGTACAGGGCCTGGCACACAGTAAGCAATTAATAAATACCACAAAAAAATAGAAACAGTCATACTTTCTGACAGCATACTTAGTGTTGAAGCACTCCTGCCTAGGGATGCAAAAGACTGTGTCCGATGGGTCCACCTGGGTTTGGTATGGGGGGAATCTTTCCCTTTTCTTCATTCCCAAGTGTTCTTCTTGAACTGAACTTAGGCTGTACTCCAGGAGAGGATTACCAGATGGTCTCTGCAGCCACTGGCTAGGTGGGTTTCGAGTGTGTCTTTTTCATGCCAGGTGTCTGCCCTGGGCAAAAGTGCTCTATTCCTAAGTGAAAGAAAAAGCAATTTTTCTTCCCTTTCTGCACCCCTTCTCTCTTACAGTAAGTTAAAATGAATTGAAATGCACCCAATATCTTCCCTTGGTGGGGTATAGATGAGAGGGTAGAGTAGGTCTATAGGAAGTTTAATAATGCATTCTTTAATTTGTCATACTAGACTCCAACATACTTTTTTCCTCAGACTGAAATTGGGGTCACTTTAGAATAAACCACAAAGAGAGTCAATATAAATTATTGCTGAATTGAATACTATCTGGGTCAGTCTGAGGATCTGTTTAACAAGGCACTTGCCCAAGATCAGGTGTCTTCTCTTCTTATGGAAATATTATCCAACCTCGGCTTCACTGACACTGTGCTCCCCTGGTTCTCCTCCTATCTCTCTGGCTGCTCATTCTCAGTCTCTATCATGGGCTCCTCCTCTGCCTCCCACCCCCTAACTAAGAATACCTCAAGGCTCAGTTCTGGGTCCCCTTCCATTTTCCATTTACTCCCTCTTTTCCTTGGAGAACTCATTTACTCCCATGGCTTCAACCACCATCTCTAGGCGATGATTTCCAAATCTACATCTCCAGCCCTGATCTTTCTCCTCTGCAGTCTCATATTTACAACTGCCTTCAAGATATCTCTACTTGGGTGACCTGACAACACCGCAAACATAACCTGTCCAAAACATAACTCCTCATCTTCCCATCCAAACATTGTCCTCCCCATGATTCTCCCATCACTGCAGACTGCATCCTACCCCTTCCTCCTATGCCGACTAGAAGATCTTCCTGTAAGAGCTAGCATGGTAACAGAAAGGTTCTATTTAGAGAAGCAGTGGAGCCTAGTGAAAAGAGTACTGGCCTGGGAGTCAGAGGACCTGCATTCTAAACCTGGCTCTGCCAATTGCTTGCTGCGTGACCTTGGGCATGTCACTTAACTTTTCTGGGCTTCAGTTTCCTCAATTGTAAAATTGGGATTCAATCCTCCTCCTTCCTACTTAGACTGTGAGCCTCCCATGGGACAAGGACTGTGTCTAACATGATAAACTTGTATCTACCCCAGTGCTTAGAACAGAGCTTGAAACACAGTAAGCACTTAACAAATACCATAAACAAACAAAAAAAGTTCCACCCCCTGCTTTTATGTCCTTACCTAACTTGGTCACTACACCTGTTGTAACCTTGGCACCAGTAGGGATAAGGAGGTAGGCCAGAGGGAGGGGTGAGAATCAGACCAAGGTTCAAACTTCTCTCCATTCTCAACTTTTCCTCTGCCCTGCTCCTTTACACCTTCTGTTAGGGGCTGGGGAGAAGAGGAGAGACTGTGTATCATTCTAACTTTCACATTACATGACCCCTAATCCCATCCTGCCTGCTCCTTAGTTCTAATAACAGTAATAGCAACTGTGATATTTGTTAAGCACTTACTATGTTCCAGGCACTGAACTACTCCTGACTCCCAGGCTCTGCAGATACTCCACTGCACCCTGTTAGGAAGGTCAGCTGCCTATAATCAATACGTTCCTGCCTAATCAATGGTATTCATTGAGCATTTTTTATATGCAGAGTATTCTATTGATTGGCAGAGTACAATTCAATAACATTGGTAGATATGATCCCTCCCCTCAAGGAGCTTACAATCTAATCGGGGAGACAAACATTAAAATAAAATTACAGATATGGGAAGCAGCAGAATGATTTGATATCATCAATGTTCCTAATGGCTCAAAAACTCTTGAGATTTTGTCATCAGAATCATCATCATCATTAGTGGTATTTATTGAGTGCTTACTATGTGCAAAGAACTGTACCAAGCGCTTGGGAGAGTACAAAGCAACAGAGTTGGTAGACATCTTCCTGGCCCACGAGCTTACAGTCTAGATGGGTGAGAAGACATTAATATAAATGAATAACATATAATGTATAATTTATAGATATATACATAAGTGTTGTGGGGAAGCAGCGTGGTTCAGTGGAAAGAGCCCGGGCTTGGGAGTCAGAGGTCATGGGTTCGAATCCCAGCTCGGCCACTTGGCAGCTGTGTGACTGTGGGCAAGTCACTTCACTTCTCTGGGCCTCAGTTACCTCATCTGTAAAATGGGGATTAACTGTGAGCCTCACGTGAGCTCACTGATTACCCTGTGTCTACCCCAGCACTTAGAACAGTGCTCTGCACATAGTAAGCACTTAACAAATACCAACATTATTATTATTGAGGGTGAGGAGAATATCAAATGTCCAAAGGTCACAGTTCCAAGTACATAGACAGAGAAGGGAGCAGGAGCTGGGGAAAAGAGGCCTTAATCAGAGAAGGTCTCTTGGAAGATGAACCTTAATGTGAGATTTAAACAAATAATTATTAACCTTGCTTTGCTAACTTTATCCTCTGAGAATAAAGGTCTCTTTTGCTCTCTGACATCCAAATGTCTCTTTTATTCTGCTTCAGTAGCTTGGAACAACCAGATCTTCTTTCACATTGGTCTATAAACTTCCAACTAATGTCTGCCAAGCTCCCTTCTTTCCGTCCTTCAAAGAAATTACTGAAACTCCACCTGGGTGGTGAAGTGTTCCAGTTCTAATGGCCATTCATCCATCTCTATTAGTTCAGCATTTTGTGCCATTATTGTACCTGCTCAGAAATTATCCCGTTTGAGCAAGGGGGTGGCTAATGATTTAGCCTGCATTATTTGACCCTGCATCTTCTGGGAAAGCTTCCCCCCAGGCCTGCAGAGAAATGTACACAATAATAATGACACTCCTCTTCATGCAGAGAATGCTTTTCAGAACAATAGTAAGGGACTTATTGGGAACTGTGCCTCTGGAGAGCTATACTGTTAAAGCGCCTTCCCCCCAGTATATTTCCACAGTCATGTGCACAATGCCCATTTATTGCAATGTAATTAATGGTCATTTGACCTCAAAAGTTTAAGCTCCTTAAGAATGACCTCTCTTTTCAGCTGGGAATGTATGTAGACTGTTTAATTGGATTTGTCGGACGAGTAGCAAGATGACATAACAGAGAATGAGGTCTTTCTGGGGTGTATTTTTCATCAGAAAACACGTTTTAAATTAATCCTCTACCAGATTTCTGGATTTTGCATTTAGTTTTGTTGGATTCTAATCATCCTTTAGGATATTTTGCAATTGATATGGTCCCTCTGAGGAGTTTATGATTTGAGATCTTCCTAACATATTTTCCCAGTAGATTGTGCCATCTAATAGCTACAGCTACAGAATGCCTTGCTGACTGAGAAAATTCTTTGGTGGGGAACAGGGTATCTCATCACTCACCCCACCAGAGAGGTGCATACCCTCCTCAGTGAGAAGAGCAGATTTAACCTCAGTCACTGACAACCAAACATTATTTTTTCAGTTTAAATCTGTAAATATCAAGTCTTTTTTTTGTGATTCTCCCTTCAAGTTCCAGCCCTCTTCTTGAAAAAAAAAACAACCCTTATTGATAGGATTCTGTTTCCAAAAAGCCATGCATATTAGTAGTAGTAGTAGTGGTAGTAATAATATCTAAAAAGAACTCTGTATTAGTAATAATAATGGCTTTTGCTAAACATTATGTCCTAAGTTTGGGGTAGGCATAGGGTTATCAGATCGGACACAGTTCCTGTCCATCAAGAGGCTCATCTTCCATCGTCTCCCCATTTTGCAGATGAGGAAACTGAAGCCCTGAGAGGTTAAGTGACTTGTGCAAGGTCACACAATAGGCCAGTGTTAGAGCTGGCACTAGAACCTGGTCTTCTGACATTGGGGTCTGTATTCTTTCCACGAGACCATTCCTCTTTGGAGAATCTGATGTTGCAGGAACTATAGTTTGGCACTGGAAAAGAGCTGATTAACCTCCTGGAAGTAAATTTGGCAAGTGTTCAAGAATTCAGGCCACAGACAGGGGCTTTTGGTGAATCTCCTTCCAAAATGACCTTTTCCACCATAAATAGTGTAAAAAGATCCTTTGAAAGTTTCAAAAACTCTGCCCAGTCCTCCAAAATTCTTACTAATTCTTACAACATCTGAGTTGATAGCTGATGTCCAAGGAATATGGGGAACAGAGAGAGTCGTATTGGGTGAGGATTTACAAAGGAAAGTACAGAGGTCAGTCATGGTAAGTTTAAGGTGACCGTGGGATATCCATGTGGAGTTATCCCAGAGGCAGGAGAATGTCTCAGCCTGGAGAAAGGGTGAAAATAAATATATTTTCACCAGAAGGGGCTGCAGGGTCAGGGTGACGAAGGCATTTAAAGGGACCACTGAGTTCATATCAAGATGGCGATAATGAGGGGACAGGGTGCAGCAGCAGCGAGTGGGCACAGTGCCACATGGGAATGGGCAAGGCATTTAATAATTATAATAATAATTATGGTATTTATTAAGCACTTATTATGTGCCAGGCAAAGAGAGCTGCCACTCCCAGACTGCAATGAGTAGGCAATGTGGGTAGTGGGCAGTGAGGACAAAGGAGTACCGGCTTCCCCTGCGGGCCACAAATACAAGGAAAGTCCCCACAGGTCCCTGGTCCAGGCCGGAAGCTGCATCCTACGGGCTGAAAGAGCTGAAGCAGCAAGAGCATCAGCCGGCTGGCCTCCTGCTAGCTTCCGCTTTGGAGTAACCCCATGATACAGCCAAGTCCAGTTCCCTGCAGAGGGAAAAAAAAGAGAGAGAGAGAAGCCTCTGTTTTAAAATGATTCACACGAGAACAGCCACATTGGCACACATTGTTTTATCAGTGTGGTGTTCTAGTCCATTCTACTTACTCTCGCCTCTGGCTTGGAGAAAAGATGAAAAGATCAGGCCAGATCTACTTGAGAGTAATCTGTACAGAGGTGGTAGTTGAAACTAGGTTGGCTGAATGAGCAGAGAATCCAAGAGCATAAGTATAAAGAGCAAAGAATCCAGACTAAATTGTAAGGTGCACCCACAGTTAAAAAAGGGAAGAGGAGAAGAAGCTGCAAAGGAGGTAGAAAAGGAGATGATGGTAAACAGAAGAACCAGAATGGAACTGAAGCCTTGAAACTCTTCCTGAAAGAGTTTTGGAAAGGAAATGATGGCTGTCTGTGTCAAACTAGGAAGCAAACAAGTGATTCTATTAATTAATGTCAAAGAAATTAGAATTTGAAATTCTTAAATATGCAGTAAAATCAGTTATGTTTAGCCAATACTAGGAAAGATGTAAATACAGGCCAACAGAATTTTCAGAGTGCATCAGTATCTTCTGTGGCTAGGATAGCAGATAGCCCTGTTTAGCTACTCTTTTATTCACTGAGATTTACTATAACATTTTGTGATATAAAAGCAAACTTTCACAAAACCCCAGAATATGGTTCCTACAAGCACGTCGTGGTGCTGAGCATAAATGTGATTTTTGAACATCAGTAATCAATATGATTCTGAATAATTTTGCTTTTGATTAATAAAACCTTTTTTCTTCCACAATTTAACAATTAGGTTGTGCTTATTCAATATTTTAGACGAATAAAAACTAATTTTAAAAGAAGGTGAAAATAAGCTCTTAGAGAAGCATGTTGGATGTTAGACAATATTAATCTCAAGAAGAGACATGCAACTACATTTCATTCCTTAGAGTTTTATCAATCAATCAGCAGTTGATTGATGAGCACCTATTGAGTTTGCAAAGTACTGAACTAAGTAAGCCCTCAGGAAAGAACACTAAAAGCAAATTTTCTCTTTCACTAGCATGAGGAAATGTAGGAATGTAAATCTGCCTGCTTCAGAGTGAGAGACTACATAAACCGTATTAAAAATGTGATCATTTTACTTATACATTTTATGGTAATGTCTTCTTAACAGGCCAAAGCCCTTTCATTTAATAGTAATAAAACAGATGCTTAGCTCAAAGTGACACTGGAATTATGCAACTTCTACATTTTTCCTTGCAGCACACAACATTGTCATGAATGATAGCATCATCAGTGTGCTACATCTGTAAGTGCTCAATAAATTCTGCTTAAGGGAAACTTTTTTACATTGCTAAGATTAAATGTTCAGATTACATAAGTCTCTATTCCTTTTCATTTATTAACATATATACGTTTGTGTATGTGTGTATTTATATGAACATATAATCTGGGTATGGATCAATCAATCGGCGGTATTTATTGAGTGCTTATATGTGCAGAGCACTGTATTAAGCACTTGGGAGTGTACAATGAGAACTGAAAAATGAAAAAAATCCATCTAAACAAAGGCTTAAAGACTGATATATGTTCCTTATTCTTTTAGTTTGCAGTCCTCAATAATCCCAGTTGGTTCAATTATCATGGCCAGTTAAACTAGGGCTGATATTGAAATAGTCTTCCTTATTTTAAGAGACAATATGATTTTCACATAAAGGTAAATCACTGAAATTTGCACCAGGATTCATCTAACAGCATTTATAAAGCATCACAAATGGTTAATGCATTTTGAAATATGTAGCATCATAATTATCCACGGTTTTAAAGGCAAACAATAACATTCTTGTAAAATGATCAGCAAGTACATTTCTCTTTCATTTTAAGAGCATATGGTTTGGCAAAATTCTCCTCAGCAAACTTGACTCCAGAAAGATCTCCAGACTTGGATATATTTAGATTTGCATAGTAATACCTATGCAGTTCCAAACGTCACATGTCACAGATGTGCACTATAGTAGAGTGCACTAAGTAGAGTGGCAGAGAATTCGAATAAAATCTTTTAACTTATGCTAATTTTCTTACTTTCAGTTACATGCCTCGTGAGGGTACTTTCAGGTATGGGCCTGAAGGAGTGGGAGAAACTGTAGTCTTTTGGGAGAGTGGAGGAGGATGATGACGTTATGATCTAATAGATTTTCATTTTACATATGCCTGTTGGCAATCAAACATCATGGAAAAGTACAATGAGTTTAAGATGCCCGGCTGTCTTTTATTGTACTCTCCCAAGTGCTTACTATAGTGCTCTGCACATAGTAAGAGCTCAGTAAATACCATTGATTTATTGGTTCCATTCTGCTTCTAGGGAAGAGTGCTGTGTAATTCTAATCAAAAGGTGTGTCATTAGGCACAAATCTCCTTTAAAGATCATAAAGCCCCTTGAAGTTCTTCTAATTTTTTTCCTTTTTATTTTCCATTCTTTTGCACCCTCCTAAATGCTTAGAACAAGGTTATGTATTCAGTAGCCACTCAGTAAATACCATTAATTGCTTTTCTTTAAAAATATTTTTAAGTCCTAGAGAATTTCTTCTCTCCTTCAGTAAAAATGAAATAAATTACACCGGTAGTTCTTGAAGAAAACTTTTTCAAGGCCATTATGGTGGCCAATAGAATATTTTCATGGCCATACATTTATACACTTGAGTTTGTCTGACTTTCTGATGCCTCCCCATTTACTGGGTTCCAGCTTTTATTTCCTCCTGGGTTACATCATTTTTTCTGTTCACCATTTTTTTAATGGTATTTGTTAAGTGCTTACTATGTGCCAGGCACTGGGGTAAATACAAGATAATCAGGTAGGACACAGTCCCTATCCCACATAGGACTCACAGCCTTTATCCCAATTTTACAGGTGAGAAATCTGAGGCACAGAGAAGTAAAGTGAGTTGCCCAAGGTCACACTGCAGACAAGTCACAGGGTGAGGATTCGAACCTAGGTCCTTCTGACTTCCAGGCTTCTGCTTTATCCACTAGGCCATGTTGTTTCTCGCCTTCCAGTTTCTGCTGGCTTCTTGCCAGACTGGCCTCTTGCTCTGTGGGGCTCTGGCAGTCAACATTCAGTCCAGCGGCCCCCTATGCCACTGGCTGTACCAAAGTGTACCAGGGCCACATTTGAGAATCAATCAATAGTACTTATTGAGCACTTCCTGTATGCAGAGTACTGTACTAAGCACTTGTGAGAATACAATAGAGTTAACAGGCATGACCCCTGTCCTTCAGGAGCTTGCAATCCAGTGTGGAGGAGACAAGACACTAAACTAAATTACAGGAAGGAGAAGCTATAGCATATAAAGACATGTACAGAAATATTAACAGTTGGGCAAAAGCCCTAAGTGCTTAGGTGAGGCAGAAGTGCTGAAGGGTAAGGTGCGGGAGAAATAGGGTGGGGAGTTAAGGACTTAATCAGGGAAAGTTTCCTGGAGGAGGGGGGGATTGGGGAATCACTGGACTAGATTCTTGTTTCTGCTCAGAGTGGCCTAGGGCACATTGATTCATTTAGATCAGAGCTCCAGAACCCTGGAAGGTTGAGTTGTATTAACTCTGAAAGACTTGCTGAAAGACTCTGAACCTCATTGGTTACTGCTGATTGATTGCCTACTTGGTGCATGACACTCTTCTAGAAGCTTCCAATTTTGCCTAATGCTTTAACTACTACAGTGAATATTTTTCCCATTGGTGAAATGGAATGGGAAATCATCAATTGACACTAAAATGCTTAGAGAATTTAAAATAAGCTGTGGGGCATGGTGCTTTGATTCTTTCTTTCGCTCATACAAGCAAGTGGTAAATGTTCCAATCATTTGAACAATGCAATTGTCCAGAAAGGGTGAGTTTTAAACTGAGATTTTCAAGAAGTTAGTTGTACATGATATATATTCTTCTTTGGCCATATGGTTTAAATGTGCCATTTATACAGTCCCTGGAATTTAACACAAGCAAGTGCAGTGTTTATGCTCATACCACTTATGAGCTTATCAAAAAAGCAAAGATTGCAAAACCGAGTACTTGGAACAGTGATGTTATACTTTGGAGACTGTGCTCAGGCTGATATGCTAGAAGTTGTGCATACAAAACACTGGTCTTAAGTGGAGGACACACTCTGTTTTTAATTAGACTCAGAGACACGTGAGCAATGTTCAGTATTTTAAATCTCTTGTGCTTCCCTAGAATTATACACTTGATTCTGGTTCTAGATATAGTCTCTGCTCTTGAAAAGTGAGATGCTATATTAATCTTTTTTTTATTACTTCATTGATTTGGGGCAGGAATATTTATTTAGGTACTCAGTCCCAAAATCCATTTGGTCTCGGGCAACAGCCAACTAACCCAGTCATACAAATGAACATATGCCTTTATGCCCTGGCCCTAAAAGAAATGTAATAGGTTCTGTTTTTTTAATTCTATGACCTCTGGGTTGAGTGTTCATAAGAATGAGCAAGGAAGTTCTGAGGTTTGGCTCTGACTTTGAGAAGCAGGCATGTCTAAGTGCACTTGTTTTAGTTGCTCCATAAGCATTTTTCCCCATTTCATATTGTGTGCGCGGCCTGAACATAAAACAGAGTGAAAGGGCCAAGACATAGGGGTTAGTTGTCCTGACCCATTCAGCTTCAGTGGTTTGCCCAGCCAGCAACCTCCGCCTCTTCAGGGCACAGCCTAAAGGAGAAGTCCTGCTCCCTATGGCCACCCAGAGGAGTTGGGGAGAGGAAAGAGCAAATTGGTCTGAATGTGGAGAAGCAGCATGACCTGTTCAGCAGATCTAGGTCTTAATCCTGGCTCTGCCACTTGTCTGCTGTGTGACCTTGAGCAAGTTACTTAACTTCTCTGGGCCTCAGTTACTTCATCTGTAAAATGGGGACTAAAACTATGAGCCTTATGTAGGACAGGGACTGTGTCCAACCTGATTAGCTTATACCTACTCCAGTGCTTCATGCAGTTCCTGGAACATAGTAAGTGCTTAACAAATACCATTTTAAAAAAGTTCATTAAACTTGAGTGCTGCATCCTCAAAGAAGGGGAAGAATCTAAACTCTCCAAAGGAAAGCATTCTTTTCTAAAGGATGATCCTTCCAGCTCATTGCCATCATTTATGAGTCATTATTCAGCATGCTTCTGTGAAATAGAAAGAAAAAAACACTAATGCACGAGAAGCTGAAATGAGGTGCAGAACCAAGTTTATCTTTTAGATGTTGCCATTGAAAAGATGAACACAATATGGCTAGGGGAGGAAAATATGATTCCCAGCCTCAATATCCTGTTATCTGTTGCTGATGAGCCATAAAGCTCACTGCCCTTTATCCCAACAGTTTTGAAGCCAGATTGAAATTTACATATGAAGTATTGAAGATTCACAAAAGAGGGCAGTCTAGGGCTGCATTAATAATAAATGAGCCACGGAATGAATATACTGCCAAGGGATGCAGTCAAAGACCGTAATTTCAGTGAGTCTAGGAACGTCCTCTTTTCGAAAGTAACAGTCCTATCCAAGATACTTGGTGATGGAGCAGAAATAGGCATGATCAGCCAACACAGACATAGGGAGATTTTTAAAATATTATAAAAAGTTATTTAGCCAATGATGGGATGTAAGTCATCAGCTTGTAGCATAAATCCTACTTAGGATTTATTTATCAACAGCAGCCACAGAGATGCAGAGCAACCTTCACTATAGTGTCTGAAATATCCTTATTGGAGAAGTTATCTTGACTCCATGGCAAGATATCCAAGAGCTGATCACCCCTGAAATACTTTGCTAGTTCCATCTTTTTTTATATGGCATTTGTTAAGTGCTTATTATATGTCAGGCACTCTACTAAGCACTGGGGTAGATACGAGCTGATCAGGTTGTATACAGACCATGTCCCATAAGGGGCTCACAGTCTTAATCCCCATTTTACAGATGAGGTAACTGAGGCACAGAGAAGTGACTTGCCCAAGGTCACACAGCAGACATGTTGTGGAGCCAGGATTTGAAAGCAGGACCCCCAGGACTGTGCTCTTTCCTAATGACCACGCTGCTTCTTCTTCAACCACTCACCTTGGATTACTTGCCCAGAAGCTGAACTAAATAAGAATATAGTCCTTTCCCAAGATGCCACTGAGGTGACTGGTAATATCTCCTAAAAAATTAGTCTGCACACACAGAAACACACACACACAATCAATAGTATTTATTGAGTTCCTACCTGGATAGAGCACTGTACTAAGTGCTTGGGAGAGTATAATAGAATTAAAAAACATGATCACTGTCCTCAAGTTTACAATCTAGGAGGGAGACAGACACTAAAATAAGTGGAAAGCAGCGTGGCCCAGTGAAAAGAGCACGAGACTGAGAATCAGAGGACTTGGGTTCTAATTCCGGCTCTTCTACTTGTCTGCTGTGTGAATGTGAGCAAGTCACAACTTCTCTGTGCCTCAGTTTCCTCTCTGTAAAATGGGGATTAAATCTTACTCTCTCCTACTTATAGACTGTGACCCCCATGTGGGGCAGGGACTAACCCTAGTATTTAGTACAGTGCTTGGCACAGTTAGCGCTTAAATTCCACCCCAAAAAATTACAGGTAGGAGGAAGTAGTAGAGGAAAAAGATCTGAATATAAGTATTACTGTGGTGGCGAGGGACAGGGTGCTGTGCGTCTTTAATAAGTGACATGCAAGTCCTGAAACAGCAGCTGGCAGACATGAAGTGGGGACATTATCATGCAAGTGCAGAAGGCCTCCTGGAATAAATGGGATAGTAGATGGGCTTGGAGAATGGGGAGAGCAGCGACCTGTTAGATGTTGAAGGGAGGAAGTTCCAAACAGGAAGAAGGGAATGAGCAAATTGTCACCAGCAAAAAAAGACATAAATGAGGCACAGTTTATTAAGTTAAAATGAGAGGAATGTAGAGCGTAAACTGGGGTTTAATGTGAGATGACTGAGAATAAATGGGGGGGCGTTGAAGCCGACTGAGTGTCTAAAGTCAAAAGCTTCTGCTTGAGGCAGAAAGGAATAGGTAAGAGTTGGGGAACTTGTGGAGAACAAAGATTTAGAAAAAATGATCTGGCCAGCAGAGAAAAGGACAGACTGGAGAGGGGAAAGACTGGAGGCAGGAGGGGTCAGTGAGGAGGCCGATGCAGTAATAAAGCTGGGCTATAGCAAGTGCTTGGACCACTGTGGTGGCCATTTGGATGGAAAGAAAGGGGAGAAATATGGAAATATGGAGGAAGAACTGACAGGATTTGGCAACAGACTCAATATAGGCAGAGAGAGAGAGAGAGAGAGAGACACCATGAAGCAAAGTAAAATGTTTCATTTTGTTGATCTAAGACACACTAGCAGAAATAATGGTCCATTAGGATTTTAAAATACTTTTAAAAAGCTGGTGTAGTTTTCATACCAAGAAATAAAGCCCTCAGAACTGTTTCACCAGACCTAGACTGTGAGGCAGACAGAAGAAAGAAATATGGGGAAAAGAGTGGAGAGACTTGAGTCCTCACTAATTCCTTCCTCAGAGCTCTGACCAGCTGTTAAATAGTTTCTCCCTTCACTTTCTTTTCCTAGCCTAGGGGTTTGCTCTTCTATGCACTGTTGCTGTTTGACTGAATACTTCTTTAAATTTTATCACTTCTCCCAGAACAGAGATATTCAGTCAGCAGTTATTCCTGAGTGTTCCTAAAGGGAAAAAAATCCTGAGGAGAGTTTGCAAAGTTCACTTAAACCTGAATGGAGATAATTTGTGTATCCTCCTCACCTCCCTCTTCCTTCTCCAAAACAAACTTACTTTCCTTGTGGGAGATCAGGTAGAAGGATTATTGAGAGATGCTTAGAGAAGGAGCTACCTTTCCTGGGCTGAGACAGCGAGAAAGAGTTACAGGAGATGAGAAGATAAATTCAAATAGCAGAATTTCCATGTTGCTTCATACCTAAAAAAGCACAATTAACAGTTGTCTGAGCCTCATGTGAAGATGGCTGAATAAATGATTAAAGAGCAATATTCCTTCAAAGGTCTCCAGAGTTAGCTGATTTGCTTTTATGGGGGCTATTAAATATAAGGGAAGCAACACAATATAACCCTTACAGAGGCATTAAAATGGAAACAGTAGAGTGTAGATTTTCATCGTTCTTCTAACTCACCCTGGAAGGTTGTTTACTTGGCGAGTTTTAGCCTTCCAAATAAAACTCTAGCAACTTGTCATCTCTTAAGGATAACATAAAATGACTTTCTCTGAAGACCACAGATTTTTTTTCAAAGTACAAAAGGTAAATCTTTGACTGTATTTCTTGCTGTGCTTAAAAGGCATAAATGTACCTTCTTAGATTTCCTTCTTGAGTTTCAGCACATTCTTGGTCATTTATTATGCATCATTAATATGATGGTGCATCCATCCAAACAATTTTACATCTTGTAGCAATGACTTTTTTTTTCAAATGTAGGGACTGTTTGTTGGGTTTGGGAGGGATTTTTGTTTGTTTGTTTTTTGACGAGAATAAATGTTCTGGCTGTCTATCAATATTGTATTTAGATATAGATAGCAAATAGATGTTACAGTCAACTAATTGGAAAACCCTAAAGCCAAGGGTTTCAGACTTTAAAGGATGCAAAAAGAAATGGATAGTCACTGGAAGTTTATGAGAAAGGAAATAATGTATACCAAATGGTGTTTCATAAAACAATGCGTGGAGCAGGAAAGTGAAGAAAGGAGAGGCTCGAGACAAGGAAACCAGTATGAAGGTAATTTCAGAAATCCAGTGGGGAGGTAAAGGACTCAAACCAGAATGGTAGTAATAATGACACAGGGCAAATCCATGAACTATTAGGAGGAAGAATCACCAGGGATTTAGAGGCTGATAGAATGTTGGAAATAAATGGAAACAAGGAATCAAAGACCCTCTATCCTTCTGGTTTACTAAGAAATGATTTCATGGCTGGAAAACTTTTGTCTGGAAAATGAGAGTTGTGATCTATTTATTCTCTATTAACTCAGCTCAAATACTACTACTCCTAAAATAATTGGCAACAATCATATTTGTAGAGAAAAACAATAACCCAAGTTCCCTGTATTTACCACAAAATCAGAATATCATTTGGACAAATGAACTGGACATTTTCAATACCCGAATAAAGCATTCTTGAGATAATTCCATCTGTCATTCTTCAAATGCATGAATATGAAATTAAACCTTATGAAATATGAAGTGAGCCTTTCTTCATAGTTTTATTTTCATCTTCTGATTTCTTGGCATTCAAATAACTTGAAACTATTTTATTATTTCCGGGAAAGTGAAACTGGACCTTTTTATATATCTTCTATATTAAAAAAAGATTAGAGAGAAAGTGTGCCCCCAAAGTATGAAAAATATATTTGTATATCATTAGCATTATTAATAATAATAATCATGGTACTTGTTAAGTGCTTACTATGTGCCAAGCACTGTTCTAAGCACTGGGAGAGATACAGGTTATCAGGTTGTCCCAGGTGGGGCTCACAGTCTTAATCCCCATTTTACTGAGGCACAGAGAAGTTAAATGACTTGCCCAAAGTCACGCAGCTGACAAGTGGCAGAGCCGGGATTAAAACCCATGACCTCTTACTCCCAAACCCGTGCTCTTTCTGCTAAGCCATGTTGCTTCTCTCATTATTATTATCATCTCTCTCAATATTATCATCATCCCCAGCATTTATTGAGAAACTGCCATGTGCAGAGCACTGTAATGGGCACTTGGGGTGACACAGCAGTAGTAAAAGACATGGTCTCTGCTCTCAAGAAGCTGACAATCTAATGGGGAAGGCAAATGGAAACAAACTGCCAAAAGATACTAACTAGATAACAGTAGGAAAATGGATTCTAATAACAAAACAGAGTAAACAATTATACAAAGGAATAAGTCAACAGAAAATAAAAAAAATACGTGCCCAGGTACTAATGAGTTTGGTGGGATGGCATGAACAGGAAGGTAGAGAATTAGTCAGTGAATGCCACTTGGAAGAGGGATGGGCTATTTTTCATGTACATCTCTTTGGAATTCAGCTTCTTTCCAGGACCTGTTTTTCTGGAAGTTTCCCTGCTGTTGCTGAAATGTTTATTTTCAAAAATCGTCGCTTAAATATTTTAAAAGGAAGGAGCAACAAACCCCCAGTGACTAGCATCCAATTTTCTCTAAATCCCCAAATTCCTATTTTCCTTTACTATCATTCATCCAGATTCTATTTGTAGTTTTGACACGTCACATGGGGCTCCCATGGCAGCCGTCCCCTCTCAGGCTTTCCTCCCCCAGGACCATCACCTCTGCCTCCTGCCCCCACCCCCATCCCACCCAATTTTGTGGCTACAGAAGCCAGGGTTTACAAGCTAGGGATGGGGCCACCGCTGCCAGAGTGGCCGTGGCAGGGGCAGCAGCATTGTGGCAGCTGTTTAAAAAGTAAAAAGCTGAAAGACTAGAAAGAAAGACTAAATGGGACTAGAAAGAAAAACTAAATGGGAAGGGGAGTGGCACCAGTAAGACAAGAGAGGGGGTGAAGTGCATGAAGTGAGGCAAGTGTGGAAGGGAGCAGGATTAAGTTTATGTGTATGTGCTTTATTCATTCATTCACTCGATCGTATTTACTGAGTACTTACTCTGTGCAAAGCACTATGGAAAGACCCTGGGCTTGGGAGTCAGAGTTCGTGAGTTCTAATCCCGACTCCGCCACTTGTCAGCTCTGTAACTGTGGGGAAGTCACTCAACCTCTCGGTGCCTCAATTACCTCATCTGTAAAATGGAGATTATTCATTCAATAGTATTTATTGAGCGCTTACTATGTGCAGAGCACTGTACTAAGCGCTTGGGATGAACAAGTCGGCAACAGATAGAGACAGTCCCTGCCGATTGACGGGCTTACAGTCTAATCGGGGGAGACGGACAGACAAGAACAATGGCACTAAACAGCGTCAAGGGGAAGAACATCTCATAAAAACAATGGCAACTAAATAGAATCGAGGCGATGTACAATTCATTAACAAAATAAATAGGGTAACGAAAATATATACAGTTGAGCGGACGGGTACAGTGCTGTGGGGATGGGAAGGGAGAGGTGGAGGAGCAGAGGGAAAAGGGGAAAATGAGGCTTTAGCTGCGGAGAGGTAAAGGGGGGATGGCAGAGGGAGTAGAGGGGGAAGAGGAGCTCAGTCTGGGAAGGCCTCTTGGAGGAGGTGATTTTTAAGTAAGGTTTTGAAGAGGGAAAGAGAATCAGTTTGGCGGAGGTGAGGAGGGAGGGCGTTCCAGGACCGCGGGAGGACGTGACCCAGGGGTCGACGGCGGGATAGGCGAGACCAAGGGACGGCGAGGATTATGACTGTGAGCCCCACGTGGGACACCCTGATTACCTTGTATTTACCCCAGTGCTTAGAACAGTGCTTGGCACATAGTAAGCACTTAATAAATACCATTATTATCAAAGAAGTAGTGTGGCTCAGTGGAAAGAGCCCGGTCTTGGGAATCAGAGGTCATGGGTTCTAATCTCGGCTCCGCCACTTGTCAGCTGTGTGACTTTGGGCAAGTTATTTCACTTCTCTGTGACTCAGATACCTCATCTGTAAAATGGGGATTAAGACTGTGAGCCCCACGTGGGTCCACCTGATCACCTTGTATACTCCCCCAGCACTTACAATAGTGCTTCGCACATAGTAAGCTTAACAAATGCCATCATTAGAGAAGCAGTGTGGCTTAGTGGAAAGAGCCCAGGCTTGGGAGTTAGAGGTCGTGGGTTCTAATCCCAGCTCGGCCACTTGTCTACTGTGTGACCTTGGGCAAGTCACTTAACTTCTCTGTGCCTCAGTTATCTCACCTGTAAAAATGGGAGTTAAGACTGTGAGTCCCACGTGGGACAACCTGATTACCTCGTATCTACCACAGCGCTTAGTGCAGTGCTTGGCACATAGTAAGTGCTTAACAAATACCATAATTATTATTATTACAATATAGCAACAAACAAGACACATTCCCTGCCCACAGTGAGCTCACAGTCTAGAGGGGAGGCAGACAATAATATAAATAAATTGCAGATATATGCAGATATATACATATGTACTGTGGGGATGGGAGGGAGGATGAATAAAGAAGCAAGTAAAAGTGGAGCAGAAGGGAGTGGGAGAAAAGGAGAGGAAGACTTAATCAGGGAAGGCTTCTTGGAGAAGTCACACACTGCATACTTCACCTAGATAGCGCAGCAAAAGTCGCTGCACTTTCAGGTTATTTTTCCCTTGGCTCTGAGGGGCTGCAGTCTCTTCCTATGGAGCAAGAGGATGTGAGGGAGATTGTGACTAAGACCTCACCCTCCCTAATCCCAGGTCCTCTAGGGTCAGAAAAGATCCTGGGGCTGCATGGAAGAGCTCCTCCTCCTGCAGGTACCTCATAATTCATTGGCGAATTCAAATTCACTCATCCCTTTTGGGAATCTAGTTTTTCATCCTTTTTTTTTTCAAATGCTCATGCACACATCTGCACATATAGTCTGCTTGGATTAGAAAGAAATAGGCAACAGAGAGAAACCTATGCCTAAACAAGTCCAGAGACACATACTGCTTAGTCCCACAGAAATGTACATATATCACTCAGTCAGGCATAGACACACACTCTCACAAATATGCATAACACTACCTCACTATAATAATAATAATTGTGGTATTTGTTAAACACTTCCTTTGTTCCAGGCACTGTACTAAGTGCTGGGGTAGATACAAGATTATTGGTTTGGACACAATCAGTGGTATGTATTGGGTGCTTATTATGTGCAGAGCACCATACTAAGTGCTTGGTAGTGTACGATACAACAGATTTGGTAGATACACTGTCTACCTCCAAGGAGCTTATAATTAATTTGAGTTTTACTCTCTATTGCTCGTGCTTGCTCTTTCATTTTCAGTAGTCCTACTAACTCCTGATTGTTCAGCTCTTCTTTTTCTTCGTAACATATCATCAGCCTTTTTGATGATTTTTCTATTCAGCCTACTTTTGGCAGGGCAAGTTGGGTATGGGACATGCTCACTAATATTACTCTTTCCATCAAGTGCATTCACTGAAGTTATGCTAGAGCCCTATCTTTTCTTCACTGTTTGCTTTTTTCTTTTTGTCCTTTTTGGGTTGACATAGTTTTAGTGCTGGTAGTAAGCATAAGATGTCCCTTAAAAATCACTTTATTCAGGGCACAATTTTTTGTTTGCTTAAATTTTCCTTCCCAGTGGCTTGCATTACGTTCTGTGCCTGCACAAATGGCAGCCAAAGTAGCTGGGTGTCAGGGAGCAAAAGAATAAGTGTGATTTTACAAGTGTTGTAGCTCTGGTCAGACACCCGTTGCTAGGTAGTAACTGTGCCTTCACCTGGTCTGAGAGACCTTTTAGAAGAGAAACCTGGGAAGTGAGAGAAAAGGAGAAGCAGTGTGGTATAGTGAAAAGTGCACGGGCCTGGGAGTCAGAGGGCCTGGGTTCTAATTCCAGCTCTGTCCCTCGCCTGCTGTGTGGACTTAGGCAAGTCATTTCACATCTAGGTGCCTCAATTTCATCACCCATAAAATGGGGATTCAATACCTGTTCTCCCCCCCCGCTTAGACTATGAGCCCCAGGTGGGATGGGAACTGTGCCTGACCTAATTATATTGTATCTACCACAATGCTTGGTATATAGTAAGCACATAAAAGATATCACAGTTATTATTATTAACTAGAGTAATCTCTCTCCAAAGTTTTCAAATATGTGCCTAACAGAACACTATACTGTAAAATCACAATTTGGGAACTATTATTTCAATGAGAAGTAAGCTGAATTCCAGCTCTCACTACCAAACTCTCTATTGCCTCATTCATAATGTATTATATATTTGCATATATACTGGCATGTGTAGACATACAAAAAAAATGGAATTACTGCATTATTTTGATGCAATAATGCAGCTGTTTGAGGGCAGTGTGCAAAAGCAAACCTAGTCTTCTGGAAAATACACATTCATACCTCAAACACCATGTGTTTAACCCATGAATACATGTTCCACAAATTATGAAGTTATCTGATCTAAGTAATAAAGACAGCATCAGAAACCACATTGAATATTCCTCTTGGTTTCTTTCTTATTCTTTTAATTTATAAATCTTTTGCATCCAAACTCTGTAAATGTTGCCATCAAGGTCACTGCCATCCTTCTCTCTCAGATTCTAAGCAGTCCTACTTTTCTGGGATGGGAAAAATAGTGGTGTGAGCTGTGGAGATGAGAAGCGGCATGGCATAATGGATGGAGTACAGGCCTGGGAGTTAGAAGGTCGTGGGTTCTAATGCTGGCTCTGCCACTTGTCTGCTGTGAGACCTTGGGCAAGACACTTCACTTCTCTGGGTCTCAGTTCCCTCATTTGTAAAAAGGGGATTGCAACTGTGAGCTCCCTGTCTTTCCCAGCCCAACTGCAGTTATATACATATCCAATTTTTTTTATATTAATGTCTGTCTCCCCCCACACACACCCCCTGACTGTAAGCTCGTTATGGGCAGGGAACGTCTCTGTTTATTGCTGCATTGTACTCTCCCTACTGCTTAGTACAGCTCTGTACAATGTAAGCACTCAATAGATACAATTGAATGAATGAATGATAGGAACCGTGTCCAACCCGATTTGCTTGCATCCACCCCAGTGCTTGTACAGGGCCTGGCACATAGTAAGTGCTTAACACTTACCACAGTTATTGTTATTATTATTATTATCATTATGAAAAAGCTAGGAGGAGGAGAGGGGTTCAGGAGAGAAGTTTAGAAATGATGACTTTGAAATGTTGGTAAAACATCCAAGTGGAGATGCCCTGAGGCATGAGAAAATGCAGGATCATAGATTAGGTGAGAAGTGTAGGTGAAAGAAATAGATTTTGAAGTCATCCAAATAGAGGTGGAAGTTAAAGCCGTGTGAGCAGATGAAAACAGAACAAGAAGAGTTGGGGGATCCAAAGCAGAGTCTGTCTTCCTTTTTCTAAATTCAATTACCCCAAATCTTTTCCCTGTTCGTCCAAATCTTTGATCATTTTCATTTCTCTTTTCTAAAACCCAGAGTACAATTGTGTCATTTTAAGAACTGATATAATCAAAATCCCAAATTAATCCTCACACTTTATAATAGAAGCTTCAGAGGGAACAGAGGGAACAATTATATCCTAAAACGTAATGGTGAGTTGAATGTGAATATTTTCAACCATGGCATAATTTTCCAAGAAGAGGGTTCACAGGATCTATCGCAGGATCTCTCTCTCCCCAAAAGGGAAATGTGTCTTTAGGTTGGGTGACATAGAGAAGAGAAGGCTAATATTAGATCCAAGTATAGGAAGGGTTGAAATAATAATAATGATGATAATAATAACAGTAATAATAATAATAATAATTAATAAGCCTATTGTGGGTAGGAAACATGCCTACTAGATCTGCTGTATTATATTCTCCCGAGTGTTTAGTGAACTGCTCTGCGAATAGTAAGTGCTTAATAAATCCCACTGATGATAATAGTATTTGTTGAATACTTACTGTATACCAAGTACTGTATGTAATAAGTGCTGGGATAGACACAATAGAGGGATATTGATTAATGTGCTTTGTTTCCATGGAGGAAGAAACAAGAGAAAAACGACTTGAAACACAGCTTAAGAGTGTTCCATTAGATTTATGTAAGAACTTTTTTATTTTAAGGATGTTTAATAGATGGGCTACTAAGGGAAGCTGAGGAGTTTCTAACAATGAAGAGAGCCCTGAGAGAATTTGTTCTCTAAAGGCAAACTCCAAGGAGTATCTTACAAAGATGGGAGTGGTCCAAGAGCCAACCTGGGGATCAGGTCTTCTGGACTCATATTCTTCTGCTGCAAAATTCCATGCAAACCTGATCCAAGTCTTTGCTTCATTGGACCTCACTACCCCTACATCTAAAATAGTCATAACACTATCTCTATTTTTGGTATTTGTTAAGCACTTACTATATGCAGAGCACTGTTCTAAGCGCTGGGGTAGATACAGAGTAATCAGGTTGTCCCATGTGAGGCTCACAGTTAATCCCCATTTTCCAGATGAGGTAACTGAGGCACAGAGAAGTTAAGTGACCTGCCCACAGTCACACAGCTGATGGGCTCTTCAAATGACAGAAAGAGTGAGTTGGTGAGGAAATAGGTAAATTCATTGGATCCCATTTTTTTCCTCACCACTGATGGGCCTCCTCTGGCCCATAACTCTTTGGTGGGGCAGGGCCTAGAGTATTTCAAAAAATCTATTTTTCTAATAATATCTTAAGCACTTACTGCGTGTCAAGCTCTGTTCTTAGTGCTAGGGAAGGTAAAAGGTAATTAAGTCAGACACAGTCCCTATCCCACATTGGGCTCACAATCTAAGTAATAATAATTATTATTATTATGATATTTGTTAAGTGCTTACTATGTTCCAAGCACCATTCTAAGCACTGGGGTAGATACACGGAAACCAGGTTGTCCAACGTGGGGCTCACATCTTAATCCCCATTTTACAGATGAGGTAGCTGAGGCACAGAGAATTTATGCGGCTTGCCCAAGGTCACACAGCAGACAAGTGGCGGAGCCAGGATTAATACCCACATCCTCTGACTCCCAAACCCTTGCTCTTTCCACTAAGCCACAATGAGGGGAAACTGGTATTGAATCCCCATTTTACAGATGAGGCAACTGAGGCACAGAGAAATTAAGTGACTTGCCCCTGGTCACACAGCAGGTGGGTGGCAGAGTTGGGATAAGAACTCAGGTCATCTGACTCGCTGACTCAGGTCCATGCTCTTTCCACCAGGCCCGCAGCTTCTCTCTTTCCTGATGTTCAGAGATCCTTCCTATTTAGCAGGAACAGAAGAAATCACAAAGAAACTGTTCCTCAGAGGGCGATGGCTGTTCAAATCTGTTTCTCCATTTCCTGCAGGCTAAATCAAGAGCTTTTAGTCACAGCTGAAGAGGAGGCTCACTATGGAAACCATCTACTTCCCCCAGTCTCTTACCCTTTTGGAAAGAACAATACCAGTTCCTAGAATTCCCTACACTTCCCCACCTCCCCAAATGCATCATCACTGAAAGCAGAGATGGTTTCTAAGTTGTTCTGTTCTCTGCTCCTAAAGTTTCAATTCATGTTTCCCCACTCCTCAAGAATCCTCAGTGGTTGCCTGTCCATCTCGACATCAAACAGAAACTCCTTACCTTCGACTTTAAAGCACTCAATCACCTTGCCCCCCTCCTTCCTTTCCTCCCTGATTTCCTACTACAAGCCAGCCCGCACATTTCTCTCCTCAAATACCAACCTACTTACTGTTCCTCGATCTCATCTATCTCACCACCAATCTCTTGCCCACGTCTAGCCTCTGCTCTGCAACACCCTCCCTCTTCATATCAGACAGACAAGCATCCTCCCCACCTTCAAAGCCTTATTGAAGGCACATCTCCTCCAAGAGGCCTTCCCCTACTGGGCCCTCATTTCCTCTTCTCCCACTCCCTTCTGCCCTTGGATTTTCACCCTTTATTCATACCTCCTTCAGCCCCACAGCACTTATGTACTTATAGGTAATCTATTTATATTATTGTCTGTCTCCCCCTCTACACTGTAAACTCATTGTCAG
Source organism: Ornithorhynchus anatinus (assembly GCF_004115215.2). Lineage (NCBI taxonomy): Eukaryota > Metazoa > Chordata > Mammalia > Monotremata > Ornithorhynchidae > Ornithorhynchus > Ornithorhynchus anatinus. The sequence continues at coordinate 44,607,875 of NC_041729.1, forward strand.
CAGGGAGTGTGTCTACCAACTTTGTACTCTCACAATTGCTTAGTGCAGTGCTCTGCACATAATAAGTGCTAAAGAAATACTATTGATTGCATGATTGCTCTTCTTGGATGTTGGGAAAATAACCAGTCCCTTCTTCAAAGCGTACAAATTGACCGGGCACCTGACACATAGTACATTAATGATTCCAGACATCCTTGGGTTTTGAAAGAAGCCAAAGGGCAAGAGCCATAAACAGCAGGAGGCAGTCCTCTAAGTCCCAGTTGCCAACTCAATGAGAAGTTCCAAGGGAGGTAAAAGGGAAAAATGTCATTAAAAGAAGTTCAGAGCATTGTAGATTTTGGGCAGGATCCCTCTTCCTCTAAGCCTCCTCTCTTTTATGTGCTGGAAATCGATACAGAGGCAAAAAACCTCAAGCTTGATTCTAATTCTGCCATTGATTAAGCAAGTTGCTGAGGAAAAAGCATTTTCATTTCACTGTACCCTGCTCTCTCCATCTGGTCTCTATGGACCTCCATGAACTTATTTCCTAAACCACCATGGGCAGGATGATTGTGTTCATTTTACCTCTTCGGGGGGTGGAGAGGATACAACCTCCAGAATCACCTATGTTTTCAGTTCAGTAAAAACCTGAATCCAAATGTCAGTGAACTAAATAGTGGCAGATTTGGGAAACTGGAGGGAAAAAATTCAGCTAACCTGTCTCGTATCATTGATCGAGTAAGTGCTTACTCTTTGAAGAGCAGTGTACTGAGCACCTGGGAGAATACACTACAATAGAGTTAGTAGACATGATCCTTTCCCACAAGGAGCTTACACGCTGAACTAGGCTCAATCATTCAATCAATCAATCAAACAATGTGATCTAGTGGAAGGAACATGGCCTGGGAATCAGAAAACCTGGGTTCTACACCAAGCTCTGCCACCTGCCTGCTGTGTGACCTCGGGCAAGTCACTTAACTTCTCTGTGCCACAGTTTCCTAATCTGTAAAATGGGAATTTAATACCTGTTCTCTCTCCTAGCTAGATTGTGAACCCCATTTGGAACAAGACGGTGTCTGGTCTGATTATCTTGTATCTACCCCAGGGCTTAGTAGAGTGTTTGACACGGTAAGTGCTTAACATATACAGTAACATATTGAGGACCTACTGCGGGCAATGCACTATACAGGGTGCTCGGAGGAGGGCAAAAATATTAATATACATTATTCTTGCCCTCAAGGAGATTACAATCTAGCAGCGAAGATATTCACTAATTTGAATTTCATCTAGAAGAAAACAGTAGAATATAAAAATATGGCCAGAAATACTTATGGGGGTGTATATATTCCAGTTTTTAAGGGATATGAAAGTGTTGAAGGGATAGTTGTGGGTTGGAGAGATGAGAGACTAATCAGAAAAGATCTCCCATAGTGTTCTATATGGAGGTGGTAGTTGAAGCCATGAAAGTATATGCGCTTCCTAAAGGAATGGGTGTTGATTGAGAAGAGAAAGGGACCCAGAACTGAGTAGTGAAGAACACCTTCATTTTAAGAAGTTAGAGGCAGAGGAAGAACCAGTGAAAGAGGCTAGCAAGAAGCAAAATTAAGAATGTTTCCGGGAGATGGGAGTGGTGCACAGTGTCAAAGGATATCAAGAGGTTAAGTAGCATTTACTTTGTCAAGGAGTAGATCATTGGTGACTTTGGAGGGAGTATCTAGTTAAGTGAAGAGGGTAAAATCCAGGTTGTAGAGGCCAACAATGACAACTATGTTGGCTTAGGTGCTCATCATAACCCGACTAGACTACTATTTTGGCCTCCTCAATGCTCTCCCAGCCTCCCACCTTCCTCTCTAGTCCATATTTCATTCTGCTGCCCGGATAATTTCTGAAAAGTGTGTTTTGCTTACATCTTGCCCTTTCTCAAAACCCTTCAATTGTTACTCATCTGTCCCTACGTCAGTGGCCCTGATTGCACTCCATCATTGTGTTATTTAAGGGTTTACTATATGTCAAGCATTGGGATAAATCTGATGTAGATAGATCAGACACAGTCCCACATGGGGCTCACAACCTAAATCAGAGGGAGGACAGATATTTAATCCCCATTTTATAGATAAGAATGCTGTGGCCCAGAGAGGTCAAGTGTCTTCCCAAGGTCACACAGCAGACAAGTGTGTAAAGTTGGGATTGGAACCTAGGTCTCTTGACTCCCAGGTCCACGCTGTTTTCACTAGGCCACGCTGCTTTTGAACTCTCTATCGGCTCTCATCTCCCACTAAAAACTCCTCCTCTAGACTATATGCTCCTTGTGGGCAGGGAACATGTCTATCAACTCTGTTATAGTATACTCTCCCAAGTGCCTTGTACAGGGCTTTGCACACAGTAAGTGCTGTATAAATACCATTAATTAAGGGAGAAGTAGTCCCAGTTTCTTTTGGTTTGAATAATACATATTTTAGCTTATTTTCCCACACACAACTTGAGCTTTATTACAACTTCTGTAAGTGGGTGATACTACAGACACCTTGGCCCTCACCAAACTTGACAGTCTGTGAAATAAAGTTAGCCTTTTTTGTTATAAATCCAATCAACACATTGCCTCTTATCTTTTTCCTGATAGTTCTATTTTTGCATTTATTTTGATAAAACATTGTCTCCTCAATTGTTTTAGACCAATTACATTGTCTCTTTATTTTTAGGTAGGTAACATTTCCACAAACCTTAACCCAAGCTTACATGAGGCTGCTAAAAATGACTTGGTTCTCATAGCAACATGAGGGAAGCTTCAAGTGACTTATGTCACAGATAATTATTACTTATTCAACCTATCTGAATATAATGACAGAATTTAGGGTTCAGACAGGAGAGATTTACATGTTAGTGGACACTGCAGAGTAGCAGTTTGGGAAGATTTTGTACACTACACTGCAAAAGAAAACTGTTCACCTCAACCCAAGAGCTGTTTGAGAGCAAGAGAAGTTTAATGTAGTTCTGTTCTCAAACAAATAAATGGAAAGAAACACATGGCTCAATGCTGGTATAACTCTTCACACTCTGTTTAATTCCCTCCAGAACAGAATAATCCTCAAATTTATGAAAGGTTATAATAATAATGATGATGGTATTTGTTAAGCACTTACTATGTGCCAAGCACTGTTCTAAGTGCTGAATAATGGTATTTGTTAAGCACTTACTATGTGCCACGCACTGTATTAAGTGCTGGGGTGGATACAAGCCAATCAGGTTGGACAGTGTCTGTCCCATGCGGGGCTCACAGTCTCAATTCCCATTTTACAGTTGAAGTAACTGAGGCACAGAAAAGTTAAGTGGTTGCCCAAGGACACACAGTAGTGGAGTCGGAATTCAAACCCATTACCTTCTGACTCCCAGGCCAGTGTTCTATCCCTTATGCCATGCAAGTTACTTTATATGAGGGGGTGAATAATTATTTCCTTTCTGCTGAGGGCAACAGTTGGTTTAAATAGGGATTTAGTTCAGACATTAGGAAGTACTGCCTAAGAGACCCTGAAATACATTAACGAAGGGAAATTATGGAGTCTTCTCTGAGAATTCATAAGAAAAACATTTAAAACAAACCACTGGTGACACTTCTTTTCGTCGCCAGAAGTAAGTGAAGGAAATCTGTTACCCTAAGAGATTCTGTAGGCCCAAAATATCTGTATATTCAAAAGGAGTTTGGATACATTCAGGGAAGAAAGGGCCCATAAAGGCTACTTTAGAAAAGCGGCATGGCCTAGTGGATAGAGCACAGGCCTGGAAGTCAGAAGGTCATGGATTCTAATTCTGGCTCTGCTACTTGTCTGCTGTGTGATGTTGGGAAAGTCACTTCACTTCTCTGGGCCTCAGTTACTTCATCTATAAAATGGGGATTGAGCCTATGAGCCCTGCTTGGGACACAGACTGTGTCCAACCTGATTTGCTTGATCTACCCCAGCACTTAGTACACTGCCTGGCACATAATAAACACTTAACAAAGACCAGAATAATAATTATTTTTATTATTATTACTTGCAGCACCAGATTCAGGGCCCTTGGGCCCCATGGTGGCTAACTGACTTTGCATGGTTGGCTCCTGCAGCCTAGAATGGAAGACCACAGCCTCTTGTCCTAACCTCTCTGAGGCAACCTGATGGATACCAATGCAGGGTTGTATTCCCAGCTCCCCTTGGGCCACCTCCCAGCCCCCGATTTACTGCAGCAACCTCCCCTTCCCAACCTGTTTCCTGGCGCATATGCCAAATATATACTTTTTCATAAATGCTTTTTTAAAATGGTATTTGTAAAAACACTTACTATGTGCTAGGCATTGTGTTTGTTAAGCGCCAGGTAGTTACAAGCTAATCAGATTGGACATAGTGCATGTCCCACATGGGGCTCACAGCCTTAATCCCTATATTACAGACGAAGTAACTGAGACACAAAGAAGTGAGTTACCCACTGTCACACAGCAAACAAGTGGCAGAGTTGGAATTAAAACCCAGGCCCTCTGACTCCCAGGCCCATACTCTATCCACAAGGCCATGCTGCCTCTCCTTTGATGAACTGATTTTTAAGGAAAGAGGAAGCAGGTGGGAAGGGATATTTGGGAGGCTCACTGGGTACCTATGCTTGTAAACCACATTGGGTAGCAAGCGCCGGAGCTGCTGTCCCCAGCCTTAGATCAGGCTGCCGACTCTGGAAACAAGATGAATGAAGTTCAGAATCCCTGCCACCTAGAATAAAGTGATAAGAAAATAAATTAAAATGGCATCTAGCAGCATCTTTGTGCCCCTAGACCTGTGAAAAATGCCACAGTGCCTAGCCCCAGAGGCTGTTTACCTCTTTGAACCATCCAAACAGGAGGGTCCGGGCTTTAGTGAAAAGATCTTTCTCAGAGAAGCCTCTTATCCTGCATGGCATTGTTTACAAAAGAATAGGGGGTGGAGCTGGTGGGATCAGATTCATGAAGAGATGTATGGATCCTAAATGAGCAAACCTAGCTATCCAGCTAAATTGCCAACATGTTTTCAAAGACATTAATCAACTATTGCAGGTTAAAAGCAACATGGCCCAAGGGATAGAGCACAGGACTAGGAGTCAAAATGACCTGGGTACTAATCCCAACTCTACCAATTGTCTGTTGTGTCACCTTGAATGAGCCACTTAATTTTTCCATGCCCTAGTTACCTCATCTGCAAAACGGGTTATAAAACTGTGAAAGCCATGTGAGACAAGGACTGTGTCCAACTTGATTAGCGTGTATCTAACCCAGTGCTTAGTACAGTGACTAGCACATACCAAGCACTTTGTAAATACCATAAAAAAGTTATTAAGCACTTACAGTGTGTCAAACACTGTAATAAGTTCTGAGGGAATGCATAATTATTAACTCAGATTGAAACCCTGGACCACAGCGAGCTTGTAGTCCAAATAGGTGAGAACAGATTCAGGAAATTTGGGAAGAATTACAAACTGGTTTACAAGAACCATTAAGAGTGAACAAGAAAAGAATAAAGGGGGGAAAATGGCAGCAATCCACTTCTCCTTGTGGTGCCTGACTCCTCATCGATCCAGGAAAAATTATCCATGAGCAAACAGCCACAATAATAATAATAATTTTGGTATTTGTGAAGTGCTTACTAGGTACTTACTAAGCATTGTAATAATAATGATGATACTTGTTAAGCGCTTGCTATGTGCCAGGCATTGTAGTAAGCACTGAGGCAGATACAAGGTAATCAGATCCCATATGGGGCTCCCAATCTAAATAGGAGAGAGAACAGGTATTGAATCCCCATTCTGCAGATGAGGGAATTGAGGCACACAGAAGTTAACTGACTTAACTAAGGTCACACAGCAGACAAGTGGCAGAGCCAGGATAAGAATCCAGGTCCTCTGACTCCCAGGCCCATGTTCTTTCCACTTGGCCAGACCGCTTCTTAATTTTGGAAGAGTTGGAAAGATAGGTTTCTGTCTATCCCTCCTGCTCCTCTTTTGGGGTAGGTCTTGGATCCCACAGTGTCAGGCTAGAGGATGGGAAATGACTCCTCTGTCTTCATTTGAGTGAAGGTAGATGGAGCATATGAGGAGATGGGCCAAAGATGGATAAATCAGAGCTCTTTCCTGTAATCTGCAGGGCAATGGAAACTTCAGAATTCACTGTTATCACTAGAACCATTCAAAAGCTCTATGCATTTCTGAATTCCAGACTTAAAATCAAGGACTTTTCATCTAGGATACACAGGACTCATGGGTTCACAAACACATAGCAAAATCTTAACATTTGTGCTCTACTATTCAACATCCCAAAGTCATATTGAAAGACTTTGTTTTTCACTTGTTTTAGTGGCCCTGGTGAGTTTCAGGGACCCTTCTGAGATCCTACTGGCTTGTTATATGGAACACCTGCTCCATTGTCCAATGTTTGGATTGCAACTGGCTTTATTCTCTTCAACTGGGTCAGAGTGAATGGAGAATCTGCTCCTGTTTTATTGGCTGATTCCCCTCATTAAGTACTGCAGCCAAATAAGTCTCAGAAGTACAATTTAGCAGAAACCTTGGCATTTACCTTGTGCATGGACAGTGACAAAAAAAAGTTTTACTCAAACTTATACATTATATTCTTCAATTACAGAATAGACAACTGCTGATCAAAAAGTAGCACACCAAAGTTCTGTAGATGTAATTGTTGTTAGCAACCTCTTCTGACACCCACGTCCAGACTGCTTGTTGTGTCCCTGTGCAAGGCTGCACTGAATAGCCTGAACCAGACCAGACCTGGTCCCCAGTTTGGTTATGCTCCAGTGGTGACGTGGGAAGGATCAAGACCCCACCAGATATGATGTGGCCAGTTCCATCATTAGAGATCAATTTTTAGATCTTGATCATCTTCTCAGACCAATCAAATTTATTAGTAGCTGTTAGAGTCCTAACATACAGATGATCTACAACTCCATTCCCTGAACCTTTGTAACTGACAGCCATTTTAGTACAGTGCCTGTCACATAGAAAAGCGCTTAACAAATACCATAAAAAAGAGAGAGAGGAAGAGAAATGGAAAGGAAAAAAAGGGTAGAAAGAGGAAGTAAAAAGTACAAAAGGAGTGCTGACTTTTTCCTCCATCACTTTTCCTCTGGTCCTCACTGAGCACTAAGGTCAGATGGCAAATAGCTCCCTTTGCCTTGGACCTGAACTCATCATCCAATGTGCCCTCACCTCCGTCCAATCACAACACCACCATTGGGCAAGTCATTTCACTTCTCGGGCCTCAGTTACCTCATCCGTAAAATGGAGATTGAGACTGTGAGTCCCATGTGGGACAGGGACTGTGTCCAACCTAATTTGCTTTGTATCCCACCCTAGTGCTTAGTACAGTGCCTGGCACATAGTAAGTTCTTAACAAAAACATAATAATTATTATGGGTCCATAATAATTATGGGACCACATAAGTTATGTTGCTGTGGCCACTACAATGTATCCATGGTTATAACTCACATCCCATTCATGCTCACATCACAACATCCCATGCCCTGCTCTTGCTCATTTCATGGAAACTAACCCCATCTGTACTGCAAGGACTCCTCCAGGTCCCAATCAAAACCATGAGGATAGAACTCCCTCAAAGTGGGGCAAAAGCCTCCAAGAATAGGTGGCTTTTTAGGGGGGCACTGTAGGAGAGGAGGACATCAGGGAGGTACAGTACTACTTTGGTAAGACTGAAGCTGCTGGAGCCTAGAACAGGTAGATTCTGGACAACACCATCTTCGATTTCATTAAGCATGTGCCCATAAAGATGGAAGCGCCCAGAACCCTTGGGCTTTCTGCCAAGAATCGGAGGGAAGAACCACATTATTTAATTGAAACTGTTAAATATCTTCCAGTGGGCTTCACATATTGGGACTAGTTTGTACATAGAGGGAAGGAATCTAGCTCCTTTTGGGATTCATCAGGTTATAAGGCCAGGTATCATTGATCAAATCCCTGTAAGCACTGAACCTTAGGAAAAGATCCTGTCGATAGGCAAAGTTTCAGGGAATTTCAGGTTGAAATGATGACAGTCTGTCACTGGCAAAAAACATAAATATTTCATTCCCTGAATTCTACAAAAGAGAAAGCTGATGGCTCCCAGAATAAAATACACTGTCAGACAAAATGTAAATATTTTGTTTATGGAGATTTTTTTCAATTGCTCATTCTTTTTCTCCCCTGTTTTTCTTTGAATTCTGAATTTATCTATATATCAAACTGAGATTCCATCAGTTAAATCTCCTGATACTTCTTTTTGGAATTGAATAAATAAAATTGCAGAACTGTGGGAGGAAAACAAACAATTCAAACCCTTAATGGTTTGAAAAATAGTGTGGGTTATTGATTCTGTTGACAGTTTGAGAAGGTGAAGTTGAAGGCATTTGGGGCACACTATTTCTTTATCCATGAGGTTTAGATCCAGATTGCTTAATAGCCTGGATGATTAATTAACAGGTTCACTGAAGGCTTGATGTTACAACTGACATTTCAGCAGAGATCATGCAACCTAGTGATGAGTGCCCAGGGAAAGGAGTCAAGTCATAAAGCCTACTTTTCATTCTTAGTTTACACTTGGACAATATATTTAACTTTGCTTTGAGAATCAAATTAAAATACTTAGCCATATGTTATTCCCCCAGCCAAGTACCTCTCCCCAAACAATCTGATAGTGAGGGAAGTAGAAGCTGTCCAGGGATGGAGAGAAATACAAGTAGCTTGGCCTGGTGGAAAAAGCATGGGTCTGGGAGTCAGATGATCTCGGTACAAATCCACTTACTAGTGGGTTGACCATGGGCAAGCGACTTCTCTGTGCCTCAGTTACCTCATCTGCAAAATAGGGATTGAGACTGTGAGCCCCTTGTGGGATGTGGATTGGGTCCAACCTGATTAGCTTCTATCTACCCCAGCACTTAATACAGTGCCTGGCACATAATGAGCATTTAACAAATGCCATAAAAAATTCACAACTTCTCTGAGCCTCATCTGCAAAATGGGGATTAAATTCTACTCCCTCCTTTTTAGACTGTGAACCCCATGGGGGACAGGGACTGTGTTCAACCTGATTTTCTTGTATCTACTCCAGCACTTAGTACAGTGCTTGGTGCATTTAAAAAAGGGAGATCCAGCCCTAAAAAGCAAGACACCACACTCAGAGTCGTTAGGGATGCTTAGTCTTCTGTAATGTTTAAGTTATCTATGATTCACTTGCTGTAGTGAAAGCTTAACCTACTTTTTGCATAAAAGTCTTCTCCATGTCACACATCAATGCTTTACATTTGGTTTTTTGATCTTGTCCCTAAAGACAGGAGCCATTTTAGATAACCTTAATCCAGCTCTATTCCCTTGCTTCCTGTATTTTCTCTCTGCTATGATAATAGTAGAGTTATCCTTCAGTGTGAAGATGGCAACGACCCCTGCTACAGGTCTGGGGTCTCTCTCTGGTCTTCCTGCTTTTTGGACAACCCCACTGCTCCAGCACTTGCTTCTTGGGTTTCATCTCTTTAGAGGTTTGGGGTACCTGCTTAGGATTTTCCCTTTGCAGGGTCTATCATCAAGGGTATTTCATCATCAGTGCTATTTATTGAGTGCTTACTATGTGCATAGCATTGTACTATGCACTTGGGAAAATAAAATACAACAGAGTTGGTAGACACTTTCCCTGCCCAAAGTGAGCTTACATTCTATGGGGAGAGACAGATATTAATATAATTTATCATATATAGATCATAGATATGTATATGTGTTGTGGGGCTGAGGGTGGGGTGAATATCATGCCCAAAGGTCACAGATCCAAGTGCTTAGATGACAGAAGGGAGAGAGCCAGGGAAAATAGGGCTTAATCAGGGAAGGCCTCTTGGAGGAGATGTACCATAGAGCCTTTCTCCTTCTTCTGTACTCTGAATGTAGCCAAAACTTGTGACTAGCCAATGGGGTTCTGTCTTCTCTAGTGCCTCAGGAACTTACTCTAATGTTCCTCCAAAACCTACCCATTGCAGACAGCCTTGGTCCCCAGTGCCAAATCCTGTTGCAATTCCAGGGCCCTATGTGCTTGCTAAACTTCCCGACTTGGGATGGCTCTGAAGTTGGCTCCAATCCTCCCCATCCCCTTTCTCTCCGACCCACCTTGTGCATCTGAGAATCCAGGAGTCCTCTCAATGCCACTTGAGAGACTGGGAAATCCTGCAGGTGAACATGGACCGAGGGAGTCAAAGGCAGTAATCCGTCAGTGTTTAAAACTGAGATCTGGTGATGACACTGGTACTCCTGTGGGGCTGCAGACACAACTGTGGGTGATAATGCTTGCCTCATCACTGTTCAAGACTGTGGGCTGGGTTTTTATCTTTATTTAATTTTTTATCTGTATTTTATTTAATATTGGAGCACTGAGAACCACATGGGAATAATGTATCCTACAGAAAATTACTTTCCCCCTCTTCAAAGTCTTATTGAAGACACATTTTCTCCAAGAGGCCTTTCCTGACTAAGCCCTCCTTTCCTCCTCTCCCATTCCCTTCTGTATCACCCAGACTTGTGAGCCCCACATGGGACAGGGACTGTGTCCAAGTAGATTTGCTTGGTATTCACTCCAGCACTGCACTTAATTAATTTAGATGATGATGGCATTTAAGTGCTTACTATGTGCCAGGCAATGTACTAAGTGTTGGATTCAAGCAAATCGGGTTGGACGTATGCTTTGTTTCATGTGGGGTTCGCAGTTTCAATCTCCATTTTATAGATGATGTAACTGAGGCACAGAGGAAATGAAATGACTTGCCCAAGGTCACAGAGAAGACAAGTGGTGGAGCCAGCATTAGAACCCATGATCTTCTGACTCTCAGGCCCGGGCTCTATCCACTATGTCACCTTCATCATCATCCCCTCTCCCAGCCCAGGGCACTTATGTACATATCTATAATTTATTCATTTATATTAATGTCGGCCTCCCCTTCTAGACTGTAAGCTGACTGTGGGTCGGGAATGTGTCTGTTTATTGTTAAAGTGTACTCTCCCAACTGCTTAATACACTGCTCTGCACACAGTAAGTGCTCAAAAAATAGGACTGACTGATTGACTAATGCATTGTTTTCTTTGGAATTTGAAGATGTCACTGACATTTGTAATCACACCCCATTAGAGGTAGGAGCGCCCTATCTCTAACCCTTTCCTTTCCTCCCTCCTCCTACTTCTCTCACCTAATTTCTCATTTTCACCTTCATATGAAAGATCGATAAAGAAGGACAGAAGGACAGCTGCCATCTTTCCATCAGTAAGTACAGGGGAATCGGTGGGTAGAAGTCCAGGGCATTTTGGACCCTCTGCGCTCCTGTCTACAATCCACCCACACCATGTCTCCTCAGTTTTCCTTGACCATCTATCACCACCTGCTGGCCCTACACTACCTGGCAACCTGGGACAGCTTTACAGAACTAAATTTCTGAGCAAGGGGGAAAGGACAAAGGGCACGGAGGGGCAGAATAATGAAACAGTAACATCTGCATGGTAATTTTCATGTTTGTCAGCTCTCCCTTGAACATGACTTCCTACCTTAGCAGAAGCTAGCACTAGCATAACAGCATTGCTCTAAAGATGGAAGGTTAAGGGCTTGGCCTAAAAAGCTGATCCTTCCCTACAGGCCATTAGAGTTCTGTCCAAGGACACTCTACTTCCAGATTTTTAAGACCCAAGAAAATGATCAGTGAGGCCTTCAGAAGCTAATGCAATTGAGTGAGCAGAGAAGCTAAAACCCTAAAATGACTAAGGGAGGCGCTCATTGGCCTCCTGGAGGCCTAGTGAGTGGAGAAGGACTAATGCTTTAGTTTGGCAAATGTGGGGGATGTAGGAAGTCATTTGTCTGGCAGGGAGTGCCCACTACCATATCCTCCTTTGCAGCACATTTTTCAGCTTTCTGTACTCTCATGTGCCATTGGCAATGCTGTTTAAGAATTGTATTTGTTGTCAGCTGCTCTGCCATTGCGGCAAACTAATTTAGAAAAGCCTGCTAGGTATTCTTCGGGGAAGGAGAAATGCTTGAATACTAACAAACTGTGCAGGAATAGCCTTCTCAGAAATATTACCAGACTCCAGATTCTCCCTCCAAAATGCAAAGCTCAAGAAGGGAAGGGCTGGGGGATCCTCGAGAGCAGAATACTGACCTTTTGCTCCTGAAAATGAGACTGGAATCACTTGTGGGAACCTAACCTGGGTGTGCAGTTTATTCATATCTCATTAACTGAAAAATTTCTCCAGAGCTTTCCCATTCTGGGGAGTTGGAATATAATTAAGAAATAAATCATGTTTTCTTCTAATTTTTCTAGCATCACTAAGCAAACAAAAACCCATCAGGCATTAGAATTTTAAATACTGAAGTTATTCTTTACAGGCCATGACTATGGTTTTGTGAACCTCTAAACCAGTTTTTGTAAATTCCTTGTGTCATGCCATATTGCTCAACTTCAAATATTAAAAGGTAACGGAACATATCCTTGGAGCAAAATGAGTGTATGCTGAATTATACAGAGACAGTTTCCTTAAAACATTTAGCACTGTCAGATTAGTTTGTGGCTGTGCATACACGCACGCACGCATGCGCGCGCGCACACACACACATTTCCCCCCCACAAACCGATCAATCACTAGCATTTAATGAGCATCTACCAACGTAGAACACTACACTAAGCACTAGGGAGAGTACAATAGTGATAAACGCCATAATCCCTGTCCTCAAGGGGCTTAGAATCCAGGGGGGACTATGGAAACTAAAATAAATTACAGATATGAGGAGTAGTAGAGTATAAAAGATATAGAGATATATACATAAGTGCAACCATGGCTATGATAATGTAAATGCTTATGTGGTGCAGAAGAATTGAAGCAACGGTTCCAGGATATAAAGTGGGGAGGGGAGATGTAACCACGTCACTTCAGTATGTACAACTTTAATTAATAAAGCATAAACATAATCAACTTGCTCCAATCACCAGGATACATTTTCCTATTTTAAAATGACTTACTAAATTCAAAAGGATCATTGTCATTTCGAGAATAAAAGTCCACTGTACTATAAGGTACATTGACTACTGTTCTCAGAATGCACAGACTTTGACAAGTAAGAACCAGAACAAGAATATTTCCTTTGACAGGAAAAAAAAAACCATCATGTCAGCTCAGGCACTGCTTTCCATTACAGTGAGGCCTTTATGTCCTTCTTCAAAAGATTCAATTATTTTTGTACCTGTTTTTAAACATAAAACTGCAATATTCTTCAAGACAGCTAGCTCTAGTACTTTCTACCAACTTCCATTGAGTAATGATTTCTCCACTACAGCAATAGACATTGCAGAAGATGCCAGAAATGAAAGGACCTAGAGAAAATTGAAAATTAATCTCCCATCCTGGGGATAACATTCCCCTGTGGCCCTGCCCTGGCAGAGGCCTGAGGGTTCTGTGCTGGTAAGTCTTTGATATCTCTGACTTCTGCAGCCAGGCTACTTCTAGAGAGGCTTAATCATTCATGGCTTCAGGACTGACAAAGTCTCTTTGTGAATGAGGAAAAAGAATCTGTCTCAGGAATGGAGTCCTAGCAAGGCTGGTTTTTACGGGGCCTTTCTGCCATGCCAACTTTTGGATGAGGTGGTAACAGAGTACAGAGAGCTTGGGGAGCAGGGCAAGCAGTCCAAAGGGAGAGAGGCACAAAACTCCACTCTACTGTCTTTCCACTGCAGTTGGCTACCAGCTGAGCCCAAAAGGGAAAAGGAACAAAATTCTGGAGGGGTCAAAGGGTAAATTGTTTAATCATTCCAATCAAAACTGCTTAGTGACTCCAACAGAAATCCCCCAGTTGGAGAATTTGCCACTTCCTGGATAAGTGAAGGCAATTTAAATTCATTCTCCTGAACTATTTTGTTGATAAACTTCACTTAGGTTGAAATCATTCACCCCTTCCTCACAAATTTAAAACAAAATTTTCAGCTTTTCTGGGCTGAGGAAGCACCAAGAGACTCATGAGTTCCTAGCTGTAACCCTAAAGTTGGAATTTTTTCTAATCCATGGAATGTCTCTGCTAGATTCTACTGAGAAATAAAAAGACTCTAGTGTTCTAGAGTTCTCACAAATTCCTGGGTCAGTTTATTTTGGATGAAGACTCTGGCTCTGACTCAACTACCATGCAGAGCTTAGTGGAAAGAGCACAGGCCTAGGAATCAGAGGACCTGGGCTCTAATTCCAGTTCAGCCATTTGTCTGCTGTGTGACCTTGGATAAGTCACAACTGCTCTCTGCCTCAGTTTCCTCATCTGTAAAATGGGGATTCAATGCCTGTGCTCACATCTACCAGTTCTGTTGTACCGTACTTTCCCAAGCACTTAATACAGTGCTCTGCACACAGTAAGCACTCAATTAGTTCCATTGATGATGATGCTACCCACACTGTGAGCCCCATGTGGGACAGGGGCTTTGTCTGACATGATTATCTTGTGTGTGCTTGGCACAAAGTAAGCATTTAACAACAACCATAGTTGTTACTGTATGTGGGAGACTATCGAAGGGAGGAGGTCATTTTGATATCACAGCAGTTGGACATTAAATGTGGAAAGGGACACCTCTTCAGGTTTATTCAATGCTAACATTTCCCTGGGGGCCAACTCCAGGCTTTGCTCACTTCCCTTCCTCCTTTCTTTCCCTCATGTCCCACTGGCAAAAGAAGTAGTGGCACCTGGATGGGGTCTGGGCTGGGGACTGCTTCAGAGATGGGGGGATCCACTTGAACTATGAATTCACTTTTTTATTGATTAGTTGAGAAGAGAGGCTGGGGTCAAGCACTTCTCAGGGATTATCCAAGCCTCAACTTGGAAAGAATATATACCGATATATATAGACATAAATAATAAAGGACTCAACAGTTGGTAGAGACATTTTATGCCTCCTCCAGTCGTCTGTTAGCCTGATCAACACATTTTTAAGGAAAAGCTGTTCCACATTTAATTTATGTTTTTGTGTTCCTTTCAGGTTGACGAGCCTTAGTAAATCAATTTTATCTAAGAATCTCCGTATGGCTCTACATCTTTCATTACTTTTATTACTTCTGGCGTCCTCGTCTACTAAAGTCATTTCCCAGGACTCTGATCTCATTTTTTCATTGAAACTGTTGTACCATATGTTTGTGTTATGGCTCCAAACGCTTTATACAGTGTCGCTCATCAGAGAGAGTCTGATGGTATGTGAGACAATGACAGCATCCGTTCCAAGAGCTTCCCTCTATTCCAAGGCTACGGCCTTCAGCAGAAATTCTATTTGGAAGATAATTGAATAATAATTTGTATCCTCTCTCTCTTCTCTCTCTCTAAAATAGCCAACTCTCCCTAAAAAGCATCATTTGCAATACAAAAGATTTCACCTCCACAAACAATTACCAGATTGGAGATGGAGTAATGTATAATGCAGAAGAGGCACTTGGCCTGGAAATGAAAGCAGAAAAATGGAGGGTCATGTGACTAGCAAAAGGCCTTTTGCATTGGCACACATCAGCCCCTTCTGGAAAAAGAAAATTAAAGAAAGTAAAATGTAACATAACTTTTCAAAAGCTTTTGAATGTATAAAATGCTATGTTTCAGTGCTGAACCGAAATACATTCTGTATTGTATTGTTCATCTTCGTCCTTGAAACTCAAGGCACAGTGTGGCTGTCAACATGTTTTTCCAACCAATGCAAGGCTTTTGAAAATGGTGGTTGTTGAAGAGGCTTATCTTTAGCGAAGGTGACTGCAGCTAAGTACTCCAGGGTTTGACACTTTGTTCATTCTGATCCACAAGTAGAGAAGACCAATCCTAATCTTCTCTATTGTTGGCAGAAGTGATATATCAAACGACTTCTTCCACTTTTGCGTGCATCTGAAAACTAACATGTTTGTTTTCTTTTGGATTTGAGACCTGTATGGGTCAATGAGCTGACTAGATCCCTGATATGAAGTACGTTTTCTTTTTCAAACTCAAAACCTTTTGCGGTGGCAGATTGTAGAACAAGCTAGGTAATGCCCCATTCTCCAGCATGGTAAAACAGGGATCCAGTTACTTTTCATCTTCTACCATTCAGTCATATTCAAGTACCTATACTCCCTTCTTCTTAGACTGTGAGCCCTGCGTGGGGCAAGGACTTCACCCAATCTAATTATCTCGAATCTACCTCAGAGCTTAGCACAGTGTTTGGCATGATAAGTGCTTAACAATTACTAGAGTGGTCATTATTATTACTCAGACTGTTCATGATAAAATTGTCCCATTGAGGTTGCCACGGAAAGCTGCCCACAGGTTAACCTGCAGTTTCTCTGGGAAAATCCTCATGCACAATCAGATTGGCTATGACAGGATAGTATGTTCCACTCTATTTCCTAATTGAGTAAACCAGACCCTTACAAAAAACAGTTCCTACAAGTGAAAGAAGAGGTCTTTGTCCCATGAACGGGTAATCAGCGTGCTTTTTCTGCAATTATCTGAAAGCTGCCCAAACATAATGGTAGAGGACATCTTAGAAACACCACAGCCTGCTCACAACCTCTAGGAGAACTAATGACTGAGAAAAATCTCTATTCTGAAATCTCAGTCTGCTTGTTTTTTTTTGGAAGTAGCATAAGAACAACTCACACCCATCAGTTATGCCTGTAACTTCCTTCTTTCTATCTTTGTTTTGTATCTGAAATGATTCTCATCTTCAGTATTCTTTCTTGTTTCTCTTTCTGCCCTGCGTCATGGCTTAATGAGTAAGATGCATAAGAGGGAAATGGCTTTGCCAATGATGGGAATTTTGTGATTCTTTGGTACCTTCTGCTTTTAAATGGAAAACCTCTTACCTGAGAAAATTCATAACTTCAAATTTAGTTGAATCACCTATGAGAAATATACTGGTTAAAATTCTTACAATAAGGCAGAGGCACCTATGAAGAACATAGGAGACTAATTTCTCAAAGACCCTCTTGTTTTTAAAGACATTTTGGGGTAGTATGTTGCCTCTAAACATTTTTAACACAGACTTATGCCAGAGTTCTTTCTCTGTGTGACAAGAAGAGGCAGGGACATATCTTTAAATTACATATTATAAATTGTTTATATTAATGTGTTTCCCCCCCTAGACTATAAGCTCATTATGAGCCCGGAACATGTCTACTAATTCTGTTGTACTCTCCAAAGAGCTTGGTTCAGTGTTCTGCACATAGTAAGCACTCAATAAATACCACTGATTGATTGATTGATTGACCTTTTTGTGTGCACAATGTGACCTGGTCTGTAGGTCCCTCAGTCTTTTCAGTCACACAGATACTCATAGGTGAACTTCATCATCAGTGCAATCTTCTTCAAATAAGATATATGGGCCAGTTTTTGTAAAGGTGAAATTGCTGCAACAAATATTTTGCATTCCTAATGTTATTCTCCTTGGGGACATACCTAGACAAAGTTTTTGTAGTGAATCATTTTTTATGCTTGCTGAATATTTATATTTAACAGGAAAAAAATTATTGTTAAACATGAGAACAACACAAAATTGCTGTAGTAAGTAAAGAAGTTTTACTTCTAAAATGAGAAATCAAAAAGAATCTATAAGCAACTGTTTGGTTTCATTTTTTTAACTAGCTAGTGTTGTTTCATAATTAGTATTTGTCTGTGGTAACATCCCAAATCTTAAAAATCTACCCAACCAAATGTTTTTTAAGTCTCACTTTGCTATTTGTTGACTGTCATCAATCTGCAGGACTTCCTGAATTATGTTTTTTTTAAATATGGTATTTGTTAAGTGCTTAGTATTTGCCGGGCACTCTCTAAACACTAGGGTGGATACAAGCTAATCAGGTTGGACACAATCCATGACCCCCTTGACGCTCACAGTCTTAATACCCCTTTTTAAAGAAAAGGAAACTGAGGCAGGGGAAAGTTAAGTGACTTTCCCATGGTCACACAGCAGAAAAGTGGCAGAGCAGGAATTAGAACCCAGGTCCTTCTGACATTCAGGCCTGTGCTGTCCATTAGGCCATGCTGCTTCTCCATACCGCTTAGTACAATGCTCTGCACACAGTATCACTCAATAAATATGATTGATTGATTGACTGTTTGAACTGGGAAATCACCATTAACAGCATGCCTTTTATTATCATTTCCCATTTAATTCCACTGAGGTGTTTTCAAAAACAAAGTAGAGAGTTAAGACAACATATTGTCTTAAAGTGCAGAGTTGTAGATATACATATACAAAGACCAAATTGCCTGGTAGTTGGAGCACAGGCCTGAGAATAAGAAAGACCTGGGTTCTAATCCCGGCTCCATCACTTGTCTGCTGTGTGACTTTGGGCAAGTCATTTAATATCTCTGTGCCTCAGTTCTCTCATCTTTAAATTGGGGATTAAGACTCTGAGCCCCATGTGGTACATGGCCTGTGTCCAACTGATTAGCTTGTACTTACCCCAACACTCAGTATGGTGCTTGGCATCTAGTAAGTGCTTAACAAATACTATTTGAAAAAACGTTGATGGAACTGGGATTAGAACTAGGTCATTCATTCAATCAATCATATGTATTGAGTGCTTACTGTGTGCAGAACACTGTGCCAAATGCTTGGGAGAGTACAACACGACAATAAACAGACACATTCTCTGCCCACAGTGAGTTTACTGTCTAGGTCCTTTGATTCCCAGGCCCAGGCTCTTTCCACTAAGCCACACTGCTTCCTACATGGACTTGGAAGTTAGTTTCTATACTTGAGAATCAGATCCACATTCCAAAATATTCAATTGAATTGAGAGGAGGCGTGGTGATGGCCCAGCCTTCCTTTCCACCAAAATACACCACACACCCCAAAATCACTGTAGGAGGCTGATATTATTCACAGGTTCCTAAAACTTCTGGTTTTTCCACTCCAGGAATGCGTGAGAATCAGGGACCTCTACCAAGCAAACCCCAATTCCTCTACCACTTAGGCTGCTATCACCATCCCTTTGCTTTCATTTGCGATCTGGAAGAGCAAAGGAATCCTGTGGGGCTCAGAGGAATTGTATCTCTCTCTCCCTCCCTCAGCTTCCCAGGCAAATCCCTCCAGTCCCAGGACCCAAGATCCCCTTCCAACTGCAGACACGAATGGGAGGGATATAACTGGGTTTTAATAGAAAAAGTACAGGGATTTTTGATTAATCAATTAGGTAAATATTTTTTAAAAGTTTAATCTATTTGCTTTTCCCTTTCTCTAAAATATTCACCGCCCCTTCTCTTTGCCTTAATCAATCAATTCATAGTATATACTGAGATAATATCCTTCCAGTTATCGCCCTATCTCCCTACTACCCTTCCTTTCCAAAATCCTAGAACGAGTCGTCTACAATCGATGCTTATAATTCCTTAACTCCCATTCTCTCCTGGACCCCTTCCAATCTGGCTTCCGTCCCCTCCAGTCTACCGAGACTGCTCTCTCTAAGGTCACCCATGACCTCCTTCTTGCCAAATCCAATGGCTCCTACTCCATTCTAATCCTCCTTGACCTCTCTGCCTTTGACACTGTCGACCATCCCCTCCTCCTCCATACCTTATCTCACCTTGGCTTCACAGACTCCGTCCTCTCCCGGTTCTCCTCTTATCTCTCTGGCCGGTCATTCTCGGTCTCCTTCGCAGGTGCCTCCTCCCCCTCCCATCCTTTAACTGTTGGAGTTCCTCAAGGGTCAGTTCTTGGCCCTCTTCTGTTCTCCATTTACACTCACTCCCTTGGTGAACTCATTCGCTCTCACGGCTTCGACTACCATCTCTACGCAGATGACACACAGATCTACATCTCTGCCCCTGTCCTCTCCCCCTCCCTTCAGGCTCGCATCTCCTCCTGCCTCCAAGATGTCTCCACCTGGATGTCGGCCCGCCACCTAAAACTCAACATGAGCAAGACTGAGCTCCTCATCTTCCCTCCCAAGCCCGGTCCTCTCCCAGACTTCCCTATCACCGTGAATGGCACGACCATCCTTCCCGTCTCTCAGGCCCGCGATCTCGGTGTCATCCTTGACTCGTCTCTCTCGTTCACCCCACACATCCTATCCGTTACCGAGACCTGCCGGTTTCACCTTTACAGTATCGCCAAGATCCGCCCTTTCCTCTCCACCCAAACGGCTACCTTACTGCTACGGGCTCTTGTTATATCCCGGCTAGACTACTGTGTCAGCCTTCTCTCTGACCTCCCTTCCTCCTCTCTCGCCCCGCTCCAGTCTATTCTTCACTCCGCTGCCCGGCTCATCTTCCGGCAGAAACGATCTGGGCATGTCACTCCCCTTCTTAAACACCTCCAGTGGTTGCCTATCAACCTCTACTCCAAACAAAAACTCCTCACTCTAGGCTTCAAGGCTCTCTACCACCTTGCCCCTTCCTACCTCTCCTCCCTCCTCTCTACTGCCCACCCCGCACGCTCCGCTCTTCTGCCACCCACCTCCTCACCATCCCTCGGTCTCGCCTATCCCACCGTCGACCCCTGGGCCACGTCCTCCCGCAGTCCCGAATGCCCTCCCTCCTCAACTCCGCCAAACTAATTCTCTTCCCCTCTTCAAAACCCTACTTAAAACTCACCTCCTCCAAGAGGCCTTCCCAGACTGAGCTCCCCTTCTCCCTCAACTCCCTCTACCGCCCACCCTTCACCTCTCCACAGCTTAATCCTCTTTTCCCCCCATTTCCCTCTGCTCCTCCCCCTCTACCTTCCCATCCCCTCAGCACTGTACTCGTCTGCTCAACTGTATATATTTTCATTACCCTATTTATTTTGTTAATGAAATGTATATCGCCTTGATTCTATTTAGTTGCCATTGTTTTTACGAGATGTTCTTCCCCTTGACTCTATTTATTGCCATTGTTCTTGTCTGTCCGTCTCCCCCGATTAGACTGTAAGCCCGTCAAACGGCAGGGACTGTCTCTGTCTGTTGCCAACTTGTTCATTCCAAGCGCTTAGTACAGTGCTCTGCACATAGTAAGCGCTCAATAAATACTATTGAATGAATGAATAATAATAATAATGATAGCATTTATTAAGCACTTACTATGTGCCAAGCACTGTTCTAAGCGCTGGGGGATACAAGGTAATCAGGTTGTCCTACGTGGGGCTCACAGTCTTAAGCCCCATTTTACAGATGAGGGAACTGAGGTGCAGATAAGTTAAGTGACTTGCCCAAAGTCACACAGCTGACAAGTGGCGGAGTCGGGATTAGAACCCACGACCGCTGACTCCCAAGCCCGTGCTCTTTCCACTGAGCCACGCTGCTTCTCTGAGATCTTACCGTGAGTAGCACACTGTCCTAAGATCTTGAGAGAGTACCATACAATAGAGTTAGCAGATACGATCCCTGCCTTCAAGGAGTTTATAATCTAGTGTCTCACTTTTCTCATCTATAAAATGGGCATAAAATACCTGTTCTCCATTCTCCTTAGATTGTGAGTCCCATCTTGGACAGAGACTTTATCTGACCTATCTTATATCTAACCCAGCATTTAATACAGTGCCTGGTACAGAGCAAGCATTTTAAAAATACCACAGTTATTATTATTACTGAAGATGAAAACAGTGAATTCATCTATGTGGTTTGTTACACACTGTTAACAGTTTTAAGGCAGAGAATTAAAGACAGGGTGGAGGTAAATCACCCAGAATGGCCTGAACCAAATTGAAAAAGGAATCCAAATTGTTTATTCGTGACACTCTCATTTAAGTCTCATTTCTCCTATTACTAGAAGAGATACTTGCCAAAGAGGTTTTCACTTACACTGGACTCTGAGTCACCTATAAAAATCATGTATACATTGCACCTTCATGATGGGTTGTTCCTTGCACAAGGAAGGCAAGGGTGGTAGTCCTCAAAGGTCAGTTCTGGGTCTCCTTCTATTCACCACCAACACCCACTCCCTTGGAGAACTCATTTCAATGACCATCTCTGCTCAGATCATTCCCAAATTTACCTACCGTGACCTACCGTTACCTCAAACTTAACTTGTCCAAAGCAGAACTCCTTATCTTCCCACTTAGCCTTGTCCTCCCCTAGACTTTCCCATCCCTGAAGACAATGCCATCATACTCCCTCTCTCACAAACCCATGATTTTGGCATTATCCTTGATTTATGTCTCTCATTCAACCCATATACTCAGTCTGTCACCAAATGCTATCAGTTCTACCTTCACAGCTTCTCTAGAACCCATCCCTTCCTCTCTACTACCACGCTGATCCAAACCCTTATCATATCCTGCTTTTACTTCTGCCTCAGCCTCCCTGGCTCCTGTCTCGCCCCTCTCCAGTCCATATTTCACTCTGCTGCCTGGATCATTTCTCTCGAAAACCATTTCTCTCAGTCCACATCTCTGCACTCCTCAAACACCTCCAATGGCTGTATATTCACATCAATCAAAAAACTCTTTCCCTTTGACTTTAAGGCCCTCAATCATCTCTCCCCGTCCTAATTTAACTCACTGATCTGTTACTACAACTCAACCCACTCACTTCACTCCTTCTTCTTCTTCAGTCATATTTACTGAGAGCTACTGTGTGTACAGCACTTGGCAGAGTACAATATAACAACAAACAGACATATTTCTGCCCACAACCAGCTCTCTAACACCAACCTACTCACTGTATCTTGAGCTCAACTGTCTTGCCACTGATCCCTTGACCATATGCCTAGAATTCCTTAACTCCCATTCTCTCCTAGACCCCCTCCAATCTGGCTTCCGTCCCCTCCACTCTACCGAGACTGCTCTCTCTAAGGTCACCCATGACCTCCTTCTTGCCAAATCCAATGGCTCCTACTCCATTCTGATCCTCCTTGACCTCTCTGCTGCCTTTGACACTGTCGACCATCCCCTCCTCCTCCGTACCTTATCTCACCTTGGCTTCACGGACTCTGTCCTCTCCTGGTTCTCCTCTTACCTCTCTGGCCGATCATTCTCGGTCTCCTTCGCTGGAGCCTCCTCCCCCTCCCATCCTTTAACTGTTGGAGTTCCTCAAGGGTCAGTTCTTGGCCCTCTTCTGTTCTCCATTTACACTCACTCCCTCGGTGAACTCATTCGCTCTCACGGCTTTGACTACCATCTCTACGCAGATGACACGCAGATCTACATCTCCGCCCCTGTCCTCTCCCCCTCCCTTCAGGCTCGCATCTCCTCCTGCCTCCGGGACGTCTCCACCTGGATGTCTGCCCGCCACCTAAAACTCAACATGAGCAAGACTGAGCTCCTCATCTTCCCTCCCAAGCCCGGTCCGCTCCCAGACTTCTCCATCACCGTGGATGGCACGACCATCCTTCCCGTCCCGCAGGCCCGCAATCTCGGTGTCATCCTTGACTCGTCCCTCTCGTTCACCCCACACATCCTATCCGTTACCAAGACCTGCCGGTTTCACCTCTACAATATCGCCAAGATCCGCCCTTTCCTCTCCACCCAAACGGCTACCTTACTATTACGGGCTCTCGTTATATCCCGGCTAGACTACTATGTCAGCCTTCTCTCTGACCTCCCTTCCTCCTCTCTCGCCCCGCTCCGGTCTATTCTTCACTCCGCTGCCCGGCTCATCTTCCTGCAGAAACGATCTGGGCATGTCACTCCCCTTCTTAAACAACTCCAGTGGTTGCCTATCGACCTCCGCTCCAAACAAAAACTCCTCACTCTAGGCTTCAAGGCTCTCCATCACCTTGCCCCTTCCTACCTCTCCTCCCTTCTCTCTTTCTACCGCCCACCCCGCACGCTCCGCTCCTCTGCCGCCCACCTCCTCGCCGTCCCTCGGTCTCGCCTATCCCGCCGTCGACCCCTGGGTCACGTCCTCCCGCGGTCCTGGAACGCCCTCCCTCCTCACCTCCGCCAAACTGATTCTCTTTCCCTCTTCAAAACCTTACTTAAAAATCACCTCCTCCAAGAGGCCTTCCCAGACTGAGCTCCTCTTCCCCCTCTACTCCCTCTGCCATCCCCCCTTTACCTCTCCGCAGCTAAAGCCTCATTTTCCCCTTTTCCCTCTGCTCCTCCACCTCTCCCTTCCCATCCCCACAGCACTGTACCCGTCCGCTCAACTGTATATATTTTCGTTACCCTATTTATTTTGTTAATGAATTGTACATCGCCTTGATTCTATTTAGTTGCCATTGTTTTTACGAGATGTTCTTCCCCTTGACGCTGTTTAGTGCCATTGTTCTTGTCTGTCCGTCTCCCCCGATTAGACTGTAAGCCCGTCAAACGGCAGGGACTGTCTCTATCTGTTGCCGACTTGTTCATCCCAAGCGCTTAGTACAGTGCTCTGCACATAGTAAGCGCTCAATAAATACTATTGAATGAATGAATGAATATCTTTTCTCTGGCCTGGAACTCCCTCCCCCTTCATATCCGACAGACCACCACTCTCCCCACCTTCAAAGACCTAGTAAAATCACATATTGTCCAAGAGGCTTTTCCTAAGTCCTCATTTCCCCCTTTCGCCCTCCATTCTGTGATGACTATGCACTTAATAATCATAATAATGCCATTTGTTCATTCATTCATTCATTCAATAGTATTTATTGAGCGCTTACTATGTCAGAGCACTGTACTAAGCACTTGGAATGTACAATTTGGCAACAGATAGAGACAATCCCTGCTCAATAACGGGCTCAAAGACTAGATGATTAAGCACTTATTGTATGTCAAGCACTGTTCTAAGAGCTGTGGTATCTATGAGGTTATCCATTTGGACACAGTCTCTGTTCCACATGGGTCTCACAGTCTAGGTGGGAAGGAGTAGGATTTAATTCCCATTTTTACAGAGGAGGAAACTGAAGTATAGAGAAGTAAAGTGAGTTGCCCAAAGTCACACAGCAGACAAGTTGTTGAGTCAGGATTAGAACCCATGACCTCTGACTCTCAGACCTATGTTTTTAGCACTAGGCCACAAGGTATCTGTACCCTTTAAGGCCTTGATACTCAGCCCACCCACAGCAATTATGTGCATATCCTTATGCTCTGCCACTACCCAATCTGTAACATATTTAATGTCTGTCTCCCCCTCTAGTCTGTAAACTCCTTGTAGGTGGGAGAAGCCTGCATCAGTATTCAAGGCATTTCCTAGATTTCAGTCATCCCATGATATGTACAACCCAGAAATATACACATATCCTTACCCCAGGTTTCAGCCACCCTATGATTCATACAACCCAGGATGCCGACATTATCATTTCATACCTTGATGATCCAGTATATCATTGCAAGATACATTGCAGTTGAAGAAATTACAGTCTCTTCAGCACCAGAAAAGATTTGGGGATCAAGAAGTCTTGCATAAACTTTAAAGAAAGCAAATGAATTTGTAAAAATGATTGAAGAAGGCCTTGTTGGACAGAGGAGTTCAAAGGTGTGAAGAGATGTTCAGAATTAGGCTTGTTCAACATGCTTTATGAAGACAAGAAGTAACCTTTCGTTCATTGTAAGTTGGATAAATTCTTCACTAAAAGTGAAAGCTACCACAGTCAACTGAACAAGTTTCTAGTTTCATAGCCTCCTATAAAGATTAAAAATCATATGACAACTACCCATTGAGTTAATGTTGTGATGTTACTCTTTGGCTTACTTTTACAAATATTAAACAATAGTTTAGAGTTACTTAATGTAATAGTGGATGGCTCATAAAGGAATTCCATATTTTTCCATAGGTTTTAGAACACGTCCCAATTTATAACATATAAGATTATGAGAAAACATACCATCCGTTTCATCTCTTCATAATAAAGCCAGGTTTTCAAGGAGAACATTACAGCTGAATTCTGAGATATGCCTGTATTCTCTGAGGTGCATCTCTTGGTTAGTGCAGAGAAGCAGAAGCCATTTTACAAGTAGGGATGGGGAATTTGACTAGGTGTCTAGTTGATTCTCCTGATGAATTTGGCATAACCCAGATGATATAAATTTTAGAAATGGAATTCATAAAATGGAATGATTTTGCATTGTTCTTATGCAAGGGAGTCCTTAACAAAATGTTTCGAGTTAAGACGAATGGCAATTGCAGTGTTTCTACAAATGAACACTATTTCAGGTTTACAGTACATTGATTTTGATTTTACCACCTTGGCCTCTTTATGTCGTTACCTCTGAAGGTACAGACAACAATGAGGGAGGGGGAGCACATGCTAGCTTTGGGAAAATGGGGAAAGAATTAAAAAAGTTGTAATGTGGCAGACTGTGATTTGCCTTCAAGAGACTGGGTTTTCACACATACTGTACTGATATCAGATAGATGGATTGCAAGGCCTAAACAGGCTTCCCTATTGCCTCAAATTCCAAGCAGGAGACAGGCTACAGTGAGGACACAGATCAATCTAGATCTAGCCCATCCTTCTGAAATGGGGCATTTTGAATCATCGAGACAGTTGGAAATAGGTTCTCAAATCCCATCTCCTGCATAGAAGATAGAAATCTAGCTTGTATTTCTCATTAACTCAATCTTCAGAATGCACAATTTCACCAGACAAGGTGTTTTTCAGCAGTGTAATGACTATTATTTAAGGCTTCATTACATTCTAAAAATACTACCATCATTCATTCATTCATTCATTCAATCGTATTTCTTGAGCAACTGTACCAAATGCTTGGAAAGTACAGTTCATCAATAAAGAGAGACAATCCTTGCCCAGACCGGGCTTACAGTCTAGAGGGGGGAAGACAGACATCAAAACAAGTAAATAGGCATCATTATAAATAAATATAATTATAGATATATACTTTGCTTAGGTCAGTATAATTTATTCGGCTTTATTTTGTGAGACAGTTTGGCTTTTCAACACTCATGTTCTGCCTTGCTAAAATTATTTTCATGTGACATTATTCAGAATTGCCTCTGAGTTGAAAAGACTTCTCTCCTGCTCTAACTGATGATTTTAAACCAAGATTTCTTACAATTGGGTCTAATTTGTTTAGTCTCTATGGCACTGTAAATTAATAGCCATTTTTCATTTCATAAGTCCTCCATGGAATCTGGGAAGTGGCATAATTACCTGACTTCAATATGCCTGGTTCTCTGCAGCAGTGCAGTTCATTTTCTTTCCCGCTTCAGAACTTATCAATCATATTTGTGAGTACTGGTCTCTGCCAGTAAGTGATTTGCTTTCAGAATTTTTCATCATGATGGTTGTTTCTGATTTCAGAACCTTCTTAGATGCTAAATTAAAATGGAAAGCGTGTTTCCTGCAAGTTCGAATGAATATGGAGTCTTGGACACTTTTCTGGCCCATTGACTTATAAACAAGGTGCTATATTCTATCAGTTTAATGAAATCGCCTTTTAGTTCCTTTTACACTGTAGTCAATGGACTAGATTCTTCCCTTTGAGTTTACAGGAGCTCAAAGGGAGAAGAACGACACCTGCTCTGGTTTGGAATTCTCGGCTTCCTTCGGAAGCTGGAAATTGTCCGCTTCCTGATGCTGCTGTTCTGCTGTTGTTTCTCACTTCTGAGCAACAGATGCCATTGTTTTCCACTGCAGACTATCTGCAAACTTGTTTCCTGCTTCTGAACCACTGCAGTCCCTATGACAGGAGAAATGAGATCTAAGTGGAGGTCTCCTCCCCACCCCCGGGCTATTTCAACCAGCTTTTCCCTTAAGCAGTGTCAATAAAAGGCAGGCTTTAAGGTTCCTTGGCTAGCTGGTGAATTTCACTTCCTGATGAAGTGATGTTCGAACAGCAGTTCACTTTCTTGGTTTCACTACCAGGTAGGTAAAGCCCAACCCTGCCCCCTCCCTGTCCCCTCTCCCATTGCCCCTTGCTTTCCTCTCGTTTCTAGGCATAGCTTTGCTGCTCCTTCTCCCTGCATCCTGAACTTGCCCTTTTTCCATGTCTTCGTGATTCTGCCCAGTCTCCTTTCCCTTCCCTGAACCCTGCTTCCACCTGCAACTTTTCTTTATTTTTCCTTTTTTACTCCCTTTTTTTCAAACGTAGTCATCCGGCTACTACCACTACCCTCATCATCATCAGGTCTTTTCCTGCCTTGCAGCCCTGTCCCTCGGATTTGCTATAAAGTATCCAAGTGTTAGGGAGAGAGATGGTGCAGTTGTTGAAGCCAGTACTTGTGGTAACCAATGGAGGTTGTTGAGAAGTTGAGATGTGGGCTGGATGATATTTGAGAAAAATATCCTCGGTAGAGATTGAAATACGCTCTATAAGCTTGTCGTGGGCACGGAATGGGTCTGTTATATTGTACTCCCCCAAGTGCTTGGCACAGTGCTCTGCACACTATAAGTGCTCAATAAATACAACTGACTGACTGGAGAAGGGAGAGGGATGAAGTAGGGAGGCCAAAGAGGACAATGAATCAGTTGTATGGCCAGGACATGTCATGCACCTTGGATCCGGATGATGGTTGATTGCTTGAATCAATCAATAGTATTTTTTGAGCATTTACTGTACTAGGCGCTTGGGAGAGTACAACCCAACAGAGTTGGCAGACACATTCCCTACCCACAAAGAGTTTACAGTCTAGAAGGAAGGGGCAGACCCAAAACATGGATGCAGAGGGAAAGCCAGTTTTTTGCAGAGGGAAAACCAGCATGATTTAGCGATTGACTGAATGTGAGAGTTGAAAGAAAACAATGACTCAAGCGCAGTACCAGGGCCGTGACTTCTAGACAAGGAGATAGTCATGGTAGTAATAATAACAACAACAGTAATAATAATAATGGTATTTGTTAAGTGCTTACTCTGTGCCAGGCACTGTACTAAATGCTGGGGTGCATACAAGCAAATCGGGTTGGACACAGTCCCTGTCCTGTATGGGGCTCACAGTCTCAATCCTCATTTTACAAATGAGGGAACTGAGGGCCAGAGAAGTGAAATGACTTGCTGAAGGTCACCCAGCAGGCAAGTGGTGGAGCAGGGATTAGAACCCAGGGCCTTCTGACTCCCAGCCTGCGCTCTATCCACTTGGCCGAGCTGCTTCTGTTCAGTGAGAGTTCTGTTAAGTGTGAGAGACTGTTTTGAAAGAGCTAGCAAAACAGGTTCTATATTAGCAGTTATTTTTCATCTCTTATCAAAATGAAGAAAGGACCCATTCTCATGTGCAAATAAAGGCAGTTAAAGGGTTGCAAGAGTGACGCATTTCAAGGAAACAGGGTGTGGTTGTGTAGAAGCGATTTAGACTTTGATCAGGCTCAGAAGTCAAGATCCTATTAATGACACTTGCCAGCCACAGTGAAAGATAAAATTTCAAGGATTGAAACTTGAACAAAGAAAGCATAGGGATGAATGTTTCACTCTGAAATTTACAGGGGTAATGATGGAAAGTCTATGCTTCCTCAGTCTATTCATTTATGAGCTGCAAGAGAAAGTGAATACCCTTTTAGTAGTTAATCAAGACAAGGAAGCTGGTGACAAAGTCCAAGAGGGATTTTTGAAACTAGGTGATTGAGAAGACAAGAACCAGAACAAATTCAGTATGAAATGCTACCTGGTCAAATTAACTATTTAAGTTGTTCTTACATACATATTTTACCATTCATGCATTCATTCATTCAATAGCATTTATTGAGGGCTTACTATGTGCAGAGCATTGTACTAAGCGCTTGGAATGTACAAATCGGCAACAGATAGAGACAGTCCCTGCCCATTGACGGGCTTACAGTCTAATTGGGGGAGACAGGCGGACAAAAACAATAGCAATAAATAGAATCAAGGAGATGTACATCTCATTAACAAAATAAATAAGGTAATAAAAAATATATACAATTGAGCAGACGAGCACAGTGCTGAGGGGAGGGGAAGCTCACAAATTTGAGTCAGCTTTGACTCCTTTCTCTCTCTCCTCTGCTTATGGTCTCTCCCACATTTACTCCCCCATACAATTTGTCGTGACATCCTATTTTTTCCTATTTTCTTTCCTATTTTTCCCCTATTTGTCAACCAATGGAATTTAATGAGTATTGGCTATGTGCAGAACACTAGACTAAGCATTTGGGAAAATACACCACAGTAGAGTTGGCAGGCCCAATCCCTGCCTTCAAGAAGCTCACTTCATTCATCCACCCACTCTTCACAGTAACAACCCTTACTCTAATAGAGGTTCTCATCACCTTATGCCTGGATTACCACAACAGCTTCCCTTTAAGTACTGATCCTCTCCCCATCCTCTTCGAGTTTCTCCCCTCTTCAGTACATTTACCACTTATCAACATAAATCACTGTGTCCCTTTGGGGTATCAGAGTGTTGGTCAAATGAGATGGAGGTTGATATATTTTTCCCCTTACCACCCCCCTACCCACTTGTAGCTACAGAGGTGTTTTTTCAAGTTACTTTTTGGGCATCCAGTAGCAACTTTGTGATCTTTATCCCCCTTTCCTCTCTCTTTATTTGCTATTCTGGCTCCTTTGTCTCCTGTGTTTGAGGAAAATTTCCATGTATTCTTACTCCTTTATCCAGTATTTGCTGTTCTTGAAGACAAACTCCAGCTATTCTTTCCTTAGTACTCTTCCATCCTGCCATTTTAGTTCATAGTGTATTAGGGCAATTAATCACATTTACTGAACACTTACTGTGTGCAGAGCATTGTACTAAATCCTTGGGAGATTACAATATAACAAAGTTGGGTGACCCATTCCCTGCCCACTCCCTCACAATTAGGCTCACAATCTATTAGGCTCACCATCTACTACCTCCGGAATGTGTCTGTTGTATTGTTATATTGTACTCTCCCAAGTGCTTAGTACAATGCTCTGCACACAATAAATGATCAATAAATATGACTGACTGACTCCTCAGGCCCAAGCACCTCAAGCCCTAAATTGTGATCTCTTCTAGAACATAATAATAATAATAATGGTGCTTATTAAGCACTTACTATGTCCCTGGCACATTGGTTAAATACACTACAATCAGATCAGACACAGTTCCTGTCCCTCAAGGGGCTCACAGTGTAAGGGAGAAGAAAAAACAAAATATTTAATCTCCATTTTACAGAAGAGGGAAACTGAGGCACAGAGAAGTGAAATAACTTGCTCAAGATCACAGAGCAGACAGGTGGCGGAGCAGGGATAAGAACCCATGTCTTCTGACTCCCAGGCCCGTACCTTTTCCACTAGGCCACTGATCCATCCCTGAGCTGGAATGCTTCCTTCCCCTTATCAAACCATGCTCCTCCCTTCATTCCAAACACCACTAAATGATTACCTCACACTCAAAATTGTCCCTAAGCAATTCCCTGCTACCCTAGACAAACCATTAATCGACTATTTTTTCTTCAGAATTTACTTGCCTATGTGAAGATTTGTTCATTGTCTTATATTTTATATTTGCATAGCTTCCCCATTAGACTGAAAACTCCTCAAGATCAGGGGCCTTGATTTCAGTCAATAAATACCATCATCAATGGTATTTATTGAGCATTTACTGTATGCAGAGGGGTCTCTGCCCAGGGTGTGTTCAGGCATCCTAGTTCTGAATAAAAAGGTGAATGAAAGGCATTCTTCCTCCCACCTTGAAAAAACCCATGTCAGCCCAGCCCAACAGTGAAGGAAAATCAAATTCAACAGACACTGGGTCTACAAGAGACCTCAAGATCAATCGATCGATCAGTCAATCAATACAACCGGGTAGCTAGGAAGAGCTCTGGAGCCGTGCTGCCATGATGTGCACCCCGCAAGGCCACACCTGTGCCGTGACACTTTCAGGCCAGGAGTCGCATCCATGACAGTGGAGTGGGGTTGCTTCCACAGTGGTAGCAGCCATAGTCACAGTTGGCAGGTCCTGGCTCTTCCTCAGTGGGCTTTGGGGCAGAGGTGAAAGCTCGTGCCCACTCTTGGTGTCCAGGAAGGTCCAGAAAGGCAGCAGGAGGTAACATCCATAAGTGCCTTTTCCTTCCCTTGCTTCTTCTTCTCCTTCTTTTCGTGTTCCTTTTCCTATCCTCTTCCCCCTCCTCTTTTTCTCCATTTTGCACTCTTGCTCTCTTGTCATTTCAAAGCCTCCCTCAGAGCTCTCGGCTCAGTGGAAAGAGCCGGGGCTTGGGTGTCAGAGGTCGTGGATTCTAATCCCGGCTCTGCCACTTGCCAACTATGTGACCTTGGGCAAATCACTTAATTTCTCTGTGCCTCAGTTTCCTCATCTGGAAAATGGGGATGAAGACTGTGAGCCCCACAAGGGACAACCTGATTACCTTGTATCTACTCCAGTGCTTAGAACAGTGTTTGGCATATAGTAAGGGCTTAACAAATACCAACATTATTATTAATATTATTGCCCCACCCCATCCAAATTCCTCCTCCATGTTCACCCCCCCCATTCTGAAAATAAATAGTTGGCACCCATGCTCCCTCCCTTACCTTCACCATCATCGAAAAGAGCCCAAGCATTGTTGGAGGTAGAGGAACAAACACATGATCGATAAAAGCAGGACTGTTTGGGGTTTTGTTTTGTTTTTTACTATCTAAATAGATCTTCCTTTAAAATTGAGAGAAAGTCTAGATTCTTGGCAGGGTATTTGTAGGCTCAATTACTCAAAATCTCCACCAGACTATTTGAGATTTTCATTCAAGCCTCAGAGCTGGGATTGAGTCTGTAGTACCTGGTCGAAGCTGTCAATGTTTCAATGGAATTTTTCCCCCTAAAACTAAAGGTCTATTCGGATGAATAAGAGAGTCTCCCCTGAAATCTACAGGAAGCACATGATTGAGTTTCTGCATTCTGATTTAGCTGTAATGCCTCTCCATTTTATCCTGAGGCCATAAACAGGTGCAGGAGTGAAAATGACACCCTTAACATAAAGACAAATAGCCTTCCCTTAAGGTTAAAAACAGTGGAACATGCAAGGCAGAGTTCTACATTGGGTTTTAATGGATTTCCCTCCAGAAGGAACTGTGTGAGTTATATATATATATATATATACATATAATAAATCCTTAAAGTAGTGAGCTGACAAAAAAACGAGTCTACTGGGGATAAAAGCTAGAACTCTACTATAGACTCATTCCCTATCAGGTGAATCATCAAGGATTAAGTAAGCGTCTGATTTGGCCTTCAGTTTTGGGTTTGAGACAGCTTATGTCACAAGCTTAATCATTATTTCAACAGATCACACATCCCTGTTTGTTCTTCTAACACAGAAAGGCAAAAGATGTAGGGGAAATATTAGTCAGTTTAACAATGTTTATTACCAGTCTGACAAGCTGCATTCTTTATGATTAACTTCTGAGAGGAAAATGATAAATATATTAAACTACAGCCCACAGTTGATTCACACTTCCTTTGGTACCAAGTTCTCATATAACAGAGAGCTTAGCCATATTCTCTTCTTCAGTTTCACAGACAGAATCAATTTAGTGGATCTACACAAAGTGCGATAAACTAATACACTTTGTTCAGCTTTAAAGAAGTTTTAGCATCATTGTTTTCACTTTTTCCAAGAATCGTCTCACCTTGAACAAAAGATAGGATTTAAAAAAGAAAAATTTAATGTTAATTAACATTTCCAACTGCAACGACATGTGCAAATGTAACTTTGGTATTGAATAGAGAACTTTAGTATTGAATAGAGAAGCAGCGTGGCTTAATGGAAGGCCTATGAGTCAGAAAGATTTGGGTTCCAATCCCGGCTCCACCCCTTGTCTGTCATGTGACATTGGGCAAGTCACAAATTCTCTGTGCCTCAGTTACCTCATTTGTAAAATGGGGATTAAGACTGTCAGCCACAAGTGGGACATGGACTATATCCAACCTGATTACCTTGTATCTACTGCAATGCTTAGTACAGTGCCTGACACATAGTATGTGCTTAACAAATTCCATTAAAAAGAATAAAATTGATATGCCAATGTTGTTCTGAAATACAGAAGATTAAAGAACAAACCCAAGAATTAAAGCTATTCTGTGCAAAACATAAATCTTTTGATCTGTCTAGGAACAGAATATATGGACTTGTTACCAAATCATAAACATGAACATTTTTGTAATGTGCAGTTATGGAAATTATCATGAAAATGGGAGTCCTATTAATAATAATAATTGTGATATTAGTTAACTGGTTATTATGTCTTATGCAGGGTTCTAAACCCTGGGGCAGATACAAGATAATCAGTTGACCCACATGTGGTTCGTAGTTTAAGCAGAAGAGAGAAGTATTTAACTCCCTCTATCAGATGAAGAAATGGAGGCACAAAGATGTTAAATGACTTGCCCAATGTCACATGACAGCCAAGTGGCAGAGCTTGGATTAGGACCCAGATCCTGTGACTCCTAGGCTCGTGTTCTTTCCACTATGCCTTGCTACTTCTCACTACATTAATTTGTTGCAAAAATCCAAAAAGCATATTTTGATCATTTAAAAAGTATGACTAGAGGAATTCTTGGGAAGGGGAGGCATGAATATGTAAATACTTTTGTTTGATGTGAAAGAATTCATACTCATCTGCATCTAATGAAATATGTAAGCAATTTAACACGAACATTTTGTGCTTTAGTAATTCATTTAGCCATTTTTTTCTCCAGGGGCAAGAAGTTTATTCTCATCCAGATGTGTGGGGACTTACATGAATAAATCTGCAAGCATAAAGATGAATCACTAACCCTGAGAGTGTGACTTAAATCAATAAAAACCAGAATGTTAAAACAAAAGGACAATGCCTCAGTCTGGCACAGGAGGGTAAGAAAAGAAGGTATCTGAGATGCTTGTACTGCTAGCGTCCCATTCCCAAAGTGAAGTAGAAATTGCTAAGGCAGAAAGGGAAAAGATGAAGGCTAAAGTTTCTAAGTGATTTTCCAGATAATTCACTGATTTTAACTCCTTCTGGGACACAAGCAAGGAAGTATTAAAAAAAATCTCACCATCAATACTGTCATCTTCTAAATACTAATGTCAGCTATGTGTGCATCTATTTTCAAGTAAACCTCTTTGGTTGAGGCAGTCTCATCAAGCATTGGGTTTATAATTATGCACATGCTGAACAATAAATCAATCAGGAGTATATATTGAATCCTTACTCTAGGCAGAGCAGTGTACTAAGTGCTTGGGAGAGTACAATAGAGTTGGTACACATGGTAACCTTTTGGTTATTCCAAAGTACCCCTGTAGATTGCAAACTCCTTGTAAACAGGAATTGTCCACCAACTCTATTGTACTGTACTTTCTCAAGGACTTTGTACAGTGCTCTGCGCAATAAATATCCTTGATTGACTGCTTTGGTTTACAAAGATATATCAGTATTCCCTGGATTCCTTTGTCTCTGGCACTGCCCTGGTCATGACTTTATTTTTAATTGTAAAGTGGGTAACAATGTCTTTGTTCTTTGCAAATAAAGTTGGGATCAAAATTAATTTCCTGCACATAAAAACAGTAGAAGCAGCATGGCTCAGTGGAAAGAGCCTGGGCTTTGGAGTCAGAGGTCATGAGTTTGAATCCCGACTCTGCCACTTGTCAGCTGTGTGACTGTGGGCAAGTCACTTCACTTCTCTGTGCCTCAGTTGCCTCATCTGTAAAATGGGGATTAAGACTGTGAGCCCCACGTGGGACATCCTGATTCCCCTGTGTCTACCCCAGCGCTTAGAACAGTGCTCGGCACATAGTAAGCGCTTAACAAATACCAACATTTTTTTTTTAGATAAATGTTAGTGACATGCTCCCAGTTTCTTTCACCGGCTTCATCCGATGTCTAAGCTACTCCCTGGAAACACATATATATATTGTCACTGCAAATCTGTAGAATTCAGTAAGTTTCTGCCTCATTACACAAAATAACAGAGTTAATGTAACCTCCAGAAAATTGGATGATTTAACTCTGTATTTTTCATATCAAGGTGGCCACACACATATTAAGATATTGGTTTAGGTATCTTAAAAGTACCATCCTTGACTGGTTTTCCTATACAGTACTACTGGTCCAAGGCTAGTCAGAAAATTGGGTCTTGTTTCCATAAGGGAATGTGGGAAAAATGTGCTAGACAGAACAGGTTTTCAATTATTAATTAGAAGAATTTCAAACTCTTCCAAGGAACATGCAATCACCACCCACCATCACTCGGAAACTATACTCTATGCAAGACTTTCTCTTTCCAAATGTAAGTGAAAATCTCATCAGAATGAGAATAACCTATAATAAGAAACTTGTTATAAGTGAGGGAAAACAAAGTCTTCCTCAAATTGACTGTACCCAAAAAACTGAGCTCCAAAATACTGTTACAGTGGAATGACTTTCTTTGAGCTGAGAGTGTGACACTAAGAGCTTGGAGTCAAAACAGTGCCAGAGACTTCTGTTAGAATATAAAATGAAGCATGGAAGAATCCTTACATGCACCTAATGTACAGAGGATTGTCAGTTATACATCAGCCTTATTGTCAGTTATACATCACACTTGCAATCCTTGTGTGCTACAGCAGTGTCACCTTCAAATTGCAGAGAAAAGCTATAATAATAATAATGATGGTATCTGTTAAGCCCTAACTCTGTGTTAGGCACTGTACTTAGCACTGAGGTGGATGCAAGCCAGTCAGGTTGGATATAGTCCCTTTCCCATGCGGGGATCACGGTCTTTATCCCCATTTTACAGATGAGGTAACTGAGGCACAGAGAAGTCAAGTGACTTGTCCCAAGTCACACAGCAGACAAGTGGCAGGCAGGCATTAGAACCCTTGACCTTCTGACTCCCAGGCCCATGCTCTATCCACCACGCCAAGCTGCTTCTCAACAAAGCTATGTGTGATACACAGTGCTGTTTGTCTCTAGAATGGTCTATTACATGGAGCTGACCAAAGCCAAATAGAAAAGAGGCTTTTTCTTCAAAAATGGGGTTCTCCAATAGTCAGGGGAGTCAAAGGAACATAAAGGTGTAGACACTGGAGAATTTGCCGTATATGTATGTTGAATGTGTATGTGTTCTTGAGTGTGCACATGTGGTTGGCTGTGTGTGCAATTTAGGCCTAATATGGTGTGTTATGAATACAATTAATACTTGATACACTCAGATATTATGAACACTTGCTATCCCAAGGTTTCACTTGTATGCACTGTCACTGGTATTAGAAGCAAAGGAAGAAATGTCAAAAAGGGAAGGACAAAGTGGGGAGGGAGCTCAAAGAGCTACCTGCTGTCAACTTTTCGGATCTTTCCAAAGGGTAGGAGGCAGAGTGCTAAGTCAGCTCCCTCATCTTCACTCTCCATCACCTTCACTCTCCACTCTCCATCACTCCAGCACTCTCGGCTCCATCACAACCAAAGGGCAGGATGGATGGGGAAAGAGGTGTGTCAAAAGTAAGATGCCTGGCCCAGGTACTGATGGACCTCAGAGAACCCTGTGTACCAAATAATACATAATGGAAATGAATTCCTTATCACATAGGTAAAGTAAGCCACCTCCTAGGAAGTCCAGTTTTCACTGTGAGAATTTCTGGAAGCAGTTTCAAAGAAGCAGCTGGGCGTAGTGGATAAAGCATGGACCTGAGAGTCAGAAGGTCATGGGTTCTCATCCTGGCTCTGCCACATGTCTGCTGTGTGACCTTAGGCAAGTCACTTCACTTCTCTGAGCCTCTGTTACCTCATCTGTAAAATGAAGGTTGAGACTGTGAGCCCCACATGGGAAGGGACTGTGTCCAACTTGATTTGCTTGTATCCACCCCAATGCTTAGTACACTGACTGGCACATAGCAAGCAATTAACAAATACCACAATTATTATTATTCAAGATATTTATATAAGCTCAGTCTTTAACCTCAAAATGATTTTTAAGACCATTTTTGTATAGTGAAAAAATAAGAAGCTCATTTAGGCATCTTTTGGTTACCTGCCAAATCCTGTTTGTGGTTATTATTATTAACAATAATAATAATAATAATAATAATAAATTTGTGGGTTTAAAGAGCTTATTATGTATAAAGCATGGTACTAAGCACTGGGATAGATGGAGGATAATTATTCATTCATTCATTCAATAGTATTTATTGAGCGCTTACTATGTGCAGAGCCCTGTACTAAGCGCTTGGAATGAACAAGTAGGCAACAGATAGAGACAGTCCCTGCCGTTTGACGGGCTTACAGTCTAATCGGGGGAGACGGACAGACAAGAACAATGGCAATATAGATCAGATAAAGTCCCTGTGCCACATAGGGCTCACAGTCTGAGGAGGAGCGAGACCAAGTATTAAATCCCCCTATTAAAGATGAGGAAACTGAGGCCCAGAGGAGTTAAGTGGCCTCCCCAAAGTCATGCAGCAGTTAATTGGCAGAGCTGAGAACCCAGGTCTTCTGGCTCCCAGCCCCGTCCTCTTTCCATTAGGCCGGGCTGATTCTCAAGATCAATGCATCTTTATCAGTCAAAAAAGTGTTTGCCTCACTTAAGATATTTTGAGGATTTAACTAATTGACTTGGTCCATATCTTATTATTGAAAATTAATTTAAATTCAATTTTAAATTTAACACCTTAAAATAAAGCCCCCTGGTGAATGGCAGACTTGTGGTACTGTGGTAGAATGTACATCCTTGAGCACTTCCTATAGCCACAATCAGGAACTTGTCCCCTTGAAAAATATGATTTTAAAAAGTGAGATATCCTAGAAATGGCCTAATAAACAGCTAAAGCAAGTAGAGACAAGAAAAGAATATTTTTTATAATACGAAAATGTATTTTTGTTTTTAAAAATTGGAAAGTTTAGGTCTATAACAATAAATTTTCCATTTGTTTATGTGAAATGACTGGATGAATGAGGTCAAAGTATATCGTTTGGTATAATTATTCTTAATCAATTGATGGTATTTATTGAGTGTACAGTATGTAGAGCACTGTACTAAGTGCTTGGTAGTGTACAATGCAACAGAGTTGGTAGACATTATTATACCCATTATTATTATTAACAACAAGTACAAAAATTGTGGTATTTGCTTAATTACTTACTTTGTGCCAAGGACTATGTTAAGCACTGGGATTAACACAATATAAGCAGATCAGACACAATGTCGGGAGGAGGGTGGACTGGATTTTAATCTCCACTTTATAGATGAGGAAACTGAGGCACACAGAAGTGAAGTGAATCCCAAAGATCACACAGCAGGCAAGTGACAAAGCCAGAATTAGAACTCAGGTTTTCTGACTCCCAGTTTTTTTATCTTTCTACTAGATCATGCTGCTTCTATGATCCAGATAATGTGCTGCTCTACATTTGACTTTACTCTCCCCATTTTTGTATTAGTCCTGGTCACAGCCTCCCTCTTTATTTCACCCAGTGGCTGTTTCACTATCATCTAAAACAGCATGGCCTAGTGCATAGAGCACAGGCCTGGGAATCCGAAGGACTTGGTTTCTAACCCTGGCTCCACCATTTGTCTGCTTTGTGACTTTGGGAAAGTCACTTAACTTCTCTTGGCCTCAATTACCCCATCTGCAAAATAGGGATTAAGACTGTGAGTCCCATGTGGGGCAGGGAGTGTGTCCAGCCTGATCAGCTTGTATCTACCCCAGAGCTTAAAACAGTGCTTGACACATAGTAAGAGCTTAATAAATGCCAGAAGAAGGGAAGGTGATTTGGGGAGGGCTTGCCCATGATGCCTACGGCTTGGCAAGATGCCATTGGCAGCTCTGAATTTGTAGGTACCACCCTTATGTCAAAAAAACCATTTAGATCCAGAACCTAAAAGCAACCATTCCAATACAAGGAAGACTCCCCCACAAACACACCCCAAGAACTCCTGGTCTATGGCAGAGAAAAGCAGCCTCAGTTTAGCTCTGGTTATGAAAATCAATGTTATCGGCAACCTCCTCAGGTCTTTCAGGATGGGGATTTTTCACCCTCCACTTCCAATTCCCTTGAAACTAAATGATCCATATTAATCCATTATTCAAATGAAAACTACTAAATGAATTCTATACTTGCGGTCATTTCTGCATAATTAAAGAATCTGATGAGATGCTGAGATAAATGGATGAATTTAGTAGTGATGACAGTCATTTCCAACTATTGTTTTTTTTTTATGTATTTTTATTTTGTGCATTCAACACTAGCAGAAGCAAGTGAAGTAGAAAAATATTTGCAGAAAACTCCCCAAATAGAAAATAAAGCAAAAGAAACAAGAAAAAAAGATGGAATGGGAAAGAGAAGAGCTTTTTCTCCATTTGCTACAGTCTTGCGTTTGATGTAGCATTTTACTGCATGTGTAAATAATTACTGGAAGAAGAAATCAAGTGGATGGATCAGAATCTAAAAATGAAAATGCAACATACTATGATCAGGAGAGAGAAACAGAAAGATTTCTGGGAACAACTTGAAAATTGTTCAAATCCTGACTGGAAATTAAGGTGGGCAACTAAGAGATGGGGAAAAGAGGGAAAAATGAAGTATTCAAATCTAAAGGAGCAGAAGGGAGTGTGAAAGAAAGGCCAACAAAGAAGCCAAGGAAGATAGTGTACTGCTGAATACTTTATTGTTCGCCCCAAGGGTAAGCCTCATGGTCAACAGCTTGTTACTATCTTGATTTTTGGTTTTCAAGTGAAAATCAGATAGCCCTTTGGTTCCTCTTGCAACAACCTTTGTTTTATTGTTCCCTTAACTCTCTAGGATTGTTATAAAAGGGTTTATAGTTACTGTAGCTATGTTTCTTTTGAAAATCTTGTGAGACATTCTTATTCTGTTTGTTGCTAGGGCAAACTATAATGGCACTAATATGAAGAGGTTGTTTGGATATGACTTCGATGGAGAACGACATACCTTATTTGATCCAGGTGGTAAACAAATTTAAAAGGAAATTCCATATACCCATTTAAAATAACCAAGTGATTGAGAGGTATACCTTAAATTGCTAAGGATATAAAGAAATGATATATACAAGAAACCTAAATAACATGACTACACCAGACGGAACACTAATCATCTAACCGCTACTCACAAGGTTGATAGCACAGAACACAAGGATCTTCCTGCAATCTAGCCTTTCCTCTCTTCAGTCTTATAAATAAATACCAGAATTATTCATATTAAATGGCTACATCACTCTCCTCATCAAAACCTGGTCAAAAATCTCCACTGGCTCCAAGGCTTTCCATCAGTTTTGCCTCTCCTACCTATCCACTCTCTTCTTCTGTTCATTCATTCATTCATTCAATCATTTATTGAGCACTTACTATGTGCAGAGCATTGTACTAAACCTTGGGAAAATACAGTGCAACCATAAATAGTAACATTCCCTCCCCACAAGTTTACCGGGGAAGGGAGGAGGGGGGAGACATAGCTTTTGCTCATCACCCCTCCCAAGCTCATCTTATAATTGTACTTCCCTCATGATTCTCCCATCTTTAACTTATTAATAAAATCTTCCTCTCTGCATGGTATCCCTCTACCTTCTCTGTTCTGTCAAACCATTTCCCTGCCTTCCTTCAAAGCCCTTCTAAATCTCATCTCATCAATATATTTATTTGTGCATGCAGTTAATTTCTACTTTTTGTGTTTTGCATTTATGCGTTTAGTATCATATATTTGGCAGTGTGTGCCCAATTTGAACTCCCATTAGACTTTAACCTCCTCAAAGGCAGGGACAATGTCTTACTTCTATTGTATGTTACCCACATATATAGTACGGTGCTCTGTACTCCTAATAAGCACTTATGTGGCTTAGTGGAAAGAGCACGGGCTTGGGAGTCAGAGGTCATGGGTTCGAATCAGCTGTATGAGTGTGGGTAAGTCACTTAACTTTTCTCTGCCTCAGTTACCTCATCTGTAAAATGGGGATTAAGACTGTAAGCCTCATGTAGGACAACCTGATTATCCTGTATACCCCAGCGCTTAGAACAGTGCTCTGCACATAGTAAGCGCTTAACGAATACCAACATCATCATAAGTGCTGTTAAAGCTGATCCTAATAGTCCTTTTGTCAAATATAGCCCAGAAATCCAGGTCTACATGACTGACAGAGAAAAGGCTTTCCCATTCCCTATTTTCCTGAACTTCAAGCCCACTGTCATCAAACTTATTAACAACTTCCAAGGTCCAGGTAAACTGACAGTGGGTTAGAGGTTATACAAACACCTGGATGGCAGTTTGTCAGTTGAGTCAGTCAGGAAGAACACATGAGAGCAAATCAAGAGGAGTAAATAAGAAACTATACCACAACTGGGTGGCCTGGTTTAGAGCTAATAATAATAATCGTGGTATTCATCAAGTGTTTACTATGTGCCAAGCACTATACTAAGCATTAGGGGTAGATACAAGACAATCAGGGCAGACACAGCCCCAAGTGGGGCTCACAGACTAAGTAGGATAGCTAAAGAGTACTGAATCCCCATTTCACAGATGAGAAAATTGAGGCCCAGAGAAGTTAAGTGACTTGCACAAAGTCACACAGGAGGCAAGTGGCAAATCTGGTATTAGAGCTTAGATCCTCTGAATCCCAGGCCTGTGCTCTTTCCTCTGAGCTAAAACACAAACAATAGCCAAAACAGCATCGGTTTCCAAGCCTTGCTTCATTGGGTCAAACCTAATTATGAGGTTCCGAGGGTCTGGAGCAGAGCCAGATTGATAAATCTCAGTGGTGCTGATCATCAAGTTCCTATACTTTTCCACTGCTTCATTGCTCTTTTACCTGGCTCCGAGAAATAGTTTCTCCCTGAGCCAAATGGCTCCAAGACAAGTGGAACATGACAACTTGGGCTCCAAGTCAGGCAACTAATGGCATTCATGGAAGTAAACTAACTTCCGTGAGTGGCTCAACCTGTCATGATCAATGTGACCTGAAACCAGCAATGCAAAGCAGCTGCCCACTGAAGACCATAGAGATGCAATGCCTGAAACTTTTGCTCCATTGCACCGGTACTAACCCAGATCTAGAAACCAAGACAAGGAATACTATTATTACTGTTACTGTTATGGTGTTTATTAAGCCCATATTATGTGCTAAGTACTAGGCTAAATTCAACTGGCATCAAGAACTGCAGAGTTTTTGCTATTACCAGCATAATCTGCTTCTCTGCTTTGGCAGATTTTTTCTTCTGCATGTGTGCCATGCAGTCTGAGGTGGAAATGATATTAATGTGCAAATTATGTTTCCCAAGTTGTAACTGGTGTGTGCAAATGCAAATGAAAAGGAGGAGACCTCAAAGGACTAAATCACTTATTCTGAAACGGGGCAGGAGAGTGCAGTGAGGGAGTGGTGGGGCTGATGAATAAAGTTCTTGGGAAAGTATCACAAACTTTGATCTTACTTTAGCCTCTGCTCCCCTAAAGAGATTTCTATTTTGGAGCCACCTGAATCTGTCTGTCTCAAGCACACAATGGGATGGAGGAAGAGTAGAGAGCTGAAAAAATATGTCAGTGATGAGAAGAAGAAATCTGGGATTTTTGTGGCTAAAGAAAGAATGTTTTCATATGCATTTTATAGACTTCAAGAGTAAGGTGTGAAAAGTGGAAAGCCACTCATTATCTCCAAGATAGTATGGTAATGAACTACAGAATGTTCGACACTACCCTGATCATTTCTGTTTCATGGGAGGATGAAACAGTATGTCAACAGATATGCCTGCAATGTGCATTTTCATACATCATTGAGAGGTTTTCTGCAAAATCTATGCATATTACAAACTAAGGGGAAAATGCCACAGATGCTATAGTTGGGAGAAAATCTTTAAAAATTGTTTTATTTCTGCTTTCCCAGATATGTCTAGTTTGGTGCATGACATCATCAAAAGAAATACTTTGAACTTTCTAATGCAGATTTTAGAGGACATGACCTTTCTTTTATCTTTCTAGTTGCAAATAGGACCTGAAGCATTCTGAATTATAATTAGCCTTGAATGTCAAAATCGGCTAATAATAGACTGCAGTTATCCTAGACTTTCCCCTATTTTCTCTCCTGACATTGTTTGTGTCATCTGTTTAATACTATGATTAAGACCTTTTGATGGAAAGAGCAAGACGTTTTTTGAAACTGACTTTGGTTTTTGATTACCTTGAGTAACACCATAATTCTAAAAACAGAAATCTACCCTTAAAATTGACACAAATTACTCCCGTGACATTTCAAAGCTGGACAAAAGAATTCCTCTGGATGGTCATATGTCAATGAATGTGTCTAAATCAACTGCAATTAAAGACACCATAACCATAAAAGGCACAATTGAATTTCAAAATTGGCATGATTCTCAATGGTTCTCCCATTTCTATTTCACCAACAGGGTGAGAAAAATCTCCTGGATTTAATTAGTTCTAGGGATTTGCATATTCTGATTCTAATACAAAACTCATTTCGATCAACTGCTCTACAGGCAACTTCTCTGATGGTGTTGCAATAAGTACATTTATAAAGCTAAGGACT
The DNA here is from genome assembly GCF_004115215.2 of Ornithorhynchus anatinus. Classification (NCBI taxonomy): domain Eukaryota; kingdom Metazoa; phylum Chordata; class Mammalia; order Monotremata; family Ornithorhynchidae; genus Ornithorhynchus; species Ornithorhynchus anatinus. Next base: position 44,652,135 of record NC_041729.1, read on the forward strand.
TGCTGAGCTTCTTCTTGGTTGTCTTAGTCATTAAGCTTGGGGTGCATCCATTGCTGGTATCTTTTTTTCTTTCTATTTTAGTTGGTCCCTGAACACATAATACCTAGGGAACATTTAAAACTAGTGCATGGTGGGCAATTAGTGAAGTACTTTTTGGGGAAAATGTGCAACAGCAATAACCTAGGAAGAAATTAAATTGTCAGTCCACTGTGAATGTCCCCATTTTATTAGTTTTTTTTTTTTTTGCCAGCCCTATAATACAAAACATGCATTTTCCTTTCTTTATCCTAATTCTTTGTTTGGATTTGTGAATTCAGTGGACTCTAGATTATCCATGGTAGTGAGAAAAGGGGAAAGCAGAATAATGGTAATCACTAAATTACCTCCAACCTCAGTTTTTGTCTCCCCTTCAAACCTATCATCAACCCTGCTAACAAGGAGCAAAACTAGGTGGTTTGAGTTTCACCTCATTACCTACCAGTCCATTATCTGAAGGAAGTGCTAATGAGGAAAGAAACGACCAAAAGAAAGGCAAAGAATGGGGGAGGAAGAGATGCCAGGGGTTCAAATGACCCACAAACTGGATAATTAAGAGATGCCAGGGATTCAAATGATCCACAAACTGGATAATTAGCATCTAGGTCCTCAAGAGTTAACCAAATAATGGAAAGAACATTATTCACCACTCCCCTATACCCTCTCAGGGCCCTCTGATGAGAGAGAGGCTGCCCCATCTCCTTGACACCAGGGTTTATGTCAGCCCCTGCTACAGCCTGGGAAGGACTCTGGCAGGAGATTTCAATGCTCAGAATGTTGAAAAGGCCAGAACTGTGTCTTCAGCTGTGACTTCTGTGGCTGCCTGAGCAATGCTACTCCTGTCACATCTATCTTCATCTTTGTCTTTCATATTTTTTGTTTCATTTTTCCATATATATATATATTCAATAGTATTTATTGAGCGCTTACTATGTGCAAAGCACTGTACTAAGCGCTTAGAATGTACAATTCAGCAACAGATAGAGATATATAGATATATCTATCTGATATATATCTGTTGCCAAACCCCTCCCCACTTTATTCTTAGATTATGAGCCCCTTGGGGGCCAGTGACTGTATCTTATGCATGGTGCTTCTTCCCTAGTTGCTTAATACAGTGCTTTGCATCCAGTAGGTGTTTGATAAAATGTAGCTGCCAAAATAGTCAGAGGGAAATCCAAACGAACTTGTAAAATCCAGTGGGGATCATTACTCCCACAATATAAAAGGAATCCCAGAAAATGTATGTGTGTGAATGTGTGATATGCACACACTTTGTTACATGGCACTTGCTTCTAAAGTTTTCTTTTCAAGAACTATTAAATCTTCAGATCAGGATGCTGATTCCCAGAAATAATAAGAGTGATGGGGGCATCTGTATTACATGCAAATAGCACCAAAATATATATCTGGTTCTCCTCCTAATGGAGATGGTGTCTTTATTCTTTGTGGTGGATGGTCTCTGGGCAAACTAAGTCACTAGAGAGTGGTTCACCCCTGAAATACAGAAAGTCCCTCTAACATTTCAAGCAGAGAGGGATAGTAGGAGACTACTATAGCTGACAATCCTCAGAACAGATCAGAAAATAACATCTTCTAGTATTGGTCTAAATGTTGTGTGTCCAGCATTTAGGCTGAAGAAAATGGTCCTTCTCTTCATACCTTGAAAAGGGAAATTATTTTTATCCACAGAATTCCTGAATGTCATTACTTTGACTAATGGAGCTCAACAACAAAAACAATAAAAAAATCATTTGTTCTCATAAAAATCACTCTTTTGGATGTGGTGTTAGGGGGCTAATGCTAGATGCCTTAACTACTCTTCCTCAAATATAACTAAACACATCAAGACCATGATGATGACATCTCAGCAGGATTTAAGTAGACCAAAATGTCCTATATGGATCATATGGGACCAATTACATACTCTGATCATGAGTATGGGCCATTTATCATCTCTGCCCTCATTTTCTAAACCGTTTCTCACTTTCAGTGAACATGAATAATTTCTTTTTTAGTGCCAAGAATGTAATTTTAAAGGTGATTTGCTGCTCTCTTTTCAGAATTACATTAATTAATTTAAAATTTTTCATGGTAAAGAGTAACTCAAATATAAGTCCTGGGGATTATCTTGTCTTTTGGGTCCTTTAAAAAAAATAAAACTCCTTTCAATGGAAAGTGTCCGCGAAAAGAATTGACCACATTTGACAAGTTAACAATATTTTCAGCTGTTTAAAAATAAAAATAAGTGCTCAGATTTAGCATAAATTGAGCAAGGAAAAACTTGACTTTTGTATTATAAATAGTAGAATTAAGGTTACAAGTGGTTAAACAATGTACATGAATATGATCTAAAGAATATTTATAAAGATATTAAATACCCAGGACTTCCAGAAAAAGCTGGATGCAGAAAATAAAAAGATTTCAAGCTAGCTTCTTTATTTGGCCTGGTCAAGAATTATGCCTCTCGGAGAAAGCTTGGTTTAAGAGGGAAAGAATCCTTATATGGAACCAATCAGTCAATCTGCCAATTAATTGATCATACTTATTGAATGCTTACTGTGTGCAGAGCATTATACTAAGCGCTTGAGAGAGTAAAATATAACGGAGTTGGTAGACTTGTTTCCTGCCCACAAGGAATTTACCATCTAGAAGGGTGCTTACAATCTGTACCTCAATCTCCTCTATCTCACAGTTGACCCCTCCTTCACATCCTGCCTCTGGCCTGGAACGTCTTCCCTCTTCATATCCGACAGACAATTACTCTCCCCATCTTCAAAGACTTATTGAAGGCACATCTTCTCCAAGAGGCCTTCCCTGACTAAGCCCTCCTTTCCTCTTCTCCCATTTCGTTCTGCATCACCTTGACTTGCTCCTTTAAATCAATCCCCCTTCCCAGCTTCCCAGCACTTATGTACATATCTGTAATTTTATCTATGTGTATTAATTTTTGTTTCCCCCTCTACACTGTAAGCTCACTGTGGGCAGGGAATGTGTCTTTATATTGCACTCTCCCAAGAGCTTTGTACAGTGCTTTGCACACAGTAAGCACTCAATAAATATGATTAACTGATCCCACTGATATGTTCTCATCCCATTCAGTAACTTTTACATAGGCTACACAAGAGAGACTGATTCTTAAATGATTTGCCAGCATAAAAACTCTAGCAGCAAGAGCTAAATCAGATAAATCTCTACAAATAAAGGAACATACATTTTTAGTAAGCAAAATAATGTAGTACTCATTCAATATTTATATTTGGTTTGGTTTTTAGCATTCTGTGAAAAACAGAATGCCCTGGCTCAGTATATACACACAGATATATGGTTTTAATTTTCCCTTGATTTATGGGAATAATGAATATTAGCATAAGTGGAGATTCTGCAAAGAAATCAGAGGAGAGAACAAATCCTCAAACTATTGTGGATGCAGAAGAACCTCAAACTATTATGGATGAAGGAGAACCTCACTAATTCCTACTGACACCAGAACACATTCAGCCAGATTCTCCCTAAGAAAAATCAAGTAGTCCTGGTTATACGATAGGTACTATGGGGCATTCTTTTAGGTCGCTGTAGAACTATTTAGAATTCAGGTTTTGATTTACTCTTGCTGGGGGCATTTGCGAGTATCAAAAGAGGGGCTCAGCTCTCTGAGATGGTGAGAATTCCAGGAGTAATCAGAGTGCTCAGGAAGAGATATTTCTCTATGTCTCTTCCTCTTGCCTTCACCTCTCCAAAATTGATGCCACTACCAGAGTACAGCAAGAAAAAGCCTCACAGCACCAGAAGTACAGTCTTTGGGAAAGGAAAGAATGAGGGAAGCAGAAGAGGCAATCTCTCTTCTGGTGGAATCTAATTCAGGTTCTGCCACTTGTCAGCTGAGTGACTTTGGGCAAGTCCCTTAACTTCTCTGTGCCTCAGTTATCTCATCTGTAAAATGGGGATTAACAATAATAATAATAATAATGATGTTGGTATTTGTTAAGCGCTTACTATGTGCAGAGCTCTGTTCTAAGCGCTGGGGGAGATACAGGGTAATCAGGTTGTCGCACTTGAGACTCATAGTCTTAATCCCCATTTTACAGATGAGGTAACTGAGGCCCAGAGAAGTTAAGTGACTTGCCCACAGTCATACAGCTGACAAGTGGCAGAGTCGGGATTTGAATCTATGATCTCTGACTCCCAAGCCCATGCTCTTTCCACTGAGCCATGCTGCGACCGTGAGCCCCACATGGGAAATCCTCATTTCCTTGTATCTATCCCAGCACTTAGAACAGCATTTGGCACAAAGTAAGCGCTTAACAAATACCATTATTATTATTATTATTCCCATCTGCAATAGTGGTTGTTGCTCTGATCCCTTAACCCCAGATCCAATGAATATTTTTATGTGGGTGTTCAGAAGGGAGATGTGAAAATGGAGGGGATTGTGGGGCTCAGATATGTTTCTGTTGAAATTTTGAGGCCAAACGGTATATGTACATTTTCTGTAAAATGATGAAAACCTTTATTAAGAAAATCAACGAACCTAGTGAAAAGAGCATGGGCCTGGGATTCAGGAGACCCGAGTTCTAGTTCCAGACCTGCCACCAGCCTGCTAGGTAACACTGGACAAATCACTTAATTTCTCTCTACCTCAGTTTCTGCATCTATAAAATATGGAAAAGATATCCTCTCTCTCTCTCTCTCTCTCTCTTTCTCTCTCTGTGTGTGCAGCCCATGAGGGACAAAGAATATGTCAGTTCTGTTTATCATCCAGGTACCCACCACTTAGCCCAGTGCTTAGCTTTGGGCATTTGGTATTCACTGTACTCTCAGCCCCACAGCACATATGTATGCATTCCCGATTTACTCATTTCTCATAATCTGTCTCCCTCTCTAGAATGTAGGCTCCTTGGGGGCAGGGAACACATCTGCCAACCTTATTGCATTGTATTCTCCCAAGAATTTAGTACAGTGCTCTGCCCACTGTAAGCACTTAATAAATAACATTGATTAACTGATTGATTGACACCTAAGCTAAAGTGATTAAATGGCCCAGTGGTGTCATGAAGGGAATGAACAAAATTTCCCTGCCCCAAAAAAGAAATAGGGAATAATTCATAGAATCATTCATTCATTCAATCGTATTTATTTATTCATTCATTCAATCAATCGTATTTCTTGAGCGCTTGCTGAGTGCAGAGCACTGACCTAAGCGTTTGGAAAGTACAATCTGGCAACAGAGACAATCCCTACCCAACAACAGGCTCACAATCTAGAAGCAGGGAGACAGACAACAAAACAAAACAAGTAGAATCACATCAACTCACTCTCTGGGAACTACCAAATTACCATAAATTATCAGGGAGGTGGGATTTACAAAATGTCCTCCTTTGATGTATTATGGTAAATGTAATTTGGTTTAATTATTCATGTTAGCTCTTCACTGTAAATTAGTGAATACATTGAGGAGCTATATATTTTGAGACAGTAATGAAGTCTTAGTAATATGAGACCTCCCTCAACATTTGCTATTAAATATTTTCCAGAATGCTGCCAAGTATTTTGTAAGCATGGTAAAATGATCATTAGTGAGGCCTCACTGCAATGACCACGTATACTGATCTTCAAAATTTTGAAGCTAGTCTAATTTTCTCTGTTCGTAATTCTTGGAAGGTGATCTAGGAGAAGCTTAGTTGCCTTTCAAAAAAATCTTTTTGGTTTTATTCATAGCCTCCTCTCCCTTTACACCTCTCCCTTGGGAAATACATCCATTCTCATAGCGTCTCCATTTTCTTGTACACCGATAACTTCCGAATTGATCTCCCCTCCTCTGACTGCTCCCCTTTCTAACCAATTCCAGATTTAACAGCCTTCCAGTTACCTCTAATTGAATGTTTTGCTACTACCTGAAACTGGTCATGTCTGTACAGGACAAACCCAGTGGCATTTTGAAGAAAAACAAGCATAAAATTGTCATGCATTTTAATGGACCTAGTAGTATCATTCATTCATAAGGTAGTTCACATCATACAAAATCATAAGGTAGCCAAGTGACAAAAAGGGGACCTTTTTCTTGAGATTGCATGCTTACACTCACTTTCTGGTTGACCTAGGAGTTCATCCAACTGACAAATATTGCTGGGGGAGGTTTTAGGTATTCTGTGCTGCTGCTTTCACCCTACCCACTAATCATAATAATATTTGTTAAGTGCTTACTATGTGCCAGGCACTGTACCAAGCACTGGGGTAGGTATAAGGAAATTGGGATGGACACAGTCCCTGTCCCATATGGGGCTCACAGTCTTAATCCCCATTTCACAGATGAGGGAACTGAGGCACAGATAATAGTGGTAATAATAATAATTGTGGTATTTTTAAGCACTTACTATATGCTGGGTACTGTACTAAGTGCTGGGGTGAACACAAATAAATCGGGTTGGACACAGTCCCTGTCCCATATGGGGATAACAGTCTCAATTCCCATTTTACAGATGAGGTAACTGAGGCCCAGAGAAGTGAAGTGACTTGCCCAAGGTCACACAGCAGACAGGTGGTAAAGCCTGGATTGGAACCCAGATCCTTCTCCCCCCAGGCCTGTGCTCTATCCACAAGGTCATGCTGCTTCCACCCTGGGGAGTGTCCTGAAACTACCCAGAATAGCAATGGGGTGGAAAGGTAGGGCTAGTCGGTCAAGTCCAGTGTTCTTGGACTGGGTCGAGAGGTCAAACTAACCACACATGGTTCAAAAAATTATTGGTCCTATCCGAATGGTGCCATTACTGGTGCCATGATAGCTTGGTACCCAGTGTTAGCTTTACCTCTTACAGACTAACAGGAAAAATTAAGTTTTCACAAGTTACAGTGAACCACAGGCCAGACCTCTCACCACCAGAGCCTGCCTCACCAAAGAGAAGCCTCCCCCTCCACCTCATAGCACCAGGACATACATCATCCCCTGCTTCTCTAGTAAGGAGAGGGAGGAGGAGGGGAATGGCAGGGGGAGGAGCAGTAGCAGCAGCAGGAGGTGGCCTTAACTTTCAGAACGCTGAGAAACTAGGGCTGCAGTCATGACTGTGATTGAGACTGTTGGAGTCTGAGCCACAAGGAGCCTGAAAATCTGTCCCACACCAGTCACAGTGCCCTAGCCTTCTTGGTGTATATATCATTGTCCCTGTCTTTTATATATTTTGTGTGTTTTTATTCATTCATTCATTCAATCGTATTTCTTAAGCGCTTACTGGGTGCAGAACACTGTACCAAGCACTTGGGAAAGTACAATGCAGCAATAAAGAGTGACAACCCCTGCCCTTAATGAGCTCACAGTCTGGGGGTTGGAGGGGAGGGAGACAGACATCAATACAAATAAAATGACAGAAATATACATAAGTGCTATGGGGAAGAGAGGGGGGGAAGAGCAAAGGGAGTAAGTCAGGGCAATGCAGAAGTGAGTGGAAGATGAGGAAAAGTAGAACTTAGTCTGGGAAGTAATTGTTTCATCCTTCCTTATTTGTTGCCCATCCTCTCTATACCTTAATCTTAGATTGGGAGCTCTTTTAGGGCCAGGAATAGTGCCTAATTTTTTCCCAGCACTTGGTTCAGTTCTCTACACACAGTAAGTGCTTAATGATCTTTATACTTTACTATTATTACTACTACTACCATAAGAAATTTGCTCCCTAGGAGCAATGCCCATGCAATACATAAACCATTCATTTACTGAAGGTAGAACTTATCTTTTTTTATCATATTAGGCAGTTCCACACCCTCCCTGTCCCCCAACCCTAAATCTTGGGAAAATCTTTGTATCCTCTTCAGCAGCAGATTTCTCAATAGATCCTAACCAAGAGTTGCAGATTTGGGGGTAAAGAGGTGGGGTGGAGGGGAGGGCAATGGCAATTTTTAAGAAAAATATAAATAAAAAGCTAAAACTCTTTATATGAATAAAGACGTTATTTTTCATTGGCAGGCTGAGTTCAAGGGACTACCTGAACACATTACCATAGAAATAATTTGTAAGGCACAATGTAGCAGGAATCCTGTAAGCTCATTATGGGCAGGGAATGTGGCTGTTTATTGTTACATTGTATTCTCCCAAGCACTTCCTTCAGTGGTCTGCAAACAGTAAGAGTTCAATAAATAGGACTGACCAAACCACAGTGGCTGAACAACAGTGGTCCTGAATGAGCTCACTTCAGGAATTACACAGCCACATGAAGGCACATTTTTTTTTCCTAAGGGACAATAATAATCATTGTGAGTTCACCGCATCTGGAGAGCATGTAACACAGGGGGGAGTTTTAGTTCTTCAGATTGTACTCTTTTGCAAGGGATAGGGAGAATAATTTACTGCTATAAAGTTTTTTTGTTTGGTTTTTGTTGGTAACGAGCTCACTGAATGTATCATGTCAAGGGCTGATAGAAAACTGTGAATAGTCTATAATGCTTTACCTGATCTTTCTGCCACTATATAATCACATTTATGGCACAAGGGGGATCTTTTAGGTCTAGTTTAACAGGTTGAACTGACTAATTTTCACTGCTGTTGTGAGCACCTATTTCAACATCCCTTTTAAAAAGACAGACAACTATACCAGACCTCACCAATAGTTGAAAACCCCTTTTCTCAAGTGTGAAATCCAATTATCAATCTTTCAACCAACATTCCCAAGAACTGTGGCAGGCTCTGTGGTTCTGGAGAGTGTCTGGTACACAGTATGCTTTTTCTTAACAGTAATAATCCAAATGAAAGACACCCATTACCGAACACTCATAAGAGGCTATATCGTAAGCTTCTCTGCAAGATTGTAAGCACCTTGAGAACAAAGATCATGTCTCCGTACTTTATTGTACACTCCCAAGCACTTAGTACAGTGTTGTACACACAGTAAGCACTCAATAAATATCATTGATTGACTAACTGGTTGGAAAAAATTACAAATTAACCCCTGCTCCTCTTAAGTCTTTTACCCCCTACATAAAACCAGTTTCCGAGTCTGGCCCCTTCTTTCACAACATGGCTTACATTCTCTTTTTCCTCTCAATCCTTACTGCCAAATCTTTCATTCAGACCTTCCTGTCTTCAGAGTTTTAGATACCTTCTTCTTGATCTTCCAGTCTCTCTTTCCATTTTCCAACCACTCCAAATCATTCTTCACTCCAAAAAATTTCCAAACCTGTCTCATTAACTAAGTCACTATGCATCTCGCTATCCTCTAATAGCTTCCTGTTGTCACTAAACTTCTCACTAGAACTTTCAAAGCGATTTCCCTATCTGGAAGTCCTCTCCCCTCAAATTCACCAACCCATGCCTCTACCCACCTTCAAAGTCCACTCTGCCAGGAAACATTCCCTGGTTAATTTCATTCAATTCATTCATTCATTCAATCATATTTATTGAGTGCTTACTGTGTGCACAGTGCTTGAAAAGTACAATTCAGCAATTCCACTGCCCCAGGTTGTGTCAATTCAACAGCCTCATTTAACACTTATGTACATACCATCCTTAGAACAGGCATACCTTAGAATATAGCAGGGTTAGCTTATTTGTAAATATAATTGTATAACTGTAGGGTAGGACCAATTATAGAGGTAGGAGGATATTCAAGTAGGGGAATGCCAGTTTCAAGAAATTACCATCGGCTAGTGTATCCGGGATAATGGTGTGGCCAAGAGCATCAAAAGCAGCTAAGTGATCAAGGAGGATTTGGCTATAAGAATGTCATTGGAGACCAGTGATGAGCAGGGACTCAGTGAAAGGAAGGAGACAAAAAAACAGATTGTGCTGATAAGCAGTGTAACTACAGTCTGAGATAAGAAAATGCTCTTTTCAGTTATTCTAGCCATTAAATTGCAGATAGGTTCAAGTTCCTTTAACTGAACCAGGAAGCAATGAGTTCAAGTTTCACATCAAAGCTCACGCAGAGTAGTAGTAGCAGCGGCAGCAGCGGTAGTAATAGTATTTATTAAGCGCTTACTGAAGGCAAAGGCTGGTACTAAATTCTGGGAAAGACTTAAAAGGTGGGAATTGGATCCAGACCCTGTCCCTTGGGCAAGCAACTAGAGAAAAGTTGAAATTAAGATACTTCAGGTTCAAAACTTGAAGTTTAATCATCATCCCTTTTATCAGTAAAGAAGGCTATTTTGCCAATATGGTTACCTAAGGCACCAAATATCGAATTCAAAACTTTGTAAATGACTCAGACACCTGAAGTAGCAAAGATTTTTTTTCAAAAAACTCTAAATCTACTTGATCCTATTATGTAGAGCATGCCTGCCACCTAGTGACCATAGCAAACAGGACGAAGTAAAAAATGGCAATACAACGTTATTGGTAATGACATGGTATCTTATTCTTTCACAATATTTCCCCTTTTTTAATGGTATTTGGTAAGCGCTTACTATGTACCAGGCACTATACTAAGCACTGGGGTAGATACAACCTAATCAAGTAGAACACTGCCCATATCCCACGTGGGGCTCACAGTCTTAATTCCCATTTTACAGATGAGGAAACAGGCACCAAAATCACACAGCCAACAAGTGGCTCAACCGGGATTAGCATCCCGGTCCTTCTGACTCCCAGGTCCGTGCTCCTTCCACTAGGACATGCTGCTTCTCCCGAAGAGTTCAAAGTGTTTTGATACATAATTTCATCAATTCTTACCATGTCTGAGATATGACACAAGTGTTAGTTGTTCTAAAGATAAGGAAATGGAGGTTCAGAATGTTGAAATGATCTTGGATTTATGAAAACTAGAATCTTGGTTTCCTATCCAGTACAGCTCTCAAGGCTAGGTTGCCTGATAAAAGTTCAGTAATAGCTATGCGAAAGTATTTAATACTCCTGTGGAAATTGTTTCACCAACATCTTCTCCTAAAATGGAGCAGGCTAGAAAAAGCTAGGAGGGCTATTAGGCTGGAACTTGGTGCTTTGGTCCATACAAGGAATGGCGAAGGTTTAAAGGTTCCAGGTCTAAATTAGGAGGAAGAACAACCAGACTTAATATATTTATAAATGTAGTCTCAGCACTGAAGAAGCAGTTGCTTAGACATGGGGACATCGGGCGTGAGAGAGGACAGCTAATGAACTTCCAAACAAACGTCCAAACATTAACTTTCAAACTATCTTCTATAGGCACCTGTCAAACTCTAGGCACCACCTCCTATTTCTATCCTCCTATAAGCCCAGCAACAATCACCTAGTCAAGTGTCAGTGGGGTAAAAAGTTAGTCAAAAGTTTTACCACTTGGGGGTGACCAATGTCTCGGACTGGTCTTGAAGGCTACAAGTTAATAATGTAGGGGAAGATGGCAAACCCCAGCTCTACTTTGTAATTTCAACTCATTTTTGTAAGTGCTGAACCCACTGACAATATCACTAAAACTAATCAAATAACATGCAAAGGAAGACAGGATAGCAATTCCATAGTATTTTTTTTTGAGCATGTTTTCTCAATATCCTGGGAGTGAGAACTATGAGTATAGTGTCAATGCAAGATTGACAACTGATGTCCAGAAGTGAAGATATTGCATTCCCACCTCATCCTGGCATTGCCTCCCTGGTCTTTGGTTTCTGCCCTAAAGTTATTCAAGCTGGCAGGAAGAAGGGAAACAGGGACAAAGGGGTAGGGAGGTGAAGACTTTACTACTCTCTGGCACTGAAGTCATCATGACATCAGAGTTTCTGGGGAAGACTTAGAGGGACACTATGTACCAACTTGCTCCAGACACTCTGAATATTAACTAGGGACCAAGGATTTTGTGTCTAAAATGGAATTTTTTTACTGAAAAATTCAGTGAGGAAGAATGATTCCCTGGTATAAGGCACAACCAAATTAATATGAGCATACCTATGAAAGCTTTGTTATCTGGTATTTTACTAACCAGAAATTTGATTAACTGGGAAATTTGGTCCTATTGATCCCTTGGGGAGAAGGAGTTTTTCAATGTTTGAGCTCTCCTCCCATGCAGCTCCCTTGGGGGCTTGTACAAACTCTCTGCTAATACCATGCATTCCATAATAATGCAGCATAAACTCTCCCATCATTTGGTGAGTTCTCTCTCCCCTCCTACTCCATTCCTCTGACTTCAAGCTGAATGCTTGAAAACTGATGTTCTGCTAATGTGATTAGCGAGCAAAGTTTCCCCTTTAATAACATCAGCAGTGATGTTATCAGTCCTGTTGGAATACCTGAGTGAATACTATTAGTGAATTTGGAGGACTTTACTCTAGCCCTCCACATGATTAGGCAACTAATAATAATGGTATTTGTTAAGGACTTACTATGTGCCAGGCACTGTACTAAGTGCTGGGGTGGAGACAAGCAAATCAAGTTGGACAAAGTCCCCGTCCCATGAGGGGCTCACAGTGTCAATCCCCATTTTACAGATGAGGTAACTGAGGCACAGAAAAGTGAAGTGACTTGCCCAAGGCCACACAGCAGACAAGTGATGGAGCCAGAATTAGAACCCATGTCCTTCTGACTCCCAGCCTCATGTTCTATCCACTATGCCATGCTTGCTTCTCCAGAGCAGCTTGAGTTCTAGTAGAGCTTGTTTTTCTGTTAAAATGATAAGTAAGCATTTCTCTGATATGTTCCTAGGGATTCCAGAGGCACTTTACTGAGCCCTGTGATAGTGTGTCACTTCCAAGGGGATTTTTGCCCAATCTGACTGGGGGCAAGCAATTCTTGTTGGGAAGTGATAGGGGGGCAAAACCACTCAATCATATTTACTGAGCGCTTACTGTGTGCAGAGCACTGTACTAAGAACTTGGAAAGTACAATTCAGCAATAGATAGAGATAATCCCTACTCAGCAACAGGCTCACAGTCAAGAAGGGGGAGGCAGACAACAAAACAAATAGACAGGCATCAATAGCAACAAAATAAATAGAATCATAGATATATATACATTATTAATAAAATAAATAGAATAATATGTACAAATATACACCAGTGCTGTGGAGCAGGGAAGGGGGTAGAGCAGAGGGAGGGAGTAGGGGCAAAGGGGAGGGGAGGAGGATCAGAAGAAAAGGGGGGCTCAGTCTGGGAAGGTCTCCTGGAGGAGTTGAGCTCTCAGTAGGGCTTTGAAGGAGGAAGAGAGCTAGTTTGGCGGATGTGAGGAGGGGGGGCATTCCAGGCCAGAGGTAGGACATAGGCCAGGGGTCGATGGTGGGACAGGCGAGAATGAGGCACAATGAGGAGGTTAGTGGCAGAGGAGTGGAGTGTGTGGACTGGGCTATAGAAGGAGAGAAGGGAGATGAGATAGGAGCAGGCAAGGTGATGGACTCTAGACCTCGCTACCTTCAGAGGGCCATTAAGGGGCACAATAGGGGGTGTCTGAACCTCAGGGGCCCAAGGGCCGTGTTACCTGCCCTGTGCCAGTCTGACAACATCTGTAAGGACTCTGTCTCTAACCCAAGGCATCCTGGAGAAGAGGATCTGGGTGTTGCCTCATCTTCACTATCCATACCCATCAAATTCCTTCAAATAGAAAAGAGAAATAATAATAATAATAATAATAATGTTGCATTTGTTAAGCGCTTACTATATGCAGAGCACTGTTCTAAGCGCTGGGGTAGATACAGAGTAATCAGGTTGTCCCACGTGAGGCTCACAGTTAATCCCCATTTTACAGATGAGGTAACTGAGGCACAGAGAAGTTAAGTGACTTGCCTACAGTCACACAGCTGACAAGTGGCAGGGCATAGACATATGAATCTATCCAGAAATTCTTCAGAGAGTCTTAAATCACACTTAGCTGGGAAAGAATAAACAGATGTGCAAAAGAAATTAAGCATTAGAGACTTCAGAAAATTTATCCTGATTTAACTACAGATTGGCTTTAGTCTGATTTAGATCCTTAACTTAACCTGATTTGCCCCCAAATCCCTGCAACATCCCTTTATCTTTTTGCTTGTAAAAGGCCCTCTACTAAGGTAGTTGTTTGGCTAGCTTTTCCAAACAAGATGTATTTCTTCCTTTAGAGCACAGAGGCAGAGCAGACAGGGAGAGAAATATGCTCTGCTGCTTAGTCTTTTAACACTGTCTCCCTTCCCCTTTGCCCCAATCTCTCCTTGGAATTGATGAGGCTCCATCTGACATCATCGCCAGCACCCAAGTGAACTGGAACCTCCAAGAGTCACTGATAGGACATGCAGATGGACCATCTCCATGACCAGATACTCCCAGTAACCAAAAGCCACAATATCACTTCCTGGTGCCCTGTGACCCCTGGACTAGTCAACATATCTCTCTCTATAATTATGCAAAGGCCTTCCTGGGCAGCCCTGACTTTTAAATAACCAGCATTTTTGACTAAATGGCACATCTCATTTTTCCAAACAGCAGCGTGGCTCAGTGGAAAGAGCCTGGGCTTGGGAGTCAGAGGTCATGGGTTCTAATTCCGACTCCGCCACTTGTCAGCTGTGTGACTTTGGGCAAGTAACTTAACTTCTCTGTGCCTCAGTTACTCATCTGTAAAATGGGGATTAAGACTGTGAGCCCCATGTGGGACAACCTGATCATCTTGTATCCTCCCAGTGCTTAGAACAGTGCTTTGCACATAGTAAGCACTTAACAAATGTCATCATTATTATTATTATTATGCCAAATAACAGATTTTACTCTATATGGGTGCATAATGCCCTTTGTATTGGTTGATGCTATATTCCATACTAGGCCTCTGAACATGAACGAGTTGTTAATTGTCATGGTTTTCATGTTGGCTCCAAAGCAGATGGGATCCTGATGAGTGTGAAACTTCCACAGGGTCCATCACTGAACCTTGCACCTCATTTGGATGAGCAGCTTTCTAAAGATAAGGAATCTCAGGTGCATTAGTCATGATTTAGAGACTTGGATGACTGTATTGGAGAATACATGGATACCATAGGGCTGTAACATTTGGACAATACCAATTTGTTCCACAGAGCAGTTCTGTATTAACAAGGAGAGGTGATCTTTATTTCATGATCTACCTCCATGGAAGTGATGGGCAATTGCCCCTGGTTCCATAGGCTGTGAATATAAAACTATCATTTTGCCCCATGATGCTTAAGCCTCCTCCCTCCTGTGTGCATATGTGCTCTCCTGCTGCATGAGTGCTCTCCTCTTTCTTGAGAATATTGGTGCTCAAATTTATGGCAATCAGAGTTGTGAAACCAATCATACAGCAAGACCAACCAGAAATCTAAAAATACGGAAGTAACTACTGTACTATAAAATGCATAATTGTTCTATCACAAGGCACATTCATTGCGCTTATTTCATTTGGATCAATGTGGCATGAGTATGTTGTCTAATCTCTTAATATTCTTTGAACTCAGCATGAATTTCTGAAATATATCTTAGGAATCCAGCTCAAGTTACACTACATTAAAATAGCATACTGGGTGTATAGAAATTGTATAATTGGGCTAGGGATGATGGATGGGGGAAGATTGATGGGAGGGGTACCCCGCAGTCCTGTGGTTGTTATTAAAAAACCTGGAAGAAATGGATAAAGGGCAGGAGCAACAGGTGAGTATATTTAAAACAAAGATGCTGGCTGTTGTTACTGGTGTTTCATTTTTGTTCTCTGCTAATGGGTCTCCATACAAGCTTGGAAAACTCCTGGAATTGACTAATGTTGTCGGGGGTTTAGGCTGTGGGATGTAATTAATGTTATCCTTAGTCCAAAACTTACTTTATATTTAATTATATGCCCCTTAGGTGTGAACAGAAGAGGGAGAGGTTGTAAGCATCTGGGGGGGCACTGGCAGTCTTGTCCTCAACCACCCGCAACCAATTAGGCAAGAAAGGGAGAGGAAGGATTCGTCATGGGCACCAACCCTTCCTCTGTCCTCCTTCACCTCATTGGTGGTGTTTTCACCCCATGAAAATTAAAAGATGAGAAAACATCTCAGATGGTTTGACCGCCCCACTCCATTTTTATCCTGGCCTTCTGGGTCCTCCCATTTCATTGTCCAATTTCTTTATGGGGCTCTGAGACCACTGGATGAGTGGGTAAGAAGGATGAGAAAAGAGAAAGAGTCAGGACATGACATTCTCCAGGGCAGCCATACTAACGTAATATTTAATTTAGAAATTGCCTCTAAAAATTCACTGCCCAGTCATTTAAGGATTAGTGAGACTCAGCATTTGCAAGTTATATTTATTCATTCACATAAAGCTATTCCTAACTATTTCATAGCCCTATGGTTTCCTTCAGGAAAACCCCATTCATTCATTCAATTGTATTTATTGAGCGCTTACTGTGTGCAGAGCACTATACTAAGCGCTTGGAAAGTACAATTGGACAACCCAGAGGAGCCTCTGAAATGTAATGTCTGATATGACTAGCGGCTTAGGCATTAAAGGAACCCATGCATTTTGAGGAGAGCGATTTCTCTAGAACCAAGGCAAGTTTTGTAAAATTACCTTTCAGGAAGGGCACATTCTTTGAGCATAATTATTACAACACCTGGAATCATGAGCGACATGTCATCACGAAATAATCATACACTGCACTTAGGCAGCCTCCAAGCCCTCAGGTTGCTTCATGTTGGGATTGGCTGTGTACCATTTAATCACAATTCTTTCAGCCAAGGAAGATTTAAAGGGGGTCTGAAAGTGGAAGAAAAGCTTTCATTTTCCTAGTTGACACATCATTTCTTAAGAGATGGAGAGAAATAAAAAAAACCCTCCTTGGGTCAACCTCTCCTCCCTCTCCCAAGCACTCCCCCTGAACTCTGAAGAAAGTTGCTCCACTGTAGCAGTAGTTTATCAAGAATTGCACAATCTATTGCAGATTTACAAAGGCAGAGTCTTGATAAGGGATAAGAAGTGTGAAGGATTTCACATTTTGTGGCTTCCATTTAAAGAACCGGTTCAATTTCAATTTCAAGTTTGAAAGCTCCTAGAGTTTCCTCTCACCTTGAATTCCACAATCCTTTGTAAAGAATTGTGAATACTTGAAAAGTTATGGATGATTTATTATTTATTTATTTAAACAAGCTGGGTGTGCTAACTAGCATTTATTTCTTGGGAAACTGGAGGCAAAATTGCATTCTAGAATGATGATCAAAGTGGAAAATGCATTCTTGAAAATAACAAAAGAGGTATCAAATCAACCAATCAATCATATTTATTGAGCAGGTACTTTGTCCAGAGCACTGTAGTAAGCGCTTGGAAGAAAACAAATTAGTTGACACGTTCCCTGCCAATAAGGGGCTTACAGGCTAGAGGGGGAGACAGCCATTAAATGGGGTCACATGATTTGTTTTCACCATTAGAACTGTTTTGTTTGAATTTTGCAACTTTTCATAGGTAATTTAATTCCCCAAATTGGGTTCCACAATAGTAGTTCCTGACTTCAAAGACAAAAGTTCCTCATCTTTGAGATTACATTCTGAAGAAAGGTCGGTTAAATTGAAGCTGTTTAAGTGATCACAGTTTCATTTGATAAAAGGAAAGCTTGCTTCTGGTACGGAAACGGAGCCCCTAATTCATATTCCAACAGCTAAAAGTGGGACTCTAAAACTTTGCAAGGCAATATAAGTAAAAGGGCAAGGGTTAAAAAGCTGAGCCTCAGGCTCCCAAATGCAGCCCCCTTTCACTATTTGGAGGTAGATTATGAAGTCATTATTTGCAAAGATAAAACAGGTCCCTCTCATTTTTCCTCTTGGATGCCTACAAGTGCAAATTAAAGTAAAACAGAACCAATGAAAAGCAGTGAGTCTGTATCCCTCAATACTACCACAAATAGTGTACAGTATGCACTTTTTAAATTGAAGTAAATGCACTTTACAGTGACAGTAGGGATTGGATTACCCTAGCTAGCTCTATTGCAGGTTTGTTATCAGTGCTGAAGAACAATTTAAATAATTGCCTGCGAACCAATTTGGCTTTGTAAAACAGCATTTTAAAAGTTTCATGGGGAACAGAAAAATTAATGGGACATTACAATAGGCTTCCTAGGCAAAAGCTGGCTTTCTTACTCAGCAAAGTTCCCATTGATTCCCGAGAAGACTTATGCTTTCTTGTCAATGTCAATATATTGGGGACATTTTTAAACAAACACATAAATTACTATCAATAACTAGGAATTATTGATAAATTATTTATAAATTGTATGCATTTGCTTAATGGACCGTTGATTTTGCTTATTTTCAAAATCCATACGACTAAACACTTCCCCTTTTAGGGAAACAATTGCATTCTTTGATAATTCATTACATTTATAAAACTAAGGATATTGAAGGTCAGAGCTGGAGCATAACACAGACAATGAGGGCAAGATTTTGGTATATGTTTACCTATTCTACCTAATACTCTAGGAACAAACGGAACTATACCAATTCACTTAAAAATATCAGGAAAATATATGAGGACCAGGATAATATTCCAATATTTTTTTTTCTGGATGTACCCTCTTATTGTTAACAACAACAGAGGAGCTTTGAGCCTGATATCTGAAAAGAACCTCCATGAGGAATGTATTATGGCAATCATATTTGGGCAGCACCTCTTGCACTGTCTTCCCTGCTAGTTATGTTCCCACTGGGTCTGGAGTGTAATCTCGGCATTATCCTGGACTCATTTCTCTCATTCAACCCACACATTCAATCTGTCACCAAATCCCGTCGGTTCTACCCTTCACGACATCGCTAAAATCTGCCCCTTCCTCTCCATCCAAACGGCCACCATGATAAGCCAAGCACTTAGCATATTCCACTTTGGCTTTCTTGACCTCCCTGCCTCTGTCTCTCCTTACTTCAGTCCATACTTCACTCTGCTTCCTGGATCATTTTTCTAAAAAAAAGTTCACTTGATGTTTCCCCGTTCCTCAAGAACCTCCAGTAGTTACCTATCTATCCCAGCCTCAAACAGAAACTCCATACCATTGGCTGTAAAGCCCTCAATTAGCAACCCCCTCCTACCTTACCTCACTTATTTCCTATTACAACTCAGCCCACTCACTTCATGCCTCTGAGAACATCCAATGCAGTGTACCTCGATCTCATCTACCTTGCTGCCCGTCTCCTGCCTACACCCTCCCTCTGGCCTGGAACTCCATCTCTCCACATATAAGGCAAACCACCTCTCTCCCTACCTCCAAAGACTTAATAAAATCACATCTTTTCCAAGACACCTTCCCCAACTAAGCCCTCATTTCCCCTATTCCCTCGCACTTGCGTGTGGATTTGTACCCTTTATTTACACCACCCTCAGGTCTACAGCACTTACGTACATATCTGTCTTTTAATTTCAAATCTGTCTTCCCCCTCTAGACTGTAAGCTCCTTGGGGGCAGAGAACATGTCTACCAGCTCTGTTGTACTTTCCCAAGCACTTAGTACAGTGCACTGTCTATTGTAAATGCTCAATAAATACCATTGACCGATTTACTGATTGATTGACAGGCAGGGGATGCAGCAACTGTGAAATGCACATCGAGATTAGTTACATTTTTTTTCGATACAGGACCAATTTAGGGCAGAAGAGATCAAGGCATAGCCCTAATGCTGTGTCATAACCTGATATTCCTGCAGATGGTCATCTCAGTAATAACAATATTAACTGTGGTACTTGTTAAGCGCTTACTATATGCCAAGCACTGCTGAAGTGGACACAATAAAATTAGGTCTGACACAGTCCCGGTTTCATATGAGGCTCACAGTTTAAGTAAGAGGGAGAAGAGGTACCTAACCCCCATGTTACAGTTGAAGAAACCAAGGCCCAGAGAAGTTAAGGGCTTTGCCTTAGCCTCTGCAGTCTTCACCACCTACATTACTCAAACCATTTTGCACAGTTCCTACTGGGCCTGTTCACCTGACACAACACTCTAGGTGATTCTTTGCCCAGACACCTTCACCACTGTTGGCATAGCCCCAGCGGGCATTTCCCTTTCTTGCGGAGCTGGAACTTGAACCCAAGTCTCTTGATCTCCAGAACTGCTCTTTCCACTGGACCACAATCATCGGCCTTTTTTGATCACTTTCTGTGTGCAAAGTTCTGTACTAAGTACTTGGGGGAATACAGTACAATAGAGTTGGTAGACATGATCCCTCCCCTAAAGGAACATAAGGCATTCAAGTTAATCAAATTCCCAAATCTTTCATTCATTCAATAGTATTTATTGAGCGCTTACTATGTGCAGAGCACTGTGCTAAGCACTTGGAATGTACAATTCAGCAACAGATAGAGCCAATCCCTGCCCAATGAAGGGCTCACAGTCTAAACATGGGAGACAGACAGCAAAGCAAAACAGAACAAAACAAAAACAAGACAACATCATCAAGATAAATAGAATCAAGGGGATGTACACCTCAGGCTCATATCTCCTCCTGCCTCCAAGACGTCACTAACTGGATGTCTCCCCGCCACCTAAAACTCAACATGAGCAAAACTGAGCTTCTCATCTTCCCTCCCAAGCCTGGTCCTCTCCTAGACTTCCCTATCACCGTGGATGATATGACCGTCCTTCCCGTCTCTCAGGCCCGCAACCTCGGTGTCATCTTTGACTCGGCTCTCTAGTTCACCCCACACATCCAATCCGTCACCAAATCCTGCCAGTCTCACCTTTATAATATCGCCAAGATCCACCCTTTCCTCTCCACCCAAATGGCTATCTTACTGTTACAGGCTCCCACAATATCCCAGCTGGATTATTGTGTCAGCCTTCTGTCTGATCTCCCTTCCTCCTGTCTCTCCCTGCTCCAGTCTATTCTTCACTCCCCTGCCCAGCTCATCTTCCTGCAGAAACGATCTGGGCATGTCACTCCCCTTCTTAAAAACCTCCAGTGGTTGTCTATTGACCTCCGCATGAAACAAAAACTTCTCACTCTAGGCTTCAAGGCTCTCCATCACCTTGCCCCCTCCTACCTCTCCTCCCTTCTCTCTTTCTACCGCCCACCTCGCACGCTCCGCTCCTCTGCCGCCCACCTCCTCACCGTCCCCTGTTCTTGCCTATCGCACCGTCGACCCCTGGGCCACGTCCTCCTGCGCTCCTGGAACGCCCTCCCTCCTCACCTCCGCCAAACTGATTCTCTTCCCCTCTTCAAAACCCTACTAAAGCTCACCTTCTCCAAGAGGCCTTCCCAGACTGAGCTCCCCTTTTCCCTCTGCTCCGTCTACCCCCCCTTCACCTCTCCTCAGATAATCCCTCTTCTCCCCCCTTGCCCTCTGCTCTCCCCCCCCCCTTCCCATCCCCTCAGCACTGTACTCATCCACTCAACTGTATATATCTTCATTACCCTATTTACTTTGTTAATGAGATGTACATCACCTTGATTCTATTTATTTGCTATTGTTTTAATGAGATGTTCATCCCCTCGATTCTATTTATTGCTATTGTTCTTGTCTGTCCGTCTCCCCCGATTAGACTGTAAGCCCGTCAAAGGGCAAGGACTGTCTCTATCTGTTACCGATTTGTACATTCCAAGCGCTTAGTACAGTGCTCTGCACATAGTAAGCGCTCAATAAATACTATTGAATGAATGAATGAACAAAATAAATAGGGTAATAAATACTATATACAAATGAGTACAGTGCTGAGGGGAGGGGAAGGGGGAAGAGCAGAGGGTTGGGGGAAGGGAGGGGAAGCAGGGGGCTCAGTCTGGGAAGGTCTCTTGGAGGAGGTGAGCTCTCAGAAGGGTTTTGAAGAGGGGAAGAGAGTTAGTTTGGTGGACATGAGGAGGGAGGGCATTCCAGGACAGCGGTAGGATGTGGGTCAGGGGTCGACGGTAGGATAGACGTGAATGGGGGACAGTGAGGAGGTGAGCGGCAGAGAAGTGGAGTGTATGGGGTGGGCAGTAGAAAGAGAGAAGGGAGGTGAGGTAAGAGGGGGCAAGGTGATGGAGAGCTTTGAAGCCAAATCTTGTTTCTTTCTCTTACACTCACCAAGAGGTAATTCAAGTCTTGAAAACATGAGTTTTCCTTGGGAAAGAAGAAATATACCGCTATACATTGAACTTTACCAGTGGTCCCTATAATTCAGTGGGGGAACATTAGGAAATCAGATGGCTTCCTTTAATCCTCGGTGCAGTGACTACAGTAGGAGCTCAGTTATAATGATAGGTACATAAGGATCATTCAGCTGGATCTGTGAACTCCTACACTTCAAAGTGACTATAACTAGCTGATTAATGGTAAGGATTCAGAGCTCCAATAGTGAAAATGGATACCGGACACTCCTACATTCCTCCCATCTGCCATACACCCAGACCAAAGCCAACTGCAAACACATTTCCTAGCCCCTGTTGCCTTCAGCTATTAAAGGTTAGAACTGCATCCCTTTTTTTAAAAAATGGTATTAGGTAAGCATTTACTATGTTCCAGGCACTCTTCTAAGTGCTGGGGTACGGGGGCAGAGTCAAGTTAATCAGGTTGGCCACAGTCCCAGTCCCACATGGGGCTCACAGTCTTAATCCCCATTTTAGAGATGAGGTAAATGAGGCACAGAAAAGTGATTTGCCCAACTTCACACAGCAGACAAGTGGCGAGCCTGAACTAGATTCCAGGTCCTTGATGTTTCCTGAAATCTCTCTTGATTTAGAGCATGGTGTAGTGGACAAAGTACAGGCCTGGGAGACACAAAGTCATGGGTTCTAATCCTGCCTCTGTCACTTGTCTGTTGTGTGGCCTTGAGCAAGTCACTTTACTCTTCTGTGCCTCAGTTACCTCATCTGTAAAATGAGGATTGAGACTGTGAGTCCCTCATAGTACAGGGACTGTGCCCAACCCGATTTGCTTGTATCCACCCCAGCACTTAGTACAGTGCCTGGCACATAGTAAGCGCTTAACAAATAACATAATTGTTGTTGTTGTTAGAGATCCACTAGAGAAGAAATTTATGGGAGTGAGGATTGTTTGAGATTTGGAAAAATAAGTAAAATGAGATCACTTAGGACGAGGGAGATTTAAATTTTCTTCCTCTGCCATACCCCTAAAACTACCGAATTTCTTTCTAGGTGGATTGATTGCTTAGGTTGGAATAGTTTCTAAGAAAATCAGGTCAAGAGTGTCTTCAAAATTAGAGTTATGGTCAGTCAAAAAGAATACAATGAGCACCTTTAAGACCCATTAATGCCATGAGATGTGCTTTCATAGTGTATTTTTAAACGTTTCGCCATAAGGATTGTTATTTTTTCAACTACTTTTCGTTATCAAAAAAAATCTGTAAAGCTCATCCAGGTTGTGTCAATTGTGTGAGCTTAAGTCATTTGATTTCTCTGTGCCTCAGTTTCCTCATCTGCTAAGTGCTCAATAAATACTATTGAATGAATCTGTTAAATGGGAATCCAATACCTGCTCTCCCTCATCCCTGTGTTGGACAGGGATTGCGTCCAACCTGATAATCTCATCTCTATCCCAGGATTTAGTGCAGTATTAGGCACATAAGTACTTTACAAATACAACAATTAATATTACTATTGAAACTATTAAGGACAGATGGTTTGTGTTTGAATAATTTCTCTGTGGGTTTCATTAATAGTGCTTGAGCAGCAGAGGGCAGAACAAGATTAAAAAATTATAATGCTATCATATTAGACTGTTAAACCAGAAGTGGCCAACTCTGGCTGCTCCTATCATTCCTAGATTTCAAAATTTCTTGGCCAAAAGCAGTGTAAAAGAATTGCAACTACATGAATTAAGACAACTTTTCCATTTTTATGAGGTATACTTGGGAACTGGAATGTGATGGGTAAACTGAATCGAAACAATATTATTGTTTACTTATTTAGCGTGGCTCAGTGGAAAAAGCACGGGCTTTGGAGTCAGGGCTCATGAGTTCGAATCCCAGCTCTGCCACTTGTCGGCTGTGTGACTGTGGGCAAGTCATTTAACTTCTCTGTGCCTCAGTTCCCTCATCTGTAAAATGGGGATTAAGACTGTGAGCCCCATGTGGGACAACCTGATTCCCCTATGTCTACCCCAGCGCTTAGAACAGTGCTCGGCACATAGTAAGCGCTTAACAAATACCAACATTATTATTATTATTATTATTATTTTAGAGAGCACCACAGAGTTTTGGTTGTGAAAATTCACATTTCATCAGGAGGAAAATAATGCTGTTTGTTTACAATCTTAATGGGGTGATTTGACAATAACAGATTACTGCTGTCCAACAATCACTTTGTTTTTTCCTTAAGTCTATCACATTCAAAGAAAAATCCCTTAGTTGCTACAGGTTTACCGTTGTGGCATTTTTTATCTTTGAAATGATTCTTCTCACCTTTTCAACATCCACTCCCCTTGATTTATTTCCCTTTCTTCCTTCTTTTGATTACTTCGGGAAGGTCACCTTGCCCTCGGGTAAAATTCCTTGGGTAAAAATGAACAACCTAAAGACCTCAGAAGCTCCCACTCTCTTTGTTGCAAGACAACGAGGAAGAAGTCCCAAACAATGCAAATGTTTTAAAAACACAACTCAGCTTTTTAGTAATATGAAAATCGAATGTTATGTAAACCTCCAACACACGGCCAAACCCAATCTCCTCTCCAGGGACTTCTCTAGTTGCTGAAATTCAGTGGAGAGC
Organism: Ornithorhynchus anatinus; assembly: GCF_004115215.2. Taxonomy (NCBI): domain Eukaryota; kingdom Metazoa; phylum Chordata; class Mammalia; order Monotremata; family Ornithorhynchidae; genus Ornithorhynchus; species Ornithorhynchus anatinus. Next base: position 44,676,679 of record NC_041729.1, read on the forward strand.
TTTGGCTTAGATCATCATTGTTCAATAGAAATGCAGTTAAATTAGCACTGCTATTTTTCTGCTTCAGGCTCTGCCTTCTTAAGCCGAGGGGACTCTGCAAACTTTTGCGAACTTCCAAATTCCTGTGGAAGCCTTTCAGGAATCAAGATTTTTCTCCACAAGGAAACGATAAGGTTATGATCAGAACATCCTGTAGAAAAACAATTTTATTAATTTGATGTTGTGGCCAAATTTCAATTTAGGTAATTATATTGTAACTAAATAAAATTACTCTTGTGGTTTTATTGGAGGGTGATATCCTTCAATGCTTCCGGCTTTAAATTGTACTGTTCAACTGCGAGATGTTATATTATACCCCTGAATTTTCTGCATTTCGGTGGTGGATGTAATGACACCTACTAGCTTATGTTTTTCTAACCCTAGAAGATGTTTCGAGATGAAAGGTGCTATCGATAGTAATTGGCATTTATTAACATTGTTGTTATTCTTAGTGGTAATTACTAAGTTATGAGTGCAACTCATACTCCAAATGAAATCAAGATACTAATTAGAGAGATGCTATTAACAAAATTGCTGAGATCTAACTCGGTTAAATTCAACATCAACCTAACAACCACCCTTTTATTTGCATTAAGAGCAAACACGCCATTTCCCGCCCCACACATACACCAAATCTCACAGATTACTCTACATTCGTGGAATCAAAGTATTTTACAGTTTACAAAACCTGATAAGAGTCCATCCCTATGCTGTGTTCCGTTCCAAGTCCAGTATTTGTTGGCCTTCAAATTCTGAACTCAGCTCAGCAAATAGAGAGGGGAATCCTGCCAAATAAAGCCTTCTACCTTCACTTCTTGGCAACTTTCCCTACTGAAGTTTTATACAAGGGTGAAGCTTTTTTAAGAGCGCCTGCACTACACTGGGTGGTTTCTCATAGGACTTCAGAGCTAAACCCTTTAAAATAATTCTGGGATTCCCTCCCTCCCCAGCAGCTGAGACTTATTTCTGACCCTTTTCCACCCAAACGTTCGCAAATCTGAGTTCGTCTTTGTTAGATGTCCTAGGAAACTTCTACCCTTCCAGAAAGGTAACACACAGGGGAGTTTACTAAAGGAATTTGCAACCTTAGCTTAACAAGCCCTGTGCCGTGGGTTTGCCACGGGAATCACGTGGATCCCAAAAAGGAGCACTCTTTACTCACCCAGTTCCTCCCCCGGAGGGATCACAAAGCCCTTTCTACCAAACCCCAACTTCAGGGCTCCCCAAAATGTTTATCCAAAGGAAGTATAAAGGGTAGCCCCCGGTTTTTTAGACGTGGAAAAAATAAGGGCTCAGAGAGTCAAACCGGCTCCTAAGTTGTTTGTCAGGGACAAAACCGTAGGGGGAGAGGAAAGGAAAGATCCACTCGGACCAGTAATCAAGCCCTTAGAACCGTACTTCTGTACCCATCAGGCATTCAATAAAGAGCCCAGACTGATCATTCCCAGACCTCCAGCTGCCAGTAATTAATAATAATTGTGGCATTTTAAGGGCTTACTCTGTGTAAAGTAGCATGACCTAAGTGGATAGAGCATGGGCTTGGGAGTCAGAAGAAACTGAGTTCTAATTTCCCCTCCTCCATTTGTCTGCTGTGTGACCTTGGGCAACTCACTTCACTTCTCTGTGCCTTATTCCCCTCACCTATAAAATGGGGATTAAGATGGTGAACCCCATGGGGGCCAGGGACTGCCCAACCCGATTAGCTTGTAGCCAACCCAGCTCTTAGAAGACATGTAGTAATAATAATAATGTTAAGTTCTTGTTAAGTTCTTACTATGTGCCAGGCACTGTACTAAGCGCTGGGATGGATGCAAGCAAATTCGGTTGGGACTCAGTCCCTATCCTACACAGGGCTCACAATTTCAATCCCTATTTGACAGAGGAGGGAAGTGAGTCCCACAGAAGTGGACTCGACCAAGGTCACACAGCAGACAAGTGGAGGAGTGGGAATTAGAACTCAGGCCCTTCTAACTCCAAGGCCCATGCTCTATCCATTAGGCCACACCGCTTTACATAGAGTAAGCCCTTACAAACATGTAAACAAGTGGCAGAGCAGACAAGTGGCCGATTCAGGACTAGAACCCATGACCTTGTGACTCCCAGGCCTGTGCTCTAGCCACCACTAACAAACGGCACCATCATCGTCATTATTATTATTATTACAAGACAACAGGAAGCAGCGTGGCTCAGTGGAAAAAGCCTGGGCTTCGGCGTCAGAGATCATGGGTTCGACTCCCGGCACTGCCACTTGTCAGCTGTGTGACTGTGGGTAAGTCACTTAACTTCTCTGTGCCTCAGTTACCCCATCTGTAGAATGGGGATTAACTGTGAGCCTCACGTGGGACGACCTAATTATCCTGTATCTTCCCCAGTGCTTAGAACAGTGCTCTGCACATAGTAAGCGCTTAGCAAATACGAATATTATTACTATTATTATTTACACGATCCCTGCCCACATGAGGTTTACACTGTACCGGATTCTTCCTCCCTCCAAGCCCCAACATGTCTTAGTGGCAAGAGCACGGACTTGGGAGTAGGAGGTCATGGGTTCTAATCCCCACTTGTCAGCTGGGTGATTTTGGGCAAGTCACTTGACTTCTCTGGGCCTCAGTTCTCTCCTCTGTCGAATGGGGATGAAGATTGTGAGCCCCACGAGGGACCACTTGATTAACTTCTCTGGGCCTGAGTTCTCTCATCTGTTGAATGGGGATGAAGACTGTGAACTCCACAAGGGACCACCTGATGACCTATCTCCCCCAGAGCTTAGAACAGGGCTTAGCAAATAGTAAACACCTAGAGAAGCAGCATGGCTCAGTGGAAAGAGCACAGGCTTGGGAATCAGAGGTCATGAGTTCTAATCCCAGCTCCGCCACTGGTCAGCTGTGTGACTTTGGGCAAGTCACTTAACTTCTCTGGGCCTCAGGTACCTCATCTGTCAAATGGGAATGAAGACTGTGAACCCCACGTGGGACAACCTGATCACCTTGTACATATCCCAGCACTTAGAACAGTGCTTGGCACATAGTAAGCATTTAACAAATACCAACATGATTATTACCCCAGCGCTTAGAACAGTGCTCAGCCCATAGTAAGGGCTTAACAAACACCAACATTATTATTATTGTTAGAACAATGCTTGGCACATAGTAAGTGCTTCACAAATACCAACATGATTATTATTATTAGAGCAGTGCTTGGCACATAGTAAGCACTTCACAAATGCCAACATGATTATTATTATTAGAGCAGTGCTTGGCACATAGTAAGTGCTTAGCAAATACTCACATTATTATTACAGCAGTGCTCAGCACATAGTAAGCACTTAACAAACACCCACATGATTATTATTAGAGCAGCGCTCGGCACCTAGTAAGCGCTTAACAAGTACTCACCCGATTGTTATTAGAACAGCGCTCGGCACATAGTGAGCGCTTAACAAGTACCCACATGATTATTATTATTAGAGCAGTGTTGGCACATAGTAAGCACTTAAGAATCAGGATGGCATTTGTTAAGCACTCACTAGAGAAGCAGCATGGCTTAGTGGAAAGAGCAGGGGCTTGGGAGTCAGAGGTCATGGGTTTGAATCCCAACTCTGCCACTCGTCAGCTGTGTGACTGTGGCCAAGTCACTTAACTTCTCTGTGCCTCAGTGACCTCATCTAGAGAAGCAGTGTGGCTCAGTGGAAAGAGCCTGGGCTTTGGAGTCAGAGCTCATGAGTTCGAATCCCAGCTCTGCCACCTGTCAGCTGTGTGACTGTGGGCAAGTCACTTAACTTCTCTGTGCCTCAGTTACCTCATCTGTAAAATGAGGATGAAGACTGTGAGCCCCACGTGGGACAACCTGATTCCCCTGTGTCTACCCCAGCGCTTAGAACAGTGCTCTGCACATAGTAAACGCTTAACAAATACCAACATTATTATTATCATCTGTAAAACGGGGGCTAACTGTGAGTCTCTCGGGGGACAACCTGATCACCCCGTATCTACCCCAGCGCTTAGAAGAGGGCTCTGCACGTAGTAAGCGCTTAACAAATACCAACGTTATTGTTATTATTATGTGCCAAGCACTGCGCTAAGCTTAACTGATGGTAAGATGATTGGTATTGTTGTTATTATGACTCCGAGGGGTCTCGAGGGTGCCCAGCCACCCACTCCTCTGGGGCAGGCCCTGTCCTGCCCTGCGGTGGTCGGGCCGGGCCGGGCACCGCCCCCTCCCCTGGAGGCTCCACCCCGCCCCTTCCCCGCCCCGCACCGTCCCGCACCTCCACCGACCAGCCCAGGAGGAGACTGCTGCGGGGCAACGATGTCGCGGGATCCCGAGGAGGTGAACAAACTCACCGAAAACACCTACCGCGTAAGGACTGGCCGGGCACCGGCCACCGGGACCCTCGGAGCCCCCGAGTTTGGGGGAGGGCGTCGAGGGGACCCCACCCCGGGGGGACCCTCATTTATTCAGTCCTGTTTATTGGGCGTTTACGGTGTGCACAGCCCTGGGCTGAGCGCTTAGGAGAGAGGGGTGGAGGCAACAGAGGATTTGGCCGCGGCCACCAGCCGGCCCTGCGGAGCGGGGCAAGGAGAGAGAGGCCGGGGAGGCCGCACCACGGGGGGACACAGGGCAGCGCTTGGAGGGAGGCTGGTGGAGCACGGGGGAGGACCCCGGGAGAGCACTGGGGAGGACCATGGGAGAGTATGGGGAGGACTCTTGGGAGAGCAAGTTGGGGGAGGATTGGGGAGGACCCCCCGGGAGAGCACGGGGAGGACCCCGGTGGAGCACTGGGGAGGATCACGGGACAGTATGGGGGAGCACGCCGGGAGAGCACTGGGGAGGATCCCCGGAGAGAATGGGGGAGCACCCCGGTGGAAGACCCCCCCCGGGAGAGCACTGGGGAGGATCCCGGGAGAGTATTGGGGAGCACTCCCGGGAGAGCACTGGGGAGGACCCCCAGGGAGAACGACGGAGCATCCCCGGGAGAGCACTGGGGAGGATCCCTGGGAGAGCATGGGGAAGCACGGGGGAGGACTCCGACGGAGCACCCCGGGGGAGCACTGGAGAACACTCCGGAAGAGCATGGGGAGCACCCCGGGACACCATGGGGAAGCACTAAGGAGGACCCCGGGAGAGCACGAGGGAGGATCCCGGCGGAGCATCTCGGGGAGTTCTGGGGAGGATCCCCGGGAGAGCACGGGGGAGGACCCTCAGGAGAGCATCCCGGGGGAGCACTGGGGAGGACCCCGGGGGAGCATGGGGAGCACCTCGGGAGACCACTGGGGAGGATCCCGAAGGTCGCGGAAAATTGGAGGTGGGGTGGGGGAGGAGAGAGGGTCGGGCGTCCCCTGGGCAGCTGGGCTTTCTCAGGTTTTCCCGGGACGTCATTTGGTGCAGTCACCTTTTGTCTTCCCGGTGGGGAAACATTTCCTCCTCCTCCTCCCTCGAGGCCCGAGCCTCGCCCCCCTCCACCAGGCCGGGACGGCGGGATTAGATGGACTGGCTGGGAGCCAGGGAATTTCTGGGTTCCCCAAAGCCCCCCGACAAGGGTGTCTGGGGGAGAGGGGTCTTGGCACCATGCCGGGGTCCCTGCCTCAATTTTTCCTCCCAGCCCCGGCTCCAGGACCTTCTCCTTCCCTTAGGTTAGACAGTCAGTGAGCAGACATGGACCGCAGTTGGGGTAAATATCAAGATTTATTGTCCCGAAAGGCAAATATTGACCAGAGTTAGGCTGGCCGTTTCCAGTAAGGAGTTCCTTCCACGTCAATATTTATAACGCAACTCTTTGATTTTAGGACCCGAAGATCAAAAATCGTAACAGAGTGGGAGAGGGGTTTTTTTTGGAAGGAAGAGTTCAGCGGTTTTTTTTAATAAACCACGTCCAAGGTTTTCACTGAGGAAGGTTGTGTACTGTAACTTCCTTAGTTTTCAAAACTGACTTCTAAGCCCATAATAACCATCAGTCTTAAATAGGAAACAGCTCCCAAGAATGTTAAAAAGAAAACTCCCATTAATTAGGAAATGTCAGGTGAGAGCAATAACCCGTCAACAATTCACTTACCTAAAAGACTATATTAAAACCCACTCAGTTGAAGTTTGCTTAAGGTGGTAGTTGGTCTGCTTCACAAGTCTCGTCAAAGCGCTTTTATTTTTCTACCTTTCTCTTCCAGATTTGGGTAGGATTTGTCTGTTTTGGAGATTGGGTAGTCCTTCCCGAAGTTTCTTTTCCCCAGGTGCTGACCATTTGTCTCTCTCAATGGATTCACTTACATATATGTAAATTGAATGTATGAGATTCCCAGAAACACAAACAGGGTTTGGATTAGTGACTTGCTCAGAAATTAGATACTCCATAAATTTAAGTATTTGTAAACCAATTCTAGATGAAATCAGATATACATTTATAGAATACAAAACAACTTTTGTTTTCTTTCAGGTTCCCCCTTAATTTTTTAATATCCACTGACTGGCATTTAACCTTTTACAAATACTAGTGTTAAAGCCTGGTTCAGTGACTCTGCAGACCCTTTAATCTTCAGAAATTGTTTGCATACGATCTTGTGTGTTTTAATTAACTCCAGAAATAGGGGGAGTTTAAAGTTTTATCAGTAGGGCAACCTTAAATAATGTAGTAAACTGTAAAGAGTTTCATAATGCCCCCCAGTGAATTCCGAAAGAAAAATATATTTCCTTCACCCGTATGTAAAATGTTTCAGTAAATATTAAGTTTTGTTTATTTCGTTTTTGACCCTCTCTTTTCTATTAATTCTGTGGTGTATTAAGCATATTTGTTTTGAAATACAAGCCTTTTAGGAAGCAGAGCTCGTATGAAAAGAACATTAGCTGAAAGTAGGGCCACATTTAAAGTCACTGACTGACAAAATCCCCTTACTTCATACTGTATTTAATTTCTTATTGCACTTTTAGACCCAACAGGAAATCATGTTTATTAGGCACTTACTGTGTGCGGAGCACTATCTTGAGCTTGGAAGAGTGCAATATAACAGAAGTAGACACATTCCCTGCCCCCAGTGAGCTTACAGTCTAGAGGGGGAGATCATTAATATAAGGCCTGGAATATTCCTATTTTAGATCAAATATTTTCCATAGGATAGGATTGTAGCACTTGTAATGATGTAGATGCAGGTTTGTTAGGGAGTGAACATTATGGATCTTCCCAGTTTAGAAGTAGGAAAAAGTTCTCAGTTTTGTGGCTCGGATGGCAAATTTATTTGATATGTCAAGGAGAATCTGTATTTGGGTATGGTTTGCATGAAGTATCCCTTCTTTCTAGAAAGTTCTTCTGATGGCTTTATCACTCTTGACAGTTCAGTGAGTTTTAAGCAGTTGTAAAAAGGAAAAAAAATACTGCAAATTTCTGGGAGAAATTGGCTCCACCTGTTTTCAAAATAGAAGAATCACTGCACTTCACAAATGTCATGTCCCCACAGTTTTTACAATCTTAAAGGCAAATTATGATTGAACTGAGAATCGAGATGAGGGAGAAACTGTATGCCTTTTCTTACCATTCCTGTTTTTTACTTTTAGTGGTGACCTAGTGTAAGAAGGTATGCTTTTAAGTGAATTATGATGCTTCAAGTGCTGACTGAAAGTATTGGCATGTGACTCAGCTGAAAAATTAGGACAGAAGAAAAATGGGAAAGATTTTAGTCTTTACAGAAATGAGAACTTAAACTTGAATATGATGTTTTGGAGCACAATTCGAATCCTCATACAAGTAGACCTACCAATCCCTGATTTCATTTTTATATATTGACAACCTGAGAATCTTAGTAATTTTCTGAGCATCATTTGTTTTAATTATTATGAATACTTTATTCTTAACTAGTATTCCCAAACTACTTTTGTAAGGGAACATTTAAGATACAGTGCAATGGTGTCTTGCTGTAAAATATAAAGTTAAGGTTGAGAGACTGGATTTGTTTTGGTAATTGTGTATACCTGCCAGTACTGTGTGTGTTGGTCATAGACTGGAGGCTTGGAACTCTGCTATCAGATCCTGAAATGGGTTCAGCTGACCGGTTACTTAGAGCTGGAGTCTGATTATTACAATTCAGTTTGGGTTTTTTTAATTTTGGTTTTAATTAAGTTTATTCTTACATTCTGGCACTCTGCTATATATTTGTAATACAAAGCACCACCCATCCAGGTGCACTTTCAAAAGCTGGCTCCAGGAGGAATGTATGGTGGGCAGAAAGGAAGGTGTTCATTTCTTTAAATTGGAAAATACTCAAATTTCTTCTAGGATCTTAAGGTTTAGAAAATAGGATTAAAATGTTCTTGCTTAACCGCTTTACCTGCAAAGTGATTTTCTGCTTCCCATGTGTCAGGTGGCCTTTAATATTAACTGACATGTAATTTTCTAATATGTACACTCGCACAGATGCTTTAAGGGGGACTGTTTGCACATGTTGACTCAGAAATTTGTGTTCAGTGGTTCTAAAGCAAAGGGGAATGAATACAGTATACCCAACAAAATGTTCCTTATTTAAAATGGATAAACAAGCCAGTTCAAGTGTTTTTGATCAGTTTAAGTTGATGGTGTGTCCTCAGTGTACCCTCATAGGCTCTATGTTTTTGTGTGTTTTTTGATGAGTACACGATGCAGTGGCACATGTAGAGTGACAAACTTGAGGGAGGGGGAAACCCTTAATTAAAAGTAGCCGCAACGTTCCTCAAAGCTGCAGAGGTGTTGAGGAAGTATTGTAATTTGTGGGTGTAACATCACCCAGCTTCCTTATTTCTCGGTGGTGTGCCACACCTACAGACACACTATGAGACATTGGTAAAAGTCCAGGATTGCCATTTTCCCCATATAGGGCCAGAGCAGTTTCTCAGTTGTCCCCCCACCAGTTCTGTTTCTTGAGAGTCTCAAGTATTCACTGAACCTGTGACGGACCATTGGTTGTGCACTTTCAAGCACTCTACAGTTAGAGTTGCTGCACTTAACTGGAGAGGGGTGGGAGACTAAAGGTGAACCCTCCAAAATAGTTCTGGCTTTTTAACCATCGAATATACAGATAGATGCTACAATGTATCCCGATATTTAGTGTTGTTGTAGTAACAATATAGGGAAAAATGATCAGGGACATACATACATGGAATTTCACCATCAGCACCATCATCTTCAAAACAAAGGACATCTCTCCTATATCTCTTTATATATATATATATAAAATAATAATAATTATGGTATTTGTTAAGCACTTTGTGCTGAGCACTGTCCTAAGTGCTGGGTAGATACATGGTAATGAGGTTGTCCCATGAGGGGCTCACAGTCTTATTCCCCATTTTACAGATGAGGTAACTGAAGCACAGAGAAGTTAAGCAGCTTGCTCAAGGGTCATACAGCATTTAAGTGGCAGAGCTGGGATTAGAACCCGGGTCCTCTGATTTCCAAGCCTGTTGGCTCTCCACTGAACCACATGTGTGGGACTATAAATTCTTCTGTGTCAGGGGGAGTGAATAACCCAACAGATTTTGCTTTTGTGATTGAGGTTTTCTTCATGATTTGTGTGGATCGTCAGTGAGGATGTTGATTGGTTTACTGATATGATTGCTTGATTACAGATGGTTTTTGTCACAAGCCATCTATAGTTTGTTCCCTGCAGCTCTGTCTCTGAAGCGAGTTCATCTGTGCAGAAAGTTTGGTGAGAGACCCTGATGGAAGTATCCTTCCTTCTTTCAGCTGCTGGTGTCGGTGAAACTCAAATCTCTGTGGTGGCAAAGACTCCTACTTCACTCCACTGCAGAACATATGAGATCTTTTACTTGCTAACATGCAACCTAAGGAAAGGAAAAACATGCCCCATTTTTCTATTATTACTCTTTAATTTGGGATCTGTTGTGTCTGAAATCAAGGAAAGCTTCTAGTACTCTAACATCCAAGTGCCAGCTATTTGAATTCTCTATTTACTTATTTTTCCAGGTCTTTTTTTTTTTTAAGATGGCTACTTCCAAAAAGTGTGCTTGAGTAAGGATCATTGAGATCATTTGGAATTCAGAAAAAGATAAGGCTTGTAGGACTCGGAACCATTCTTGTGCCACTTAGCCACTTGATAAATGTGTGAACAGAGGGAATTGGAGGACTAATAAATAGTCCTTTCCTTAAAGTAGGGGATCTAAATGCAGATATGCTCACCAGTTTTTCTCCAGGCCTGCCAAAATATAATTTACAATGGTGTTCCCTTTCTCTAGTGTCCTTTGCCACCCTGTTTCTGCCAGGAAGAGGGTTTTTGGTGTTTTTTTTTTAAACTTTCTCTTTCCTTTTGCACACTCCCCACTTGTTTTTGCTCACAGTTCTTTTTTTTTAAATCTTGCCTGCCTTTGAAATTAAATAATTCTTATTCTGGTATTTGCTGAGCACTTGCTGTGTGCCAAGCACTGTATTATGTGCTGGGATAGATACAAGATAATCATGTTGGACGCAGTCCCTGCATTATGTGGCATACCCAGCCTTTAGTAGGAGGGAGTAGGATTTAATCAATCCATCCATCAGTGGTATTTATTGAGCACTTACTATGTGTAGAACACTGTACTAAATGCTTGGGAGAGTACAATGCAATGGAATTAGCAGACCCGTTCCCTACATATAATGAGCTTACAAACTAGATGGGGAGACAGACATTAATATGAGTAAATAATTTATAATATGTAATTTAAAGATACATAAGTGCTGTGAATATCAAATATCCAAAGGTCACAGATCCAAGTGTATAGATGACCCAGAAGGGAGAGTGAGTCCAGGAAAAGGGGCCTTAATAGGGGAAGGCCTCTTGGAGGAGTTGCGACCTTTAATAATGTGTTGGAGGTGGAGAAAGTGGTGATCTGGCGTATATGAAGGGTAAGGGAGTTCCAGGCAAGGGGGAGGACATGGGAAAGGGGTGAGACAGATGAGATTGGGGCCCAGTGAGTAAAATGGCGCTAAAGGAGTGTAGTGTGCGGGCTGGGCTGTAGGATGAGATCAGGGAGGTGAGGTAGGATGGGTTGAACTGATTAAAAAAGAAACTGTTAATTCATACCACTGAGACCATGGAGAAGCAGTATGCCTAATGGAAAGAAACAGGACAGGTAATCGAGACCTAGGTTCTAATCCTGCCTCCTGCTGTGTAACCTTAGGCAAGTCTCTTTTCTGTGTCCCAGTTACCTTATTGATAAAATGAGGATTCAGTATTCAATGCCCTTTCTCCCTCCCCATTAGACTGTGAATCCCATGTGGGACAGGGACTGTTTCTGATCAGTTTATATGGTATGTATCCCTGCACTTAACACAGTGCCTGGTACATAGTAAGTACCTAACTATAGTAATAATTATAGTATATATATAGTAATTATTATTATCATCATCAAACCTGCTGGGTAAAAATTGGTTCCCTTAAGAAGCTTAGTTCTAGCAGTTGAACAGAGAAACAGGGAAGGTGATGCAGCTATATATTGTACTCTCCCAAGCGCTTAGTACAGTGCTCTGCACACAGTAAGTGCTCTGTAAATATGATTGAATAAATTAAGAAAACAGGTGTGCCCCTTGAGAGCCCTTGACCCTAGGGAGGAAAGGAAAGGGGAAGAAGCAGTTTCCCAGCCATTTTTCTTCTCACTTGGTCACTTCTCTCCTAGCACTAGATAGATGGTTAGGGAAGGAAAGCTGGTTTAATCAGACAGCTAACCAGGAAGGAGAGATTCCTCAAGGAACTCAGAGCCTAGAACCAAAGAGAGGCATCCCATCGTTTTCCAGCCCTTTGTCCCCACTACTGCAGTGTGGCCTAGAGCATCAGCCTGGGAGTAAGAAGGACCTGGGTTGTAATTCCAGCTCCACCACTTGTCTGTTGCGTGACCTTGGGCAAGTCACTTAACTTCTCTGGGCTTCAGGTACCACAAAATGATACCTCAGGAATCTGCAAAATGGGAATTGAGGCTATGAGCCCCACATGAGAGACATGGACTGTGTCCAACCGGATATGCTTTTATTCACCCCAGTGCCTAGTACAGTGTGTGGCACAAAGTAAGTGCTTAACAAATCCCATAATCATTATTGTTATTATTCCTATGCCTGCCTTGTGCTGCAGCAGGTAGGAAAACGAGCTAAAAACATGAGAACTGGGCCCAGAGGAGAGAGGTACAGCTCCAGCCTAGAAATCCAGAGGTCTCTTCAGCCACTCAGAGCTTTTTAAGGGAGTTTGGGAACTGGTTTTCCCCATTACATTTATTAATGGACTTTTTTTTTAAAAGAAAAAAGGTGGTGCATTTCCATTTCTCTTTTGAAAACTTGTTCTCCCTTGGATTTTGATTTTTTAAATTTTGGCAGGTACCCAATGAAGTATGCAGTTAATCAAACCTCAAGTTGAATTGTAAAATGCAGTCTTTGACCTGCATTTAGAATCCTTTTTTAGATTTTAGCTCTGAAACCTGCCCAATATGAAGTTTTTGAAAATATTGCAGAATCCAGCCATGCTTGTAATGTCTCTTAGTTTGACTCAGTGTACATTTTCAAAATGTAAGTCTCTTATTAGAAATGACCACCTCATTATATACGTAGCAAGAATAATGAATCGATATGGGAGGTAAAAGGAGCAGCCAGCTGAATATAAGACCTGAAGCCACAGGGAAAATAAATTTTGTTTGGTTAGGTGTTCCTGCCTGCCAAGCCATTGTTTTGGAAAGGTGTGTCATGAAATGAAAAACAAGTAATAAGTTTAAAGGAAAGAACTCCTGCAAGGGCCTCAATTGTTTCAAAGCCTAAAACTACCAAACAGGTGATAGGAGTTGAAGACTTTTTAAATAGAACAAAGGATATGATTTCGTATGGTAAACTTTTTTCACATCCCTGTTTTCACTCAATAGAATAATTTGTGGAATAACCCTAGTGTATTTCCTTCAGACTTCGACTGATAGGTTATTTTTGCCTCCTTAAAATTAATTGCAAAAATAAGCAGTTATGATTCTGGAATGTCAGGGGCCTGAGGGGATTGGTGCTGTGGGGAGTGAAGACATTAGTGTTTTGGGAGCGAGCACAGTCATTTCCCTGCTTTGTGGAATCAAATGGAGGTCAGAAGTGAAACCAAAATGGCAGCAATGGTTCTACTGGCAGGCTGAGGCTTACTGGTCTGCCCCTGAAACTCAAGGATGCTCTCTGATGACAAACCTCAGGACACTCTTGTCATCAGAGGAGCTTGTCATGGACCATGTCTAAGTCTCACCAGCATCCTTTCTCCCAGTACATACAGTCATGCTCTGCACACCATAAGCATCATCTTTAGCATTTTAATCATTATTTTATGAAGAAATATTATAGCAAGATTTGTCTGGGTACACCTCCAATTCATTTTATAATTTTCACAGCAAAATTAAGCTAATCAGACACATTGAAGTGGGAAGGCTTTCAGGATCTGTGCCATCTTCCTCAGTTATTTGGTGAGAACATATCAATATCTCCAAAAACCTAAACAAGAAAAGACAGCTAAGTTTTACATGTTTTTCTGCCAATGGAAGGAACGATCATCATCATCATCGATAGTATTTATTATGGGCTTATTGTGTGGAGAGCACTGTACTAAGCTCTTGGGATAGTGAGGTACAACAGAGTTGGCAGACACATTCCCTGCCCACAAAAAGCTTACAGTCTGGTGGGGATGTGGGGCCTTGTTGGCACATAACTCCCTATATGTAACAGTGGGAAAGGGGGCTATAGTCATCCAAGCTCCATACCCTGCGGGACAGGTGGTAGATGTGATTGGGCTCACACATTTGGCTGTAGTTGTCAGACTCCTTCCTGTACTGTGCCCTGTTTCTTCCTTTTTTTAATGGAATTTGTTAAGCTCTTACTATGTGCCTGGCATTGTAGATAAATACATGATAATTAGGTTGGGGGCAGTCCATGTCCCACATGGGGCTCCCAATTTGAATCCCCATTTCAGAGATGAGGTACCTGAGGCATAGAGAAGTTAAGGGCCTTGCCCAAGGTCACAGCAAAAAGTGGTAGAGCTGGGATTAAAACCCAGGACCTTCTGATTTCCTGGCCTATGCTCTATCTATTAGGCAACACTGCTTTCTTTCTCCTCTTTCCCTCCTTTTTCCTCTGTTGGTTCAGGTTTCTGATCACCTTTAATCAGAACCTTTAATCACCTTTAATAAGTTTCTGTATTTATCTGAAAAGATCTCCCTCTACTACATCTTATGGATTCACCCCTTCCTATCCATCTAATCACCTGCCACCTTGGTCCAAGAAATGGTCCTATCACAACTGTGATATGAAGGCATCAGTCTTCTCACTTGTCTCCCTACCTCCAACCTATGGTATACATTGTTGCATGGATCATCTTCTTGAAGTGATCACACAGCTCACCTCTCTTCTCAGAATCTTCCAGTGACTTTTCACGTCGCTCCACTGCAAACAAAAACTCACAGTTGGCATCAAGGCTTTCCACCAACTCACCCCTTTCTTACCTATCAGCTCTCTTTGCCCATTTTTCCCCAACTTCCTCCCTTTGCCCCACCCAAACTAAGCTTGTTAACTGTTCCTTGCTCTTGAATCTCCCATCTCCAACTCTTCACTCACCCAGCTCTCCTGGTTTAGAAGGTCCCTCCCCACTTAAATCTGACAGACCACAACTATCTCCACATTGAGAGTCCTCCTAAAATCCCTGCTTCTTCAGAATCCCAAAGTGTACACACCCACCAATGATCTCTAGCATTTATGAACTTTACACTCACCCTCAGCTCTTTTGTATATATGTTTATTCAATGGTAATGGTAAACTCTGGTGTTTATTTTGATAACTCTATATGCAAATATTTTCAAATCTGATTTCCACATTAAAAAATAGAGTAGGAGCTTTCTGGCTAAGGAAAGAGTCACTTCTTATCGTTCTTCCCAACGTTTAGTACAGGGCCTCCCCTTGGGCTCTCCATTATCCTTACAACTAATCTGGCCCCCTCCTAATCCTGCCTAAACTGACCCTGTTTTCTGATCGCCTTGATCAAGACTGTTTCTTTAGTTCCCTGGCAAGATCATGCTAGGGAACGTATCAGTCAATCAGTAGTATTTTTCAAGCGCTGACTATGTGCAGAGCACCGTACTAAGTGTTTGGGAGATCATAATACAACAGAATTAGCAGACACGTACCCTGCCCGCAAAGGGCTTACAGTCTGGAGGAGAGTTACACATTTCAAGCAGTGAGATTTAGAATTATCTACTACATTCAGTGAAGTTCATGAGGCATAAGACTGTCCACTGGTCTTAGAAGTAATAGTTCTGGGAGAAATCCAATCCAAACTGCCTTAATGGTCCCAGGCTGCTCCAGGGATGTTGTGCTATAGTAAATTCCCATCCTTCCCTGCAGTATCCTTAGAGGAGATCTCCTCCCTGCTCGCAAGTGCCACCCTCTCCACCTGTGCCTCGGACCCCATTCCCTCTCACCTTCTTAAAACCATCGCCCCTGCCCTCCTCCCTTCCTTAACTTCTATTTTTAACCACTCAATCTCCAAGGGCTCCTTCCCCTCTGCCTTCAAACATGCCCATGTCTCCCCCATCCTAAAAAAACCCACTCTTGACCCCACTTCCCCCTCCAGTTATCGTCCTATCTCCCTACTGCCCTTCCTTTCCAAAATCCTAGAACGAGTCGTCTACAATCGATGCCTAGAATTCCTTAACTCCCATTCTCTCCTAGACCCCCTCCAATCTGGCTTCCGTCCCCTCCACTCTACCGAGACTGCTCTCTCTAAGGTCACCCATGACCTCCTTCTTGCCAAATCCAATGGCTCCTACTCCATTCTAATCCTCCTCGACCTCTCTGCTGCCTTTGACACTGTCGACCATCCCCTCCTCCTCCATACCTTATGTCACCTTGGCTTCACAGACTCTGTCCTCTCCTGGTTCTCCTCTTACCTCTCTGGCCGATCATTCTCGGTCTCCTTCGCTGGAGCCTCCTCCCCCTCCCATCCTTTAACTGTTGGAGTTCCTCAAGGGTCAGTTCTTGGCCCTCTTCTGTTCTCCATTTACACTCACTCCCTCGGTGAACTCATCCGCTCTCACGGCTTTGACTACCATCTCTACGCAGATGACACGCAGATCTACATCTCCGCCCCTGTCCTCTCCCCCTCCCTTCAGGTTCGCATCTCCTCCTGCCTCCGGGACGTCTCCACCTGGATGTCGGCCCGCCACCTAAAACTCAACATGAGCGAGACTGAGCTCCTCATCTTCCCTCCCAAACCCGGTCCTCTCCCAGACTTCTCTATCACCGTGGATGGCACGACCATCCTTCCCGTCCCGCAGGCCCGCAATCTCGGTGTCATCCTTGACTCGTCCCTCTCGTTCACCCCACACATCCTATCCGTTACCAAGACCTGCCGGTTTCACCTCTACAATATCGCCAAGATCCGCCCTTTCCTCTCCACCCAAACGGCTACCTTACTATTACGGGCTCTCGTTATATCCCGGCTAGACTACTGTGTCAGCCTTCTCTCTGACCTCCCTTCCTCCTCTCTCGCCCCGCTCCGGTCTATTCTTCACTCCGCTGCCCGGCTCATCTTCCTGCAGAAACGATCTGGGCATGTCACTCCCCTTCTTAAACAACTCCAGTGGTTGCCCGTCGACCTCCGCTCCAAACAAAAACTCCTCACTCTAGGCTTCAAGGCTCTCCATCACCTTGCCCCTTCCTACCTCTCCTCCCTTCTCTCTTTCTACCGCCCACCCCGCACGCTCCACTCCTCCGCCGCCCACCTCCTCACCGTCCCTCGGTCTCGCCTATCCCGCCGTCGACCCCTGGGTCACGTCCTCCCGCGGTCCTGGAACGCCCTCCCTCCTCACCTCCGCCAAACTGATTCTCTTTCCCTCTTCAAAACCCTACTTAAAACTCACCTCCTCCAAGAGGCGTTCCCAGACTGAGCTCCTCTTCTCCCTCTACTCCCTCTGCCATCCCCCCTTTACCTCTCCGCAGCTAAAGCCTCATTTTCCCCTTTTCCCTCTGCTCCTCCACCTCTCCCTTCCCATCCCCACAGCACTGTACTCGTCCGCTCAACCGTATATATTTTCGTTACCCTATTTATTTTGTTAATGAATTGTACATCGCCTTGATTCTATTTAGTTGCCATTGTTTTTACGAGATGTTCTACCCCTTGACGCTGTTTATTGCCATTGTTCTTGTCTGTCCGTCTCCCCCGATTAGACTGTAAGCCCGTCAAACGACAGGGACTGTCTCTTTTTGTTGCCGACTTGTTCATCCCAAGCGCTTAGTACAGTGCTCTGCACATAGTAAGCACTCAATAAATACTATTGAATGAATGAATGAAATTAGGCTCAATCAAAGGGTCCAGTCGGTTCTGCGTAGGCTGAGGGAAAGGGAGACTTCAGACTGATTTTAAGGAAACTTCTGACTCAACAAATGTCAGGCTATTCTCAGGGAGCTGCCTTGGCCTAAGTGCTGGGGTAGATACAGGTTAATCAACCTCTGTGGTCTGCTGTGTTATAGCTCGCCCTTTTCTCACTTCCTAAGAAAATCTAATCACCCTGCTCATGACTCTCCCATCTCTGACCTACTATTCGTATCTTTCCCCCTGCTTGGAACTCCCTCTCCACTTTAACCCACCAGCCACTTTCCTCTTCCCCTTGAAAGCTCTCCAAAAAGTTAACTCCACCAAGAGGCATTTCCTGATTAATCTCCCACCTTCTAGATCATGCCACACCCTATTAGCCATTTTAAGATGCATGTACATCTCTTAAAGGTTCTCAATTTGTTAGCCTCTTTATCCTTTGTAACTACATATCTCTTTTGCTATGCTATGATTAGTGCTTATCTTATCCAATAGATTGTAAACACCTAGAAGCCAGGGACTGGATCTTTTATTTCTATTGTATGTTTCAAAGTGCCTGGTACAAGGATCTGCATACAGTAGGTGATCAGTAAATAACTTTAATGGTATTTTATGTGGGGCGGAAAAAAGAATGATAAAAGAATAACAAAAGAATGATATAGAAAAGCATCTGTGGATGGAAAAAACATTTAGGAAAAGCATTGATGCCATTTAAAGTGTATCAGTAGATAGAGCAACAGAGAGCAGAGGGTTATTAATGTAATTAATGAAAGTGTTGGCAGCTGTCCTATTATCACACACTTGATATATCTAATTGGTTCAGGGCTATATTATTTGTAGACCTTTCAAATAAGTGAATAGGAACGAAGATTAGTAAACATAACTGGCCTGTGAATGCCATAAGAGTATAAAATATAATATTCCTAAAAGTGATAAAATATAGTATTAAAATCTTTGATATATTTATCATAGGGATGTAAATAGCTACCTCAAAAATAATGAAAACTTTTAATTACTCTTGTTTTATGTGTTCATATTTTCAAAAAATGATGTAAATAGTGAAAAATCAGTAGTAGCCACAGTAATATATGGAAGGGAACGTAGAAGATGGAACCATAAATTCTGGTGCATCAGGAAACATCCTTCAGATACCTTTCAACCCTATGAGAGATTGTCAAGTGCATAAAAAAAGATGACCCAGCAATAACCTATCATACTCATCCAAAAAAAAAAAAAAGAGATATTCTCCCATGTCTTTGTCCAGACAGAATGACCTTGTTGAAATTTAAATAGAAAATTCACTCTAGCCTGAAGTCCATTTTTGCTTATCTTCTGATGCTCTGGATGAAAAGATGATTTTTTTTTGTTGTAAATTTTAGTTCTTTAGGATATTTCCAATTTACTGCTAAAATTAAAACACATAATTTGAAATTCTTTGTCATTTTTTGTAATTGCAGTACTAAAATTAAGGGATTTTCACTAGTCAAATAATTGATGCACAAATCTTTTACTCTCCTACTACTCTAACAAGCTTGCCACATGAAATTGAGAGAAAGCAGCTTTTCAGATAAATGAAATTCTGATTTTAATTCACCTTCAAGGTAGATTCCAAACCATACAAAAGCTGAGTGAGCCCCATGTATCCCTGTAGGAGACTGTCTCTGTCAAATGTGTCTTGAGCATGAAAGACAGCCAGGGGTGGAAATGAGGCATACAGTTTTAGAATTGGGACTGGTAAAAGAAGGACTGGGTTACCTGTTCCAGTTTGAGTTATTTTGAAGTGAATTCTTTTTGCATTTTTTTTTTCCCTCATGACTACAGGGGCCCCCTTCTGATGTGGGGGGCACTGGCCTGCAGCGGAAAGCTTTCTGTTCTGCGTCTATTGCCGTGATTCCAATTGTAACTTTAGCGTGAATGCATAGTGAAATTCAAAATGATCGGACACGCCAAGTCAGATATGAGACTGCTGTAATTTCTGAATATTTCCCCACTCAGTCTTACAGTTGGAAAGGAGAAATGAGGCACCTTTAAACTGCCCAGTCAATCTTAGTGAATTCTAACCAAAAATTCAGGCAGCAGTGCTCTGGACCTCAGAGAGAATTGGTAGAAGACACAGAAATGGGATCTGAGTCTCTGAATTTTAATCAAGAACTCTAATTTATTGTCAGCCTCTCTGACATAGTTAAATATAGTTAAATTGCTCTGTATATCTCAGCACAAATGCTTCTGTTTTGTTAAAAAAAAGAAATCCCCATAAAAAATAAAGCAGCCAAAAGCTGGGAGTACTTGATCAAGGATTTCCTCTAGTTAGACAAATTAGATTAAATACAATTTGGCAAGCCAAACCAAATCAGTATTGACTGATATCACCAGTAGAAAATGCCTTCTAGATTGCTCCTTGTTAAATTAATTGGTGTTTCATTTGGATTGGATACGCAGTTTATAGCAACTGTAATGTTTGATTCTAGCTATAAAGCTAATCTGATGATTTAAATGCAAAATGCAAATAAAAGCTACTCTCTAGTTGTGTCCCTATAGGTTCTTGAGACATGGTACCAGGGGAGGAGAAATATTTGAGCATTGGTGTACTCTCTGAAATCCTTCTGATCTGATTGAATAATAGGGAGTTTGTAGGTAGAGGTGGAGTCAAAGCTGGTTTCAGACCCTAGGCCCTGAGGCAGGGAAAAATGTGCCACCCTCTCCTATTCCACGTGACATCATACCTCTGCCCACGTACTCACATGTTCACATATTGCACTCCATGCCCCAGCAGGAACATGACAAGCGGGGACAAGAGTGCATTTGGCTCCACACAAGCCACTATCACTCTACTCATTTCTTCTACTTATTACTTCCAACTAGGTTCTTGGTTTTGAAGTTTTAGGATTGAGGCTCATTTGCCATGCTCTTCGGGAGATTCCACCTCCATGACATCATTACATTATACTATATGTGCTTACAGTGTAGGGGAGTGTAGCACAATGATATAAGCTGCATTTTATGGCCACTGTCAATGTTTTGCTGCCTCACTGCTGCCCCTTCTGTGTCTGTTTTCTCATCTGTAAAATAGGGATTCAGTACCTATGTGAAACAGGGACTGTGTCCAACCTTGTATTTGTCCCAACGTTTAGTACGGTGCTTTGCCCATAGTAAGCATGTAACACCCTGACCAGCTTGGCTCCAAGACTCTGCCTTCTTTTTTTTTTTTTTATCGTATTTAGTTGTAAGTGCCAGGCACTGTACCAAGTGCTGGGAGAGATGCAAACTGATTCTTAGTTTGGCCCAGGTTTATTTTGGATCAAGTTCAGCGGGTTCTTGGCTGGAATAGGGTGGGCCTGGGGTTGAATTAACATAGAGGCTCCGAGCCCCACGCTGCAGGCCCCCAGCTGAAAGAACTGCTGCTTGCTGCTACTCCAGTCTCTGCTGAAGGCCATCTCTAAAACAGCCAAACGCACCTTGCTTCCCCCCCACTAATTACTCTTCCTCCTGCACCAGAACTCACTTTCCTCCTGTAACTCTGGCTTGTTCCTGGGAGCAATAGGCAGGGAACGGAAGCTCTGCTTAGCCCAAAACAGAGCAGGGACAATGTCACCTGGGGGGGTTCTGCAAAGTCCATTAGCCCCAGGGTGACAGCACAGCCCTGGATGGGCCTCTCACATCTTGGAATTGAAGATGGGTTTCTGATCCTTGTAACATTCTTAAGTACCTGATTTGTATGTAGTAATAATAATAATACCGATAGTATTTCATTGTCATAATTATTGAGCTCTTACTGTGTGCAAAGCACTGTACTAAGCACTTGGAAAGTACAGTTCAGCAATAAAGAGAGACAGTTGCTGCCCATACTGGGCTTTCAGTCTTTGTTAAGAGCATCCTATTCATTCATTCATTCAATAGTATTTATTGAGCGCTTAACTATGTGCAGAGCACTGTACTAAGCACTTGGGATGAACAAGTCGGCAACAGATAGAGACAGTCCCTGCCGTTTGACGGGCTTACGGTCTAATCGGGGGAGACGGACAGACGAGAACAATGGCAATAAATAGAGTCAAGGGGAAGAACATCTCGTAAAAACAATGGCAACTAAATAGAATCGAGGAGATGTACAATTCATTAACAAAATAAATAGGGTAACGAAAATATATACAGTTGAGCGGACGAGTACAGTGCTGTGGGGATGGGAAGGGAGAGGTGGAGGAGCAGAGGGAAAAGGGGAAAAAGAGGGTTAAGCTGCGGAGAGGTAAAGGGGGGATGGCAGAGGGAGTAGAGGGAGAAGAGGAGCTCAGTCTGGGAACGCCTCTTGGAGGAGGTGAGTTTTAAGTAGGGTTTTGAAGAGGGAAAGAGAATCAGTTTGGTGGAGGTGAGGAGGGAGGGCGTTCCAGGACCGCGGGAGGACGTGACCCGGGGGTCGATGGCGGGATGGGCGAGACCGAGGGACGGTGAGGAAGTGGGCGGCGGAGGAGCGGAGCGTGCGGGGTGGGTGGTGGAAAGAGAGAAGGGAGGAGAGGTAGGAAGGGGCAAGGTGATGGAGAGCCTTGAAGCCTAGAGTGAGGAGTTTTTGTTTGGAGCAGAGGTTGATAGGCAACCACTGGAGTTGTTTAAGAAGGGGAGTGACATGCCCAGATAGTTTCTGCAGGAAGATGAGCCGGGCGGCGGAGTGAAGAATAGACCGGAGCGGGGCGAGAGAGGAGGAAGGGAGGTCAGAGAGAAGGCTGACACAGTAGTCTAGCCAGGATATAACGAGAGCCCGTAACAGTAAGGTAGCCGTTTGGGTGGAGAGGAAAGGGCGGATCTTGGCGATATTGTAGAGGTGAAATGTGCCAGGCCCTGTACTAAGTGCTGGGGTAGATACAAGCAAATCGAGTTGGACACAGCCCCTGTCCCATGTGGGGCTCACAGTCTCAATCCCCATTTTACAGATGAGGTAACTGAGGCCCAGAGAATGAAGAACCTTGCTGGAGGTCACACAGACAAGTGGCCAAGCTGGGATGATGGAGTCCATGATTTTCTGACTCCTAGGCCTATGCTCAATCCACTATGCAGTGCTGCTTCTCTAAACTCGTTCAATTCAATCGCATTTATTGACTGCTTACTGTGGGCAGAGCATTGTACTAAGCGCTTGGGAGCCGATTTGTACATTCCAAGCGCTTAGTACAGTGCTCTGCACATAGTAAGCGCTCAATAAATACTATTGAATGAATGAATACAATACAACAATAAACCGACACATTCCTGAATACAATACAACAATAAACGGACACATTCCTTTGCACAACTGGGAACTTACAGTTTAGAAGGGGGGAGACAGACAATACAAATAAATTACATGTATGTACATAAGTGCTGTGGGGCTGGGAGGGGGGAAGAACAATGGGAGCAAGTCAGGTTGACCCAGAAAGGAGTGAAAGAAGAAAGCGGAGTTTAGTCTGGGATTCTCCTCCTCTTGGAGGAGATTCATTCATTCAGTCGTATTTATTGAGCGCCTACTGTGTGCAGATCACTGTACTAAGCACTTGGAAAGTATAGTTCGGCAACAGAGACAATCCCTACCCAACAACGGGCTCACAGTCTAGAAGGGGGAGACAGATAAAACAAAACAAGAGATGTACCTTCAATAAGGCTTTGAAGTGGAGAGAGTAATTGTTGGATTTTGTTCTGGGCAGGGAATGTGTCTAACAACTCTGTCATACTCTTCCAAGTACTTAGTTTAGTGTTCTGTACACAGTAAGCCCTTAATAAATACTATTGATAAAGTTGAGTACTTGAACTTTGGAAGTAAATGCTAGTGATCTACCTGGAAACATAATAAAATGTCATGTTGAGTAACTTTTCAGGAAAAAGTCTTTTGCATGCAAATGACTAAAGATTTAATGTGCAGTTGCTGGAGGTGGCCAAAACCAGCCCGTGAGAACTTTTCAAACAAAAGTCATCATCAACGGTATTTAGTGAGAGCTCATGGTGTTTAGGAGGCTCTACAGTACCAGGTCCTCAGGAATTATAGCAGAAGTAAGAGTCATGGTCCCTGCCCTCCAACAGCTCAAGGTCTAAATGAGGAGTCATATAGTTGCTTAATCCACAGTATAGTGTAAAAGAATAAAGTTCATTCCCTTAAAAATGCAAGCAGATACATATAGTCATGTTAATAATAATCAGTAATTATGGTATTTGTTAAGCGCTTGTTTTGTGTCAAGCACTGTTATAAGCACTGGGGTAGAGACCAGTTAAACAGGTAGGACATGGTGCCTGCCCAATATGACGTTCACCAGTCTAAGTACTGAAGTAATTGATGGGAATTTCCCCGTAACAACTTTTATAGAGGAAGTGAGGTGGATTTTCAGCCACCTGACTTGTACTGGTTCCCAGTTGCTTCCCTCAGAACACCACTGTTAAACCAAGAGAACATGGCAACAGCCCTTTTATAAAAAATAACATCAATCATCGCAAAGCACTGTAATAAGATTTCGTGAGTGCAACAGAAATAAAACCCAGCAAATCTGTCCTCAAGGAATGTACACCTAATGGAGGAGACAGACAAAACTGATCTACAACTAGTGGGAGAAGGAGGAAGAATGAGGATAAAAATAGGTGTTAATGAAGTTACAGAATAAACCATTGTATATACTTATGTAACTGCTAAGGATGGATATAAATATTTAAAAACTAAGGGTCACTAAGGGCTAGGGGCTTCAGCAAGTAATTGGGAAAAGCTTTCTGAAGGTGACATTTTGGGAAGGATTTGAAGTTGTGGGGATTGATCTGGGGAATCAGAGAGCTGCAGGTTGGGGGTTACTACCTGAGCAAGCAATCAGGACAGTGGATAGTGTAGGCTGTAAGCTCGTTGTGGGCAGGGAATGTGACTGTTATTGTTATACTCTCCCAAATGCTTAGTATAGTGCTCTGCACACAGTAAGTGCTCAGTAAGTATGATAAACTAGTGAGGTACAGTTAGAAAGTGAGCTGGGGAGTCAGGCGAAGAGCCAATATGAAGCATTGCATGTGACCTTCAGGCTTAAGGAAGGGAACTGGAGGAAAAATGGGGGCAACCTCTCCTTGTGGTTGCCAGAATGAATATGAGGCTCCTTGTAGGCCACCAATGATCTGCAGATCACAGTATGAGGAATATTATGTTACCTGCTCAATTCAAGATGGGGTTTCTTTGACCCATATTCCCTGCACTCTGATGAAAGAGGGTTGAATGGCAGGACTTTGCTCCATTTTCTGGAGATTGCATGGAGCACCTAGAGGATTGGCAAACTGCCGGAGTGGCATATGAAGAAAAATGCTTTTCTAATCAGCTCTCTCTGTTTATAATCTCCATTAAAAAATTCTTACATAATAGTTCAGAAAGTTTTTGTATTTGCTTCATTTGTAACATCTTTTGTATTTATTTTTTATTTTTAGAATGTCATGGAACAGTTCAATCCAGGGCTACGGAATTTAATAAACCTAGGGAAAAATTATGAAAAGGCTGTTAATGGTAAGTCTCCCTATTTTCCAAATCTAGAATTAAATACGAAGCTTTTCATACTGTAATGGTTGTAGTATTTAAGTGCTTACTAGGCACCAAGCACTGAACTAAGCACTGGGACAATCACGTCGAACACAATCCCTCTCCCATGTGGCATTCAAAGTCTAATCTAAGTGGGAGGGAGAATAGATATTGAATACCTATTTTACAGTGAGGGAACTAAGGCACAGAGAAGGTAAGTGACTTGCCCAAGGTCACCCGGCAGGTAAGTGGCAGAGCTGGGATTAGCACCCAGGACCTTTGACTCCCAGGCCTATGCTCTTTCCACTAGGCCACACTTATCCAGGAGTCCCTTGGTAATCCCAGGGGATTGGCTAGAAAACCCCCAACAGTGAGGTGAAATGGGCAGTAGCTTCTGCACCTGATGAAAGCTAGAAAGTTTATTCTACCCTTCATGGTCATCGAGGCTTTCCCAGGGAATAGGAAGATGGGTAGCCAGACATCAAAGACTTATTACAAACAAGTTTGTTTTAGAGCTACCAACCTGTCCTGCGTTAAGAAAATAGTATTTTGAATTTGGAATGGAACATTGTGACAATAATCTATTATTAATGATATACCCAAATGTAACAGCACAAGTCTCATACTATGGCATAGCTGTAGATTTTGAGCTCAAGGAAAGTGTCATGTCTTTTGCTATCTCCTGGTCTGCTGCTACAGCTCTGGAAACCCACACTGTCACCTTGGGACTCATCCATTTGCAGACCTTCTGAAATCTCTTCTCTTCCAGTAGGCTTTTCCGGATGAATTTTTCATCTCCTCATGTCATGATCTTCCCCACAATCATAATCTTAACTTTTGCAGCACCTTAGGTCTTTTGGAAGCACAGTCTCTCTTGCTAGTATTTACACCTTTGCTACTCCTATCTGTAAATTATTTTGTGTCTTTCCCCGTTAGTTGGTAATGGGCAGAGAATGTGTCTGCTAATTCTGTTGTATTGCACTCTCCCAAGCACTTAGTACAGTGCTCAGCACATAGTAATCACTCAATAAGTACCATTGATTGATTGTCTTCTCCCTCTGTGGTAATCAATCTGTGGTATTTACTTAGCTCTTGCTGTGAGCAGAGCACTGTACTCTCCTAAGTATTTAGTATGGTGCTTGGCACACCGTAGACACTCAATAATACAATTGATTGAGAGAGAGGGAGTTCTAGGCTGAAGGAAGAGAGTGTGAGATACAAGAACCATGCACAGCAGTGGGTTATCTTGAGAGGAATGAAGAGTGTGAGTTGGGGAGTAGCTGGAGAAGAGAGTGGATAGGTAGGAATGTTGCTGGAATGCCTTAAAGCCAAAGGTCAAGGAGGTCCTGTTTGATGCAGCGGAGAATGAGTAACTACTGATGGTCTCACAATATAGCCAGTTCTTGGTTGTGTTAGGGGAGTCTGTTCCCCTATTTGTACATTGTGTTTTGCCCAAATTTTAGGAATCTCTGAAATGTTATTTGTCAGCTCTGAATTTTTTCACCTCTCAGGGTTTTTCACCAGCTTCTCTACCTCCCATCCTTTAACTGCAGGAGCCCCTCAAGGCTGAGTTCTGGATTTCCTCCTATTCCTCCATCTGTACCCTCTCCCTTGGAGAACTCATTCACTCCTATAACTTCAAATACCATCTCTAAAGTAGATCAGGTCAGTGCAAAAGTGATGCCAAAGGGAATGGTAGAAGAGGAAACGAGGGGTCAGGCTGGCATATAGTAAGTGCTTAACAAATAACGTTAAAAAAACTTGGTACGGTGCTTAGCACATAGTAAGCACTTAAATACTAAAATAATAAAAGAAAGAAACAGAAATGCTACTGGCAGTTTGGTGAACATAGCAAAGGTGCAACAAAGAGGTATTCTGCACAGAAGGTGGAAGGGGTTGTTTGCGTTATCACTTCTCTGTAGCATTCTCGCTATTAATTTTTTTTTCAATAGCCTCAATTTCAAAACCGAAGAACAGTATATATGTTGATACATGGCCAGTGAAAATTGATAAATATATATTACAATATGCAGGCAACATCTGGCTGAAAAGAATGGCTGGAGTTCACTCTAAAGTCCTCAAACTAAGGCTCTATCAAACCACAAAAGATTGGATAATACAAAGAAAAGAGCTCGCTATGCAAAATACTCAAATTTTTGCCCCTTTTAGTTTCAATCTAGAGACCAATAGAATTAAGAGTGCTTTATGCAGCCTTTAGGATAAAGTTATTACTTAGATATTGGAACCCAAACCAATCATGCCCAGCCCATATTCGATGTGCAGATGATCCAGGTACAAAAAAGAAAACAAAACCAAAAAACCCCCCATATCTTCCACTTTAAAGAAGCAGCATAGACTAGGGGAAAGTGTTGTCCTGGAAATCAGAGGATCAGGGTTCTAATCCAAGTTCTGCCACTTGCCTGCTTTTTCTACTATAGCCAAGTCTCTTAAATTTGTGTCTCAGTTTTCTTATCTGTAAAATGGGGATTTGATACCTAACTCTGTGAGACAGGGACTGTGTCCGACCTGATTAACTTGTATTTGCCCCAGTGCTTAGTTCAGTGCTTTTGCCCATAGTAAGCACATAGCAAATATGATGATTATTTTTTTCTAAGTACAGTTTTCACTCAAGTTAATGTATTAGACCTGAAAAGGACATTTATTTAGGAAGAGCAACACAACTCTTAGAGAATTTAAAAATATTTAAGTAATGATTTTGCTGGGTTTTTTTTCCCCTCTTGTAGCTATGATAGCAGCTGGAAGAGCTTATTATGATGGTGTTGCAAAGATTGGAGACATAGCTAATGGGTCTCCTGTTTCTAAAGAGTTGGGTAAGTTGACGTATAAATATTTTCTCTGAGCACAGTAACGTTTTAACCTAAGGTTTAGCTGCTGATCCACAGAACAGGAAATTAGTGGAGCGATGACCTACATTTTAACCGAAAGGGCAGGGCTCCCTGAGCCTCCCAATTTTACTATGTGGTGTGAATGTTTCCTGTGAATCACCTAGTTGAAAAGCTGCTTTATGCTATTCTGTGACCCTTCCTTCTTTCCAGAATGGCATTAGTCTAGTCTGCTTTCTGATCTACTCACACGCAGAGGCAGCTATGAGGTGGAAATCAGCCCCATTATATACATTCAGCAACAGTAATAAGAGCAAGTCTTTTCCTGCTGAAAACAAGGGTGTAGGTATGCCACTCAACCTGGCACACTTTCCACACTCCTCTCGACAACTATGGTAAGCAGAGTGGGGAGAAAGTAGAGGACAGGGAAAAAAAATGTGAGATTAAAATTCCCCAGCACTGTGGGATATTTGTACTATAAATCCCGGAATACTTGGGAAGCTCAACAGATAATCTACTGAACTTGTTCCAAGCTGAAAGGGGAAGTCCAAGCATTTGAAGTGAGCAGGCATCTCTGAGGTGGTTCAGAGTAGTCTGTCTAAGTTTTTGGATGGAGCGCTGTTAGTGAATTAGGAATGTGCTTTCGGGAATAATGTTTCCTATTTGAATAAGAAACTGTAAACTTGTGGGCAGGGAATGTCACTGTTTATTGTTGTGTTGTACTTTTCCAAGCGCTTAGTACAGTGGTCGGCACATAGTAAGCGCTCAGTAAATACAATTGAACAAATGATTGAATAAATAAAACACAATGTAAAGTTAGAAGGAATGGTTTTGGACGTACCAGGGCATCAGTCAAGCCATGTGTGCTTACTACAGCATTTGTTCCCTGATCATGGATTCAATCAAGAATGTAACCCCCGAGGTGTAGGAGTACTGAGAATACTGGGAAAAAAACGTATCATGTGGTGTAAAATACCCTAAACTATAGAAAATAATTACCTGTGGATGCAACATGTTCTCTTCTAATATTTATTAGCTAACTTCCATTATCGAGTACTTTAATAAACTTCAAACCCCTTGGAAACAAAAGGTATATTTAATATTAATTGGTAATTAAGACTTTTTTTTTTAATGTTGAATCTCTTTTGTACTCATAGGAGACTTTTGCATATTTTAGCATGGTGTGAGTAACGCATTATAAAATGATGAGCTGAATATGTCCCAGCGCCTAGGTCACTCTTTTGCGGTATATTTATATATTTAATGAGATACCTTAACTCTTTCAGATCAGTATGATAACTGAAAGTTAATTCACCATGTACTAAAGTATTAGTAGACTGAAAGACTTAGACACCTTTCTCATACAATTTGACAGACCAGATATGGTATTGTTTATAATCATTTGTTCTTAAGACTTGGCCTATGTGAAGAAGAGAAAATTTAAATTTTAGAATACACTGAATACATTTTTGAGATAACTGAAAATATGTATACAGTTCCAAAAAAGGACTAAATTTAGGAAGGAGTCCATTTCTTTAGGATAGGACAAATGGAAAAAAGATTTTTAAGGAAATGTTTAACTGACACACAATTCACTACTATAATCTTTTACATAGTTTTTATCTGTTGTGATAAGACTTTAATCCTCCACCCTTCACTTCATATAGTAGTAAAGTCAAAATATGGAATCAGTTATTTCCATAGCAACAATGTTGTTGTAAACACTAGATTGTCTCAATGCCAGTAAAGATGAAGTGTTAGGATAGGAAAACCTCAATTCCCTTCTTATAAATTTTCCCTTACTGTACAAGAAGTAAGAATTTCTTTGCTGCCTTTTTATTTTTAGTTCAAGTTTAGCCTTTACTAAACATATCTTAATTGCCACATTAGATAAAGCAGAATAGTAGCCACCTTTCTTACTATGACTTATATTTATAGTTTACCTATTCTCAAATTGTAATGTGACGCTTCAGAGAGGATTTGCTCATACTC
The DNA here is from genome assembly GCF_004115215.2 of Ornithorhynchus anatinus. Lineage (NCBI taxonomy): Eukaryota > Metazoa > Chordata > Mammalia > Monotremata > Ornithorhynchidae > Ornithorhynchus > Ornithorhynchus anatinus. The sequence goes on from NC_041729.1 coordinate 44,706,354, forward strand.
CTCACTTAATACTGACTCCCTTTGGCTTATTTTTAGAATTTGTACTAAACCATCATTGTGTGATTTTTTTTTTCCACATTCTGTGTTCATGTGAAAGGAGTGGTAGAACAGCAAACAGAAAAAGGTAAACATTTAAGGATATACTATACTTTCCATGTTTCATGAGCATTTGAAACAATGTGTAACTATTGCATACGATGAAAAAATAGAAGTAGTGCAATTTGTCTGCTCAGTTGAGCTCTTTCTGAAAGTTCCTCATTTTCTAGTAAAGGAGAATCTTGTTCATTCCTTGAATTTTCATTTAAAAGTAACACTTATCCCAATTTTGCAACTTGCAAAGGGGGAAAATGGACCGTCATTCGTTGATACGGCTGTGTACACAGATTTGTTTGGAAGCTTAAAGGTGAAGAGGAGTTTTATGTCTACTCTTTCTCCAACTGTTTCACAAGGCCATTACCCAACACCCTTCCATGGGGCCCTGTCCAGGGGAAAGTGCCCAGGGTGGATTGGCAGGTGTTGCTCCTGGGAATTACACTCTCCTCTATGACATCACAGGGTGAATTTAAGGGCCATGTTGGAGATGAAAGGAGGAGGAAGTGTGTAGATCTCAACTGACTTGGAAGAAAATCTTTGCCTTAAGGAAATACCCAGAAAGAAGTTGCGTTCCCCACCTCTGCGGTTTTGAAGATGTTTTGTACTTTGGGGAGTTCAGGATGGAAGCTGGACTCAAGGTTACTATTCTAAGAAATCCATTTTCACCCTAGAAATAATTTTCATTAATGAGAGATAACATTTTTCCAATCTGAGATTTCTTGGTAGTTAATGAAGTTAAAGGCTTTGGTTATTATTAATGGTATTTGTTAAGTACTTACTATATGCCAAGCACTGTTCTAAGTTCTGGGGTAGATTCAAGGTAATCAGGTTATCTCGCATGGGTTTCACAGTCTTAATCCCCATTTTACAGATAATGGAACTGAGGCCCAGAGAAGTGAAGTAACTTGCCCAGGGTCACATAGCAGACAAGTGGCGGAGCCGGGATTACAAACCATGTCCTCTGATTCCCAAGCCCGTGCTCTTGCCATTAGGCCATGCTGCTTAATTGGCCTTCTATAAAATAGTATCTTACTGTCTCTTCCTCTTGCATTTATTTTGTATATTTTCAATAATTTTCTTATGGGTAGGGAACCTATCTGGTAATTCTGTTGGATTGTACTCTCCCAAATGTTCAGTACAGTGCTCTGCATCTATTAAGCATTCAATAAATAGGATTAATTGATGCTTAGTTTGCCAAATCCAATCCCCTTTTTTGGAGATTAGTCCCAGTGTCCTGAAAGATGTTTTTGGGATGCACGAAACATACTGATTTAAAGCTCAAATCTGTGCCTCAGGTTCCTTTTCTCTAAAATGGAAATTCAGTGCCTGTTCTCCAGCCTACTTAAACAGTGAACCAGTTTAAACTGTGTCTGACCAGATTAACATATCTATCCCAGCATTTAGAAAAGTGCTTGACACATAGTAAGTGCTTAACAAACCCCATAATAATAATAATAGGGAGAGGGCCCCCACTGCCCAGATTCTACCTGAAAATCTGGAAGCTGAGTAAAGGCCAAAAGGAGTTGAGCTTTAAATCAGTGTGTTACCCTGTTTTGATCAGAACCTTAGCATACTCAGTTGGGGCATTCAACACTTTAAAATAATAATAATAATAATTGTTAAGCACTTACTATGTGCCAGGCACTACACTAAGCACTGGGGAGGGTGCAAGCAAATCGAGTTGGACACAGTCCCTGTCCCATGTGGGGCACAGTTCCAATCCCCATTTTGCAGATGAGGTAACTGAGGCTCAGAGAAGTGATTTGCCTTAGGTCACACACCAGACAAGTGGTGGAGCCAGAATTAGAACCCATGACCTTTTGACTCTCAGGCCTATTCGCAATTCACTAGGCCATGCTTCTCTGTTTCTCCTTAAAAGACTTGAAGGAGACTGAAGAGAGTGCAGATGAGACTAGAGGGTGATTGCTTTTAATATATCATATATTTTTTAACATAGCTACAAGAAATTGAGGCCATTTTTTAAGATATTTAGCAAAATGGTGGCAAACTTTATATTGGGTCTCTCAGGCGTCCTCCTTAGTTCTCTTAAATCAGCCAGATTCTGTGATTTCATGCTGAGGTATCAGTATGGCTGGGGGTGAAAAAGCTCATGAAAAAAGGGCAAGGATAAATATTGAGTATAGGAGTGACCGGTTTGAAGAAAGCCGACAAAAAAGACCGCTAAGGTATCCCATTGTAAAAACTGAATTAGCAAAAGTTCCATAAATAATAATGATGGTATTTGTTAAGCACTTACTAAGTGTCAAGCACTGATCTAAGCACTGGGGTAGATATAAGCTAATCATGTTGGACACAGTCCCTGTCCCACATAAGGCTCATGGTCTTAATCCCTATTTTACATATGAAGTTCTCAAGGTCCAGAGAAGTTAATTGACTTGCCTAAGGTCACACAGCAGACAAGTGGTGGATCTGGGATTAGAACTCAGGTCCTTCTGACTCCCAAGCCCATGCTCTATCCACTAGGCCATACTGCTTTGAGAGGCATCATGCAGTGATTGTGCTATGAATTAAATTACTCCTGGGTTAAGGGAAGTAGTTGGAGCCTCAGCAACAAAGCTGAGCTATTCTGAGCTGAGCTAACAAAGTCAGCTATTCAGAAGGAGACAGACATGGTTGCCCTCCTAAATCTCTCACTTGTCAGCTATTCTCAAAAGCAGTTCCCCCCTCATCCCAAATCCAATAAAACATGCATTATTGCTGAATTCTGGTTTTGCATGTGGACACACTATTCATTTGGGAATCCTTCTGATGCATTTTTTTTTTTTATGGGAGAGCTGTTAATGCCACACAGGTACTAACAAGATAAGTATACCCTCCTCCAGGAATGACATAGAAAATTAAGAAGTATTTCACAGGGGGATTTTTTTTTTGTCCTACATTTGCTTGTGATAGGGAAATGACAGGAAACTTAGCCATAGTCAATACAGGGTTAACCAGATAAAATTAATTGCACCTGTGTCACATGGTGATTTTGTCTACGGGATCCAACTGGTTTTTATAATACTATTATTATTGTATTTGTTAAGCACTTACTATGTGCCAGGCGCATAGTAATCACTATAATCACTGGGGTGATTACAAGCAAATCAGGTTGGACATAGTCCCTGTCCCACATAGGACTCACATTCTTAATGCCCATTTACAGATGAAGTAACTGAGGCACAGAGAAGTGAAGTTGACTTGCCTAAGATCTCACAGCAGGCAAGTGGTGGAGCTGGGATTAGAGCTCAGGTCCTTCTGACTCCCAGGCCCATGCTCTATCCACTTTGCCATGCTGCTTCCCACTTCTATCATGAATTCATTTTCTAAAATAAGTATAAAACTGTTTTACCATTTCAATCTTAACATGAGATCGGTTCACATTATAAAAATGATTTAATTGAAGAAAACTTCTAAAACTAGTTGATTTTTAGTTTGCCTACAGATTTATACTCCATGTCAGATTTGGACTATTTTCTCAAAGTAGGCTACACTAGGTGCCAAGCCACAGAGTTTGGAGTAAAGCTTTGAACAGGCCAGATTTTCAAGCTTTGACTTGGATCTTTCCTAGCCCAGTCAACAAAAAAATTGGGGGTTCAGTCAACCCAAACCCAGGTTTAGGTTTTGCCTTTAAAAGGCTATCCAAGCCTTTTGCTCCCTGTAGCATATAGTATTATCCCATTTAGCACTGGCAATCCAGTGTTCATCAAGAAGTGTTACATTTAAATATATATCCCAAGGAATGTGTCAGCTATATTGATATATTGGACTCTCCCAAGTGTTTAGTACAGTGCTCTGCACCCAAGTTATTAATAAATATGATTGACTGATTCCGAATTTTTTCTCCCCCGTGTAATGGGGCTTAGGCAGTCACAGAGGAAGACATTAAAGCTGCTCAAGTTTGGCCCCAGTTCAAGTAGGCTTAGGCCTGTGCACACCTGATCTGTCTAGAGTTAGCAGCCACTCATTCACTCACGTGCAGCCCATGAAAATGACCTAAATTTGGCCGTGCCCATAAATGATGACAGCGATGATAATGGTATTTGTTAGGCAAATTGTATTTTTCATGCCAAACATTATACTAAGCACTGGGATAGATAAAATAATAATCAGGTGGGACACAGCGTCTGTCCCGCATGGGACTCGTCTAAGTAGGAGGGAATAGGATTGAGCCACCATTTAGCAGAGTAGAAACTGAGGTGCAAATAAATTGACTTACCCAAGATCACACAGCAAATAAGTGGTGGAGCTGTCATTAGAACCCAGGTCCTTTTATTCCCAGACCCGTGCCCTTTCCACTAGGCCATGCTACTCCTTCAGCGTTTTGCTTATTTCTGGATGTGTGTGACTCCCCTGAGATTAAAATCTAGCATCGAGCTTTGCATCCTGTGGGCCTCTACCAAATTTGTGCTGACTGACCAACCATGGGGAATTTCTGTGTTGCAATAGCAGATTTGAATTATAAGGGAAACAGTACTTGCTTGATAAGGGAGCTGTATTCCCCATGGCTCAAGGTGATTTGGGTGTGGGTTTGTAGATATGGAAATGTGGGTTGGGGGGATTTTGGTGAGGGTGTGAGAGAGAGTGGATTGGGAGGGAGGGAGGAGTCAGAAAAAAGGAAAGGGGGAAAAAGACGGGGAGATAGGAGAAAGTGAGAGGAAAAGGGAGAACTCTTCAGTGCCCCCTAGCTGATTTCTCCCAATCAAAGTCATTCATAGGAGTTCCCACCATGGCTAGAAATCAGGCAATTTATGGTATTTATTAAGTGCTTGTGCAGAACACTGTATTAAGCGCTTGGAAGAGTACAGACAACAAAGCTGGTAGACACGTTACTTGCCCACAAGGAGTGAAATGTGGTATTTTGGCCTTGTCAGAGATACCATGAAGTGGCCTGGAAAGAGCCTGTTCATTTGTGGCAGTGGCAGCTGTTAGTGTCACCAGGAGAGAGGAAGGGAGGCTAGATGGCAAGGGGGAAGAGGGGAGGGTGCTCCCCCAACTCCTCCTCATAACTGTTAGGTTCCCTCCTGCGCTACCCCAGCTAAAAATGGAATTCCACTGGGTCCCATCATTGGGGCTGACCTCAAATTATCAACCACATTTTTTGAGCACCTGTTGTGTTCAGAACTCTGGACTGGACACATGGGTACCTTTGATAGTAAGAAAAGACTCAGTCTCTGCCCTAAAGAACTTACAAAATGGAGATGTAGACACAAATGATCCAACTCAAACTACTTTTTTTTTAAAAAAAAGCATAGATAAAAGTATACAGACAAGTAGGCACTGAAACAGTGAATATACATAATATAGGTGATAAATTGGGATATCCAGCTATATTCCTCAGCCATTGATGGCAGTATGATCACAGCCTAACTATTGTAGACTGGGGAAGAGAGCCACTTTGAAGAACCCAGCTTGGAGATCCTGAGGAATGCAAGAATACTTTCTGATTTCATTAGAGCAGTAGTCATCACAGTGGTCTTATAGGGCCCCTAACCCTACAAGAGTCTACCTTGCTTTAAAAAAAAATTTGTAATTGTCAAATATTTACTGTGTATGCCAGGCCCTCTATTAGGCACTGTAAGGTAATCAGATTGTCCATAGTCCCTGTCCCACATGGGGTTCACAGTCTCAATCCCTGTTTTACAGAGGAGGTAACTGAGGCACAGAAAAGTGAAGCGGCTTGCCGAGGATTAGAACCCAGGTCTTTCTGACTCCCAGGCCCATGCCATGCTCCACTAATAATAATAATATTGGTATTTGTTAAGCGCTTACTATGTGCAGAGCACTGTTCTAAGCGCTGGGGTAGATACAGAGTCATCAGGTTGTCCCACGTGAGGCTCACAGTTAATCCCCATTTTACAGATGAGGTAACAGGCACAGTGAAGTGAAGTGACTTGCCCACAGCCACACAGCTGACAAGTGGCAGGCCATGCTGCTTCTGTGGGATTCCTTTAGCATGATTGTATGGATTTTAACATTCTGTAAAAGCTCTCATTACTGGAGAAGATATAGAGGTAATGGTTTGAATTCTGGATTTCAGTTAGGCTGGAGTTACTTTCAACATGAAAAGCTGCTTGCCCCTTAGTTCAGTAAACAGTAAATACTCTGAGCTTTTGTTTCCAATGTTAAATAAACTCAGAGAATTCTGTCAGGTGGTTTCTCAGTATTTTGCTCATACCTGTCAATTTGAAGGAAAAGGCATACTCATTTCTTATCCATACTCAATTTTAGAACATGAGTATTGCATGAAGCTACTTTATTTAGTTTGATATCCCTTCCTCTTCTGGGCAACTTCCAGCCAACACAGCTCTGGAAAAACTTTCCTGCTCGTGTTCACCTCCGGCAAGCTCAGAAAAAGAGAGCTGAGGCTCCTCAAATCAGCAAGGGCTAGCTTCACTGTGGGTAGGGAATGTGTCTATTGTTATATTGTGCTCTCCTAAACACTCAGTACAGTGCTCTGCCCACAGTAAGTGCTTAAGAAATAGGACTGAATTGAACTGAATTCTGGATTTTGTTTTTTATTTGTTTCAATTAAGAGACTGGTACGTGAGCTAAGGTGGTAAAGAGGCTGTAGTGACGTACAGCATGGAGGCCAAAACAAAGAGCATCTGAATGATTTCAACTGTCTTGTTTTGTTGCCAAATTGTAATTATTCTTTTCATTATGCTGCTCTAATGCTATTTCCTGTGGCACCTTCGTATATGTCATTCTCTTCTTTACGCACTTTTCCTCTGGGCAAAAATGTGGTCCCACAGAAAGTTGGAAGAGATCTTTACTTCAGGCAGTAGTTTCTGAGCCACCTCACAAGGAGCATCTGAAATGGAATATCATTTCTTTAGCCAAATCATCTTCATCGTCTTCATCAATAGCATTTATTGAGCACTGACTTTGTGCAGAGCACTATACTAGGAGTGTGGGCATATAGATGGAAGTAAAATATATACTCCCTGCTCACTGGGACTGAGATGCCCAGCCTCCACTCCCAGCCCCTGCCACATCTTGAGTTTGCCCCCAGCTCCTCCTCTCCTATTTTTATTTTTGCCCCTGCCTAAAACTGACCCATCTTGTGACATCACCACTGGGTTACCCTGCAAGCTCAGAGCAATATGTAGGCCACCAGGGGAATACAGGTAAGACTTGCTTTAATCCTGGGATGACTTGTGTAGAACAGACTGAGAAGCAACATGGCCTAGTGGCAAGAATATGGGCTTGGGAGTCAGAGGACCTGGGTTCTAATCCTCCACTTGGCTGCTATGTGACCTTGGGCAAGTCACTTTACTTCTCTGGACTTCAGTTACCCCATCTGTAAAATGGGGAGTAAGACTGTGAGTCCCATGTGGGACAACCTGATTACCTTGTATCTACCCCAGCTTTTAGAACAGTGCTTGGCACATAGTAAGTGCTTAACAAACTCCATTATTATTATTATTATTGTTATTATTATTAACAGACTGTAAGAAAACCACAATGCAGATAAAATTGGAAGCATCATTCCCAGCAAATAAGTCCCTATTACACAGTTCATTCATTCAATAGTATTTATTGAGCGCTTACTATATGCACAGCACTGTACTAAGCATTTGGAATGTACAATTCGGCACATAGTGTACCTCTAAAAAGCCTCTTTATTTTGTGGAAGCAATTTTAGGCTTTTCATTAGTCTTTTTCATCATGTTTGGATAAAGTCTCAGTCAGTAGTTTCATCTCGTTAAGACACCCCTGGCAAAGTTCTACCCCTTCTTTACAAACCTCTTTTTGATGTAAAAAGCTTACAGATGAATTGGAGCATTTATCAAACACCAAGAAGTTAAAGCACACAACTCTGCAAGTGTAAAAAAGGACTATTCTGTGTTTTTTGGGGGTGTATAGAGTTTTAATTTGAACTACATATCAGTCAATGGTATTGAGCACTTACTATATGCAGAGTACTCTACTAAGCGCTTTAAGAGTACAATACAAAAGAGTTGCTAAACACGTTCCCTGCCTACTAAGAGTTTACCATCTACAGGGAAGTCAGGCATTAAAATAAATTACAGGAAGGGGAAATAGTAGAGTTTAAGGATATTTACAAAAGTTCTGTGGGGCTGGAGTGAGTATTTAGGCTTAAAGGGTGCTACACAGTCAAGTTGATGTAGAGGGGAGGGCAATAGGGAAAGTGAGGGTTTTGGCAAAACCACTTGGAAATGATGTGATTTTAAGGAGGATCTTGAAGATGGGGAGAGTGGTGGATTGTTGGATATGAACGGGGAAAGAGTTTTCAGGCCCCAGGGTAGGCATGGGGTGGATGGAGATTTAGATGATATCCAGATATAGAGAGTAGGTTGGCATTAGGAAAGAGGAGTTTGTAGTTTGGGTTTGGAAGAAGAGATCTGAGAGGTGAGGTAGGAAGAGAGTTATACATATGTATCTTCTACTTTCTAGAAGGAAAGGACCTTGTGTGTTTTAATTTGTATTATGTAGCAGAGCACTGTTGAGATTCGCACTTAATTTTTTTGTTTTGTTTCATGGTATTTGTTAAGTGCTTACTCTGTGCCAGGCCCTGTTTTAAGTGTTGGGGTAGATACAAGTTAATCAAGTTGGATACAGTCCATGTCTCACACAGGGCTCACAGTCTTAATCCCCATTTTACAGATGAGGTAACTGAGGCATAGAGAATTGAAGTGACTTGCCCAATGTCATAGAGCAGACAAGTGGCATAGAGTAAGTGCTCAATAAATATGACTGAATGAAAAGTGGCAGGGTTGGAATTAGAACCCGATCCTTCTGACTCCCAGGCCCGTACTCTATCCGATAAGCAATGCTGCTTCTCTAATTTTATTGTTCTACTGTTGTTGATCATGATAATTACTATAATTACTAATTACTCTGATTATAAGTGCTTACTATGTTCCAAAAACTGTACTAAACACTGGGAAAGATACATCATAATCAGATTGAATGGAGTTCTTGTACCACCTAGGATTTAGTCTGAGAAGGGGAGAAAAGTTATTGTATCCCCAGTTACAAATTAGAAATTGAGGCCTAGAGAAGTTAATTAACTTGCTCAAGGTCACACAGCAGACAAATGATAGAGCCAGAACTAAAACTTGGGACTTTGGGCCCCTCGTCTTGTGCTCTTTCCACTAGGAATGAGTGAGATTGTAATCAGAAACAGAAACAAATTCTGAGAGAGATTGGATTACCTTTTTTATAGTGTTTAAGGATTATATTTACCTGCTCTTGCTCTTAGACTGTGTGCCCCAGGTAAGGTAGGGATTATGTCCGATCTGATTATCTCGTATCTACTATGGCACTTGTCATGAAGTGAACACGTAGTAAATATGGTTATTATTATTATTCTAGGAACAGCCTGGTATAGGGGAAAGAACGTGAACCTGGGAGTCAAAGGACCTGGGTTCTAAACCCAGCTCTATTATTTACCTGCTGTGTGACCTTGGGCAAGTCGCTTCTCTGTTTCTCAGTTTCCTCATCTGCAGAACGGGGATTCAATACCTGTCTCCCTTCTACTTAGACTGTGAACCCTATGTGTGGGACCTGATTTCCTTGTATCTACTCAAGCGCTTAGTACAGTGCTTGGCACATAGTAAGCACTTAACTATTATTATTACCATTAGTGTCTTGATCCTATGGTTATTTTAATCTTGGCCAACTCTGAGGACATATTTATAAAAAAAAATCTCATTCAGTCAATTTGTATGATATTCCTTATTTAAACCTTCTTCAAGAAATCTTCATTATTTAACATGCATAAGCTTGTGTTCGGCTCACAGTGTGTAGTGTTTGATCTGATTTGCTTTCTGGAGGAAAGCAACTTTTTTTAGTACATGGCAAAAGTACCATTTCATGCCATGTTCTAAGATTTGCATTAAAACTTTGTGGTTTTATTCACATTTGTTAAGGTGTAGCATTTCTTTAAGGCATACCCAAAAATACCTTCAAAAAACTTAGTTATTAAAATTATTGATGTGACAATTGGAAAAGCAGGCTCTGTCACCTTCATTCATTATTTACAATGCATCTGGTTCTTTTTGTGTGACATTAAATGGTTCTACTTCGGCCTTAACTTGCTAGTCAAGATTAATTTTTAATAATGTCTCATTTTGTGTGATGTTAGTAAACTCTTAATCTTTTAATGATGGAAAATGTGCCACATTATTTTTTCTTTATTACTAAGTCTTGGTTTGTTTGTAAAATTTGTCAGTTGTGGTGTAGTGGGGGTGCTGCTCCATAATTAGTTGTTTGCAAATTATAAGGGAAGTATAAAATGAATTTTAGAACCAGTTTATCGGGCTAGTTAAGCCATAATCTAAAATTAAAAGTCAGAGACTTCCCATTATCCAGTTTCGATTGCTTCGAAAATATGCATATTTATGATCGACCAGCCCCCTCCTAATTAGATGCTAAGAGTAGGATAAGAACTTTTTAAAATAGTCAGACCAGTGAACATTGGGAAGGAATCAAGAGGTCATTGTGGTGGAGTTGCCCGGCTTTGTATCCATCTTGCTAGTTAAGAATGTATGATCTAACATCCCTAACTTTTGCCTATAATAGCACACATTCATATGAGCCACAAATTGATCCAAACTCTTCCTTGACACTTCCTTGATATGACCCGCCTGTCTACAATCCTGTGCTAACAAATTTGATATGCTAACATCACCCTCTGTGCAAAAATCTTTCCTGTTGTGTACCTTGAATCTACTACCTTCAGGCTCAATGAGTGCCCAATGGTCCTCTGATTCTGAGCAACGGTTCTGTGTTTGCATTATCCAGGCCCTCCATCTATTCCATAAATTACTGGTGGGCAGGGAACGTATCCACCAACTTTGCTATCGTGCACTCTCCCAAGTGCTCAGTACAGTGTTCTGCACACAATAAGTGCTCAGTGATTGATTGATGTTTTTGTGGAATTCAGTCATGGACTCTCAGCCACCGCTGAGATTCATCTTTTTTTAGTCTATTCTTGTTGATCATTTTCACAATATCTTAACAGAGCTTGGAAAGTTTTTCCTTTGGTGAATCAACCAGAATGGCTTAGCAGCTATGATTTTAGTGACAAGACTAGGGCTTTCTGTTTTATTTTTAATATCCTTCCTGGTGGTACTCTGCCTGTTGCCTGCTTTATGACCTTGGGCAAATGACTTCACTTCTGGGCCCTAGTTTCCTCATTTGTAAAGTGGAGATTAAATGCCTGTTTTCCCTCCTATTTAGACTGTGAACCCCATGTGGGACAGGGACTGTCTGACCTGATTACCTTGTATTGACCCCAACACACTTAATACATTGCTCTGCACATAGTAAATGCTCAATAAATACCATTAATTGATTACTATTATGACACCCAGTGTTCTGATAGCACTTCTGACTGCTGTTGAATACATCTTGAGATTTCCCCCTCCTGCCCCACACTACCCATTCAAAAAGACCTGTAATAATGATTCTTTAAAATAAAATACATTATTTAGATGGCCTTTTCATGGCAGTTAAGAACAAACAGCATCAATATTTCCAGTAGTTGGCTTCTTTAGACCAAAACAGAATTTTCACATCAAAATGAGCTGTATTTTTTCCTTGATAATACAAGACTTGAATATTTTACATCACTTCAGTACTCCAAGTTGCCATTTGCGAGAAACATAGTTTTACTCTATCCTTCCAAAAATGTCTTCTCCATTCTACTCCAAAAGTTGAATTTAAAGTAATATTTCTAAAATGGAAAATCATTGTGGTCAACTGAATTGGAATTGTAAGAAAGGAAAGTTCTTTCACTTAAATTTTTCCCCAGTTAGTGATTTAGCCCCAGATTTGAAGCAGTAGTTCTTAGGACCTTACATTTAAGCTTTCTAGACAAAAACATGTCTTGTCAGTGAAGCCAAAATCTTAACCATAGGCAGATCCCATTTCATAGTGCAGAAAGCCAGGAATTTTATCTGCTAAATTTAACTCATAGAAAATTATTATTTTATTAAGATATGAGAAAGTATCTGAATTTCCTGTGATATCAATGTCAATCCCGTAAGTGTTTATGCCCCCAAATATATTAAACAGTAGAGTGAAGCATAAAAGTTTATTTTTTCAAAACAGTATTTCAAAGAATATATTAGATTTTGCTTTCAATTCTCTCTTTTTTCACTTGCAGTAACACATTCATTTACTTTTCCTTTATGGTGTGCTTTAAAACAAAATATGCAATAGTTTATTCGTCAAATCTAGTTTTTAGTCTGCCTTGTTTTAATTGCTTCCTATGAAATGATGAACCATGTGTATTCAATTTCATAATGTGAATAATTTAAAGACAATTATGTTCAGTAGCTCTAAGGAAATTTGTGTCAGGATAACATCATTGTTGATTTTCTTCTCATATACTGCAGACATTAAAGTTCAGTCTATTCATTCATTCATTCAATAGTATTTATTGAGCGCTTACTATGTGCAGAGCACTGTACTAAGTGCTTGGGATGAACAAGTCGGCAACAGATAGAGACAGTCCCTGCCGTTTGACGGGCTTACGGTCTAATCGGGGGAGACGGACAGACAAGAACAATGGCACTAAACAGCGTCGAGGGGAAGAACATCTCGTAAAAACAATGGCAACTAAATAGAATCAAGGCGATGTACAGTTCATTAACAAAATAAATAGGGTAACGAAAATATATACAGTTGAGCGGACGAGTACAGTGCTGTGGGGATGGGAAGGGAGAGGTGGAGGAGCAGAGGGAAAAGGGGAAAATGAGGCTTTAGCTGCGGAGAGGTAAAGGGGGGATGGCAGAGGGAGTAGAGGGGGAAGAGGAGCTCAGTCTGGGAACGCCTCTTGGAGGAGGTGATTTTTAAGTAAGGTTTTGAAGAGGGAAAGAGAATCAGTTTGGCGGAGGTGAGGAGGGAGGGCATTCCAGGACCGCGGGAGGACGTGACCCAGGGGTCGACGGCGGGATAGGCGAGACCGAGGGACGGTGAGGAGGTGGGCGGCAGAGGAGCGGAGCGTGCGGGGTGGGCGGTAGAAAGAGAGAAGGGAGGAGAGGTAGGAAGGGGCAAGGTGATGGAGAGCCTTGAAGCCTAGAGTGAGGAGTTTTTGTTTGGAGCGGAGGTCGATAGGCAACCACTGGAGTTGTTTAAGAAGGGGAGTGACATGCCCAGATCGTTTCTGCAGGAAGATGAGCCGGGCAGCGGAGTGAAGAATAGACCGGAGCGGGGCGAGAGAGGAGGAAGGGAGGTCAGAGAGAAGGCTGACACAGTAGTCTAGCCGGGATATAACGAGAGCCCGTAATAGTAAGGTAGCCGTTTGGGTGGAGAGGAAAGGGCGGATCTTGGCGATATTGTAGAGGTGAAACCGGCAGGTCTTGGTAACGGATAGGATGTGTGGGGTGAACGAGAGGGACGAGTCAAGGATGACACCGAGATTGCGGGCCTGCGGGACGGGAAGGATGGTCGTGCCATCCACGGTGATAGAGAAGTCTGGGAGAGGACCGGGCTTGGGAGGGAAGATGAGGAGCTCAGTCTTGCTCATGTTGAGTTTTAGGTGGCGGGCCGACATCCAGGTGGAGACGTCCCGGAGGCAGGAGGAGATGTGAGCCTGAAGGGAGGGGGAGAGGACAGGGGCGGAGATGTAGATCTGCGTGTCATCTGCGTAGAGATGGTAGTCAAAGCCGTGAGAGCGGATGAGTTCACCGAGGGAGTGAGTGTAAATGGAGAACAGAAGAGGGCCGAGAACTGACCCTTGAGGAACTCCAACAGTTAAAGGATGGGAGGGGGAGGAGGCTCCAGCGTAGGAGACCGAGAATGATCGGCCAGAGAGGTAAGAGGAGAACCAGGAGAGGACAGAGTCCGTGAAGCCAAGGTGAGATAAGGTATGGAGGAGGAGGGGATGGTCGACAGTGTCAAAGGCAGCAGGGAGGTCAAGGAGGATCAGAATGGAGTAGGAGCCATTGGATTTGGCAAGAAGGAGGTCATGGGTGACCTTAGAGAGAGCAGTCTCGGTAGAGTGGAGGGGACGGAAGCCAGATTGGAGAAATCAATCAGTTTCATTCAGGCACTATTAAAGATGTTTTACAGATTGAGAACAGAAATCAGAGGGAGTTCTAATCCCAGCTCCATCACTGATCCGCTGTATGACTTTGAGCAAGTCATTTACCTTGTCTGTGCCTTAGTTCCCTCATCTACATAATGGAGACCATCCCAGCCCAACGCCGGGCTCATGGTCTAAAAGGGGGGATTATTATTATGGTACTCGTTATCTATTTTTCTTTCCTATTTAGACTGTGAGCCCCTTGTGGGACATTATCTTGTATCTACCCCAGTGCTAATACTTAGTGCTTGCACACAGAAATCACTTAACAAATACCACAATTAGTATTAGAATTGGTTTAGGATAGTAATCATCTGTGCATAAGTTTTCTCTTCCAGGAAGCTTTCCCTGATTAGTTTCTAATCATGCCTTCCTATATCCCCCTAAATTGCATCATCTGCACCACCAAAGCACTGAAGCACTCACAGCCTCTCATAGCAGTTATTCATTCAGTAGTATTTATTGAGCGCTTACTATGTGCAGAGCACTGTTATACACATATCTTAGGTATTCTGTTATTTAAGCACTAGCTTCCATACATGTCCCACTGTCCTTCTTCCCCTAGCTGCAATTTATTTTAGTATTGGTCCTCCCCAATTAAATTAAATTATCCTTGAAGCAGGAATCATGTCTGCTAATTCTGTTGTACTCTCTGAAGTGTTTAGTAGAAAGGTTTGTATGCAGTAATAATGTTGGTATTTGTTAAGCACTTACTATGTGCAGAGCACTGTTCTAAGTGCTGGGGTAGATACAGGGTAATCAGGTTGTCCCACGTGAGGCTCACAGTTAATCCCCATTTTACAGATGAGGTAACTGAGGCACAGAGAAGTTAAGTGACTTGCCCACAGTCACACAGCTGACAAGTGGCAGAGCTTGGATTCGAACTCATGACCTCTGACTCCCAAGCCCGTGCTCTTTCCACTGAGCCACGCTGCTTCTTCTTCTGCAGTAGTCACTCAATATCAGGGTCTTAGTTTTCTGTTTTGATTGTATCAATCACTTCTAGTTCTGTGGATTTCCCTGAATTTACCACTCCTTTCTATCTCACTGTGATTGTACCTTTTTCATAGAGACCATCTTTTGTTGGTCTATAAGGTGGCCTCACATGCTGGGTTCCATTGCATCCTCCAAAAATATACTGATGGGACTGCTTCTAATAACTATGGTAATTCAGAAATAAAGTAGAGAGGTCACCAGCTTCCCTCTTCACCATACCTTATGAGCCCCTTTCTATCCTATTTCTTGGGGTGGAAGGGTGATTCATATAGCCACTCTCAAGTTGTTCTAGCCAAAGAGGACTCTACCATGATGGTGAGCTCATCCTTTTCCAGGGCTTCTGCTACAACCTTTTATCAGATGGGTTTTTCAGAGAAGGAGCGTGGCCTAGTGAATAAAGCACGGACCTGTGAGTCAGAAGGACCTTGGTTCTAATCCCAGCTCTACCTACTTGTCACTGTGTGACACTGGGCAAGTTTCAACTTTTTTATGCCCTAGTTACCTCATCTGTAAAATGGGGATTCACTGTGAGCCCCATGTGGGACATGGACTACATCCAATCTGATTAGCTTGTCTCTACCCTGGTGCACAGTACAGTGCCTGGTACATAGTAAGTGCTTAACAAATACCTTAAAAAATTGACTCCTAAATCTATCTTCTTAATCCTTTACTGCCTCCCTTCCTGTGCCACCTTGCACTTCCTCTTAACTCTAGGACATCCCCCCATAGATGCGTCTCCAGCACTTTAAGATGAAGATGTCTAGAATTCCTTATGTTTCCTTCCAAATCCTCACCCCCCACTACCTTTACCACCACCACTCCCATCAACACTACCATTCTCCCTGTCTCTGAAGCCTGTAATTTTGTATTATCCATGACTTCTTGCTCTCTTTCAAATCTCACATTCTGACTGTTGCTAAATCCTGCACATTTTTCTTCCCCAAATCTCCTAGATCTGACTCTTTCTCTCCACAAAATAGCCACCACCTTTGGTCCCAGTATTAGTCACAACTCAACTAGATTACTATATCAGCCTCATCACTGGTCTCCTGGCCTCTTCCTCCCTCTCCAGTCCACACTTCAGTCTGCTGCTTGGATCTCTTTTCTAAAATGCTGTTCTGCACAGGCCTCCCCTCCTCAGAAATCATCAGGGGATATACCTTCCACTTTGCATCAGGGAAAAAATCCTGACCCTTGGCTTAATCTGGGCTTGGTTGTAGCCTTACAATACTTGCTTGGCCCTTCTTGTTTTCAGTTTCCCATTTTCAGCTCTCCATAAGACAGCTGTCTGGGCTTCCTGCTGTCACGTATTCTCTTTACATATTCCATCCAGCACGGCTGTTTTAACGAGCATAATGGAGAAGCTAAGGAGACTGACTAGGTCACAGAACTCCATCATTGGTGATCTCGTCTTGCAGTGTGATATTGAGTCTGACCATAAGTGACCTTGATGGAGGTGCTCGAGGAGGCAGAATGGGGTTCTTGCCTCCCAGCCTTTAGAGAAGCTTAGACCACAGTACAGCTCTGCAGTCTGTCCATCTGGGCCGGGAGCCAATACCACATTGCTGCCACACACTACTTGAGAGTCTCCCACAGGATACCTTGGCCCCCTCGATTCTCTTTTTTCTGGGTTTTTTTTTGTCCTTGAGATTAACTAAATGCTTATATGCCAGGCACTGTTCTAAGTGCTGGGGTAGATGCAGAGTAATCAGATTGGACACAGTGTGTGTCCTGCTCATCCCCATTTTACAGATGAGGGAAGTGAGGCACAGAGATGTTAAGGGATTTGCCCAAGGTCACAGAGCAGATTTCTGGTAGAGCTGGGATTAGAACCCTGATCCTTCTGACCCCCATGCCTGTGCTCTATCCACTAAGCCATGCTACTTCTCGCATTTCATTAGCTATCATTGCACTGTTGGTCAGTGAATTGCCAAGGTAGCAGAATTTTGCAGCAGCTTTTGCTCTGTAGTGCCAAATATATATTTTTGGTTGTGTATGTGGCTTCTCTGGTGCAAGCTGACTTTAAGAACAAACAGTAACCACTGAATAAAGCAGCTTGGCATAGTGGAAAGAGCACGGGCTTGGGAGTCAGAGGTCATGGGTTCTAATCCTGGCTCCTCCACTTATTAGCTGTGTGACTTTGGGCAAGTCACTTAACTTCTCTGTGCCTCATCTGTAAAATGGGATTAAGACTGTGAGCCCCACTGGGACAACCTGATTACTTCATATCTACTCCAGTGCTTAGAACAGTGTTTGGCACATAGTACGTGCTTAACAAATACCATAATTTAAATACTAGTGATTGATTGAACCTATGATGGGTAACAGGTAGAGCATGAGCATCTGAGACAAGGACTTTGAGAGCCGGGGAAATAGTACGTGTGCGAATGTGTGTTCCTGCTGTTTTTTCTCTCACTCTCTTCATCCCCTGCCCCTTCATCCCATGTTGATTCTGGGTTCTTTCTCAAAATGTTGACTCAACCTAAAAGAGAGACGAGAGGAAATGAAATGATTAAGCTAGTACACCTGGGGCCTCTGGCTTTCTGGTGGTATCAAGTTGATTCTAGCCCAGGCCTGCCTAAAATCTGCATTTATAATTTAGGCTGCCCCTCCCTTCCTCTCGCCCCTCAACACCAACCACTTCAAATTTTGCTCTAAGCAAGAGAGTAATTTATGTAAGAGCAGGTTACAAGTATAAAAATAAACAGACTCATTTGATATGACTTCCATGAAGTTACTGAAAGTTCTTGAAGTAAAATGTGATGCATTTACAGTTTATATTTCAAGATGTATATTTGGGGAGTATGCATCATCCCAGCAAAGTGGAGGGGGGAAGCAATTTTTTAATGTCTCTGACCCCATATTCCACGTCTGATAATTTGAAGTCTGCAGCAAAATTCCAAGGGCTGTGAGAGACAAGAAAAACAAGTTGTGAATGTCAGGTTTTCCATTCCGGACACACCAGGTGAATGGGTTATTTTAGTTAGTCTTTGCGCTGTAGTGTGAACAAGAAACCATAGGAAGGGAGTGCTAAAGGGTGAGGAGAGAGTTGAGCCAGGACACAATGTTGTTGAAGAGCTGTCAACACTGAAGCTTCAAACTCTGCCATTTAGCTTTCATAAGGTACCAGTCACCCGCAAAATATTTTGTTTTGGTAGTGCATTTCTCAGAAGCACACGTTAAATAAAATTGTAGAAATCAATTGCGTGAAGTAGACCTCTAGAAAAACATGTGTGAATAGTACGCTTCTCATCTGTACCACTCTGGGGGATAAGTTAAAATATTTTTATTACCATAGTTGGCTTTTTAGCTCAGCTTGCTTTACAAAGAACACATTGCATGATTTTCAGGACTATATTTTAAAGTGTTGTTTTTTTAAAAATCTCCTTCAGGAATCTGATCAAGTGTCTTATTTATTGAATGTATTAGGTCATCAGGAGTCCAAAATTAGGCAGGAAACTCTAGACGGTAAGCTCATTATGGGCAGGGAATGTGTCCACTAATACTGTTGTACTCTTCCAAGTGCTTAGTATAGTGCTCTGCTCATAGTAAGCACTCAATAAATGCCATTGATTGATTGACATTCCTGGATTTTGACCATCTGTCCTACCAGAGACCCCCAAAAAGCTGGTAGTAGCCACAGAAAAGTCCCACTTGGGTGTGAATGGCAAGGGCAGCCATGGCAGTGATGGGAAGCCCAGCAAGGGCCTTTCACTTTTGCAGTCAGGCACAGTAACTATAGGGGATAAGAAGTAAATACTGCCCGCCTTCCTGTACTTGAATTTACAGTAGCTTCCTCTGTAGTTGTTTGGAGGTGCCCCATGTTGGAGGTGGAAAGATTTGGGGATTGGCCTACAGACTGTTCAGACATTTGTGTGCCCTGACTAAAAAGAGGTTAGTCGCTGCATCTTTCTCTTCTTCCCCTATGGCCTCTTCTGTGGGTTATTCCCTGAAGATTTTTTGGCACAACCGCCTGGCAAAAATGGACATCACACCAAAATGATAAGCATCCATAAATGGGGTTTTTCCTCTGCTTCTGCTCATTTTGTGGCACACTGTCTCACCCCAAAGATAGCTGTGGATGTATGTTTTTGAATCTGTTGCCCCAGCCTCTCATTTTCTGGTTTCTGTGTTGCTGTGTCTTCTGCATGTACCTTTACAGCGTTTTTCCTCTCCTGGCTCACTATGGAAATAGGATCACTTTGTTTTAAATGCACTGTTTTGAATGAGCTATTGTAAAATTTCAGTGCATTTTACATAGCTTATGTCCAATGGCAACCAGATACACTGATGCTTCAAATGTGGCATGGCAAGCAGGAAAAGGGTCTTGGAGTGTTTATTGGGAGAGGGTGTAAACAAGAAAAGTGGCTCTCATCATGGGGGTTAAATGAAAGATGAGATAGACACAGAGGTTGAAGAAAAAAATTAGAAAAAAATATTTCCTGGGGAAAAGGGTGAGTCTAGGAGTAAAAATAAAGTCCTTTTTCTAGCTTGTTGTTTTTTTCCTTTCAAACCCCATAAGAACACTTTTTATATGATGTGTATATTTATATATATATATATATATATGTATATATATATATATATATGTATATACAGTCATGTTAAGAGTAAAATGCATGTGTAAATTTAATTCAAGACTTTTCCAGATTTTAGCAGTATGTAGATTGGAATGTGAGGCATGTTTGTGTTAGGGAATATGAAAATATTTTTGTTGCATGTATGTGACACAAGAACTTCCTTATGACTATGAGTTAACTAGTACGATAAGGTGGTGTTGATACTGTGAGTAGGTATGGATGGACTTTGTTAATACTATGCTTCCAACACTCAAAATGTTTTTGCCCAGTCAGGGTTATTGACTTGAAGGAAATTCCCAGACTGGTATGTAATAATGAAAATCCATACCGGCCCTCTCTTCTAATAGCTTCTATTACTAGAACCATGCTCTTTACTGAGTCAGAGCTTTTTCCAGAAGCAAAAACAAGATTTCCTGCTAATTGGGAAAACAGATAGGGGGGTGGAGTAGATTTATGTATTCAGTCAGCAGATGGAGATTCAGAGAACTGAAGGAACTTTGAAGAAGTCCTCTCTATCCATGGGTTTCTAACACAAAGCAGCTGTCACTTTTATTTCACATGTGCACAGGGAAAATCAGCCCCCAATTCCAAAGGGGTTCCGATTGAGAAAATCACAGTATTTAACTTCCTCTGTAGTTGTTTGGCGGTATCCCCATTTGGGGGCGAAGAGATTTGGGGATTGGCCGACAGACTGTTGTTCAGACATTTGTGTGCCCTGACTGAAAGAGGTTAGAAATATTGATCTGGTCTTCCCCACCTTTCTTCATCCTGAACCACCTTAAAACCATCTCAGACAGGTGAGACTCCATTCCTTTTTCAAAATCCTCTGCAGTTGTAGAAAATGTTTTCAACCCATGAATATTTTTTAATCTCCTCATCCCCCAGCAAGAAATAATTCCTTGTTAGTGGAGCAAACTCCACTGATTGATCCACTTGGAGCGGAAGGTTGCTTCTGCAGTCTCATCTCAGCAGGCAACCCACAGAAAAGCGCCCCTAGATCCTGGTTCCATTCTGCTCTGAGCTACAGGGGGAGTGGAGAATGAAGGTGGGGGTCAGGAGTCAAGGAAGTCCCAACCTAGTTCCCCACCAACCTCTGACAATCCTTAACCCAGTCTCTCTTCCAATACCTGCAATCCCAACCCCAGAGTGGGAAGCGGGGAGCCAGACAGACTCTAATTGTCCTAAAGATCCAATCCTTTATCCCTCCCATCAGGGTTGGGGATTAGAAGGTGAGATGGGATCTGTATCTTGCAGAAGTGATCCAAGTGCTGGGCTCAGATCTGGTAGACATGTCCTTCCAGGCAGTTACGGGGGGGTTAGGGGAAAATACCAGACCTGTCTTCCCCACCCTCCACGGTTCCAAATCCCAACCTACTACTATCTTCCCACTGCTGCCAACCTGGCCCGCCCTCCCCCCTGCCACTCCTGCACCGTTTCCTGGCGATCTTGGGTGTTGTTCGAGAGCTCTAGGGATAGAGAGAGGTTGGGAGCTCCTGGAGGGTGGGGCCAATAGAAGAGTTGGGCTGAGGGCTTTTTTCCATTGCCCTAATCCCAGTTTTGGCTAACCCGCTATCCTCTTCCCAATTCCCTTTGGCCGGGGCTCTGGGGAACAAGCAGAGTCAGCAGCATCCAGGATTCCCACCATCTTCAGGGAGTTTAAAAAAAAAAATGTAATTCTTAAAAATATTTTTCACCAGATTCTCTCACTCTCTCTCTACTCCCCCACCCCCCACCCCTAGCCCCTGAGGAGAAAGAGGCACTCCCTTGTTAATTGTTAGATTGGTAATTGTTAGATTGTAAGCCCCTCAAGGTACAGGGACCAGAACTGGGACTGTGCTTAATTCTCACCTATGTATTCTCCCAGTGTTTAGTACAAATGCTCAATGGTATATATTGAGCACTTACTGTGTGCAGGGCACTGTACTAAGCACTTGGGAGAGTACAATATAACAATATGTAATAGTCACATTCCCTGCCCATAACAATGTTTAATAAAGCTATTCCTACTTAATATTGATTTGCAACCCAGACCAGGGGGGTGGCCTCCTGGGTTGGTGAGGGGGGGAGGAGGATCTGTTATAGGCCCCTTATTTTTCTGTCAAAAAATAAGGCAAGTTCTCAGTGCTGTTCAGCATGATGCAACATTACAGTCCTTAGTAATAACATAGAGGCAGGTGGGAACTGAGGTGGTCATGGGGCGAGGTGATAAGTGAAAAGGGACATGGAAACGAGTGGAGCAGAGAATGGATTGTGCTCTGCCATTACCACCAAATAGATGGAGAGTGCCATAACTCGTTTTGGACCCTCTCAGAATCCCTTAGGAATTCCAGTTTCCTATATGGGAAACACTGTTGGAAACTGATGGAAACTTTGCTGGAGATTTTCCCATCTCTAGATGCTTCATATGCAACTGCTAGAAAAATTTTACATGGGAAATTGGTTTATAAATGCACCGATACATAAAAGCTATCTCGGGTATCTTTCAACAGATTGAGTCTTTTTGTACAGTGATAGCACATAAATAAAGTATTTGGGCTTGATTATTCCTGGAGCAAAGTTGAGAAGTGAGCGGAAAATTTCTGCAACTACCATAAATTTGCTTCAGAAATACTCTCTAAAATAGATACACTCAATCATTTCAAAACATTTTTTATGACACATGGCCTCCTATATGCTCCGAACTAAGCATTTATCTGCAATTTTGCCAAAAAAAAAAAAAAGATTGCCTAAATCAACCCTTGAATGAATGGCACATGACCTTAATAGTCTAATTAAGGTGCAAAATAGGGGATTCAAAAAAAAAGGACTGTTGAAAAGAGGAGTTATGAGTAGCAGTAGTAGTTTTCATTAAGCACTTATTGAGTGCAAAGCACTCTACAGAGCACTTGGAAAAACTACATGAATGAGAATTAGATGGGAGGCCCTGGTCCTCAAGCGGGTGAAAATCTAAGAATTAGGTGGGAAGGAGACTGGAGAGAGATACAAGGAAAACATAAAATGAACATAAGACAGGGATGGGGATAAATACAAAATAAATGAAGAGCTCTAGGGTACTGTGGCTAGAAAAGTAGAACTTCAGGCTTCTCTCACAGCTCAGAGTCTGACAATCTTAGCCTCAGTGACTGCCACAGCTGTGTCCTTCCCAACATTATCCATTTTGTGGAGGCTACTCTGTGCTGCTGCAGCTGCCACTGCAGAAGCTGTATTTCAGAGGAGCAGTGTGGCCTAATGGATAGAGCGTGGGCCTGGGTGGCAGAAGGTTCTAATCCCGGCTCTGCCACTTGTCTGCTGTGTGATGTTGGGCAAGTCATTTCATTTCGCTAGAGGAGGAGCGTGGCTCAGTGGAAAGAGCCCGGGCCTGGGAGTCAGAGTTCGTGGGTTATAATCCCGTGTCCACTGCTTGTCAGCTGTGTGACTTTGGGCAAGTCACTTAACTTCTCTGTGCCTTAGTTCCCTCATCTGTAAAATGGGGATTAAGACTGTGAGCCCTACATGGGACAACCTGATCACCTTGTATCTCCTCAATGCTTAGAACAGTGCTTTGCACATAGTAAGTGCTTAACAAATATCATTATTAGTATTATTCTTGGGCCTTAGTTACCTCATCTGTAAAATGGGGATTGAGACTGTAAGCCCCACTTGAGACAGGGACTATGTCCAACCCTATTTGCTTGTAACTACCCCAGAGTTTAGCACAGTGCCTGGCACATAGAAAGTGCTTAATAAATACCGATATTATTATTGTTGTTGTTATTACTATTATTATTAATAATAATAATGTTGGTATTTGTTAAGCACTTACTATGTGCCGAGCACTGTTCTAAGTGCTGGGGTAGACATAGGGGAATCAGGTTGTCCCACGTGGGGCTCACAGTCTTAATCCCCATTTTACAGATGAGGGAACTGAGGCACAGAGAAGTTAAGTGACTTGCCCACAGTCACACAGCCGACAAGTGGCAGAGCTGGGATTCGAACTCATGAGCTCTGACTCCAAAGCCCGTGCTCTTTCCACTGAGCCACGCTGCTTCTCTATTTACTCCACCATCCCCAAGGATGTAGCGAGGCAAGAAGGAGGCCCCAGGATGAGTTGGGTGGGGAAGCTGCATGGGTTACCAGAGAAGCAGCGTGGACTAGTGGATAGAGTACTGGCCTGGGAGTCAGAAGGACCTGGGTTCAAATTCTGGCTATACCACTTGTCTGCTGTGTGATCTTGGGTAGGTCACTTCACTTCTGTGCTTTAGTTTCCTCAAATGAAAATTAGGGATTTTTAGACTGAGGGTCACTTAACAAATACCCTTTTAAAAAAAAAGCGGCTCAGTGATCCAGTGGTTGAGGAGGTCAAGGCACATGCCATCCCTGCTTCTACTTCTTCCACTGCCCAGGCTCGAACTCTCTTCTCAGCAAAGCCCCTCACATTTTTGCCACATATGCCCCTTCTGCTCCATCTTTACAACAATACCCAGTCTTTGTGCCCTTCTGGCGGGTCTACTGGATTAGTAGTAGTAATAATAATAGTGGTATTTGTTAAGCACTTACTATGTGCAAAGCACTGTTCTAAGCGCTGGGAGGATACAAGGTGATCAGGTTGTCCCACCTGGGGCTCAGTTTTAATCCCCATTTTACAGATGAGGGAACTGAGGCACAGAGAAATTAAGTGACTTGCCCAAAGTCATACAGTAGTAGTAGATGTTCATATTGTACAGTTGGGTGCAATATGCTATTTTAACTGCTTTGGAAATAAAAACAAGGAAATGACACATTCCCTGCCCACACACAAGCAGCGTTGCCTAGTGGAAAGACTAAAGCTTGGGAGTCTGAAGATCCGGGTTGTAATCCCAGCTGTACCATGTACCCTGCTGTCAAATCACTTCACTTGTGTGCCTCATTTCCCTCATCTGCAAAATGAGGGTTCAATACCCTTTTACTTAAACTGTGAGTCCCATGTGGGATCTAATTATCTTGTATCTACCACAGTGCTTAGTACAGTGTTTGGCACATAGTAAGCACATAACAAATACCATCATCATTATTATTATTATTGTCTTCCACCCTAATGGAGGAGGGAGATATAAAATATCTTGCCTTGGGCAAGCTGTGCAAACTGAGGACACAGAGGTGTGTGTGCCTAAGGAAAAGTCAGTGGTATTTGAGTGCTTACTGTTTGTAGAATACTAAGCACTTGGGAGAGTACAATACAACACAGGAGACACTTTCCTCACTCCCCAGAAGCTTAGAGTCTAGAGGGAGAGACAGACATTAAAATAAATAATTGATATGCACAAAAGTGCTGTGAGGCTGAGAGTGGAGTGAATATCAAGGATTTAAAGGGTACAGATCTGAGTGTATAGGTAATGCAGAAAGGAGAGGTAGTAGAAGAAATGAGAGCTTAGGCGGGGAGGGCTTCTTGGAGAAGATGTGACTTTTAGTAAGGCCTTGAAGAAAGGGAGAGTTGTGGTGTGTCATAAATGAAGGGGGAGGGAGTTCCAGGTCAGAGATAGACGAGATTCAGGTTCAGTAAGTACCTTTGAATGAATGAAGCTTTAGTGGGAAATCAGTGAGGTAAGAGGAGGGGGCAAGCTGATTGTTTTAAATCCAGTGGTAAGGAGTTTCTATTGGATGTGGAGGTGGATGGACAACCATTGGAGATTATTGAAGCGTAGGGAGACATGATCTGAGCATACTTTTAGAAAAATGACCCAGGCAGCAGCAGAATGAAGTGTGGACTGGAGTGGGGAGAAACAGAAGACAGGGAGGTCAGTGAGGAGACTGATGTCAAGGTGGGATAGGATAAGTGCTTGGATCAGTGCAGTAGCAGTGGATTTTAGTAAGGGTCTATTTAGTAAGAGTGGATTTTAGTGGATTTGTGTAAGAGGAACTGACAGGATTTGGTGACAGATTCAAGATGTGGGTTGAATGAGATAGAAAAGTCAAGGATGATGCCAAGGTATAGACTTGTGAGATGGGGAGGATAGTGGTGCTATCTACAGTGGTGGGAAAGGTGGTGAGGACAGGGTTTGAATGACAAGTTGAGTTTGGTTTGGAGCATGTTATGTATGATGTTTCAGCTGGACATCCAAGTAGAGATGTCCTGAAGGCAGGAGGAAATGTGGGGCTGTAATGTATTTGTTAGCGCTTACTATGTGCAGAACACTGTTCTAAGCACTGGGGTAGATACAGGGTAATCAGGATGTCCCACGTGAGGCTCACAGTTAATCCCCATTTTACAGATGAGGTAATTGAGGCACAGAGAAGTTAAGTGACTTGCCCACAGTCACACAGTCGACAAGTGGCAGAGTCGGGATTCAAATCCATGACCTCTGACTCCCAAGCCCGGGCTCTTTCCACTGAGCCACATAGAGAAGGAGAAGGATCAAGGTTGGAGAGGTTGATTTGGGAATCATCTGTGAGGAGCTGGTAGTTGAAGCTGTGGGTGTGAATGAGTTCTTCAAGGGATTGGGGGGTAGATGGAGAATAGAAGGGGACCCAGAACCAAGCCTTGAGGGACTCCCACAGTTAGAGGAAGCAGAGGAGGAGCCCACGCAAGAGGCTGAGAGAGCAGCCAGAGAGATAAGAAGAGAACCAGGAGAGGACAGTGTTAGCAAAGCCAAGGTCTGTTAATGTTTCCAGGAAAAGGGGTGGTCCACAGTGGCAAAGGCAGTGAGAGGTCGAGGAGGATTAGGGTGCAGTAGACCCCATTGGATTGGGCAAGAAGGAGATCATTGATGACCTTAGAGAGGGCAGTTTCCATGGAGCGAAGAAAACTCTTGACCTTTTGCTCTGAGATTAATTCTCAATTTTTTATTTTCTAGGCCAGATAATTGAAACTGTTATTTTTTATTTACTTATTTACAGGTCATTCATTCATTCAGTAGTATTTATTGAGCGCTTACTATGTGCAGAGCACTGTACTAAGCGCTTGGAATGTAGAATTCGGCAACAGATAGAAACAATCTCTGTCCATTGATGGGCTTACAGTCTAATCGATACATATAGTCTAATCGATACAGTTGATACATATGACTTTATTCCCACTGCGTTTTTATACTATTTGTGTCACCTGTGTTCCCCATTAGATAGTAAGCTCCTTACTATTCTGTGTCCCAAGAGTGCTTTGTACAATGCAGAAAGCAGGAGATGTTCATTACATAGTGATGATGGTGATCTTAACCCCATGAATCGCCCCTCTCTTTTAATCCTTCTTCCTAGTGCATTTGTTCAGTGACCTGGGAACAGCTTTGTGTAGGGGGCAGTTAGGACCAAATACTTCCTTCTTTCCTTCCAGCTTGTTTATTTTATGGGCTCTTACATTCCCTATGGTAAAGCTGACTAGGCCTAATTATTTTATCAACAATGGATCACTTGTCATATTTTTAAGTTGCAAAGTTAAACTCTGGCCATGCTATTTGCCATGGCCACATTATAGTACTCCATTCTAGAATGGTAACATTGCTCATTTAGAAAATAGAAAGTGGTTCTTTTAGATAGATGATCAGATTTCTTGCGGGGGTGGGTGGGGGGATTATGGTGTGTTTTTTTTTAACAGTATAATATGTTATGATTAACTACTCTAAAAACCCCAGGCAATCATCTGTAAGACCTATTTTAAGTTTCCTAGTGTTTGTAGTTACTATCATAAGGAAGCAGAATCCTTTTTTTAATGGTATTTGTTAAGCGCTTACTATGTGCCAGGCACTGTTCTAAGCACTGACTGTTCTAAGCCTGAATTATTTCTTAGAATGATGAATATTTGACTTTCATTCTACTTTGGGACATTATTTTATAAGTGTTACCTTTCCCTCTCTTTTTGTAAAATTTTTAATAAAGATAAGGGAAATTACGTTGCAACATATTTGGTTTTGTTTACAGGACAAGTTCTTATAGAGATTTCTATTACACACAAGAAACTCAATGACAGTCTCGATGAAAATGTACGTAAACACTTTTTCACATCTACTCTTTTGAAATTTATTGAACAGCTTATATAAGTTTTTAATAACTACCCCCCTTTTTTTTTTGGGTAGTTCAAAAAATTCCATAAAGAAATTATACATGAACTGGAGAAGAAGACAGAACTTGATGTAAAATACATGAACGTGAGTACATTAATGTAATTCAACCACTCTCATTAGGATCCAGCTTTCCAGGGTAAATGCCAATTAAATGTAGGTCTTCCCCCATATGACTGGTCCTATCCCCCAGGCAAATTTTAGGTACATGT
This sequence comes from Ornithorhynchus anatinus, assembly GCF_004115215.2. NCBI lineage: Eukaryota > Metazoa > Chordata > Mammalia > Monotremata > Ornithorhynchidae > Ornithorhynchus > Ornithorhynchus anatinus. Next base: position 44,734,303 of record NC_041729.1, read on the forward strand.
AAGGAATCAGAGTGAGTCATCAATCCAATAATGCATTTCCTCCATCAGCCTCCCACCGCTGTCCTTGATCCCTGACTTAGACAACTGTCAAATACAAACACCCCCCACCCCAACCCCACACACATACACCCATCAAGGTTTACCACAGCCTAGAGGTGTAATTTAAATGCTGAAGAGAAAATATCTAAGGAATATATGGGCTTTGAATTTTTTTCTCTATCAAAAGACTGTATCTAGACCTGCATTTACACTGTTATTACTGTACAATTGCATTGGTTTGTCCTTGCAAATTAGCAATGCAGGATCTACAACCTTTAAAAACAATGTTTTTCCATGATGTTTTGACAATCAGTGATCATTATTTCATGCTATGATTAAAAATTGCAGAGATGAAAAGGTTCTGAAAAACTCATTGCCAGTAATCATAACCAAAAAAATTTGCTAAATATTTTATAAAATAAGTATGGAAGAGACATCTAGAGGTGATCTAGTCCTTCCTTCTGTCTCAGTGCCAAACTATGCCCAAACTATCCAGGAATAAACCCTGGGTTTTACCCTGTAACTTTTGTTGTCTGAAATTCCAGTCAGTGATGCTTTTTGAGCGCTTACTTGGTTCTGTCTCTCTAGTCTTTTACATGGGACTTTTTAAGGACTTGCTATGTGCCAAGCACTGTATTAACCGATTAATACATACATGCATACAAGATGATCCAGTTGGACCCAGTCCCTGGCCCACACAGGGTTCACAATCTAAATAGGAGGGAAAACAGATATTGAATTCCCATTTTATCAATGAGGAAACTGAGGCACAGATAAATTAAATGACTTGCTCAAGGTCACACAGCAGTCAGGTGGCAGAGGCAGGATTAAAACCCAGGTCCCTTAACTCCCAGACTCGTGCTCTTTCCGCTAAGCCATGTTCTTTCTCTCCCTCTCTCCCTCTCCCCACACACACATAGACCTGCATTTATATTCAGGTAGTCCACTTCTCCTTGGCTCTAATCCAGTTTCCTCCAGGCTTCTGCCCATTTCTCTAAGGACAGTACTATTGCTTTATAAGAGGGCACTGTACATTCTGTGAGTTATTATTCAGGACAAGAATGTGTGTGAAATGACATCACAGTTGATGTCCTAAGAGAGGCCATTATAACCAGTTTCTCCGTCAACGTTGTCCTTCAATTAGTACAAAATGATGCTGTTTAAACATCTTCCTTCAGAGACACGAGCTCCAGGGAAGTGGTGAAGCCCAGCTGTGTCATAGTATTGGAGCTGTGGGAAGTGAAACTTAGTTTAATTTTGCTCCCACAGCTTTTTGGGCTGTCATCTTCACCCCTCTCATTATGAAGGGGGCCCAGCTGGAGGCTGGAGCTGCTTCAGGGCTCTGGGCCACAATGTCCCTGGCCTCAGCAGGCTGTGGTCTCCCTCACAAGATTTAACGGTTGTTGTGTGTTTTTTATGGTATCGCTTACTAGAAGCAGCATGGCTCAGTGGAAAGAGCCCGGACTTCGGAGTCAGAAGTCATGTGTTCCAATCCCAGCTCTGCTACTTGTCAGCTGTGTGACTATGGGAAAGTCACTTAACTTCTCTGTGCCTCAGTTACCTCATCTGTAAAATGGGGATTAACTGTGAGCCTCACATGGGACAACCTGATGACCCTGTATCTCCCCCAGCACTTAGAATAGTGCTCTGCACATAATAAGCACTTAACAAATACCAAAATTATTATTATTATGTGTTAGTCACTGTATAAGCACTTAGATGGGTACGTGGTAATAAGTCCATGTCTCACAAGGGCCCCACAATCTTAATCCCCATATTACGGATGAGGTAACTGAGGTACAGAGAAGTTATGACTTACCCAAGATCACACAGCAAACAAGTGGCAGAGCTGGGATTAGAACTCAGGTCCTTCTGACTCCCAAGCCCATGTTCTATCCACTAGACCATGCTGCTTCTAGACAGCTTTCTCTATGTGACCCTCTAGCCCTGAATCAGTCTTTCTTCATCAGCCTCATGTCCACTTCTTGGCCCCAGTTTATTTGCCTCTCCTTTTTTTTTCCCCCAGATGGAGAATAACACTCCATTAGGCTCCCACCCTACATTCTGGGGTGTTTTAGAAGGGGTTTATGTGTGTGTGTGTGTGTTCCTTGAACCCTTATTCAGAATGAAAAGTTGGGACATCTGTTTGCCTGACAGTTTGCCTAAACCTCAGATCTTCTCGAAGCCCTCCAACAACTCCCATTAATAATAGTGATGATGATAATAGTAATTATGGTATTTGTTAAGCATTTAATGTGTGCCAATCACTATGCTAGGGGCTGGGGTAAAATATAGTGCATTCAGACACAGCAGTTGTCCCAGTTGTCCCAGTTGGGGATCACAATCTAAGTGGGAGAAGAGAGCAGGTATTTTAAATCCTGCTTTACAGATGAGGAAACTAAGACACAGAGCAGTTAAGCGATTTGCCCAGCGACCCACAACAGTCATGTGGCAGAGCTGGGATTAAAATCCAAGTCTTCTGACCTCTTGTCCTGTGGTCTTTCCACTAGGCCATCTGCTTCAACTACTTGCATTACTGTCTGATTCAAATGCAAACTTTACACACTGGTTCAAAGCCCTCCCCAAGGCAATCCCAATTTATAGTGATTTGCAACCATCATTTTTTCATTTTTATTTTTTATGGTATTTAAGTGCTTACTTTATGCAGGCACTGTTGTAAATGCTGGGGTAGATACAAGCTAATCAATTTGAACACAGTCCCTATCCCATATGGAGTTCAAAATCTCAATCCCCATTTTGCAGATGAAGTAACTGAGGTCCAGAGAAGTGAAATGACTTGCCAAGGGTCACACAGCAGAAAAGCAGTGGAGCCGGAATTAGAACTCATGTGCTTCTGACTCCCATACTTTTATCCACCAGGCTACACTGCTTCTCATTTTCCACCTATTCCCCCATGCATTCCTTTAATCCAGATATTGTTTTACAGCCACCTCTCTTTGTTGCTAAACTTTTCAGTTGGGTAGGGGAAAGAGTTTTTTGCCCACCCATCCAACATCTTTTTTTACCCCAAGAAACCCTTCTTAGCAAAATAATTACCCTTCTTATGTAGGAATGAGATGTTTTTGCCTAGGGCATAATTTGAAGGCATTAAACCCAAGTCTGCCTTTAGTATTTCTTCATCTTCCTTTTGTAGTCCCACAGTTCTTCATAGAATTGAGTATATTTTTTGTGCATGCATAAAATCTTGAAAAGTAAAATTAATGGTCTATTTTCTTTCTTGAATGTAAGCTCCATAATAATAATAGTAATGGAATTGAGCATTATGTACTAAGCTCAGGGATAGATTCAAGGTGATCAAGTGGTACACAGTCCCTGTTCCACATGGGACTTGCAGTCTAAGCAGAAGGGAGTAGGATTTAATCACCATTTTAGATGAAGAAACTGAGGCGCAGAGAAATTCAGTGATTTGCCCAAGGTCACCTAGTGGACAACTGGCAGAGTTGGGATTGGAATCCAAATCCTCTTACTCCCAGGTCTGTGCTCTTTCCTCTAGGCCATGCTGCTTCCCCAGCAGAGATCAAAATAACAGGGATCACTGGGTTTTTCCAAACTTTTCAAGTATTGGAAGTTGCTATATCCAAGGAATGTTTGCCTGGAGCAATGAGATACCTGTAGATTACCACCTTAATACTCCAAATGTAGCTTACTGGCTTTTTTATTTTTTTTTTTTGCCTGATCTTCAGCTAAATGGATTTTCTCTCACTTAAACTGTGAGCCCATTGTGGGCCAATCAGTGGTATTTACTGATGGGAGAAGTAGCGGGGCTTAGTGGAAAGAGCCCGTGCTTGGGAGTCAGAAGTCATGGGTTCTAATCCTGACTCTGCCACTTGTCTGCTGTGTGACTTTGAGCAAGTCACTTAACTTCTCTGTGCCTTAGTTCCCTCATCTGTAACATGGGGATGAAGTCTGTGAGCCCTATGTGCGACACCCTGATTACCTTGTATCTACCCCAGCATTTAGAACAGTGCTTTGCACATAGTAAGCACTTAAATGCCATTTACTGAACACATACTGTGTGCAGAGCACTGTACTAAATGTTGGGAGAATACAATACAGCTGGTAGACATGATCCCCACCCTCAAAGAGATAACAGTGTAGTCAGGGAAGCAGAGAATAAGGGAAGCAACCAAGTATAAGGACATGTGCCTAAATGTTATGGCATGAGAGTGGGGTGAGTACTTACATGCTAAGGGGTAGGGGAGATTTGAGTGCATGATGAGACAGTAGGGAGGGATAGCTTAGGCAGGGAAGGCTTCCTGGAGGAGTTATGATTTTAAGACTATGTGGATGGAGAGAATGCTGATCTGATGGATGTGTCTTGGAAGGAAGTTCCAGACAGGAGTGAGAGTGAGCAAGGGACAGTACATTGGAATTAGATAAGCAAAGTGCAGGCTGGGTTGTAGTGATAGAGGAAGAAGGAAAAGTGAATGCCTTAAAACTGATGAGAAGGTGTTTCTGCTTGATGTGGAGATGGATAGATGGATAACCATTGGAGGCAGTTGAGCCAGGGGTGTGGGCAGAGCAATCAAAGATAAATGAAATGGGCAGCAGGATGAAGTACGGACTGGAGAGGCTGGAGGCAGGGAGGTCTGAGAGGTGGCTGATGCAGTCAGTAGTTGAGACAGGATATGATACGTGCTTGAGCCAGTGTGGTAGCAGTTTGGAGATGAAGAAGCAAATTCTGGAGAAGTTGAGCAGGTAAAATTGACACGATTTATGACCAGAATATGGGGGTTGAAGGAGATGAGTCAAGGTTGGGGGCTTGTGTCACAGGGTGTAAGGAAAAGGAGAGAGTTTGGGAGGATAAGGAAAAAGCATGCCTTGGTTCAATCTTCATATATTTATTCCAGCCTGGTGGAAAGTTTTTAGTCTGGTGCCTTGAGCCAGTACTAAATGAATGTTACTGCTACTAATAAATGTTATGTCCTCCTGGGCAGCACCTAGAACTCTATATGCCCTTAGTAAATATTTGTTTAGCTCTTTGATGTTTTAGTAAGAGTATTTGTCCTTATAAATACTTTAATTACAGGCAACTCTAAAGAGATACCAAACAGAACACCGAAATAAGTTGGATTCTTTGGAGAAGTCTCAAGCAGAATTGAAAAAGATCAAAAGGAAAAGTCAAAGTGGAAAGAATGCACTGAAGTATGAACACAAAGAAATTGAGGTGAGTCTCATACTCTTATTGTTAACCTTCCTTGTTTTCAATAGTATTATTGATTTAAGAGTTTAGGAGTGTGTACTTGAGTTGTTTTCTCAAGGAACTTTAGCCAAATGAGGGAAACTAATAGACATGAGCTACCCAAAAACAGGTGAAAGAATTATTCCATGCTATAGCTGCTGTTAGAAATATGAAAGAAGTTAAAAATGTATATATGGCAATTGCATCAACCTCCTCTCTGATCTCCCATCCTCCTGTCTCTTCCCGCTCCATTCTATACTTCATTCTGCTGCCCAGATTATCTTTCTTGAAGAAACGCTCTGGGCATGTCACTACTCTCCTCAAAAACTTCCAGTGGTTGCCTATCAACCTTGGCATGAAACAAAAGCTCCTCAATCTTGGCTTCAGAGCTCTCCATCACCTTGCCCCTCCTACCTCACCTCCCTTCTTTCCTTCTACAGCCCACCCTGTCCACTCCGCTCCTCTGCTGCTGACCTTCTCATGGTGCCTCGTTCTCACCTGTCCCGCCGTCGACCCCTGGCCCGCGTCCTACCACTGACCTGGAATGCCCGCCTGCCTCACATCTGCCAAACTAACTCTTCCCCTCTTCAAAGTCCTACTGAGACCTCACCTCCTCCAGGAGGCCTTCCAGACTGAGCCCTTCTTTTCCCTCTACCCCTCCTCCCCTCCCTATTCCCCCTACTCTCTCCCTCTGCTCTACCCCTTCTCCCCACAGCACTTGTGCATATTTGTATATATTATTTACTATTCTATTTTATTAGTGATGTGTATATATCCATGATTCTATTTATCTTGATGGTATTGACGTCTGACTACTTGTTTTGTTGTCTGTCTCCCTCGTTTAGACTGTGAGCCCGTTGTTGGGCAGGGATTGTCTCTCTCTCTTGCTGAATTGTACATTCCAAGTGCTTAGTACAGTGCTCTGCACACAGAAGGGCTCAATAAATATGATTGAATGAATATATAAATGTTAAGGGTAAGTATATAAACCTCCCTCTAGACTGCAAGCTCGTTAGAGGCGGGGAACATGTCTGCTAATTCTGTTGTATTGTACTCTCACAAGTGCTTAGTACATTCCTCTGCACGTAGTAAGTGCTCAGTAAATACCACCAATTGATAAGCCACCTGGAGGAAATCTGGCAAATTGGAAAGGGGAGGGAGCTCTGGTCAGGGAGAAGGATGTGAGCAATGGGTGTGAGGCTGCAGAGATGGGAATGAGGTGCAGTGAGCTGGTCAGCTTGAGAATCATGAAGCTGGAGCAGAGGGGAGGAAGAGTGGAAAGTATGAGGGAGGGAGCTGATGGAGTGCCTTAGTTTCTTTTTAATGGGAATGAGAAGCCTTCGGAGCTTTTTCAAACATGGAGAGATGTGTCCCAGGAAATGATCCTGGAAGCAAGGCAAGGCCGGAAGTCATCTAGAACTGGCTGGAATTAGCTCCACTATAAGGAAAAGGTCCCAGACTGGGCATTCCAGGGTGGGAGAGGCAGTGGGGTGACATGGGTGGTGGTGGTAGTGATATTACCATGGGCTAAGCCCCTACTCTGTGCTGTCTCTGGTGTCCAGAAGCAGCAGTCTCACTCCTGACATATTAGTCTAGCTTGAGACTGCCTTGCCACCCCAGATAGCTTTCTTACCTCCAGGGCAGCAAGGGCCACTGCTATTCTATTTAGGATTTTTTTTTTTACTTCAGGAGTGCAGCAGATGAAGTATGGACTAGAGAAGGGAGGCAGGGAGACCAGGGAGGAAACTGATTCATGAGTCTGGCCAGAATCTGATCAGCACACGGATCAAGGTGGCAGTCATTTAAAAGGAGAGGAAGGGACAGATTTGAGAAATGCTGCCAAAGGAAAAGCCAGCATTATTTAGCAACAGATTGAATGTGAGAAGTTGAAAGGCAGTAAAGAATCAAGGCCATGCCCCAACTTGTTGTTGTTTTTTTTAATATGTGTATTTATGATCTTGCAGAGATCATTCTTTGTACTTGAAATAGCCTGTTTACATGTCTAAGCCCATTTCTCATCCGTGGCACTCAAATGATAGGATGGATAATGAACCAACTTGCTGTACTTTAGTACAATTAGTCAGTAGCAAATAGCTGCAAGAGTTGAGTTTTCAGTAACTAAGGGCAATTAGTAGCACCTGAAAGCATTTGAATTTTCTCTTGAATCAAATGATGATGATTTGTTAACCACCAAATTGCCCAGTGGAAATATGGGATATCTGACAGTCTTTAATCACAGAATGATCACCCAAACCTTTAATTATCACACTTCTATTATTGCCAACATTGAAACTACTGTTATTATCTATTTCCCTAGTATGTGGAAACTGTCACATCTCGGCAAAGCGATATTCAGAAATTTATTGCTGAAGGATGCAAAGAAGCTCTTCTTGAAGAGAAAAGGCGATTTTGTTTTCTGGTTGACAAACACTGCAGTTTCACTAATCACATAAACCATTATCACTTACAGGTAGGTGGCGAAAGGAAATAGCACAATATGGGTATTGATATTTTAATTATGAATTATAAAAATGATATCCTTTAAACAGTTTATAGCACATGTTCTTTGAGAGCAGTAACTTTGACCAACAGTTATGTTACTATAGAGAAAAAAGGGCCACTGTACCAAAAATTGTTTATTGAAATATCAAAGTATTAGTTCAGGGATGTATCATTGTAAATGTCAACCTAAGAGTAAAATAATCATTCTTCCCTGTTGTATTACTGAATTTTCAAAGACCGTCTATGTAATTATTACTGTTGGGTTATATTTCTGGTTTTTTTTAGTCTGCTGAGTTACTGAATTCGAAACTGCCTAAATGGCAGGAAACTTGTGGAGATGCTACCAAAGTGCCAGAAAAAATTATGTCAATGATAGAAGAAATCAAGACACCAGGCTCCACTCCAGTTTCAGGAACTCCTCAACCATCTCCAATGATAGAAAGAAGCAATATGGTATGTGTTTATTGTTCCACATGTCACAAATTTTCTAGAATGGCTGTATTTCTTGCCTTCAGAGTTAGCATGACTTTTACTAAAGGCTCTGGCAGGGTAAGTTCAGCCCATGGGGTAGCAAAGTATTCTCCATATGCTGTGGTTGGCCCTTTCTGCAGTTTAGGAATCCTTTTTCATAGGACCAACGGGGCCCTCTGAAGAAAGAAGAGAAAGATCACTTTTGACCTCTTTCAATTCTGGATTCTAGAATTCCCTGAGGGAGTAATCAAATATTTAGCCTCTTATTCTATCAGTCAGTCAACCAGTGGTATTTAATGAGTGCTTTCTGTGCCCAGAGCACTGTACTAGGCACTTGAGAGAGTTCAGTTCAATATAATAGTCAATCGTAAATGAGTGCTTACTTGGTGCAGAGCACTGTACTAATCATTTGGGAGGGTACAGTGCAACCAAGTTGATAGACACATTCCCTGCCTACAACAGGCTCACAGTTTAGAGGGGGAAACAGATATTAATATAAATTATGGTTATGTAAATGTGATGTGGTGTTGAGGGAGGGCTGCATAAAGGGAGCAAATCAGGGCAATGCAGAAGGAAGTGGGAAAAGAGGAAATGAGGATGCAATCAGGGAAGGCCGCTTAACCTTAGCGTTATCCTTGACTCATCTCTCTCATTCATCTCACACATTCAATCTAGCACCAAATCCTGCCAGTTCTACCTTCACGATGTCGCTAAAATCCATCCTTTTCTCCACATCCAAACTTGTACTATGCTGATCCAAGCACTTATAATGTCCCGCCTTGATCAGTCTGCATCAGTCTCCTGATCTACCTGCCTCCCATTCTCCCCATTTCAGTCCGTACTTCACTCTGCTGCCTGGATTATTTTTCTAAAAAAACATTCAGTTCACATCTCTGTGCTCCTCATACACCTCCAATTCTATTTATTTGCTGTTGTTTTAATGAGATGTTCTTTCCCTTGATTCTATTTATTGCCATTGTTCTTGTCTGTCTGTCTCCCCCGATTAGACTGTAAGCCTGTCAAAGGGCAGGGACTGTCTCTATTTGTTACCGATTTGTACATTCCAAGCACTTAGTACAGTGCTCTGCACATAGTAAGCGCTCAATAAATACTATTGAATGACTGAATGAATGGAGGAGATATACTGTCAATAAAGTTTTGAAGGCAAGGAGAGTGAAGGCAAGAGGCGGGACGTGGGTGAGAGGTAGACAGCAAGATAAACAATCAGGGTACAACGAGTAAGTTGGCATTAGAGGAGCAAAATGTGCAAGCTGTGTTGCAGGAGAGTAGCAAGGTGGTGAGGTAGGAGGGGGCAGGGTGATTGAGTGCTTTAAAGCCAATGGTAAGGAATTTGATGTGGAGGTGGTTGGGCAACCACTGGAGGTTCTTGAGGAGTGGGGAAACATGACCTGAACATTTCTGTAGAAAAATGATCCTGGCAGCAAGCAGGGTGTGAATTATGGACTGGAGTGGAGACTGGACTGGAGAAAGGAGGCAGCAGGGAGGTTAGCAAGAAGATAGGATGAATGCTTGGATTTACCTGGTAGCAGTTTGAATTGAATGGAAAGGGTGGATTTTAGCAACTCTACCAGTTAGAGTAGTAGGTAGATATAATCTTTTCCCGTAAGGATTTTACAGGGGAGACAGACATTCAAGTAAAGAACAGATAGGGAGAATGGTAGCGTACAACGATATATATAGAAGTGCTGTGGAGCTGGGCTGAATATCAAAGTGCTTAAGGGATACACTGCTAAGCGCATTGTTGATGCAGAAGGGAGGGTGACATTCTGATAGCTGTTGACAGTCATTATTTTTATTGAAATTTGCAAATGTAAATCACTTAATGGAAATGTAGAAAAGTTCAGATCAACAAACGTAAGGTTGCCAACTACCCTTGGCAATTCAAGATATTTATTGGTTATAATTGCAGTGTCCCATTCTCTCCCTCCCCGCTGCCCCTCCCCCCACCCCCGCAGGCAACATACAATATAATGCTTTGGAGTTAGGAAAGTCATTTCCTTATATTATTTTACTCAAGCATTCTGGTACATTATTTCCTGAAGAAAGGACTTTAGGACTTTAGCCTCAGTTCCTGCTGAAAACAAATCCTCTTTCAACCTGGGGTAGTTTGAATGCGAAAGTTTAGGGAAGAACTACTTTTATTTTTATTTTATTTTTAACCAGAGCTCAGGTTATGGGTGCCCTTGCCACACCTGGGGTTGTTAATAATACAATTTTGGAAAGGGTGTGGACTTAAAATCCAATGCTACTAACGATCAATCAATGTCATTCCTTTTCTGATATAATACTGTATGAATAACAGATTGGCAAGGCTTATGACACACTTCCTAAGTATTCACCAAAGGTGCCTCCAGCTCCTTCAGCTAGAGCGTTTACCAGTCCTTTAGTTGATATGTTCAACAGCCCAGCAGCAATTCCAAAGACTTCAGAAAGGCTAAACCATTTGTCAGGTAAGGTATTTTGTCTCTTTCAAAATAATAATTTAACCTTTTGAATCCATATTGGGGATTTCTGAAATAAACATGTAAGAATCTAGGGAAATACCTGAATAAGAAATATTGGTAGGTAACATCAAATCAAAAACACACTCAGACCGAACACTATGTAGTGTCCTAATATTTGATGTTCCCACCTTTGTAACCAGAGTGGCTTGGGCAGTCAAGAAGGAAGAGTGTTTATAATAAGCACACTGTATCCTAAAATGTATTGTTTGAAGATTTGATGGCTGTGTTTTGGTTAACTTGTGCAGAGTAAAGATTCCGCATTAATGTCATTAAATGCAATGAAATTTGACCCATAATAACACAGCCTGCAAATCTGTGTCAGCAAACTTGGAAATGATAGTTAACATGTCTTCTGTAGAGTCTGCTGCAACATCTTGGTCACTTGGGCTTTTAGTAGATTCTTTTTGGTTTTCTAATAAGCTGACAAAAAACAGCTTAAATAAAAAATTCTAATCCATCATGGAGCATATGCTCAAAATTTGGGTTTACCATGCTATTCCTGGCTCCCCAACGGTTAGCTGTAACTAGAGGCAGCTGCACATTAAGAACTTAGTGATCCTACCTGACTCTGTTGCCAGCTTACTTTTCAGTCCTGTTCAGGATAGCCAATGGGTGAAAGAGTAAGATCATGAAGATTTGTGTTTTAGAAGCTTAGGAGAGTACAGATATAAAGAGGATGAGAAATCTTGGGAATTTTGACCACTTGAGCAAATTCTACTGGCAGGAAAGCTTTCTTCTGTCATCTATCATCGTTCACTGTTTCATAAGTTAAGTTTTTAAGACAATTAAAATACAGTGTGTAAGAGTATAATTTTTCATGACAATGTTGTGTGGTAGCTTGTAGTGGTATAGAAAGCTAAATAAAAATGTTTGTTGTATTTTTTTTAATGTGCTCAGATATATCACAGGTTTTAAAGGGATTGGTGAATAATGCTCATTCTAGATGAGTAAGTAAGTGCTTAGATGATGAGTAAGTGCTTACTATGTGCCAAGCACAGTAGTAAGCTCTGGGGTTGATACCATATAAACTGATTAGACAGAGTCCCTGTCCCCCATGGGTTCACAGTGTCACTATCAGTAATATTACCTTCTTACCAAATGACAATTCTATATGACTAGTAAGAAGTCAGTCTCTCCTTTCCTTATTGCTGTCATTTTACAGCAATGCACTTGATCAAGCAAGACTTCAAGACTGACACATGAGTTTAATAAATTTACCTTTACATCAGGTTGGCCTGGGCTACCTTTACATCTAAGTTGTTTAACTGCTATTATTCCAAGTGCACTTTCTGACAGGAATAATGGCAGGGTCTCATGATCAAAAAATGCTTTTTTAATTATGGCATCTGTAACTGATGGTTGGATTGTCATGTGCCTTTAATCTTTGAGACCTTAACCTTTGGAAGTGTTGAAAGGTAAGGAAATCTAGAATGAGAAAGAATTTTCTTGTCAACTAATAGTAACAAGTTTAAGGTCACAGAGAAAATGGATAAGCCCAGAATGAGGCAGAAAGTCATTTCCCAACTGGATCTTATTGACTTAGAAAGTCACAAGCAGAAGTAAAGGTGTTTGTGGTCTCAGGACCCTTTTAGAAGGGCTCAAGAGAAGGGCTTATATTTGCTTACATTTTCCCCCTTTTCCTCACAGTCTAGTCCAGGTGACAGTGAACATTTAAAGCCTTTAAATGAATAGAGAGAAGATTGTTGTAAGAGATATTTGGTAAATTTTATTTTTTGGCTCCAATATTAATCCTGCTTTCTTTTTAATAGATAATTCAGAAGATTCTACCTTACAACGATCAATTTCTGTTGCAACGGGATTAAACATGATAAAATTGCAGAAAGTTAAAACAATTTTCCCACACTCTGCTGGAAATAACAAGACTTTACTTAGCTTTGCCCAAGGAGATATCATCACCTTGCTTATATCTGAAGAAAAAGATGGCTGGCTCTATGGAGAACATGATCTAACTAAAGTGTAAGTCATTGAGTATAAACACACTAGTTTAAGGATGATCAGGCACATGTGAACCCAAGGAATTTGGGACATTAGATTGACAGGTCCTATTAAAATGACTCCTATAAGAATCTCTTCAGTCCTAAAGAATAGGTATTATTATTTTCCATAAAGGAAAATTCAATTTCAAAACCTCTACTATTACATACAATATGTAGCTATATAGTAAATCAGTTAATAACCAGTTTTCACTGTAAAACCAAGTTCTTCAGAACTCAATTCTTTCATATTTTGGGGGGCCTTTAACTTCAGATATGTGGGCTTTTGTGGGATTGTGTTAGTGTACAGGCTCGATAAATACTTCTGATCCATGCAGTCCTGTAAAGTTGAATATTTTTTTTTAAAAAAAGGATAATTTTTGGTTTGCCCATAAAAATGCAAGGTCAATGCATGCTGTAGCCTTGTCATTATTTGAATTATCAGTATAGCTTGAAAATCAGCAGATGGTCATTACTGAGTTTTCCTGTACAAATAAAGTCTACTCTAAAGGACACCTCTCAGCATCTATCTCACCTGTCATCTACGTCTAATCCCGACTTCTCCACTTGTTTGCTGACCTTGGGCAAGTTGCTTCACTTCTCTGTGCCTCAGTTACCGCATCTGTAAAATGGGGATTGACATTGTGAGCCCCATGTGGAACAGGGACTGTGTCCAACCCAACTGACTTGTATGCACCCAGTGATAACAAACGCACAGTGTTTAACAAATACCATTATTACTATCATTTGTTTCTGCCTGGGCAGCATCAGCAAGAAGTTAAGTGTTTCTGTGAACACCTGATCTTCTGAAGCTTTGTGAGCTGTGCAAAATTTCTGTGAATTAAATCTGTTGGGTTTACATAAATTCAAATTAAAACATTAAGAACCTTTCCTGGTTTCTCCATTTATAGGAGAGGTTGGTTTCCATCTTCTTACACAAAGGTCCTGGAAGAAGCTGATGCAGTAGCAGCAAATATACCAACACCAAGGTAACAACCAGCAGAAAAGTTTTCTAAAAGCTTTCAACCTCCTGCTCGGAATCCTCAATATGAAAGTGCAGTTGGCCTTTTTTATCCCTCTGAGTCAGGCAGGTCACTCAACGTGTCTGTCTCCCTGCAGGTCTGTCTCTATCTCCTTTGGGCTTGTGTCTCTCCTCAGGCCTGGTTCTATATCATCTGTAAATGGGGATTTAGACTGTGAGCCCCACATGGGACAAGGACTGGGTCCAACCTGATTAGCTTGTATCCTACTCAGCGTTTAGTATGGTGCCTGGCACATAGTAAATCGCTTAAATATAATAATTATTGTTTGACTGCTTTATGGATCTGTGTGGCACCCACGGCCCCTAGGCAGCAGCAGGAAAGCAGTAGGGTAAAGGCCCATGCAACCAAGGGAGTTCTTCCCTGCCTCTGCCAGTAGCCCGACATTATACTGCAGATGCCGCTCCTCTGTCACAGAGCGTACTCTTTGGTTTTGGTCATTCAAATGTGGTGGGGGCTGGCCTGCTGAGCGCACAGCCTCCCCAAGTTGTATGTCCCAGAAACCAGGCCCAGTAACAGCTGGCCAGACATGGTAGGAGGGGTGTTCTTCTTAGGAGGATGCCTGTTTGAGAGGAAAACCATCTTGCCAGGGGAGTGGTGGAGTGAGAGTTTGTGTTGGGTATTTGTTCCTCCTCTCTCCCTCTCTTATTCAGTCATATTTATTAAGCACTTATTGTGTGCAGAGCACTGTACTAAGTGCTTGGGAAAGTACAATTCAACAATAAGCGACGACAATCTCTGCTCACAACGAGCTCCCTCCCTCCACTCACATATACCTAAGTATGTACCGTGAGATAGAGTCCCTCTGTGTCTCTTCTTGCCCTGGAAAAGGCATTTCCACCATGCCTCAAGAAATCAGACCCCATTACCGTGACTTCCTACAAAAACAGGTACAGCAGCTCAGTACAAAATGGGCCAGCCCAGGCCACTGAGTAACTTGGGATCTGAAAAGGGGATATGAGGCAGCCCCTTCCCCAAAATACAAGCAGCAGCTCATGTCCCAGTAGATCTCCTTATCTGTGCTCCTTGATCTATCTAGGAAGCCATGCACTTGTCCTGCCTCTCCCTCCCTCCCCTGCCCCTGTTCAGTGCTTCTCTCCATGTCAGAGAGAGCTCCATCCCTTTTTCTTTCCCCACCCGTAACTACAAGTAAAAGCTGGCACACGTGGCCTGGTGAGTGCCCTCATTAGCAGGGTTCCCTAGACTGCATAGGAGGTTCTGAAGATCCTCCCTTCCCTACCCCCACTGGCCCCAGCCCATTCCTGTCACTACTGTAAGGAAGCTCCACTCTCCCACACAAGAGTGGGAAGGTGGAGAAACAGCCCAATAAATGCCTTCATCATAAAAACTTCCTGGCATGCTTGGGTGGGAGGGAAGAATGCGACTAGTTCTCCCTTTGCATCAGAAATACAGGGACAGACCATGGGACATGTAAGGAGAAAAACAGAGAGGAAGAGCTCAACAGTCTAACAGAAAAGATGAGAGATATAGGATCGGGGGAGGTGGGGCATGATAATCACAGAAAGAGAGATGGAAGAATGTCACTAATCAGTATTAAATGTAAGAACTGAAATAATAATTATGCTTTTAAGCACTTACTGTGTGCTAAGCATTGGGATAGATATGAAATTGAAGGCATATGTGCCACATGTATTCACAGTCTATTTTATCTCCAACTTCTAGACTGTAAGCTCCTTAGAGATCAGGGAACTAGAGCATGGGTCTGGGAGTCAGAAAGACCTGAGTTCTAATTTCAGCTCCACCACTTCTCTGCTGTGTGACTGTGGCCAAAATCACTTCACTTCTCTGTGCCTCAGCTACCTCATCTGTAAAATGGGGATTAAGATTGTGAGCTCCAGGTGGGACCTGATTACCTTGTATCTCCTCCAGCAAGTAGAACAGTGCCTGGCACGCAGTAAGCGCTTAACAAATACCATTTAAAAAAAAACAACCCTTTGTATTGTACTATGCCAACCACATACTGCACTGTTCTGCATACAGTAAGCACTCAGTAAATACCATCAATTGATTGATTTACCAATGAAGAATTAATCCCGGTTCTGCCATTCATCTGCTGTGTGACCTTGGATAAGTCACTTAACTTCTCTGGGCCTCAATTAGCTCGTCTGTAAAATGAGGATTAAGACTGTGAGCCTCACGTGGGCTTTCCTGCTTACCTCTACCCTAGTGCTTTGCTAGTGCTTTGAACAGTGCCTAGCACATAGTAAGCACTTAACAGACCTTATAAAAATAAAACAAAGTTTCAATGACTTGCGCACACACAGCAGGTTCAGTGGCAGAGCTGGGATTAGAATTCAACCAAGTCCCCCGTCCTGTGCTCTTTCCACCAGGCTAGGTAATGTCAATACATCTAATTATGACTTTTTAGATGATTAAAGTATGCAGAGATGTGGAGTCATTGGAGATTTCTTTGAACCTCCACTGTGGTAGACCCTTCCTTCACACTGATGAGCTGTTTTTGTTACTGAAGAGGTTCCTTATGAAATTGCCTGCTCAATAAGAATTCCTCTTGGGGGAAGAGGAGAATGGGAAAGGATACTGCTGAGTTGGAACAAGTTTAATGTGAAAGCTAATGGGTCTTCTGTCAAACCTTGGTAGCAGGAACCTGGCAAAATCTTCTGCTCTTTCTATTCTGGCAAATGAAGCAGTGTGTTCCTAATTTGCCAGTTCCTTGTGCTACTTTAGAAATGGCCTACATGTACCTTCTTAAGTTCTTTAACTTTTGAATGTAGTTAAAGCCTATAAATAAAAGAAAGGATGAGAATGCAACTACTTCCTTGCTATTTAGGGCTGTAAGAACAGCAAAACAAGCCATTGTTTCCATCTGCCAAAGCTTTTGTTTATTTTCAAGACTGAGGTTGTCATTTATTTTTATTAATTACTTATATTAGATCAATTGGGAAGTACCCCAAACAGTGTAGGCTTTTCTTCCTTAACATTTGCAATTCCTTTCAAGAAATCATTAATTTTTAATATGTCACTAGAAAAAATCAAAACCTAGGCATATATGCATTACCTCCCCTTTTTTAGCATTTACATAAATTTATAGCATATTTATAACAAGTTTAGAAGGGTCCTGGGATCATATTTAATATGAATTTTTTGGTTTTTTTGGTATTTAGCCCTGCACCAATCAGAAGTATCAGTACTGTGAATTTATCTGAAAAAAGCAATGTCGTCATCCCTCCGCCAGATTATCTGGAATGTTTGTCAACAGGAGCTGCTTCAGATAAGAGGACAGATGCTGCCCAAAATGCTACCTTCAAAGCACCAGTGCCCAAATCTGAAGTTACAACTACTGTGAGTAAAATTGTCCTCCATATGAGCTGTAATGAATTAACCTAAAGAGTATCTGAAATTAGAAGCATTTCCAGTAAAACATTTATTGATATCTTCTTCTCCTATGATAGAACTTTTCTCCGCAAAGAAAATCACTCAACCCAAAAGATATGTGGTCTCCTGATGTTCTTGGGATTAGACTCTGTGGACGTGCCTCAACAACCTCACTTTATTCTGTTAGGGATCACTGTTATCTGTAGGGAATGTTTTCTCAATACCTATTCTAGATTTCCCCTCTTGATATACAGTCCTTTAACAATCTTAATTTAGGTCATTCTTTTGTATGGCTGTTATCTCTTGAATGTGAGCACACATCACCTCAGGTCAGGTTTTCTCAGCTACAGATGAGGCTTTTCATTGCTGCAGATCATGCAGTTTTAATCCTTTGATCAAGTACAGTGCTCTGCACATTGCAAGCACTCAATAAATATGACTGAATGAATTTATCACTATTCTTTGAATTTTCTTCTGTTTATTGATTTTGCTTACAAGAAGTGAATATCAGTGTGTGGCTGCTTTAAGCTTTTCTTCAGTGGAGTTTGTAGCATTTCTTCTCCTTTCACTGGTTGAAGTTATCAATCAGTCAGTGGCATTTATTGAGCACTTATTCTCTGCAATGCACGGTATTAAGCACTTGGAATACAACGATGAGTTAAAAGGCACAATCCCTTCCTTCAAGGAAAATAATAACTAGTTAGGGATACAGATACTACAATAAATTACAGGTAAGTGGAAGCCACAGAGTTTAAAGATGTTTAAAAATAAGGGTTTGGTGGGGTGAGCTAAGAGTTTAGGGGA
Source organism: Ornithorhynchus anatinus (assembly GCF_004115215.2). Taxonomy (NCBI): domain Eukaryota; kingdom Metazoa; phylum Chordata; class Mammalia; order Monotremata; family Ornithorhynchidae; genus Ornithorhynchus; species Ornithorhynchus anatinus. The sequence goes on from NC_041729.1 coordinate 44,752,235, forward strand.
GAGGATTCAAGTGCATAAGTGGTACAGTAGGGAGCAGAAATAGGGTTAGTCAGAGAAAGCCTCCTGGAGGGTCTGGCTTTGAAGATGGGGAGAGTAGAGGTCTGCCTGATATGATGGGGAAGGGTGGGTGTGAGCAAGGGGTCTTCCCTGAGGGAAAGACCCAGTGAGTAGATCAGGTGGTGGTAGAGGAGCTAAGTGTGGGCTGGGTTTTGTAGTGGGAGAGGAACAAGGCTATGTGGGGAGAAGCTAGAGTGTCTAAAAGCCAGTGGTTAGGAGTTTCTCCTTGATGTGGAGAGGGATGGACAATCTTTGGAGGTTTCTGAGGAGTGGGCAGACCTGAGCAGAAGGATGTTTAAGAAAAATGATAGCAGAGTGAAGAGTTATCACCATAAGAGAAGCTGCCACCTGTCTTGCACCAGAAGTGTTGATAATGGCTACTGGCTTTTGTTAAAACATTTTAAGCATTGGAGTAAGCTAAAAATGATAATATGGAGTTAAGGAAAGCGGAGCATGGCCTCATGAAGTTTTCTTCAACATTCTCTCCTCAACTTCTCTGAGCATCCCCATCAGTGCCCTGATGGTTGGGGTCAAGAATAGTGTTTCACTTCCTCAGTGGCACCTTGTCCCACTCTCTAACCAAATTTTTATCTTGTAGCACCTTTCCCTCTTCTTCCCAGCACTAATTTGAATATGCCAGGGCCCCTATGGCAACCAATTGCTTAGAGGAGGCCAAGGCATTCCAAAATGTGGGCCTTGACAAGGAGAGTGTGTATGGAGTCAGGGAATGTGCCTGTGGATGGCAGGGGCTGTGTGATTCCCCACATGTGTGGGAAAATGCCACTTATCTCACAATCTGTAGCTCTAAGGAATGTCCTCCCATGAAGTATGTGTCTGGGTGGGGATGGGAATTGCCAAACCTTTACTTTCTTTTTTCCAGAATAATTCATTTGGGGAAAAATTTGGCAGGGGGTGAGGGATACAGACTAATGCCAATGCACAGGGATGGTCTGTGAATGAACCCAGCACTATTCAACCTCTATGCCTTCTGTGGTTTGGCGTGCTGTGAGTCATTTGTACTGGCTAGCCTAAGGATTGTGGTCTTATTAACAAAACGTATTCAAATAGGAAAGACCACTGAATCAGTCAATCTTATTTCTTGAGCACTGACAATGTGCAGAGCACTATACTAAGCTCTTGGGAGAATACAATATAATAAAGTTGGTAGACACATTCCCTCACTACGAGGATGATGATTGAAGGATGATGATTGATTAATCAATGAATGGTATTTTTCAAGTGCCTACTGTGTGCAGAGCACTATACTAAGTACGTGGGAGAGTACAACATCATCAAGTTAGCAGTTACATTCCCTGCCCACCAGCATTTTTCAATTTGGAGGGGGAAGCAGATAGTAAAATAAATTACTGATATATACAAAAGTGTTGCTGGTCTGAGGGTAAGGTGACTATCAAGTACAAATCCAAGTCCATGGGCAATTCAGAAGGGAGAGGGTGTATTAGGGAAGGCCTAATGGAGGAGATGTGATTTTAATAAGGCTTTGAAAGTGGGAAGAGTGGTAGTCTGTCCTACCTGCAGGGTTAAACAGACTCATTTAAAGCCGTGTTTTATTCATCATCAAGGAGGCTGTCTGAAATGGGCCACCCTGAAATGAGTTCTGGAAATGCTAGAGTCATATCCAGAACCGAGTCCAAGAAAACTCAAGTTGCTTTATCTGTTAAATTCACATTCAGTAATGTATCTTTACCCTTTGGGGACTTTTTTTTTTTTAATACTGCCCTTTGTGAGAATTGCATACAGGTTTAGGAAAAGGGACTTTTCCGTCTAACCAGCAGAAGGTTGCCATTCAAAGAGCTGACCACGGGAGAAGTAATTACCACAGGAATAAGTAATTTGGGAAAAGGGAAAATACACACACGCAAAGAAATTAAGAATTTGTTTAAAATAATGTCATTTTAGTTCCAACTGGTAATTGGAGGATTTAGGGCCCAGGCTTCAGAGAAACATAAACTCAGGAAGCACCCTCATAGTTTTCTGCACATGAGTAACAACGGAGGCATTGTTCATCAAAGGGAAGTCAGGCCTGTGGAACTGAGTGCTCTCTAGTAAAAGGGATCTCCCAGAAAGGGTGTGTATACCACTGGAGGCAAAAAGAGTAACAATAAATCTCCCTGAGGGAGTCATTGTAACTATGACAGGTGTGCAAAATAGGACCATTCTTAATCTTAATTCTGTAACTGAGCATGTAAAATGGTCTCCTACTTAATCTCCAATGTCAGTGTTTTTCGATTACAATAAATGATAAAAGTTGTTCCTGAGAGTTTATGTCTAATAAAACACTTTTAAAGTTCTTAATTAGTAAACGTTTGGGTTTGATTCCAATTTAGTTTTTATTAAAACTTCTTAACCGGCCACATCGCAAAGAAATTTAAGATGGCAAGAAATGCTAAACTTAATTTCCAGTGAGTAAAACATGAGAACATGGCACTCCCTTTGGTGCAAAAAATCTTGTGTCACAAATTAAGTTTTGCATAAGGAAATATAACTATGAAGCTGATGATATGAAGGGGAGCAAAAGGAAAAGATATTTAAATTCTGGGGATGTTTCTTGCAGTTAGGTTCAAAGTATGTCTCCAAAAAAATCTGGAGACTCTTCCCTCAAATTGATTTGAAAGGTGGAACTCAGCATTTGAGAATCAAATGTAGATGAGCATCAGGGTTAGTTGAGCTAATAGGTGTTTCCCACATCTCACTTTTTTTAAATTGTTCAGTTTACTTTTCAACTGCTGCAAAGATTTTCCTCCAGGTGCCTTTTTCATCTGTGGAACAGAAACCTAAAAGTGTGTGACGAGCTAAGGAAAGTCATTGCATATTAAGATCATAATCATTACAGCTGCATGATTAATTTCAAAATTTTATAGGTTAGTAATGGATATGACCTAACTTTTGCTCATCATCTTAAGCTCCCAGTAATAAGATTGATTTAGCAATGCAAACAAAACTAATGTATTGTTCTAAAATCCGGTTGCTATCTACAGTGAGGTCACAATGATGTTTAGGATGACAGGCTGCAATTTCTATGTCAGCAGACTATTATGACTAACCGAAGAACAATGTTTTCACTTACAAAATCAAACAGTGTGTGGTAATCAGCTTGCATAGGAGAAACTTAAGTACAATCGAGACACGTTTCCTATATCTCCTCAAGACAGTACAAAAAGTTATTGACTAATTTGTGTTTTGAGCTAGTGTTGTGTTTTTTTTTAAAACATTTCTTAAATTCTGGAAGTTTTTTGGGTATATGCCCATTGTCATTACGTACTTGTCTGTTTGAAATATAGATGTATTTATGAATTGAAAAACTTAATTGTGGTTCTTTTCAGAGTAGACATAGCTGATATGTGCATGCTGAATTAGCATTCACCAAGTTTGATCATTTTATTTGTAGACATCCTGAGCAGCCCTATCCTAGTTTTATTTATGAATTATAGACAATTCGTTCTATCCCGTGGTGTAAATTGGAAGAGGATAGGGGCAGAGCAAACAGTTTTCCCTCTGTGTGGGTCCTCTGCATCCACTAAATCCTCTTCAGGGTACTGGTTTCAGGGAACCTCCTTCCCCCTTCCCCATCCCTTTCCCTCCTCCCCTAAATGGATACAATGGGGAGGGGCTTCTGGCTCCAGAGGACATGCTTAGAGTTTAGGAATGGTGCCTGGGGCCAGTGAAGAATAGCATTCCAGAGGACATTAGCCAATCCAATCTAGCTCCCGCCCCAACCCTCCAAAACACATCACCTGGTCTCAGCAGTCACTGTTTGCTTTAGGGAATCTCCTAGGTTCCTCCTCATGACTGGCTCTGCTGAATCATAGGTCAAGGATCAAGGCCACTCCCAGAAGGTAGTATGGGCCATGAGCTGATTCCCCAACCCGGGGGAGAGCCAGCTGTCCCCTGTGAAGAGGGTTAGAAGCAGCTTGTCCCTGTGGATAAGGCACTGGCCTGAGAGTCAGAGGACCTGGGTTCTAATTCCGGCTCTGCCACTTGTGTGCTGTGTGTCCTTGGGCAAGTCACTTAATTTCTTTGTGCCTCAGTTACCTCATCTGTAAAATGGGGACAAAGACTCTGAGCCCTGAGTGAGACAGGGACTATGTTCAACCAGATTAGCTTGTATCCACCCCAGCGCTTAATACAGTATCTGGCAAGTATTAAGTTCTTAAGAAATACCATTATTGCTATTACTATTATTGTTACAACTTTTTCAGAGACCCTCACCACCAGCATAACCATTAGAAAAAAGAACAGAATTACTCAAGTATTAAGAGTAGTATGTCTGTTTGCTGCAAGCAAAGACAGAGTGGGTATTTTGAAGCTACAGCTTCAAACTGTCATCAACAAAGATTCCATAACAAAAGTTACTCCAAAGGAAATAACCCCTGAACTTCTCCCTGTTTATACTAAGGGCTCTGAACCATGCCAACCTTTGACACAGGCAGCAGCAGGCACATAGCCCACTCCAGCTTTGGCTCTAGGACAAGGTGAAGAATTGGGTGTACCTAGAGAAATGAAGGAAGAGACTGAACAGATCATTTAAAAAAAATTGACAATGATCCATTCAAAAGCTTATCCAGAATTGAGAACAGTCAAAGTCTTATTGTAAATCACCTGGAGAACAGCCATCCCTGATCACCAGCCAAGCCTAGAGCATCGGAGAGAAAACTTGTTAGGGCTCGTAAAAAAAAATATTGGGTTTCTCCGGCAACAAAATACTGTGCAATGAACACTTCACTGTAACCCCCCAGTCCTCCTTATTTTCACCCCTTGGAGTAAAATGTAAAGGTCACCTAAGGGAAAGGGAAAATACTTCAGCCTTAAACACTAGTACATGGAATTAATATTCACCAAAGCTTTAAAAGTCTCCAGGTACTTCATCCACGAAGAACAAAAATCAAGCTGCCTTTACATACAAAAGATTAAAGTAACCTTAGAAGTGATTGGATTCCTGATTCATAAAGAGTGTAATGACCAGAAAGCCAATTCAATGGAATGGAAAAAAAGAACCCCTTCTAGCTGATGAAAGTTAACTCTACCATAAGGTTGAATGCTTTTTCTTACCTAATTAGCAGTTACTTTTGAAAATGCTGTCAGTTCTCTGGCATTTATACCACCAGGACTTAGAAATGGGAAGCCTTTTCAAGATGATAGTCATGGAGAAAGTAAACTTAAAGGCTGTGGAGTCAGGGAGGTAGAACAGAGACAAAAGGAATGTCAGTCTCCTGCTTTCCTTTTTTTCCCCTCCTTCAACCTCAGCTGCTATAAGTAAAACTTTTTCCTTTTTGATTTAGTGTGGTCACTGAAAATTGTCAAAACTCAGCATTTTGAAGAGTGTCTTTTAGCATGTTAAATTTTGAATGTAAAAACGTTACACCATACTGTGTTCACAGCCAGTGGGTGGTTTATTTGTTTTGTATTTACAGTTATGTGCTCTCAAAAAGGGATGAATTGATTTATATAGGAACCTTTCTACCAGGCTTATCAATCAATCTATGGTATTTCATTGAGCAATTACTGTGTGCAGAGAGCACTATAATAGGTGCTTGGGAGAGTATTATTACAATAGCAGTGCCTTGGAATAATGTTGTCCTGGTGTCTGAAAATAGGCAGAGACTCTGAGATGGCAAGGATTCAGCATAAAAGATCTAGAAGTCACAGTGACAAGCCTTATGACCTTGGATTAGTCTCTTAACCATCACCTGTTTCTGTTGGCTTGCCTCTAGGCTAGAGATAATAATAACTATCTGACAAGGATGTTGTGAGGATGTTTATAAGGTGCTTTGATAATGCAGATGAAAGGACCTATATCAAAGTATATTTACTTTAAAAAGTTTAGCAATATGTGGGAGAAATCATAGCTTATGGAATGTGCCTTTAAAATGAAGTGAAAATAGGCCAGCAAAAAGAAATGTTGCATTTCATTTGACATCAAAGAAGCTGGAGATATTTGAGAAGGAAAGAAACAGTATAGTTAACTGGGACAGAGGAAATAGATCATTTAAAAGACTGGACATGTCATAAAACTTCCAAGGACCCTACTACACACCTTGCAGAAGTTTTTATGCATAATGAAAGTCTGATTTGATGTAACTGTACTTATTGAGTGCTGTGTGACGAGCACTCTATGAAGCATTTGGGAGAATACGGTAGAACAGAGTTCTTCAATATGCTTCCTTGCTTCATGGAGCTTACAGTCTAGGGAATAGACAAACATTAAAATAAATTACAGTTATGTACATAAGTGCTGTGGGACTGAGGATAGGGTGAATAAAAGGTACAAATACAAGTGCAAAGGCAACACAGAAAAAATAGAGAGTAGGGGAAATGAAGGCTTAGGCAGGGAAAACCTCTTGGAGGTATGATTTTAATAAGGCTTTGAAGGTGGGGAGAGTGGTGGTCTGTCGGATATGATGGGGGAGGGAATTTTAGGCCAGAGGCAAGATGAGGGCCAGGGGTTGGCAGTGAGACAAGATCTGGGCATAGTAAATAGGTTGGATTTAGAGGAGTGAAGTGAGCAAGCTGGGTTGTAGGAAATCAGTGAGGAAAAATAGGTGGGGGCAAGGTGATTGAATGCTTTGGAGTTGGTGGGGCGTTTCTTTTTGATACTGAAGTTAAAGGGCAATCACTGGAGGTTCTTGAGCAGAGTGAATGTTTTTGTAGAAAAATGATTTGGGCAACAAAGTGAAGTCTGACCTGAGGAGGCAGGGACGTAAGGCTGATGCAGAGCCCAGATAACAGTTTGGAACTTCCTATTGGCTTGAGGGGCTGAACTTTAGGAAGTTCCTTGAAGATAGGACTCATGTTTCATAAACGTGGAATTTAGAAAATGGGAAGCTTTTAGCTCTCGGCTTTCTATTGTGTGCTTTGGGTAAATCCATTGTTTAAACCCACAGAATAATTAATGTGAAGCAAGTGCCAACTTTTTTTTCCTTCTTTTGGATAAATTAGATATTAGCCCTGAAAGTTGCATGTCAAAATATATTTGAGTAATCTTGTTGATATCTAGCAGTTAAGACCTCAGGTTTCAAGATAGCTATGGAGTAAAATTATATTAGCCCAGGGTAAGGTGCTAAGCAAGTAATGCGGGGGAGTGACCAAACCATAGCTGAAGCTACGTTGTGGCCCTGTTAACTCGTCTTGTGCTGTAATATATGTTGGCATCATTTTAGTACTATTCAGTTTACAGGGAGAAATATACTTGACAAAGGTCCAGTTCATAGATAGTATATAGACTACTTTTCAAGAATGAAAAGATAATATTCTCAACTAAAAGTTGCACTTCCATCTTTAACTGCATAGTTTGCATGTCAGTTGCACTGTCAGTCCTCTAGACTGTTAGCTCATTATGGGCAGGGACTGTGCCTGTTGGTTGCATTGTATTTTCTCAAGCGCTTAGTACAGTGCTTTGCACATGATAAGTACTCAGTACAAGTGAATGTGTGAATGAACATTGATGTGCTTTTGGGTTTGAAGCGATGTCAAAATACACTAATTATAATTGCCTTTTGCCTGTTTGCCTCTCCCTCTGACTGTGAGCTAATAATAATAATAATAATAATTGTGGTATTTGTTAAGGCTTACTATGTGCCAGGCACTGTACTGAGTGCTGGGGTAGATAAAAAATAATTGGGTTGGACACAGTCCCTGACCCTCATGGGGCTCTTAATCCTCATTTTACAGATGAGGTAACTGAGGCCCAGTGAAGATTTGCCCAAGGTCACACAGCAGACAAGTGGCAGAGCTAGGATTATAACCCAGGTCCTTCTGACCTCTAGGTCCATGCTCTATTCACTAGGCCATGCTGCTTCCTTGAGGTAAAAAGAAAGTCTCCCTTGCTTCTGTTGTGCTCTCTGCATGTTCCCAGGCATTTGACACCCAGCAGGCACTCAGTAAATACTACTGATTGATTTTTAAATAGGCCTCATTTGCATTTTTCTTAATAATGATTAGGGTATTTGTTAATTCTTTGTATCAAGCACTGTTCTTAGACCAGGGGTAGAAACAAATTGACCAGATTGGACACAATCCCTGTCCCTCATGGATCTCACAGTCTAGGAGGGAGAACACTTATTTAATCCCCATTTTACATTGAGGAAACTGACACAGAGAAGTGAAATGTCTTCCCCAAGATCTCACAGCAGAGAATTGGAGAAGCTGTGTGGCCCAGTGAAGTCAGAGGATATGCTGTGTGAACTTGGGCAAGTCAGTCAGTCGCATTTATTGAGAGCTTAATGTGTGCAGAATACTGTACTAAGCACCTGGGAGAGTACATTATAACAATATAACAGTCACATTCCCTGTCCACAGTGAATTTCCAGCAAGGAGGAGCATTAATATAAATATATAAAGTTACCGATATAAACATAAGTGCTTTGAGGTTGGGAGGGGGATGAATAAGGGAGCAAATCAGGCGATGTAGAAGAGTGGGAGAAGAAGAAAGGAGAGCTTAGTCAGGGAAGGAGTCTTGGAGGAGATGTGCCTTCAGTAAGGCTTTGAAGGAGGGGAGAGTAATTGTAGGATATGAAGAGAGGACGTTCCAGTCCAGAAGGAGGACATGGGTGAGAGGTCGGCGGCTAGGTGAAGGTACAGTGAGTAGGATAGCATTAGAGGAGCAAAGTGTGCAGGCTAGGTTGTAATAGGAGAGTAGCGAGGTGAGATAGGTGAGAGTAAAGTGAATTGAGTGCTTTAAAGCCAATTAAAGCCAATGGTAAGGAGTTTCTCTTTGATGTGCCGGTGCATGGGCAACCACTGGAGGCTCTTGAAGACAGGGGAAACATGGCCTGAAGGTTTTTTAGAAAAATGATCCAGGCAGCAGAATGAAGTATGGACCGGAGTGGGAGGAGTGACAGGAAACAGGGAGGTCAGCAAGAAGGCTGATACAGTAATCAAGGCAGGACAGGATAGCTGGTTGGACTAATGTGGTAGCAGTTTGGATAATAATTAAGGGCATACTGTGTGCCAAGAACTATTATAAGAAGAGTGGATTTTAGCAACATTGTGGGGGTCAAACCAACAGGATTGAGTAATGGATTGAATATGTGGGTTGAATGAACGAGAAGAGTCAAGAGTAATACCATCTTCAGTGATGGGAAAGTCAAGGGAAGGACCGGGTTTGGGTCGGAAGATAAGGAATTATTTTTTTAGACTTGTTAAGTTTGAGGTGACGGTGGGACATCCAAGTAGAGATGTCTTGGAGGCAAGAGGAAATGTAAGACTGCACAGAGGGAGAGGGAAATCATGGCTGGAGATGTAGATTTGGGAATTATCCGCGTTGAGTTGGTAGTTGAAGCAAGTCACTTAACTTCTGAGCCTCAGTTCCCTCATCTCAAAAATGTTCTTCCTCCTACTTAGTCTGTGAGCCCCATATGGTACCTGATTACCTTGCATTTACTCCAGCACTTAGTACAGTGCTTGGCACATAGTAAACCCTTAGCAAATATTATTATTACTGTTATTATTATTAGCTGAGATTAGATCCCAGTTTCTCTGCCTCCCAGGCCCATGGTTTTTCCATTAAGCCAAATTACTCTTAAATAATATTAGAATATTAAGTAATATTAAGAGAAATTTTAGCCTTTGAAGTGTATATCCAAGTCTGAGACAGAAAATGGACTCCAGTATTGGCTTTTGCTTCCATGATCCCATTTTAAACCTGAAAGCAAAGCGAAGGCGATATTTAAAATTCAATCTTGCACTAGAGTTCTATCTGAATAAAATTATCACTAATTCCAAAGAACTGATTGATTAATTTGGAGAGAAGTCTTCATTTAGAATCAAATAATTATAAGCCAAAATGTTCTCACCTGACTAGAAAGTGGTGGAAAATTAAGGTCTCTTCCTTAGATTCAGTATATTAATTTTCTGAGAGGGAGGATATAGTCAGAGGAGTCTCTTGGTTAAAGCTCATAAAAGCCAAGGTTTCCAAGTTATTTTACTGTTCAGAGGAATTCCTTTGTTTACAATGGTTACACGTGATGTTATGTAATCATGTACATAAATAAACAATACATACTGTAAATTGATATAGACTAATAACTCTTGTGGTAGTGCAATACTGCCATCTTTTGGACAATTTTGTGCAAAACTTATATCCTTGAAGAGTTATCCTTGAATTCGGAAAAGCAGAGAACAGGAATATTTTACACTATTCATTCCAGAAGAGTTTGTGCAATTCTATTCCTTAAGTATTCAATTTTCTTATACAGTTTTTTCAAAATTCACCCACCCTCTGTTTCATTTCCTTTTCATTATAGTGTATAATTTTGACCGGGCATATTTTAGAATTGAGCGCCCAAATGGAACAGATAAAGTCTATCCCAAGAGCCAATAATGAAAACAATAAAACACTTCTGAATAGATCGTAGGTCATTCCATGTGAGTCAGCCAAACTGTCTTTGAGTCCCTGCTGGCAGGTAGGCCACTTTCTGGGAGTTGAAGGGATAGGGTGCAGGTCCCCACCTAGGGGCTCCCATTATCGGGGTCAAACCAGGAACTGTTCAGATGTTAGGGACTGGGAGTCCCCTTCAGCCAACCTGGAAATTCTAACCAGGATTACCCTCCTGGCAAGCTGCTCCATGTCATGTCATGTTGTGGTTTCCAAGAGAAGCAGCATGGTATAGTGGGGAGAACCCAGGCCTGGGAGTCAGAGGACCTGGCTTCTAATCCCGGCTCTGCCATTTGCCTTCCATGTGACCGTGGGCAAGTTTGCCTCCATTTACTTATCTGTAAAATGGGGATGAAATACCTGTTTTCCCCTCATCTTAGACTGTGAGCCCCCTTTGTGACAGGGACTGTGTCATAGGAAGCACTTACTGAATGCTGGTATTATTATTCCTATTATTGTTTTGGCAGGGGGAGAACGGGACTGCACAAACCCTGGAATCCCCTAATTTAGGATCCCTAAAGTGGCTGCAGGCCCTTTTCCATTCTCCACACTGGTCTTTGGGGTGAATAAAATAAGACTGCTGAAGGAGTAGTGACTCAGTGCATTCAAAGGGAAATTGATCACTAAGTAAGCAAAATGAGTCAGGTACCCAGGGGAACTTCATTTAAATAAGTTTATACAGCATATTGTTTGTGAGCTGAGAGCGGAAGATTTCAAAGCATCTGTACCTTTGATGAAAAGTTATTTATTATTTAAATAGTCTGACATTGGGATGACAAGTACAATGCTTATCTTTTGGGAGAAATATCACACTTAGTAATAGTCATATTTTTTTCATTGCAGAAACCTGATGCAAATGGAACAGCAAAGCCACCTTTTCTAAGGTATTTTATTTAATTTTTAACTCAGTGGCGTGATTCAGTTTGGCTTAGTGGAAAGAGCACAGGCTTTGGAGTCCAAGGCCGTGGGTTCTAATCCTGGCTCTGCCATTTGTCAGCAGTGTGATTTGGGCAGGTCACTTAAGTTCTCTATGTCTATTACCTCATCTGTAAATTGGGGATTAAAACTGTAAGCCTCACGAGGGACAACCTGATTACCTTGTATCTATACCAATGCTTAGAACAGAGCTTGGCACATAGAAAGCACTTAACAAATACCATCATCATTATTATTAAAAATTAGATTGGCAAAGTGCACGTAACCAGTGAATTTATAGCACAAAAGGTAGGGAATAGTTAATCTGCTTTCATTCATTGTAGCCACTTTTGGAAAATTTGGGGATGCATTCATTGTACATCATGGTGAAGATCATCTGCAGTTCACATTATTTCCAAAGCACATACACACCCCCATTTTAAAATCAAGAAAGGAGGGGGGAAAAGTAGCAGAATCAATCAGTGGTATTTATTGAGCGGTTACTGGGTGCAGAGCACTGTACTAAGCACTTGAGAACTCGCTATAATAGAGATGGTAGACATGTTTCCTGCCCACAGTGAGCTTCCAATCTAGTGAGGGAGACAATATTGTTTATAATTGTCTATAATAATGTAGAGGATTACAAGAATCAGTATTTGCCCCAATTTTGCTAAAACAGTTTCAAAAGAGCAGGTTCAAATGTAATATTTGAGAATGTACTGAGTACATTTGAGTGAGTGAAAATGAAGGTTCTGCTAGTTGAAGGGACTCCATAAATTCAGGAGGAGGGGCTTCATGGTGGTTTCCACTCATTTTTTTTCAATTTTCTACTGAAAGCTCACTACTACAATATTGTGATAAGCTCTTTGGCTTCCTGAAACAGTTGAGACTGGTTTAAAAGGCACTAGCCAACCTCCATCAGGTCAAAGGACCACAGTAGTGGTCTTGGCAGGCTGGCACTCTGTGGGGAGCTGTCAATCAAGCTCAGCCAGACAACTTTTAGGGGAGTCAAGGGGGAGGGAGAAGGGGTGTGGGAGGGAAAACCAATTTCCAGCCTCAGGCAACTTGGCTTGCTTGCCCTCCTTTGGCTCTCCGTAGCTGCTTTCTCCCCAGGTCCCCTTCTGTTTTCCTTATCCCCATGCTCCTTCTTCAGTAATAATAATAATTGTGGTATTTAAGTGCTTACTATGTACCAGGCACTATGGAAAATACAAGATAATCGGGTTGGACAAGCTTCCCTGTGCCGATTGGTTCAGTTTCCTCCACTATTCAGTGGGTGGCAGGTAGCTATTGATTAATGAGAAGGCCCTGATGCCTGCTAGAAGCTTCTGATAACCTCGCTTCATAATACATTAGATGGAAAAGTTTATTAGCAACTCAATGTGTTAGAAGTGTATGAACTCTGCAGCATTTTTGCAATGATTGTGTTTTTCTGTTTTGTAGTGGAGATAATCCTTTTGCTACCGTGAAACTCCGACCAACGGTGACAAATGATAGATCGGCACCAATAATTTGATGAATAAAATCTTCAACAGAAAAATTTGGACTCCCCTCCATGTAAACTTCATTTTGACACTATCGCTATTTAGAGCATTCTGAATTTATTTTAAGGTGCTGTAATTATTGTACAGTCATAGGGTATTGCAAAGGTTTGCTCATTTGGATTCTTTGAGCTTGGAGTATTGGAGAATTTTAATGTTTTTTTCCTTAAGGAGATAGTTGTGAGCAGTTGAATAATAGTTTAATGTGTTTTCTTTCTCTGCTGTTTGGATTTAAGTCCTGTGTTTCAGTTTTCAGATATCATTTCTTAGATCTGTAAGATGAATTTTCTTTAGCATTATCTGGAAACATTAAATGTAATTATTTCTCTTGATTTTCATGCCTAGATCTCTATCTGAATATATAAAAAAGAATTATATATTTCCATAAGTATGTGCAGTTTAAAATAAGAATTAGCATTGTAACAAATGCCCTCTAAACAAATAGTTTAGAACATATGATTCTTATCTTGGTATGCAGATCATAATTTATATTGTTTAAAATTAGTAAAGTAGTATTTTACTTGTGAAAAGTTTGAGGGCTTTTTTTAATTTAAATTTTTATTTAAAAAAATACAAATCTGTCCAAAGCTTCAGTTTTACAAGGAGAAGATCTATCGAGATCTGGTTCCTATCTCCATATTACAGGTGCAATTTTTTGAGCTGTACTTCCTGAGATATGACCTGTAAATTTCATTTAGTTTGACTTAAAGTACTTACAAGTTGTACTTCAAGTTCACAAATAAAACTTGGTTGTACTACACAGGGTGCATATTGGAATTACGACAGTGATGAGGTCTTATGTTCTCATGCCTACATTTTTCTCAGCAGAGAGAACACTCAAGAACAGAAGTGTGCATGATCTCCTTACAAACGGGAATCTTCCAGTGTTCTCTGTTTCACTCTCACAGTTTTTTCTCCACCACTGATAGAGTTTGTGATGTGAGGAGAGCCAATACTCATTTCTCCTTCCTAGTCCCAGGACACATTCATCACCTTGTATTTAGAAGATACACTGATAAAGATAAAAGTATTTAATTTGTGTAATACCTATTGTATTTATTTCAAGGTTTAAAGGTTCTCCTCAGCCGGAAGTTTTAATCATCTACTCTGTTCATAAAGCTTGTATGGGGTTCACAAGGGAATTCTGAAAAGGCTGGAGTCAGGGAGACTTTCATTCAATCATATTTATTAAGCACCTCCTATGTGCAGAGCACTGTACTAAGCACTTGGAAAAGTACAATGCAACAATAAGCAATCCCTATCCACAATGAGCTCACAGTCTAGACGGGAGGAGATGGACATCGATCCAAATAAACAGACATCATTACAAATAAATAAAATTAGAGATATATACATAAGTGTTGTGGGGCTGGGAGCTGGGGGAGGAGCAAAGGGAGCAAGTCAAGGCAACGCAGAAGGGAGTGGGAGATGAGGAAAAAGTGGTACTTAGTCTGGGTAGGCCTCTTGGAGGAGATGTGTCTTCAATAAGGCTTTGGAGGAGGGGAGAATAATTGTAGGATTTGAGGAGGGAGGGCATTTCAGGCCAGAGAGGCAGGATGTGAGCCAGGGGTTGGCGGCAAAATCGAGGCACAGTGAGAAGGCTAGCACCAAAGGAGCAAAGTGTGTGGGCTGGGTTGTAGAAGGAGAGAAGCAAGGTGAGGTAAGAGGGGGCAAGTTGATGGAATGCTTCAAAGTGAATGGCGAGGAGTTTTTGTTTGATATGGTGATAGTCAACCACTGGAGATATTTGAAGAGCCGGGGCACATGTCCTGAAAGTTTCTGTAGAAAGGTGATCCGGGCAGCAGAGAGAAGTATGGACTGGAGTGGGGAGAGGCAGGAGGTTGGGAGATCAGCAAGTAGGCTGATGCAGTAATCCAGGTGGCATAGGATGAGTGAATGTATTAACAAGACGGTAGTTTGGATGGGGAGGAAACTGTGGATTTTAGCAATGTTGTGAAGGTGGGACCAACAGGATTTGGTGACGGATTGAATACGTGAGTTGAATGAGAGGAGTCAAGGATAACTCCAAGGAGACAAGCAAGGAATAGATTGGACAAAAAGGGGGCTTGTGTTTGGATTAAGCTGAAGTAGTGGAATGGTAGGGACAAGTCTGTGAAATATAGGGGAAAAGCAACAGGACTTGGGCTGTGAATGAAAGACGAGTTAATAACCCCAAGGTAAGCAAATATGGTGCTGCTGGCAGTGATGGATGTTAGGCAGTGAGGAAAAACAAAGAACTTGGTATTTGACACACCAAGTTTAAGAAGGCAAGTTTGAGAAGCCAAAGCAGTGCCAGTGAGAACATGTCCTACAGATAGGAGAAAATGTGAAACCACAGGGAAGAGAAGGAGATGAGAGATTTTTGGAGTCAATTGATTTTTTCAATCCCCAGTTTCTCCAGGCCCATAAGTAATCCACCCCTAAATTTGTATCAGCAAATTTTATATGGTTGCATGACACTGTGTGTGGACTACAATTCAGCAGAAAAATTACATGCCTCCTTGGGATTAAATCACAATCCATTGGTGCTGGTAAATTCGAATTTAGTTGTTTTGCATCTCAGCTGAAGATTTGATATGTACTCATCTCCCTCTAAAATATATGGATTTAAAGCTGCTCGTCAGCCTTGAGGATTCTTATGATGGTGAAATTTTTGTTGATATGGCTGGTAAAATAACTGTGTGACTAATAATCCCTTCCCCATTGCATGCATGTTAAATTGAGAGAGGCAGTTTGGCCTGGGGGGAAGAGCATGGAACTGGGAATCAGGAGATCTGGGTTATACTCCCAGCTTTGCCACTAGCCTACTGTATGACATTGGGCAAATCACTTAACCTCTCTGTGTCTCAGTTTCCTTACCTGTAAAATGGGGATTCAATACCCATTCGCACTCCCTCTTGGAGTCCCATGTGAACAGGTATTGTGTCCATTCAACTGGTGTTTCCTCAGCACTAAGAATATCACTGTTTGGGAAAGAGTAAGCACTTAGTATCATCGTCATCATTACAATGCACCATGTTTCTTCTATTTTCACCTGTAAATTCAACTTTAAAATTTTTTTTTAAAGTAAGATATCGTGTTTCCGAAGCCAACAAGAAAGAGGAGTTGTATTGGGCTTTAAAGGTTTCAGTGTCAAGTCCCAGTTTCCTGGTGTGTGTTTTTTAAAGTGACAACATAATTTGTATCAACCACCAGGGAACTTTTAAAACAACCTGCACCTCTCCATATGACCCTACTTCTACCCCTAGAAAAGGTTAGGTGCTTGGACTGTGTGTGTTAAAGCCAGCAGTGAATTCCCAGCTGAGGGAGATTAATCCGAAGAGCACAAACCAGGTCCCAAAATGCACTGTCAGCACCAGAGAGAGGTTTCTGTCAGACTCTAGTCTAGCGATAACCTTAGAACCTCTGTAATGTTATCCTCCTCAGTACACTGGGATGGATCTAAGGCAGAACAAGTGTTTGTTCTTCTTAAATTCACCTAAGCTGAGGGCTCCCAGAGGTGCGGGGGGGGGGGGGGGGGGGGGGGGGGGGGGGCGTGCAGGGACCTAAGGAGTCCAGCTGCCATGGATTGAGGCTATTTTTATAGCAATTGGTGGGGTGTTTGAGTGCTTACTGTGTGCAGATAAGTGTACAAGTACTTGGGAGAGTTCAATACAACAGAAGTGCTAGACATATTCCCTGCCCACAATGAGCATAGAGTCTAGAGGGGAGACAGATACTATAAATTTTGGCTAGGTATGTAAATGTTGGGGGCCTGAAGGTAGGGTGGATATTTAGTCAATGCTATTTATTGAGCACTTACTGGGTGCAGAGCAGTGTACTAAGCACTTGGGAGAGTATAACAGACATATTCCCTGCTACAACAAGCTTATGGTCTAGAGGGACTATAAGTGCTTCAGGGAGGAAGTTCAGTCTTTAAATTTCCCCCGACTCTTCTTAACAGACTTGATGAGGCTATCCGCCTGTATGACCAGGGTTCCAGTCAATGGCTCCCCCTCCCGCTGACACCACACAAAGCATCGGCTTTTTAGAGGCCTGGTGGAAAGGAGAGGGACCTTGAAACATACAGGACCTGGGATGGGCCTAACCCTAGGAGTAAGCCCAGCTTCCACTCAAGTATGTGGTAGTCAGTGATCCAGTGTTTTTTTGTGCTGGTGCTTCGACTTGTCTTCCCTGCCATGGCACTGCCCGGCCCAGCCCAGACAGGGCACGGGGATGCCATGGAGGGCCAGTCAGGGCAGCTGCCCCATGATGTGCTGCGGGGGGGGGCAAGGCAATGGTGGCTCAAACCCATACCCCACGACTGCTAGAGCCCCCATCCTACCACCTCTTGACTGCTTTTTACCAAAACCTAGAGAGGGGAGGGAAAGTGGCAGGGGCTCCCCGTTACACATCTACTGGTTCCCGGTCAAGCAGGCTGCTGAGCCCCTGCCTGCTCCAAGCCTGGCCTCTTACCTACACCAGGGCACAGCTACTGCAGGACTGTAATGACGACGATGATGATGATGGTATTAAGTGCTTGCTATGTACCAGGCACTCTTCTAAGCGCTGGGGCAGATACAAGATAATCAGGTTGTCTCACATGAGGCTCACGGTCTTAATCCCCATTTTACAAATGAGGGAACTGAGGCCCAGAGAAGTAAAGTGGCTTGCCCAAAGTCACACAGCTGATAAGTGGCGGAGGAGGGATTAGAACCCATGACCCCTGACTCCCAAGCCTGTGCTCCTTCCACTAAGCCATGATGCTTCTCTAGGCTGCCTGGTCCCTGGGGTTGGGCTCAACTGGAATGGGTGGGAGTGGCAGAGTCAGGGCCATGCTAAAGAAGGAGCTGGGGCTAGAGCCAGATGCCAAAAACAAGGCCCCACTTTTCCAGCTCGTTCATTCACCCCGTGTTTTCCTGAATGGGCAAGTTCCAAATGTCCAATGTTTGGTGGCCCCACACTGTGCATGTATTATGGCAGTATGGTGGCCAGTTACTTCAGGTCTCAACTTAAAAAATTTCCCAAGTAGCAGCTATGTTGGTAGCATCAGGAGGTATATAACTGAAATTGCATGTGTGGCAGGAAGAGCTGGTTCCCCCTTCTCTCCCTTAGCTTGCGGCTCAGGGCTGCAGCCCTACATTCAACTGGCTCTGGCTACAGGTCTTTGCACAATTTATTTTTTGGCTGTTTTGTTTTTTCTTTTCTCTCTCTCTCTCCAAGCTGGCTGCCATAAAGAGTGGGCAGTAGGCCTGCTAAGAAACAAAAGCTAGGAGCTGCCTGGGGTCAGGTAAGCCAGATTGGCTGGGTTTTCCCTCATGGGCCCAAAGCACAAAGAAAGCTCAACAGCTGCCTGCATATCTCCAACCTGCTACGGTGGGAATCTGCACCAGTCCCCTGGGCAGTTTCTGTACAAGAAACCCCAACTTCAGTGGTGTGGCCACCAGGAGGGGGTGCCCCCATCAGAGCCACGTGGGACAGGAACCTGTTTGGCTATGGGGGAGAAAAAAATAACAAAACCCCTTGCTCAGGGAATGGAGCTCTGCCCTTGGATGGTAGGAAAATAGTGAGGCCAACCTGAAGCTGGGATGGACAGTTTTTGCTTTTTTCCCCAGTAGCAGGTGCAGCTTTAGAATGGTTATGATTTCCAATCTAGGGGTTTTTAGGTCTTCCGCCTTGATACACCTTGGACACTAGAGGAACAGTCCACATGTTTGGTTAAATTTAGACACTACACTGAACCACATTTCAATGTAAAACCACCAAAGCAAATACATAAAGTCCTCCTTACCAGAAGCTCTTAGAGAAAGCCTGTTAACCCCCCACTTGGGCCTGTTGTTAAAAATTATATATATTTTAACTCTTCGTATTGAATAGAGACTTTTGCCCAACCACCCTCTAAAACAAACACAACCAGAGGTTAAGCGACATGATATGCAGGCCAAAAAGTCCCAACCAGCTGAAGTGAGAGTTAACTTTTATTTTTAAAAAATTTACATTGTGACAGTGGGCAGACACTGAATTAAGCGGAAATAGTTTAAACTCTATGAATTTCCTTTATAAAAACAACATTTCTTGCACAAATCGAAAAGACTGCAAAAACCAGAAGCAATGTTTTAAATCTGAGTTGTCATTAACCTTAGAAGCAGGTTGCTCTTTATTTTACCACACACATGCCCAAGGGACATTAGATCTCACATGCAAAAATCCATCATACTTTACAAAACAGTTCTGAAGCTTGATCAAATAAAGCTGATTGTACATGACATTTACATTAGAAAAAGATTACTGGGGGAAGGGGAGAAGAGGTGTTTCAGGATGCCTCGTCAGATTGTTCCGTTCAACCGAAAGTTGCTCCACAGTTAGGGCATCTTCGCTGCCTCAATGCAAGACAGAAGAAAATGCCAAAAGGAAAAAAGAAAATGGCACAAAAGATACCGAAACAGGTGAAGGCATCTTCCAAAACCCCAACTCTGTAAGAGAGAGAAGTTACAAGAGGTAAGACAGTGGGGCTAAAATTGCCCTGGTTAAAAACTTGCTCAGAATATCCTGTGAAGGAAGTCAGAGAACCCTGTCCTCCCCCTCATTCAGAGGAGGAACCTAACAGACAGGCCCAAGGGCCTCCTGTCTTTAGCCATTCCTTCCCCCTGTACATTCATTCATTTAGTATTTGAGTGCTTACCATGTGCAGAGCACTGTACTAATCGCTTGGAATGTACACCTTACAGCTCTCCTCTCCCCCAGCCCCCACCAACCTTCACATCCCACTTCAACCCTTCTGCCACACGGAAACAGTTCAAGGACCAACAACCCCATTACCCCTGATGTTCCTATCTTAAATTGACAAGGGTAATAAGGTTTATAAATATTTCCTGGTCTAGACTGTAGGCTCCTTAAGGGCAGGGAGTGAATCAAATTCTTTTGTATGCTTTCTGGGACTTAATACAGTGCTAGATTTTAATGTTGAAGGCAGGGATTACATTGACTATTTTAGTCAGCTGCCAAGTAGTTAGTACAGGGGGCTGCACACAGTATTCAACAAAGGCTATTATTAAACATAGCGAAATTATTGGGCACTAGGACTCGACTGAATCAAGGAGAAGTAGGGAGAATAGGGACCCGTTATTCCTTCAGTAGTATTTACTGAGCACTTACTATGTGCAGGGCACTGTACTAAGTGCTTGGAATGTACAATTCGGAAACAGAGACAATCCTTGCCCAATAATGGGCTCACAGTCTTAACGGGGGAGACAGACAGCAAAGCAAAACAGAACAAAACAAAACAAGTAGTATGGTGATAAAACAAGTAGTCTGGCAACAAAACATTGAACAAGAATCAAAAAACTTACCTTATTTCCCACCAACTCAATGATTGATCAATAGTATTTGAGCCTATACTGGGTGCAGACCACTGTAGTGAGAGCTTGGCAAAGTACAGCAGTAAGGTGGTAGATGCAATCCCTGTTTGCAATGAATTTACTATTTCACCTACCTGTAATTTATTCTGTCTCCCCCCTCTAGATTGTAGAGTCTAAGGATATGTACACCAGTGCTGGACTGGGGCGAGTGTCAAGTGCTTAAGGGGTGCACATCCAAATGCAAAGTGATGTGGAAGGGAGGGTGAGTAGGATGGATGAACCACCACTGGAGGTTTTTGAGGGGTGGGGAGATGTGGGCTGAATGACTTTTCAGAAAAATGATCTAGGCTGTGGAGTGAAGGATGGGCTGGAGGCTGATGCACTAATCAAAGCAGGACAGAAGTGCTTGGATCAGCATGAGAGCCATTTGGACTGAAAGGAAAGGCTGGACTCTGGAGATGTGAAGGAAGAACTAGCAGGATCTGGTGATTAAATGAGCAGGTTAGATGAGAGACATGAGTTAAGGCTAATGCCATGGTTATGGACTTGAGAGACAGATAATGGTGGTGCTGTCTACAATATAGGAAAGACAGGGTTTGGATTGGAAAATAAGAAGTTCTGCTTTGGACATGCTAAGTTTTGAGGTGTCCAGACATCCCTGGTAGAGATGTCCTAAAAGCAGGAGGAAATGCGAGACTGCACAGAAGGGGAGAGGTTGGGGCCGGAGCAGTGGGCATGGGAACAATCCAAGCTAGAGGTGGTAGTTAAAGCTGCAGAGTTCCATGGCAGGGGTCTCTGGCCTCCTCTCGGAGTTGGAGTACTTAGGTTCAACCTAAGATGCCAAAACGAAATCACCGGATGGGGAGGAGCAGGGCGCCTGGGGCTCCAAAGACCCCAAACAGGTGGGTGGAACCTGTCAACCCTGTGGTATGAGAGGGAGACGGGTGGTCAGGGGACCAGCCTGGCTCTGTGTCCTCGCCCACTAAAATGATCCCCTCTCCTACCCAGCAAGGCAACAACCTCGAATCAAATCTGGCTGCCTCTCCTCCCCTAAGAAACCAGTTAGGAGAAGGGATTAAAAATGGCAGGATGGACTGCCCTTTACCGAAAGTGTCTTGCACATCCTCGTTGTTTAAGAGTTTACTGTTCCCAGGAACCCAGGCACTTTGGTAGAGATACATTTTTGGTTCACAAAAAGAATCTTAAGTGTGGCTTACAATTTATCCCAACCACCAGCGATAAAAATGAGAAATGAACACAGTAAAAAGCACCTCAGTAGTACCTCACTCTGCCCACACACTTCAAAGCATATTTCATTTTTAATGTGCTGTACTAAGTGTCTATTGATTTACATATTGACAAAAAAATAGCCACCTCCATTCCTATAACCACCTAACAGCTGTAAGTGAATCAAACCAAACTGCAGAGGAGGAGGGGGTGTCCAGAGGTGTGCTGACCCTGAAGCAGCAGCATTGGCCACTACTTCACAGCCATATGGGAGATTGTTGTTTTTTTGTACTGTGGGTTTTTTTGTTTTTTTTAACTAAATCAATCAATGGTATTTGTTGAGCTCTTACAGTGTGCAGAACACTATACTAAGCGCTTGGGAGAGCACAAAACGATCCCTGCCCACTAGGAGCTTTCAGTCGACAGGGGGAGGTAAGGCATCAAAGTTAATTATAGAAGAGAAGCAGCGTGGCTTAGTGACAAGAGCACGGGCTTGGGAGTCAGCGGTCATAGGGTCTAATCCTGGCTTTGCCACTTGTCAGCTGTGTGACTTTGGGCAAGTCACTTCACTTCTCTGGGCCTCAGTTACCTCATCTGTAAAATGGGGATGAAGACTGTAAGCCCCACTTGGGACAATCTGACTACCTTGCTCCCCCAGTACTTAGAACAGTGCCTGGCACATAACAAGCGCTTAACAAATACCACCATTATTATTTTTATTAGAGAATAAGGATACATACATAAGTGGTAGGGGGAGTGGGATGAGTATCCAATGTTTAGTACAGTGCCTGGCACATAGTAAGCGCTTAACAAATAACATAACTATTATCAAGTATTTAAAGGGCACCCAGGCAAGTACATGGAGGGTGCATAAGGGGAAGCATGGGCTTAGTGGGGAAGGCCGCTCGGGGATGTGATTTTAGGAGGCTGTTAGAGAGGGAGGAGAAGCCCACCACCCAACCCCCACACTCAGCTACCCTGCCCTCTGTTCCACCCTGATTCTTCTGAAGGACCCGCTGCACTGAGCTACTTGAGTACGAAGGCAGGGGCCTCCCATGGATGTGTACATTAAGTGGTGACAGGGGACTAGTGGCCCTTACTGCAAAGTCAATGACTACGCCTGTACTTAACAAAGCACTTTGAGTTCACATGACCACAGCTATTTATACACAAGCACAGTGTCATTTCCAAGAAGTCAATGAAACTTTTGATGATTTCTTCACTTCCTCTTGCTGCTTCTCACTACCAAGATAAAACCAAGACCTTCAGGTGAAGAGCAGGCAAAGCACAAAATGATTCCAGCAGCAGGGTGAAGTGTGGACTAGAGTGGGGAAAGGCAGGAGGCAGGAAGGTCTGGGACAAGGGATAGGAGAAGTTCCCTGAGCATTTGCTATCTACCCCACCCTCAACCCATTAGCAGTTAGGTTCAGATCTTTCAATTACTTATATTAATATGTGTCGCTCCCTTTAGACTGTAAGCTAAGCAGGGAACGGGCCAGCTACCTCTTGTATTGTACTCTCCCCCAAGCACTCAGTATAGTGCTCTGCTCAAAGTAAGTGCTCAAATCCTATTGATTGGATGGAAAGGATGGATTTTAGGAATATTGTCAAGGTGGAACTGACAGGATTTGGTGACAGGCCGAATATGAAGATTGAATGAGAGAGATGAGTTGAGAGTATGGGCTTGTGAAACAAGGAAGACAGCAATGCTATCTACAGGGGTGGGTGGGAAAATGAGAGTTTGTTTTGGACACGTTAAGTTTGAGGTGTCAGGGGGATATCCAAGTAGAGCTGTCCTGAAGGCAGGAGGAAATACGGCACTACAGAGGAAGGTGGAAGAGCTCCTTCCAGTTATAATAATGATAATGTCGGTATTTGTTCAGCGCTTACTATGTGCAAAGCACTGTTCTAAGTGCTGGGGGGATACAAGGTGATCAGGTTGTCCCACGTGGGGCTCACAGTTTTAATCCCCATTTTACAGATGAGGTAACTAAGGCCCAGAGAAGTGAAGTGACTTGCCCAAAGTCACACAGCTGGCAAGCAGCAGAGCTGGGATTAGAACTCATGACCTCTGACTCCCAAGCCTGGGCTCTTTCCACTGAGCCATGCTGCTTCTCACATCATCTCCCTCCTACCATTTCTCTCCGAACTCAGTGAGCGAGTTGACTATAATAATAATTATGGCATTTGTTAAGCGCTTATTATGTGCCAGGCACTGTACCAAGTACTGGAGTGGATATAAGCAAATTGGGTTGGACACAGTCCTTGTCCCACATCAGGCTCAGCCTCAATCCCCATTTTACAGATGAGGTAACTGAAGCACAGAGAAGTTAAGTGACTTACCCAAGGTCACACAGCAGACAAGTGGCAGAGCCGGAATTAGAACCCACCACCTCCACTTTCTCTCCTTGTCCCTTTCCCATCTGCTTCCATTCCCCCTGTTTTTATGGTCTTTAAGTGCTTACCATGTGTCAAACACTGTTCTAAGTGCTGGGGAAGGTACAAGTTAATTCGGTTGGATGCAGTCCTTTGTCCTGCATGGAGCTCATAGACTAAGAGGGGGAACATGTATTTAATCCCCATTTTACAGTATAGGAAACTGAGGCAGAGAAGTTAAGTGATTTGCCCAAGGCCACTCAGTACGCACGTGGCAGATCTGGGATTAGAACCCAGGTCCTCTGACTCCCAGGCCCATGTTCTTTCCACTAAACCACCCTGCTCCTTGATTCATCTCTCTCGTTCAACCCCCCAAGTTCAGTCTGTCACCAAATCATGACAGTTCTTCCTTCACAATATCACCAAACACAACTAAATCCTCATTTCCTCTTCTCCCAATCCCTTCTTTATTGCCTTGCACTTGGATTTGCACCTTTATTCACCCCTCCCTCAGTCCCACAGCACTTATGTACAAATCTGTAATTGAATTTATATTAATGTGTTTCCCCCCTCTAGGCTATAAGCAGCATTCTGTGGGCAGAGAACGTGTCTACCAACTGTTACACTGTACTCTAGTTCAGTGCTCTGCACACAGTAAGTGCTCAAATACAACTGATTGATCAATTCATTCATCCTAAAATCCACCCTGATCCAAGCACTTATCCTATCTGCTTTGATTACTGCACCAGTCTCCTTTTTAACCTCCCTGACTCCTGTCTCTCCTCACTCCAGTCCATACTTCACTCTGTGGCCTGGATCATTTAAAAAAAAAAAAAAGTTCAGTCCTCACTCCTCAAGAACCTAGTGGTTCATTCATTCAGTCATATTTACTGAGCACTTACTATGTGCAGAGCACTGTACTAGGTAGGTGCTTGGGAGAGTACGATGCAACAAGAGACACAGTCCCTGCCCACAACGAGTTTATAGTCTGGGGTAAATAAAATTACAGATATACAACTAAGTGCTATGGGGCTTGGAGGAGGGAAGAACTAAAGGAACAAGTCAGGGCGATTCAGAAGGGAGTGGGAGATGAGGAAAAGTGGGGTTTAGTCTGGATAGGCCTCTTGGAGGAAATGTGCCTTCAATAAGGTTTTGAAGGCAGGGAGAGTAATTGTCGGATTAGATGAGGGAGGGCACTCCAGGCCAGAGGGAGGACATGGGATAGGGGTCGGTGGCGAGATAGGGGCAGAGTGAGAAATGTTAGCACTAGAGGAGTGAAGTGTGTGGGCTGGGTTGCAGAAGGAAAAAATTGAGTGAGGTAGAAGGCGGCAAGGTGGTGGAATGCTTTAAAGCCCGTGGTGAGGAGTTTTTTGGGGAGTTTTTTGAGGAGCAGGTGATGTGTCCTGAACATTTTTGTAGAAAAATGATCTGGGCAGCAGAGTGAAGTATAAACTCGAGTGGGGAGAGACAGGAGGCTGACGGACATGTTAAGTCTGAGGTGACAGGAGCACATCCATCCAAGTAGAGATGTCACCCCTCATCACGGCATCAAACAAGAACTACTTACCCTGGGCTTTAAAGCACTCAATCAGCTCACCCCCGCCTGTCTTACCATGCTGATTTCCTACAACTCCATCTGCACACTTCACTCCTCTAACTCCAACCTACTCACTGTACCTCCATCTCATCTCCTACTGCCAACTCCTTTCCCATATCCTCCCTCTAGCCTGGAACTTCTTCCTCTTCCACATGAGAGATCACCACTTTCCCCACCTCCAAAGTCTTACTAATACCACACCTCCTCCGAGACCCTCCCCAATTAAGCTCATTTCCATCACTTCCTCTCCTTTCTGCATAGCACTTGATATTCACCGCATCCTCAGTCACTTATGTATACATCCACAATTTATTTATATTAATGTATGTCTCTCCCTCTAGATTGTAAGCTCATTCTGGGCAAGGAACATACCAACTCTGCTGCATCGTGCTCTCCTAGGCACTTAGTATGGTGGTCTGCACACAGTAAGTGCACAATATGACTGAATAAATGAATGCTTTGCATAAAGTATGTACTCAATAAATACCATCGATTGAGGAACCTTTTAAAAGATGATCCAGGCCATTGCACATACAACACCCCCTCTACTGACCCAACCTCCCCCCTACTACCATCCTGTCACCTACCACTGCACTAGCATAATGCACCCTCTGCATAGATATTTGAGGCTCATTCAGCATTCAAGTGCTTAGTAGTACAGTGCTCTGCACATAAGTGCTCAATAAATACCACTGATACTCCTCACAGAAGACTCAACCATAGTTTTCCAGGTGCTTATTATAGTGCATTGCACTCACTAGGTGCTCAATAAATAGCACACAACTATCACTGCCTCCATAATGTACCTTGGGATCTACAGAGAAGCCTGGAGTAAGCCTGGATCAAAACCTAATGGAAATCATCAGCCTTTGTTTTCCGCTGCCCTGAAAAAAATCCCTGGTTTATTAGACAAGGTCCTGGAATAAAGTGGTTCTTCTGACTGGTAGAAGAGACCTCTCTCTCTCCCTCTGGATTTGCCAAGCCCAAGAAGACCCTAGCACAGGCTGATCTTGGAGACTGCCCCTTACTGCTTTCATCTACGGTGCACTAGCCCCGGAGAATGGGAATTTTAGCTATCATGCCAAACATCTCTCTCCTCAGATCACCAAGAAACCATCAAATAAATGCCATGGCCAAAACTTAAGGGACACAACTAATCTCAAAAAAGACACTTTCACTCACTCAAACCCAACTTCCCCTGAAAGCAACTAATCCTGCTCCAAAAGCTTCAAAACTGAAAATATCCAGTAGAAATCAATTCTGGTGGGCCATTACTATCAATGATCAAGAGCTATTTGGAACTTTTACTCCTACCAAAAGGTGGCCCTACAGATGTCAGCAGTCAACCAGTAGGCCAGTGGCAGAGTTGGAAAGCTTCAAAGCTTGATTATGAGCCAGTCTCTCCCCTGATTCAAGGTCTGAGGCCTAGTGATGAGCCTGGACTTGGATATAAGTTACAACAAACTCTAGGCTCCATAAATGTAACATGCATGTTGTAGAACAGCAGTTCTTAGTGGAAAAGTGTCACAGTAACCTTATGCTTTGACAGCTAATGCAGGCTGATAGATTAATGAATTTTCTAGATTGTAAACTCCCCTAGCGCAGGATCATGTCTTCTAATTCTAAAATGTACTTTCCTGAGCACTAGCAGAATGCTCTACGCATAGGCACTCAATATTGATTGATATTTATTAAACACTGGCTCTGTGCCAAGCACCTGTGGTGGGGTGGCTACTAACTAATCAGATTAGAGAGTCGCTGACCTGCACAGGGCTTTATCACCTAAGAGATGGTATCCTCTTTCACGGAGGAAACTAAGGCACAGAAAGGTTAAGCCATTTGGCCATGGTCACAGTGAGTCAGCGACTGAGCTGGGCCAGGAACCCTGATCTTCTGACTCCCAGATCCAAGCTCTCTTCCTTAAGATCAGGCTGCCTCCATTTCATTTGGAGAAATTCAGCAATTCCTCCAAATGGCTCTCAGCAATAACCTTGAGCTGGGAACTGCCAACTTTCTCACATGATGCTTCAGTTGAAATGCGAATGTAGCAAGAGTTACCACATTCATTTGATTAAAGGGGATGGGGAAGTTGCCCTCTTGATTTGGCTGAATTTGAAATACCAGAGTCTTTGTGAAGTAACAAACAGGTGAAGATTTACTGCTCTCACTTGCCAGCTCGGTCGAACCTCCCATAATATGTGCTTTCATTACTCATTTGGGCAAGAATTTGGTTGAGAAATGCAAGACGGTTCCGTCCAGGTGAAAAGAAACTGCTCTGTCCACATACGAGGTAGGTTAAGGTAAAAGGCCAATACCACGATTTCTTTCCCTCATGAGAAAGGTCTTTCCTGCTGGGAGCGTGTCTCCCAAATCTGTTGAACTGTTCTCTCCCAAGTGCTCAATACAGGGGTCTGCACACAGTAAGGACCACTTCCCCCTTTGGACCACCAGATCAATCAACTGTACCTGAGTGCTTGTTATGTGCGGGGAGCTGTTCTAAATGCTTGGAAAAGTACCCACGTTCTAAGTTCAGCCAACTATTCAAAGGCTAATGCTTCGCTTTGTGGATTATCTGGCTCTTTCTCTTTTCCTTCTCTCCACTGCCCATTGGCACTCAGGAGGAGTGGAAAAGGCAGAAAGAAGAAACTCAAGGCAATTAGTTCTGTGATTCTTTCAGAAGCTCATGGGGAAGGGGCTGAAATTCCTCACTTCAATGCATTCATTCATTCATTTATTGAGCACTTATTGTGTGCAAAGCACTGTACTAAGCACTTGGGAGAGTACAATGTAACAACAGATACATTCCTGTCCACAACGAGCTCACAGTCTTGAGCATGTCAGGGATTATCTGCGGTTTCCTTTTACCCACCTATCTGTCCCCTATACATGTAGATAGGAAAGAACTGGCTGTTTAGCAGGGCACTTCCCATACTGTAATCCTAGAGCTCAGCTCGAAGGAGGTAATCAATCAATCATTTTCACTGAGTGCAGAGCATTTGAGTACTGAGCACTGAGTACTAAGCATTTCGGAGCATACAGTAACAGTTGTTAAATACGTTCCTTCCCCACAATGATTTTACAATCTAGAGGAGGAGACAGACATTAATATAAATTATGTATGTAAGTGCTGTGTGGGACTGAGGGAAGGGTGAGAAAAGGGAGCAAATCCAAGTGCAAGGGTGATGCAAAAGGGAGGGGGAGAAGAGGAAATGAGGGCTTAGTCAAGGAAGGGAGGTAGGGTGGAAGCCACACACAGCCCAACAACCCAGCCTAACCCCAGTTTGTCTATTGGCCAGCCAGATTGATCTGACTTTGCGAGGTGGAGAGAAGATGAGTTCAACCCCTTGTCCCTGAGTACTGCTGGAATTTCAGCAGGGCCTCTGTACCTCTCTGGTTCACATCCACCAGCAGTCAAGTTTGACAGGGGACAGAGGAGACCAGACCAAGACACTCTGGGCCATAGGGAGCCCCGTGCAAACACTGCCAACTCTAGCATCAGTCCAGGCCTCTATTTGGCAGCTGAGACCAGGTTAGGCAGGCAGGTCAGTACTGCTCTAAAGCCTGCTCAGCTAGGACGACTTCCTCAAGTGAGAATTAAGCATTCTCAGATGGATGATAGCTTTCAAGCCACGAGGGAGTTATTTAGCAGTAGTAGGAAGGGTATTTGCTAGGCATTTACTGTGTGCAGCGGCCTGTACTAAGCACTGGGAAAGAATGCACAAATGGAAGTTAGACAATATCCCTGTCCCTTGAGGGGGGCTCACAATCTAAAAGCAGCATGGAAGTAATAATGCCTAGTGGAAAGAACAGAGGCCTGGGAGTCTGAGGACCAGCTTGGCCACTTGTCTGCTGTGTGCCCTTGGGCAAATCACTTACTTTTTCAATGCCTCCAACTCCTGATCTGTAAAATGGGGATGAAATACCTGTTCTCCCTCCCTTGGACTGTGAGTCCCTTGCGGGTCAGTGACTGGGTCCAATATTATTATGACTCTACCGCATCGCTTAATATGCAAATGACACTTGGTAAGCCCCATAAATACCATTATAATTATTGTCATTATTGTTAAAAGTGTACTGAAGCAGTATTTTATTAAAGAGCAGCCCCATGGCTTGAGACAGTTATTTTGAGACATGCACCTGGAATGACTTATTTAATATTCTTTATCCTGCCTGATTGCCCACTTGCCCCTCATCTCCCCAAGATTCCAGGCCCACCAGCCCCTCTACAGGGAGGGGCAAGCCCAATACACCAAATGCACTGGGGATGCAACTGCAGCAGCTGCTTCTCCCCTAGCCACAGGCCAGTTGGAGGTTACAGCAAGTTGAGGAATTGGAGCTTGGAGAATTCAGGAGGGTCACAAAAAGCCAAGCTGCAGCACTCTGGGCAGCTTGAGGTTGGCAGTGGTAAAATATGCCCGTTATCTAATCACGGTGAGGCAGCTCCTTCCTTTTCCAGACCTTCCCTCTGCACTCTTTCCCACCCTATAAAACCTGTTGCCATGCCAAGAAGTAGACAAACTTTGGGGCTGGGTGAGGGGGAGGTTTGGAAGACAGAGAAGGGGCATGGAAATAAAAATCATACATCCTTAATTTAAGATTACTCCACAGAAAGGTATCTTTATGGCAGGCTCAGTGAATGCTCATTCTCCCAAGTAATGCTGCAGAAAGACTGAGACAGATAGAGGCAGAAGAGAAACATATACACCCCTTGAGAGACTCCAACATTAAAACAGGGAAGTAACCAACAACAGATGAGTAAATCAGAAACTGCCCTTTAGGAGCAGAACTAAGCTTAGCTCCTCCCCAGAATCAACCTCCAGCTAGGGCGGGAACATAAACGACCTTGAAGCCCAGGGCCAAAAACATACACGTGGGCAAAATGCCAGTCTCAAAACACTGTGGTTTTGCTCAAGATGAAGAGGGCCGGCCCTGCCACCGACCGTACCACTAACTGGGTGAGAGGAAATAAGGATTAGAAACCCAGACACACAAGCATTAGCGCCCCATCCTACTGCATCTAATTTTAGCTCTGGGATTAGATAGCGAAAAGAGTTGTGCCCCCTCCGTGGCACAACGGCCAGCCAAGAAAGGCAGACGGAGAGAACAAGTGGACTACTCAGGTCACCTAGAGAACCCACCTCATCCAATCATCAGAGCCAAGTCAACTAGAAAAATCACCACAGGTTCACTTCTCCTGTCTACGGGCAAACAAGGCTCAGGTCAATGATTTAGGGAAATGCTACCTGAAGAAGAACTGCTCCAATTAAGTCGAAATGAAACAGGGCTGGGTGTTTGTTATCCGTGGCCCTCCCAGATTTCACTTCTCTGTGCTGCCGGGGTGGGGTGGTTAAAGGGCTCTTGTGGCTTGGGAGGAACAGACCTGAGCACGCAGCTCATCACACAGCGGGGCTGCCAGGAGGCTGGGCTGAACCCCACACCCAAAGGATCGTCTACAGAGTTCATTTTTGAGCTTGTAGTTCCCTTCACCCCTCTCACTCCCCCACGGCGGCTTGCTGGGCTTGAGCCACGAGCAGGCCTCAGAGTCCTTCTGGGGAACAGGCCCCATGGCTTCACTTTGAGGCCTGAGCCTGGGGGACATGGGGGTGGGGTGGGTGATATTCTGCTGTCAAGCGGCCTCCCCGACTCAGATGTTCTGGGTGGAGAAGGCAGAGGTGGACGTGGGCCAAGCTTCTCAGAAATAGGCTGGAAAGTGACATCACACACCCTGCTATTACTAAGTCAATGGGATGGCAAGCAGAGACAAAAATGACTGAGTCAAAAGCACATGCCCAGTAACTGTACATAATAATAACTGGTCTTTAAGCATGCACTACACGCTAAGCACTGTGTTAAATACTGGGGTGGATACTAGATAACCAGGTCACACACAACCCCTCCCCTACACGAAGCTCACAGTCTACTACCTGCTTATATTTCAGCTCCTGCTGTCCCTCTGGCTGTTACCACATTTTCAAGGGAAAGAAGGAGTGATTCGCCTGCAATTTTAATTGGCTCAGATCATTTTCTCTGGGGGGAGTCTGAACCATCTGTCTCTTTATCTGTGTGACGATAAACTTCACCCCAAGCCTAACCTCATTTAACATGGTTTGAACTAACACTGTTACCCAACAATCAATTAGGGGCATTTATTGGGCAGCTACTGAGTCACAATATTGAGTGTTTGGGAGAGTACAACAGAAGGCAAGATTCACATTCCTTGCTCTCGAGGAGCTTCCGATTTAATGGAGGAAATCTAAGGTATTGCTAGTATAAAGCTGCATCAGAGATTTAACAGCAACAATTCGGCTGCCCTGGAGAGAAAAATAAGTTTCACCTGATTTTTTGGATTTAAAATGTTTAAAATATTTTGCCAAGTTGAACCCACCCCTTCAAATCAGCAAGGAAAGCTCTTCCTCCAGACCTAGGAGGGTTCCTTGGGGGTTGGAGTTAGAGTTGAGACATTTCCAAATTATAACCCAATGAGGTGCCAACACAAAGCAGGGGTGGGAGGGAGGGAGGGAATGAATCCCTCTACAGCTGCATGCTCTGCAATCAATCATATTTATTGAGCACTTACTGTCTGCAGAGCACTACTTAGTGCTTGGGAGAGTACAATATAACAAAGTTGATACAATAAATGCTCAATAAATACTACTGATTGATTGAAGGCTTTTCAAACTGGACTCCCAGGTCTCTGATGAGATCTGAAGAGTTTTCAAGCAGTGATGAAAAGACCTACAAAGGTGTCTTTGTAGCCTGTTAGCCCTTCAAAACTGAACTCACCTTGCCTCCCAAAGCTTCTCCTCCATCTGACTTTCTCAACCCACTTGACACGGTCACCCTCCTCTCTCCCTCTCAAGTCCGTAACCTTGGTGTTAGTCTCCACTCAGACCTCTTTCAAACCCCATGCTGTTGGCGGCCAATTTTTTTTTTAAATGGTATCTGCTAGGCACTTACTATGTGCCAGCACTGTACTAGCTTGGGGTAGATACAAGCTAATCAGGTTGGACACTGTCCCTGTCCTACATGGGACTTACAGTCTTACCCCTTTTACAGATAAAGTAACTGAGGCACAGAGAAATTAAGTGACTTGCCCAAGCTCATACAGCCAACAACTGGCAGAGTCAGGACTAGAACCCAGGTCCTTCCGACTCTCAGGGTGGCACTCTATTCACTAGGCCACACTGCTTTTCCAAATCCTGTCGATTCTTCCTCCACAGTAGTTCCTTCCTTTTCAGATAAACTGCCACCAGGTCTTCATCATATCCCTGCTACCCCAGCCTTCTCACTGATCTCCCGGCCTAGAGTCTTCCCCTCTCCAGTCCAAATTTCCCTCTGCTGCCCAGATCATTTATTTAAAATGTTATGCCCATCTCCTTACACACCTCAAATGGTTGCCTATTCCTCTCCACATCAAGCAGAAACTCTTGAAGCTACCTCTTCCTTATTCATTCTCTTCTCTCCTTATATGCCAGCTCTCCCACTTTGTTCCTCTCATATTAACCTACTCACTGTGCCCTGTTCTCATCTATCCCACCACCAACCTCTTGTTCATAAAGACTATGGTAAAGTCACTGTGGAGTTTACGTGCTTATTATATGCCAAGCATTATAATAAGTCAATCGTATTTACTGAGGTTACTGTGGGGACGATATAAATTAATCACATCCCACACGGAATCACAAAATAAGCAAGAGGGAGAACAGGTATTGAATCCCCACTTTGCAGATGAGGGAACTGAGGCACAGAGTAGTTAAGTGACTTGCCCAAGGTCACACAGCAAATGACAGAGCCAGAATTAGAAGCCAGGTCCTCTGACTCCCAGGCCCATGTTCTTTCCACTAGGCCATGGTGTTCTCATGTCCTTCACACTGCTTGGAATTCCCTCCTCTTTCATGTTCAGACTGTGAGCCCGTTGTTGGATAGGGATTGTCACTATCTGTTGCCAAATTGCACTTTCCAAGCACTCAGTACAGTGCTCTGCACACAGTAAGTGCTCAATAAATACGACTGAATGAATGAATGTTCAACAAACCACAGCTCTCCATATACCTTAAAAGCCTTTCTGAAATTTCAATTCCTCCAGGAAACCTTCCTGGATTAACCTCTTGCCTTCCTGCTTTATATCCCCACACCTGCCACACCAGCCTTTCAGCACCTCTGACTCCCAGGCCTGTGCTCTGCCCTCTAGCCATGCTGCTTCTCCTGAAAGAATGTCTAGGTAGAGCTAAGAGGGTGGAACAGATTTCTGTTTAGAATCTGCATCACTGCAAAAACCCTAAATTCAGAGCTCAGAAGAAAAACGGTCCCTCATTGATTTAAAGTGGTGTTACCTCATCGGCATTAAATATGGAAAGCTCCGTGCTTTGCGGCAAATGTTTGCTTTGTCCCTGACTTTATTCTTTTCTGCTTTTTATAAGGCAAAGAAGGCTAGTCTGACTAGTCACTTTGGTATTACACCAGAAAGGAAACGGAGGGGGCAGACAAGGACTGTTTCTTCCTGCCCGGAACAAAGAACTCATCTGACCTGTTTGGAACAACCGTTTAACTTCCCTGTTCTCCACCCTCCAACAACTGCAATAAAGGCCCAAGTCAAGACAGGACAAGTCCTATCTATATACTGGTTAGCCAAGAATCCAATCCAACAGGGGACACTTAAGTCCTTTCTTCCTCACAACTTAATAAAAATTGGTACTTTTCTTCCCTTTTTTGGAGGAGCACTGTCTAAAGAAATCATTTTGATACTGAAAAAAATATAAAACATATCCACCAAGACACTGGGATTGTGTCTCCCAACTCTGTTGTACTACAGTCTCCCAAGTGCTTAGTTCAGTGTTCCGCACGCAGTAAGGGCTCAAAAAGTACCAGATTGATTGATCAGATACTAGAAAACACAAACAAGAGTACAGTTTCCCTTACCAATCCCAGGTTTGTCAAACAAGGCTTTAAGTGTCCATATCTAATATTCTGTATGCCATCTGGTTTTGGGTAACCAAGGTTGGCATGGCAAAGCTCTAGTTAATATCCCTGAAAGCAGCAATTTCATATTAACTATAAAGTGGACAGCAGGAAATTGGAAAGAAGACACCCACGGAAAGACTGCCTCTGGAAGAAGAAAAGTGGATCTCCCATCATACTTTCCAGTTTGACTTATATTTTTATTTTTCTTTTGTGCATCTCATTATCCATGTCAATATTACCGGGGTGGCTGGAGCAACTTTGGGAATGCCACTTGGCGGCATACCGAAACTGAAAGCTACCAAACGCTTCCAATGATCTGACCGCTCGAAATGTGATTCACTGCTGAAAGTGTGGTTCCCATTAGTCTGAAGTCACTGTGGACCTCTACAATTTGATTCCGAAATTAGAATTCCAAGCTTCCAACACATCCCAGATGCCTGAGCTTCCATCAGGAAACACATGACGAAGGAGTTAATGACTAATCCAATCTCATAATAAAGTACCGGCAGCGGGGTGAGCCCACAGAAGGTCCCCTTATGCCACACCACGGGGCAATCAGCAAGCAGTGGCATATATTGAGCGCTATTTGCAGTGCCCTTTACTAAGTGCTTGGGAAAATACACTTATGTGGGAGAAGCTGCCTCCTCTTACTCCACGAAGCCACTGGGACTCTGGGCAATCTGGGACAGACTCTAACTTAAGGGCTCCTCAACTTTTAGAAGCTTGTGAAAACCAGGGCTGTGGCTGCTGGGCTCTGACTTTTGCGAGTCATCTAGCCATCGTGCCCTATTGTTCATCGTATTTATCGTCATCTTTGTCTCACTATTTTTATATTTTCATCTCTCTTTACGTGCCTGCCACCAACCCCCTCCCTAACCCTTACTCTTAGATTGTAAGCCCTGTGTCAACTCAGCACAGTGATCTGCACACAGTGGGTGCTTATTAAGTACTATTACTACCACTATTGCAACAACAAGTAGGGCCTGTTTAAGTGCTAGCCCATATTCAATGCTCCCTTAAAAGAGCATGGCACATTCTTTTCTACCCGAGGGAATTTGCCTAGAACGCCTTTAGGAAATTTCTTCCAACAATGTGAGCCTGTTTGGATGCAGCGCAACCCAGTGTCAGAAGAAATGGTTGGGAGCAGCAGTGGGCAATCCAACCCGGTGAGTCGACGCCACAACCCAGAGTTTTCCTTACCTTGGGGTTTTGCAAGGGCATCCCCCCAAAGCATTACAGGAAGACCAGATACAACACAATAGAGACTAGGCTGGGGACTGGTTTTTCATCATCAGAAAAGACAGAGCAGGGAGCACTGCCAGTCCCTCCTCCCCCAACCCCGGGGCCCTACACTGTCATCCTTATATCCTTTATCCCAGAGAGAACCCATGTGACTATGAGGTGATGACCTGTGACCTCTCTCCCTTGAGTCAACACTCTCACCCCTCCTCTATCTGCCTCCCTCCCCCACAAATGGGCAGATGTTCCAGTGCTCCTCTCCTCCCTTTCACTACTGCTACATGGAATTCAGAACTTTCATAGGAACATACAGGAGCTAAGTTCCAACCCGGCGGTGCATTTAATAAAAACCCAGGAAGCTGCAGACAGAGCTTTGCTGCTTTTTATCTTAAGTTTCTGGGGCAAGACGCAATCACTAACTCTTCCGAGGACAATAAATGAATCAGGCGGGGAGCCTGGCTGTGCTTGGACAGGACTGAGCTTAGCTGTCCCTTGTGACCTGGCAGACTTGGCTCCACTTCATCCCAAGGCGCTCTTAATTGAAGACAACAGGTTTAGAGCAAAGGCACGTGCTTGATGTCCTTTTCTTCTAGGGCTGGACACCACCACAGAATATCAAGTGTCGAGGCAGACATCTTTGTTGCCGTCTGTTACTCCAGTTGGCACCTGAGAGCCAATCACTAGCCTTCTTTGCTAGCCTAAAGCCTGCACAGCCCCTCTCTGAAACAGGAACAAGAACCCCTAAATTGAAGGGGTTCACTGCTGCTGGAGCAATAATGATTGGGGGCAGAGGGGGAGGGGGGCGGCGTTGGGCTAAGTGGAGAAAGATCATGGAAAAAGTGACCCACTTCCTCCCCTTCTCCCCCAGAGTTGTTTGGGGATACAGGTCTGAGCTTGGTTCCATCCAGATAGGCACTCATTTCTACTCCTGCATTGTTTCCTGGCTCACAACCCTAGAAAAAATGCCAATAATGGCTCCGCATGCAAGGAAAGGAAAGGATGCTAACACAATTAGCAGATACTCAGGATTCGGCAATTACGTTTACTTCAGAAGACTTATCCATAAATAGGAGTGGGCTGAAGGTTATTTGACAATGACAGTCAGCTACCAGGAGGGCTTGGGCATTTGGTGACAAGCCCAATGGGACTACAGATTTCCCAAGTGTTACCATTTAAATACGTCAGTGCCTGTTTTTTGGTTTTTCCACACAATCAACTGACTACTAGCCAAATGCCTAAAAACAGTTATTTGATGCTGCAAGATGAAAGACTCACCTCACGATATTACTGCTGTCATAGGCAAAACAGTGACACAGCAGTTTAAAAGAAAGTGGCAAACCTGCTGATGGCAAAAATCTGCTGGTAGATGGAATCCCTAGGAATCAAATACATCTAGAGGGAGGACAGATTATTTCTTCACCTTACATGACTTGAACCCTCAAGAAATAAAGAGGGGCCAAGTTTTCAAGGGGCGACCTGCTAATTTTGTTCCTGACCACAAATGGCCACTTCCTCCTCTCTTTGTCCACACAAATGGCAACTGTGCAAGCAATGACCCAAAACAAAATGTCACTAATCACCTTCCCTCTCCACAACCTCCTTCCCGAAGCCTTCTCCATCCTTTTCTTCCCCAAATCCCACAACACTATAGGAGGTCAACCTGCCCAGAGCCACACCTAAGGACTCCCATTTTTGGCAAGACGTTACAGATGGAATGACAAATGGGGTGGGGAGGGGCGCACTACTGGGAAGAGGAAACAAAAGAGGCCCAGCTGAGAACATTTAAGTTGGCCCCTTAGTTTAAGGGCTAATTTTTAGAGATACGAAAAACAAAAACAAAAAAACCCCACATTTATTTTCACTGGATAAAATAAATTTTCAGAGCCACCTTTCTGATGCCCAATGGCATTTGATTGAGTTTCCCCCTCCCCACCACCTCTCTCACAAGCCCCAAGTCACTGGGCCTAAATCCCAAGCCAGTTCAGAACCCTCCAGCTTTCTGGGGCCCCTAAAGATCAGGGTGGCCCAAAGAAGGCCACACGCTTCCAAACCCACAACTCCACAGGGCTAGTCTAGAACCAGAATGGAATCAAGGATGGGAATTCAAAGTGCTATTTGCATGGGTGAATTCTCTGACCCTGACACACCAAAGGGAGGGCAGCATTCTTAACTCTTGAGAACCTACAGAAACTGCCCCCCTCCACCACTTCTCACTTGACTCCTTATATTAAGAGTAAGAGAAATTAAAATGCGCAAGTATGAGGTCTATAATAGCTAGTTGAGGATTTATCTTGGCAAGGTAGTCCCCAATTCCTCTATGAGAATCCCTTGCAGGGTTTCCATTATACTGCTATAAGTACTGAGGTAGATACAAGTGAACTAGGTTGGACACAGTCCCTGTCCTTCATGAGGCTCACAGTCTAAATAAGAGCGAAAACGGGAACTGAGGCATGGAGGCGTGAAGTGACTAGCCCAAGGTCACTAAGAAAGCATATGGCAGAGCCAAGATTACAACCCAGTTCTTCTGACCCCCAGGCCCAAGCTTCTTCCACTAGATCACGGTGCTTCTACCAACTAATTGGAAGAATTAGGTGGTTTTGAAACGAATGTCAACATCCTTGGGAGGAAAAAAATGCCAGGGTAAATATAAAACAAATATCAGGTCTGGCAGGATAATACCAATTACTCTGAAAGAAATTTATTCATCTCCAAAGGACTCTGCCATCTTAAATGCATCTAGTCATTTCATTATATGTTCTGGTGCTAGACAGATAATCAGACCCTCCCTCAGTTGAAGGATCATACTGTCCTTTCCAATCAATCATCAATGATACTAATTGAGAGCTAACTGGGTATAGAGCACTGTTCTATGTGCTTGGGAGAGTACAATACATAACAGAGTTGGTAGACATGACTGACTACTCATGATTACTACTAGATGATGACTACTAGACATGATTTGCTGCTCTTACCCAACTCAGTAAACATTTGTCTCCTTGACCAATTCCTTATCCAAACAAAAGCCAAGAAAACAGACTTGCTGATTATCACCAATTTACCAGCACTGTACCAGCAGGGGCACAAAAAAGGAATCAACTCTCTTTATCCCTAGAGAGACCTGGGCTGGATCCTGGGCAAAGTGTTCTTCTATCTCAACCAATGATACCACTTGATGTCTGTCAGGACAACTGCTAAGCTAAGACTGACCAGAACATCTGTAAAGCAGCTGTCTCAAACTGAAGGACCTGGAAAGGAAGTTCCAAAAGAGCTCCAGCTGATGTTCCTAAGCCAAGGAGCCTACATAACACCACTGTGCAGAACCTCAGAAACCAAAGTATAAAATGCCCTGCTCCTGATCTAAAATGCAGGGAGAGAAGAGATGGCAGAACAGAGTGCCAGGCCTGACTCATGATGCTTCTTTGCGCTTGCCACAATAAGCAACTTGTCCATTTTCATATCTTCCGGTGAAGATGTTCTCCAAGATTAAATTAACTGGGACACGGAGAGGGCTTGGTACATCTGGACAACACACAGGACCACAAGAGTTCTTTCCTTACAGAAAAAACCCTCAAAGAATCTAGTTGTCCACTAATGAAAAAAAATCCAATTTCCTCTGCTCCTGCTTCTATGTCACAGAACACTATAGCAAGAAATCCAGACCTTTAACTACCTCCCAAATACCGAGTCTTCCAATTCTTTCTCTTTTTTCTCCTTCCTTTCTTTCTTTTCTTTCTCTCTCTCTCTCCCCTGATGATTCTGTCAACTACTTTGTTGACAAAAACCAAAATCAGCAGTAGTGAGCGCCCCAAAAATCTTGCCCTCCCCAATCTTGCCCACACTACACCTACTTTCTCATCCTTCTCCAGAGCTCTCTTGAGATTGCCCACCTGCTTTCAAAACTAACCTACCCGCTCTACCTATGCCTCCAACTGGCTTCTCTAAAATTGCTTGTGACGCCCTTTTCCCCTTCCTGAACCCATCATCAATCATTCGTTCTCTAATGGCTCCTTACCCTCTGCTTTCAAACAGATTCACATCCCCCATATCCTAAAAAAACACACACACAAAATAAACTTCTCTGGACTTCACTACCCCTTCCAGCTATCACCCCATCCCCCTTCTTGACCCTCTCCAATCCAGTTTTCATCCTCTTCACTCCAGAGACTACACTATTCCAGGTCACCAATGGCCCCATTTTCACCCATTCTAATGGACTCTATTCTCATCTAATTCTCCCTGCCTTCTGGGCTGCCTCAGACAGCGTGGACCGCTCCCTTCTCCTGAAAAGGAGAATTTTCCTTTTGCACTATCAAATTTCACTATGAAGAGTTTCACTTTCAAGAATTTTCACTATTAAACCTTGGTTTTTCTGCCAGTCTTCTCCTGGTTCTCCTCTTGCCCTTCCAACCTATCTTGGTCCCTTTGACTCTTCCTCTGCCTCCCATCCTCCCATTCCCTAACTGTGGGTGTCCTTAAAGCTTATATTCTGGGTTCCCATCTCTCCCCAAAGCTACCTCACTATACCCGACTACTTTCCCAACTTGAATACTGCATCAGTCTCCTTGCTGATCTCCTTACCTCCTGTCTCTGCTGTCTCCAGTCCACACTCTTGTGCCTCAGATCTCTTTTCTAAAACATTGTTCTGCACACATCTAGCTACTCTTCGAACACCCCTATTTCACTCTGCAACAAGTTGAAACTCCTCACAGTTGGTTTTAAGACACACAGCTCTCTTCCTTCTACTTATCCACTCTCTTCTCCCAATATATCCCATCTCACCATCTTCATCCCTCCCATCACTCATCTAGGTAGGCGAGTAGTTCATCACTCAACCACTTACTGTGCATCATTCTTGTCTCTCCCATCACAGATTTCTTCTTGTTCATACCCTTCCTCTAGTCTGGAACTCCCTTTATCATCCCTCTTCCAGGAGGCCTTCTCTGCTCCATTTCTAATTTCTCCATTTTATATTCCCCAACTCCCATGCCAGCACTTTTGCAAGCTTTAAATACACCCTAATGTACATAATCTTTATATTCTATTACTTCCTCCTATCTGCGGATCACCTCAGCATCTGTCTCCCCAGCTAAACTGAGAGCTCCTTAATGGAACATCTACTAATTCTACTGCACTCTCCCATTTGCTTAGTATAAACACTATCACTGAGAGAAGCGGCATGGCCTAGTGGCAAGAACACGGGCTTGGGAGTCAGAGGATGTGGGTCTTAATCCCTGATGTCACTTCTT
The DNA here is from genome assembly GCF_004115215.2 of Ornithorhynchus anatinus. Lineage (NCBI taxonomy): Eukaryota > Metazoa > Chordata > Mammalia > Monotremata > Ornithorhynchidae > Ornithorhynchus > Ornithorhynchus anatinus. Next base: position 44,793,124 of record NC_041729.1, read on the forward strand.
CCAATTCTCCTTCTCCTCTGTTAGTCTCTGTCTCTATCTTTCCTTATTGTTATAAGCCAGTCTCTAAACTGTAAGCTCATTATGGGCAGGGAACATATAATTCTGTTGTATTGTACTCTCCCAAGTGCTTAGTACAAAGCTCTGCGCACAGCAAGTGCTCAATAAATACCACTGAACTGACTCTCTGAGTTCCTCTCCTTTTTTATTTTTAACTATCTAGCATATCTTTACCTCCTTTTCTGTCCCTCATCTTGTCTTTCCTTTATCGACTTCTCTTCTGCTCTTTCCCTGTTTCTCCACCTGTGCCATTCCAAATACTAGCATTTTCTCCATGTTCCTGGGAGAGGGATGTAAGAGGGGGAGAAAGGATGGGAAAGGCTGGCAAGGCCATTTAATAACAGCAATAATAAGATTACTATTATTCCACAACCTACATGATTGGCATCTTCCTTTTCCTTCTCAGGACCATTTTCTCCACAGTCCTGAACCTGCAGACCTAGTCGAAGAGAGGAAGGTGGCTATGCTAGAGCAAAGGAAACAGGCAGGAGACCTGCAGGCTTGGTCAGGGGCTAGGCCACACTGGCTCTTCTGGCCAAGGGGAGGAAGGAGGCCTAAGAAGCTCCTGAGGCCTGGCCAAAACAATTGAGTACAGTGTGAGAAACCAGCCTGGACACTGCACTCCAGACACTAAGCTCAGACTGATTCCATGCTAGAGTCTGCACAAGGCAAAATCTGCAGGCCCAGCACAGTCCAAATGCAGATCACTGTTTTTAAAGTTCTCTTCCAGTGAGCCTCGTCCAGCCTGCTCTCATCTCACTGTTCTCCAGTCTTCTCCCTTCTACTAAACCAAACTGGCTTTTTTACTAATTCTTCCCCTATGCTCCTTTTCTCCCCTAGCCTCTCGCCCAGTTCACTTTGTACCCAAAACCTTTGCCCACGGTAAACTCAAACACGGTCCTCACTCGTCCCATCCGTCGAAATTACATCCCTTCCATCATTTAAATCACAGCTTAGACTCATAGCCTCCAAACAACACGCTCGGAAATTCCACTCCATCCTCTCTGCCAGCACATCCCTAAGCTATCACAACCCTTCAATCCACTCCAGTAATTACTGATTTTATCTGGGTCTATTTACTGTGTATGGTGACTATAAATTTGCCCTGTCCCCCTTATTAGATTATAAATCCCTAGAGGGCAAGTACTTTGCCTAATTATTAATGTACACCTAATTCGCCATGTCTATTATCGGTCTGTGAACCCTGAGGATACTCAAATTCATAACGACTGGCATAATATCGCTCTTTCAACTATCCAGTAGAGTAATGCCATTTTTCAGGCGGGGCTATTTAGAGATTTCCATGAAGTTCCCCTTCCCATTCCTCTTCAAAACAAACCTCTGCATTACCCTGCCAAGTGATCTGACAAAAGCAGCATTATAAATCCTAAAACCCATAGTTTCCTCTCTCCAGAAGCCGTATGGCCTAATAGAAAGAGCACAAGTCTGGGAGTCAGAGGACCTGGGTTCTAATCCTGCAACATCAGTTACCTGCCGTGTGACCCTGGTCAAGTCACTTAACTTTTCTGCACCTCAGTTCCCTCACTTGCAAAATGGGGACTCAGTGCCTGTTCTCCCTCTTAGGCTGTGAATCCCCTGCGGGACTCGATTATCTTTTATCTACCCCAATGCTTAGTACAGTGACTGCCACGTTACACTTAAATCCTATTATTATTGTTACCACCACTACTCAAAATGTCGCTCTGAGGGTGCACCCCTAAACACTCTAGCTCTAGAGCCATATCCTAAGAGAGTTGGGAGCCTTAAGCTCCTACAGCTCGCCTACCAAGTCAGCAGCAGGGCCAACCGGAAAGAATAGGGAACTGAAAGTCAGAGGACCTAGGTTCTTGTTCCAGCTTTGCTGACTGCCCACTGTGAAACCTTGGGCAAGTCACTTAAGTCTCCTCACCTGTAAAACAGGGTTCAAATACCTGTTCTCCTTCCCTCTTTGATTTAGAGCTCCAGGTTGGACATGGACAGGGTCCAACTGAATTCATTCAATCATGCTTATTGAGCGCTTACTGTGTACACTGAATTCAGTGCTTAGCACACAGCAAGCACCTAATACAGTTCATCATCATCATCATGGCATCTCTGACCTGGGGATGCCTTCAATCAAACTTTCCTCCAACCACTGTTTCTCTGTGACTGTCAAGGGGCACCAGTAGAAGCAACAATCACACCTGCTGGCTTACATAATGAGTCTCTGGGGCTCAATATAGCATTACCAACACACAATCAATCAACAGCATTTACTGAGCATCTTCGTGCACAGTAGCATATAAACACATGGGCAAGTACAACAGTGATGAGACATTCTCTGCCCTTAAAGGGCTTACACTCTAACAGGAAATAGCTCTCTGGAAGCTCTGGGGTCTTGTGTTCCTGCCAGCCAAAGAGGTGGCACACAGGGAAGAACGATGGGAGGTGCCTGGGCTTGGTCTGGTTCCTAGCATGCCCACAGCACTGCTTCTGGATTCCCTCCAGATCCTCAGAGCTGCTTTGAGCTTAGGAGACCAACAGCATCGAAGACCCAGGACCCCACCCCACCTAACAAGCATACTCCCGGAACTCTCTTGTCCACTTTTCTCAATGCCCCAAATACTATCCAGGAAGTGAAGGAGGACAGAGACTGTGGCATTCTCTAAGTTAGCTTCGTCGGTCTCCAAAGCCGACTTTCTTTTATATCATGGAAGCCTGGGAGCCTGAAGGACCTTGGTTCTAATCCTGGCTCTACCACCTGTCTGTTATGTGATCTTGGGCAAGTCGCTTCACTTCTCTGGGCCTCAGTTACCTCATCTGTAAAATGGGGAATAAGACTGTGAGCCCCATGTGGGACAGGGACTGTATCTATTCCAGTGCTTAGTGCAATGCCTGGCACATAGTAAGCACTTAAAAACCATAATTATTTTATTATGGCATGGGAGGAGAAACTTGGCAAGATTCTTTTTAAATTATTTTCCCCTCTTTCGTCTTCAGAGCCAGGCTTTCAGTGTCCAGAAAGCCTAATAATATTAATGATAATAATGATAATAATAACAATGGTATTTGTTAAGTGCTTACTATATGCCAGGAACTGTACTAAGCACTGGGATGGATTCAAGCAAATCGGGTTGGATACGGTACCCGGTCCCCTACCGGACTCACAATCTTAATCCCCATTTTACAGCTGAGGTACCTGAGGCACAGAGAAGTGAAGTGACTTGCCCAAGGTCATACAGGAGACAAGTGGCAGAGCTAGGATTAGAACCCATGACCTGCCTCCCAGGCCCGCGTTCTATCCACTAGGTCATAACACTCATGATTCCATTTCATATTGTTACTACTTTCCATATTTTAGTGTGCAGAGGCTCTTTATGTCCACCAAGGACCAATATCCAGTAAATAGCAAAGTCCAAAAAGGAAACAAACCTAGAATTTATATTCCATCAGAATACTGAAAATGAAACCATTTTCAGAAAAGTTTAACTGGAAGTGATTTGATAAGAGCAAGATAAAAAAAAATTGTTCTGAAACCCTAATTGGCTTTCATAGCACTTTGTTATTGTGTAAACACAGATTTCTTTTCCCCAGAGTCACATATTATTAAAAAGTTCATCTTTTCCTAACTACAGCAGAAATCAGTGTTTTATATAAGGGAACTTTAAAAATGCCACTACACCATCGGTAGATGCCCCAAGCAAGTAAAGATAAACGAATGAGGCACTTAACCGTTACCATCTCGGGATTCTACCAAAAAGCCGAAGAGCATAAACTTCATAAATTCACAGAAAGCTTTCCAAATACCAATATTTCAGCATTATGATCACAACTATGAAAGATTTCACAAGCATAAGACAGGGCCGGGGAGTTGGTCAGGAATGGCAAGGACAGCAGCAAGAGGATTGTTGTGCCTTTGGTTGAGGAAGAAAATGGATGTAGAAAATGCCTACAGTCCTATACAACTTTAGGTTTCTAGAAATGTCAATTAAAAAAAGACAATTCCTATTTGATTTACCCTCTTACCTGGGAATTCACTGTAATGAATGGGAAGAAGGATCACAGGAAGGAAGCATGGGAGAGGGGGGAAACCTTTCTAAAGCCCTCAATTACCCAGGTTATTTGTTTTGTTCTGATTTCTTTGGAGGGGCAGGGCGGGAGGAGGGAGGAGGTTGAAAAGGGGAGGGAAATGAAGAAATGCACATGGTCTAGGACAGTGGTTATCCCCAGGAGTTCACAAACACAACCCTGGTGTACTTCAAAGAACTGCTTCTGATAAGCAGAGAAGCAGCATGGCTTAAAGGAAAGAGTGGAAGGCTTGGAAGTCAAAGGACCTGGGTTCTAATCCCGGCTCTGCCAATTGCCTGCAGTTTGACCTTGGGTAAGTCACCTAACTTCTCTGTGCCTCTGCTTCCTCATTTATAAAATGGGGATTAAATACCTGTTCTCCCTCTTTCTTAGATTATGAGCCCTTTGTGGGACAGAGAATCTCCACCCTGATAAATCTGTATTTCCCTAGTGCTTAAAATGGTGTCTGACATGTAGTAAGCACTTAAACAAATAACGTTTTATTATTATTATTATAGATACTGCTCTTTCATGAGCAGTATGTGCATGTATGCACAAATGAATGAATGTGGGGCTACGCACTGAGAAGGGAAACATGAAGGACCGAGAAGAGGAAGTGCTCTAGATGCAATCTTGGAGTAGAATAACAATCAATAATAATAATAGAAATGATAACTGTGGTATCTGTTAAGGACTTAATATGTGTCATGCACTGTACTAGAAACAAGATAACCATATTGGACACAGTCCCTGTCCCGAAGAAAGCTCAGAATGTTACTGTATCAACATTTTCTAACCCCTCTGTGGATATAAGTACTACTGTCTCACTGAGTTCACACACTTGGAAGGTATTCTCTTGCCCGTACTGGCCAGCACAGGTAAGCCATGACTTTTTTTTGTTTTTTCCCACAGTACTGACCTCACTCCTTCCCACCTCTGTCCTTACTCTCATGTCCCTTCCCCTCTACTCCATATGCCTTCAGCTCCCCTGCTCCTCCACCTCTCTTTTCCTGGTCCTGCTAATGCGAATCCACCCCCACCCTCCCTAACCACAGCCCCATAAACTCCATCTCCATTCATGTGCCTCTTATTAAACAACAAAACAACAACAAAAAACCCCAAAAATGTTTGTCTCACTTTCCTCCTGCCTCTGCCACATGGTTCCAACCCAGCTCTTCCTCACCCTGAGATTGATACTGAGACAGGGGGAAAGGTGGCCCAAGTTCCAAAAATAAGTACACACAAGGAGAGTTCGGGGTTTCAGGGAGCAGCAGATGAAGGAAGGAGAGGTGAGCTGCAGGGACACAACTTTAAAGGGGGTCAGAGCAGGAGGGCATGGTTTTACCTGAACTTTGGCTGACAGCAACTGGGAGATTTACGTTGTGTCAACCGGCCAATGTGTGCCTCCGTCGCCTCCCCACTTACAATTTGTGAAAAAGAACAGTGAAAAGAGCAAAAAATATCCTCCAGATCCCCCGCCTCCTCAAAATCCAACTCACAGCTCCCTGCAGTGATGAGGGAGAGAGGGGTGAAATGACCACCAGAAGTAGGGGAATGCAACGCTATGCCATCAGGGCTGAAGGTTTCTGATCAAGGAGCCTCCTAGGGCATCACACTTGGTGGACGGGCTCGTCAGGAATCCTGAAAACAGCCAGCTCCCTTAGGCGGTGTGGCCCCCCGAACACCGACCCTCTGTTAGTCCAAGGCCCAGCCTCAGCCCTGTGCTGCACACGCTCTAGCCACAAATGGGTTTTGAATGTAAAACTCTTGCATGCATTTTGCAGTAGTCTGTAGTCCTGCCCACCAACTCACTAGCTGCACCCCTGCCGGTGAAAACACAACCGGCAGGGATGAGACGGTGGGAGTGCCACTCTCCAAACCCACCACCGTTAGCCTCGATTCCTACAGGTGAGTTTTTGGAGCCATGGCCTCTGGGACCAGTGGGCCACTAAGGCAGTACAGGCAGCAGCAGAAGTGGCAGTCAAGGAAGCAGCACCTTCTATTTCCAACCTCCTCCCCAGGGGCTTCAGCCCACCTCTCCATCATTTCCATTACCATGACATAATGTTTGGTTGATTTCAAGGTCAGAGTTAGGTAAACCATCTTAAAAAAGAAAACATGGCCAAATACCATACCTGCAGGCTGGACAACCTCCAACGACCACTATAGAAGAGGCAGGCTGTTGGATAACAGTGTAAGCTCCATGGGGGTAGTTCGGTCCAACTAATGGTAAGGAGAAACACATCAAAGGGAAAAGGGGAAAAAAAAAGACTATGAATAAGTCTATTTCATTAAATCCCGCAACAAGAGGAGACTGGCAATTTTGTTACACTTTCTAACGAGAAAAGAATATTAATATAATCACTGGATTTCAGTAATACTATAAAAATCACACAAAAGATTTGGTTAGAATCATTTATATATGCCACACACCTCACAGCTTTCATTGGATACAAGTCTTTAATAGATCATACATTTAAATTCAAACCTTGTGGATGGAATGCAGTAATTAGTGCCTGTTTCCTAAAGGTGAGGTATAATTTTACCAGCTTATGTTAAAATTCTAAAATTTAATTTCAACAATTCTGCAGCCCAAAGTTCATACAAAATCAACTAATTTCTAAAAGATTCACTTGGGTTGGTTTCAAGGACCAGCCAGTAAGCCCACTGTGGGCAGGGACTGTTTCTCTTTATTTCTGTATTATACTGTCCAGTGCTTACTACAGTGCTCTGCACACAGTAGGCGCTCAATAAATACAATTGAATGAATGAATATTTAGTTAAATTTGCATTCAAGTTGGGACTGGATGGTTGTTGGCACTGCTTACCAGTTTACTTCAGGGTTGGCCTGCGGGTTAAACAGTAACTACCGTACAAAGACAGGAGAAGAAAGGGGAGGAAGGCACATTCTACTTAGAGCAGCAGTGTGTTAATCCCCTCTGCTCACTGGGTAACATATACAACCACCAAGACCAGAACCCAGCAGAAAAGTGAGAGGGTCAGAAAGACACCATTCTAACCTGGCCTGTTTTAATTACTAAACAAATCCAGCTTTGTTTACTACTATTTATTAGAGAATAAACATCTACCTTTTTGATTGGGAGTTCCACGAAGGTCAGAGACTGTGTTCAATTCCCACCTGTGAGTTTTCCCCCAGTACTTCGAGAAGTTTTCTGCACACAGTAAGGGCTTAATACTATTACTACTACTTTGAGATGGTTTGGTCTGTGCTCTATTCCCAAGCTTTGCCACTTGCTTTCTGTATGGCCTTGGGCAAGTCTCTTAACTTCTCTGGGCCTCCGTTCCCTAATCTGTAAAATGGGGGAAAAGATCCTGTTCTCCCTCCCCCTTGGACTGTGAACCTTATATGGGACAGGGACTGCGTCTAACCTACTTATTTATAGTGGTTTTATCCCAGGTCTTAGCATACAGTGTGGCACAGAAGGTTTAACAAATACCACTATTGTTATTCATAATAATAAAAACAGTAATAATATTGGGACTACTACTCCTGCTGGATGGCAAGGATCATGTGTTTTCAGTTTCCGTACAGCACTTAGAATAACACCATGAGTAAGTATCCTATATTTCTCAAAATATCCTATGGCAATGTTCTTAACAAATTTAACATGGACCCTTGGGGAAAAAATAATCATGCAGAAAAGACTATTTTGTCTTCTAGTATTAGGTTCACAAAAAATTTAAAAACCACAAAAAAAGTTTGCATTCCTTCGGGTCACCAAATCACAGATATTCATTTCTCCATGGGGAAATGGCCCAGAGACCACTAAAATTGAACCAATGGGGTCCCCATAGACATGGGATGGGGGGAGGGGGGTTGGCCAGTAGTCACCAGGGTGCAATGAATGCCTGGGATCCTTGTGGCAGTTTCAGACCCAGGATAGTCTTGCCTGAAATGGTGTTGGGCAATCAACCAATGGTATTTACTGGGTGACTGGGAACTTACTGTGTACAGCGCAGTGCATGGGACAGTACAATGAGTTGGTAGACCTGATTCCTGCCCACAAGGAGCTTACAGTCTACAGGGGAAGACAGACATTAAATAAATTATAGATAAGGGGAAATGGGAGAGTATAGGGAGAGTACTGTGGGGCTGGGGTGATGAGTGTTTGAGGGATAGTCAATCAGTCAATAATATTTATTGAGCGCTGTGTGCAGAGCACTGTACTAAACACTTGGGAGAGTACAATACAACAATAAACAGACATTCCCTGCAGCAAGGAGCTTACAGTCTAGAGGGTGAGAGAGACATTAACATAAATAAATAAATTACAGAAATGTATGTAAGTGCTGTGGGGCTGGGAGGGGTGAAGAACAAAGGGAGCAAGTCAGGGATGCAGAAGGGAGTGGGAGAAGAGGAAAAGATGACTTAGGGAAGGCCTCTTGGAGGGCATGTGCCTTCAATAAGGCTTTGATGGTGGGGAGAGCAATTGTCTGTCAGATATGAGGAGGGAAGGCATTCCAAGCCAGAGGCAGGTCGTGGGTGTGAGGTCGGAGAAACAGACAAGATCCAGGTATAGTGAGAAGGTTAGCATCAGAGGGGCGAAGTGTGCAGGCTGGGTTGCAGTAGGAGAGCAGTGAGGTTGGGGGCAGGGGCGGATGGGGGGGAGAGGGCACTCAAGGTGATTGAGTGGTTTAACGCCAAAAGTGAGGAGTTTTTGTTTGATGCGGAGGTAGATGGGCAACCACTGAAGGTTCTTGAGTGGGAAAACAGGGTCTGAATGCTTTTGTAGAAAAATGATCCAGGGAGGAGAGGTCAGCAAAGGAGGCTGATATAGTAATAGAAGAGGGATAGGATGGTGATTGGATTAAACTGGTAGTAGTCTGGATGGAGAGAAAAGGGCGGATTTTAGCGATGTTGTGAAAGTTGAACGGACAGGATTTAGTGATGCACTGAATATGTGGGTTGAAAGAGGGAGGAGTCAAGGATAATGGCAAGATTAGGGCTTGTGAGACAGGAAGGATGGTGGTGCCATCCACTGTGATGGGAAAGTCTGGGGAATGGGTTTTGGGTGGGAAGATAAGGAGTTCTGTGCTAGACATATTAAGTTTGAGGTGGTGTGAGGACATCCAAGTAGAGATGTTTCGAAGGCAGGAGTAAATGCAGAGAGGGAGAGAGATCAGGGCTGGAGATGTAGATTTAGATCCAAGGGCCCAGGTGACACAGAGGGGACAATAAATACAGGAAATGAGGGCTTAGCCAGGCAAGACCTTTTGGAGGAGATGTGATTTAAGTAGGGCTTTGAAGAGTAGGGGAGTGGTGGACCATCAGATATAAAGGGTGAGGAAGTTCCAGGCCAGAGGAAGGATGTGTGCAAGGGGTCGGCTGCAAGACAGACATTATCTAGGTACAGTAAGTAGGTGTGGTACAGGAAGACTGTCCCTTCTAAGAAGTGATTACCTCGTACATATTTTACGATTGATTTTTTATTTTTACACTGACTGGATTACATCTTCATTCAGTTACTGTCTGTGATTCCTCCCATCTTGCGTGAGAGGCCCTTGTGGGCCAAAGACCCCTCTGAATTTATCTGCAAAGACCTACCCCAGTGCTTAGCACATTGTAAGGACTTAATAAAAGAATTATAATGGTAATCCTTTCAAGCACAAGCAACACACAACAATATCTGCTTTCCTCTATTTTTTAAAAAGGCTGTACTATTACCATTGTAATAAATCACAAGTAGCTCTCAATTTTCCAATCAGGGAGTGCAAACCTAAAATAAAACCTTATTTTAGGCATCAGTTCCAGAGTACTTCCTAGCCAAGTTTTTCAGAGGTTCCTTCCTTTCTCTTCTCACCCTTTTTGAGAGGTTTCCCCTCCTCTCATCTGCCTGGGATGAGACAAGCAAAAGGAGGGAGGGAGAAGAGAAAAAAAACCTGCAGAAGCCTCAAACTGGATTATCAGTCCTTGAAAAATTAAGAGTTGGCTTTTTAGGGAAACTCACAAGTGCTCCAGAGAATAACTCTATTAACTTTTCACCCCCACTGGGGGTAATAAGGAAATAAATCATTTTCAAGTACTGATCGAGCATCTACTAAAGGCTTGGGAGAGCAGGGAAGACAAACACTGAACTAATATACAGGTAGGAGGAAAGAAAACGAGGGGACTATGTAGAGGAGTTAATGCCTAAATAATAGGATATGCAAGTGTTCAGTTGGTCCAGAAACCCTGGGGTGACAGTTGGGGGATATAACCTAGGGAGATTAGACATTAATCTAGGAAGTCTTCTTGATGGAGATGAGATCTGGGCGTATTGAAAGATGGAGAGACAGCTGTATTTGAAGGCAGAGGCAATTTTAGATGGGGGAAGGGCACTGACAAGGAATGGGGGGCAGGGGAGTATAAATCTATGCACTTGGGAAAAGCAAAGAGTGCAAGTTGGGGTGTAGTGGGAGAAAGGAGTGGGTAAGTAAGAGGGAGCAAGCTGATGGTGTGTCTTAAAGCCAGTGGTTAGGAGTTTCTGCTTGATGTGGAGAGGAATGGGTAACCATTGGAGACTTATGAGATATCAGCGGAATGGCATCTTGGAAAATGATCCAGGTAGCAGACCGAAGGAAAATGCATCTTGTGTCTCCACTACCCTAGCACAGTGCCCGAGACATAGCAAGCACTTAAATACCATAAAAAAGTGTGAGTGGGAGATAGGACATGTATTAAGCAAGTCTGAATTCATGCTCTGTAGTTTTATTGTTGTTTTTACAGTATTCGTTAAGTGCTTACTATATGCCAGGGACTGTACTAAGCAGAGAGATAGATATAAGATAATCAAGTTGGATCCAAACCCTGTCCCACAAAGGGACTGGATCTCCATTTTGCAGGTGATGGAACCGAGGCACAAGGAAGTTAAGTGACTTGCCCAAGGTCATAGCAGACAATGTGTGTGTGTATGGGGGGGGGGGGGGGTGTCTGGAATTAGAACCCAGGCCCTCTGACTCCCAGTCGCGTTCTCTTCCCACTAGGCCACGCTGCTTCACAGTCCTTCCATCCTTATTCCTTTTAATGAATATTTTTCATAAATGCTAATGGAAAAATTCACTTTAGCCATGAAATGAGCCACAAGCAGGAGGTTATTGGGAATGGCCAGTGAGTGATGATGGTACACCCTGCCCAGCAAAGGGATACTCAGTTTGGAAATGAGTTCGTGGCCTAGTAGCAGCTCCAAATCTTGAGACACATTTATATTTCCACTCCATGCTGCGCTGCAGCCCACTCCTTAAAGGAGCTATTGGAGGGTCCAGTTTCTGGATACTAGGGGTGTTTAAGACACTCGGCAGCTGCTCCCTGGCAGGGAAGGACATAATTTAAAGGGCTGTCTTTACAACTGACCCCGGCTCTCCACCCCGCCCCCCCCCAACACACACACACACAGAACACAAACTCCAAAGTTTCCTCACTACGATAAACAGCCTTCCCTAACTTGCAACTTCGCTCTGCCCTGGAAAACTTCCAGGAGCAGCCCGGACCTCCCTGGCAGAGCTCTTTCCTAGGCTCCTTTTTGCAAAACTCAGTGCTCAGCGCTTTGCAAGGAGGTAGCTCAGTGCGCCGCCCAAGGTGCATCCAAAGGGTGGAGGTGGGGGGGGCAACTTTGGGAGTCACAAGCTTTCGCTCCAGGAGGAAGGGAACGACTTCGGAGCCCGCAATCTGCCGCTTTGTTTTTCGTCTTCGGCCCCGAGGAGACCAACCCCCTCCTAATAAAAGGGAGCCCGCCATCCGCTCCCTCCCTCCAGAAATGGGGGACGGGGAACTCCAGGCTGCAAACTTTTTTTTCAGGGCCCCTCTCGCCCTCCCCGACTTGGAGGAGAAGGGGGGAGGGAAGGGGCAGGAGACTCACCTGGGGTGGTGTAGGGGTAGGGCGGGGGCTGAAAGGCCGGTTGGAAGCCAGGCTGGAAATTGGGCTGGGGGGGCTCGGCGGGGATGGCCCCGTAGTTGTGCTGCTGGTGCTGCTGCCCGTAGGCGTAGTCGCCCCGGCCGGCCTCCACGGTGTAGGGAGGGGGTCGGTCCTGCAGCAGAGGCTTGCTATCCATGCTGGGACGGGGTGCAGAGGAAGAGCAGCTGCAGCAGCGTCCCGCTGCTCCCGGGCTGGGCTGGCCACCAACTTAGTGGCAACTGGCGGCTGCTCCTCGGTCGGACCCCCGAGCGCCCCCCTGCGGCGGGGGGATTTCCCCCTCCCTCCCTCCCTCGCTCCTCGGGCGCGCGGACAAGCACGCGGCTCCCCCTCGGGGGAGGGGGCCGGGCGCGCGCGGGCAGGGGGTGCGCGTGATCTCCCCCCTCCTTTCCCCCCCCCCCCCCCCCCTTTTTTCCCCGGCGAGGCGGCCGATGGTTTCCCGGCCGGTCACAAGACTGGGGTCACGTGGCGCGGCTCTCCCCGCCGGCCGCGCGCGCGAGCGCGAGCGGGGAGGGCGGGCGCGCGCCGGGGAGGCTTAAAGGAGCCGCGCGGGGCCCGGCACCTGTTGACGACGACCGCGACCACGACGACGACGACGACGACGACCACGACGACTTGGGCCCTGACCACAGCGCTGCGCCGACCGCCGCCTCCCCCCTCCCCTCCCTTCCAAGCCCCAGCGTCTCCCCCCGAGCCCCGTCGCCCTTTCCTAATGAGAAGCGGTAATTAAAACCGCCAGGGCGGTCGCCAAATGACCTCGAAGCCCCTCAGAGGGGCCCGCGCCCTCCCGCCTCACACCTCACAATGACAGGAATACCGGCGGTATTTGATCAGCGCTTACTCGGGGCTCTATGCACATATATCGGGACCTATTCAGTCAGTAGTGTTTCATTCAATAGTATTTATTGAGCGCTTCCTATGTGCGGAGCACTGGACTGAGCGTTTGGAATGGACAAATCGGCAACAGATAGAGACAGTCCCTGCCCATTGACTGGTTTATAGTCTAGTCCCCTCCTCCTCCTCCTCATAATATTCATTCAATAGTATTTATTGAGCGCTTCCTATGTGCAGAGCACTGGACTGAGCGCTTGGAATGGACAAATCGGCAGCAGATAGACAGTCCCTGCCCATTGACTGGTTTACAGTCTAGTCCTCCCCTCCTCCTCCTCCTAATAATATTCATTCAATAGTATTTATTGAGCACTTCCTATGTGCAGAGCACTGGACTGAGCGCTTGGAATGGACAAATCAGCAACAGAGACAGTCCCTGCCCATTGACTGGTTTACAGTCTAGTCCCCTCCTCCTCCTCATAATAATATTCATTCAATAGTATTTATTGAGCGCTTACTATGTGCAGAGCACTGGACTAAACGCTTGGAACGGACAAATCGGTAATAGTATATACGTATACTAGCATACATATACATATACTATGTACATATACTATATACCAGCATAGTTATGTATATACTATATACGTATAGCATATGTATATGCTATATGCATATAGTATATGTATATAGTATATGACACGCAAATTCGTGAAGCGTTCCATATTTTTCTTCCCCTTGACGCTGTTTAGTGCCATTGTTCTTGTCTGTCCGTCTCCCCCGATTAGACTGTAAGCCCGTCAAACGGCAGGGACTGTCTCTATCTGTTGCCGACTTGTTCATCCCAAGCGCTTAGTACAGTGCTCTGCACATAGTAAGCGCTCAATAAATACTATTGAATGAATGAATGAATATTCTGTGTACTAGTGTAGTACACAGGTATAGTATATGTATATAGTATATACACATAGTATTTGTATATACTATATACATGTAGTATATGCTGTGTACTAGTGTAGTATACAGGTATAGTATATGTATATAGTATATGCACATAGTATTTGTGTATACTCTATACATGTAGTATATGCATATAGCATAATAATAATGTTGGTATTTGTTCAGCGCTTACTATGTGCAGAGCACTGTTCTAAGCACTGGGGTAGTTACAGGGTAATCAGGTTGTCCCACATGAGGCTCACAGTTAATCCCCATTTTACAGATGAGGTAATTGAGGTAACTGAGGCCCGGAGAAGTTAAGTGACTTGCCCACAGTCACACAGCTGACAGGTGGCAGAGCCGGGAGTCGAACCCATGACCCCTGACTCCGAAGTCCAGGCTCTTTCCACTGAGCCACAGTGTATATACTATATGCATATAGTATATGCGTATAGCATATGTATATATAGTATATGCATATAGCGTGTGTATGTATAGTATATGCGTATAGCTTACGTGTATATAGTGTATGCATATAGCGTGTGTATGTATAGTATATAGTATAGTATGCTAGTATAGGATAGTATGTGTGTATACTTTATACATATAGTATATGTATATGCTATATGTATATACTATACAAGCATACTATGCTAATATAGTTTAGTATACAGTATACACATGTAGTATATGTATATAGTATATACATATAGTATATGTATATACTATATGCCCGTAGTGTATGTATGGGCTATATACATATACTATGCTAGTATAATATATGTACATAGTATATGCATATAGTGTATGTATGTGCTATATACATATACTATACTAGTATAGTACATGATTAGACTGTAAACCCCTCAATGGGCAGAGACTGTCTTTGTCTGTTGCTGATTTGTACATTCCAAGTGCTTAGTACAGTGCTCTGCACATAGTAAGCGCTCAATAAATACTATTGATTGAATGTATGAATAGTAAATGTATATATACTATATACATATACTATACTAGTATACATATACTATACTAATAATAATGTTGTTTTTTGTTATGCGCTTACTATGTGCAGAGCACTGTTCTAAGCACTGGGGTAGATACAGGGTAATCAGTTTGTCCCCTGTGAGGCTCACAGTCTTAATCCCCATTTTAGAGATGAGGTAACTGAGGCACAGAGAAGTGAAGGGACTTGCCCACAGTCACACAGCTGACAAGTGGCAGAGCCGGGATTCGAACCCATGACCGCTGACTCCCAAGCCCGGGCTCTTTCTACTGAGCCACGCTGCTTCTCAAATTATTCCTTCCGTCGTATTTATTGAGCAATTACTGTGTCCAGAGCATGGTACTACACGCTTCGGAGAGTACAATTTAACAATAAACAGACACATCGCCCGCCCACAAGGAGCTTACAGACCAGAGGGAGAGAGGGACATTAATGTAAATAAGTAAATTACAGATAAGTGCTGGAGTCATTTATTTAATGAATTTATAAATTCCCAATAACAAAGCAGACTGTAGGCACCTTGACGGCAGGGACCAGTTTTTTTGCTTCTATTCTCCCAAGCCTCTGCTCTTTCCACTCTAGAAAATGTACATCCTTGGAGTTTTTATTCAGTTCATTCATTGAATCGTATTTATTGAGTGCTTACTGTGTGCAGAGCACTTATGCTAAGCGCTTGGAAGGTACAATAAGGCAATAAAGAAAGAAAATCCCTGCCCACAACAGGCTTACAGTCTAGGGTCAATCGTTGTTGATCGGCAGGCTGCCCGGGGCAGGATTTTCGGGTCAAAGAGTCAGACTGCTCCCTTCTAACTGGGGGAACTATTTCATTTCCATCCAACACAACACTTGCCTTAACACTGCTATCTCTCGGGCACTAGCTCATTATGGGTAGGGCACGTGTCTACAACTCTATTATATTTTACTCTCCCAACCACTCACTACAGTGCTCCGGACACAGTAAGCGCTCAATAAATGCGATTGATTGATATGCAGAGTTGTACTGTTCAAACCCAATTCAGAAGTTTCACAATCAAGGAACTTGTCCGGGGCTGCTCCATGAAAACAAATATGACATCAGAGGGCACTGGTGAGAATTTGTCATCCAACCATGACTGCACCCCAAGGTGCCAACTCCACAGAATGGGGGTCATTGCCCCCGTGGGTTTCTTAACGTGAGGCAAAGTCATTGCTTTAATCCCCAAACTTTTGGGAGCTTGACTCCCACGCTCATTATTATTCACCCCGGCTTTAACAATCAAACCTGAAAGCTTTCATATTATGCTGAAGATATTCCCCACATCGATCTTTGGTGGACCTGTTAGCTCTTTGAAACCAAGCTGATAGCCTCAAATGCCATCATTGTCAATCCTGCACCTAGTTCTCCTCTTATCCAGGCGGGGTTGCATTTCTGAATAACCCCACATTCAGGAAAATGTTCGCTGTAGGGATTTGCACACCATAAATGCTCCATAAATGCTGATGATTGATTGATTGATTGATTACTCACCTCGTGTCCAACACCCAGGGCACGCCTATAAACCTTTGCTTCCAACAACACGTCATTCTGAATCCAGAGAGCGGCACACTGTGGGAAGAATGTGTTCCTTCCTAAATTTGTTGTGGAGATATGCATTCCGGCAGAATTGAGTGTACTGACTGGGTGATTGTTGTGTACTGAGCATTGTACTAAGCACCTGGGAGAATATAAGCAAAAAAACTGGTCCCTGCCATCAAGTGCTAACAGTCTGCTTGCTTGCTCACCCTCTATCCACCCCCCCCGTATTTGAAATGAGAGATTGGCACCTGTGATAGTTCACATTAATCTCATGGAAGAAAACAAATCACCTTCCATTTCCCACGAAAAAATTAATACTGTAGACTCCCTTTTCTTGACCCAGAAGAGAGTAAATTATCTGAATTAATGACCCCAAGACTACTTCAGAAAATAAAAAATTTGAATGACTAAGCAAAAATGGGTTTGGCTACCTTGCCCTGGCACCTGCCCAATTTTGTTCAGTGATCCGGACTTTTCTTCTTATTAGTCTTATCTTGTTAGTTTCAGTTCAGATAACCAGCTGGTTCAGATAATTCCTTCCACTGATTCTGAAGAAACAATTTCAGGGGTGCTTTTTGAGCCTTCTTATTTCTTACAGTTGAAAATGACATGATGCAGCCTAACGCTGGACCAGTGGTTTCCAAACAATTTCTGCCAGTGACCCCCTTTGGCATCTTAAGAGCCCCTTTCAATTTCATAAAGAACTTTTCTTTTTTCATAATACTTCCTCATCTCCCTGACACTTCCTTCTTCAACATTCCCCTCACAAAAAAAAAAGGCTCCCACTTTTCTTCTGCTCCTTTCTTTTCAAAAATTTTCCTCTGTGTCCCTACTTCCTACAATCCAATAACATCTGGATCTTCTAAATTGAAGCACCTTGAGGGTAGGGAACATATGTACTAACTGTAATGTACTCTTCCAAGTGCTTAGTACAATGCTCTGCATATAGTAACCATTTAATAAATACCAAAGATTTACTGATCTTCTGAGTATGCTTGCTTGAGGATCTGAAGACACTCATATGGTCCTTGAGGGATTCATAGACATTTCTTTGGGAAACAATGCCCCAAATGCCCCAGTCTTCACTAAAATTTTACCATGAAAATTCAGTTAGGATTCCACTCAATGGCCAGATGGACTATAAAAACTGGGAGGAGAGTCACAGCTTTAGTTCTCAAACCTAAACAATATTGATTTAGTTTCTCCTTTGACTCTCCTTAAAATTAGCTAGAAGGAATCTAAACAGATCATTTCCTCTATTGCCGGCTCATATGAAATGCTGATGACCCGTCATGTGAGCTTCTTGGGCAGAATTCAAGAAACTAATATCACATGGTATGCGATTGTGTTTGCAGGGGGAAAAAAAGCACATTTCAAAATCCAAGGCTACAACCAAAGTTCAGGA
The DNA here is from genome assembly GCF_004115215.2 of Ornithorhynchus anatinus. Taxonomy (NCBI): domain Eukaryota; kingdom Metazoa; phylum Chordata; class Mammalia; order Monotremata; family Ornithorhynchidae; genus Ornithorhynchus; species Ornithorhynchus anatinus. The sequence continues at coordinate 44,810,874 of NC_041729.1, forward strand.
TTAAGAAACATTTCTTGAGATAGAAGGGGGGCATATTATTCAAGAGGAACACACGTCCTCTTTCCAACCCTGTTTTTACATTACTGATCACTTATATATTTATTGGACTACTGTTGTCGAAATGTAAGAAATATTGTGGGCTAGGCATTCAGTTTTTTCTTTTCTAAGCAAGAGAAAAATCCTCACTCATCCTGATAAAAAATAATCACAAGAGCCCCATCACTTGCTCTGAACTGTATATTTTCATCCATCCACTCACAAGGCAATATTTCCATGCCATAGGAGGTATATCCAACTACTTGTGTTTATGTATGCTAGTAAACATGTATTCACAGTGTTAAAATGTAGGAAACATTTATTCAGCTAATATTTTCCAACGTGTAGCAATTCTCATATAAATGAAGTCCCTAAATAGCAAGTTTCTGGCTATCTAGACCTTCAGATGGCTGCACACTTAGCTTCTGAAAAGTAAAGGGCTGTAATAATAGATGAAGCCAGTTTCCTTAACTTGGGGCACTGAAATGTGGAAATAAATGGACTTGGGGGTACCCGTGTACAGAATAAAGCTGGAATTTTCAGTGTTGTCTATATGGCCATGCCTGGCTCCCACAACAGGTTCTCTAAAGAAATTCACTATCGAGGGGGAATGACCCAGATTTTCTTCCCAGGGCCAACCGGCCGGGATGAACCAGGGTGAATTATTCCTAATGAAAATGCAGACAGAAAAGAAAGATCCCCTGTAAGCATTTGTCTCCACAGGTGGTCTTTGTCAAACTCATCCCTCACCAACTGTTAGGGTCAAGCCGGGATTTGTTTTCATTCCCCTGCCCTTCTTCCTGTTCACCACATCGTAAGAAGTTATACAGGTATCCCAAGAATATTCCTTTCAACCCTGAATGTCCCCTCTTGATTCAGGAACCCATAGCAATTTGCCAAGAAGATACCTTCTCACCAAAACAAATGAACCTGACCACAACAGAACAACTCATCTTAGTAATAATAACTGTGGTATTTGTTAAGCACTATGTGCCAGGCATTGTTCTAAGCGCTGGGAGAGATACAAAGTAATCAAGTTGGACACAGTCCATGTCCCACATTGGGCTCACAGTCTTAATTCCCATTTTAAGGATGAGGTAACTTAGGCATAGAGAAATGACTTCCCCAAGGTCACACAGTAAACAAGTGGCAGACTCCCAAGCCTCTTAACCCTTTCTTGGTCCACTGGAAAGAACACTCATTTGGAAATCAGGAGACCTGGATTTCCATACCGGTTCTGCCCGAAGCTGGTTAATAAGGGCATAGACAACACATGCCCTCTGCAATATGCTATCTCCCCACCACCTACTTGCTAGATGAACTTCATTACCCAGTGGAAATATAACTGGCCAGGGTGAGTGGCACTACATAAGCCAACTACATAATCAATTCATATATACAGGTTCTTGGTCCTGATGTCTTAAGACTGAAGCTCAACTGTTCCTCTTGACGGAAGATTCCATCACTTATCTTCTCCCCACAGCCCCTCTCCGGGCCCAGCCCCCCAAAATAATGCCTCCTATCAATAGTCAAGCGAACAAGAAACTGGAATCATTTTTAGGAGGCATCGTTTTTCACTCAACATCTGCTGAATCCATATTTCTTTCCTTTTCTGCAGCTCCGTTCGGCCTCCAAGCCCTACTCATCTCCAACCGGCATAGAGCATTTCCTCCCCATGAGATTTCCCTCCTCCATCAAGCCTCATTTTCCATCCGTCGGTACTCAATTACACCTCCAAAGCTAGCGTCCCCCAACTCCCCCCACACCTTTGATCATGCAGTCTTTCTTCTTGACTATGGTTTTTGTTAAGGCTTACTAATATGCCAAGTACTGGGCTCATTGCTGGGATAGATGCAATATAATCACACCGGACACAGTCCTGACCCGCATGGGGCTCACAGTCGAAGATGGAGGGAAACTGGCTATTTTGCCCCCATTTTACAGAAGAAAAAATTGGAGTCCTGAGAAATTAAATGACTACTCCAAAGTCATAAAGCAGGCAAATGACAGAACCAGGGCTAGAATGAGGATCCTGTGACACCAGGTGGCTTTCTTTCACGCTATGAAGTCAAGAATCTTAATTTTTGCTTCAAGGTTTTCCTCCTTAAACTGATTTTTGTTGGGGTTGATTCAATGGAGCAATTGGGGGAAGCACAGAATGAGTTATCACATTATGCGGCTCTTTCCTGGTTTGATTTGCTCAAGACAATGCTACAAAAGAATTTGCATTTATATAGTTTATATATGCCGCAGCACTCATTGGTTTGAAAAGCAGTGAAACGTCACAGACTTTTGATTAAAATGAGTTCTGAGAGCTCATGTAGACTTGTTCTGAAAATTTGTTTAAGAAGTACAAATAGACTGGGGCACCTTCAGGGAAGAATGGAGTCTGGTGAGAAAATGACGGTTAGAATGGGAATCTGAGAAGGAATGGAAAAAAGGAGAACATTATGAGGGACAATGGCTTTAAGTCACTCAATCAGCTCTCTTACCTATTCTCGTTCCTCTTCCACTTCAGCCCTGCCCTCACACTTCTCTCCTCTAACACCACCCTATCCTGCCTCAATCTTGTCTCTTGCACAGTCGACCTCTTGCTCATGTCCTTGCTCCCACTTGGAATTCCAGCCCCCCAGCCCCATTCATATCTGACAGATTATCACCCTCCCCATCTAAAAAGCCCTATTGAAATAATACCTGCTCCAGGAAGCCTTCCCGGATTAATTCCCTCCCCCTATTCTCCCACCCTTCTGCATTACCTAGACACTAAAGTCCATACGCTATATGCATTTTGATACTCACCCCACCCCCACAAACTCATATACATATCCCTTTACTCTGTTGTTTCCCCTACCTTTATTTTAAGTTTCATTCAATTGTATTTATTGGGCACTTACTGTGTGCAAAGCACTGTACTTCTCCACTTGATTGTAAACTCCTTAAGGGCAGAAATATTATCCTCCAATTTTATTTTTTATTATTAATAATAATAGTAATTCTGGTATTCGTTAAGTGCTTACTCTGTGTCAAGCACTGTACTAAGCTCTGGGGTGGATACAACCAAATTGGGTTGAACACAGTCCCTGTCCCACTTGGGGCTCCCAGTTTCAATCCCCATTTTATAGATGAGGGAACTGAGGCACAGAGAAGTAGAGTGACTTGCCTAAGGATTTTACTCTCCCAACCATATAGTGCAGTGCTATGTACACAGAAAGCACTCAATAAATACCATCAGTCACCAGGCTGCAAATAAGAAATAAGTGTAGCAGAGCTATGGCTCATGTAAAATGTTAAAACCAACTCAAAATTTGCGCTAGTCATAGGTCTTTCATCTTATTCCTCCAGTTTGATACTTCAATCCCTAACAGCCTAAAACAGAACTGGGATCACCACCTCTTAAATTCTCTGAGCGACAAGAGGATGAAGCAATGTTCATTTGTATCACTAGCGGGCTGGCCCTAAAGAGCAAGCAGGGAGGAGATAGGAGAAAAGGGTAAAGAAGGAAAAGGAAAGCATGGAGAAAGAGAGATAGGGGTTCTTATAATGGTGCCACACATATTGCCGGGGGGCGCCAATCAGGGTCCTTAAAACAAGAAGTTGCCTATGTCTGCCATAGTCCCATTCTCATTTCATTAGTACCTTCTAGCTCTTCCATTCCCCCAAGTACGTTCTCTTACCAGCTTCTTGAACTGTGGCCATTTCTAGTTACTTCCAAGAAAGGAGCAATAGTGGTATGGGCGAAAGCTCTCTCAAGCTCCAGCCAGTTGAGGCATGCGGGAAGGACAAGGAGGAGGAAGAGGAGGAGGAGGAAGAACAGTGGCCGAGAAGGTGGAATAACCCAGAAGCTCACTGCTTGTGTGCGAGCTGGAGGAGGTGGGAGGGTCCAGTGGCAACCCTTATGAATGGGTTAATACCTCATAATCTGATTCGGCCAGAGGATTCTTTTGTCACTGACCTGAAGATTCTAGAGACCTATAGTATAAACATGTACGTGCACAAGCACCAACAGAGCACAGTAAAAAAACCCAAAAAACTGAGAGGTATACAGCACATACACTTGGAGCACACAGTTAACAAGAGCTCCAAATGGACTCGGGAATAATAACCTTTGTAAATGTACTAAATTCCTTGGGGCAGAACAGACAGAATAGACCAGAGGTCACTCCCCTGATCATATGTCCAGACAGTATGCTGTTACTCATACATCGGTTCAGAACCCACAGGGCCAATAAGGGTATTTTAAAATCCAGCTTTGTTGTTCTCTTCCCTTTACCCAAGTTTCTGATTGGGCAGAAACTCCTGACTATTGCCTTGCACACAATCAATCATCTCTCTCCTACTTCTCCACCCTCTTCCCCGACTACATCTCAACTCCTACTACACCCCAGTTTCTCCCAAGCCCACCTTCTCACTGTGCCTTGTTTTCAACTCTCAACCCCTTGCTTACATCAATTTTCAACCCCTTGCTCATATCTTTCCATCTGGAACTCCCTTCCCCTTCAAATCTACCTGAACACAGCTCTCTCTATCATCAAAGCCCTTCTGAAATCCCACCTCCTCTTGGAGGCTTTCCCTGATTGATTTTTCTTCCACCACTTCAGCACTTTAGCACGACCTCAGCACTTCAATGCATTTATATCTGCCTATGACACTTAAGTACACATTTGTATACCTTCCATATCCTATTTCCCAAGCACTAATTATACATACCAACTTTTCCTTCATCCTCCTGCCTGAAAAGTATTTTAGTGTCTACCTCTGCCACTAAATTGTAAGCTTCTTGAGGGCACAGATCATGTCTAGTTGTTCTTTTACTTCCGAGTAACTAGAGTTCAGAACTATAGTGTGCGTTGCCCTGACTTGCTCCCTTTGCTTTTCCCCCCTCCCAGCCCCACAGCACTTATGTACTTAACTATAATTTATTTATTTATAGTGATGTCTGTTCTCCCACCTCTAAACTGTAAGCTCGCTGTGGGCAGGGAACATGTCTCTTTATTGTTGTACTGTACTCTCCCAAGCACTTAACAGTGCTCTGCACACAGTAAGCGCTCAATAAATGTGATTGAATGAATGAATGAATAGTAGGAGTTCAATAAATACTACTGATTGATTCTGAATTATCAAAAATTCAGAGTCATAGAGAACACAAGAAATTTATCAGAAAGAAAAATAAAATAAAGTAAAATAAAGTTATGCTCTACAATGGGCAACCTCAACTCTGTCAGATCTTGACCTTTCCTTTAGGCCCACTCAGAATGGCTTTTTGAATGTGCACTCAGAGAAACTGTTAAAAATCCCTCCAAACAGGGGCTAAGGTCTTCCTCCCAACCCCATTGACCCATCTCTCTAATGCAGAGTGGACCACCAAGTTGACTCTAGGGTACAGTAAAGAGGTAAAATAATTTTAGATGGACCAAGGAAGGAATCCTACAGTTCCTTCAACCTCCTGTTGTCAGAATATTTGACTGGATCTAACCCAGTAATGTCAATTCTTGGGTTCTTCTGTTCTCTTTGCCTACCTCTCTGTCTCTGATCGGCTGTCTCCCTGTCTCTATCCCTGTCTCCCTTCCTGTTTCTGTCTCTGTCATTCTCTCTCTGACATATTTGTACCCCTTCCTAGGGTATCCCTGTTATTCCTCTCTTTCTATGACTCAGTCTTTCTCCCTCTTTCTTTTGCTCTCTGTCACATCTGTTTCCTATATCTTTTCTGTTGTATATTTGTTTTTCCTCACTATCTCTGTCTCTCCATTTCTATCTCTCTGGCTCTCTCCCTATCTCTGTCTCTTTCTGACAAATTTGTCTCCCTTTTAGTCACACCCCTCTAGGCTGAAAGCTCACTGGAGGCACAGAATATGTCTACCAACTCTGTTGTATTATACTCTTCCAAGTGCTGTACAGTAAACACTCAATAAATACCATTGATTGATTGATTGATTGATTCCCTGGATCTTTGAGTGGCAAAGGTAAAGTTTGTCATTATCAGTGTATTTTGGCATTTTGAGGCCTATTTAGGTTTTTAGAGTGCATGTTATCCTGCAAAGGTTCTATGAGGCTACTCTGAAACTAAGAATTTATTCTTCAACTCTGAAAACTGGGGTGAAACATCAGGTAGGGGTTACCCTAGTAAAAACAGAAAATGGAAGCATAATGGAGTGTGACCCATTAGGTAGGTAAGTAGTCTGTCCTAAATGCAGTCACCTCATCTGCAAAATGGGGAGTAAGACTGTGAGCCTCATGTGGGACAACCTGATTACCCTGTATCCATCCCAGCGCTTAGAGCAGTGCTCGGCACATAGTAAGCAGTTAACAAATACTAACATTATTATTATTACAAATGTTACAACACAAATTACTTATATGAATGCCTGTCTCCCCCTCTAGACTGTAAGCCTCTTACAGACAGGGGATGTGCCTGCTACTTCTGCCATATTGTACTCTCTCAAGCTCGTAGTAAGTGCTCTCAACATAGTAAGCACTCACTAAAAAGTGAAGCAGCGTGGCTTAGTGGAAAGACCACGGGCTTGGGAATCAGAGGTTGTGGGTTCTAATCCCTACTCTGCCACTTGTCAGCTGTATGACCCTGGGCAAGTCACCCAGCTTTTCCGTGCCTCAGTTACCACATCTGCAAAACGGGGATTAAGACTTGAGTCCCACATGGGACAACCTGATAAGCTTGTATGTCTCCCAGTGCTTAGAACAATGCTTGGCACATAGTAAGCGCTTAAATACCATCATCATTATTAAAAACTACTGCTTGACCGTTTGATTCACGTTCTCATGCTGCGTGACACTTCAGACAGCCCCTTGAGTATGCCCCTTCAAAGAACTTAGGTATCCGCTCACTCCAAATCCGTAGTGCCTATGCACATCTTGATTCTATTTATTGCTATTGTTCTTGTCTGTCTCCCCCGATTAGACTGTAAGCCCATCGAAGGGCAGGGACTGTCTCTATCTGTTACCGATTTGTACATTCCCAGCGCTTAGTACAGTGCTCTGCACATAGTAAGCGCTCAATAAATACTATTGAATGAATGAACCCAGAATCAAATCTCTCAGAAAAATCTCAAACAAAAACATTCATTCATTTAGGAAAGAGGCTAAATGACATTTTGCTATTTTAATTTTTTTTTTGCTTTTGCTCCTGGCTTATTGTATAAAGAGAAATGGATTCAGACTAGTCAGGCAGGCTCAAGTCCTCTGTAAAGTTTGGACTCCATTTAACTCCTGGGCACTACTAAGAAAAGCAGCATGAAAACTATAAAATGAAACAAAGAGCTCTTCAAAATAAATTTGTTTTACTTTCCTAAATACTTTAGAGTTTCATTGTGTTTCCCTTTAATTCATCAGATGCTTTCCTTTTCTTTTGTTCAATATAAATAATTAAGCATTATTAGCATAGAGGGTGAGGAAACTGAAGGCCAAATTAGTCACACAAATTCCCAGCATAAGATCACAAGGGGCTTAAATCCAAACCTCCTTATGTGTTTTAGAGAAAATAATCCCCTAGTGTCTCTCCTGAAAACAAGAGCAACTTCAATTAAAACCAGAACGGGAGAAAAGTGGGTTTTTTTGGTTTTAGTTAAAAAGAATTGAAAAAAACATACAGATCAACATTATTAAAAGAAACATTTACATATACATCCCACATATTGGATACTGAAGTATCTCTTTGAGAAATGTATCAATGCAAAGCAGCAGAATATGATATTCAAAATCAGGATTCAGTCCCTCTGTAATGCTACAATAATCCAATTTTATGAAGATCATGAGGTTATGTTTATCCCCAGATTCTGCCTTTATGAGCATTTATCCCCAAAATCAAAAATAGGCTTTCAGCATGTGTTTAATTCTGGCTCTATCACCTATGAGTGGTCATTCTCCATATTATTAAAATCTGTATGAAATGGGAACTCATTTCTAACTCCCAGAAAGTACAGTACATACATCAAATGCCATTCTCAAGTGCTGCCTCTAGTTGATTTTATTATTCCAGTTTCCACTGTGTTGGGGGGTGGGGAGGGAGTAGATGTAAGAACAGCTTTTAGTGGCAGATGCTGTCCATATATCAATTTTCAATTCAGGATGTTGCCTGAAAAATGTTTCATCTGAAAAGTCTCTTTCAGTAGAGGCATAATCACTAAAGATAATAATGATTCACTAGATAGACTATAGTCCCCACAGAATGTTATAGAGTCTGCACTCTCTTTAAGAAGGCTTTTAAAATACCTACCAGTTCTATAAACCAATTGTAAGCACTGGGCTTAACTCTTCATAATCTAAAAGGTACAAGAAATATTATTTTTAACTGAATATTTGGGGAGAATTCAAGATATTTGTCCCTCTTAGCTAAACTCTGAACACAAATTGCAAATGCTGTCAATTAGTAGCACACATCACATTATTCATGTACTAACAACTGTTTGTTTTGTAAGGTAAATAAATCCAATGGAGTTTTGTTTATTAAAAACAGTTTGTCAGAATCACTGATCTTAATCATCACAGAAGTCAATTCTGCTACACAAAGCAAGCACTTTCAGCTGTGTCGGATTTGACTCAGAGTTCTTTTGTTTTGTTTTTTGCTGTAGTTTCAACTATCAACTTAATACCTTATTTCTTTGATAAGAATGCCAACCACAAGAACCAATCCAAAGTCGGGGGAAGCATATCCTCTTTTGTCTTTGACTAGGCCAAAAGTTTTGGGGGAAGGGGATTTTACCCTGGGAAATCTCCTTCTAGTTAAATAACTATTAAGACAGGACCAGAGTAGCCCCTTATCAGTTCACAGGTATTTCTGTTTGACTACAGCCAAGGCCAGAGGAAGGTGGCGAGAGGGGGTTGGGCGGGCGGGCGGGCGGGCAATAACTGCACTATACACTGGCCAGTGATGGCCACACCACACACTGGCCAATGGGACCTCAAGTGGCACAGAGCTTGACTTGCCCTAAAAGTCTTCCTCCTGGCACAGCAATGCCACTGCAGATATTATACATATGTTGATGTATAATGAGAAGCAGCAGTGGAAAGAACACAGGCCTATGAGTCAGAGGATCTGGGTTCTAATCCCAGCTCTGTCACTTGCCTGCAGTGTGACCTTGGGCAAGTTGTTTAACATCTCTGATTCTCATCTATAAAATGGGGGTGTAATAGACATCCCCCCCTTAGACTGTGAGCCCCATGTGAGACAGGGTCTGTGTCTGACCTAATTTTCTTGTATCTAACCCAGTGCTTACAGCAGTGTTTGGCACACAGTAAACATTTAACAAATGCCACAATTATTATTATTACATTCCTAAATGTAGAGGAAAGGTATAAATTCATTCAATAGTATTTATTGAGCGCTTACTATGTGCAGAGCACTGTACTAAGCGCTTGGAATGTACAAATCGGTAACAGATAGAGACAGTCCCTGCCCTTTGACAGGCTTACAGTCTAATCTAAATAAACATGTAAGCAGTAGAGGTGGCTGATGGGTTAGAGTGACGTGCGGTGTTGGGAATGAATTAGAGAAGAAGTGTTGGAAGAGATAGAATCTGAAGATGGACTGGTGTGGGAGGAAGTTCCAGGCCAGAGGAAAAGTCTAACTGATGGGACAGAGGTTGGAAGAAGCAGCATGGCCTAGTGGAAAGAGCCCAGGCCTGGGAGTCAGAGGACATGGGTTCTAATCTTGACTCTGCCACTGTCTGCTGGGTGATCTTAGGCAAGTAACTTAACTTTTCCGTGCCTCAATTTTCTCATCTTTAAAATGGAGATTAAGACCATGAACCCTACATGGGACAGAGACTGTGTCCAACCCGATCAACTTGTATCTATCCCAGTGCTTAGTTCAGTGCCTGGCACACAGTAAGCATTTAACAAATACCATTATTACTATTGTTGTTATTATTACTATTGAATCAAAAAGCGAGGCACAATCAGGTTAGCTTGGGAGGAATGGAGTGCAGTGACTTAAGAGAGATTATATATAAAATGAGGAAAGAGGGTGGAAGGCTTTCAAGTTTATCGTGAGGAGATCTTGCTTGCTGTAGAGGGAAATGGGAAGCCGCAGGAAGGTTTAGATGGGGGTGGGGGCAGGCGTGAAATGAGCTACACATAGAGATGATCTGTCCAGCTCTGTGTAGTATAAACTGGGGAAGAGAGAGAGAGATTGGAAGTAGGGAGGCCAGCAAGGAGGCTGATGCATCATTGAAGGAGTGGAAAAGCAGTAGGAAAAGAGTAGAAAAGCCATGAATGTCAGTGAGTGAGCCTAACCCCAAAGGATCTAGACTAAGCATTTTCCAGGATGACCAGTAGCCATGTTTAGTCATGGAGGAAGATGATGACATCTGTCTGGACAACTCTTCCTCATTTTCTTCCAACATTTTCCAAAACTATGCTCACTGCTTCATGAGAAACACTCTGCTCATTGTTTCTTAAGATGCATTGGCAGTCTCAGTGGAAAAGGAAGCAGAAACTTGGATGCCCCCTGATCCTGAGGTCTGTGACATGAAGATGAGATTAAAAGAAAAAAAAGCTTTGGTCAGTTGTATAAATTAGGTCTGGAAAATTCCTACTGAATCATTAGTCCACCCTCTGGGAATGGGTTCAAAATGTGCTCTAAAGAGAGTCTAGCAGAATTCTGGGGGTCATTAAACATCTAGCGTTAACAATAAGGTTTCACTCATCCCTTGGGACATATACTGGTCAGTTTCCTTGGATAACCATTCCAAAATCTGAAAGTTTTTTTTTTTCAAGATAATTTAGTAGAATTCTCATTTTTTACCCAGGTTATAGAGCTGATCTTCTTTTCCTTCTCCATTCCAATCATTCTCCCTTCCTCTCTTCCTGCCTTTCTAAGTTTCTCCATTTTTTTCTGTATTGGCTGGATTTGTTGGGATCTTTCACTGTCATTTGCCTCTTTTTTCCTAGTATTTTGGCTTTTCTCACATTCCCCCACAATCTCTTCCACATTCCTTCATAATGCAGCACTCTGCTCCCTTTCTCCTGGAGGCTTAGACACCCAGGGATTGTACAGCAAGAGTGCTGAGCTGGTTCTACTTTTTCTTCTGAAGTTTTTGCACTTACCTTTCTGCTTCTCTGTTCTCCTTTTCTGTTTTTTTTTCTTTCTAGTAGGTGCCCAACAGATCCTAATGAATTGATTCTCCTCCTAATCCAATCCTCTTCTATTACTCCAAGTGGTCATCAGCTTGGCATGCAGTAATGGAACTGAGGAGTCATTGCTTGGACTCCGAGAGGGCATGTTTTCAAAAAATGAACTTTAGCCTCAGTGTCTGCACAGTCACACTTTTGGTCCGAAAATCAAAAGTCCAAGCAGTGCCTACTCTACTGTTGGCTAAAATGTTCATGTATACCCCCCACCCCTTTCATTCAGATTTTTCCATTACTTAAGGCTAAAATGTCATGAAGGGGTCATTCCACTTAGCTAAGTAGTGCCTATCCATATATTTACCACTTAACTATAATACACATATCTAAATTTTTAGGCCTAATATCAAGGTGGGAAAGTTCACAGCATCTCTCTGCTGATTCTGATATTTTGCTTTAGAGGATAAACTTTCTTGTTTACATTCTTAGTCTATTCAAGTTCATGAAATGCAATTGAATCCAGAAGAATCCTCCCACTGCATTAAAACTGAAAGTCATCACTGTTGTCCACAAGCTCAATTTTAACATTTATCTGCTCTCTTCACCACTACTCCATGGCTCACTCTCTTTGCTCCTTCTGAGCTCACCCCTTAACTAACCTGATCTCGTTTCATGTACCTCCAAACCCCATGCTCACTGTGTTCCCCAAGCCCAGAATTCCCATTCTCCAACCCTGCCCCGCTCCCACCCCCATCTGAAAATCTGCCAGACCTCAGCCCTTCTGCCCCAAAAAACTCCTCTGGACTCCACTGTACCATAAACCTATTGCCCCACCTCCCTTCTCTCATTCCTGTCCAAATTCATCAAATTGGTGATATTTAGACACTGCTTCCACTTCCTCTCCTTCCACTCCCTTCCTGGCCTTCTATAACCTGCTTTCTGTTCTCCTCAGTCCACTGAGATGCCCTCTCCCAGAAGGGCACTGACTTCCTCCTTGCCAAATATAATGGAATCTACTCTATCCTAATTCTCCCTCACCAACCTTTGGGCTGCTTTGGTCATAGTGGTCCACACCTTTTTTCTAGAAAGACTCTCTAGCCTTGGTTTCAATGACCCAGTTCTCTCCTGGTTCTCCTCCTTCTTCTGGCCAGTCTTTCTCAGTCCCTTTAGCTGGAACTTCCTCAGCCTTCTTGCCTTTAACTGTACTTGTCCCTCAGGCTGTTTTCTGGGTTCCCTTCTCACTTCACTTTACAATCACTCCTTTGGGAAACTCATTCATTCCCATGACTTCAACTATCACCTCTATGTGGATAACTTCACAGTTCTATCACATCAGCCCAGATATCTCTCCCTCTCTGCAGTCTCTCATTTTCTCCTGGATCAGGACATCCCTTACACAGACATTCCGCTGACACCTCAAACTCAGTATATCCAAAACTGAAATTCTCATCTTCCTTCCCAAATCTTCTCTTCCAGCTAATTTTTCCATTACAGTTGGCATCACCACCATCTCCCCTGCCTCTTGAGCCTGTAACCTTGGCAATATCATTGATTCCTTCCTCTCTTTCAATACCATATCTGTTGCCAAACCCTGTTGTTTTTTCCTCAACAACATGGATTCATCCCTTCCTTTCCACCCAAAGGACATTATGCTGGTCCAGGCACTTGCTACACTTTGGCTTGACTATTAAATCAGCCTCCACCTTGGTCTTCCTGCTCCAGTCTCTCCTCTCTCCATAACATACTTGGCTACATTGTGGGATTTTGTTGTTTTTGCTTTAATGGTATATGTTAAGCCATTACTGCATGCCAGGAACTATACTAAACTTTGGGATAGATACAAGCTAATAAGGCTAGTCACAGTCCCTACCCCACATCGTGTTCCCAGTCTTAATCCCCATTTTACAGATGAGGTAACTGAGGCCCAGAGAAGTTAAATTACTTGCCTAAAGTCATATAGGAGACAAGTGTTGGAGAAGAGATCCACTGTCTGATCATTTTCCTAAAATGGCACACTGTACATAGTTCCCATTCCCCCAAAACCATCAAAGGTTACTCATTCCTCTCAACATCAAACAGAAATTCCTGACCCTTGGTTTGTAAGGCACTCGATTAATTCTCACCTTCCTAGTCTACTCATGAGTGTAACTCCCTTTCCTTCTTATTCCTGTCTTTAAATGATTTTAGTGTCTGCCTTCTCCCTACCTTCTTGAGGGCATGGACCATAATAATAATGTTGGTATTTGTTAAGCGCTTACTATGTGCAGAGCACTGTTCTAAGCGCTGGGGTAGATACAGGGTAATAAGGTTGTCCCACGTGAGGCTCACAGTTAATGCCCATTTTACAGATGAGGGAACTGAGGCACAGAAAAGTTAAGTGACTTGCCCACAGTCACACAGCTGACAAGTGGCAGAGCCGGGAGTCGAACTCGTGACCTCTGATTCTGAAGCCCAGGCTCTTTCCACTGAGCCTCGCTGCTTCCTGCTGTTTAGCGTATCAGCTGACTCTACAGTAGGTCCCATGTGCTTAGTACAATTTACTGTATATAAATGTAAACCGTAAATGCTCAATAAATACCACCAGATGATTGACTGATTGAATGATTCCTTCCTGCCTTGAGTCATCTGAGATCAAAAGTGTAGGCACCACGTTTCTGGCAGGTTACAGATGAGCTTGGAAACGAACAGCTTAGTACACTGCTCTGCACACAGTAAGTGCTCACTAAACAAATATGATTGAAATAGCTTCCATTAGGCTTACATTTGCAGCTCCATCACATAAATCTGTAATGCCATGGCCATTAACACACCCCAGGTGGGTGTTACTAAAACTCAAGCAAGGTGTGATGACTGCAGTTTGGTTACCTTTTAAATTGCATCACTAGAACCATAATTGGTCTTCCTCTTTAAGAACCTGGATATACACAAACTCCAAGCCCAAACCACAGCTGAAAGCTCACAGTGGTTGGAAAACACTTCTTTTTCAGCCTCATCACCATCCAAAGGTACTTATTAAATAGCCCCAGATATAGAGGATACTGCTGGGAATTGTATAAATCAAGTATTTCAAAGTACTGAATATCTAGGAATTTAGCATCTAAAATAATCTCATTATAGCCAATATGTAAATGGTTTACAGACACAGCAAGCAATTAGCCAAACATCAAATGCTTAAATCAGATATGCTCTCTACTAGCACTAATACCAGAAGTTTTCAAATGCTGGAGTGAAGAGGGAAAGGTACATTTGAGTTGCATGTCGTTACAAGATACCCAGGAAACAGTGCGGCCTATTAGAACAAACACGGGGCTGGGAATCAGAGTACCTGGGTTCTAATCCTGGCTCTACCGCTTGCCTGCTGTTTGACCTTGGGCAAGTCACTTAACTGCCCCATGCCTCAGTTTCCTCGATTGTAAAAAGGAGATTCAAATCCTTTTCTCCCTCCTACCGAGAATGTGAGCCCCATACGGGCTAGGGGGTCTGTCCATCCTGACTATCTTTTATCTACTCCAGTGCTTAGTTCAGTGCTTAACAAATACCATCATTATTATTATTACTATTATCTATAGAAAATTGGGGTGAGAAAGGGAAATATTGTTTGCTTTGCCATTGTTCATTTGGAAAGTTAACAAAGAGATCTTCCTTCTACAGTAATCTTGTCAGCATATACCACTTTCCGCCCTTGACAGCATTACTTTGTCTCGGTTAACCTCCAGTTAACTTCCTTCATTTGGACCATTTATTGTCCTGCATTACACCTCTCAGGGCCTCGTGGGACTTCTCAGGTTTAATGAGGATTCAGCCTGGGTCCTTGCTTTCACTAGACATGCTGCAACCATATCTGGAAGTTAGACATCTGAATTTTGCTATGTATGAGCTGTTGTTTCTACTCTAGTATAGAGCCCAGATCCTAGATAAACACAGTTTTGAAATTTGGAAAATCTACTATTTAAGTTTGTGGGATTTTTGGTTTGTTGCTTATTGCATCATCATCATCATAATCATCATCAGTGGTATTTATTGAGCACTTACTGTGGGCAGAACATTGTACTAAGCAGCTGGGAGAGTATAATTCAGAGTCAGTAGACACATTCCCTGGCCGCGACGAGCTTACAGAGGAAAAACTATCACTATTTCTAATAGTTGTTAAGCTATTTGTGCGAAGCACTGTACTACTTTTCCCTGGTGAACTTGCTGGCATATTTGAATGCCTCTGGGCACATATAAACCTGAGAGTATGGTCTAAGTGGCTGTACTTGAAACTTCTTGCAAGTTTTTCTCTTCAGAAAAACATGCTTTTTCAGCTGACATCAGGGTTGCAGGCACCTTGAAAGAACAAGAAAAAAGAAACATTCATAAGAAGCTTCCTTACTATTATACAGTGGCCCCATTTTAGCATTTCGCAGGGGGGTAATAATGAGCAAACACTAAAACAAAGTTCTAAGATGACCATTCATCTCAACTGGATCAGAAAATGTCCTGATACTGTTTTTCAGGCTCCCAGGTGGCTCCTGTTACACATTAGCAAAATCCCAATCTGAAGCAACAGAATTTAAAACAAGAAGGCTGACATCCCTCCTCCCATCTCTCGAAGGATAGTTAATAAGGCTATTGTGATGTCAAAATGTTCAGCACCTTCTGGAGTGGATCAAGAAGAATTCCAGATATTTATAAAACTCCTTGACTCCCCTGATTTTAACAACAGAGGATCAAGAGTTTAATCTTGGAGGATTAGTACTAATGAATAATTATGTCCCAGGGAAAGCCCAGGATAAAGCAATCAGAACAACAGAATTGAAGCAGCATAGGCCTAGGAGTCAGAGGACTTGGGTTCTAATTCCAGCTCGGACACTTGCCTGCTGTGTGAACTTGCACAAGTCACTTAACTTCTCAATGCCTCAGTTTCCTCAACTATAAAGTGGGAATTCAATGCCTGTTCTCCCTCCTACTTTAGGCTGTGAGCCCCCGTGGGACAGGAACTGCATCCGGCCTGATTACTTGTATCTTCCCTCAAGCTTATAACAGAATTTGTCACATAATAAGTGCTTACTACATACCATAAAAAAAATACAAAATCACAGAGAAGTGTGTGTATCCTCTAAGTTCACCGTGAGCAGGGAATGTGTCTTATTGTACTCTTCCAAGCACTTAGTACAGTGCTCTGCACACAGTACATGCTCAATAAATACAATTGACTGACTGACTACAAGGTTCTGGTACCTCCAACCAGCAACTTGGAAAATTCCAGGCCACAATACAAGGGGGAGTTTATAAAGACATGGCTACCAGGAATCAGTAGTAGGATGGGATCAGGAAGGGATGGAAGTCGATCTCAGGAGCTCCGTAGCTGTAGTTGCTCTCTCAGCTCTGGAAAAGGGTGGATTTACCTATTAGCCACTTGAGTTTTCAGAAGGGTAAGCTAATGCAACAGGAAACGGGCCAGAAGTCACATTCTGGAGCCCATGACTCTGTCACCTGGGGAGAAAAAGAAGTGATCAGACTATGGGCCAAGTGCCTCGTTGGACGAAAATGGGTGGCGATTAGTCAAACCAAGCCTGGTTTTTCTTGATTCATATTTATCACTGCCCTTTGAATTCAAACTCGGGTGGCTGAAAAGATCAGGGTGTAGGGTGGCCATTTATTTGGTTTTATACCAAAAAGTCCAGTTTCAGCAGGTCCAACCCCTGTCCGGAACTATTAATCAATCAATGAATGGTATTTATTGAGCATTTACTACACTTAGAGCACTGTACTAAGACTTCGAAGAGGACAATACAGCAGAATGATCAGACAGCATATGCCTTTATGTCAGCATTTTTATTTGAAGTCGCCCAGCCTCTCTCAGCCTTGGCTCTTGCTGCTGAGTTCCATGGCTCAGAAGCAGCACCCGTACCCCCAGGGGAGGGCAGAAGTCCCAAAGCAAGAGAGGGGCCTCAGGGGTCCCCCCAGAGAAATGGTCTAGGTTTTTTGGACGCTAGGTCCCACATGACACTGCAAGATGATTCTATTCCATGATTCTATTTATCTTGATGATATTGTTTTGTTTTGTTTTGTTCTCTTTTGCTTTACTGTCTGTCTCTCCCATTTAGACTGCGAGCCCATTATTGGGCAGGGATTGTCTCTATCTGTTGCCAAATTGTGCATTCCAAGTGCTTAATACAGTGCTCTGCACAGAGTAAACACTCAATAAATACGATTGAATGAATGAATGAAAACCATCATAAAACACATAAATGTCCTGTGCATCCTTTTCTTTCCAGGTCAATCAATCATATATTTTGAGCACTTACTGGGTGCAGAGCACTGTACTAAGTGCTTGGGAGAGTACCATACAAAAGAGTTAGCAGACACATTCCCTGCCCACAACAAGCTTACAGTCTAAAAGTCAGCCAAAGGGTATCTTATCTCCATATATGTGATCAATAGCCACCCTGCCAGTGTGAGACCAGTAATTCTTTACAGACTACTGTCCCTTGAATTACAGCTCAAGTCATGGTTTGGTGTACCTGGTGTTTTGTAGCTCTGCCTCTTTAACTCGGGACACATGCCATCTTCGCACAGATCTGAAGGTTGGGGCCAGCTTCAGGTTCAGTGCCTGTTTTTATCATATTTGGTCAATGTTTTGGTGCCACGGATGACTAGCACCACCTCCAAAGCCAGTTTGGAAATCCTGAGGGCAGCAAAACCCCCAACTGACAGACAGCAAGCAGTGTAGCCTAGTGAAAAGAGCACAGTACTAAGAGTCAGGGAAACCTGGGTCCCTAATCAATCGATCAATCAATGGTTTTTATTGAGCAGTTACTATATGCAGATCACTATACTAAGAACTTGGGTCAGTATGATACCACAGAATTGGCAGAACCCTGGTTATGCATTGCCTGCTGTGTGATCCTGGGCAAATTGCTTAACTTTTCCGTGCCTCAGTTTCCTCATCTGGAAAACGGGGATTCAATACTTAACTGTGGTATTTGTTATGCATTACTGTGTGTGAAGCAGTGTACTAAGCAGTAGGGTAGGTACAAGGTAATCAGGTCCCATATGAGGCTCATAGTCTAAGTAAGAGGGAGAACTGGTAGTGAATCCCTATTTTACAGATGAGGAAACCAAGGCACAGAGAAGAATACATGTTCTCCCTTCCCCTCAGGCTTTGTGTCCCATGTAGGACAGGTAATGTGTCCGATCATGTCTGATCTGATTCATTCCCCTGGCTCTCCACAAGACGGGCCTGCAAGTCAGAAGTACTTGGGTTTAGAGATGGGGAATATGGTGGTATTGTCAGCTGTGATGGGAAAGCTAGGTGGAGGAGAGAATATAGGAGGAAAGATGTGACCCAGTGGTCATTGTACAGCAAGAGGAAATCAGATCTGGCCTAACATATCACTTCTGGGGAATTCTTTTGAAATTTGAAAGATAGGCGTGGCTAACACCTGGTATTGACCTCCTAGCAACAAGATTCTAATCCCGGCCACTGGTTTGCTGTATTTCCTTGGGCAAGTCATTTGACTTCTCTATGCCTCAGTTACCTCATTTGGAAAATGGGGATTAAGACAGTGAGCTCCATGTGGGATGTGGACTGTGTCCAACCTGATTAGCTTGTATCTACCTCAGTGCTTAGTACAGTGCCTAGGACATAATAAGCACCTAACAAATGCGGTAAAAACACAAAATCAAAAACAGCAACAAAAGACTGGACAACTTGTCAAGAAGGCCACGAGGGTGTCCCTGTCCCCTCAGGGCATGAGGCTGGGGGAGTCTGGGGGCCCACCAAGACAGAGAAGGTGGAGAGGAGGCCACTGTCTCCTCGGGACTATACCAAGCCCCAAATCCCAGGAGGCCCTGCCCCTCCTCCTCAATTTGGGGTTTCTCCCACTCCCTTCTGTGTTGCCCTTTCACTTGGAATTTGTACCCTTTATTCACCCTGCCCTCAGCCCTGCAGCACTTATGTACATATCCCTAACACATTTATTTACATTCATGTCTGTCTCCCACTCTAGACTGTAAGCTCCTCGTGGGCAGGAAACATATCTACCAACTGTTATAGCGTATTCTCTCAAGTGTTTAATACAGTGCTCTGCAGCACAGTAAGCACTCAATAAATACGAATAATTGAGGAGCAAGATGATGACAGGATCTTGGGTCCTGGGCTGCCCAGAGCGTGCTTGGAGGGGAGGAGATGAGGGAGTGTTGGCAGCAGGCCTCCCTGTGCCTTCTCTCAGTCCTGCCACTGCACAGAGTTGACTGGGGGAAGACAGAAGTTCTGACTTTTAGAAACAGCACTTCCACTCTTTCATCTCCCCTTCGTTAAGCAAGAACCCCCCACCCCGCAGACACAACAAAACATACACACTCCTCTACAGATTGCCCTATTGAGCAGGATATTGTCAGGTTATTTTAGTGCCATAAAGAAATGTGGAGGTTTTCTGAACTTTTAAAAAATGTACTGTCAGATTTGCTTCTGGCAGAAATAAAGGATATGTACACTAGCAGTTCTGGCAATCCTGTTTGGTTTCAGTACTTGCCTACAGCAGCTACTACCTGCTTAGATATGCTGCTCTTCACTAAATCGCTGTACTTTGAACTGCTAGACTCTTCTGAAAATGACCTTTCCCTCTGCCAAAAAATGCAGGCGGACTTTTCAGGGTGTCCTTTGGGAGAATAAGAAACCTTCTTAAGGTTAATTATAGACTAGATGGTAAGCCTGTTAAGGGCAGGGAATGCGTCTGCTAATTTTCCAAATGAGGTAACTGAGGCACAGAGAAGTTAAGTGACTTGCCCAAGGTCAACACAGCAGACAAGTGGCAGAGCAGGAATTAGAATTTTGCTGCTAGGAGATCAATACCAGGTGTTAGCCACGCCTACTTTATGCCTAATTTTCAAATGTCAAAAGAAGAATTCCCCAGAGATATGTTGGGCCAGATCTTATATCCTCTTGCTGTACAATCACCATATGTCAGTTCCACTTTAACAACATCGCTAAAATCCACCCTTTCCTCTCCATCCAGACTATCACATTAATTCAGGCACTCTTCCTTATCCCGCTTGGATTACTGCATCAGTCTCCTTGCTGACCTCCTAGCCTCCTGCCTGTCCCCACTCCAGTTCATACTTCCCTCTGCTGCCCAGATAATTTTTCTACAAAAACATTCAGGACATCTCCCCCACATCCTTAAATAACTCCAGTGGTTGCCCATCCACCTCTACATTGAACAAGAACTCCTCACCATTGGCTTTAAAACACTCTACCACCTTGCCCCCTCCTACTTCACCTTGCTTCTCTCCTACTACTACCCAGTCCACATGCTTCCCTCCTCTGATGCTAATCTTTTCACTGTGCCTCGATCTCGCCTATTTTGCCACCGACCCCTGGCCCATGTCCTGCCTCTGGCCTGGAACGCCCTCCCTCCTCAAATCTGACAGGCAATTACTCTTCCCGCTTCAAAGCCTTATTGAAGGGACATCTTCTCCAGGAGCCTTCCCTGACTAAGCCCCCCTTTCCTCTTCTCCCACTCTCTTCTGCATCACCCCGACTTGCTCCCTTTGTTCTTCCCCCTTCCCATCCACTCAGCACTTATGTACATACCAATAATTTATTTATATGAATGTCTGTCTCCTTCCCTCTAGACCGTAAGCTTGTTGTAGCCTAGGAGTGTGTCTTTTGATTATTATACTCCCCCAACTGCTTACTACAATGCTCTGCACATAATAAGTGCTCAATAAATGAATGACTATATGGTCACTGCTTTTCTACAAAATCCTCTCTTCTACCTAGCTTTTCTATTTCAGTCGAAGACACCACCATAGTCCCCATCTCTGAAGCTGAAGCCTGCAACCTAGGCGAGACCCTTGACTCCTCCCCCCCTTTCAATCCAGAATCACTCCTACTCTTCCTCCACGACATTTCCAGGATCTGTCTTTTCCTCTCCAACCAAACGGCCGCCATGCTGGTCCAAGTGCTTGTCATAACTACTGCACCAGTCTCCCCATTGTGCTCCCTATTTCCAGTCTCTACTCTCTCCAGTCCATACTGCGCTATGCTGCCTGGTCATTTTTCTAAAACAACATTCTGCACACATCTCTCCACTCCTCAAACACCCTCAGTGCTTGCCCATTCTTGTCTGTTCCTTCAATTAGAGACTGCTGTGGCTGCAAGGCACTCAATCATATCTCTCCCTCCTCCTTATCCACTCTCTTTTCCCACTGTGCCCCAGCTTGAACTCATTTCTCTCCAGCTAGCCTACTCACTTTTTCTCTTCCGCTTCTGTCTTCTTACACCTTTCCTTCTGCCTGGTATTCCTTCCCCCCACCTCTCCCAACCCATCCCTTGTGGATCCACCAAACCACAGCTTTCCTCATCTTCAAAGCTCTTCTGAAATCATATCTCCAGATAGACTGTACCAGTTTATTTCTGATTTTCCCAGATTATATATCCCTCAACCATCCTCTCAGCACTTCTGTGTCAATTACATACCTGTGCACCTAACATTCACTCAAAGGACTTTGGTACGTACCTTACATAATTTACTACTCAACTGTAGTCCATATACATATCTCACATATACATATTTTTTAATGGTATTTGTTAAGCACTTACAATGTGCCAGGCACTGTACTAAGCACTGGGGTAGATACAAGATAATCAGGTTGGTCATGCCACTTGTCTGCTGTGTGGCTTTCAGAAAGTTACTTAACTTCTCTTTGCCTCAGTTACCTCATCTGGAAAATGGGAATTCAAACCTACTCCCCCCTACTTAGACTGTGAGCCCCATGTTGGACTGGAGCCGTGTCCCATCTGATTAACTTCTATCTACCCCAGGTCTTAAAAGAGTGTTAGCACATAATATGTGTTTAACAAGTACTATTATCATTATTATATAGATTCCTCCCCCTACACAAAACCCCACTAAGTTATACACTCATTTGCAGGCAGGGATCATGTCTACTAACCAATGTCCTCTGCCAAGCATTTAGTTCAGTGCTCTACACCAAGCAGTAAATGCTCACTAAATGCTACTGATTGATATTATACCTCAGAGAAGAGTGTGGCCTAGTGGAAAGAGCAGGGAGGGACTGAGAATTAGGAGATCTGGATTCTGCTAGTCCTAACTCTACCAATGGCTTGCTGAGTGTCCTTGAATAAGTCACCTAACCTCTGTAATAATTATACCATTTGTAATAAATATTATTGTCAGTAATAATAATAATTGCATTGGTCACACACTTACTATATAATAATAATGTTGGTATTTGTTAAGCGCTTACTATGTGCAGAGCACTGTTCTAAGCGCTGGGGTAGACACAGGGGAATCAGGTTGTCCCACGTGGGGCTCACAGTCTTAATCCCCATTTTACAGATGAGGGAACTGAGGCACAGAGAAGTTAAGTGACTTGCCCACAGTCACACAGCTGACAAGTGGCAGAGCTGGGATTCGAACTCAAACACTGTACTGTTGAGAACTGGGGTAGATACTAAATCATCAGGTTGAAATAGTCCCTGCCTCACATGGGGTTCACGGGCTAAGGGGGAGGGAGAACAAGTAGAACAAGTATTTAATCCTCATTTTACAGGTGAAGAAACCAGGACAAATTGGAGGCAAGTGTGGGAAAGTGGGATTAAAACCAGGTCCCCTAACTTCCACATCTGTGCTCTTTCCTCTAAAACTGAACTTACTATATGTGCTAAGTCCTGAAGTACCTAAAAAATAATCAGATCAGACACAGTCTCTATCCCTCTTAGGCCCCCAGGTTAAGAGGGAAGTTAAGTCCTTCAGTTCCCTCATCTGTGAAATGGGGATAAAAATACCTTCTCTCCCTACCTCCTAGAGTGTGACCCCTAAGTGGGAAAAGAGAATGTGTCCTACCTGATTACCTTGTATCTACCCTAACAACTGCCACATGGCAAGTGCTTAATAAATGCTATCATTATTAAAAGATGGTATGTTACGATGCTGTTGTGGAGTCTCTCATCACGAACAATGGACGTGCCTCAGTCCTAAAACTTCAGAACTGAAAGCCTGCAAGAAGGAATCAATTATAGGGCTGGTGACTTGCACCGGGCCACTTGTACTCTCTATTCAGCTGTGTGACTTTGGGCAAGTCACTTCACTTCTCGGTCCCTCAGTTCCCTCATCTGTAAAATGGGGATGAAGACTGTGAGCCTCATGTGGGACAACCTGATTACCCTGTATTTACCCCAGTGCTTAGAACAGTGCTCGGCAGATAGTAAGCGCTTAACAAATACCAACATTATTATTATTCCCCACTTCTCAAGTTTCCAATGGAGCCCCAAGTGAAGTTAAGCGGGCAGGGATGCAGGATACTGCAACTTGAGGTTTTGTGTTTTTTTCACTTGTGCAAGAACCACTTTTGGCCAAAGTGCCCGAGCGTATGCTGATGTTGTGCCGTAGCCCCACGATCCAACAGGCAGGGGTGTTGGTAGCTATTACAGTCTTTTCCTACCCACTTTAATAATAATAATAATGTTGGTATTTGTTAAGCGCTTACTATGTGCCGAGCACTGTTCTAAGCACTGGGGTAGATACAGGTAATCAGGTTGTCCCACGTGAGGCTCACAGTTATTCCCCATTTTACAGATGAGGTAACTGAGGCACAGAGAAGTTAAGTGACTTGCCCACAGTCACACAGCTGACAAGTGGAAGAGCTGGGATTCGAACTCATGACCTCTGGCTCCCAAGCCCGTGCTCTTTCCACTGAGCCACGCTGCTTCTCTTTAGCCAGCTAGTTTACAGGAATCCACCAGGATCCATCCACCTTGCAGAACACTTTAGGTCCTTCATGTTGTAAGCTCGTTGTGGGCAAGGAATGCATCTGTTCATCGCTATACTGTACTGCCCTAGTGCTTACTATAGTGCTCTGCACTTGTTAAGCGCTCAATAAATATGACTGACTGACTTTGGTCAGAACCTTCCTCCACTGATGGCATGGCCACATTAGTCAGAGCCAGAACTAGAATCCAAGTCTCTGGATTCCCAGAGCAGGGTTCCTTCCACTGGAACGACAACAGGACATATTAAATGGTACACAGATTGACAGGGAGTATGTACTGACTACTGCACTTGTGTATATTTGTACATATTTATTATTCTACTGATTTTATTAATGTCTATATATCTATAGTTCCATTTATCTATTTTGATGCTACTGATGCCTGTCTACTTGTTTTGTTTTGCTGTCTCCCCCTTCTAGACTATGAGCCCATTGTTGGGTAGGGATTGTCTCCATCTGTTACTGAATTGTACTTTACAAGCGCTTAGTACAGTGTTCTGCACACAGTAAGCACTTAATAAATAAGATTGAATGAATCGTATTCAATCAAATGTGATTGATTTAATTGAATCAAATTGATTCAATTTTAAAATGTGCATTTTCTATATTATCTAGAGTGGAAAGAGCAGAGGTTTGGGAGTCAGAGGTCATGGGTTCTAATCCCCGCTCCACCACTTAGCAGCTGTGTGACTTTGGGCAAGTCACTTAATTTCTCTGTGCCTCAGTTACCTCATCTGTAAAATGGGGATTATTAATAATAATAATAATGTTGGTATTTGTTAAGCGCTTACTATGTGCAGGGCACTGTTCTAAGCGCTGGGGTAGATACAGGGTAACCAGGTTGTCCCACATGAGGCTCACAGTTAATCCCCATTTTGCAGGTGAGGTAACTGAGGCACAGAGAAGTTAAGTGACTTGCCCAAGACTGAGAGTCCCACGTGGGACAACCTAATTACCTTGTATCTACCCCAGTGCTTAGAACAGTGCTTGGCACATAGTAAGCGTTTAGCAAATGCCAGCATTATTAATCCCCGGCTCCACCACTTGTCAGCTGTGTAACTTTGGGCAAGTCATTTAAATTCTCTGTGCCTCAGTTACCTCATCTATCAAACGGGGATTAAGACTGTGAACCCCTGTATCTACCCCAGAGTTTATGACAGTGCTTGGCACATAGTGAGCGCTTAACAAGCACCATCATTATTGTGATAAAAGTTTCTCTCTCCTCAGATGATGCGACAGATGACTAAAGTTGGAGAAAACAGTATTTTCAGGGAGACGAACTAAAGAAGAAATAAAAAGTATCTTTAGGGTATACAGCTTTCCTTCTTGGAAGGTGACAGGATTAATGTGTATGTTATTTATTAACGTTAACATTGCATTGTGTATGTTATTTATTTAGAGAAGCAGCGTGGCTCAGTGGAAAGAGCAGGGGCTTGGGAGTCAGAGGTCATGGGTTTGAATCCTGGCTCCACCACTTGTCAGCTGTGTGACCTTGGGCAAGTCACTTACCTTCTCTACCACTTGTTAGCTGTGTGACTGTGGGCAAGACACTTCACTTCTCTGTGCCTCAGTTACCTCATCTGTAAAGTGGGGATTAAGACTGTGAGCCTCACGTGGGCCAACCTGATTACTCTGTATCTACTCCAGCACTTAGAACAGTGCTCTGCACACAGTAAACGCTTAACAAATACCGACATTATTATTATTATCATTCTCTGCACCTCAGTTACCTCATATGTAAAATGGGGATGAAGACTGTGAGCCCCACATGGGACAACCTGATGACCTTGTATCCCCCCTTAGTGTTTAGAACAGTGCTTGGCACATAGTAAGCGCTTAACAAATGCTATCATTGTTATTATTATTTTCCCCACTGGACCCGATTTCGAGGTAGAGCATTCCCATTTTGTAGGTGGGGAAACTGAGGTTTAGAAAGTCTTTTTTGCAGAGGCCTGGGCCTGCTGTTGGGCAGGGATAGTCTCTGTTGCCCAGTTGTCCATTCCAAGCGCTTAGTGCAGTGCTCTGCACTTAATGATGATGATGTTGGTATTTGTTAAGCGCTTACTATGTGTGGAGCACTGTTCTAAGCACTGGGAGGTATACCATGTGATCAGGTTGTCCCACGTGGGGCTCACAGTCTTCATCCCCATTTTCCAGATGAGGTCACTGAGGCCCAGAGAACTGAAGTGACTTGCCCACAGTCACACAGCTGACGAGTGGCAGGGCCGGGATTCGAACCCATGACCTCTGACTCCCAAGCCCAGCCTCCTTCCATTGAGCCACGCTGCTTCTGATCCTATTTATTGCTATTGTTTTTGTCTGTCTCCCCCGATTAGACTGTAAGCCCGTCAGTGGGCAGGGACTGTCTCTGTTACCAATTTGTCCATTCCAAGTGCTTAGTCCAGTGCTGTGCACATAGTAAGCGCTCAATAAATACTATTGAATGAATATTATTATGGGGGGGGGGCTAGACTGTAAGCCAGTTGTTGGGCAGAGACTGTCTCTGTTGCCAATTTGTCCATTCCAAGCACTTAGTCCAGTGCTCTGCACATAGTAAGCGCTCAATAAATACTATTGAATGAATATTATTATTATGAGGAAGAGGAGGAGGGGGCTAGACTGTAAGCCAGTCAATGGGCAGGGACTGTCTCTATCTGTTGCCGATTTGTCCATTCCAAACGCTTAGTCCAGTGCTCTGCACATAGGAAGCGCTCAATAAATACTACTGAATGAAATTATTATTATGAGGAGGAGGAGGAGGGGGCTAGACTGTAAGACAGTCAATGGGCAGGGACTGTCTCTGTTGCTGATTCGTCCATTCCAAGCGCTTAGTCCAGTGCTCTGCACATAGTAAGCACTCAATAAGTACTATTGAATGAATATTATTATGAGGAGGAGGAGGAGGAGGAGGGAGCTAGACTGTAAGCCAGTCACTGGGCAGGGACTATCTCTGTTGCTGATTCGTCCATTCCAAGCGCTTAGTCCAGTGTTCTGCACATAGTAAGCACTCAATAAATACTATTGAATGAATATTATTATTATTATTATGAGGAGGAGGAGGAGGGGACTAGACTGTAAGCCAGTCAATGGGCAGGGACTGTCTCTATCTGTTGCCGATTTGTCCATTCCAAGCGCTTAGTCCAGTGCTCTGCACATAGTAAGCGCTCAATAAATACTATTGAATGAATATTATTATGAGGAGGAGGAGGGGACTAGACTGTAAACCAGTCAATGGGCAGGGACTGTCTGTTGCCGATTTGTCCATTCCAAGCACTCAGTCCAGTGCTCTGCACATAGTAAGCGCTCAATAAATACTATTGAATGAATATTATTATAAGGAGGAAGAGGGGACTAGACTGTAAGCCAGTCATTGGGCAGGGACTGTCTCTGTTGCTGATTCGTCCATTCCAAGCGCTAAGTCCAGTGCTCTGCACATAGGAAGCGCTCAAAAAATACTATTGAATGAATATTATTAGGAGGAGGAGGAGGAGGGGAGGACTAGACTGTAAGCCAGTCATTGGGCAGGGACTGTCTCTGTTGCTGATTCGTCCATTCCAAGCGCTTAGTCCAGTGCTCTGCACATAGTAAGCGCTCAATAAATACTATTGAATGGATATTATTATGAGGAGGAGGAGGAGGAGGAGGGAGCTAGTCTGTAAGCCAGTCATTGGGCAGGGACTGTCTCTGTTGCTGATTCGTCCATTCCAAGCACTTAGTCCAGTGCTCTGCACATAGTAAGCGCTCAATAAATACTATTGAATGAATATTATTATTATGAGGAGGGGGCTAGACTGTAAGCCAGTCAATGGGCAGGGACTGTCTCTGTTGCCAATTTGTCCATTCCAAGCACTTAGTCCAGTGCTCTGCACATAGGAAGCGCTCAATAAATACTATTGAATGAATATTATTATGAGGAGGAGGAGGGGGCTAGACTGTAAGCCAGTCAATGGGCAGGGACTGTCTCTGTTGCCAACTTGACCATTCCAAGCGCTTAGTCCAGTGCTCTGCACATAGGAAGCGCTCAATAAATGCTATTGAATGAGTGAATAATAATGGTATTTATTAAGTGCTTAGTAAGAGTTCAATAAATATGAATGAATGAATGAATGCGCTCCACCATTTCCCTCCAGAACCTTCCAAATGAGGCCCCGCCCCTCCCCCCCTCGGAAGACGCTCCCTGAGGGGGCGGGGCGAAGGGAGACGCGTGGCCTCTCAACGTGCCTCGGTGAGGCCGCCGAGAACGGACCAATGGCCTTCCGTTCCCGCGGCGCGTCAGAGCGGCGCCGGCCAATCACAAGGGCGGAGGGCGCGTCCCGCCGCGGCCGAGGAAACGGGGCCCGGCTGAGGCGGCCGGCGGAGGGAGCTGTCGGCGGAGGGACGTGGTCGCGGGGGTCGGGCCGCGGCGCCGCTGACGCCTCGGTGGATCCTGCCGCCGCAGGCCCAGGTGAGTCCCTGCCCCTTCCCCGGGGCTGCCGAGGGCCCTGCAGGGGAAAAGCCCCGCTCCTCTCCCTCCCCCCTCCAGGACCGGCTTCTTGGGCAGGGATGATCTCTCCCCGGCCGAATTGTACTTTCCCCAGCGCTTAGCACAATGCTCTGCACACCATCAGCGCTCACTCCATTCCAAGCGCTTAGTCCAGTGCTCTGCACATAGTAAGCGCTCAATACATACTCTTGAATGAATGAATTAAATGCGACTGAATGAAGGAAAAAGGCCACCCCGCTTTCCCACCCCTCCACCGGCTCCTGGTGGACGGGGAGTGTGGCTGATCATTGCTGCATTATATTCTCCTAATGATACTAAGAATGTTGGTATTTGTTAAGCGCCGACTATGTGCCGAGCACTGTTTTAAGCGCTGGAGTAATAATAATAATGATGTTGGTATTTGTTAAGCGCCTGTTATGTGCAGAGCACTGTTCTAAGCGCTGGTGGAATAATGTTGGTATTTAAGCGCTTACTATGTGCAGAGCACTGTTTTAAGCGCTGGAGTAATAATAATGATGATGTTGGTATTTGTTAAGCGCCTTCTATGTGCAGAGCACTGTTTTAAGCTCTGGAGTAATAATAATAATGATGTTGGTATTTGTTAAGCGCCTTCTATGTGCAGAGCACTGTTTTAAGCTCTGGAGTAATAATAATAATGATGTTGGTATTTGTTAAGCGCCTTCTATGTGCAGAGCACTGTTTTAAGCGCTGGAGTAATAATAATAATGATGTTGGTATTTGTTAAGCGCCTTCTATGTGCAGAGCACTGTTTTAAGCGCTGGAGTAATAATAATAATGATGTTGGTATTTGTTAAGCGCCTTCTATGTGCAGAGCACTGTTTTAAGCGCTGGAGTAATAGTAATAATGATGTTGGTATTTGTTAAGCGCCTTCTATGTGCAGAGCACTGTTTTAAGCTCTGGAGTAATAATAATAATGTTGGTATAATGATGTTTGTATTTGTTAAGCGCCTATTATGTGCAGAGCACTCTTGTAAGCGCTGGAGTAGTAATAATAATGTTGGTATTTGTTAAGCGCCTATTATGTGCAGAACACTGTTGTAAGCACTGGAGTAATAATAATGTTGGTATTTGTTAAGCGCCTATTATGTGCAGAGCACTCTTGTAAGCGCTGGAGTAATAATAATAATGTTGGCATTTAAGCGCCTTCTATGTGCAGAGCACTGTTATAAGCACCGGAGTAATGTTATTTGTTAAGCGCCTGTTATATGCAGAGCACTGTTCTAAGTGCTGGAGTAATAATAATGTTGGTATTTGTTAAGCACTTACTATGTGCAGAGCACTGTTGTAAGCTCTGGAGTAATAATAATGATGTTGGTATTTAAGTGCTTACTATGTGCAGAGCGCTGTTGTAAGCGCTGGAATAATAATAATAATAATGATGGTCTTTGTTAAGCGCTTGCTATGTGCCGAGCACTGTTCTAAGCGCTGGAGTAATAATATTTATTGCTATCTTGATTCTATTTATTGCTATCTTGATTCTATTTATTGCTATCTTGATTCTATTTATTGCTATCTTGATTCTGTTTATTGCTATCTTGATTCTGTTTATTCCTGTTGTGTTTGTCTGTCTCCCCCGATTAGACCGTAAGCCCGTCAAAGGGCAGGGACTGTCTCTATCTGTTACCGATTTGTCCATTCCAAGCGCTTAGTGCAGTGCTCTGCACATAGTAAAAGCTCAATAAATACTATTGAATGAATGAATAATAATGTTGGTATTTGTTAAGCGCCTACTATGTGCCGAGAACTCTTCTAAGCGCCGGAGTAATAATAATGATGATGTTGGTATTTAAGGGCTTACTATGTGCAGAGCACTGTTCTAAGCGCTGGGGGGGTATACAGTGTGATCAGGTTGTCCCACCTGGGGCTCACAGTCTTCACCCCCATTTTACAGATGAGGTCACTGAGGCCCAGAGAAGTGAAGTGACTTGCCCGCAGTCACACAGGTGACAAGTGGCAGAGCTGGGATTCGAACCCATGATCTCTGACTCCCAAGCCCGGGCTCTTCCCACTGAGTCACGCTGCTCCTCAAGTTAGAGGGTAAGCAGAAGCGGTCAGTACAGTGCTCTGCACAAAGTAAGCGTCCAGTAAATGCCACCGAATGAATGAATGAAAAGGGTTACCCCGCTTTTTCACCCCTGGGCCGGCAGCAGCTCGTTGTGGATAGGAGTGGGTCTGCTTATTGTTTTATCGTGGTGTCCTAAGTGCTCAGTACAGTGCTCTGCACAATAAGCGCTCAATAAATATGAATGAATGAAAACGGTTAGCCTGCACTCTCATGACCCTGGACTGGCTGCTGGGAAACAGGGTTGACCTACTTCCTCACCCCGGACCAGCTGCAGCTCTTGGTGGGCAGGAACTGTGTTTATTTTTATATTGTACTCTTCCCAAGCACTTAGTACAGTGCTCTGCATCCAGTAAGTGCTCAATAAATACGATTGAACAAATGGATAGAAAGGATTGCCCCACTGCCTTACCCTGTCCCGAACCAGTTGCAGGGGTTCAGGGTTGCCCCTCTCCCCCTCATCCCTGGTGGACCAGTTGCTTGGAAAAATGGTTGCCCTCTGCCCTCCCCCCTGGACCAGCTGCAGGCACTTCAGTGAAATCTAATTAATTCAGTTGTATTTATTGAGCACTTACTATGTGCAGAACACTGTTTAATCAGCACTCCCTCTATCATATCTCTCTTCCCCTGGTCCCGCAGGCAAGGGTCACTGCGGGCTCGGGAGCCAGGCTACTGCAGGCCTGGTATTTAAAGGTGATGTGTGTGATCTGCTTGGAATAAAGAGAAACATCATTCCTACTCAGTCACGACCAACAGCCGGGTCACACGCCAAAATCCTTCCTTTTTTGCAGAGGAATTTAGAATGGGCAGATGGTCGGGGGATGGTGGAGGAGGGAATGGTATGAAGCTCTCCACACAAGATGATTGTGACAGTGCTTGAAATTGGGTTCTTCAGTAGCCTCCCCTTCCGAGATAACAGTAGAGTACCTGCCGTTAAGACTGTGAGCCTGTCTTTGGGCAGGGATTGTCTCTATCTGTTGCTGAATTGTATATTCCAAGTGCTTAGTACAGTGCTCTGCACATAGCGCTCAATAAATACTATTGAATGAATGCCTTTCGTGCAAGGAGGGCTTGATAACAAGGCAGCGTTACATTGTGCATGTTGGGAGTAGAAGTTTACTTTTTAAGCTCCCTCCAGTCCCTCCTTTGTTTTTTTAAATTTAGGAAACAAGTCATCACATCTTAATGCAAAGTCTACGATTGGTTTTAAGGCTGCCCCCTATTTCTCCCTTGTCCTTCAAATTTAGCACTCGGGTGTTTGCATTCTGCATTTGCTTTTAATGCAGGTCTTGCAAGCCTTGAAAATTGGCAGCATTTTCTTAGTAGTGCCTATACCTTATCCTCTGAAGAATCCTGTAGTCTGTAAATTTGTTATGGGTGGGGAACATAGCCTGCTAATTCTGTTTTATTGTACTCTCCCAAGCACTTAGTACAGTGCTCTGCACATAGGAAGTGCTCAAAAAATATGATTGAGTGCAAGAGGTTCCTGGGAGTTGGTAAATATTTGGATAAGATTCTATGTAAAGTATTTAGGCTTTTTTTTAAGCATCCTTGTTAGAAGGCAGCTTCAGTGCAACCAAGTTCTAGTATCTTTTACGGGGTCTCCTGTGTAGTTTTATTCCCCACTTTGTCCTAGAATTCCTGCATCTTTTTCCCCTTGGAAGGATCAGTTAGAATGCATGTGGTTATTACAATGCTTATGTTTGGCCCTCAGGGTATGATTGGAAGGACAAGGGCATGTTATTACATGTAATTAATTTTGCAATAGGCGCTTACAAAAGCTGCCGTAACTGTTCACACTGAATCTGGGGACCTATTAACTGCAAATGATCCCTAAAACTTCAGATGAAAGCCAGAAGATTTATAGGGTTCCTACTTCCACAAACCCACTGGGAAAAAATGAGTCAGGGGATGGTGGGGCTCATTAATAACAGGATTTTTAAGGGCCTTCTATGTGCAAAGTTTTGAATGAAGTGGCACTAAGGGATTGTATAGCGTTTTCATTCATTCATTCAATAGTATTTATTGAGCGCTTACTATGTGCAGAGCACTGTACTAAGCGCTTGGGATGAACAAGTCGGCAACAGATAGAGACGGTCCCTGCCGTTTGACGGGCTTACAGTCTAATCGGGGGAGACGGACAGACAAGAACAATGGCAATAAACAGCGTCAAGGGGAAGAACATCTCGTAAAAACAATGGCAACTAAATAGAATCAAGGCGATGTACAATTCATTAACAAAATAAATAGGGTAACGAAAATATATACAGTTGAGCGGATGAGTACAGTGCTGTGGGGATGGGAAGGGAGAGGTGGAGGAGCAGAGGGAAAAGGGGAAAATGAGGCTTTAGCTGCGGAGAGGTAAAGGGGGGATGGCAGAGGGAGTAGAGGGGGAAGAGGAGCTCAGTCTGGGAACGCCTCTTGGAGGAGGTGATTTTTAAGTAAGGTTTTGAAGAGGGAAAGAGAATCAGTTTGGCGGAGGTGAGGAGGGAGGGCGTTCCAGGACCGCGGGAGGACGTGACCCGGGGGTCGACGGCGGGATGGGCGAGACCGAGGGACGGTGAGGAGGTGGGCGGCGGAGGAGCGGAGCGTGCGGGGTGGGTGGTAGAAAGAGAGAAGGGAGGAGAGGTAGGAAGGGGCAAGGTGATGGAGAGCCTCGAAGCCTAGAGTGAGGAGTTTTTGTTTGGAGCGGAGGTCGATAGGCAACCACTGGAGTTGTTTAAGAAGGGGAGTGACATGCCCAAGTACTAAAAAAACCCCAAAACCCCACAGGACTTACCACTAAAATGCCTGCTTATTCTAGTTAAGACAATTTGCAATTACAGACTAGGTATTTATCATTACCACATGGGAGGGAGGGGAGTTCATTCTGCCAATCAAATATTTATTGGCAAGGCAATACTTCCATAATGAAATGTAGTGGAACTATCATTGCCTGATACCCATGAGAGTTTTCTTAGCTGCCCAACATCTTTCCTCTCTAGACAATGGGCATCCTTGCCTGGCTTTTCTTGAGCATCAGAAAAAAGAAATACCAGAAATAGATCAAACATACAAACCTAAGGCTGTGTCTAATTCTAGCCTGGATAAATAAAGTGCTGAACTTTGGGGTCCTTGGGGATGAGAGAAAGAATTTGCTTGGTTTGGTGTGGTGTGGGGTTTTGGGGTTTTTTTTAGTACTTATTAAGTACTTTATATGTGCTAAGTGCTGAGGTAGGTACAAGATTATCAGTTCAGACACCGTTCTAGTCACAAGGATGCCTGCCGTCACACCAACCCACCTGCCTGCTTTCTCCTACCTTCATACCAACCCAGGCTGTTTCTGCCTGATCACTGGCTTCTTTACTCCCAAAGACCCAAGGACAATTCAGCCATCTCCTGAGGGTTCCCCTAAACACTGGCGTCTTCATTCTCAAAGACCCAAGGACAATTTGGCATGTTAGTACAATGACTCATCCTATCCCGATTGTATTACTGAATCAACCTCCTTTCTGACCTCCCAAACTCCTGCCTCTCTCCACTTCAGTCCATACTTGACTCCGCTGCCCAGATTATCTTTCTACAGAAACGTTCAGGGCATGTCACCCCCTTCCTCAAAAATCTCCAGTGGTTGCCTATCAACCTCCATATAAAACAAAAACTCCTCACTATTGGCTTCAAAGCTCTTCACCTTGCTCCTTCTTACCTCACCTCCCTTCTCTCCTACATTCCAGCCTGCACACTTTGCTCCTCTGGTGCTAACCTTCTTACTTTGCCTCAATCTCGCTTGTCTTGCTGCTGACTCCTGGCCCACGTCCTACCTCTGGCCTGGAACTCCCTCCCTCCTCAAATCTGCCAATCACTCTTCCCCCCTTCAAAACCCTACTGAAGGTACACCTCCAAGAGGCCTTCCCAAACTAAATCCCTTTTTCCTCAGCTCCCCCTCCTTCTACATCATCTTGACTCGCTCCCTTTGCTCTTCCCCCCTCCCACAGCACTTATGTATATATGTATATGTCTATAGTTAGAGAAGCAGCGTGGCTCAGTGGAAAGAGCACGGGCTTTGGAGTCAGAGGTCATGGGTTCGAATCCCTGCTCGGCCACATGTCAGCTGTGTGACTTTGGGCAAGTCACTTAACTTCTCGGTGCCTCAGTTACCTCATCTGTAAAATGGGGAATAAGACTGTGAGCCCCACGTGGGACAACCTGATTCCCCTGTGTCTACCCCAGCGCTTAGAACAGTGCTCGGCACATAGTAAGCGCTTAACAAATACCAACATCATCATGAGATCGTTTCTGCAGGAAGATGAGCCGGGCAGCGGAGTGAAGAATAGACCGGAGCGGGGCGAGAGAGGAGGAAGGGAGGTCAGAGAGAAGGCTGACACAGTAGTCTAGCCGGGATATAACGAGAGCCCGTAATAGTAAGGTAGCCGTTTGGGTGGAGAGGAAAGGGCGGATCTTGGCGATATTGTAGAGGTGAAACCGGCAGGTCTTGGTAACGGATATGATGTGTGGGGTGAACGAGAGGGACGAGTCAAGGATGACACCGAGATTGCGGGCCTGAGAGACGGGAAGGATGGTCGTGCCATCCACGGTGATAGAGAAGTCTGGGAGAGGACCAGGTTTGGGAGGGAAGATGAGGAGCTCAGTCTTGCTCATGTTGAGTTTTAGGTGGCGGGCCGACATCCAGGTGGAGACGTCCCGGAGGCAGGAGGAGATGCGAGCCTGAAGGGAGGGGGAGAGGACAGGGGCGGAGATGTAGATCTGCGTGTCATCTGCGTAGAGATGGTAGTCAAAGCCGTGAGAGCGGATGAGTTCACCGAGGGAGTGAGTGTAAATGGAGAACGGAAGAGGGCCAAGAACTGACCCTTGAGGAACTCCAACAGTTAAAGGATGGGAGGAGGAGGAGGCTCCAGCGAAGGAGACCGAGAATGACCGGCCAGAGAGGTAAGAGGAGAACCAGGAGAGGACAGAGTCCGTGAAGCCGAGGTGAGATAAGGTATGGAGGAGGAGGGGATGGTCGACAGTGTCAAAGGCAGCAGAGAGGTCAAGGAGGATCAGAATGGAGTAGGAGCCATTGGATTTGGCAAGAAGGAGGTCATGGGTGACCTTAGAGAGAGCAGTCTCGGTAGAGTGGAGGGGACGGAAGCCAGATTGGAGGGGGTCTAGGAGAGAATGGGAGTTAAGGAATTCTAGGCATCGATTGTAGACGACTCGTTCTAGGATTTTGGAAAGGAAGGGTAGTAGGGAGATAGGACGATAACTGGAGGGGGAAGTGGGGTCAAGAGCGGGTTTTTTTAGGATGGGGGAGACATGGGCATGTTTGAAGGCAGAGGGGAAGGAGCCCTTGGAGATTGTTTTAAGAGGGTCCCTGCCCTCAAAGAGTTTACGGTCCACTTGGGAAGATGGTTCACATAAGATGACAAACACTCAGTAGATAAGAGTATATGTAAGCATTTATGTCTTGACCCTGGCAGTCATCTCCTGAAAAATTCTTAACTTTAATAACTACGAATCAAGCAATCCTGGTCTTTCCCCTTTGTTCTCATTTGTCTCGACAGTCCAATTCAGTAGGAAATTCATTGTTTAGTTAATTATGGTATTAAAGTGCTTACTATGTGCCAAGCACTTTACTGAACACTGGGGTAGATACGAGGTGGTAATAATAATAATAATTATGGTATTTGTTAAGCACTTACTATGTGGCCAGGCACTGTACTAAGGTCATCGGTTTGGACATGTCCCACATGGGGCTCACAGTCTCAATCCCCATTTTACGGGTGAGGTGACTGAGGCACAGAGAAGTTAAGTGATTTGCCCAATGTCAAACAGCAGACAAGTGCCAGACCTGGGATTAGAACCCAGGTCCTTCTGATTCCCAAGCTCATGCTGTAACCACTAGGCCTTGCTGCTTCGCAAGGTCTGGTTTCATTATCAGGTGAGAAGTTCATTATAATATAAATGGTTTTTTTCCCTTTCAGCATTAGCATATGAAACAAAAAGCTTTGCTAATATATTAAAATTGGATAAAGTGTTGTTGGAATATCTATTGACTTCACAGTGGGTTTGAGGCTGACATGGACATTTTTAATAATGTTGCTTTTGTGTGTGTGTGTGTGTGCACTTTCATTTTCTGAATTACTATAGATTTAGAAACAAACTAAGGACCTTAAAATATTCTTTTAAATTGTCTTGGGGTTCTTTTTTTCTCCCTTCCCCTCTGTTCTGTGTCGTCTCTATTTTTGCCTTTCCTCCTCTCTCCTAGAAATGGTGTGGCCAGGAGAACTAATAAGAAAATGCTTTGGAAAGTAAAAGTGCTGTATAAATTCAAGGAATCTTTCAGGACCCAACACGCAGTAACACTGTCTCTGCTTCCTGCGACCCCACTTTTTTTAATATCATTTCTTAAATACCTTACTATGTGCCCAGCACTGTACTAAGCATTGAGATTAGGTGCAACGTAATCAGGTTGGACACAGTCCAGGTCCCACGAGGGGCTCACAACCTTAATCTCCAGTTTACAGATGAAGTGACTAAGGCACAATGAAGTTAGTCATATTTATTGAGTGCTGACTGTGTGCGGAACACTCTACTAAGTGCTTGGGAGAATACAATATAACAGAGTTAGTAGACATGTTCCCTGCCTTCAACAAATTCACAGACATTAATATAAATAAATTACAAATATGTACATAAGTGTTGTGAGGATGGGGGAGAGGTGAATAAAGGGTCCAAATGCAAGGGCGGCGCAGAAGGGATTGGGAGAGAGGAAATGAGGGCAAAGTCAGGGAAGGTGTCTCGGAGATGTGCGTTCAGTAAGGCTTTGAAGGTGGGAAGAGTGATAGTAAGATATGGAGGAGGGTGTTCCAGGCCAGAGGCAGGATGTGGGCAGGAGGCTAGTGGAAAGAGAGACCAAATCGAGGTACAGTGAGAAGCTTAGCATTAGAGGAGCGAAGTGTGTAGACTGGACTGTAGTAGGAGAGAAGTGAGGTAGGAGAGGGATGATTGAGTGCTTTAAAGCCGATGGTAAGGAGTTTCTGTTCGATGCGAAGATGCATGAGCAACCATTGGAAGGTTCTTGAGGAGTGGGGAAACATGACCTAAACTTTTCATTTAGAAAAACGATCCAAGCAGCAGAATGTGGTATGGACTGGAGTGAGGAAAGACAGAAGGCAGGGAGGTCAGCAAGGATGCAGTAATCAAGGAGGGATAGGATGAGTGTGTGGATTAACATGGTAGCAGTTTGGATGGAGAGGGAAGGATGGATTTTTAGCTATAATTGTAAAGATCGAACCAACAAGATTTAGTGATGGATTGAATCCTTGGGTTGAAGAGAGAGAGGAGTCAAGGGTAATGCCAAGGTTATGGGCTTGTGAGACCAAAAGGACAGTGGTGCTGTCTAGAGTGATGGGAAAGTCCAGGGAAGGACAGTGTTTGGGTAGGAAGGTAAGGAGTTCTGTATTAGACATATTAAGTTTAAGAAGACATCCAAGTAGAGAGGTCTTGATCTCTGAGCTCAAGTTCACAATCTAGTGGGAGAGGCAGACACTAAAACTAAAGGAAGGAGGAAGCAGTATAGAGTTGTAATGTCAAAAAGACCTTGAAGATGGGGAGAACAGGAGTCTGCCAGATGTTGAGAGGGGAGAAATTTTCAGGCAGAAGAGAGGGCATAAATTCACTGTGGGCAGGGAATGTGACCTACCAACTCTTACACAGTACTCTCCAAAGTGCTTCATACAGTATTCTTAGTTCATTCAATACTATTTATTGAGTGCTTACTATGTGCAGAGCACTATACTAAGCACTTGGAATGTACAAATCGGCAACAGATAGAGACAGTCCCTGCCTTTTGATGGGCTTACAGTCTAATCGGGGGAGACAGACAAGAACAATAGCAATAAATAGAATCAAGGGGAAGAACATCTCATTAAAACAATAGCAAATAAACAGAATCAAGGTGATGTATATCTCATTAACAAAATAAATAGGGTAATGAAGATATATACAGTTGAGTGGACGAGTATAGTGCTGAGAGGATGGGACCGGAGAGGGGAAGGAGCAGAGGGAAAGAGGGGAGAAGAGGGTTTAGCTGCGGAGAGGTGGAGGGGGTAGAGGGAGCAGAGGGAAAAGGGGAGCTCAGTCTGGGAAGGCCT
This sequence comes from Ornithorhynchus anatinus, assembly GCF_004115215.2. Lineage (NCBI taxonomy): Eukaryota > Metazoa > Chordata > Mammalia > Monotremata > Ornithorhynchidae > Ornithorhynchus > Ornithorhynchus anatinus. The sequence continues at coordinate 44,849,471 of NC_041729.1, forward strand.
CTTGGAGGAGGTTAGCTCTAAGTAGGGTTTTGAAGAGGGGAAGAGAATTAGTTTGGCAGAGGTGAGGAGGGAGGACATTCCAGGACAGGGGGAGGACGTGGCCCAGGGGTTGACGGCGGGATAGGCGAGAACGGGGGACGGTGAGGAGGTAGGCGGCAGAGGAGCGGAGCGTGCGGGGTGGGGAGTAGAAAGAGAGAAGGGAGGAGAAGTAGGAGGGGGCAAGGTGATGGAGAGCCTTGAAGCCTAGAGGGAGAAGTTTTGTTTTGTGCGGAGGTTGATAGGCAACCACTGGAGGTTTTTAAGAAGGGGAGTGACATGCCCATGTCCAGAATTCCCTCCTGCTTAGGGGAAATTTTCAGTGTAAGGTTCAGTTTACACATGCAAGGTGCTTATATTGCCTGAGTCTGTATTTCCTTCATTATCCTTGTAGTCAAATAACTGAAATGTCCACATACACTGTACTGTACCAATAGTCTCTTCTCTTCCAGCTTAAGGATATAGAGGTTTTCATAGAAGTAGCTACTGCTAGGCAAAAGCAAGTGGAGAAGCTACTTATTTATTCAGTAGTTATTTATTTTGATGCAGGAGACACAGCCACTTAGCATATTTGGAAATAATGTTGGTGTGGGCATCAAACTGTTTTGGGGGCCTTTGTTCAGCTCTTCCCTTCGCCACTTGTCTCATCTCAGGCCACACTAGAATATGAACCCTTTGAAATAACTTATCTTCCCTCCCAAGCCCTGTCCTCTTCCTGACTTCTCTGTCACTGTGGATGGTATGACTATCCTTCCTGTCTCTCAAGCCCGCAACCTCGGTGTCATCTTTGACTCGGCTCTCTCATTCACCCCACACATCCAATCCATCACCAAAACCTGCTAGTCACCTTTATAATATCGCCAAGATCCACCCTTTCCTCTCCACCCAAACGGCTATCTTACTGTTACAGGCTCTCGTAATATCCCGGCTGGATTATTGTCAGCCTTCTCTCTGATCTCCCTTCCTCCTGTCTCTCCCCGCTTCAGTCTATTCTTCATTCTGCTGCCTGGCTCATCTTCCTGCAGAAACGCTCTGTGTATGTCACTCCCCTTCTTAAAAACCTCCGGTGGTTTCCTGTCGACCTCCGCACGAAACAAAAACTTCTCACTCTAGGTTTCAAGGCTCTCCATCACCTTGCCCCCTCCTACCTCTCCTCCCTTCTCTCTTTCTACTCCCCACCCCGCATGCTCCGCTCCTCTGCCGCCCACCTCCTCACCGTCCCCCGATCTCGCCTATCCCACCGTCGACCCCTGGGCCACGTCCTCCTGTGGTCCTGGAATGTCCTCCCTCCTCACCTCTGCCAAACTAATTCTCTTCCCCTCTTCAAAACCCTACTTAGAGCTCACTCCTCCAAGAGGCCTTCCCAGACTGAGCTTCCCCTTTTCCCTGTGCTCTCCCTCTACTCCCCCTTCACCTCCCCTCAGCTAAGCCCTCTTTTTCCCCCTTTCCCTCTGCTCCCCCCCTCCCCTCAGCACTGTGCTCGACCACTCAATTGTATATATTTTTACCCTATTTATTTTGTTAATGAATGTACATCACCTTGATTCTATTTATTGCTGTTGTTTTAATGAGATGTTCATCCCCTAGATTCTATTTATTGCTATTGTTTTTGTCTGTCTCCCCTGATTAAACTGTAAGCCCATCAGTGGGCAGGGACTGTATCTGTTGCCGATTTGTACATTCCAAGTGCTTAGTACGGTGCTCTGCACATAGTAAGCGCTCAATAAATACTGTTGAATGAAATAAGTGCTTAAGATAGTGCTCTGCACCCAGTAACTGCTCAATAAATACTATTGATTGATCAAAGTGCTCCATTCATATTATCTAGAGAAGATTGTTTGAGTCAGGACTCAACTCCAGGTAACATTTGATCCCTTAGAGTTTGCAGTTTACTTCCATAAGAGCATTAGTAAATCCTTATCCAATTTAGGCATTCATTGCTCCTTAATATTCTTTTGTCCCCAGATTCCACCATGCCAAACTCTCATTTGTGGGCTGTGGACATCTTCGGGAGAGTGTACACTCTGTCCACTGCTGGACAGTACTGGGAACTCTGCAAAGATGCTCAGCTGGAGTTTAAGCGAGTCACTGCAGTCAAACAGTGCTGTTGGGGAATTGCTTGTGACAATCAGGTCTACGTGAATGTGTACGCCAGTGACGTTCCCATTCGATATCGAGAGGAAACATATGAGAACCAGGTGAGGGGGATTGTCGCGCTTGATTCCTGCAGTGGAGCCAATGGGGGGATTGGATTTTAATGAGTGACTGGATATGGTTGGGAAAATAGTCTTACATTCCCTCATTTAAAACGTGCAGCAAACCAAAAGGGAATCAAAAAACACCCCACTTCCTTGGTCTAGCACAGAAAACATCTTTCTTTTGCCCGTAACAATGTTCAGTTGTTTCAGTGAGCTAGGAGCTAAACTAATACCACAGTCTTGGGAAATGGGGCTGCTCTTACTAAGACTGCTGGATATTTGAGTTGGTTGCATTTCAGTGGTCAAGTGGGGCATGGGGGAATTGATTGGTTAGGCAGCCGGGGCTTTAGATAGAAGAAATTCCATGGGAATATACAGATTTCTTCACAGTTTAACTGGAGCCTTTATCATCCAATCTCTCACCTCCATCCAGCAACCTCTGGCCGGGGCTGTGGTTTGCCCAAAGCAAATGCACCTGAAAGATTTGTTTCCCTTTCTCCCTGTCTGCACAGCGGTGGAATCCAGTAGGTGGTTTCTGTGAGAAACTAATGCCTAGCGACCGCTGGCAATGGAGCGACGTGAGTGGTCTGAAACACCAACAGCTTGATAGTTTGGTGCTGCCGTCTCCACATTGGGAGTGGGAGTCTGACTGGTACGTGGATGAAAATTTTGGAGGGGAACCCACAGAGAAAGGGGTAGGTGAATTCGACAACCGCCAAATAGATTTCCTATGGGAAGTCTACTTGTTGGCCTGACTCCTCTGAAGTGCTGCTCTCCTCCTCGCACCACCTGAAAGCCCTGCCCTCAGCCACTGCCACTCTGCTCTCCCCCTGCTTGCTGTGCTGCCCGCTGTGTGCGCTTGCCTGATGTCTTTGTCTCTTTCTCATTGTACCCTGGCCTCCTTCCTTCTCCCCAAGCCCCTGCCAAAGTCTCAAGAAGGAAAAAAAATACCCTTGATGTTTCAGGGATGGACATACGCTATGGATTTCCCCGCAACCTACACCAGGGACAAAAAGTGGAATTCCTGTGTGCGGCGACGGAAGTGGATCCGATACAGGAGATATAAATCCCGGGACGCTTGGGCCAAGGTCTCCTTTGTTTCATATTTGGATGACTGTTTTTGTGGAGAGAAACCCATTGTGGGTTGTGAGCCTGTCTGCCTGGGATCTCACGCAGCAATGGGTGTTTTAGACCCTCTGCTAGGATCTTGAATTACTGAACCTGATGCTGTTAGTTGTTGCAGATGCTAAGGTGGTGACACCTAGGAGTTAAGTACCAGAATTTATCAGTCTTTCAATATGTATTTTTTTCCCCAGCTCCCACGGCCTGCACTTCCCAGAGAGCAAATAATAAAATCAATATTCTTGGTTATGGACCAACCCCCAGTTGTTACTTTATTTTAAAGATGGCTGTGATGACATGTGAGGCTACGCTGGCGTAGCTGGAGATAAGTAGGAGGGTAACACATGGGGTTTGAGTCATGCAAGACATATGTCCTGACTCTAGTCACAAATACAAAATGTGTAGGATTTCATTGTCCTAATGATCCCCTAAGAACTTCACCTTATTTTAACTAAAACAATAAAAATCTGGAATTTTGGTTATAGTATTTGTGAAGCACTTACTGTGGGTGAAAGCACCATGCTAAGCCTTGGGGTAGATTCAGGATAATCAGCTCCAATATAGTCCCTGTCCCACACAGGGCTCCTAGTCTAAAAGGTAGGGAGAGCAGGGATCATCTCCCCATTTAACAAATGAAGTCAGGTTGACTTGGCCAAGGTCACGCAGCAGGCTAGCAGCAGAGCTGGGATTAGAATCCAGCAATTCCTGAATCCTGGATTTATCTGGTTAATTTAACTCAGCTCACCTTTTACAACCGCCATAAGCTTCATTCAGTAGGCTCCTTGTTGCAACAGGTGGCAGGCAGAGAACTGCTAAGAATGGCTAGTGATAAAAGCCAAAGGGGAAAAAGAGAGTGCTGAGTTGGTCTTGATAGTCATTGATGGGTGGGTCTCCAGATAAAATTAATGCCTTTGAAATAACGTTGGCAGAGTGGTGACTTTTAGGAGTCCCAATATATGTGGAGGGAAGGAGCTGTAGAAAGGGTAACCAGTGCACTGAATATACAGTCCATATCCTCTTCATTTCAGATTCCTTCACATGATGACCCCCAACAATTACCTGACCCCTTTAATGACATTTCTGTTGGAGGATGGGAAATCACAGATGAGCCTGTTGGCCAGCTGTCGGTGTGGGCCGTTTCTCTGCAAGGCAAGGTAGTGCTACTTTCTTGTTTTACTTTCCAGCAAGCAAAGGGTTGAACACTGGGGTCGATCACCAAGAGATGAGTTAATAAGAGCCTTGCTTGTTGTTTACTTTACAGGATTTCTTTCAGGTTTTTAGCTGTCAGACCCAGTAGACTTCATTTTTCCCTGAGCAGTCTAACTCATTATTATCATCATCAATAAATACTTACCGAACAGATATTGTGAATGGCAGTATCATAAAAGGTTGACTGGAGAAGCTTAGTCCTTGACATCAAGGAGTGAATAACTGGGAAGACAAAATCCACTGAACTAGACACATATACAAATTGTATTCACTAATTTTGATATTCATGAAATGTCTGTTCTGTGTCAAGCACTCTGTTAAGTGCTGGGCTATTTATAAAATAGGCAGATGAAACCCAGTCCCTTATGAAGTTCACAATCTAAGAATGATGTATAATGATCAATCATTAGGACTCTATTCATGCATTTGGGCTAACCGAACTTGTACAGTGGTAAGAGAATCTGAGGTAGTAAAAAAAGGGATTAGTGCCATGTAGTGTGTGTTTCTCCTTGCTCAGTGCCCTCTTCCTACCTGGGCAAGACCTTTATTATTGTTTTACTTGAAGATAGCAAGGTAAAGAAACTTCATTTCCTCCTACATGTCATCCCAATCCCCAGATTGTCTTTCGAGACTCCCCATCTTCCTTCCCTTACAGTGAGTTGGGAAACTCCAGTGTTTTTGAATTCCCTTTCAGACCTTGCCTCTTATCTCCTCGCCTTTTATCTTGATTTTTGGGAAGACCCTACGCACCTTCCCCTTTTTGTCAGGAGTAATTTTTCCGTGTTCAGAAGTGTGTTGAGGCCAGTCCTCCACCAGAGGGATGTACAGGACACAAAGTGTTGCCAGTCCTCAGAGTCTGGCCTCTCTCCACCTAACCCTTTAAAAAAAAAAAAAAAAGCCAAAGAAGTGCACATGTGTGTGTACCCCCTTCCTCCCTCCCCCCCCCCCCCACAGAGTAAGCAAATCAGAAACCTTGAAGAAAGAGTGTGTCCCCTCTGGTGATGACAGCCATTCTCAGCTAGAAAGCAGCTGTAGCTCTTGGGCCTGGATAGGGCCGGACAAAGAGGTCAGTGGAGGCTAATGCTTGTTTTTCAAAACCAGACAGGCATGCAGAGCTTCAGGGTGGGTAGCAGTTTCTGCCTTTCTCCACTTTCCCCTGACTTACAGTACCCAGGCTGCATATTTACAGGTTGGACACTCCATACGCGGGAGAAAAAGCCTCATTGGAAATGTAGATGGCACATGTTTAGGTCATTTGAAGTCTTGATTGATGCTTTTTATTTCACCCCGTTCTGTAAATGTCAGGGTTGCCTCCAACCACGGGCCTAGCTCAGTCGGACGGTGCGCTCACTGAAAATCAGCTCCTCCCTTGGCATCCAGCTGAGTACATGGCAGCTGTCGGGAGTTATGGCAGCTTGCGTCAACAAATGCCACTTGAGGAACAAACATGAGGGCCACCCTCTACCAGAGGGAGAACTTTAGCTCAGTCTTTGGTGCCAGTGTGTAGCGCTGTCTCCAAGTCTTAGTTTGCACACATCCAGTGTTTGTCCTGCCGTCCTTCTAGGTGTGGTACCGTGAAGATGTCTGTCACGCCAACCCAGAGGGCTCCTCTTGGACCATGGTCGAAACCCCCGGTGAAGCTGTGCAGATCAGTTGTGGGCCTTATGATCTCCTGTGGGCGACTCTCTGGGAGGGGCAGGCAATTGTGAGGGAAGGAATCGATAGAAATAACTCCAAAGGTAACTGGCTGCCAGCCTTTTACGTATCGTTTCATATCCTCCAAGCGTCTGGAAGCCTTGAATTCTTAAGACTCTCTTTTGTGTTTTTGTGTGTTTTTTTCCTTGGGGGGCGCGCAGGAAGTTCTTGGTCAGTAGTGGAACCTCCTGTGTCCGAAAATGGCATCATGCATGTCTCCGTTGGAGTCAACGTAGTGTGGGCAGTCACCAAAGACCGAAAAGTAAGAGTTGGGGAGAACCCAGGGATGTGTTTTATCTGCATTTTTTTTAAATTATTACTCAGAAAAGTTTGAGCACCAACAGTCAAATCAGCTAATTGGTGGTATTGACTGAGCACTTACTGTATGCAGTACACTGTACTAAATGCCTTTGAGAGTACAAGCAATACAGTAGACGTGATCCATGCCCTCGACTAGTGCACAATCTAGTGGGAGAAGCTTGCAATTTAGTACCTAGCTTGTTAGGCATTGACAGAACCCCTACTCATTGGGTTACAGTCTAGCTGGGGAAGAGAGGATGAAAGTCTTAGGAAAGGATGCCTGTCCTGCTTGGGAATGGGGTTTGGTAGTCAGGGTGGGTTATTGGCTACTTCTGCAGTGCTTCCTGCTGCCTTCATCCGTATAACCTACTAATGAGGACTGGACTGGGGTCAGATAGGAGGAATAATCTCAACTATGCCTGTAGTTTTCTGCATGACCTTGGTCACGTCAGTTACCTTCCCTGAGCCTCATTTCCTCTCTTTGTGAAGTGAAGATAGCAATACTTGTCCCTGCATACTCAGAGATCCTGTGAGAATAGATAAAAGAATCTAAAGGAGAGCGCTTCAGATGCTTTGGAAAGAGGGCAATCGTTAAGGTTCATCTGGAAAGTTGTTTTCTTCTGCCTGGGGGGCAGTAGTAACACTGAGGATCCACTACCAAAAGTTACTCAGTGTTGCAGAGCTCATGCTAGGGACAAGGGATAGAGCAAAGGAGGTTCAGGGTTAGGAGGACTGAGGGAAAAAAGGGAAAAACAGTTCGATTTGAATCCACTTACTCTCTCCACAAAGGAGTTCTCTTTTTAAACAAAGTAGTAATACTTCTAGATTCTTTTGAAAATGAGAGCAGTGAAGCAGGGCCAATTGGCATTTTGTGTTTTAAATGAACCCTGTAGTTGTTTTGCGTTTTCAAAGAGTTTAAGAAAACTCACTAGCTCTCTGTGGTTTTCTGTCCAAAGTAAAGCCTGAAAAGACTTGTGTTTTTCTCCTTGATTTGTCAAGGTATGGTTTAGAAGAGGTGTCAACTCGCACAATCCCTGTGGTACCAGTTGGATTGAGATGGTGGGAGAAATGATGATGGTAAACGTAGGGTTAAATGACCAGGTAAGGCTAAAGGATGCTTCTTGGGGGCACACTGACCCATTGGATTCCTGGATGTCTTTTTCTTTTGTTTTGTTTTGATCAGTGTTCATTCGGGCAAGCATTGGCTTAGAGCTCGGGTAATACACTGTAACTACAATGTGTTGAACACCATTTACAGATTCATAGATCCAGTTGTTTACAAAGGAAGCTGGCCCTGTTTTGGCCACCGGTGGTGATGACTTCAGCGTGACCACCTTTAGGCTAGTGCACCGTGGGAGTGGATTAACAGGAAGAAAATGAGCTTCTCGGGTCCAGGAGAGAGATGGAGGTTGGGTGAGAATGGGTATCATTCTAAAGTGTTTTGGAATTGGAGAACAAGCGAAGGGGACAGCTGACCTATTTGAATCCCTTTAATCTAGCCATGTAAGAGTGCTGGCTCTTTGAAATAAAACAGCCTTCCAGACAGTTTTGAAACTGAAAGTTTGTGTTACAGGACAGACTGGTTGGATGGATTGGTCCAAGAGCGGTGGCTGCTAGCTTGTTTCAGTGACCGGCATCCTACCTGCTGGCTTATTAACTGCCATTATTTCTGCACACAGGGCATATCACTTGCTCAGGCAGATTGATGCTGATTCTGACATTAGGCCAGGCAGGGAAGGGGGCTTTGCAGTGAGGAAGCTGCAGTTTAACTCTTGACATTTTTTAGAGTAGCAGGGTTGTCCTGGAGACCCGTATTGTATCCAAAATGGTTGCTGAGGGATTTAAAACCAAGGACCTCATGAAAACTAGAGGAGAACCCACTCTCTCCTCCATCCTAGGATGTCTAGAGCAAGCAGCAGTGAAGGGATTGACATGACCGAAGTCATTCCTGGGATGAATCCATGTAAGGCAGAAAGGGGGAAATCAGTAAGATCCTAGGTACCTTCAGCTCCAGCCAGGCTCCTTCTCTAAGGGCCGACCCCAACCTTTTCAGTCAGGGGCAGGTCCCACACAAAGGTGGAATGGGCTCATTTTGCCCACATTCCCTGCTTACACACACTTAACGTAAGTGACTATTTGCAAGTGTAGTGAAGAACAGAGCAGAATTGGTGTTGGTGCTCTCAGCAGCTTTGTCCCTGCAAAGGGTAAAGCCTGACCTGCAAGCTTTTTTCGCCTAACTGATCAATCAATCAATCAATCTCTATTATAAATTGTTGTCCTACCTACCCTACTGATAGCCTTTCCCCTTGCCTACTACCCTCCCTTCCCACAGTGGATTTGGCTGGTTAGGAACCCTCCTGGGAACTCTCCAGACCGTCAGTTTTATCTCCATGGTAGGTCTGGGGAATTGGATGTGATGATCGAGCAGTTTATTTCCGGCAAGGCATCACACCGAGTGAACTCAGCGGGAAAACATGGAAGGCAATCGTAGCAAACCGAGAGAATGACCGATCGCAAACTGGGAGTTCCTCGAGCCTTCTTAGGTAATTTCTCAGTACTGTTATTGTTATCTATTCATTTACTTTATGGTATCGGTTATGCGCTTACTGTGTGCAGACACTGTACTAAGCGCTGGGGTAGAACCAAGCGAATCAAATCAGGTTGTACCCCATACATGTCCCACATGGGGCTCACAGTTTTTTATCCCCATTTTACAGGTGAGGTGAGATAACTGAGGCACAGAGAAGTGAAGTGACTTGCCCAAGTTCACCCAGCAGACAAGTGGCCGAGCCAGGAGTAGAACCCAGGTCCTTCTGACTCCCAGGCCCGTACACTATCCAATTGGCCATGTTGTTTCTCATAACTTTGCGCTCCTAGGGAAAGAGGGACTTATTTTTTTTCTTTTCTGATCTGGGGAGAGTTTATCCACCAGATGGGGATCATTTTAGTGGGATTCAGAGACCCTCACTATGTGTGGGGAGGCTTCCCCATAGCCTGACTGTGATTGGTACCTCAATATCCTCCTGGTTTGTTTCTAGTGCTGGCTGCTTCTTTGGTGATGAAGTCAGAGGGAGTGGTGACTCCTTTATCCCGAGTGACACTGACACTTCCTCTGAAGCTGAGAAGTTGGGACCCCCATTCCCTGCCCCTGGCAGTTCTCTCCCAGAGACAACGCCCAGGAATCCGGGGAGAGATCCCGAATTCACTTCTGATTCCACGCGGGAGAAGACCTCAGGGACTGAGTCAACAGCAAAGAGGACGGAGCCCGGATGTGGGTCTGGGCCCGACCCTGCTGAACTCCCTTGGACCAACATTGACTTGAAAGAGGCCCAGAAGAACAGCGCGCTGTCTGCCAGCTGCTTGGCAGAGACCTCCAGCCTTTCCTCCTTGGGGCTCTTCCCGCTAGGCCTGGAGGAGCACTACGGCACTGATGAGCATCCGCTCTGGGCTTGGGTGTCGGGCGGAGGCTGCGTGGTAGAGACCCACATGGCCCTGAAGTGGTTCGCCATCCAGTCAGGTACGGGCCTCCCCATCTAGCCAGCAGCAAGGGGAAGAAAGAGGGCCAAACCCCTCAGTGTGCCCCGAGAGGGGAGGGCGGAGGTTGGGGTCATGACGTTGCCCAATTCAGGGTGTGGGTCTTGATGCTTTAGGTAGTGTTACCTCTAACCTAGGTTTGAAAGACAGACTTAATAATTATAATAATGATAACTGTGGTATTTGGTAAGCACTTACTATATGCCAGGTGCTGTTCTAAGCTGGGATAGATACAAGCTAATTGGATTGGACACAGTCCCTGCCCCACAAAGGGCTAAAAGTCTTAATCTCCATTTTTACAGATGAGGGAACTGAGGCACAGAGAAGTTAAGTGATTCACCCAAGGTCACACAGATGACAAGGGGCAGAGCGGGGATTAGAACCCAAGTCCTCTGACTCCTAGGCCTGTGCTCTGCCTACTTAGACCATGCTCCTTCTCTGTTTCAAGGCCGGGAAACAGAGGAATTGAGGTAGTTGGTGAATGGTGGGAAGTAATAAATTTGGTTCCTATAGAGGAGCAAAGACAGTGAGGAGGACCGGTAGGAAAGTCTTCTGAATTTTTCTCAGTCCTAAGAATGGACTTCTATATAGGCAGGAGAGTTTTTCTAACCTCATCTAATGGTTTAAGCAAAGCACCTGCACTGCTGTTCCTCTAAGGGCTTGAGTATCTGAAGGTAGTCACAGTTTCAGTTTCAGACAACAAGAAAGGGCCCTGAGCCCTCCATGTCCAAACAGCTGGACAGAAAGAACAGCACTTCATCCTGGCTGTATTAGTTTACTTGATCAAAGGACAGGCTCACACTGTTCACACTGCCTACATAATTCATACCTTCATCTCATGGCACTTCCTTCCTCCCCCTCTCCGCCCCCCTCAGCTCCCCTACCTCTGCCCCTCCAGACTCATGAATGTATCTGTATACGTGGAGCCCTTTACTGTCCTTTCCACATTCACATGGCTCCACTGAGCAGCAGGCAGGCTGCAGGAAGCAGATGTCTAGTGCAGCTGAGTGGTAAAGCATTTGATTTTCATTTCAGTGACTGTTGCTTAGTGGGACTTGTTTGCCCAGCAATGCAAATGGTAAATACTATCAGGACAGGTGGCACCCTGCTCCCTTTCTCATGGCCTCAAAGTCAGAGGTCAGGACAGTAGCCGGTCTATCACATAGCAAATTTAGAAACAGTTGGCAAAAATTGCCTTTCCCCTCCTGGTTGGCCCATGGCACCCTCTCGGAGTCCCCGTCGGGAGCCAAGAATTTGGAAAGTTTCATCCAATGAGGAGCTGCATGGCCCTGGGGGTCAAAGTGATCTTCTCCGGGGAAATGCTAAACAATCCTTCCAGAGAAAGAGCCACATCTACAGGGAGAGGGGATTCTCCTAAAAGTGCCCTAAATTTGTGATCCTGTGGTAACCTGCTTGATATTTTCACTTACTCATAATATTCACTCTTCAAAAAATGATTTCCAAGTTTCTCCCCTCCCCCAGCTTCTGCCCTTTAAGCCTTCTGCTGACCTTTAAATACCTGGAACTCAGCCATGCCGAGGAAAGTTCCCTGTCTGTGACTTGGCAGAAGCAGTCAATAACCCTGAAGGCTCTCCAAATGCTTCTGTGCTCACACAGTCCTGTGGGGGTCAGAGTTTCACTGAGGAAAGATAAGAGACCTCCTTCAAGTTTAAGGCCATTTGCCAGAAGTGCTCCTTGCCTCTAACAAGTAAAGGATTGGCCATAAGCGAAAAGTAGAGAATGCTGATTTCCTTCATTGTATTATGTGGACTTCCTAGCAGGCCAAAAAACTTTCAGAGACTTGTACATATCTGGGCCATTATGATATTATACGCTACTGACCAGCGTGGCTCAGTGGAAAGAGCACGGACTTTGGAGTCAGAGGTCATGAGTTCAAATCCCAGATCTGCCACTTGTCAGCTGTGTGACTGTGGGCAAGTCACTTAACTTCTCTGGGCCTCAGTTACCTCATCTGTAAAATGGGGATTAAGATTGTGAGCCCCATGTGGGACAACCTGATTCCCCTATGTCTACCCCAGCGCTTAGAACAGTGCTCGGCACATAGTAAGTGCTTAACAAATACCAACATTATTATTATTATTACTAAATATAGGACAGCTGATCATGTGAACTGAATTGTCTTTTACTAAAGGAAAAATCTCAAGTTCCAAATTCCAGTGATCTCCCTCTCTCTTTGTTGCCTTAGGCACCATCAACCATCCTTGCTTCTGTGAAACTTTCTGATCTTGGCTTTAGGTCACTGTATTTTTCTTGGTCTTCCTCAATCACCCCAGCCTCTCTCTCCTTTGTCTCCCTCTGCTGTCTCCTCTTTACCTCCTTATTCTTGAATTCTGGCCATTCCTCAGTCCTGTCCTGGTCCCCTTCTCTTATCTGTACTCTCTTGGAGAGACCATGAGCACACAATTTGTTACTTTATTTGGGATGACTGCCCCAATCTACATTTCCAGTCCTGTCCTCATTCCCCTCCCCATCCTCAAATTCCTCTCTCCCTCCATCTTGATGCCCCCCCACCACCTGAGGACTAGAATGTTGAAAAGTGAGCTTTTAGCCCTTTCTTAACATCCCATAATTTCCCAAAGGCAACCTGCTTACTACTCTCAATAGTATTTATTCTGTGCAGAGCACTGTCCTAAGCACATGGGAGAGCACAATAGGAGAGAAACAGCGTGGCCTAGTTGGGAGAGCACCAGCCTAAGAGTCAGAGAACCTGGGTACTAATCCTGGCTCTGTCACTTGTCTGCTGTGGGATTTCAGGCAAATCACTCAACTTGTGTGCCTCAGTTTCTTCATCTGTCAAATGGGGATTCAATACCTGTGCTCCCTCCTCCTTAGACTGTGAGTCCCATTTGGGACATGGATTGTGTCCAACCCTATTATCTTGAGTCTACCCCAGTGCTTAGTATAGTGTCTGCCACATAGGAAGCGCTTAACACATACCATAAAAAAAAGAGTCAGTCATACTTAGTGCTTACTTTGTGGAGAGCACTGCACTAAGTACTTGGGAGAGTACAGTATGAGAGACACCTTCCCTGCCCACAGTGAGTTAAGGGGGAGACAGATATTAATATAAATAAATTACAGCTAGGTACTTAAGTCCTGTGGGGCTGAGGGGGCCGGTGAATAAAGGGAACAAATCAGGGCAACACAGAAGGAAGTGGAAGAAAAGGAAATGAGGGCTTAGTTTGGGAAGGTTTTTTGGGTAGATGTGCCTTCAATAGGGCTTTGAAGGTGGGGAGGATAATGTCAGATTTGAGGAGAAAGGGCATTCCAGGCCAGAGACAGGACATGGGTGAGAGGTCAGTAGTGAGATAGACAAGATCAGGGTACAGCGAGACAGCATTAGAGGAGCAAAGTGCCTGGACTGGGTTGTAGTAGAGTAGTGAGGAGAGGTAGGACGGGGTAAGGTGATTGAGTGCTTTAAAGCTGATGGTAAGGAGTTTCTTTTTGATGCAGAGGTGGATGGGCAACCACTGGAGGTTCTTGAGGAGTGGGGAAACACAGCCTGAACGTTTTTGTAGAAAAATAATCCGGGAGCAAAGTGAAGGATGGACTGGAGTGGGGAGAGGCAGGAGGCTGGGAGGTCAGCAAGGAGATTGATACAGTAATTGTACCGGGAAAGGATAAAGGCTTGGATTAACGTTGATGGAGTGTGGAGAGGAAAGGGTGGATTTTAGTGTTGTGAAGGTTGAACTGGCAGGATTTAATGATAGATTGAATATGTGGGTTGAATGAGAGAGGGGAGGCAAGGCTAGCACCAAGGCTACAGGCTTGTAAGACAGGAAGGATGGTGTCCTTGTTTATTCAATAGTATTTATTGAGCGCTTACTATGTGCAGAGCACTGTACTCTACAGTATTGGGAAAGTCCAGGGAAGGAGAGTGCTTGGGAGGGAAGATAGAGTTCTGTTTTAGACTAGTTAAGTTTGTGATGATGGCAGGACATCCAAGTAGAAATGCCTTGATCCCTGTCCTCAAGTTTATAATCTAGTGGGAGAGACAGGCACTAAAATAAATTACAGGAAGGAGAAAGCAGTAGAGAGATGTGACCTCATAAGGACCTTGAAGATGAGAAGCACAGGAATCTGCTGGATGTTGAAAGGGTAGGAGGTTGTTGATAGAAAGGAGGACATAAGCTCATGGTCTGGGAACGTGTCTGCCAACTCTGTTATATTGTACTCTCCCAAGTGCCTCGTACAGTGTTCTGCACCCACTATGTGCTCAATCAATACAATTGATTACTAAGGGGTCAGTGACAAGAGAAATGGTAAGAGATTCTGTTCTCCCTCTTACTTAGATCGTGAGTCCCTTGTGGGACAGGGACCGTGTCTGACCTGATTAACTCGTATCTAACCCAGCGCTTCTAGCAGTGCTTGACCCATCATAAGCACTTAACAGATACCATAATAGAATATACAGAAATTTGAATGAGGCACAATGAGTAGGTCGACTTGAAAGGAGTAGAGTGAGCTCTAGGCTGTAAGCTCATTGTAGGCAGGGAGCACATCTGTAATATTGTACTCTTCCAAATTCTCTACACACAGTAAGCCCTCAATAAATATCATTGACAGGCTGACTGAACTGGGATGAAGTGGGAGAGAATGGATCGAGTGCCTTACGGACAGTATTCCGGAGTTTCTGCTTGAGGCGGAGAGGAATGAGTGGAGAAAAATGCACATTTAGATAAATGAACAGGGCAATAAAGTGAAGAATGGCTATAGAGGGAGAGTCTGTAGACAGGGGGCTTCCATGAGGATTGCTATTTCACCAGCTTAAGTTCTCCCATCTCTACCTCATCCAGCCCCTTCTTGTTAATCTGCTGGAGCCACCTCCTCCTTCAGAGAACTATGGATCCTTGCTGCAGTCTTGCACTTATCTTTCTTTGCTCTAACTCAATTTCCTGCTGTTTTTGTGTGTCAGAATGCTTCATATTTGTGTTTATCCCACATTGCTCGTTAGATTGTAAAATCCTGGAGGACGGAGGTCGTGTCCTTTCTTATAATTCCCCAGAGCACCCTATCCAATGCTCAGCATGCACTGGGAGTACAGTATGCTGTGGTGAGTGCATGACTGAATGAGTGAACAGATGAAGTAATATTGATGATATCATCTTATTCCTCTGCTTTGCAGGCCTATCTCCCTCAGTGCAGACACTTTCTTTGTCCATCACTCCAGCCCAGACAGCTGCATGGCGGAAACAGATTTTTCAGCAGCTCAGTGAACGAACCAAACGAGAATTGGAGAATTTTAGACACTATGAACAGGCCGTTGAGCAGGTACACATGGGGATCTTGCTTTACCTTTTTTTTCCTATTTCCTTAATACCACAAATTGTACTGTCCTTCAGAGTTTAGATTCAGTGAGCCAGCTGGAGTGATTAGTTTGTAAATTTTGCTTGTCACCCTGGCATAACCATACCTGTGTCCCTCCCTGCCATAGGTCAGATCCATCCATCACATACCTTTCCACCACTTTGAAACCTGAAGGCCATTTTTTAACCCCCGGCATACTGCTTGGGAACAGTTTTATTCTTAGAAAGTGAACTGCTCAAAGGTGGGTACTTCAACAGGAAGACAGTTTCCAGGAACGTGTTGCTATATCTGTAGCTCTGCAAGGGCTCTGCAAGAGTTGTTGCATTATGAAAAAAACCAAGATCTTTATCTTACTGTTTGGTGAAGCAAGAACCTGTTTTTCAGTTCCTCAGTCTAATAAATCCCAGCCCTATCCTTGAGGGGTAGAGTGCCGTTGGCTGAGCTTGTCATTGTCAGGGACAGTATGTTTAGAACAGATTACTGGTGATCCCTGTCTCCTTGTAGCCACCAAAGGCTCAAGGAACTTCAAATGCATCATCTCATTTATCTTCACAATATCCAGTGGTGAAAGGGGGTCTTGCAATCCCTCTCTCATGTATTAGGTAACTGAATCTACAGATTCTAGACTGTAAGCTCATTGTGGGCAGGGAATGTGTCTGTTTATTGTTGTATTGTACTCTCCCAAGTGGTTAGTACAGTGCTGTGTACACAGTAAGCACTCAATAAATACAACTGAATGAGACACAGCTGTGGCCCAGGTGTTTAGTGGCAGGATGAAATCTGATCCCCAGCCCTCTGGCCTCCCAAGACCAGGGGATACGCAGTTACTCTTAATGCAGTCTTTCACTGGAACTTCAGTTCCTTATGAACTTTCCTCCTGTGGGACCATTTGGGATTTCGGCCTTCCCTTGCTAATTAAATCACCTCTTCCCAAAGATGACTGTGGAATTATCATGTGTTCCCAGTTCCAAAAGAGCTCTGCCAACTCTCCGCATAAATGCCTGTGTGAGTGAGCCATCACTCACATGTCAGTGCCCTCCTACTCCTCCTTTCCACCAAACCATGTCCCTCCAGCCTTCAGATCTCCACTCCAAGCTCTTCTGAGGAACCCTTCCAAATGATCCCCGCCTGGCTTCAGTCATTCCAAGACTCCAGTAGTTTCCCGCCTCCTTTATCCTCCCACGCCTCCTGTATTGGGATAAATAAGTTCTTGTTGATTGAGGGCCTCCATGTCATACATTCCTCTGGCTTCCTCTACTACGTCATTCTTCTGGAGGTATCTCTGTTCAGCTGTAGTTGATTGAGTTTGTGTTCGTAGGTGTCTGTCATCAAGGTTTACATGTGCAGGTGTCCCTGGTGACATGGCAGTTCAGTATCCCCAGTTTTCCTACAGATCACATACAGCTTGCCAAACCCCAAGTTAAAGAAAACCTGTGCTTAGTACTCCATGTTTGATACCTTGCACATGTCCACAATCCTACCTTTATATTTGTTTTGTACATAATAGTAATAACAATAATAATTGTGGTATTTAAGCCCTGGGACCCTGACAACTTGGGGCTCACGAACCAAGTAGGAGGGAAAACAGGCATTGAATGTCCATTTTATAGATGAGGAAATGGAGGCACAGAGAAGTCAAGTGTCTTTCCCAAGGTCACACAGCAAGCAGTTGGTGGAACTGAGATTACAGTTCAGTTCAGAGTCAGTCCCTGGACTCCCGAGTCCCCACTGTTTCCACCAAGAAGATGCACATTGTCAGAAGAACATTACCTAATATTGCTGTTGCATCCGCATCTAAAACATGTAGTGAAAACATGTTTGGCAGAACTGACTGCATATGGAATTTTACACTGATTTTAAAATCTAAATTAGGCAATAGATGAACTATAGATACTTCAGAGTCACTGTTACATCTGTGAGGGAAATACTCCCCAATCCTCAAATGATTTTTTTCCCCCTGAATGGGGCTTAAGGAATTGACCTGGGACGAACCCCTAAATGAAGTAGGTGGAAGTATAATAGAACCTGTGAGCAATTAGCATCATCATCATCACAGC
Source organism: Ornithorhynchus anatinus (assembly GCF_004115215.2). Classification (NCBI taxonomy): domain Eukaryota; kingdom Metazoa; phylum Chordata; class Mammalia; order Monotremata; family Ornithorhynchidae; genus Ornithorhynchus; species Ornithorhynchus anatinus. Next base: position 44,866,950 of record NC_041729.1, read on the forward strand.
ATTTATTTAGCACCATCTGTGTGCAGAACTCTGTCTAGACACTTGGAAACATTCAACTGAAGCAAAAGATACAATGCTGGCCCTCTGTGCAGGAGGAACAAGCAGCCATAAATGGTCAAATATACAGAAAGTAAATGAGTAAGAGCATAGAGATAATGAAAACAAAAGTGAGCAATTCTATAATGAAATAAAAAGATCACATATGTTTGTACTAGAAATTTTCAAGCTATTCTATAGTATTTAAGCCCCAGCGTGGTTTTAAACAGTATGAGGCAGAGTGACTTAAAAGGTGAAATACCAATACATTTGCTTGGAAATTGAATCCTGTATCCAGTGCTTAATTGTCCCCCTACGAAGATCCTTGGGAAAATTTCCCTAGAGAGTGGTAGGACAGCCCATCAATCAATCTGTTATTTATTGAGCACTTACTATGTGCAGAGAACTGTACTAAGATCTTGCAAAATTACAGGACAACAGAGATGGTAGGCACAATCCCTACCCACAAGCAGTCTACAGAGGGAGAGGAACTGGAAGAAAATATCTTCAATTTTGGAATGGAAATCAACAGGAAATAGGATTTAGATGTATAGAATTTTGCATTATGGACCACTTTTCAGACAGGTACACATTCTATACACTGAGGCTAATTATGTATTCTTGTGTGGGTTCAGCCTATCTAGTTTGATTTTAATAAACTCCTGTAGTGGCGGGATCCATGTCTTTCATTTCTTTTAATATCTCCCATGGCATTCAGTACAGTGCTCTATTCAAAGTGGGTGCTTAACCATAGTTGTTTAGTAATGTGCCCAGAGGTCCTGAACAATCTGAATAGAAGATGTAGCAAGGATATTTATTAGATGCAGTGCACTGTACTAAGAAGATCAAAAAGTGATCATAATGCAACCAAAATATATTTCTTCTTTTCTTCGCTCACTGTGCGTGCCACATTGTTTTTTCTCACCCAAAGACATCTGCAGGAGTGGCTGGTTTTAGGGACAAATGAACTGAGTTATCACCCAAAGCCAGCTTTAGGGGGACCCACATTTTAGAGAGCCCAATGCTCCCTAACTGTTAGGGAACAAGAGACAATCACTTGGTCAGGTGTAACCTGGCCAGTGCAAGTCCCTCAGAATCAGTTCCTCACCAGCTCAGTTCGGGAAGAGGTAGAGAAAAGGCTGGGAGTTGAAAGAGCGAAACCTCTGCACTGCCAAGTAGTTACTCTCTTTCACTGCTCTAGGCTGTAACTTCTTGTGGGCAGGGATCATGTCTACAAAGTCTGTTGTACTCTCCGAAGTGCTTAGTACAGTGATATGCATGTGGGAGGGGCTCAGTAAATATGATTGATTGATTTAACTGTCCTGCCCTGAGCCAAGCCTGGGAGTGGTGCTGCAGGACCCAATATGATGTCTCCACGGATCTTGCTTGGGGCTGCAGAATGTCTGAAACTTGTTCTGGCTGCGGGCTCAGGACCTCCTTTGGAAGCTCATGGACCCTTCTTTCAGTGGGAAAAACTCAAAACTCACAGATGTACACACTTGGGTTTTCACCCTGGAGCACATACTATAATGTAAAGCTGGGAGGGAAACATTTTCGTGAGACCCTATGTGTTGCACCTGAAGATGTAAGACTTGTTTTGCAGGCTTCTGATCAATTTAAGCCTAAGGAAGGAATTACTCCATAGTGGAGAGGGAAATGGATTAGGATCACCACCAACTATGACCTGGGGGAAGTCTCTTAACCTTTTTGTGTTTGGGTTTTTTCCTATCTGCAGAATGGGGAAAATTGCACTTTTAGAGATATCCCAGGAGTGGAAGAGCACTTTGAGCTCTCAAGAGGAAAATATGTATAATTGGTGTATTAGTATCTAGTGCTTGGTACAGTATAGTAAGTCCTTAAAAAGTACCATGAAAAAGAAAATTACTAAAAAAGTGATGTTGCCCATGGGAAATGAGGATTTCCTCAGAGAGTCGTGCCCAGATGGGTTGCTTGAAATCAGAGAAGCTGTGAGGCAGTGTGGCTTAGTGGAAAGAACACAGGCTTTGGAGTCCAAGAATGTGGGTTCTGATCCCAACCCAACCATTTGTCTGCTCTGTCATCTTGGGCAAGCCACTTAACTTCTCTTTGCCTCAGTCACCTCATCTATAAAATGGAGATTAAGACAACCTGATTACTTTGTATCTGCCCCAGCACTTAGAGCAGTGCTTGGCATATAGGAAGCGCTTAACAAGTACAATCATTATTATTATTTTTGAAGTGACTGCATTTGTTTTTCCCTTGTAAGTCTGCTTCTCACTGTTCTCCTGCAGTCGGTGTGGGTGAAAACGGGAACCCTGCAGTGGCGGGCTGACTGGAAGCCCCACAAGTGGATTGACGTTCGAGTGGCACTGGAGCAGTTCTCAGGGAACGATGGAATGCGGGACAGTATCCTCTTCATCTACTACATGTTTCACGAGGAGAAGAAGGTGCGAGGGTCAGAGACTACAGCCCTGCGTCATGTTAAAAAGACAGAAAGCTGGGGGGACACAAATCTTATTTAATGACGAAGGGGCTGTGTGGTCCTCCATCAATCAGTGGTATTTACTGAGCCCTTCTGTGTGAAGAGCACTGTACTAAACACTTGGGAGAGTACAATAGAGTAAGTAAACATAGTCTTTGCCCTCAGCTTACAAGCTTGCGGGGGTACAAACATTAAAATGAATTATACGTAGGGAAAGGAACCAAGTATAAAGTTATGCATAAAAATGCTGCGGGTGGAGTGAGCACCTAAGTGTTAGGGGGTACAGACTCAAGTGCATGGATAATGCACTGGGAGAAAAATAGGGTGGAGAAATGAGAGATTAGTTAGGGAAAGGCTTCCAGGAGAAGATGTAATTTCAGCAGGAGTTTGAAGGTGGGGAGAGTGGTGGTCTGTCTGATGTGAAGGGGAGCACGTTGGATTTGCAGCCTGAGAGTTTGCCTGCTGAGATGAAATAGCATAAATCTTTCTTCAGCTCAGTCAATTTATTGAGCACTTACTGTGTGCAGAGCACTGTACTAAGCACTGGAAGAGTACAGTATAGCAATATGACACATTCCCAGTCTCATCAGGAAGGTTGAGATTAAGTGGGGAGTGGGTCTTGCTAGCGGCAGAGGGATGAAGAGAAAGATGTAAGCAGTGAGGGCAAAGTGTGGGGGTGGTTGAATTGGCATTGTTTTCGCTGACCCTTGACTCAGCAGATGAAGTGCATCAAACCCCCATCTCTGTCATGCTTGCTGTTGGCACACGGGGCTAGAAAGAAAGTAAAATAAGAGTGCACTTAAAGTTTTTTTGGTCCTCTTGCTTGGACAGTACATCCATGTGTTTCTGAATGAAGTGACCGTCCTGGTCCCTATACTGAATGAGGCCAAACACTCTTTCGCTGTGTACACCCCTGAGAAGACAAAGCAGAGGTGGCCTATTCGCCTCGCTGCCGCGACTGAACAGGAAATGTACGACTGGGTGAGTGCCAGTCTCGCGGAGGGCAGCGGGAGGGTGGCCTTAAACCATTCCGACAAGTCGGGCTGCCTGTCCGAGTCAGTGACTCTCCCGTGTTTGCTTTTGATCTTGGGTCCCCAGCTCACCCTGCTTGGCGTGTGCTGCTGTGAGAGCCGAAGGCTCCAGGGCCCCCCCTCCCACCAGTCCATGTGGTCAGTCACCTGTAAAGGAGACATCTTCGTGAGTGAGCCACACTCAGACCTGGAGGCTGCCACGAACCCCCTGCCGTGTGACCAAATGTGAGTGACCCGTATGTGATTTATGTCTTGAGCTAAAGCCTCAGAAACACTTGGATTGGGGAGCACGCGCTCACCACTGTGCTCCCCGGCATCGGATGGGCAAGCGCGGGGATCGGCTGGGGGAAAACCAGATCGATGCACTTTACATTTTGATGAGTACATCGAAGAGACAGTGTGGGTTACTGTCTCCATAATGCTAGTGAGCAACCTGTTAGCAAATAAGATACCATATGGCCCAGGAAATGAAGTTGGGATTAGTATTAAAGCCTCAGAAGCACAGTATTGGTTGAGTGCTTAGTGTGTGCAGCGCTTGAGAGAGTTCAGTTGAGTTGGTAAGCCTGATCCCTTTCTCCCTAGGCGCTTGCAATCCAGCAGGGGATACAGACAAAATGCATGTTCACGTAGGGGAAGCAGTGTAAAACACTTCAAGATATCACCATGTCAAGTCTCAGGGCCCTCTGGTCCACAGTTGGTCAAGGCTCTCTCATCCTATTCTAGTAAAACTCTTGTTCTCGCAGGGCCTCCTAGGATTGGCCATTGGCCCTGTAGAGGAATGTGAGTGTGGTAGTATTTCCCCCTGCCCTTTGGGTAACACGCTGGCTTTTCAATTGCCCCATCAACCATTCCTCTCCACCCTGACAACTCAAGATGTCCTAGACTCCTGGATTCTTAGCCTTAGCACTTCTCTAATCATGGTCCTGTTAGGCTCTCAGACCGCCCTTGGGAAAGCAGTCATTCACATCCCACCATGGGACACTGTACCATAGTGTTTTGATTTCCAAGGCCTCCTTTACTCCAGGACCTGGCTGCTGCTTTCATTGTCTTTCATGGTAGAAATTAAAAATGGTTCCTTTCTCCTTCTAGGTTTTGGCGTCAGATTGGGGGTCATCTCCGTGTGGTGGAGTGTAATAGCCATGGGGTGGTGTGGGGAATTGGCTATGACCGCACTGCTTGGGTTTACACTGGTGGATATGGAGGAGGTTTTCATCAAGGTAACCAAGTCCATGCTCTCCTGTCTCCGCTCGAGGGGCTAGGGTGGGCTTCAGGTGCAGTGAAGACTAGTCAGTGGATAATACTGGATCTCTGAAGTCTTTCATCTCTGGAGATCTGTCTTCCATTTTAATCCCTATTTGGTCGTCCTCCCAAATAGGCTTCTTGCTGCCATAGAGGTTACCCTCCAGTGAACACCTGGCTGACAGATGACCTTCAAAGCTGCCAACATCAGTGTTGTGATTGAGGTTCTGAGTAAGAACAGAGAACCAGTGTTAGGGGCACTGTTGGCTGTGAATTGGAGTCCACTCCCCAGCCAGAACTGCAGCCAGATGTCTCCCCGCCTCCTGCCCCGATCCTCTCTCACACCCGATTGCCAGTTGTGGTAACTTGTGATGCCCGTAACTCTGCAGATTTTTTAGGCCTGAGCTAGTGAATGGGCTCTTTGAAGGAGAAGAGAGGCATGCACTTTATCTCTCTTACCTTGGCTTTGAAATAAAGGAAGCCAGAGGACAAAATTGCCATTCATAGGACTATGTCTAGTTTGTTTTCAAGTGGAAGGAGCTTTCCTCTGGGCCCAGAACAGAAACAACAAAAAGGGGGTTTGGTCTGTGGCTCTGCTCATGGTGAATGCTTCCCAACAGGACTGACCACTAGTACCAGTAATATTTACACGCAGTCCGACGTGAAATGCGTCTACATCTATGAAAACCAGCGGTGGAACCCAGTCACCGGCTACACCAGCAGGTAAGTTACCAAAGCAAAAAGTCACCCCAGAATTCGAGCAAAGAAGAGGAGGTGTGAGTTTCAGTCGGGATAGTCCTTGTTAAAGCCCATTTCTGAGACTTTAAGCCTTTTCTCTAGCAGTATTAATTCTTAGAGTTTTATATAGTCTCTCCTGTAAAAGCATAGCGTTTCTCTGCTTAAATTGTCTCATGAGTCATCTTGACATTCCTTTTAACATAAGCAGGGGCATGCATTCTCATCCACATTTTACAGATGTTAAATCTGAGGCCTAGAGAGGTGACCCGAACCCACAGCAAGTCAGTGGCAGAGATGGAATTAGATGAGAACTTGTGCTGAATTTCCTTCACTCTGCATTTGGACCTTCTGCCAAACTCTAGTTTGTTTGCATTTTACAAATTGCTGCCCCCACACCCCCATCAATCAGTCATTGGTATTTATTGAGCACTTACTGTGTGTAGGGCACTGTAACTGAGTGCTTAGGAGAGTAAAACACACTAATAAAACAGACATGTTCCCTGTCCACAGTAAATTTACAGTCTAGAGGGGGAGAAAGACATTAATATAAATTAATATAAATTATGGATGTATTTGTAAGTGCTGTGGGGCTGGGCAACACAGAAGGGAGTGGGAAAAGAGGAATTGAGAGCATAGGAGATGTGCCTTCAATAAGGTTTTGAAGATGAGGAGACTAATTGTCAGATATGAAAAGGGAAGGCATTCCAGGCCAGAGGCTGGACATGGGTGAGAGGACGGGTGAGATAAACAAGATCAAAATGCAGTGAGTAGGTTGGCATTGGAGGAACAAAGTGAGGGCTGGGTTGTAGTAGGAGAATACCATGGTGAGGTAGGAGGGGGCAAGATGAATGAGAGTTTTAATGCCTATAGTAAGGCATTTCCGTTGGATGTGGACATGGATGAGCAACCACTGGAGGTTCTTGAGGAGTGAGGAAACATGACCTGAATGTTTTTGTAGAAGAATGATCCAGGCTGCAGAGTGAAGTGTGAACTGGAGTGGAGAGGGTCAAGAGGCAGGAAAGCCAACAAGGAGGCAGATTCAGGAATCAAGGCGGGATGGGATAAGTGCTTGGATTAGCATGATAGTAGTTTGGATGGAGAGGAAAGGGTGGATTTTGGTGATGTTGTGAAGGTTGGACTGACAGGTTTTAATGATGGATTAAATATGTGGGTTGAATGAGACAGAGGAGTTCAAGATAATGCCAAGGTTTCAGGCTTGTGAACCTGGAAGGATGGTGGTGCTGTCTACAGTGATGGGAAAGTCACGGGGAGGACTGGGTTTGGGTGGGAGTATAAGGAGTTGCTTTTTGGACAGGTTAAGCTTGAGGTGACAGGAGAATATCCAAATAGAGATGTCTTGAAGGCAGGAGGAAATGTGAGTCTGCAGAGAGGGAGATAGATCCCTGGATATGTATCATCTGCATAGAGGTGGTAGTTGAAGCCATGCGAGCAAATGAGTTCTGCAAGGGAATGGAAGGGGACCCAGAATTGAACCTTGAGGGCTCCCCACAGTTAAGGCGTTGGAGGCAGAGGAGGAGCCCACGAAAGAGCCTGAAAATGAGCAGCCAGATAAGAAAAGAACCAGGAGAGGACAGTGTCAATGAAGTTGAGGTTGGATTATGTTTCCAGAAGGGGGTGCTCAGTAGTGTCTAAGTCAGCTGAGAGGTGAAGGAGGATTAAGATGGAGTAGAGGCCATTAGATTTGGCAAGAAGGAGATCATTGGTGACTTTTGAGAGAACAGTTTCTATGGAGTGAAGGGGACGGAAGCCAGATAGGAGGGGGTCAAGGAGAGTCTGGGTCAAGGGCATCTGAGACAGTGGGTGTAGACAGCTCGCTCAATGTGTATGATGAGGAAAGGTAAGTTTTAGGATGGGAAGGCATGAGCATGTTTGAAAGCAGTGGCAAAGAAGCTATTGGAGAGCGAACAGTTGAAGATGGCAGCAGTCAGGGATGGAAAAAGGGAGGGGGCAAGTGTGTTGATAAGATGTGAAGGCAGGTGGAGGGGTGGATTTAGAGAGGATGAAGGAGATCTCTTGAGATACTGCTGGGAAGGATGGGAGAGTTGAAGAAAGGGCAGAAGAAGGGAGGGACTGGAAAGGAGTAGGAGAGATTTTAATAGATGATGTCTGATAGTTTCAATTTTCTCAGTAAAGTGTGTGACCAGATCATTAGAGGTGAGAGTTGGCTGGAGAGAGAGTACAGAGGGTTTGAAGAGGGAGTTAAATGTCTAGAACAACTGTCGAGGGCAGTGGGCATGGGTGTCAGTAGGGAAGTAGAAATAATTTTGCCAGGCAGAGAAGAGAGCACAGTTAAAACTTTCCATCAGCAGTGCTCTGTGGTTTGTGCAGAGGATCGAAGGAAGTGGACTGCAGGTGATTCGGGGCTGTGGGTTGGTGGTACAAGATCGATGAAGGGATGGGGAGTGAGTGCTTTGAGTTCAGTAGAGAGGGTGGTGTTCAGGGCATCAGTTTGGTCAAGGGAAGATAATTTGGGTCTGGAGGCTAAGTGTGTCATGATGACTTGAGAAAATTGCATGAGGTCAGAAGATGAGAGGTCTCTGGGGGAAACAACAGATTTATTTGGAGGAGGTTTGGACATCTGGATTTCAGAGTTTTTGAGGGTAGAGATTATACAGACACTAGAGAGGATGAGATCAAGTGTGTGTCCAGGTAGGTGAGTGGTGAGTTGAGGAGTGACAGAATGTGGGTAGCAGAAAGGTTGTCAGGAGCATTTATGTAGTTATTGAAGTTCCCAAGGATCAAAGAGAGAAGGGATCAAAATGGTTCAAAAATTTGGAGGTGGAGCCTGGGGGGGGGGGGGCATGAGTTGACTATGACTAGTATCTGTTTTGTTGTATGGTATTTGTTAAACACTTACTATGTGTCAGACACTGTACTAAGTGCTGGGGTAGGTATAAATTAATCAGTTTGGACATACATCTATAATTCTGTCTATTTTGATGCTGTTGATGCCTGACTACTTGTTTTATTGTCTGTCTCCCTCTTCTAGTTTGTGAGTCCTTTGTTGGGTGGGGATTGTCTCTGTTCTGACTAGGATGGCGACTGGGGGCGTTTTCCCACTTGAGCTCCCTGTACCTTTCACCCCTTCATGTACATATATACGTATCCATAATTTATTGATTTATATTAATGTCTGTCTCCCCCTCTAGACTGTAAACTCATAGTGGGCCAGGAATCTGTCTATATTGTTATATTATACTCTCTCAAGGGCTTAGTCTCCTCTCAGGATTGCACCTGGAGAATTTCCAGTACTCTTCCAGTCTCAGCTATGGGAGAGAGAGTCAAGCAGAGGCCTACCCATTCCATTCCTAGCATGGGCAGTGGCTAGCGAGTGGATGGCAATCTGCTACAAGTCAAAATTCACCTGTGCTGGGCAGCAGCAGCAAGGGAGAGAGTCTAGGGCTGAGACTTAGATTTACTACGAGGAAGAAGACAGTGGTAAACCACTTCTGTATTTTTACCATGAAAACTCTGTGGATACGCTACCAGAATGATTGCAGATGGAGGTGGGGCGTTCTGGGAGAAATGTGTCAATGGAGTCGCTGTGGGTCGGAAACGACACGACAGCATAGAACAAGACAAGGGCTTAGTACAGTGCCATGCACACAGTAAGTTCAGTGAATACAGTTGACTGACATACTGACTGCATGTTATTCTGTTGCAGAGGTCTGCCCACCGACCGCTACATGTGGAGCGACGGTACTGGCTTGCAGGAGTGCACCAAAGCCAGCACCAAGCCACCATCTCTGCACTGGACCTGGGTGAGTTCCAGCCTGGGCCACTTTCCTGCTGGTTCGGGCCAGCAGAGAATTGACAAGAAAGAAACATCGGAACCCATTCCCTCTCCCTGGCCCTCCACTCACCCTGTCTCTCTGCCTCCTAGGTTTCCGACTGGTATATAGATTTCAACATTTCTGGAGGAACCGACCGGGAAGGGTGGCAGTATGCGAGTGACTTCCCAGCGTAAGCAGCTCCATTTCTAGATTTTAATGAGGGACGCAGCGAATGATCAAGAAACTTTTCTCAAAGCCTTTAACTTTGGCTCAGGGAAGTGGGGTGAAAGAGCAAAACAGAGGTCAAGATCAATGATCAGTCAACAGTATGTATTTAGCCTACTGTGGGCAAAACACTGCACTGAAGACTTGGGAAAGATTTGACAGAGGCAGAACTAAACACAAATAATATAATTAGAGGAGGAGGAAGAATTCTAGAGCCGCTGATAGAGTATGGAAAAATAAATAGAGAAGTGTGAGTTAATGTTAACTGAGACTGTGCGTAAGTGTCAAGGATTGGTAAATCAACCGCTAAGAGCGGCTGTTGGGTGGCCATGATCTGGGAAGGTGGCAGTTAACTGGGGCATCTCTCCTGGAGGACAAATAATATTTGTTCAGCTACCTATGTGCATCCTCCGGAACAGTAGAGTCAGTCTGGGGAGCAAAAGAAAAGTAACTTAAAACAACTGACGCTTGTTGTGAGCAGGGAATATATCTGTTTATTGTTATATTGTATTCACCCAAGTACTTAGTACAGTGCTCCGCACACAGCAAGTGCTCAGTAAATGTGATTAACTGATTAACTGAAGGAAGGTTTTAATAAGAAATGCTATCGACCCAGAATTGTGTTTTTCATAGTCACCTTGGGGGAATTTTGTGTTGGGGGTGGGGAGGGAGTGAGGATACAAAGATTGATGGTTGGCTGACAGTCCCTTTTGTACAGGCATATACAAAGACAGTCCCTTGGTGGCCTGATGTTGTTTGTTTTTTTATAGTGTTGCCTTAGCTTTATTTGTCTGTTTGATATATTATACTCTCCTAAGCACTTAGTACAATGCTTTGTACACAGTAAGCACTTAATAAATACAATTGAATGAATGATCATCCTCCTGAAGCTTTTGCTTATGGAGAGCCACTCCTTAATTGTAGCCCACCCCCAGACTGATCTGACTGCAGTAGATGTCTTCTGAAATTCAGCTGCCTTGCCTCACTAAGGCTGTGTTTCAGATGTGCTCCAAATTTGTCCTCTATATCCTCCCGTTTCCCCTACCCCCACCCACACATACCCCTTTGCTAGCTTCATTTCTGGTCATCAACTCACAGTTACATGGGTATTCTTCTGTCATTCATTCTCTGTACATGATCTCTCCAGCGAAGCTTGGTTGCAGTGAGCCAACTACAGTGCTGGTATCCTAACTTTATTCCAGGACCTTGTTATCTGTGATCCCGTCTTGCCACTCAATGTAGTGTTTATGGTATAGTCAAGTCTCTCAGCCAGATAAAAGGTCGGGCAGAATTATGGCTTTGTAGATTTTTAATTTAACATGAAGGGTAATGTCATGTTTCTCCAAACTCTGGCAGTCTCCCAGAAGATGTGGTGGCCTTCTTGACTTGACCAACCCTAACAGTGCATCATCTGACTGTGCTGCCTAGATAGCTGAATTCCATTACAGAATTCAGTTCTCTGCTGCCAGTGATCATCTTTGTGTGGTTTACTTTGATGCAGGCTAATACAGCCTCGTTTTTCTTCAAGTTTCTTGTCAATCCATAGCCCTGACCTGACTCTGTAAAGCAGTTCACCAGCACCTGCTTGTCTTCTTAAATGTGTGCCTTTAGGGCACAGTTGTTTTCAAACCACGACTCCTAAATGACAGTCCCTAGATCTTTCCGTGAGGCTTTGGCTTGTGGTGCTAGATTTCCCAGTAGATTGGACTGCCTTCTAACAGCAGTATCCTGATAGTTTGTTGTATCCTCCAGTCGGACTACAGAGAATGTTGGCAAAACCAGATCTACTACCTAGACCTTTTCACCCTGATGAAGATGAGCGATGGGTCGTCAGAGAGGGCACTCTCAACCCCTACCTGAGAAATCCCAGGATCTAAATGAACATCTCATGGACACAGTTCCTTAGAGATTGCCAGAGTCCAGCTGTACTTGTGGAGTCTGAAACTTTTGTAGGTGCTGTAGGTTTTCTATGGACATCTTGGTACTGTAATCTGCATTTTTCATATATCTGCCATGTAGCAGACATCAGGTTTGCTCTGCCAAGCTGTGAACTAAAATCACATTTTGATTGTGGGAGCTTATGGTAAATAATGCTCTTAAATACTACCTTAGATGTCAGGCCTTTGTGGGACAGGGACTGTGCCCAACCTGATTATCTTGAATCTACCCCAGTGTGAAGTACAGTGCTTGACACATAGTAAGTGCTTAACAAATACCATAGTATAATATTAAGAGTAATAAGCCAGTCTAGAAAGGTTCTAGCCAAGATCATGCTAGCAGTGGAGAGCTATAAAATGTTGCAACAGTTGCCAATCTGCTCCCTGACCTTTCCTCATGGAGATAATGATGATAATGTCGTCTTTAAGACCTTGTGATCCTCAGTGATCCATATGCCCAAGGAAACACGTATTTAAGTGCTTAGGCAGATCTCTACAGGTATACTCCATCGATAGCAGAAACTTTACCATTTTTCCTAACTCTACAGGCATGGTTTCCTTCAAATTGAAAGAAGGCCCATGTCTTGGCAAGACAGTAGAGTCTCTGTGTTTTGAAGGGGCTCATCTTTGACCGTAGAATGTGTTGAAGTGATGTTGACATCTCTGCAGGGATCCCTTTTTGCCAATGGATGAGGGGAGGCTTCAGCACCCTGTAAGCAGTACTGTGGTTTTTCTGTTTGGGGGCCATATGACCTCAATGTGTGTGTGTCTGTATATTTATAAATCCTTGGTGGGGTGGTAATGTGAGTAACCTTGGACCATTTCTGCCTTAGTTTCCCTCCATTGGTCAGCTATACTGTACAGCATACATGTATAATTCTACAACCTTCCTTGTGTCAGGAACATGAGGAGTTGCAAGATTTTGTTTTTTTATGGTATTTGTTAAGCAATTACTATGAGCCAGGCACTGTAGTAAGCACTGGGGTAGATTCAAGCTAATCAGTTTAAACACAGTCCATGTCCCACATGGGGCTTAAAGTCTTAATCCCTATTTTACAGATGAGTTCACTGAGGCAGAGAGAAGTTAAATGACTTGCCCAACATCACAGAGCAGATAAGTGGCCATATTTGGCCATGTCTGTAAACTTTCTCCTACCCCTGTGGCATGCTACCTGTCCAACAGCTTGCATTTTCAGATGTACGTTCCCTAATTCCCTAACGCTATTCTAGTCAAAACACATAATGGAAACTGGCATTATGGCATAACAGAGAATAGTTATTTAATCGCTGACTGGTGTCACCAAACCAGTCTTGGTGGCCTCAGCTAACCATGCCTATAGTCTTAATGGGAGTCTGCTAAATAATCCATTTACTGTTTGCATTAGAACTTGTTGGTGGGGTTCCTTGCTATTATAGGGCTGCTTTGATGTTGCTATGGAACTTCTTGCATATGTCTTAATTCTGTAGGAGTCTAACATTGAGCTGTCTTGTGGTTTGGATGTCACTTTTCAATATATGGGTTGAATTTCCATGAGATTGGCACGTATCAGACAATGTCAGTTCGAACTCACACCGAGCTTGGTTACAGTGGTCTGAGTGTAAAACTAATGAACATTTGCAAAATGCTAACTTTTGGGAAAGGTACAGTCCCAGTCCTCAAGGAGTCTTGTATTGTTGCTTTTCATAATAATGATATAAAAATAATAGTGTATTTACTAAGTTCTTCTTTTTTGTCAAGCACTGTGTTAAGTGCTAGGGTAGATACAAGGTAATCAGATTGGATATAGTCTCTGTCCCAGCTGGGCTTCACAGTCTAAGAAGGAGGGTGAACAGACATTTTATTTATCTGTGTTCTATTAATCAGGAAACCAAAGCCCAGCAAAGTAAAGTGACTTGTCCAGGTTCACACAGCCAGCAAGTGAGAGTATTAGGACTAGTACCCACAATTCCTGATGCCTATTTCCATACTTCTTCCACTAGACCTCCTTGCTTTTCTAAGGAAAACTGTTCTTCTTTCTATAAAAAGAATTTCTACCATATGAGTTTTGATTTCTGACTACTCCCAGGCAGTCAACAATGTTGAATGCCTACTCTTTGCAGAACTAGGTATTGCCAAGTATATAATAATAATATCAATAATAATTATGTATTTGTTAAGTACTTACTATATGCCAAGCATGGTACTAAGCATTGGGGTAGACACAGGGTAATCAGGTCCCAGATGGGGCTGGCAATCTAAGTAGGAGGGAGATCAGGTTCTGAATCTCTGCTGTGTAGATGAGGGAACTGAGGCACAGAGAAGTTAAGTGACTTACCCAAGGTCACTCAGGCAAGTGGCTTAGGGAGGATTAGAACCCAGGACCTCTGACTACCAAACCGGTAGTCTTTCCACTAAGCCGTACTGCTTCCCTAAATACAGAATTTCGTACGTACACATAAAAAAACATAGTTCATAGCCTTGAGAATCTGACATTTTTCTGGAAAAAGAACTCATCCTCGGGAGGAACTTACAAGTCCCAAGGCTGCATTCAGTCAGTCAACCAATGATATTTATTGAGTGCCTACCATGTGCGGAGCATTGTACTAAGTGCTTGGGAAAGTACAATACAACAGTTGGTAGATGTGATCTCGGCCCACAGCGAGCTTAAAGCATACAGAAGGATACAGGCATTAAAATAGATGAAGCCTAGTGGAAATAGTAGAGCATAAGAATACTGACATAAGTATTTGTCAGACTGGGTTGAGTATCAAAGGGCCTAAGGGGTACATGGCCAAGTTCATAGTTGGCATAGAGGGGAGATTGGGTAGGGGAAATAAAGAGCTCAGTCAGGGAAGGCCTCATGTGGTGGTGTGATTTTTAAGAAGGTTTTGAAGGTGGTGAGGGAGATGGACTGTTAGGTATGAAGAGGGAGGGGGTGGGCAAAGGGTTGATAGACCAGATCGAGGTACACATTGTCAGTTGGGTTGTTAGTAGGAGATCAGCAAGGTTATGTAGGAGAGAGAGAGAACTGATTGAATGCTTAAAAGTCAGTGGTAAGGAGTTTCTGTTTGATGTGAAAGTGGATGGGCTACCCCTGGAAGTTTCTGAGGAGTAGGGAAATATGGACTGAACAGTTTTTCAGAAAAATGATCCGGGCAGCAGAGTAAATTATCGACCAGAGTGGGGAAAGACAGGAAGCAGGAATGGTGAGCCAGGAGGCCTATGCAGTAGTCAGGATGGAAAATGAGTGTTCAGATCACTGTGGTAGTTGTAGTAGTTCAGATAGAGAGGAAAGGTAGAGTTCTAGAGATGCTGTGAAGATTGAACCAGTAGGATTTGGTGACTGAATGTGTGTTAAAATCCGTGCTCCGCTAGATTTTATAAATTTGTCTTGGTACCAAGTGGATGTGCTGTACTGGGGGTGACCAGAATTTTCCTAGAACATCAAATGCTCTCCCTCTGACAGATAATCACTCTACCCACCTAATTAAAATCACATCTCCTCCAAGAGTCCTTCCCTGACTAAACCCTCATTTCCTCCTCTCCCACTCCCTTCTACAACATCCTTGCACTTGGATTTGTACTCTTTAATCACCCCTCTCTCTCAGTACCCACCAGCACTTGTGTGCATATCTATAGTATAGTTATTTTAATGTCCTTTTCCCCCTCTGGACTGTAAACTCACTGTGGGTAGGGAATGTGTTTACCAATTCTCTTACATTGTACTCTCCCAAGCACTTAGTACAGTGCTCTGCACACAGTAGTGCTCAGTAAATATGATTGATATGTGGGTTGAAGAAGAGTTGAGGAAAATGACAAGGTGAGATGGGGTGATAGTGGTGCTTTTTGTAATGGTAGGAGAGTCACAGGGAGAACAGGATTTGGGTGGGAAGATGAGGACTTCTGGACATTTCCAGTTTGATGTGTCAGAGGAACGTCCAGGTAGATCTGTCCTGAAGGCAGGAGGACTTGCAAGACTAGGGAAAGAGAGAGATTGGGGCTGGAGATGTAGATTTGGAAATCATCTGCATAGTGATAGTAGCTGAAGCCATGGGAGTGAATGAGTTCTCCAAGGTAGGAGGTGTAAATGAAGACTAGAAGGGGACCCAGAACTGAACCGTGAGGCACCCCAACATTTAGAGTATGAGAGGCAGAGGATGGGCATGTGAAAGAGACTGATGAGGAGCGATTACAGGTAGGAGGAGGAGAACCAGGAGAGGACAGTTTTGGTGAAGCCAATATTATGTAAATGTTCCAGGAGAAAGGGGGTGGTCCACAGTGTCGAAGGCAGGAGAGAGGTTGAGGAGGAGTAGGACAGAGTAGAGGCCTTTGGGTTTGGATACTCTCCCAAGTACGAAGTACAGCCCTCTGCTTACAGTAATCACTCAATAAATGCCATTGATTGATTGATAGGTGAGAAGGAGGCCATTGGTGATCTTAAAGAGAGCTGTTTTCATGGAATGGAGGGGGTTGCAGATTGCAGGGGGTTGAGGAGAGGACATGGAGGCAGTGAACTTAGACAACTTGCTTGAGGCTTTTGGAGAGGAATGATTGAAGGGAGATGGGAAAATAACTGGAGGGTGGCATGGGGTTAAGGGAGGATCTTTTTAGGAGAAAGGGCATGCTTAAAAGCAGTGAGGAAGGAGCCAATGGAAAGTGAGCAGTTGAAGGTGGCTGTCAGACAGGGAAGAAAGGAGAGGGTAATTGTTAAGTTGAGTAGGGATGGGGTCAGGAACACAGGTGGAGCAGGGTAGAATTTGATGAAAGGAGATAGATGTGTTGAGATACTACCGGGAAGGATGGAAGAGGTGAAGATGGGACTGGAAGAGGAAGGGACTCTTGAGGGGTAGGGGAGAATTTGGGGAGGCAATGCCTAATGGTTTCAGTTTTATCGATGAAGTATGTGGCCAGGTCATTAGGGGCAAGAGATGGAGGAGTCGGGGGGACAGAAGGCTTGAGGAGGGAGTTAAAAGTCTGAAACAGTCGAGTAATAAAGATTAGCAGGAGGAGGAACTGCTATTCTCGATTGAATTATGTGGCTGGTGGGAGCATGTGGGAACGAGGGTTTTGGGAAATGGTGGTGCTCTAATTTTTGTGGGAGAACAGGTAGGATATGAATGAAGGCTCCCCAGACTATCAGCAATTGGGAGAAAACTGAGTCTCAGCCACCCTGACAGCACAAGGAGCCACCCATTTCAGATGCCATCGCACGGTGGCAGTTCCAGCTAGGGACTTTATTCTCCTTTGACCCAGGATTGGGCGTTGTTTTTCTGCTGGAGATAAAGGGGCTGTGGCAGAGGACTTCTGGGGGTGGGGTGGCGAAGGTGCAGATTAAGGGAGAGGAGAGGGAAGATGAGCCTTTTAAAGGGGGCTCGGTGACAGAGGAAGAGTGGAGAAAGCATGGGGAGAACAGTGAGGATGCCTTTGGGAAATGTTTTTAGAAGTTGGGAAATATTTTACACTTCTTCTTTCCCCGGCAGGTCCTACCATGGTCACAAAACTATGAAGGATTTTGTGAGGCGAAGACGCTGGGCGAGGTAAAGTTGCCATGTTCTGGACTTTTGTTTCTGGGAAGCTTATGGGAGAGAATGGAAAGAAATTCATTCAATCATATTTATTGAGGGCTTACTGTGTGCAGAGCGTGGTACTAAGCATTTGGAAAGTACAATTCAGGAATAGAGAGGCTTACAGTCTAGAAGAGGGGGACGCAGACATCAAAACAAGTAAACAGGCATCAGTATAAATAAATAGAATTATAGATATATGCACATCAAAACAAGTAAACAGGCATCAATATAGATAAATAGAATTATAATTATATGCATATATACATTAGTGCTGTAGGGCGGGGGGGAAAAGCAAAGGGAGCGAGTCGAGGAAGGGTGGGGGAGCTGAGGAAAAGGGGGCCTTACTCTGTGAAGACTTCTTGGAGGAGGTGAGCCTTCAGTGGGGCTTTGAAGGGGAGAAAAGTGATTGTTTGGCGGATTTGAGGAGGGAGGGCATTCAAGGCCAGAGGTAGGACATGGGCCAGAGGTTGACGGCTCGACAGGCGAGAACTAGGCACAGTGAGAAGGTTAGCACCAGCGGAGCAGGGTGAGTGGGCTGAGCTGTAGAAGGAGAGAAGGGAGATGAGGTAAGAAGGGCAAAGGTGATGAACAGCTTTGAAGTCAATAGGCTTCAACTGAGGCAAAAGCGATTTAGGTCTGACCTAAGCGAGACCTTTCTGGCAGGAGGGAGTAGTTCAGAGATGCGCAAAACCAGCCCAACTCAAAGGGAGATCCTTCCCCATTGTGACAGCTCCTATCCAGCAGCTGCGGATACCCGGGTGGGGCTTTCTGCCCCGCATGGCACAATGGAAGAGCTGTGGACCTGACTGCTCAAGGTCCTGAGTTTGAGTTTGGGCTCTGACACCTGTTCCCTGCGTAGCTGTGGGCAAACCACTTAACCTCCCCATGCCACAGTTTCCCCAGCTGTAAATTTGGGATAATAATACCTGAACCCTACCTCACAGGGGTGTTGCGAGGAATAAATAGCTAATGTAAGGTGCTTTAGTAATAAAAGCACCATCTAGCAACCTAGGTATTATTATAAGCACTTAGTACAGTGCTCTGCACACAGTAAGTGCTTAGTAAATATGTTTGAATGAATGAATGAACAGCAGCATGTTGGAAATTGCTAAATATGTCTGTGCCTGGTCCTTAACCAGGTAGGAGCCACTATGGGTAGAAGCAGCCTACCTCCTTCCTGCTCCGCTCCTTTCTCCCAGCTCCATGACATTTATAATAATAATAATAGTAATTATGGTATCTGTTTAGTGCTTACTATATGCCAGGCACTGTACTAAGTGCTGCAGTGGATCAAAATCGGGTTGGACACACTCCCTGTCCCACGTGAGGTTCACAGTCTCAATCTCCATTTTACAGGTGAGGTAACAGGCCACACAGCAGACATGTGGTGGAGCTGGGTTTAGAAGCCAGGTCTTTTTGACTCCCAGACCTGTTGCCTATCCACTACACCTTGTTGATTCTCATTATGTACATACCTGTAATTTATATTAATGTCTGTCTCCCCCCTCTGGACTGTAAGCTCGTTATAGGCAGAGAATGTGTCTGTTTATTGTTATACTGTACTCGCTCAAATGCTTGGTACAGTGCTCTGCACACAGTAAGTGCTCAATAAATATGATTGCCAAAAAGAACAGGTGGCCAAATGAATCACCTATGTTACTAGTTGGGAGTTTCTTCCCTGGATTCCTCAAAGAAAAGGAGAGAGATTCATGGCTGGGTTAGCAGTAGTTCTTCACTGAGCGACTGTTAAGGTCCCTGCCATGGTTTGGGTTCTGTCAATTAATAAAAGGAGTTTATTAAGTTCCAGCTGAGTGAAGAGCACTGTACTAAGCACTTGGGAGAATACAGCAGAGGGAGAGCCCATGTTCCTAGACTTCAAGAGCAGCGTAGCTAAGGGAGTAGCATGGCTAAGTCGAAAGAGCCTGAGTTTAGGAGTCAGGGGTCATGGATTCTAATCCCGGCTCTGCCACCTGTCGGCTGTGTGACTGGGTAAGTCACTTGACTTCACGGTGCCTCAGTTACCTCATCTGTAAAATGGGGATTAAGACTGTGAGCTTCACGTGGGACCACCTTATTACCCTGTATCTGCCCCAGCACTTAGAACAGTGCTCGGAACATAGTAAGCGCTTAACAAATACCAACATTATTGCAGTCTAATGGGAAACTCTAAGACTCTGTGGTTCCGTAACATCCCATCTTTTTCTCTCCCTGCCACCAGTCCCGAGAGAACTAAGACAGGAGGGAAGTTGTTGGTTTTGTAGCACCCTGGGAAGCAGGAATGATCTCTGCCACTTGGATTTAACCCTCTTAACTAAAAGCTTTGTAGTAGAATTGTGGTTCTAGGCAAACCCAGTCCTAGATATCTCACAGGGTTTGGTAAACTGCTGTATTAGAAATAGTAATGCCATTTATTGAGCTTCTGCTGAGTGCAATACTATGCCTTAATAATAGTAATAATTGTTGTGTTTGTTAAGTACTATATGCCAACCTCTGTATTCTAAACTCTGAGATGGATACAGGATAATCAGATCAGATAAAGCCCCTTTCCCACGTTGGGCTTACAGTCTAAGCTGGAGAACTAAGTAGTTGAGGAGTGCCTCAGAAGCACAAGACACATTCTTAACCTCACAAGTAGCTGTCATCCTAATTGGGGGAGAAAGACCTAAAAATCTTTGCTTCCAGGGATGAGTGGAAGCAGCTGGGAATGCTCAACCCAAAGATCTACCCGGTTATCTCCCATCTACTCACTACCACTGTGGAAACAGTAGTGGTTTAGCCGGGTATTCCTCAGCTCCTCTTCTGTTGGGCTGTTGATTTTTTGGCCCCAGCTGGAGAGAGAAACCAGGAAGCAGAAATAGACTCAAAGAAACTGTCAACCCGGGAAATGCCCTCAGGTCATCAATGTTCATATGTTTCTCTGGGATTTATTTTTGAGAGTAAATAAGAGAAATGACAGGAGCAGTGCTCTTCTGGGCAGAGCGGGGCAGGGACGCGACAGTGTGTATGAGGCCGAAGAAAAGCACACCAAGAGCAGACACTGCCCACTTCTCCAAGCCCCCCGCCAGAGCCCCCTCCTGTGAGAGACCTGGACACCCAGAAAGGCTCCAAGGGCCCTGGATTGTCCTTTACCCGAGTCTTGGAAATGGGGCCTGGTGACCCTCTGGTGTTCGAGAAGCCTCACCCAAAATTTGGTCTACAGGAACCCACCTCGGAGCCATGGCGGAGTGCTGTCTGGTTTGGTTGCCAGTCCTCGCCCAGCGCAGGTTAAGGAGGGGCCTGTTGTCCTGCAGCGGTGCACCTCCTCCGGCCCCATGCCTCCAGGCCCATCTATGCATGAGAGGAAATGTGGGGATTGTGTTTTTCGTCTTCCTTTCAGAAAATGTAAGCTGGTCACCACTGGACCCTGGTTGGAAGTTGCCCCTGTATCTCTCAGGGATGTCTCCATCATTCCAGCCTACGACGAGAGCAGTGACGGTCCCATTGCCCTCTGGGCCATCAGCGACAAGGGAGACGTCCTCTGCAGGCTGGGCGTCACCAGGCTCAACCCGGCCGTAAGACCCTCCTTCCCCATGGGACTGCAATTCTTAAGGGTGTGGGGATCCCAAGTGAGATTAGGAAAGCATGGCCAGACATTCATTGCCTGATCTGGATCCTTCTTTCTCCCCTCTTTAAGTAGTGTAAATTGCTTGTCACCAAACCTGCCGGTATTTGGTAAAATCAACAATGCTACTCATAATCATGCTACTCATAATGCTACTCACAATTGGAGAAGCAGCATGGCTTAGTGGAAAGAGCACAGGCTTGGGAGTCAGAGGACGTGGGTCTAGTCCCGGGTCCGCCACTTGTCTGCTGTGTGACCTTGGGCAAGCCATTTACCTTCTCTGGGCCTCAGTTCCCTCATCTGTAAAATGAGGATTAAGACTCTGAGCCCCACGTGGGACAACCTGATTACCTTGTATCTATCTCAATGCTTAGAACAGTGCTTGGCGCAGAGTATGAGCTTAACAAATAAGAGCTTAACAAATACCATGAATTCATAATTGATAAATTAGAAAAAGATGTACCCAAGGAGTCTGACCTGAATTACAGCTGCCTAAGCCATTGATCAGTCCCTTCTTCTGGAGCCACTAGACTAAAATGAACATCTCCCCCTTCCTTGGGTGTCTATCCCGCTCACTCTGCCCTCTGTACCTTCCCAGGGTTCGTCCTGGCTGCACGTTGGCACCGACCAGCCCTTCATTTCCGTCAGCCTGGGAGCCTTCCATCAGGTGTGGGCCGTGGCTAGAGATGGCTCAGCATTCTACCGGGGCTCCGTGTCCCCTAAGCAGCCTGCCGGTGAGTGGGGTTTAGTCCAGTGTTCCTTCCTGCCCCCAATGTAACAAGCTGAGCTGAGGCTGGTGGGAGATAGCTTTAGGGGTTATGGATAGGCTGGACGAGCGCCTCCTTCACTAAAATTCAGCCTGTTTAAGCCTCCCCAAATCACTTGGTTTGCTTCCCAACTGGTAATTGGGAACCTCCGTGGAAGTCCAAAAGTTTCCCCTGGCTTTACCTTGCTGGCAGTTCCAATGTCATACTAGCTACCTAGGAAAGCCCCTTGCTGCAGTGGCTAATTTATTATCTCTGCTTGGATTTCTCTCCTGAGCACAGGTCACAAAGCCACTAGGCCAGCCTGCGTTTAAAGTGCAATATTGTGGGGGTAAGAAGCGGCTCTCCCTCCTTTTCAAAAACAGCAGTCTGTGATAGGCTGTGTTCAGTTAGCCAGTAGTATTAAATGAGCTCTTACTCTGAGCAGAGCACTGTTGTACTAAGTGCTTGGGAGAGTCCAGTAGACATTATCCAGTAAGTACAGTAAGATTAGTCCAGTAAGTCTTAATGGAGGAGATGATTTTAGTAGGACTGTGAAGATGGGGAGAGCAGTGGTCTTCTAGATGTGAAGGGAGAGGGAATTCCTGAACATTGACTAGATCATGAATTTTTCTGTCTTTTTCAGACAGAAATGCTTTTCATGCATGCTTCAGGAAAGACTGATTTGCTTATTCCATGCCCTATCCCCTAGTCCATGCTGAAATTAAAAAGCAATAGGGTGGTGGCGGGTGGAGAGAAAGAGAGCATGTTCACATAAAAGCAGATGCCTTTGATTCCAAAGCTATTGGCTGCCAAGTAGTACCTCCATCTGAATAATATTGAGATTAAGAACAAGAAAAGAGTTTAATGTGCAACTCAATCTGACCAGTGTCAGCATCTTAAATGTTCTCATCTCTGTCACTCAAGCAAATAGCACTTTCTTATTGGTTTGCTCTTGTTTCTCAAAAAGGGTTTATAATGTATCTTTACAGGTGATTGTTGGTACCACATTCCATCTCCCCATAAACAGAAATTAAAGCAAGTGTCAGTAGGACAGACATCAGTGTTTGCCGTAGATGAAAATGGTAAGTTGTCCAAAGCCACCAGCCACTGAAAACATACTTTGTGTTTTAATCAACACATACTGTGTGCCCATCACTACTCTACATGGTTGAGAGAAACACTAGAGCAGGAGGACACCATCCCCTGCTCTCTAGGAGCTCACAGTGTAGCTGGGGAAATAGTAAATCTATAGCCCATAAAAACTAGCAGAGTTGCAGGTAAAACCAAATTTTAATGTAACCAATCATATCTATTTTGGAAAAATCATCAATTCCCAAATTCCCAGGACACTTTATCCTCCTCAGAATGCAGACGGTGGTGTCATTGGGGCTACTAGTTCATGTTACACCTTAATTCTGGTGGCTGAAGCAGAGCACTGAACATCGGGGTCAGCAGAGGATCATATCGCTTAATAGACATGATCTGACCCTTTAAGAAATGCCTCTGAAAATCCTGACTGTCAGCACGGCATCACTCAGGCCGTGTAACTTGGGCTGGCCCAGGGTTTGGGTATGTGCTTCAGATTATAATCATCAGTCTGGGGGGATCGGGAGGACTGTTTGCTTTATGATTGCGTATGTCCTAGTCGGAGGTGGAAGAAGAGTTTCATGGGAGGGAGGCAGAAATCAAGAGACGGCTTTTTTTTCCAGTTCATCTTCCTCATGAGCTGAGGTTACAGTTTGTCTGCCCTTATCCCGGACCAATTTAATTAGGAATAGGACTATATAAATAGTCTGGGTTAAGGGAACCAGATATTAACAGAGTTGGGTAGCTGTATAAGAGCAGGAAATAACCTGGGCCCAGGGGGAGAGAGCAGAGCTGGGGTCAGGCTCTGGCCACAGTCCCCAAGGGCTAATACCTGTCCATAGTCGGGCTTTGGTGATGTGTAGTGCCAAAAGAGCAGAGTTCCCCCTTGATTAGTAGCGCTAATTATGGTATTCAGTAAGCACTTATGTTTATGTCAGGTACTGTAAGTTCTAGTGAAGATCCAAATTAATCAGATTGGACACAGTCTCTGACCCCCAGGGGGCTTATATTCTTAGCAGGAGGAAGAACAGGTCCTGAATCACTATTTTACAGTTGAGGAAACTGAGGCACAGAGAAGTTAAGTGACTTGCCCAAGGTCACACAGCAGACGTGGCGGAGCTGAGATTAAAAGCTGGGTCCTCTGTTTTCCCAGACCCATGCTTTCCACTAGACCTCGCTGTTTCTCCACACTAACTCCTGTCTATTCCTATAGGAAACTTATGGTACCGCCAGGGAATCACTCCCAGCTACCCTCAGGGCTCCAGCTGGGACCATGTCTCCAATAATGTCCGCAAAGTTTCCGTGGGGCCCATGGACCAGGTCTGTGTTCTGCTTTCTAACCTGTGTATCGTGAATGTTCTCTCGAGTCCCCAGGTTGCTTACAGTAACTCTGTCCAGGCTTTGCTAATGTGGGTGTTTAAGCAGACTGAGCTGCCAGCAGCCTGAAAGCCCACTATTTTTTGGATAATTGGGAGCCCCTCACTCAGCGCTTAGAATAGTGCTTTGCACATAGTAAGCACTTAACAAATGCCATCATTACTATTTATTATCCTTCGTTCTTTACCATGTGTAGTCAGAATACTCAGAGTGTGAGCTCAGGCCTGGTGGTTTGCTTTTGCGGAGGCTTTGCGCTTTTTTTAATTGGTGGTTCCCAGAAGCCCCATCCTTGCCCACTCTCAGTTTTGTGTTCTGCCCAATGTAAAGTCCTCCATCTCCCTGCTTGTTTGGGATTATGGGATTTGACAGCTGGGACTTCAATTGCTGTTGAATTTCAGGTCTGGGTCATCGCCAACAAAGTTCAAGGGAGCCACAGCCTGAGCTGCGGGACAGTCTGCCACCGGACAGGAGTGCAGCCCCGGGAGCCCAAAGGGCAGGGCTGGGACTACGGGATTGGGGTGAGTTAGGGGGAAGGGAGCATTTAGGGTGGGGGCTGGGGAACAGTCATCTCAGGGCTGGGCAGAGGAAGCAGTCAACGTGGGCTGATTTGGTTGCCGATCGATAGTTCAGTGGTCAGGGTTTTAAGGGCACCTCACAATGTGTTCCCAGTAATAATAATTGTGGCTTAAGCATGTACTAGATGCCAAGCAGTGTACTAAGCCCTGGGGTTAGAGCAGGCACAGTCCCTGTCCCATTGGCACTCCCAGTCTAAGGGAGAGAGGACAGATATTTAATCCCCATTTTACAGGTGAGAAAACTGAGGTGCAGAGAAGTTAAATAACTTACCCAAGGACAAAAAACAGGCAAGTGGTGGAGCCAAGATTAAAACTCAGGTCTCCTGATTCCCAGGCCCGTGCTCTTTCCATTAAACCATGTTGCTTCTTTAACAGTATTTTAATGAAGTGAAATTAGTGAAATAACATTTTCAAGCCCTAACATTTCACCCTGGGATGGTTTCTTACCTTCCTTGTCTTAGGACACTGGCATTCTATGTTACTTGGGTCGAGGCCTTTCAGAAGATCCGGAAAATCACCTGATCAGACTTGGGTCTTTTAGCTGAAATGCCTCTAGTGAGTAGCGATTTCCCTGCTCCTCCAAGGAATACTCAGAAAAACTGGAGTTTTATTAGATCTTTCTGTCTAGAACAGCTAGATATTATATTCTATTATACATCTTTAGGAGTATATCTACAACCACGTTACTCTTCAACAGTGTGGCCTAGTGGAAACAGTACTGCCTTAAGAGTCAGAGGACACGCCAGCTGAATGACCTCAAGCAAGTCACTTAACTTCTCTATATTTCAGTTTCCTTATCTGTAAAATGGGATTAAAATACCCGTTCTCCCTCCCCCTTAGCTATCAGCCCCAGGGGCTGTTTCTCATACTTACCCTAGTGCTTTAGAACAGTGCTTGTCATAGATAAGTAGCATGGCCTAGTGGAAGAGCACGGGCCCAAGAGTCAGAGGACCTGGGTTCTAATCCCAACTCTGCCAATTGTTTGCTGTGTGACCTTGGGCCAGTTACGTAAATTCTCTGGGCCTGAGTCTCTTCATCTGTAAAATGGGGATTAAATACCTGATTCCCTCCTACTTAAAGTGTGAGTCTCATGTGGGACAGGGACTGTGTCCAACCTGATTAACCTGTATCTACCCCAGTGCTTAGAACTGTGCTTGACTTTCACTAAGTGCAGAACAAATGCCATAATAATATAGTAAGCATTTAATAAATACCATTTGTAAAAAAAAGTTTATTACTTGGTTTGAAGTTCACAGAGAAAATGAGGAAATTCACAAACAAAAAAATTGAAACCCTGGCTTACCTGGCCTAAACCTTCCCATACAACTTTAACCAAGTGGTTATAGTTGAGCTTACTATGCAGAAGAACCTGTTCTCGAGTCCAAAGGGAGCAAGAGTGTGCACCCAAGCCAGCAGCACAAAGAGAAGACAGAACGAATGGGAGAAGCAGCAGTTTAAAGGCCTACTGGGAAATCTTGTCATTTCCACTTCCTAATGAACAGGAAACAATCCTTTTGCTTTCTGGAAAATGTAATCTAGACTGTAAGCTCATTGTGGGCCGGAAATGTGTCTGTTATTGTTATAGTTTACTCTCCCAAGCACTTAGTACAGTGCTTTGCACACAGTAAGCGCTTAATAAATACGATTGAGTGAATGGGATGAATCATCTACCTCTTTTTGCTTGAAGTCCCTCAGGATCATCTCTGACAAGAGGTTGAGTGGCTCTGTCAATCAACCATGTTTATCGAGTGCTTACTGGGTGCAGGGCACTGTACCAGGCCCCTGGGAGAGTACAACCCAACACATCAGACACATTCCCTGCCCACAGCGTGGCTGTGTGGAAAAGAAAACAGCCCACCGGACGTTCTCTGAAAGCTTCCCATGAATGAGGACTGCTGAGGGGACATGGGGTAACTAGTTAACTAGGTAACATGGTAACGAGGGTCAGGATTCCAGACAGACCTGGAACTTTCCAGAGGTGTACGGGCCAGATTCCACGAGGAAGGGGTGAGAACCATGAACCCCAGCCCAGCTCACAGGTGTCTCAATTATGCTTTGAGCTCCTAGGGTCTTCTTGCCACTCCCTCCTCTCATTGGTATGGGGTCTGTGCTTAGCATCCTTATAAATGGGTGGCCCAAGAACCACCTGTTGGTGAGCCTGGGGGGAGATGCGTGGGGGAGGGGGGGAGGTGTGTGTCACCTATTCCTTCTCCAGCTGGGGTTCTTAATTCTTGGGAATTTCTTTCTCCCCAGAAGGCCAGAGAAGAAATGGTACCAACTTGTCTGTGGCCCATGACTATGGCCACAATTGGTCAGAAAGGCTGTGACCTGGTTAACATCTACTGTTCAAGATTTTTACTTTGAGAGGGGGAACGCACTATATTGGGCATCTAGTGGCGCCCAATAAGTAGTAATTGATGATGATAATATTGTCCAACCTACTAGCTTCTGCTTTCTCCATGGGGGTTCCCCTAGAGTAGTAAAATGGATGTAGTCAACTTTCTCCTCTACTTCTGTGGCCAAAATTATTACTTGCCCTTAGCAAGTAAAGGGAGTAAGTAAGACTTAAAGGACCTCTCCTGATGTCTGCTGTGTCCTTACAGGGAGGATGGGAACACATTTCAGTCCGCGCCAATGCGACTGAAGCCCTGAAGACAGTATCGCAGGAGACGAGTGAAGCGCATTCTCCGGCGATAGGAGACCTGGAAGAGGGCGAGGGAGGAGACGGCAACCCATTCACCAAGTCAGTGTTGGTCATGAATGCCGTGCAAGAGGTGAACAGCAGAGCTGTGAGCTGCTAAGCCGAGGTTTGTCCGCCACTTGCCCCTCGGGCCCCTGCAGGAAAGCTCTGCGGGGAGGGTGAGCTTTTTTTTAATGGTATTTGTTAAGTGCTTACTAGGTGCCAGGCACTGTACTAAGCACTGGGGTAGATACAAGCTAATTGGTTTGAACACAGTCCTCATCTCCACTTTACAGATGAGGAAACTGAGGCAGAGAGAAGTGAAGTGACTTGTCCAAGGTCACACAGCAGACAAGTGGTGGAGCCAGGATTAGAACCCGGGTCCTCTGACTCCCAGGCCCATGTTCTATCCACTAGGCCATGCTGCTTCTCATAGCATCTGGATCTGCCCTCCTCAGCAAGGGGCATTGCTCACCTTGGAGCCAGTGACTGGGGGAGAAGGGGGACATGGGGTCCCAGAGGGATTATGGGGGTGGGGACTTAGTTGATCCGAGTTGACCTGTCAGGCAGTGGACCCTTGCGCTGATGTTCTGTAGGGCTGAGATGTGCTAGGTGAGCCTTTTACAGTTCTAGCTATTATATTCTTGTTCTGAAAGAGTAATAGTATCAGTGTCGACGGGGGATCAGGGAGGGGTGAGGCTTGTAATGACATGCTTGGTAATCATCATCATCATTGGTGATCTTTATTGAGTGCTTACTGTGTGCAGAGCAGTGTATTATGTGCTTGGGATAATACAACAGAGTTAGTAGACACGTTCCCTTCCCACAATGGTCTTACAGCCTAGAGGGGAAGACAGAGATTAATATAAATGAATAATTTGAAAATATATAATTTATAGATATGTACATAAGTGCTGTGGGGTGAATGTCAAATGCCTAAAGGTCACAGATCTGAGTGCCTGCTCACTAACTGGTAGTGAGCAGTAACTTAGGAAGCTTGGAAGTTGCCCCATACGCACATATCGGGACCTTTGAGGAAAGTGCACCTTTTTGGGCATTGATCAAGGAGTGGGTTGGAATCTTTTTCTTCCTGTTACTTTTCCCCAGGATCTTCCCATGCCATTCCAGCCTCCATTGAGCCATTTCAGAGCTGGCTGCCAAGGACTCTTAAATTTGGATCATCTGAGGTTTTTCCATCAGCCAGAGAAGCATTGCCCCCTCAATCCCCTGAGTGCCAGAAAGCTCAGCCTGCTTGCCCCAGTCTCTTGTCTCCCATGGCATTGGTTGTCTCCTCCTGGAAAGGAAAGAGGAAACAATTTGCGGATGAACACAGAGAGACTGCTGTTGGGACTGTGTTCTCTTCTAGTCTGAGGAATGGGTAAGTTCGGATACCCGGAGGTATGCGTAGTCAAGGACCTGTGAACTGAAATGTAACGGAACTTAAACCCAGCGTTCAGAAAATGGGGAAATCAATTGCTCTGGATCAATTCCTCAAGTCTACTAGTTGAGGAAAAAAGGTTACTCTATTTGGAAGTAATTGCTTGGGTCACGTGCCTAGAAAGCCAAACTCAAGAAGGTTGAGCATCTCCAAGTTGCTTGGACTGACACTGGTCCAAACATTCACATTTCACAAAAGAACAATAAGAAAATAGAAGGAATAACACGCTAGTCCTAAAAATGTTGTTTGTTTTTTGTCTGATTCTTATTTCTGTGACCTTGGGGTACAGGAACTTGATCTTCAGAGGCAGGTATGCTCTCCCATTCAAAAAATAATCACAGCCCTTATTCTATTGGGTGAAAAAATTGGTTTTGTTAATTTGTTTCAGAAATTGCACTTTTATCCTGATTTCTTCTGTTTCAGCGTGGCAAAGAAAAAAGATCATATATCATTTGAACACTAGATTCCATTTATGCTGTTTGTGCACGCCTTAGTTTTCTTCAGGTACTGGACATATTTCTGTACATGATTGAGAAAAGAAATTTAGTCTTAATTTAATTACAATGCTAGTTATTTTAAGAGTAACTCACTTGTAATAGACTTGAATCTGAAACTCAGCCTCACAGGGTATCTTTTCAGAGAATTGTTAGAACAAGATAATGTCTAAATTCTATTCCACTGTATTGTGTTTTCTAAGTTTTCTATAAGTACTTCATAGCTTCATCTCCTGTGGTATTTCTGAAGAGTTCAACAAATGTTTTTCTGCATGCATTGTGTTTTTGACACCATGGTAGTGTACTGTCTTGATGTACAGATATAAAACTCATCAAAGTGATGCTTAGAAAAAAAATATTTTAAATGTGATGATTTCCTGTTTACATGTTCCATTTCAAGCTTTGTTTCTAGAGGGCATTAAGGTCCACATTTCCTGTAAATTAGTGTCCAGTTATTCCAGAAAGCATTATATGGAATTGGTTTTCCACATAAATTTCTTTACTAGCTTTTTCCTCTGTCCTCTCTCAGAAGGTGAACACAGGTCCCTTTTGAGAACCAAATGTTTACATGTTCAGTACTAACTGGATTCTCACAGGTTTGTGATTGATCCAATAAAACATGCACCAGAACAGCAGTCTTGCATCTCTTTTTTTTGTTCCTTCATATTCTATTTTAGATCAGATGCATTATGTAAAAAGAAAAAATTAATACACATTTATGTTACAGTAACTAAGGCCATTAGAAAATTGGAGAAGATTTTTTGCCTTGGGTTTCATGGCTTATGCAGTCCCGATCTCATTTTCAGTCCACAGAAAGCAGTCTTAATAAGAAATGCTTTTTGTCCCCATTCAGCGGAGGACAGCTGAGAATGTCAGGTTGTGTCAGTGGCGTGGGGCGGCGGCCCATCTGTGTGTCATGTTCAGCCTAGAAGCCTGCACACTTGTCGGCCCTGCTCCGCCTCCCGCTTTGGAAGTTGTTTGAGTCCTGAGGAAGACCCTGAGGCCACCAAAAAGAGCAGCAGAAGAGGGACGGAAGAGCCCCGAGCACTCCGTCGAAAGGTTCGGAACAAAGGGAAATCTGGGATCCCGACTTAAGCTGAGCCCCAGGAGTGTGGAGGTCAGCCTGGTCTCAGGCTTGATGCCAGGTAAGAGTGGGGGCCACACCTGCATGGTATGGGGGGCAGGGGCAGGAATATATACCCAGCTATATATACCTCAGCATCAGGAATATCTCACAAGGAAATATGGCTAAAAATGGAAATTTCTACTGCCAACCTCAGTTGGGAAGAATACTAATTCCTTGTGTAAATGTAGCCTAAAATGCCTGGAAACTACAACAGCTGCTCTTTATGAGTTGGGGGAAGAGTGAGGCTCAAATTGCAAAGAAAAGAGTAATTTATCACTCTGGAAAGGGGCAATCACCTTGTAAATCTTAAGTCCATTAGTTAGTGACAATCACCCTGCTTAAAGTCCCTGTAAATGCACAGAAGCAGATGCTAAAGCCAAAGAGGGATTTGGGGCTGTTCTGTTAAGTATTGAGAATTATTATTTTGTTCCTGGAAGTCACACAACCTAGAGAGCAGCCTCAGAAACTTTTTGGATGCTGAATGAAAATGTGCACCCCACACCCAAAAATAACCTGTCGGGACTGGACATTCCCCACTTCACTTACTACTTGAAGAACAGATTTAAAATTATGGTATTTTGAGGCTAAATAAGACAAAGTAAAGTTTTTTTAATGGTATTTTATTAAGCTCTTACTCTCTGCCAAGAACTGTACTAAGCACTGACGTAGATACAAGATAATTGGGTTGGGCACATAGGCCTCACTGTCTTAATCCCCATTTTACAGATGAAATAACTGAGGCATAGAGGTTAAGGGGCTTGCCAAAAGTCATACAGTAGGCAACTGACAGAGCCAGTATTATAACTGGGAAACAGCGTGGTCTAGTGGATAGGCCACAAGCCTGTGAGTCCGAAGGACCTAGGTTCTAATCCCAGCTCTGCCACTTGTCTGCTGTGTGACCTTGGGCAAGTCATTTCACTTCTCTGCCTCAGTTCTCTCATCTTTAAAATGGGGATTAAGTAAGGCCATGCAAGACAGGGACCTGCATCCAACCCAAATACCTTATATCTACCTCAATTCTTAGTACAGTGCTTGGCACATAAAAGCTGAACAAATACCACAGTTATCATTATTATTAGATCCTCTGATTCCCAGGCCCATGCTCTTTCCACTGGGCCATGCTGCTTTTAAGTTTAAGACCCTAACTACAGTTATTTTCATACAGTTCAGTTCTCCTATAACAAATGGCTTCCCGATGCATTTTGAATCAAATACGGTTTGGGAATAGGAAAGGTTCTTCTGACAATGCATGTCTAGCTAGCTGTGCATATGTACTATGCGTGTTATAAACATGCATTTTCCCAAATATAAGGTTCTTCAAGAATGTAACCTTTTGATATCGGAGGATTGACTTTTTCATCCACGGAGGGCAAGATATTTAACCTTCCATCTTGAAATGAAAGAGGGATTGGCAGACAATAGGAGTAGTTTCTGGGTCTCAGTTGTCTCATCTCTAAAATAGGCACTCAATACCTATTTACCCTCTTTCTAGACAGTGAGCCCCTTGTGGGGGAGGGACCAAGTCCTACCTGTTTATATTGTATTTGCCCTAGTGTCTACTACAGTGCTTGGCATACACTCAGCACTCAAATATCTAGTTATTCTTTTTTAAAATCAGACAGTAATAATGTGGACAGTGATTGACAGGTGAGCAGAGGAATGACCCCATTAGGCACCTTACCTAAAATAATAATAATAAAAAATTATGGTATTAGTTAAGTGCTTACTATGTGCCAAGCACTGTTCTAAGCACTGGGGTAGATATAAGGTAATCAGGGACTGTTAACAGCACAAAATGGAGTGGGGATTTGGCAACCGTAGAGGTAGACACACAATTCCCAAATGCAATTCAGGCCAGAAATCTACTTTGGGAGCTGAATTACCTGATTTAGCAGGCAGTATGGATCAAATTATCCAGAAAGTACCACTCTCCACATCCGTAGACACCTCTCCAGGATGGGGCCAATCCCCTTGGCCAATGCTGTGAACTGGATTGATGAAATTTTGTGAAGTGTTCAGGGAACCCTGAAACAAGGTACTAAAGAACAGTAATAATCAAATATTCCTCCTCACATTTCCAGGGTGTTGAAAGAAGCCCAGACCTTGGGCAGGGAATTCAAGTGGTTCAAGTAAGCAATCAAATTTATTATGTTCAAAAGAGAACTCCTCATTGTATTTAAGTTGGTTCCTTCTTATTGTCCTCAGGTTTCATTTAATCCAGATCGAAGGTCTTCAGCTGCCAACATACTTAGATCACATGGAGGCAGAAAAATAATTTATTCATCCTGTTTGAAAAATCAGAGTGCAACAAGCACAACAACTAGGACAACATAGTGGGTAGAAACTGTTCCTGTGGTGGTTGGGGGGGATAGGGAGGGAGAAGATGGGTAGGGCCCTTGTCCCATATTTTCAGTTCTAGCGACTATAAAATCACCACTCTCATCTTAATCAAGTCATAGTGCAGTGTAAGGCCATGATTTGGATATACACAGAGGTACTGACTCATTCCAAATTTTGGTGTGGCCCCAACTTCACAATGAATAAGGTATGAGAAACCCATGAAATGTTGCTGATGCAGGTAACGGGTGATGTCAAAAGAACCCAGTCTTCCCCATAGCTGTTTACAACCTAAAGCCACAAGCTAGCTATAAGCACGGAAATCCCAACATAGACAAGCAAAGAACCTCACACTCATAGCCCTAAGTGCTGCATAAATACATAATTAGACCACATTGTCAAGGGAGTAAACACCTGCAGATTTAACCTTTTGGCACCTTCACCCTATAGGAGACAAGCTGGAGGAGCAATTGGGCCAGTGTTTACTCAGAAGGATCAAATCTGAACTCCAAAGGGTTAGTCACACATTGAGATTCCCTGCTACTGCCCATGCTTTTAAGCCTTCCCAGACCTATGATCCTTCATAATAATTCTTAAGGCAAACAGATGGCATAAATTAGTCAGGGCACCAGCCACTTCTCCTCACCAATCCACTGGAGTTTATGAAAGTGGCTTTACGTAAGTGCCATTTCATTGCCAATGTTGGTGCAACATGGATACTAAGTATGTACCAAGCCTCCAAAAGAAGCAGGTTTAGGATTAAAAATTCAGTGCCCCAAGTTTCCTCTAAATCCCATAAATTAAACATTTTATCTGCATTGTAAAAGATGTGTTCTACATTGGTCACACAAAGCAGCAAAATGACACTGGGTGGCACAAAGTTCAGATCCTAGTAGGAAATAAACCCCTCCTGCTAGTCTTTGTTGCAGCTGCAGATAAAATTCATCCCAGAGCTAACCCACTTCCAAAATAAGACCACCCCCATACTGGACATCTGCAAGTAGCTTTCATCCTTTCTGGCAACTCCTGAGATGTTTTTCAGGTTAGGTCCCAGGTGTTGTATTCATTCAGCAGTGACCTTTCCCTGGAGCTTAGGACAGGAGTGGGAATGATCTTGGCTGCAGCTACCGAATACACACATGTGGAAAATGAAACCAACAATCACCTTCTGCCCCAGATTCCCCCCAACATTGGTGTCCAGGACTACTGCAGTTCAAGAGGTTTGGAGATGTGATAGACATAGCATTATTTAAACAGAGCCTTCTGTTCTCTAGCCTTGGATGAAAAAGAATAAAAAATAATTGCAAGTGAAGAGAAAAGGCACTTCACTTATTTTATTTGTAGTGGAACTCTCCTGGTGAATGGTTGGGCCAGTAAAAACCTGTGGGGGCTAGTAAACTTAGTGTACTATTTACAAGACTGGCTTAAAGATTTGTATTACAACAAGGGGCTCATTTCACTCCCTTTATCTGGGAACAGGAACCCTGCCAACTAGCCCTGCCCTGGCTTTCTTGCATCTTAGCCGAGGCGAAAGCCAGGACGCAAACAAAATCACAAATGACCTCACGGAGACAAGAGCATCACGTGCTTTCCTGGAGGCCTCGCTTCTACTTTAAGGTTCTGGTGAGGGGATCAGGAACATAGGAGTGATATCAAAGTAGAAACCTGTGGAGCTCCAGGCCGGAGAGCCTGTGGGGTGGAGGTAGCATTGTCATGGTCAACTCTGGGCTTAGGAAGAAATTTGCTCCCCAGAGCCCAGGTTTTTGTTGCTGCCCAGAACACTGAAGTTATTTCTACTTTTGGGACCTGGGCTCCTGGTTGCCCAAGCCCCAACTTGTACTGTGAGGTGTGCGAGACCAGGGACTGTGGCATGTTCTTCCTCTGGACCTCCTCTCAGCATACACTAGTTTGTGGTGCACCATACAGTAGAACTTGGAGAAAGGACTGACTGTAAGTTCACTGTAGGCAGAAAATGTGTCTGCCATCTCTGTCGTATTATACTCTCCCAAGCACTTAGTACAGTGCTCTGCACATATTAAGTGCTCAAATTCCATTAATAATGACTGCTTGAATGAATGACTAATTGAAATGATCCAGGAGGCCCTCCAGAGGAGTTCCAAAGACAGTGGAGTTCAAGACTGTGGGATGGGGCAAAGAGAGGAGATATCTAGATTTCTCCTCCAATGCCCCTCCCTCAGAAGACAAATGCATATAGCTCAGCCTCCAGCCACAATTTCACCCACTGTTTTGGACTTTCAGCTGAACACTGAACTGTATTGTCCTGTAATGCCATGACCCTTCCCTAGTTTTTCCCCTAGCCCCTGCTAAAAGGTGAAGAGCAGAGTCATATAGGATTCATAATGCAGCCCTACACTGATCGGGAACAGTTTAAGACAAGGGTAAGGGTTCGCGAGGAAGAACGAAAATGGGGGCGGGAGGGTGCCTCCTCAAGTCATTATCTTTGGGCAGCTTTTTCCCCTCATGAGTTCTTCCCGTCCTTCTCCCCACTCACATCACACACTGGTCCTTTCTTTACTGCATAGTTTGAAGCTTTCAATTTTTAGCAATAACCTGCAAGAAAACCCTATCTCCTATTTTCACTACTGATTGCAGAGGCCTTGGAATTTGAAACAACATTGCAATTAAAGTCCCGCAACTCTTGAACGCTTGATACATCCCTTAACTCCCAAGATTATAGTATGGGCCAGAACTCCCCAAAGAAAGTACTAGATCCACACAAAGTATTCAATTTCTAAATTTAATACAGTGCTCTGCACACAATAAATACTATAATTACTATATTACTATCATCATCATCGTGGTTACCTCTGAGGATTCCGGGTACCTCAATCAGGCTTAGGTAGCCTACCTCATTTAGGGAATAAGGCCTGTTCAGCTCTGGGCAGAAGACCGTGCAGTCTGAATATCACTCGTAGCATATTCCCAAAGCAGAACGTATTTTACCAAAAGCCCCTTTCCTTAATAACCCGACTAGCCCGGCAAGAAGGGCAGTGCTTGGAATGGAGGCTTCGCTGTAGCAGCAGAAGTCTGAGAGGAACATCCAGGGCCAAACTGCATCGCAGCGCTTAGGTGCATTTCACCGCACCTCCTGCCCTCTTGCAGAAGTGGGTGTGGGATAGAGCCGTCCCACTGGCCTACTACTAAGTGCTCCCTGAGGGATTCCACACACAAGACCATTGTTGGGTAAGGATTGTCTCTGTGGCCGAATTGTACTTTCTAAGCACTTAGTACGGTGCTCTGCACTCAGAAAGCGCTCAATAAATACGACTGAATGAATGAAAAATGCCACAAGCCCTGAAGCCTTGTCTCAGAGGAAGCTCCTCCCTTAACCTGGGCATCACAGACACCAGCCCTGTCGGTTGGGTGAAGGGAGCCGAAACTTGGGCCCACCCCATCTCCTCTCCTGCTAAAAGGGTGGCAGCACCTAGGGGCACCAGCAGACCGAGCAAATCTCTTCGCTCTGGGATGGTAGGTAGAGCTTCCTGGGGTTCGGTGAAATCCCATGGATGAATTGGTATTTGAAATAAGAAATCTAAGGAGCGGGATCAAAGTTCAGACACAACTCTCCACAAATACCCGTCTCACCCACTCCCCACAAAAATATAGGATATGTCCATACCACCCAGAAGTTGCCCGATTTCCCCCTGGGAGAGTCCAACCATAGAAACCTGGTGGGTTTGCTACTCCACCAGACACATGTCCTGTAGGGTAGCCCAAGCTGCCCACTCCATAGGAGCACGAAACATCACACTAATGTGCTTTGTTCTCAAAGCCCATTCTCCTTTTCCCTTTTCTGGGACATCACAAAAAAAGTCTATATCTATTTTTAGATTAGAAAATAGTGGAAACAATCCCAGGAAGCCGCAGGTACCCTCTATGCTCTGGCAAATGTTTTTTGAGTCCTCGATAGTGTTGGGGGGATTCAACCAAGCAGAGGCAATTCCTCATTCTTGCACCTGGAGACACCAGTGATTGTCCTCTACAGGGAAGCAAAGGAAGGAGGAGGGAAGAGGAAGGCCACCCAATCAACATGTTAATATGCCTCCAAAGGGGCCCTGGACCAGGGTGTAACCTCCCTCACCCTGCCAGAACACTGAAGAAAACACTTCCAAGATATTTCATGTAATTCCTGCCTGGCTCACCAAATAGCAAGAGACTAAAGAGCTGGGCTCTTCAGGATAGTCAACCTACAGCACACTTACCAAAGCACACTGATTTGTGAAAGACATCATTGATGTCTGAGAAAACCTTAGAACAAAAAGCCCTAAAAGCTCTAACCACCTCAGCAGCAAACTTCTCCCCGCTTCATTTTCGGGGCACCCAATTTTGGCTCTCACCCTATGATCACCAAGCTGCAATTAGCTTTCATTGTTCACTAAAGCCTGAAATGCTACATAATGAAGGGTAGGTAGATTATTATGGTAACATTTTAAAAATAAACACTTTCATGTCATTTTGTCTTGTGGGCACATGCGCACATGAATGCATGCACACACACACGCACTGGGTTTAACAAGTACCAATTAGAAAGCCCCGTTAAAAAAAGGTGTAACAGTAAGGCCAGGCACCATTGCACACTTCTGAGAGTCCCTCGCTCCCCACGCCTCAGTCAGTGAGCGGCTGCAGGGCCAGGGGAAGGCACTCTCGGCCCCCGGGTGTTGACACCGGCAGCTCGGCAAACGTAGCCAGCGGCCACGTGGCATCGCGCTCCCTCAACCGAGCCGGGACGAACCCTCTCCAGATGGCTGGGATTGAGCGAGAAGGTCAGGCTGCTTCAGGGCCTGGCTGAGATCTGCTCTGCGTTTTCCAGGAAGTGACGTCGGGGGATCAGAGAACACTTGCCACTTGGGTGTGGGAGGCTGGGAGATGGGCAGGGAAGCCATAAATGCAGCAAATGAGAAAACTGGAACGGTTCGGCCGGAAGCTCGCCAAAAGAACTAGTGTATTTTTAACACTTTGCCTGCCCGGAATGATCCAAGACTCCAAAGTCCTCCTAACTCTGGTTGAAGGAGATGGCCGGCTCTAGCTACCTTCTCGGAAGCTGTGGATCTGCGTGGAGTATTTCTTTAGGTGTCCGTCGCTCTCCTCCTCGCCTCGTTGTTGTTGGTAGTGTTGGTAGAACTTGGACCCGTGGGCCGCACCGTCCCCTTCCAGACGAGGCCGGCAGCCGTTGGACATATTCAGGATGGTGGAGGTCAACGATTTGATGTAATTCTTGGCCAAGGTGAGCGTCTCGATCTTGGAGAGTTTCTTCTCTGTCCGGACATGGGGTATGACCTCCCTCAAGGCCTGGAAGGCGTTGTTGAGCTTGTGCATCCGCTGGCGTTCCCTCTCATTGCTCTCCAGTCTCCTCAGGTTGCTGGACTCCCGGCTGCCTGGGGAGGGCTTTTTTCGGGAGCCGACTAACTTGCCGCCATCTACCGCTCTCTCCCCCTTCCTCCTGTCCCTGTTTCTCAAACATTTTGTCAGTTCCTGCTTGCTGGGTGTTGGCTCACCATGAAGCGTCTCTTTGTCTGCTGAAGTCCTGTGCTTCGTGGGTTTGTTTTTGGTCTTCATATTTCAGTGGAAGACAGGAAACTTCCACCTGGTCTTATCTCCAAATTGAGAAAGGGGGGAAAAAAAAGGAGGGATTTAATCTTTGAGGACTAGCCTCTGCTACACCCTAACAACCAGGGTGCACTTTTTTTTTACATTCACACTTTCAGGCAGATCAAAGCCCGTCGGTGACCTGAAGGTTTAATTCAGCGGGGGACGCGATACGTGGAAGTTACCGTAGAAAGTCAATTTTCTAAAACCACCGAGTCAAACCAAGACTAGCTTGGATCACTTTCTCTTTTTCCAACTAAAAAAAGATACTGGACAACCGGGTAAAGGTCTAGCCTGTTCAGGTGGATTATCCAAATACTCTATTTCCAATTAGTTCAGATAATCAGTTACTCCTAGAGTTTATAGTTGAACTTTTTCCTTCTGGTGAATTTTCTGCCCTTCAAAGACAAACCTCTGCAGCCAGCCGGGTCTCCCATCAACACCGTCCCACTACACTCACCCCCTTCCTGGGCGAGAGAAGCCGTCCTCCAGGTAATCCTCACTCCCATTCTGGGACATGGTGGGTTCCGGCCTCCCCGAGACTGAGACCCTCCAGATCTAGGGGAGAGGAGAACTCAGCTCTTTACCCCTCGATGACGATATATCACCACACCAGGGGGCAGGGGACCGACCGGCTGTGTAAATCTTAGCAATAAAGATACCGAGTCTGGCGATGACTAATAACCGGATCGACATATTTATCTGTTTGGCTCAATCCAGACGACTGCAATTTAAATCACTAGGGTACAGAAGTGATGTGAACAGTTAAAAGCTGCCCAGAGAGAGGACCGGAGCAGAGCCGAGATGCCCCCTCTACCTGCCTCGACGTCCCAGACCCTGTCAAACCGGCTGAGCAGGAGGCTCGGGGAGGGACAGGGTCCCCAGACCTCGAGGTTAAAGAAGAGGGGAAATGGGGACTTGGCAGTTCTGGGGATGCAGGAGAGGAGGGTATCAGAAGGAGAGAATAGGGGTGGGAACCCTCCAACCCTCCCCCATCGCCCCCGAGGTGGTCCTCTCCTAGAAAGGTAGGGATAATCCAGCCCACCGCCCCCACCCCCAGTCACAGGGACACCTTTCCCTTCCCGGAGCCCGTGAGGAGGGGAGTGGGAGC
This sequence comes from Ornithorhynchus anatinus, assembly GCF_004115215.2. Lineage (NCBI taxonomy): Eukaryota > Metazoa > Chordata > Mammalia > Monotremata > Ornithorhynchidae > Ornithorhynchus > Ornithorhynchus anatinus. The sequence continues at coordinate 44,906,136 of NC_041729.1, forward strand.
GGGTCACCCCCGTCTCCTGACACTCACCGGCCTCTGCCAGTCCCATCCTGGTGCTGTCCCCCATCCAGGGGCTCTACCCACGCCTCCCTCCACTCTGTCCCCGCACCTGTTGGGGGGTGGCGGGCCCTGCCTACCTGCGGAGCGGGCCGGGGCCGGGGCTGCCCACGAGGGACAAGGACAAGGACACGTTGCTTTAGAGCGGGGCGGGGAAGGGGAGGGAAGGGGCAGGGAAGGGGCGGGAGATGCTAATGAGTCGCAGGTGCGGATGTTTGGAGGGGGGAGGGCACCGGGCTGGGCCTGGGTGAGACGGGGTCAGTGCTGGCAGGGGCAGGGGGAGGGGCCCCCCCAAATTGTACACTCCCTTCCCCCCCGGGCTCTTCCCCGCCGGGCTGCTCCTACCTGCGGCAGTGCCAACATTGGGCCCAGCACTGTGGTCAGCGCCGCTGGGCCGCCCAGCAGGTAGAGAAGCACGTGGCTCAGTGGAAAGAGCAGGGGTTGGGAAGACAGAGGACACGGGTTCAAATCCCGGCTCTGCGCTTGTTAGCTAAGTGACTCTGGGCAAGTCACTTAACTTCTCTGTGGCTCAGTTCCCTCATCTGCAAAATGGGGATGAAGACTGTGAGCCTCACGTGGGACAACCTGATCACCCTGTATCTAACCCAGCACTTAGAACAGTGCTCTGCACTTAGTAAGCACTTAACAAATACCAACCTTATTATCTTCCCCAGCGTTTAGAACAGTGCTTTGCACATAGTAAGCACTTAACAAATGCCATCATCATCATTATTATTATTATTACTCAGGCGGGCTGGGCCCCATTTGGCACAGCAGCCAAGTGGCTGAGCTGGAACTGGAGCCTGGGTTCCCTGCTCCCCGGCCCTGGGCTCTTTTGTTGCAGCAGCACGGCCCAGTGGCTGGAACTGGGGCCTGGGACTCTTAAGGTCATGGGTTCTGATCCTGGCTCTGCCACCCGCCGGCTGTGTGACCCTGGGCTGGTCACTTCACTTCTCTGGGCCAGGTGCCTCATCTGTAAAATGGGGATTAAGACTGGGAGCCCCACGGGAGACGGGAGCCTCTGTCCAACCTGATTTGTTTATAACGATGGCATTTGTTAAAGCGCTTACTTTGTGCCAAGCACTGTTCTAAGCGCTGGGGGAATACAAGGTGATCAGGTTGTCCCTTGGGGGGCTCACAGTCTTCATCCCCATTTTAGAGATGACGTAACTGAGGCACAGAGAAGTTAAGTGACTTGCCCAAAGTCACACAGCTAGCTGACAAGTGGCGGAGCCGGGACTAGAACCCATGACCTCTGACTCCCAAGCCCATACTCTTCCCACCGAGCCACACTGCTTCTCACCACCCCAGTGTTTAGTACATAGTAAGGGCTTAACAAATACCATAAAAAAAAACTGCAAACTGCTCAATAATCGGTTCCAAATGGGTTGTCTCAGGACCCTTTGAGCAAATGTCACACTGAGCAAATGTGAAAGTGAGGCAGGGGTAAGAACATATGGAAAACAGTAAACAATAATGACCTTTCAAAGCACTTACATGTGCAAAGCACAAGGAAAAGGGGAGCACCGGTTGGCACTTCCAAATAATAATAATAATGGTGGTATTTGTTAAGCGCTTACTATGTGCAGCGCACTGTTCTAAGCGCTGGGGTAGATACAGGGTAATCAGGTTGTCCTATGTGAGGCTCACAGTCTTAATCCCCATTTTATAGATGAGGTAACTGAGGCACAGAGAAGTTAAGTGACTTGCCCACAGTCACAGCTGCCAAGTGGTGGAACCAGGATTTGAACCCATGACCTCTGACTCCCAAGTCCAGGTCACCTTCACACCAGGGCACTCATTCTCTAAGTACTTGGTTAGTCCTTAGGGAAGAAGTGAGGTTGACATCTTTAAACTCTGTAGCTTCCCACCTACTTGTAATGTTTTTTAGTGTTCTCCCCAGCTAGACTGTAAATTCCCCGAGGGTAGGGATCGTATCTACTAACCACTGCACTTTCCCAAGTGCTTAGGACAGTGCCCTGCATACAGTAAACACCCAAAAAGTATTGATTGACTGGTAGGGAAAGAAAGCAGATGATCAAGCAAGAAATAGTGGCGTAAACACAGGAAAAACAATTTAACAACAAAAGCAGAGACAGTCTTCAGGCACCTCACTGCTCCAAACAGGTCTTTCCTGGGTCCAAACCACCACCATCTTCACATCCTAACTAGGACATTACATTACCCCAGCAAGGGTGAGTTTTTGATGTAAAGGAGAGAAGGAAGCCCACGCTCATAGCCAAGGCTCTCCCAAGTGCGTAGCGCAGTGCTCTACACATAGTAAATGTTCAATAAATACCACTGATTATATAAGAACCTGGCTCTTGAGAATATACTTGTGGAGACTTGCTCTGGAGCAGTGCCAGCTAGCTATAGTATTTATTGAGCATCTGCTGCAGGCAGAGCACTATAGTAAGCACTGGGATAGAGTACACAGGTGGAAATTAAGAGTCTAGGAACCAACTACACATATGAACCTCAAAGACTGCGGCATCAGGAAAATCATACAAAACACCTTCATAAGATTTGCCCAACCTGACAGCCCAATAAAGGCCAAATGCCAAAGAAGGGAAAGCAGAGAATCACCATAGATGACGCAGTACCTGGTCCAAGAAAACAAAAAATGGACAGAGAATGGGAGGTTCTTTCCAGAGACTGCAATACTTGCATCACTTGAGAACACAATGGCCACAAGGCCAAAAGCTACCTGAGGTGGAAGAAAAGGTTACTACAGCCAACACATTGGCGAAATTGTTCAAAATCAGTTCATCCATGAAAACTGGACCTTTGTGAGGCAACCAGGTAGAAGAACATCCCAGGTTATCATCTCTGCCAGATTCTGCTTCAGCTCAAGCGTGGCATTTGTCAAACTACCACCAAACTTCAGCTCTTTCAAATGATCAGAACTGGAACCACTTAGTTTGGTTCACAGGAGTCAGCATTTTATGCTCAGCACTTGGGGATTTAGAGTCCCAGGATAAAACAACTACATCAACGAAACCTAAAATTATAGCTGTCCCCTCTAGACTGGGAGCTTGTTGTGGGAAGGGAATGTGTCTATCAACTCTGTTAAACTGTACTCTCCCAAGAGCTTAGTATAGTGATCTGCATAGAGTAAGTGTTCAATAAATACCACTGACCGATTGATTGCTAAGATGATGGCCCAGGTAGTGGTTGCCCAAGAGGCCCAAGGTGGCTAGCTACAGCCTGGGAGTGGAAACGTATAGTAAATGTAAGGGGTAGGTGTGGGAGGGAGAGGAAGGAAATGCAGCCCTGCCCTAAACTGCCTAATCTCTGCTCTAGAAATGAATAGCTCTCTCTGGCCTCTTCCTCATTGAGGAGAAAATCATTTTGGTAAGCACTTAGTACAGTGCTCTGAACACAGTAAGCGCTTAATAAATACGACTGAATGATGAACTAAAGGAGCTGAGGATAAGTTCTTAGTGCTGCTTGTAAACGACAACCTCTCTGATCTTTCTCTAGCCACATCTCTCAGTCGACCAATTGATGGTACTTGGTGAATGCTTACCGTGAGCAGAATAATGAATGTTTGGCAAAGAACAACAGACACGATCCCTGTCCACAGGAGCTTACTTCCCCCTCTCCCTTGACCCAAGAAAGAAGAGGGGATGTCTCTGCCTCTTTAAGAGTGAAGAAAATTCTGCCAGAGGGGAAGTGCCCCTCAGGCAAAAAGGTTCAGGGTACTTATTCAGTGTTGACAGAAGAGGAATAACCAGTTCTGAATACAAACTAAAATTGGGGGTGGGTAAAATTCTGTATCTTGGGAGAGCCATACATCTTCATTTTTCAGCATTCCCAGAGGTTTCTCTCTGATCTTCAGATTTAAGTTTACTTTTCGCAAGCTATGTCTTTACCACATTTTAGCTTTTCTAATGGGGGCAATCAAAATCCCAACAGATTTCAATGATGTTCTTCAAATGCCCATTTAAAAGTTGCCAGATTTTCCTGGTGATTTTGCACTCAAACATTTCAAAATCTTGTGGTATGGATTCCTTTTTTTTATGAATATTACAGATCACTGTGTCCAGATTTTCATGGAGTTTCTTGGTTCTGATCAATCAATAGTATTTATTAAGTGTCTACTGTATGCAGAACACCCTACTAAAGGCTTGGGAAGGTGAAGAAGAGGTGAAAGACTGAATCCCCAACTTTAGGGAATTCACAATCTAACAGGAAAGACAGGTCACAAAATAATAAAGGGAAGAAGAAAATGGAAAGATAGTTATCATTCAATCAGTGGTGTTCAGTGATCACTCACTGTGCGCAGAACACTATACTAAGTGCCTAAGTGCATATGTGAGGCGCTTTAATGGTAGATCAATATGTGTGGAAGTATTCTGGTTAGTTGTGAGTGACTAAGTGCTAAAATAAGTGCAAAAGTGCTGAAGTGGTAGTTGAGGGGATATGAACTAAGAAGAAGAAAAATTACTTGTGGGAAAACCAACTGGTGGAGTTGGGATTTCAGGAAGGCTCTGAAGCTGGGATCTGGCAGACTTGAAGGGAGTCCCAGGCAGGAAGAAAGGCAAGAATCAAGGATCAGAAGTTGGAGGGATGAGACTGAGGCACAGTTTAAGAAGAATGAAGAGAGTGAACTGTGAAGTGGAACAAGAGAGTTGATATGAGGGGAAAAGAGCTGGTAGAAAGCTCTAAAGCTAACAATTTGGAGTTTCTGCTTGCTGCAGTAAGGACTGGTAATAATAATAATACATACATACTATGTAGTCCTTGAAAGTTTTGGAGAAGTGGAGAAGGGAGAAATTTAGTCTGCTGAACCAAAAATTGAAAAATTAAAGGCCAGTCAACTTTGCTACTTGTTAATGGATCTGGGTAGACTTCGGCAGTTGGGAATTTCATGCTGAAGAAATTAGAAGGGAATATTTAGTGGAAAAATAAATTCCACAAAGCTAATATTATCTTAAGCAAACAGAAGCAGCAACTGGGGAGACTAATGTATCCTGGTATATCATATAACCAAAGTTGTTTGTTTTCTGATAAAAAAAAAGCCTGACTAGGTTTCCAGTTTTCTCTTTAAAGCTCACAGAATGTTCATACTTGGCCACGTGATAGAGGTTTTAGCACGGTGAAAGCTAATTGGTTTCAGTTTACTGTTTATACTGGTATTACCACCTATCTAAAATTAAATGACTTGGACATAAATGGGAGAAAGAGTTGCCCAACAACAGATAGCTCAAGTCTGAAGGCAGTCTATACACTTCACCCTGCTCAGACTGCCAACTCCCTCCACCCCTTCTCTTCTCCTGGTTCAACAACACTCTGCTAGTGTGCGTTTCCTGTACACCCAATGCACAAGCCTGTTACAATACATATTAATCATCTGAAGGTCAGAGGTGACAAATTTTTCTCAGAATTCCTGTTAAGTATGTTCCATAAGATAACACACTTTACGTTCAGACGATCGACCTTTTCCTTAGAAGGAAACGAAGAATGGCTTGCCCTCCTCCTCAAACTCCTAGCCCATCATCAGAGGCACAGGTTTCCCAATAGGCCCTGACCCAGGGCAGCACATTTAGAAGAGGGGAGGGTGAATGGGCAAATTTTAAGGAAATTAATAAAACCAAGACACTAGATGAATACAAGGTACACTACCCATACGTATTTCCAGTTAGAATTTGAACCATCCAGTCAGAATATTCCATGCTATTTACTGAGCGCTTTCTATGTGCAGAGCACCACACTAAGTGTTTGGGAGAATACAAGAGAGATGGTAGATACGTTCCCTGCCCACAACGAGCTTACAGTCTATATAGTATTTACAATCTATTTAAGCCCACAGAAGTCCAGTAGTCGCAGGATTCCCTGGGTGGCCACAACGGTTGGACAATTGAGTTTGCTCCAGATAGAGGGAGGCCACTGGCGGCAGCTGTGAATACCAGGCACACCTTTGCTGACCTGGAAGAAGCAGGCATACGAATCTAGGTGACACCACAGATGTGTCATGAGTAACATGATATGGCAGCTTTTTATTAAGATCCACCATAGGAGCACATTCCCCTGGGATCCCGGGCATCCACACTTAACTGGCTTTAGAGCTGTTATATGCCAGTCCCTAGTCCCTGGAACCCTCTGAGTCACAAGACTCAGTGGTAGGAGTTGAGGTGAGGATGGAGGTTTAAAACAGAACAAAAATACCTGATGTTAAAGGCATCTGGTGCCATGCCTGAACCAGACGGAGGAGAGACTGACAATCGGAAAAGTTACCGCCACCCTGCCCAGGAGCAGCGAGGTTGTCTAGGGAAGAGAATGCTTAAATGTGTATTGGAAGAAAAAGGTTGAGTAGGACTCTATATGAAAGATAAAAGTCGTAGGAAAAGATGTCATCAGAGAAAGAGGGTCACCAGTATCTAAACGACAATTTCTTTACCAAATTTAAAGAGGCAGTGCACTGTTTAAATTTCAGATGTCAAACACATTTATAATTTCAATTTTATCATTATTAAAAAGTGATTATCATAAGCTTATGCCTGTGAGAGACAAAATGCCTAACCTACCTTCCCCCATCATCCCCACCGTCTTTTTAGTTTCTCTTGCAAACAACTGTTTCAAGTCACCGTTCTACAGGGAGAGAAGGCTTGTGTTACCTGGAGAGTGATAATGTGCTAGGAAATGCTGAGAATTAAGTCACTCCGCACAAAATCCAAAGTGTTTAAATCTAATATCATGCTCATTAAAAATGGTGCAGGCATTAGGAAATCAGCTCAAAACATGCTTCCCTCCAAAGAAAACCTCAAAGAATACCTTCAGAAATGTGAGAAATTTAGTCTTCCCATTTAAGAAAAATGGTTACTTTAGACCCAGCCAACACATGTTGAATTTTCAATCAATCAACTATTCTTTGAGGGCTTACTGTGTGCAGAGCACTACGCTAAGCGACTGGGAGGGTACAATACAATTTCTTGTTTTATAACCTCTTCTAATTTCTTCCAATTTTTCTTCTGGGCCCCTCTCCCACTTGGCTCATTAATTCCTGACTAGACAGTCCTGGTCTCTCTCAAACCAACTCTCCCAGGGTCACCTGGTTTCTCTTTCCCCTAGTCCTGGTACCTTCCTGGCTCCCTGGTCTCTAATTCCCATTCTTCCTCAGGATGCTGGTACCATTTCTTGATCTCTCCCTCCCTCCTTCTCCCCGATAGACCATGTTCACCTCAAAATCTCTTAGAATATACTTGAATTTCCTTGAGTTAAGCACAAGTGCATGTGCACGAATGTGCATGTGTACACGTGCACGTGAGCACAAACACACACCCGCACGCACACAAAAAAGCAATACCTGGGATAGCAGAAGGTAAGGCGATAGTTGTCCAGGAGGAAGGAAGGGGTAGACTTGGTCAGCAGCTCTCCTTGGGTGTGCTGCTTATGGCAACACCAGGCTGAATGGAGTAAAGAGGGTAATCTGCCAGGTTATTGAGGCAAGCTGGGTTTGGTGGGGAAGAGGGAGCAGGGTGGCGGGGGAAGGATGATGACACAGGTCTGGCCACCAGGGCTCTTCCCTGGGCTGTTGGGGTGCTGGGGTAGCCATAGGAGGTCAGGTAGAGAAGGGCCTCTGGTCAAGAGAAAGCATAGCTTTGCAGGTAATGGTAGTAGTTATAATTCTAATAGTAGGAGCATCTTCCTGAGCACCTACTTAATAGTAATTAATAATAATTGAGGTATTTGTTAAGCACTTACTCTGTGCCAGGCACTGTACTAAGCCCTGAGGGTGGATTCAAGCAAATCGGGTAGGACACGGTCCCTGTCCCATGTGGGGCTCACAGTTTCAATCCTCTGTGTACAGATGAGTTAACTGCGGCCCAGAGAAGTTAAGAGACTTGCCCAAGATCACAGAGTAGATACGTGGAGGAGCCGGGATTAGAACCCATGACCTTCCAAGTCCCAGACCTGTGCTCTATCCACCACACCAACACTTGTTGCAATGAACCTAAGAGCTTGTGAAGTACCGAAATTTAAAAGTCACATGTTTCTTGCCCACAGGTTGCTCACATTTTAATAGGGGCTTCATCATCAATCATCATCAATGGCATATTTATTGAGCATTTACTATGTGCAAAGCACTGTACCAAGCACTTGGGAGAGTACAATACAACAGTCGGCAGACGTGTTCCTTGCCCACAATACGCTTACAGTCTAGAGGGGGACACAGACATTAATATAATTTAGGATAGATAATTTAAATTTTCCAATGTAACATGTATATAATTTGATGTTTCAGACAAAAACACTTAATAGAGTAGGTGAGATAAATAATTGAATGAAAATACATACAAAAGATCTTTAAAACGAAGATAATGATCATCTGTCAGGAACCGAGTAAGTCTGGTCTTGCCTAAAGGCAGGGGGATAGACTAGATGATCTTTCACAGTCATAGCCGGGAAAAGGATTCTAATATGGAGAGGGAACACAGAAACAGAGGTTATAAATATATATCTATATTTATTTGGAATATTAAATAGTGTTTTTAAATTACAAGCAATTTATTGAATCACACTATGCATGATCAATATACAGTAGAAATCTTACAATTTAAAAATGTACACAATTTAAAGACAATTTGACCCGAAATTTCATTACTATATTGCCATAAACCTCATATACCTGTATTTAAATTACAGTAGGAAAAACCTCATACCTATGATTTTGTTACACAGTTCCTCATTTACAAATAGAATTAAACATCATATATACATCAGTACCGTCATTAAGTTACACCTACGCCTGTGCAAGTATGAATAACTTACTAAGCCAAACCAATTCTCTGAAGTCATTCAAATTTCTCTGAATATCAGGCTGCTGGTATCACAAATAACTTTCGACACATCCTTATCTTTCACTTTACAACAGACTGTTTTAATTTCAAAGTTTTGAACCACACCCATTAATATTTAAGAATATTGTTTTGGTGATTTAAAGCTGAAATTATTTTGTACACCCTACTCATTTTTTAAGGCTATTTCTCATAAGGCGGATATTTTGATGCCACCCATTACCGAAACCAAACACTCAGATTACAGCATTTTACCCACTTTCAGTTTTTAATGACGTGCTTAGTAGTTTAAAATCAGGAGTGTCTTTCTTTCGGCCAATATTTTCATACACATGCAAAGATTCATTACGATGAACAAACTTACTATTTCAAATACTGATAAAAGTAAAAGATTTGAAAGGCTTTTATAGTGCAGCAGGGATATTCCAGAACTGTTCTTAAACTCAATTCCATTAAAAGAACCATTACTTCTTCTGTAAGTTTACAATATAGAATTTGAACACTACATTCTAAAATCAACCTCCTTGAGGGGCATTCCCCTCGCAGGTATTCCTTTAGCACAAACCTGAAATCAGATTCTCCAAAAAGATCTTTCAATAGCACTTTTAACCAACTTCCATTTCAGGCTGATAATTTAAAGAATCCTAAATATTCACTTTTGTTGCATAATGTTTAGAACAGGTGCTTAAAAACTCACTGCTCGTAGCACGCCATAAAAAAAAAAACTGAATTTGAACAATGAACAACTTGTTGATACTTCCAAAATAGTCACTTGATTAATATTTCTAATCTATTTCGTTAATCCATTTACTATGTATTGCTGAAGGTTTCAAAATAGCTTATTAAATCACAGGTTTAAACATATATTTCTTCTACCTATTCGGTACTACAATCAATTTTATAATAATGCCATCAAATCCCAGCTACATCCAACAATGTAAAAATGTATTTTTGGCAATTATAGAAGTCTTTCAGACCCAGAGATATGGTTTCCTTTGCAGCCCAAAGAAGTTATTGAATAGAAGTTGCTTGGCTAAAATTTTGATCATGATGAAAAATTTACCCTCCAAAAGTTGACCAAAAAAATCCTAGGGTTGTTTTCACGATTTTATATGCTTTGGATCCGTTTGGTCAGATTTACATTAAAAAGGAAAAAAAAACCTCAAGTGGAACAGACCCTCAACGCCTTACCTGATTTGGATCAGTGTTTTAGCTACAGACATTTCTTTTGAAGGGGCACAGCTAAGAATTCCCCCAAAATAAAGAATTATAAGCTGATTAATTCCCCTAGTGCCCAGGAGGATATTTTCTGAAATATATACATGGGATACAACCTGGGATTACATATTCTTGAGTGACTCCTGAAATATTTAGGGTACACACAATATAGTGGGTAAAGAATGCTCATTTATCCTCTGTTTTATTTTCTTTTGGAAATTTAGTGCTACTATAAAAGATACCTGGAAGTAAACAAGAAGTGATACGGCAAGTCACAATATCTATGAAAATATGTATTCACAGACTTTAGAAAATTTGCATTACTGAAGTAGGTTTATCATATTTTCAAGTGTTCAAGCATGCTGATTTTTATGAATTTTTTAACCATGGTATTCAAGCCATGATGGTACATACTATAAAAATATAATAAGAACAGTAAGGCTTTTTGTAATAACGATCAGTGTTTGAAAAGTACTCGCTATACTTGCCATGGAGTTAACTGCAAAACTGTGATCTGCAAATTTTCCCTTTTCATAAATAGCTTCACTGTCAACCCAATCTCTTTATTCAGCACAACAACATGCATCTTGGCAATTGTAAGCTTTTTAAATTTGGAAATTTGAACATCAGGGCTGACCCGTGGCCAACATTAACTTGAAAAGATGAACATGGAATCTGTTTTTAGGTGCTAGGAACAAATACACACACACACACACACACACACACACACACGCACGCACTCAAACCCCTGAAGTAATAAGTTGCTTTCTGATAAATTTCAGTCCTCTCAAAGACAAGTGCTTTAATTAGCAAAAAGCAGCAATAGTTTGGAGCTTAATCCAGCCAGAAATAACCCTAACTTTCATGAGTCCAGGAGTGGGTTCGTAAACATGACCCATCTAATCGAACTCTCATCGGCTCCCCAAAGTTCCCACGCAGCCCAGAACAAAAACTGGAACGTCCTTGGCTGCAAACCCGCGTATTTTGGTGCTCTACAATACTGAGCTAGTGGTTTCTCAAAGTTACAATCTTCCTCCCCCCACTCCCCTTCCTCCACCACCGCACACTGCCCCACGCTGTAGCTGCAAAGTGTATTTCAGAGGCTACAAACAGGCTGCTACGGGTGGAGGTGATAAAGTGAAGCACGCTCGACTCGGGATTGTTCATTCGAAAGACTCAAACGGACACCCGTCGGGGCAAAGCCAGCAGCAATCAATACCCGGGTTCGATTTCCTGGCTAGCTTTAAAGGGCCAGCTTCAGGTCAACGAGGAAAAGCCCACTCTGGGGGAATTTCACAACACGTTTATCAAGCCTCCAACTGAATGACCATCGCTTCGCCATCACAGCATTCAGTACCAATGGCGGTGGAAAAGAAGATCCAGGGATACTGGAAAGGGTCCACCTTAGATCAGCAGGAACTAAGGAATGCTCTGGGAGCAATCTCCGCAGGGAGTCAGGGTTTCAAAGAGCCCTTCCACATCTGCTTTGCTTTTGTCCCGGAGGGCTAAAATCTCCCACCCGGCCACTCCAAAAAGGGGGTCAAAATGGAGCGGCCAAAAGCCCCTCCAACTGGGAGAGAAGTCGGACTTGCTGTAGTCGTGACTTTCAGAGGCGGAAATGAAAAATGGTTTGATTAGGTAAGCCGGAGCGGTATTTCAGACTTCTCAAAAAGATTTCCTATAAAAACATGAAGACTTGTAACATTCAGAATCATGTGCAATTGGAAATGGTACCATATGTACGAGTCTAGCAATTTTAAGGACAGCATAACATCCAGAAAGAATTTCACCTTAACAAGTACCATGCAGAACAAACAAAATGTAAAACAGGAGCAAGACCAGCCAAATATACCACCTTGACTTGCCTTATATTCCTTGAATAATTTAGGATTTCGAGTCTGTACAAAGTCGGGGAATCTGGGAACAATTATCCAGAGTGCAATTACAGAAAGCAAAGTACTGTAATACGTAATAAGTGATTTCTTTCGAAGAATAAATATGATTCACTACTGAGCGACTACCATCCATACACGTTTCAGCGACACGTCCACCTGTTGCACAGACACAATTATATACAATTCTACGGCAAGTGTATGTTCAAATACAATAACCTACGTGGAAAAATATAAAAAGAATATGATACAATCCCATACATAACTAGAAGGCAGTGTAACTGCATAACGAGTTTGTTATAAATAACAGTTACCTGAAGATTTAATACTTCAAGTATTGAAAACAGCTTGCAGAATCACCTCTTCCAAACAAAAAGCAAATTGCACTGATTCAAAGAGACGCATTACCAAGTAAAGTACACATCAAATATCCCAATTTGATGTTCTTTCAGTAGTCACTTTCCTTCCCATTTTTGGAAAGTGGGGTTCTCTTCCCACAGGTTTGCAATGGACCTCTCTGTATACAAGGACGTTTACTGACACTTAACAGCAAAGGCCAGCGTGGACATGCTGCGTTACATGAGCGATTCCAGACGGAATGGGTTTTTACTCATTTAATCTTTTTCTCCATCTTCACTGCTTCCTATAAAGAGAGAGAGGGTCACAAAGGTGGGACATTAATACTTTTTAATGGTTTAATTTGTATATTTAATTCCAACATGAAAATCAAACAACTACTTGGGAACAGAAAGGACTTTAAGCTGACATTACACTATCAGTTAACATTTTCTTCCTTGAAAAACAACAGCTGCCTTACTCTCATACATATGCACATCTGTTTCACTCACACAATAGTTCAATGTCACAGCCTGAGACACTTGTGAAATTAGATATGATCTCTCTACACATCTGTATTTGCAATAAATTACTTGGTAATGGATATTATCTCATCAGGCTTAACAAAAATACAAGCAGGAGTAAATAAAAGCTCTTTATATAACTTGCATTTTATTTTAAAACCAAAGTTCAGGGAAACGTAGGAATCAGTAATATTTACCTTTAAGGGAAGTTATTAAAGAAAGTCATAATGATTATGCAGCAATCCTTACACTTGCTCCCTTTCCTTCAATTCAATGCCATTGTTTGGGTTAATACAGATGCATTAGAGAAAAAACAATATTCTAAGGAGAGAAGCCTCCAATACCCAGTCCATTTACATTATTAACCATATCTTTAGTGATTTTTTTTTTGGCGGGGAGGTGGGAGCCCAGAGCAACTTTGATTTTACAAATTCCTAGAGGGAAGACATTCCATTATTCAGATAATCAAGAAAGGCTACTATTTTGTGCCTTTTAAAAAAGCAGATAAAATGTGGTTTGCTGCAAGGATTTAGTGCAATTCCTAGTGAACTGTCCTAGAGATGAAGGCTGGAAACCCTGGCGATCTAGTCCTCCTGGTCTAGTCCTAGTACAGAGATGGTCAGAATTGGAGCATAGGGGTTATGTCTGTTTTCCTTACCTCCTTGTTCAATATCTGAGTCAGTAAGATGTGTGAGAGAAAGACTTGCAATATTGGCAGGTGAAATCGAGAATCTGGAATATGGAGATGCATTTGACCAACTTGGTTCCAGACTCCTGGATGGGGGTGGAGGAGAGAAGTATTTTGATGGCTGAAGAGAGGGCCGGGAGCTAATGAGACTGTTTGCTGCTTTTCCCATAAAGGGATCTGGAGAAGAGAAGTCGTCATCCCATTCAAAACCACCACCTAAAAAACAAAACAAACAACAAAAATCCCCACAGAGTCAATGTACACAAAAATAAAATTAAACCACTCAAAAGTCTTTATCATTTCATCTTCACCAACTAGGAAGATCTATGAAAATCAAATTGAAGTGATTCATACACAGAATCAACTTAATCTCTAAATACCTTCTTCATCAGTTGAACTCTCCGAATTTGTAAATCTGCTCAAGAAATGAGGCCCTGAAGTCGGGATAGCATCTCCTTTGTTTGCCTCTGCTCCACCGTGTCCCAACTCTTTGGTTGGAGTTTCCTAAGAAACCAAATAGAAATTCCAATGACCTGATACATGAGAATTAGTCAAATTGCTCATTTTAACCCTTAGTTTAATCACAGTTTGAACTCTAAACTATGCAATCTTTATTTCACACAAACAGCTGTTACCATTAAACAGAATGAAGCATGATTCTGCAGAAAGATAAACTTTATTTTGAAGTATTTTAAAGTGAAATACTTTGAAATAGTACGGTTCTAGGTGCAATAAATGAAAAGTGGATGTTTGAGGTTGGCTTGTTCTTAGTTCACTTGTCAGACTAATTGATGCTCTAGTAAATTTGCTGGCAATAGCTATCTTCTGTCATACTCTTATGATGCCAATCACAGCAGCTAATCTGAATCTTTACTATCCAGAACAAAACTCAGAGTTCATTTCGATTATATTGTGAACAGCAGAACTGACTGGATGTGATGTGCTTTATTAATAGTGAGTAAACATCATCACTTATCCAATGTGTCCTCATAATACTATGTACCATTTTAGGACAAAGAACTAGATAATAAATGTCACAATGCACAGGCTGAATACAGGAGATTAAACTAATGAAAGAAAGTTTCTAATCTTCTATGAATAAACCAGGTCTGTAACCAGACAGTAAAAAGCATTATTTGATGTTTAATGAACAAAACTAAAATGATACAGTGCTATGCAACCTGTGGCTGATACTCTCTGTTGGCTGACCAGACACTTATTGAAAACTGCAAATTGTTCAGCCTTTATTTCAAACTGAAAATATCAAAAATTGATCTTTTAAAACAGCTGAAGATTCACTTAAGATACACTACTCAGGTTAATGTATTCAGCAACTCCCAGAGAAAGCAATATCTCCCATAAACCTTTTTATCACCCTGTGTATCAATAAATGGAAAGAATGTTATTGCCTTTTGCTTCTGACATTTCTACTCTCATATATTTAACTTCAGATATTATTATTAATAATAATAATTATGGCATTTGTTAAGCACTTACTACATGCCAAGCACTGTTCTAAGCACTGGGGTAGATACAAGGTAATCAGGCTGTCCCACGTGGGGCTCAGACTGAATCCATGTTTTACAGATGAAGTGCCTGAGGCACAGAGAAGTGACAAGTGGCAGTGATTAGAACCTACGCCCTCAGACTCCCAAGCCCATGCTCTTGCACCTAGGCCATGCTGCTTCTACTTGGTGGATTTCTGAGTAATGAAACTGCACCAACTATTACAGACTTTTAAACTTCCTCCTTGAACCCCTAGTGTCCCCACCTCCCCCAATTCTACCTCCTCCCAATGATCTTGCCAACTGCTTTGCTAACAAAAATGGAAACCATCAGGTGTGCACGCTCCTAAATCTCCACACCTTCCTACCTAACCCTTACCCTCCCAACTACCTTCTCGTTCTTCACAGTCCATTTCTCAAGAGTAGATCTCCCTCCTGCATTGATTGATAACCCATTCCTCTCCTCATCAAGCAGAAACTCCTGACCATTATTTTTAAGACAGTCGACTCTCCCTACTAGTTACCTTCAATCCTCTCCCACTATACCACAGGTTGCAAGCATCACTCCTATTAAGCCAATCTACTCACTGGGCAACGTTCTCATCTCCCTTGCCATTGACCTCTTGCTCATGTCCTTCTGCCTGGAAACTCCTCCCCGTTCAAATCCAGCAGACCACTGCTCTTCCCATCTTCCAAGTCCTTCTGAAATCACATCTCCTCCAGGAGGCCCTTCTCTGATTAATCTGTCATCCTCCTCACCCTCCTACTTCAGCACTTCCAAGTCACCGAGCACTTGGGTGATCATTTATTGATACTCAGGGTGATATAAGGTCGCCGACCCCCTAGTAGCACTTATGTACATCCCCCTACCCTGTAATCTATTTTAGTGTTTGCTTCCCCAACTAAATTGTAAACTCCTTCAGGGAAGGGAATATGCCTATTAACTCTATTGTACTCCCCCAAGGCCTTTGCACAACGCTTCGCACAAGGTAAGGGCTCAATAAATACTGATGATCAACTGATATCACCCAGGATTTTTGCATAGTGAGGATATGTAAATTTCACTTAGGATTATGTCAACAGTTAAAAGTTCAGTCTTAAATAAGAGGACCAAAAGCTAGGAATCGCAGGTGAGTCATCCTCCTGCTTTGAAACGATATAAAGTTGATCAGTTGGTCAAACAGGAAAGGAAATTACTTGGCCAGGCAAAATAGAGGAATAAGGAGCAGTATACTGTGCAAATAGTTCCACCTATGGCTGCTTGTCTCACGGCTCAGCTGTGAATCCTGCCAAAGAGAATCTTCAGCACTTCTATTTTTAACACTTCACTGAGAATATTTACTTTTGGTTCAAATTCCCCAAAGTAACGGTATTTCATTAGGCTGCCCACTGTGGACTAAAGGTGTCCTTTTTTTATGGCACCACATTTGGTGATGAAGTGCTTCTGAGTATTTTGGGTGGTTTTGTTTTGTAATTGGGCTCAAAGTTCATCCCAAGGGAAAAGATTAGGCACCAGTTCTAGAATTACAACCCAGATTTCCCAGTACACCTATTTCATCAATCAATCAATCACATTCATTGAGTGCTTATTGCAGAGCATTGTACTAAGCAATCAGCCTAAATCCTGTCCTAAGAGGCTCTACCTGAGTCTGAGGCTGAAATAAGCATTCAAAATGAAATGCAACTGAAGCAAAATCAGAAGTCCCCCCCCTAAACAAATTAAAAGCAGCATTTTGTGAATTTGGGTGAGAGGAGGTTAACCAAGGATACCTGATCAAACAGATAGACTGTAACATCATCAAAGAACGTCACTGCCTTTCTGTCTTTTTCACAGTCATCAGGCTGCTTCTCAGGAGTGGTTGGTTTGGGAAGTTTCAGTAAACTCCGTAAGTGTTTCCCGTCGTCATTATCGCAGAGAATCACCGGCACCGGGTGAACCGTTTCATCTTCAGACTCGGAGCTGAGGCTGTGAAGGTGGAAAGCTCTTAGATCGTCATCAGAATCATCACTGTTTTCATCTTCTTCATCCGCATCAATACCATCCTCTGATATATCGAGTATTCCCGCAACGCCAAGTTTCCCAAGGTATTTTCCTTCCACATCTGGCTCCTTCAGCTTAGGCCCCTCTGGATGATGGCACTGAAAAGATTTATCCCCTGCAGAGTCTGCTGCTGCAAGGGAGGCATTTTCTGGAAGAGAAGGGTCATCGACCTGAAGGGTGGACCTCATGTATTCCAACAGCTCATTTGTGTTGGTGCCTGTGGAAGTGAGGTTGCTCTGATAATCATCTTGCACCTCTGTTTCTTCATTATAGCTACATTCAGAGTTTGTCACCGGCACAGGAGAACTTTCATCTTCTTGATCGGCAGCAGGAACCTGGGAGGGAAGAGGTGTTGCTTGCTCTGAGTCCAACCTCTCCCAACCAGGTTGCTTTGGCTGGTTCCTGATGTCTTCCAAACAACTATCCTTGGCCTCGATACTTTGCTCTGGGGCTGACGGACCGCTACACGGCCGATCTTTTGTTAACGGCAGGCTTGATGCGGCTGTGACGTCTTCTGATTTCTTATCGGGCTCAGAATCATTATCTGAAAAATAAGCTGAGTCCCGATACGAAGTCTGAGTAGTGCTGACAAAAGCCTTGGAGGTTGTTTCTAAACCCGTGCTGCTGTCTGTTTCGTCTGAAACAACGATAATCGGATTGGGAGGCAGAGAACTAGCACTGCTGTCATCAGCACCAGCTTGGGGAGCATCTGGGTTTGAAGCATCATCATCAGCAGCGGGATGTGAAGTCCATTCGGGAGACTCCAAGTTCTCTGTTTCATAGCCACTATCGGCAGGTTTATCGGGTGGCACCAGTTTCTGAGGACTTTGAGTCCCCAAGCTATCTAAGATCCCGTGGGCGTCTTCTGAATCCAGAGAGTCTGGAGTTTCTGCAGCCTGTTCCAGGGTCTGACTGGGCATCAATAAGCTGTCCTCTAGCACGCTGTCTTGGCTTGCCGAGTCTGAAGAGAGGACAGATGTCACACCTTCCTCTTTGGAAGCCTCTCTACAATTAGGCAGATCTGAAGTCCCTGCATCAGATTGTCTCTCTAGTAAACATCCAACATGGTGGTCTCCTAAAGGGGACTTGCTTTGCAAACCACAGTTCTCTCCTTCCTGAAGACATTCCTCCTCACCCAGACTAATTTCACCTAGGGTGATGGCCTCATTTTGGATTTTTGAAAGGTCATCTTCAGATTTAGGGGCCTTATCATGTAACACATCCACCACATCTTGGGTTTTGGCATCACTGGAAACAATGTCAATAGGGTCCATCTGAGTGCCTGCATTTCTTTCTTGGGAGAGGTCAACATCAAGGGTGTTGATTCCCAAAGCCAAAGGTTTTGTTTCATCTTGAAACAGGGACATGCTTTGACATGAGTCTTGAGGCTTCTCTTCCATTTCCGATGAGATAGAAGACATCTGTGTTTCTGGAGAAGACTGCAATAGGACACCTGAACTTTTATCTTCAGTGACGCTGTACTCATCCTTACTTGTACCTTTTAAATGATCCTGGAACAAAGAGAAGATTGGTGCACTTTCAGCCAAATTAAGCTGGTTGTCTGAAGAATTCCTATATGGAACATCCAATATATTGTGAGCCAAACTTGCATTTTCTAATTCTTCTTGGAGACTACTTGCATGGTCTTTACTAGATAACGTGCCCTTTAATAAGTTCTTCTCTTGAAGAAACAAAAAATTTTCAGATAACTCTCTGACCTTCAAAGAGTCAAAGTCATCCTGGTAGACAAGGGACTCAGGTAAGCAAACAGCCTCATGGTCAAAAAACTGACGAGAATTCTCTTTCTCAAAGCAGCCAGCGACTCCTGACTCTTTGGACATATCAAAGCCTGAGCTTAAAATTGTCGGTTTAAATTCGGCATGGATACCATTTAGCTCTGTTAAATCAAATATTTTTCTGTGACTGGGCAAATCCTCTGATTTATCAAGATCATTAAATATATTATTGAAAGGGCTTTCAGGGTCACTGGCAAGGTGGAAGTCCTCTGGTACACTAGAGTCTTTGCAATCAACATTGTAGTGGAAAAACTCTCCCTCTGAATTGGACTCCTCAGCATCAAGATCCCTGAGCAGCGAAAATTGCGAACTCTTTTCGTGAAGAGCTTCTGAACTGTCCACTTCTGTTGTGAGAATTGCAGACCGGTTATCGAGGTCCAAGCTACCACCGCTTTTTTCTTCTAACTGGATGTAGTAATCACTTCCAACAGAAAGCTTGTGGGCATCAAAAACAGGGACCACCCCAGGTGCCTTAAGTGGTACTTGCTGGCCACTTTCATCCTGTTTTCCTGGTCCAGGCTCTGAGAGTGAACTTTCAAAGACATCCACAGGAAAGAAGATGCTTGTATAAGACATGGCCTCATCGGGGTTGACCTGATTACATTCATCGAAGTGATCCTGCTTAGCAGCCTCCCAAACGTACTCAAAGCTGAGGCCCTGACTAGTTTCAGTTACCGTGAGAACCTCTTCCATTTCACGACCGAGTCTATCGCCCGTAAAATGGTCAAGGATAGGAAATGCAGCATTATTTGAAGACTCCCTGTTACTTAGGTTTGGTTTAAGAGCATTCCACTGCTGCTCAAAATCAACTTCGGGGTCCCTTTGGCTTTGCATACGGAGATAAGTTAGTAGCCTGTGTACTTCCTCTGCTGTTGGTCTCTTGTCTGGGAGGAGCCAGCAGAACTGTAAAACTTCATACCTGAGACACACAAAAGGGGATATTTTATAAGCAGATAACTCAAGTTTTACAATACCCTCTACACCCCCTCATAAAACACCTTAGGAGCTTCTGCTCTTCCTATTTCGATATCAAAGTAGCTCACCTCTCAGTCAAAACATTATGGGGGAGGACGGGTGTAGAACCTTGTCCACTGAACTTTGATATTTATGGGATCACAGTTCACGGGGTGTGTCGGCAATCATTTTGGTTCCTTCACTGTTGGTTCTTTTGCATGTTTACCCAAGTAGCCATCATTTGCCATGAAAAACAAGAGGAGGCTTCCAGAAAAGAAATCCAAGTAATAGGAAACTAAAATGATTGCTCTGGCTTTTCATAAACCCAGGCCCCTCATTTTAACTGGAGTTCACTCTCTACACTTAACCACAGCTCCTCTGCAGTAAAAATGTCAGCAGGCAGTTGATTCAGAAGAGCTTGTACCTGAATCTTACATTTCTAGAATAACTACAAATGAATCCACCATGGACAGATACATCCACATTTGATTATTGGGCTAGTCTCCTATCACTCTAGTCTCCTGGTTCGCTTTATGTAAAACTACTGATGGAACATTGTTTTTAAGAAAAAGGTACGTGGGGTGGCCAAAAATTGGACAGTGAAGTCCAATGTGAGAAAGATAGTCCCCGAGATCAAGAAACAAATGATCAAGGGTTTGACTGAGCAAAATCAAAATTTTCAACTACAGAGGCATGGTCTGGAAAAGGAAAAGGAAGGAAAGTGAAAGAAAACCACAAGCCCCAATGAAGTTGTCAATTATAACTCTAAGCCAAATGATATTATAGAAGGTAAATGGTGTTTTTTTTATAGCACATGAACATAGGTGTTGGAAATACTTTTATTTCAGCTTTCAAGAAATAAAAACATAACTACATCTTTAATACTTTTCAAAAAACACCCTGTTAGGTTTGAAAAATGTTCACAAAGTAGTTTGAATTTTTGGTTGCCCTTAAAACCAAAACTTTAATACACATGTAAAGATTTACTTTCATGACACTATTACTTTCAAAATTACAGAGATAAAGACTCAATTGGTGGACTCCCCTAAGGAAATCACATCTTTTAAAACAAAATAAAAGTTACCATCTGTCAGAATAAGGCTGCTCCAGTTGTGGTTTGAGGAGTTTTGTGTCCCTCTCTTTTATGACCCGATTTAGGACTTCTCCATTTGTCAGGTGAGAATAAGGTTGAGCAGCATTATCAAAAAGTTCCCAAAGCGTCACACCCAGGGACCTGGAAGAGAAATTCATGAGTTATTCAATAAGGTTGTCACTAGACTATACGCTCCTCGTGGGCAGGAATCATGTCTGCCCCAAGTGTATTCTCCAAAGTGCTTAGTATAGTGCTCTGCAAACAGTAAGCGCTCAAAATTGATGGATTAGTCAAGGACTTTTTGTCTTTTATCTGCATATTTTCTGCAAAATAGAGATAGCGGATTTTCCAGCCGTGGTTCAACATTTCTAGGTTCACCTGCTCTTGGTATCTATAGGTTCACAGGAGAGTTAAATGCCAACCCTGGAGCTACTGAGCATGCATTATGATTTTAATTTCCTGAGGGGAAAACAGGTAAGAAATTTTGTAATTTATTGTAAAGTGTGCATGCACACACACAAGAATGTGACTTCAATCGATACTACTTATTAAGCACTTACTGTGTGCAGAGCACCACTACACACTAGAGGATCCTCTAGAACGTGTAATGTTAAAAGCAAAGAAAAAAATGAGATGTGGGAGGGGAGGGCAAAAATAAACACTTTTACTTTTTACCAACAATCTGATTCCTACAAGAGAAACTTTATTAGCCTAGAGGGAGCAATTACTAATAATCCACTGCAAAATTTGTTGCTGGATTTTGTTGCTTTTTTTTTCAAAGAGATATGTTTTATTAAGGTCATGACTAGCTTGGTACATTATAAGAGCACTATTGCAAATAGAGATATGAATGAGCATACCAATTAAAACTGATGTCAAAAAGTAACCATTTCTCTAATCCTCCCAAATACCCAGTTGCCAGCATAAGCTTGTCAGCTGTGTGACTTTGGGCAAGTCACTTAACTTCTCGGTGTCTCAGTTACCTCATCTGTAAAATGGGGATTAAGACTGTGAGCCCCACGTGGGACAACCTGAATCCCTTGTGTCTACCCCAGTGCTTAGAAGAGTGCTCGGCACATAGTAAGCGCTTAACAAATACTAACATTATTATTAAGATGGCATTTACTAGATATATCTGAAAAAAAAACCAACTACCTGGTAAAAACTTTACCAGCATCTCATTATGCAGGAAACCCCCTTTCTTTGGAAAGAAGCCTTGAGTCATCATTATCTTACTTCTCTGTGCCTTTCTCTCCTCTCCCACTTCTTCCAAGCTCCACATAGGCTTGTTGGCTAAGCAAACCCTCTTTAGCCTACAGTGAAATACCTTCCCCTCCACTCTAATTTTGTGATTGGGAGGAAGTATGCAGTAGCCTGTTCTTTCAATTTTTCCAGAAAACAGTGGATCTCGCTCAGACTGGTAATACTGGCTTTCTGAAATGAATACTAAGTACAATATTGAAATCTTAATGCCTTAAACTTGTAGGCTTAAGCTCTTAATTTTTTCTCATGTAAAACACAGATAGCATTCCTCTCTAGGAACCAAAATTGCTAGATGGCCTAACAAATTTTGAGAGCCTGTAACTGAAACATCTAGAAAGAGTGAACTGGACCCTGATCAGCAGTGTGGGCCAGTGGAAAGAGCATCATGATGACGATGATGGTATTTATTAAGCGCTTACTATGTAACAAGACGTGTTCTAAGCACTGGGGTAGATACAAGTTAATCAAGTTGGATACAGTCCTTTGTCCTATATGGGGCTCACATGCTTAATCCCCATTTTACGGAAAAGGGAACTGAGGCCCAGAGAAGTTATGTAACTTGCCCAAAGGTCACACAGCAGACATGTGGTAGAGCCGGAATTAGAACTCAGGTCCTTCTGACTCCCAGGCCTGTGCACTTTCCACTAAGCCACGGGCCTAGGATTCAGAGAGCCTGGGTTCTAACCTGCTGTATGACCCTGGGCGAGTCACTTTAACTTCTCAATGCCTCAGTTTCCTCATCTGCTCCCTCTGAGTTAGACTGTGAGCTGCATGAGGGTCAGAGACTGTGTTCAATTTGGTGATAGTCTATCTACCCCAGTGCCCAGTATGTGCTTGCAAATCCTGAACAAGCACCCTAATTATCACTACTGCATCCTTACCTTCATGAAAAGAATTCATATAATAATCAAACCCACTCATGTTTTTACTTCTGCAAAATACCCTCATTTCACCTTACAGTGACAAGCACTCCGAGAAATAGAGAACTTATACAAAAACCATAGAGAGTGAACTGAATATTTCTACTCAAGTAGAGAGTTCAGTAGGTATTATTCATACACTCATTCTTTACATGGCCACTCTCTTTTCAAGAGACTATAAAGAATGCCAGATCTCAGGCTTCTTGCAAATTAAAAAATGTACAAGTTGAAGGAGACATAACTAAAAAGAGCTACATACCAGATGTTACTGTATTTGGTTTGATCTGCTGTTAGCAGTCTGTCTTGGAAGCTAGTCACCAGTTCTGGTGCAGTCCATCGAAGAGGGAAAACCTTTTTATCTTCTGTTTCAATATAATCCTCCTAGTGTGGCAGGATGCCAAAGAAAGGTTTATATTTGAGTGTGCACATTTATTCCTATATTGAAATATACACACACACACAAATGCTTGTAACACAGCAAAGGGGAATATAAAGAAAAACTTAGTGTTTTAGTTTGTCATCATGAGGCAGAAAGGTGGCTATGAGCTTCTCTGAAGCTACATATCTTTTGTTCTTTAAATTGACTACTTAAGCAGTGAATGAATGCTCTCTGCAGTTTTTCTTCCTGAAAAATGAGGTTGCACTGTGTCTTTGTTCAGACCCATAAAGAACAAAAGAATATTCTACAAACATGTCAGTATGGAAAGCTAAACTTATGGATGGTGCTGAACAGCCTCAACTCTACAAAACTTCAATTGTAGTCCTTTCTCTATAACGAACAATTTATTTTTAAAGATAAATGACTCATACTAACGTTAAGCTGCAATTTTATGGCTACATAAAGGAAGCATTTTTAATTACTAAACCATTCCCAAATTAATTACTATTTAGGATGTTAGTTTATTTAAAGTGAGACAATAAAAAAATGCAAGGACTCCAATAATTTGGTCTCCTCATCAAAACACAGCATACATCTCAAATACAAAATACTACTTTGTTCACCAATGGGAAATATCAATTGTTTGATGATGTGATTAATTTTCAAAAAGGCACATGATTTGCTAGAACATAAGATTATTGTAGACTCATTAGAAGTTATTTCCATTTCATTAGCTTCATAATCACTTCTTAAAATTCTCATCTATCACAACACTCTAACAGGTTACACCAATTTGGTTTTGGTTGGTTAAAGCAATGCACGCTAGGTGAAGGAAATGGCGTCAAAATCTCTACCTTACCTTGTACCTGCTGAATCCGATTCCATAATCTCCCACTTTCACATTTAAATCAGATGTAAGAAAACAATTCCGTAGGGCCAAGTCACTGAAAAACAAAGAGGGAGAGTTTCAGGAATGAAAAGCAGAGGCGATTGAGCAAAAAAGCAAGAGGGCCAGTTCTTCAGTAAAGAAATCAATAAATAGCTAATACGGATGTATTGAATAATGAAATTCAGCCTAAGCAGCATTACACTAACACGCATTTATTAAACACCATCATTATTATTAGAAGCAGCGTGGCTTAGTGGTAAGCGCCTGGACTTGGGAGTCAGAAGCTGTGGGTTCTAATCCAGACTCTGCCACTTGTCAGCTGTGTGACTTTGGGCAAGTCACTTAACTTCTCTGTTCCTCCGTTACCTCATCTGTAAAATGGGGATTAAGACTGTGAGCCCCACAAGGAACAACCTGATTACCTTGTATCTACCCCAGAGCCATAGTAAGCACTTAACAAATATTATTATTACTATTATTCACTACTACTCCTCTGGACCTCACTAGGCACGAGCACGTCCCTTGACCCCCAGCTCGGAGCCATCCTCCCGCCTGTTTCAGCCCAACACGACCATGTCCCGAGGGACCAGCCAAGACCCACACTGTAACTCTGAGTTCTAACCCCCACTCGAGTCCCACTGCCATTTGTGACCCAAGGACCCCAGTCCACTTTCACGTTGCTGATCCAGGCCTCGTCTGTGTGCAGTGAGGACTCTGGCCCCATCTGGCTCCTCCTCCAATTCTTTGCCAAACCCAAGGGTAGGAGAGACTAGTCATTCTATCCATCCTGTCAGAAAAGCTGTAAGGGGAAAGCTAATGCCATCCTTCCCAGGGTGATGTACCCCTGGAGGCCATGGTCTCTACTGTCCTCACAAAACATGCTCCTGTCCATGTAGGAGTCTCTATAAGATCTTCTTCGGTAAAGGCCACAATAAGGAACTTATTGAGGTACTAGATTTTTAGCTCTCGGCTTCAGCAGCAGGCAGTGAGAATGTCCTGAGGTTTGAGGAGCTGTTCTGGCATCACCTACTCAGGCTGCTATTGCTCTCTCTACCAAGAGAAAAAGGGCAAGCCTCAGGGAATATTTCTGCATGAGTGGACGAGAATGGAGGTAGGATGTAAGGGAGAGGTATATGATAAGGGTGGACACTCAAGGTGAAACCTTGAGTTGCTGGAATAGTTATATTGTACTCTCCCAAGCGCTGAGCTCGGGAACGCTGAGCTCTGCACACATACATGCACAGTAAATACAACTGAATGGTTTGTAGAAATGGGTAGAAAGTCAAAATTAGTTCTCCTGTGCACCTAGTTCTGGTAAAACATGTATTATCATTGCATGATTTGGATACAACACGGTGGAACCACTGGGGATCAATTTTTTGTCATAAGGTAAGTCTGCTCTGGTAGAATACAATCCTCAGGTTGTCGCAAGTAGACAGGGTAAAAGATTCATTCACTCAATGGTATTTATCGAGTGCAATACTTGTTACGTAGGAAGCGCTTATTATTATTATGCATGAGTGCAGAACCAGTCAACACTTGAATTTATAGATTAATCTTTCATAAGAACATTATAATCAAGTACGTGACAGTTTGGTATTCATACACAGCATTTTAAACAAATATTCAGTGGCTTTTAATCAACAAATCACATTTACTGAGGAACCTATTGGGCTTCAGAGGCTCTCAAAATACGGTTTTAGTTTCATATTAGCATGTGCTGAAGAATCTACAGCATCCTAAAATGCAGTGGGAGAAAGTTAAACAAACTTTAAGCCATGAAAATAAAGGTGGACACAGTGTATTTTTAAAGAACAGTTTAGCATACAGTAATTGCTCCCCTCTTGTGGTCTATTACCATAATACAGGCTCTTCAACCACTTTGCATAATTATGTGAATAATTTACATGCACACATTTTAAGGCTTTTATTTATTTACTCAGATCTTAAGTATTCTAAATCACCTGGGCTTGCATTAAGCCTTGTTATTCATTCATTCATTTAATCATATTTATTGAGCGCTGTGTGCAGAGCGCTGTATTCAGTGCTTGGGAGAGTAAGTGCTATATTAAGTGCTTGGGAGAGTCCCGACTAGATTATAAACCCGTCAGTGGGCAGTGATTGTCTCTCTCTGTTGCCGAATTGTACATTCCAAGCGCTTAGTACAGTGTTCTGCACATAGTAAGTGCTCAATAAATACTATTGAATGAATTAGAGTACAATCTAGTAATAAAAGTCACATTTCATACCTACAATGGGCTTACGGTCTAGAGTGGGAGAGCCAGATAGCAATACAAATAAATAAAATTACGGTGCTGTGGGGCTGCAGGGAGGGGTAGAGCAAAGGGAGCAAGTCAGGGTGATGCAGAAGGCAGTAGGACATGAGGAAAAGTGGAGCTCAGTCTGGGAAGGCCTCTCGGATGAGATATAGCTTCAATAAGGCTTTGAAGGCCAGGGGGGAGAGCATTTGTCTATTATATTCAGAACTTATTTTTAATTTCTGCTGTTTTCAGTTCCTCAAACAAAAATTCAATTGCAATTTATTAAAAAGGGATTTGTGCTAGGTGTACCTGTTGCATTAATTGGCCTGGCTTCTTAATAACCAGGTTAATATTTTCAAAAGGGGAGATGCCATTTCAAACAAGTTGTATAAGAGATGTATTCATCGGTCTCCAAGCCGTTCCTAAATGTGAACACTACGAGGAAGTACAACTACAGCGGCTAGAATGTATCACCAATGACCCAAATCACCGATGCTGAAGCTCTTCCACTCAGACAACATCAGGACAGTGTTACCAGAATAAATACTTGCAAAGACAATTCTTTATGTCCTTAGACAACAGTAAGTTCAACCACTGTCATTAAACAATAATAATCTTTATCAACAATCAATGGCATTTATGGCAAACTTACATGTGCAGAGCACACAGTATTAAGTGCTTTGGAGAGAGTTGGTGGACACCTTCCCTGCCCACACACACAAACACACACACCTCAGCAAAATTAATTTCCCGTCCTGAAGGGCATTCAATCAAAACTAAATGTGGAAGGAAACAGTACAATAATAATGTTGGTATTTGTTAAGCGCTTACTGTGCGCAGAGCACTGTTATAAGCACTGGGGTAGATACAGGGTAATCAGGTTATCCCACGTTAGGCTCACACTCTTAATCCCCATTTTACAGATGAGGGAACTGAGGCACAGAGAAGTTAAGTGACTTGCCCACAGTCACACAGCTGACAAGTGACAGAGCCGGAATTTGAACCCATGACCTCTGACTCCCAAGACCGTGCTCTTTCCACTGAGCCATGCTGCTTCACAAACACACAAACACACACGCGCACACACAGGTATATATGACGGTGTTAAAAAGTGGTGTAGCAGAAAATATTCCCTACTTTTAGAATGCAAGCTCACCATGAAATAACATCAATTCACTTTGTTACTGTACTTCCTCAAGCATCTAGTACAGTGCTCTCGCCCATAGAGCACAATAAATAACATTCATTGATCGTTAGAGTACTTAAATAGGCAAATTCACTTAAAATTTGCCAAACCACAGTTAGATGATAATTTGAATTTACCTTGAATCCCAGCAAAGAAAATGGAATTTGTCCTTGCACTAAACCATTTTTCATCCCGCTCTGCCACTTGTCAGCTGTGTGACTGTGGGCAAGTCACTTAACTTCTCTGTGACTCAGTTACCTCATCTGCCAAATGGGGATTGACTGCGAGCCTCACGTGGGACAACCTGATTACCCTGTATCTCCCCCAGGGTTTAGAACAGTGCTCTGCACATAGTAAGCGCTTAACAAATACCAACTTTATTATTATCCTCACTCCTCTCCACCAGGATGCTTCAGGAGTTTGTGAAGTCCCAGAGAGGAGTTGCTGGATAGGCCTGAAGTGAGGCTTCCCAATGGATCTGGCCCTACAGCAACATCCCGCAGCCCCTTGAGGAAGTATTCCTGCAATTTGAAGCTAATTCCTTGCTTCTCCCCTCTCAGCATCCTACCTTCTCTTCTCCTCCCACTTGCCCTAGTAATTCCTGATCTTGTTCATTTAGAAACATTCATTACAAAGCTCTGATGATTAAATCTCGCATATTGGCGCTCTTTGAAAATGTACATTACCAGGAAACGACAGGTAATCAACAAGGAGTCCATGGGAATTTAAAAAATAACTCAAAAAACAAAGGCCAGGGGAAATTCAGTTGAGGGCTTTCAAATGAACATGTTCAGGCTCTCCTCACCATTTAAAGCTGCAGCATCAGTGTAAAAACTGGCTAGGAATGTTGGGCAAATGGAATTACCCCAAGGGCACCAAGAGAACTGGAGGAGGGAAGAACTGGAGGAGGGAAATTAAGGCCCGACAGAGGTGACTGTTTAACCAACAGCATTTATTGAGTACTTACTGGGTGCAAAGAACTATATTACATGCTTGGAGATTAAAAAAAAAATAGCTAGAAGATACTACCCCTGCCCTCATAGGGCTTAAAGTCTAGTTGGGGAGGTGGACATTTAAATAAATTACAGATGGGGGGGGAGCGGTAGAGCATTTAAAATATGAATAAATGTGTCACAGGAGTTGTGATAAGTGCTTAAGAAGACTGAAGAGGCAGTTGAGGGACATTAAATGGGAAGATTAGGGATTGCTTGGGAAAGGCTTCCTGGAAGAGATGTGAGTGGCTAAGGGCTGTGGCAATGGGGGGGAATCAAAGTCTGCTGGATACTCATTCATTCAATTCATTCAGTTGTATTTATTGTTTACTGTGTACAGAGCACTGTAGTAAGTGCTTGGGAGGGTACAATACGGGAATAAACCAAAGGGGAAGCGAGTCTTAGGCGTGGTGTTGGGCAAGAGCAAGAAGTCGGCAGCAGGAGAGTTGAGAGAGAGGCACAGTGAGTATGTAGCCCTGGTTTACAATGCTGGAAAAATCACGCCCCAAACGCCAGACGGGGCTGAAAAGCAGATCTAGTGTCGGAGTTGCACAGATGATTAATGTCCGATGAAAGGCTCACGATTGAATTACTACACCCATGCCAGGGACCTCTTGTTAGTTCAACTAACTGGCTGTCTTTTTGAAATTCTGTACCAGGTGGATAGCTCTGATGGACAGACAAATTAATAGCTTTCTCACCTCAAGCCAAAAGGCGCCTGTACTGATTGTCCCTAGCTTGACGAAAATTAATCATACTGGGGCAGTCTTCAAAAGTACAGTAGAGCTCCACCTGCTGATGGTGAGATTACATCCGTGAGCGGGAGTGTCACTGAGAAGGAATCTCTTACAAACTTAGACACTGCCCACAAAAATATGGAAAGGCATTTTCTTTGATTCTTTGCTGTCTGAGTACAGTACTATAGGACATTCACACAATCATTTCCTTGACGTTCACTTGAAGCTGAAGTTATTTTTACCAAGCCCCAATTTGCAATTCTGAAAATAATTTGAGCCTTTCTGAATTATCCCTGAATTTCAAGTGACAAGTAGCATTACATAGCCAGCTAACATCTGAGAACAGCACAAGCTTTATTGCTGTCCCCTGTAAAACACCGATACATGGATTATTGAAACACTTTTCTATTTGGCTTACTCAGGCTCAGAGAGAGACGAGTGAAAGATTAAATTTAAAAATTCTATTCAGGTAGACAGAAAGATGTTTTCCTCTAAGATAGTTCTGACAGCAGTTATCTCTGAGTGTGTCAATTTTTATTGGATTTGCACTACTGTTCCTTGATAGAGTATGAACTAGGCCTTGAGCAGGATCAGATCTGGAAGGGCAGTGCTTCTAGGGGTGAGAAATGAAAAATGGCTTTCCAGCTGACATTTTCACTGGCACAGATTTTTCAACAACCTGGCTTCCCGATATATAACTATCTCTCCATTTGGGTCACCACCTCCAAGTGCTCTGCTTGGCTCAGAAACAAGCCCCAGCCAGCAATTGGTTGGTAATAAATGATAACTGTGGTATTTAAGTGCTTATTTTGTGCCAGACTCTGTACTAAACGCTGGGGTAGATAAAAGATAATTGGGTTGCACACAATCCCTATCCCTCATAAGGCTCACAGTCTTAATTTCCACTTTAAAGATGAGGAAGCTGAAATAAAAAGTTAAGTGACTCACTCAAGGTCACAGAGTATACAAGTGGCAGAGCCAGGATTCAAACCCAGCTCCTTCTGACTCCCTGGCCTATAATCCTTCCCTTCGACTCATTCACATTGCCCCTCTAACCCACATAAAGACTTTACACTCACACTGACTGAAAAATAAGCAAGCATTAAGATTCAGTTGAGATATTTCTGTGAAGTCATATGATCGGTATGTGAATTCATACGATCAAAAGAAAATGAAAGAAAGTTTTGGATTTTGATCTTGAAAGTGAAAAATTTCACTTCTAGTTTGTTGCCTCACTAGTAAACCTGGACCTAATAATTTTCCAAATGCAAAATGCTTGTTTGGAAAACATGAGTTAAACAGAGTGAAAAGAAAAGCAGAAAAGGGAAAAGGACATAAAGGCTAAACAGTTTCCAATAGATTTATACAGAAATAAAGAACAAGAAAAAAACTGCTTATTTAAAATAAAGAACAAGAAAAAAATGCAGGACAATATAAATGAAGTTATAACCCTTCTAAACTTCACAAATTCAGATCCCTATAGATACAAATGAGAAAAAAAATGATGGTAAAATGAAAAATATTTTAATTGCACATTCTTCGTATTCCCAGAACAGTTAACCCCCAACAATTCAATGAACTCAATACTTCTTATCCCAGAGAATAAGCCTTGTAAAAATCATCTGCACTGGAAGTAGTAGTAACGTTTATTGAGCACCCACTGGGTACACTACGCTAAACCAAAAACTTGGAAAGACAAAACAAGCAAGTGCCATATTCCCTCCTCAGAAGGAGCTGTAAGTTTAACTATCTTAAGTTTATAATTTAATTACTTTAAGCTTAAACTGTAGCAGTTTCTTCTTCAACCTCCCACCCCATTGGACCACTGAATAACACTAGTGGTGCTATCCTGGGGACGCTCTCCTGCCCTGCCCTATCCCTGTAGCCCTGTGCTCCTCGGCTCCCAAGGGATTTCCACTCCACCGGATTGCTGACCAACGCTGTCCGTACCTCCCGCAGCCCCTGCACTGAGCCGCCCTGGCTCTTCATTTGTTCAATCTCATTTATTGAGCGCTTACTGTGTGCAGAGCACTGTAATAAGCACTTTAGGCTCTTTGCTCCCAACACAACCTGCCCAACACGTGCAGGCCCCTGAGGGGCTCAATCCGCAGCAGTGGGACCCACCGCCAATTTTAGAACATTCCACATTTCCACTGTGACATATCTGAAATTTATTTATATTAATGAATGTCTCCCCCTACAGATTGTAAACTCATTAATTAAGGGCAGGGAATGTGTCTGTTTATTGCTGTATTGTACTCTCCCAAGTACTTAGCACGGTGCTCTGAACACAGTAAGCACTTAGTAAACACCACTGACTGACTGACAGACTCTGGATGAGCTGGATGGCACTATCGGGAGGACCTCTCTGAGCCTCTTCACCACCCAATCTGTTGGATTCTAGCCTTGTATTTTATGTTATTACATTTCTACTACTCCCTCTTTCCTTATTTGTCACCAACTAACTCCCCACACCCGCTCGCCTTACTCTTAGACTGTGAGCCCCTTTAGGACCAAGGATTTTGTCTGATTCTCATCCATTCATTTTCTCCCTAGGATTGAGTAGGCTGCTTTGCACACAGTAGGTGTTTAATAAATACTATTTCTAAAACTTCCTTACAGCTAGCTCCTATAAAGTAAAGGATACAAAATCCTCAAGGAGTTTTAATGTGAAATAATTACCTAGATTCGGTTACAAAAGGGCTTCCAAACAGCAAACATCTGAATTAAATACACCATTTTGCAGGAATACGGCGTTTTCTGGCATGAAAACACCAAGCTTGGTGTCTAAATGACCCAATGGCATTTCAACGATAGGCTGCCAAGGAAGACCTGAATCTAGGGAACGGGAAGTCCCAGGCTCCTGGCCAAAGGAGGCTAGAAATGGCATGTTATAATGACAGGTCAGCAGCTCCAGTAGCATACAGAGAGCTTCAAGTCTGTCAAATTTGCTATTTCGGAAACTCGGGGTGTCTAAAACTCAGGTGCAAGCATTCTCTTAAAACACACAAACGCACACATAACATAATTAAGGGGTTTCCTTCAACAGTTTTCTTATACAGCT
Organism: Ornithorhynchus anatinus; assembly: GCF_004115215.2. Classification (NCBI taxonomy): domain Eukaryota; kingdom Metazoa; phylum Chordata; class Mammalia; order Monotremata; family Ornithorhynchidae; genus Ornithorhynchus; species Ornithorhynchus anatinus. The sequence goes on from NC_041729.1 coordinate 44,938,729, forward strand.
TAACAGCTTTTGGTTGGATAGGTCTGCAGCTCTATATTCAAATCATGTTGTTTGTACTGACCTGAGTCAGTCCACTAAAAATGAAAAATGCCCTTTTATGGTTTGTTATAACATCTGAAACAGATTCTGCACATATTCAAAGTAATTCATTTTCAAACTTAAAAATTTAACCCGCCAAATTTACTTTTACTACTTAAAATAATCCTTTTATTATTCATTCCAACCAATGGCATTTATTGAATGTGTATTACCTCCCAATATCTTATTTCACTCCAGTTGGATTAATCTCTATCAAAGAGTGTAATGTGCTCATTGAACTAAATATATATGTGAAGGACAATATTATTTTTTTGAGCATCTACTGTGTACAAAGCACTGTATTAAGCACTTGGGAGGGTATAATAGAGGTAAAAGACAACCAATCAATGTATCACAGTTATAATCTAACTGTGGAGGCAGACCCCAAATAATTTACATATAGGTGGACAAAGAGAAGATGGGATATATAGGAAAAGTGCTTAAATAGAAGAGTATGTCTACCAGTGGTTGCAAATGCAACTAAATACTCAAGAGGTAGTTAGGAAGATATGATCTCCTACTAATTAAAACACCTTCATGTGCATGTCTACTCTCTTGTTGCCCTCCACACTCCAGAGGGATCATGGCTGTCACAGAAGAGAGTGTGAGTAGTCAATCAATCACATTTATTGAGCACTTACAATGTGCAGAGCACTGTACTAAGCACTTGGGAGAGTACAATACATGTTCCCTGCCCATACCAAGCTTATATCATTATAATCAATTCCTTCACAAACATGGGCTCTCAGTTCAGAAGAAATATGAAGATATATGAGGGACAGTGCAAGTGGTTAAGATTTTCTGCTTGAGGAGAGGAATGGGTCACCACTGAAGACTTGTGAGGAGGGAAGAGATGCGTATAGAATGGATTTTCTTAAAACAAAACAAAACAAAAAAGGATTTGGGCAAGACAGTGAAGTATGCACTGGTGATGGGATCCAGAGTTAATAAATTCCACTGACTGAATGAGGAGAGAGGCTGTAGCCTGGGAGATCCACGAGGGGATGGATACAGTAGTCTAGCCGGAAGATGGCGAGAAGCTGGACTATTTGGATGCAGGAGGAGGAGCAAATCTGAGAAACGTTGTGGAGGAAAAACAGGCGGGATTTAGAGACAGACAATGTGAAAGTTGAAAGAGAGTGAAGAGGTAATAACACCACCAAGGATGTGGGCTTTGAAGAAAAAAGGTGTCGATATTGTCAGCTGCGATGAGAAGGTTGGGTGGAGAAGTGGATCTGTAAAGGGAGGATGAGGAGTTCCGTTTTAGTAGAATTAAGCATAAGGTGTCTATAGGACACCTAGGAGGAGATGTTCTAGAGGTGAGAGGAAACGCAAATCTGCAGGGGTGGTAAGAGATTCAGGCTGGTAAGGCAAGACTTGGGGGTCATTCCACAGAGGTAGTAGCTGAAGTCATGGACGTAGGCGAGGTCCAGGAAGAAGTGAGTGTGAATTGAGAAGAGTAGAGGACCAAGAACAGAAACTCAAAGGCCACTCAGAATTAAGCAGTAAAAGATGGAGGAGAAGCCAGTACAAGAGACTGAGAAGCAGCAAGAGGCAGGAGGAGAATCAGGAGAGAACCGTGTCAGGATACAACCAGAAATCGTTTTTACATTTTTCAACCCAACATACTAACATAAGCACCCTCATTTCTGGCTTTTTTCAAATATCTCTTAAAATTGTTCATTAGTTATGAGGTGACTTCAAGGACCGAAATAGGCTCCAGCTGATATTTGCTGTGCAAGTCTACTGAATATTAATGTCCTTCAAAAAACAAAAGATTAGCCTCACCCAGGATATGTTACTGGGGCAATCTTTCCTGAGTTTCTGGGTGCATTCTTACATCAGACCTCATAAGGATTATGAACACACTAATAAAAAATTTATCTTCCTAGTGGATGAGTTTTGATGATATTCAGTCAGTGGTTAGATTTCTTTGAAATGTTAACACCATTTAAATTAGCGACTTTAGTAGAACATTAAGTAACCACTATGTCAATGCCCAGAACGGCTTCTATTAGCATTACAATATACAAAAAGTAACACTATCAACCTATTTGAACAAGAAAATTTACCTGATCCTTTTCCTAAAAGAATCTGGGATTTTCATGCTCACAAGGCTTTATCTAAATCAGGCAAACAAGACCCGCAAACACAAGTAAGAGAAAGAAACGGAAAGCAACTGACAGATAATACACTCAGCTCTGCCATAATGCATGTCTTCACTATAGGTTTCTGCTACAGCTTTGCTAAGGAATTAGAAAACATGTGTCCAGTGATGTGGACAAATTTGGATTTGTTTGGATACAGCACACTGTGGTGTCAGAAGAAGTGGTTTTTGCATGTGTGTGGTGTCAATCCCTATGAGTTTTAATATGGAGATTTGCAAGAATGCAATTTCTGCATTTTAGAAGAACTGTGTGTTTTATAAAGTTGAGCATTTTGTCTGGTTATTAGTCTTGGTTTAAAGTTTCTTAGAAAAAACTTCACAGAAGATGTGACTCTGCAGGAGGTACCCAAAGAAGGTATTTTACTAATTAGCAGAATTAGACTAATTAGAGTTTTTCCATGAATTTGGGAGAGAGAATGAGCTAAAGAGGGTGAGAAGGGAATTAAACGGAGCAGAAAGGAGTTTCTACTCAGACATACATGAATTGGTTTTTTCAGGACTGTATTATTTGGGTAGGTCAATTTGGCTGTCATCATCACAGGTACGCGGTAAACTTAGCAAGGAAGTTTTTTTAAGTGGGGAGAAAAAAATCAAAATACTTTACCCCAAAATTATATGGAAGAAAGGAAGAGCAGCCTATGCTTTTCTCTCTACCTCCTTTAGCCATTGCATGAGACTGTTTTTCAAAACTTGAAATGGCACCATATACAAAGGAATATGTGATTAGGGTCAATATTGGCAAAGCACACCTACCTATGGACAAAGTGATGTTTATGCATTATAGCAAGTCCAGCAGCAATCTCACATGCCATTCTCTGGAGCAGCATGATTTGTGATTCCCCCTTCATATGTTCTTGTTCATTGCACAGATAAGCTTTTAGGTCACCCTGTAAAAACAGAAATGGAAATGCACATCACTAGTTTCACATGTTGATTGCCCCCAACAGATTCTTGAAATGAAAGCAACAACTGAACACATTACATGGTTCATATCAGTCAACAAGGTTATTATTAAGTAGTTATAAATAAGGTTGTTCTTAATAAAGAGTGTCCAACTCATCAAGTTTCAAGTAACACGTAATGATTCTTAAAGAATGTATCTAAGGCATACGGCACTTTCCATTTAAAGGCATTCCAATTAGATTAAGAATGAGATCACTTTTACATATTCAACAAAACACAGGAAGACAAGAAACGGCTACAAGATGGAATTTAACACAGCACTAATTTCTGAAGGGCTTGAAGGCAATACTTGCCTTGCCGGAAGATAAAAATAAGTTTAAAAAGGGTGATGGCAGTACTTTGCATAAAGTGATCCCTATTGAACAATTAGGATTAGCAATTTTGTCCGTTTTCCAAAATCTCACATCACAAAACTCAGTAATCCAGCACCTAAATGGAAAAGCACCACATTTCAAAATATTACATCCATTTTTCCCCAGCAAAGATTAATTCTTGTTAAATTCTGGTCAAGTAATCCATCATCTAACGGTCCACGAAGATACATTAAATCAACACAAATATGACCACATTCTACAAACTAGCACCTAGTAGCCACTTAAAGTTTCTTTCAGGTAGACCTGACATTTGAAAGTACGCTAATTAGATCCCAGTACTTTCCTATTATATTTATTCTATGTCTTTCAACATAAATAATTCAATAGATAGAACACCCTTACGTCAATTTAGCTGAACTAGATGTAGAAAGATCAACAGAAATCAAATATATACAATCAAACACAATCCTCAGTCAAAAACATTTTGAAGGTGGGATGTCTATACACTTAGTTCTTGTGTGTTTTCAATACTCATTGTGGCTAGAGCCCTGATGGGAAATTAGAGAACATTCTTCGACAACACGGGACTGATCCGGATACAGGGCAATGGGGCTGGAAAAAATTGCTTAGTGCATGGTGTCAGAACAGAAGAAGACTACAGTATATGCTTTCCTTATCATAAGAGAAAAACACAACCCCTGTGGTATAAGAGAGCTAGGTGACTCTGAAAAAGAAAGAGAAAAAGAAAGAGGAATGCATTCACGCTCCGGAGGAAACTGCACACCAGTGTGTTACCCTCTCCCCTTAACTGAAATGGCATCTTAATAGATCTATCCAAGAATGAAGCCCTGATGATTTACGTTCTGTTATATCTGGCCATTTCTCAAAGTAAACAGTAGCTTTTGGCAAACAGTAACACTTTTTCCAAGTACATTCTGCCCTGAAGGTGGAGAAATGGTAATAGCAGCATTATCATCTAGACGTTATTAATACACATGCTATAGTTCATGTAATTTTTCACTCTAGAATGAGTGACAAACTATTAAAGGGGAAGGATTATTTAACTTGTATGAGACCTTCAGTGTCTGGGTGCAGGAAAACTTATTTTCCCTAGGTCAATCTGCCAGATTTAGACTGTCAACCTAGTGAGCAGGATCAAAGATTTTGTCTCTAGTCTGAAAAGTTCCTAGCATATTTCAGGGCACACATAGAGAAACAGCGTGGCTCAGTGGAAAGAGCCCAGGCTTGGGAGTCAGAGGTCATGGGTTCGAATTCTGTCTCTGCCCCTTGTCAGCTGTGTGACTGTGGGCAAGTCACTTCACTTCTCTGTGCCTCAGTTACCTCATCTATAAAATGGGGATGAAGGCTGTGAGCCTCATGTGGGACAACCTGATTACCTTGTATCTACCCCAGCGCTTAGCATACTGCTCTGCACATACTAAGCGCTTAACAAATACCAACATTATTATTATTATTACAGTGATAAATTTCATTAATTAAATGATTTTATCCCCATCTGTATCCAAGAGGAGGCAACTCAATGCTTACAAATATTTGTACAGAAAATTCAACACAAACCATTTAATTCCAATAGATTTCATGAAAGAGTGAGTATTTATATTTTTCAGATCAAGCCAAGTACATGTAAGTAGGTTCGTTTCAAAGATGCGTACGGGGCGTGTGGTTGCCATTACTAACTCATACTTTGATATTCTAGTTTTACCCAAATGAAACATGCTGGCTAACAATCTTATTATTCTAATGAAAGAAACGATCTCAAAAACAGCCCAGTGAAGATTACACATTCTAAATTCAGTTGACAATCTCCAACAATGCTTGAAATTTCAAAACCTATCAACTGAAAAAAGTCATCTATCTGGCTCTAGATGGCAGCAAGCTGCTGCTTTAAAACATCATATCAGAACGGCAAACTGACTGCTTAAAGCTCTTTCCATCTGGATCTATATTTGAAACGCAAAGGGGATATTATTAAGCACCCTTCACATCGGAAAGGAAATTGCCATGAGTTCTAAAGAGTCATTATGTGATCTTTCCATTCTGATTGAGAGCATTTAGCTTCTTCAATACAAGATAAAAGAAAAAGCTATATGAGACGAAAAGCTTAATGCCAGTGTTAACAATACTGTGCATTTATAAACTCAATAGAATGATCGTAGTAAAATTATAATGTGCAGTGTGGCTAAGGAGACTCATGCATATTATAAATTAGATTAGTCAAAAATATTCTGGATTCTTCAAAAGAAAATATCTCCATATTATTTTTATTCAACAACACAGGTATGGTGTTTTTCTGATGTTTGGAGTCATAGTTTCTATCATTTAAGTGTTTCATATTTTAAAGAAATGTAGCACAATATAGGGATCCAGTTTCATGTTAAGAACAACAGTTCTTAAACAGTAGTAGATAGAGCACGAGTCTAGCAGTCAGAAGGATTTGGGTTCTAAACCCAGCTCTGCCACGTGTCTGCTGTGTGACCTTGGGCAAGTCACTTCACTTCTCTGTGCCTCAGTTCCCTCATCTGTACAACGGGGATTAAGACTGTGAGCCCCATGCGGGACATGGACTGTGTCCAACCTGATTAGCTTGTATCTATTCCAGCGCTTAGCATAGTGCCTGGGAGAGAGTAAGCACTTAAATACCATTAAAATGAATAAAATAAAAATAAAACAAGATTTTCTATAAAATGATTAGTATGGGACAAGTGGCAAGAGGAGGATGGCATTCTGAACTCACCTTTCAGAGAAGCTTTGAAGCAGCATAACCTAGTGGAAAGAATATGGGCCTGGGAGTCAGAGGACCTGTATTCTAATCTCGGCTTTGCCACTTGCCTGCACCGTGACCTTTGGCAAATCACTGAACTTCTCTGTGCCTCAGTTTCCTCAATAGTAAAATGGGGATGAAATACCTGTTCTCCCTCCTATTTAGACTGTGAGCCCTGTGTGGGACATGAACTCTGTCCAACCTAACTTGTATCCACTCCAACATTAAGACCACTGCTTGACACATAAGCGCGTAAATATCACAAAAAAAAAAAGAAAAAAGCCAAACTCATCACTGTATCTCAATCTCATCTACCTCGCTGTGGATCCTTTGCCCACATCTTCCTTCTGGGCTGGAACTCCCGCCCCCTTCCTATCCAACAGCCCACCACTCTCCTTACCTTCAAAGCTGTCCTAAAATCACACCTCAAAAAGGTCTTCTTTGACTAAGCCGTCATTTCCCCTATTCTCTCTCCCTTCTCTGTTGTCTATCACTTGGATCTGGTACCCTTTAAGCACTTGATATTTACCCTATCCTCAGGCCCAAAGCACTTATATATGTATCCTTATACTTCGCCATTTCCCTTATCTGTAATTAATTTCAATGCCTGTCTTCGCCATCTACTAAAATTTTGACTCCTTCTGGAAAGCGATAGCGTCCACCAACTCTATTGTACTATGCTCTCTAAAGTGCTTAGTACAGTGCTCTGCACACAGTAAGTGCTCCTACAAAAATTTAGGTAAACTCATAGCTGCAGCACCATTGTCAAATAAATTAATTGTAATGGGCAATTTCAATGCCACAGTGTGTCAACACACACGTACGCACACAGACGGGATGCAGTGCTGAAGAAGGATATGTACTAGATTTTTTAAGAAATAAGGATGATTTTTTTCCACATTAGCCAGGTAGAAATCAGTTCTTGGAGTGATTCAAACTTGGATCCTCTACTTTAGCGAATTCACCAAAGGAGCTATTCTCTGATCTCCCTAGCCCAGCCCTCCCTGTTCCTGCAGCTTGGCCTCCTGCACCCCAGGCTCACTCCTTGTTTTTGTGTGTGTGTGTGTTTTTTTAATGATATTTGTTAAACACTGGGGTAGATATAAGGTTGGACCCAATTTATGACCCACATGGGGTTCCTGGTCTTAATTCCCACTTCACAGCCAACTGAAACATAGAGACAGTAAGTAACTTGCCCAAGTTAATGGCAAATGGCAGAGTCACATTAGAACCCAGGTCCTTCTGACTTCCAAGTCCATGCTCTATCCAATAAATTAGGCTGCTCCTCAGTATCTCCCGTCTCCCAAGGCCCCCCCGCCCCCGCCCATGCCCCCAATTATTTTATATCTATGTTTGTTCATTTTCTTTGTGCCTCCAGTGTGGCAGACTGCACCTTGTCTGTTCTGCACCTGTAGTCGACATCCTCCTTCCCCAACAAACCCCAATCACAAATTCAGGAAGCTGGAGGGAACTGCGGTGAGGAAAGAACATTGGTATCAACAGTGGAGGTGGGATGAGGGCTTCAGAGGAGGTCTGAGGCTGGTAGTCTACAGAAAGAGAGGATCTGTGCTTAGAACAATGCTCGGCACATAGTAAGTGCTTAACAAATACCAATATTATTATTATTATTATTATCTGCCATTACTGCTTGCCCTCTGGCCTATTCTGTGGCAGCAATTGCAGCCATGGAGAAAGGTGGGAGGGAGGGGAAAGGTGTAGTTAGCGTTAATACAGTGAGAGGAATTGGATCAAATACTTAACACTAAAGTGCCTAGCGGGGGGAAAAACCCCCTATTTGGAACCAAATAATAATAATGATGTTGGTATTTTTTAAGCGCTTACTATGTGCAGAGCACTGTTCTAAGCACTGGGGTAGATACAGGGTAATCAGATTGTTCCTCGTGAGGCTCAAAGTCTTAATCCCCATTTAACAGATGAGGTAACTGAGGCACAGAGAAGTTAAGTGACTTGCCCTCAGTCACAAAGCTGACAAGTGGCGGAGCCGGGATTCAAACTCATGACCTCTGACTTCCAAGCCTGTGCTCTTTCCACTGAGCCACGCTGCTTCTCATAAAATGTACTACCGGCAAAGAGATGCCGTAACACAATGCACAATCACAGTTTCTTACAACAAAATTTTTCAAAAACCATAGAGTGCTTGCCTACACAAGGATGACACTGTGGTCTACTGGAAAATGCCCAGGCCTGTGCAGCAGGGCAGCAGGTTCTAGTCCCAGATCCACCATTTGCCTGTTCTATGACCTTGGGCAAGTCACTTAGTTCTCTATGGCGGTATAAATACCCGTTCTCCTTCCCCTTTAGACTGTGAGGCCTTAGTAAGACAGGGAGTGTGCCTGACCTGATTATCTAGTATATAATAATAATAATAATGATGATGATGATGATAACAATACTAATTAGACTGTAAGCTTGTTGTGACCAAGGAGTGTATTTACCAACTTTGTTGTGCTGAACTCTCTCAAGGGCTTAGTACAGGGCTCCGCAAACAGTCAGTGCTCAGTAAGTACTACTGATTGATTGATGATAGTCGCATTTAAGTGCTTACTATGTGCAGGTGCAGTACTAAACACTAGTAGATAAATAATAATCAGACAGGACACAGTCCTTGTCCCACATGGGGAGCCCAATCTAAAAGTGAGCAAGAATAGGTATTTAATCTCCGTTTTACAGATGAGGAAACTGAGGCACAGAGAAGCAAAATGACTTGCCTAAGATCATATGGCAGGCAAGTGGCAGAGCTGGAATTAGAACCCAGGTCTTCTGATTCCCAGTCCTGGGCTCTTCTCAGTAGGCCACTGGCACATTCTAAGTACTTAATAATACTACAATTATTATCATTAAACACATTAACTGCAATATTAAACCAGCTGATATGATCAGTTAACAGTTGTATTTAAATTATTTAGAGTTCAAATATAAAAAATTATTTTAAATTTTGTGACACATACGGCTACAATAGCAATCCGATGATGGAAGTTACTGTCTCTGTAACTACACTACAAATGCAGTTTCTACCTTTAAAAAAAAAAAAAATTCAAGGACAGAGACTGTAGTAAGGCAGAAATTAGCTAAATGTGAAATAGTTGCACTTATCCTCAAGGAAAAAAATTGTCACAGTGCAGAATCTGTTTCTTGGATGAAAATTCTAAATGGAAAACAAAAGGACTTAACAAAATGTGTTCTCAAAATAGATTAGAAAATCTGGAAAATAGGACAATTAAACACAGCTAAAATAGGAGAGGAGAACAGAAAATTGAAAGAAAAACTATTTAAATAAGGAAGTAATTTGAATTAGTGAAAGAAAACAATAAGACCCAGGGCATATCTTAATCCTTAACATTCCCAAATTCTTTGTTCTCTACCTAGCAATTTCTAGAATTTGCCCTCTAATCCAATTCAACTTGTGCCCTTCTCTTTAGTCAAACTGAAGATTCTTTTTCTACTATATTCTGATTTTTTTTAAGTAAAAAAAAATTCTGCATTAACACATGCTTCTGTACTTCAGGTGAAAGAACAAATCATATTAATAGGCCATTTAAAAAGGATGAAGATGAACATCAGACTTCTGTCCTCTTTAAAGGAAGGGCCATTTGTTTCTCTTTTGGATCAGTACCTTTAAAAAATTACTCATAACCATTTGCTAGAGCTGTTACCTGTCACCCACAACTGGCTGCTGGACCTTTGTGAGTAGGGAACATGTCTACCAATTCTGTTATATTGTTTCAATCAATGGTTTTCATTGAGCACTTCCTATGTGCAGAGCACTGTACTAAGCACTTGGTAGTGTAATGCAACAGAATTAGTGGGACATATTCCAACATTAATATAAATGTAATTTAAAGATATGTACGTAAGTGTTGTGGGGTTGGAATGGGGTATTCAATGTCCAAAGGTCACTGATCCAACTGCACAGACGAGGCAGAGGGGAGAGCGAGTCAGGGAATAAAGGGCTTAATTGGGGACAGCCTCTTGGAGGAGATGGAACCTATTAATGATTTGAAGGTGGAGAGAGTGGTGGTTTGGTGTATATGGAAGGGGAAGGAGTTCCAAGCCACAGGGAGGATGAGGGAAAGCGGTCGGCAGTGCGACAGATGAGAGTGAGACACAGTGGCTAAGCTAACGCTAGAGGAGTGGAGTGTGCAGGCTGGGCTGTACTGGGAGATCAGTGAGGTGAGGTTGGATGGGGTGAGCTGATTGAGTGCTTTAAAGCCACTAGAAAGGAGTTTCTATTTGATGCAGAGGGCAACAACTGAAGATTCCTGGGCAGTGGGGGAAACATGAACTGAATGTTTTTGTTGAAAAATGAACTGTGCAGCAGAGCGAAGTACAGACTAGATTGGGGTGAGACAGGAGGCCAGGATGTCAGTGAAGAGGCATATGTAGTAGTCAAGGTGGGACAGAATAAGTAATTGGATCAGCGTGATAGCAGTATGGATGGAAAGGAAGGACAGATTTTAACAATGTTGTGAAGACAGAAGTGACAGGATTTGTTGACAGACTGAATATGTGGGTGGAAGGAGAAAGATGAGTCTAGAACAACACCAAGGTTATGGGCTTGGGAGATAGGGAGGATAGCAGTATTGTCTACAGTGATGGAAAGACATGGGGAGGGCAGGGTTTGGACGGAAAGGTAAGGAGTTCAGTTTTGCACATGTTTAATTTGAGGTGTACTCTCCCAAGTACTTAGTACAGTGCTTTGCACACAGTAAATGCTCAATAAATACAATTGAATGATTGATAAACACACAAGACTTTGTAAAAACAGTTGTTCTAAAGCTTTGTATCTATTCAAAACAATCTGTGCAAAAAAAAATCAAAGATGGTCCCTTGGAGACTAAAATTTCTGAGGAAAGGAAGATGACAATTTAGGTCACATCTACTGTCTCCATACTGCTAAAACTCCAGAGGAAATACCAAACTCAATTTACCAGCAAATCCACCCACAAGTGTATGGAGGCACAAGAAATAGAAAATTTGTAATTCAGCAATAGCAGGACAGTTTCTCTAGGAAGTATGTTTTCACTATGCATTTTGGATAGAATGTGATGACAAAATTAAGGAAAATTCTCCCAACAAAAAATCTGCCTAAATACAGTATACTGGGGGCTAGTTGGATAAAAATACAACATGAATTTTCCATAATTTGGGGTTCTGTGAGAATGCAACCCCTATATTTTAAGAGAACTGACTTATTTACTATGCTGTATTCTCACAGAACCCCATATCTGAATCTGCTCTTCAACTTTCCCTCTTTACATGGGTCTTCCTAGTATAAACCGACATAGAAATGATTTGAGAAGGAAAATTCCCTTCAGAGAACAATACATTTCATACAATAAAATTCAAACATTTTAGTTGGAATTACATCTTCTGAATTTGGTCACTAGATGTCGTGATTGATAATTATTCACTGCTCTACAAGCTGAGTACTGTGATTTAAAAGTTGCTATATTGCTAAAAACATTCTTAGCAGTAAACACCTAGCTCACATATTGTACAAGAGGGTGGTGATGATTTAATTTTTAGTTTTGCAATATACTCATTTTAAAACTGAGTGTTACTTTCATGTGCAGCCTAGAAAGCCAGTTTTAGTTCACAGAATCTTTTTTTTCCCACGGAGGGGAAAAGGGGTCGGTTTCTATAGTGTCAAACTTCCTTTTCAAAAGACAGGCAGCTTCGCTGAGGTATCATAAAAATATTATACACTCATTAGCCTACTTGCCAAACGGGTCCTTTTAGTTATAGGAGCTCAAGTTGTTAGAACAACCACCTTAAACATAAGGAGAGTATATGGGTCAAGAAAATTTAACACAGATAGCAAAGGCTATAAGGAATGGAAATCACTGTCTTTCCATTAGACCTATGGAAACACACAGATACCAAATGATGGGTGTGCAGAAAAAGTTCCCAAACTAGGCAAACCTAACCAGAGTCACCATCTAGTAGACACTGAGCTTAAGGCATCGGTCTCAAGTTTGACCCTGAGAAGAAAGTTCATTTTGCTTTCTTCACAGATCTCTGATCTCAACTGCTCCCTTGAGATAAGACTCAATTAAGCAATGATACTTGAGTGTTCAATGTGTGCAGAGGACATTACTTCAGTGCTAGGGAAAATACAATGTATTAGGGTTGGGAGACACAGTCCCTGCCCACAAGAACCTTAGAGTCTATAGGGAGAGCAGGCATTATAAAAAATTACAAGTAGGAGAAATAGTAGCATATAAGGATATGTACAGATGTGCTTAAATGTACAGTTCACACAGAGGGGAGGGCAGATATGGGGAGAGTTTAGTCAGGGAAGGGCTCCTAGAGAAGATGTGAGGGTAGGAGGGCTTTGAAGGTGGGGACACTGGTAGTCAGATTCGAAGAGGGAGGGAGGATACGAAGAGGGAGGGAGTTCTGGGCCTGAGGGAGGACATGAGTACGGGGTCCACGGTGAAACAGACAAAACAGAGGTACAGAGAGTACACTGGCGTTAGAAGATCGTGCATTAGATCAGTGGTAACATAGATGGGAGAGAGCTGATTTAATGCATTAAAGCTGATGGTAAGGCGTTTCTGCTTGATGCAGAGCTGGATGGACAACTCCTGGAGATTCCTGTGGTATGGACAACTATGGACTGAATGGTTTTTTGGAAAAAATGATTTGGGAGCACTTATCGATAGTGTTTATTGAGCACATAGGTGTTAAGCACTATAATGTGTGCTTGGGGGAGTTCAAAGATAGCAAGGTGCAAGTTCCCTGCCTTCAAGGAGTTTATAGTCTGAAGGGAAGACTGAAAGAATAGGTTAAAGATGAAGCAAAACACAGTACAAATACTTCAGGATGAAAGCAGAAAATAGGACTTCAAGCTTTCATGGAAGTGGGGGTTTTGACAGGTATCAAAAGCACTTCACATGAGGCTTTTCTTTAGTTATACTGATGTTGGTCTAGCAATAGAGGACTTGAGGTACTGAGAGATTGTTCCCCACCACATACACAGAGCTGGGAAATAATATACTACAGCTTTATCTACAGTCTGGCATGACCAAGGATACTAAAATGTTATGCAACCAGGCAATTATAGCAGTACTATATCAGAAATATCATGTAAGCAACACAGAGACAATTAAAACAAATCACAAATAAGCAGGCAACTGAACACCAATTTGAAAGAAACTACCAGTGACCAAGAGCTACAAACAGAGAAATACCTTAATTCTATTTCTAATCCTTGTTGGTTCAGGTATGAGGAAAAGCTAAAATATATTAATGATCTACTCAGAATGCAGATTACACACTGAATTATGTCATATTAACGAAGTTTACAAACCAAGAGGGAAAAAAGAGGGGGAAAGGGGAATTAGAACCATCTCTAACAGAATCTCAGCTCCAGTTTACTTATTTTACTCTGCTGAGGGTAAAGGCCACGTGAAATGCAGCTGGGGGTAGTTAGGGGAGAGCACCAGCTACAGAGCAGCTTGTGGAGGAAAAAGTGGTGGGTGGGTGCGAGGTCTGATTCTACTCCTCATAACTGGGCTTCTTGCCCATCTTTCCTTTTACTTCTACTCCCCAGCTCTTCTCTAGACTGTAAGATCATTACGGGTAGAGAACATGTCCACTAATTCTGTTGTATTATACTCTCCCAAGCTCTGCACAAAGTAAGTGCTCAATAAATACCACTGATTGACCGATTCTCCAGAGTCTTCCTAGGATAGATCTTTCTCTAGTGGAAGGAGGTAGGAGGACAACTATTGATAAATCAGAAACCCATGACACATGCACAAGAGTTTCTGTTAATCACTGTGTGGATGCATTAAAGAAGTAGGCTGGAGAATGATACTGAGCATTCTAGCATGGCTGAGAAAAGGAGAATCAGAATGGGCAATTTATACTTGAGAAGCAACATGGCCTCACAGAAAGCACACAGCCTGCAAGTCAGAGGTTCAGGATTCTAATTCTGATTCTGCCACTTGCCTGGTGCATGACTTGGGCAAGTCACTTTATTCCTCTGTGTTTTGGTTTTTGCATCTGTAAAATGGGGGTGAAAAATCAATCAATCAATACATGGCATAGTGGATAGAGCACAGGTCTGGAAGTCAGAAGGACATGGGTTCTAATCCCAGCTCCACCACCTGTCTCCTGTGTGACCTTGGTTAAGTCACTTCATTTCTCTGTGTCTCAGTTCCCTCTCTGTAAAATGGGGATTGAGACTGTGAGCCCCATGTGGGAAAGGGACTGTGTCCAACCTGATTTGCTTGTACCTAACCAAGTGCTTAGTACACAGAGAGGGGTTAACACATACCACTTCATGTGTGCAGAGCACTGTACTAAGCACTTGGGAGAGTACTATACAACATAATTAGTAAACACATTTCCTGCCCACAATGAGCTTAAAGTCTAGAAGGGGAGAAGACGATAACAGAAATAAATCAGGTACATGAGGGCCTGAGGGTGGGGTGAATATCAAATACTTCAAGGGTACAGGTCCAAGTCCATAGATGACAGAGAAGGGAGAGGGAGTTGGGGAAATGAAGACTTAATCGGGGAAGGCCTCTTGGAGGAGATGAGATTTTAAAAGGCTTCAAAGTTGTGGAAAGTGACGGTCTGGTGTACAGGCAGGAAGAGAGATTTCCAAGCCACAGGGAAGATGTGGGAAAAGGGGCCGGCAGCTAGACAGATGAAATCAGGGCACGGTGAGCAGGCTGGTATTGGCAGAGCCAAGTGTCTGGGCTGGGCTGAAGTAGGATACCTGTTCTCCCTCTCCCTTAGACTGTGAGTCCTGTGTACTAGAGGGATTGTGACGAGCCTGATTAATTCCATTCTTCCCCAGTGTTTAGAACAGTGTTTACCATACAGTAAGTGGTTAACAAATATTGCAATTATTATTAGTACATTTCCCCATATGTAACCAGCCCCCTGCTTTCACGAGCAGGGTAAGAAGTTTTTTCTCTAATTAAAACATTGTTTGAGCACTGGGTAGCACTTTTCTAAACAAATTAACTTTCCTTTAGGAAAAAAAAAGCTCAATTTTGTATACCCACTATTTAAGAAAATGTGTTACATGGCTTGTGTCTACCAACTCTGTTGTACTGTACTCTCCCAAGTGCTCAGAACAGTGCTCTCTGCACCCAATAAGCACTCAAAAAATACCACCGATTGATTACAGGAGAATGACACTTTGGGGCTTGAGTGTAAAAAAAAAATGCACTAGGGTTCTGCCTGGGCCCCTGGCACATTCGGTTTCCCTCCTCCAGCTCTGAAGCAGGGGAGCGGAAGATCAATGTGGCCTCTCTCATTAACCCATTTCACAGTTGACCAACTCCCGGTCAGAAAATTTTTTCAATGACTAACCAATATCCCTTATACTGAAATTTAATCCTATTGCTTCTAGAAGTGAACTAAAATTACGTAAGTCAAAGACTACAAGGAAATCTCTAGAGCTGCCCTTGATTTGGCTAATAAGCTCCCTGTGACAGATTGACTACACACACACACACACACACACACACACTCACGCCCCTAAAATGCATAGATTCACAGGGCTACTGAACATTTGAATAAAGAGAGATATCCTTCTAAGGTACAATATGAAAATTTTACAAGAGGATCACAGTTTTGAAATGATCACAGTCATTTCACTAATAAAGCTGAATTTTTTAAAAGGACATAAAATATACTTGTATTTAATGAATGGATAAAAATACTATTGTAAATGCTATTCTTTCTCCATATATTACTTCCAGCATAAGGGTGGAGTCAGGAGAATTTTTATCATAAAAGGTATTCTTTCTGCTTAGTGTGGAAGAAAACAACACTACAGCTTTTCTGACTACTGTTGAAATGAACAAACGCCAAAGAAGGTACAAAGTTTACATAAGGAATAACCAAGCGCAATGAGCTCGTGAATGCAGCTCACAAACATTATTAAAAGGGTGCAAGGTTGGTTTAATTTTTTGCTCCAACCTGTAAATTAATTCCCACCAGGTTTTCTGCACCAACAGTTTTTTTTTTAAAGCCTTCAATTACAGCTGGAAGAGCTCATAAATTTACAGTATTCAGAAACTGGTTAGAAGTACAAACGTATACATTGCCTAATGGTAATTATCTATAGCAGAATCTCCTCACTCCTAGAAAAAGTTCAACCACACACATAACAAACACATATTGTTGGTCACAAGCATATACATAAAGGTTGGCTACATGACGAGTTTTTTTCAGACTGTGTGGTAAGCATAGGCAAAAGCCCATATTTTATATTATGTTTCGGTCTGAAATAGAAAATGTGCTATGGTGACCAATGCACATCTAGGTGAAAAAAAAACTCAAAAAGAAAATTTAGCGCAAATGAGTTCTTTTATGATTAATCATTAAAATGAATCTAACCTTCCAGTAGGAGTGCCAAGTGCCTCATCAAAAAGTAGCACTTGGAATGCAAGATTTAAGGCAATAAAAAAGAATCCTAACTCTGATGTCAATTCTTTCAGCCAATAACTTTCACTTGGAAGTGACTGCGTTTTCAAAGATGAAATCCCAATTTTCCGGACGATGTAAGAATTTAAACCAATGGCATTAACTGGTAAGCCTTTATTTGACTGCCTGCCAGACTCCTGCACTCCTTGCTGGCCTGCGTGCTGCACATTGTTTTAAAAGCCAGTGCATGTCTGAAGGCACAGAGAAGGAGGACTGTGCAAGAATCAGGCCTTATCTTCCTCACTGCAACATAGAACAGAGAAGCAGTATGGCCTAATGGATAGAGCACAGGCCTGGGAGTCCAAAAGCCCTAGGTTCCCATTCCAGTTCTGCCTCTTGTCTGCTGTGTGAACACATGCAAGTCAAAACTTCTCTGTGCTTCTCTTACTTCACCTCTAAAATGGGGATTAAGACAATGAGTCCCATATGGGACATGGATTGTGTCCAACTTGATTAGCTGGTATCTACCCCAACGCTTAGCACATCGTAATGGCTTGTATACCGTAAAAAAAAAAATGTTCTCTTAAATGTGGTATTATTGAATATGATTTTGATATATCACAATTGGTCCACTCCCATGCATCTCTTGAAGCACACTGAAATTTCTGGGACTAGCATTATCTGACATCTAGAAATAAGACCATAAACCCCGAGATAGGGACTGCTCTCAGCAAACCTGCTTTTCTACCATATTATGCCAATCTCTCCATGACTTTCTGGATGCCAGAAAATCTGTGCCAAGATCAGCAAATTAAAAAAGGCAAGAGAACCAAACTGCTGGCTGTAAATGGAAGTGTCTTGTGCACGTACAGTGCTGCACTGTATTCAAAACAATGCATCAGAGTCAACCTGAATAGTTGAAGGTGAAATCTGCACCATGTATTAAGGAATTTCATGTTCAGTCATCAGTGTTAAAGAAGAAACTTTCTTCATTTATTTTTGAATATTAGTACTAACTCTACAGTTTTTCTAGCATAAATACATTTTTTTTAAAAAGAAGTGATAATAGATGATGTCTTCAAGCACCTCAAATATCAAATCCTTGGCTTAGTGACATAAAAATTGCATAAAGATACTACTACTACTAACGTGGTGTTTAACTGCTTACTCTGTACCTGGCACTGTCATAAGAGCTGGGATAGCAAATTGGGTTGAACACAGTTCCTGTCCCACATGGGGCTCATAGTCTTAATCCCCATTTTAAAATGACATAACTGAGGCCCAGAGAAGTGAAGTGACTCACCCAAAGTCAAACAGCAGACAAGTGGTGCATCTAGGATTAGAACCCAAGTCCTTCTGACTCCTAGGCCCGTGCTCTATGCACTAGGCCATGGAAGAACACTGTTTTCCAAAAAAAAAAAACTATACATTGTGAGTCTCAACTCACTGAATTTCTGATATATAAAGCATTACGCAGCTTATTTTTCACATTTTTCATCCAATAACATAGTTTTCCAATTGCAATATCTGCTAACTTTGTTTCTCAATTTTCCAGTCTCAGCTTAAAGAGTTAAAACATATTATGCCCATGAAGAAGACATTTTTAAGCTCTAAATGATCCGCCATGAAATGTTTCTTTGTCTTTAAACTCAGTTCAGATAAGAGTGTAAACATTTTGCACCGGGCAAAATAATGTTTCTAAGAATTTTCCAAATAGAATTTGTTAGTCACAAAAATTCAATGCAGCAAAGAAAGTCACACTGAATGTTGTGTATATTTTGGTCACAAAGCAAGAAGAGGGTGTTCTTTCAACATGTCATTTTCTGAGGCACTAATCCAGAGGCTCATCATCCCAAAGCCCCTCAACTTCATGCAGGATGGGGTCACTGGCCTCTTCCTGAGATGTAATCTCCACCCGACCAATTAATCAATGGTATTTATTGAGTTCTTATTATTGCAGAGCATTGTTAATCCCGGCTCTGCACTTGTCTACTGTGTGACCTTGGGCAAGTCACTTAACTTCTCTGTGCCCTCAGTTCCCTCATTCGCAAAATGGGAATTAAGACTGTGAGTTCCATGTGGGGCATGGACTGTGTCCAAACTTATTAACTTGTATCTCCTCCAGTGCTTAGTACTGTGCCTAGTACATAGTAAGCGCTTAACAAATGCCATTAAAAAAAAGTTAGAGTGCATCCACAGTGTGCAAGCCACGGTAAGAGGAGATATTAGAGGGATGTTCTGAGGCTTTCCAATTAAAACTTAGGCCATGTTTGTTTACCATAAGGGGTAAACTGAAGTAGCATAATGAATATACTCTATTTCTATGCCCTTTCAACATGTGGATTTTGAATAAAGCCATCTGAAAATCTAAATTCGAATTTCCTATTAAATTTACTTACCAAGTCACAGAATTCAAACACCAGAAGATATGGGATGGCTTCCACACACTGTCCAACACACTGCAGAATATTCGGATGCTGCAGAATACTATCCAAAAAAAAAATCCACATTTTCTTCATCAGTAAATATGCTACTAGAACTGCCATGAATCACAATACCCATCCAAACATTTTCTCTGTTCACACCCAGATTTAAGCATACTCATTTCTACTCCTCCACCCCTGCAATCAATCGTATTTATTAAGTGCTTACTGTTTGTATGTGTGCAGAGCATTGTACTAAGAGCTTGGGAGAGCACAGTCTAAAATAGTTGGTAGACACATTCTCTGCCCATGACAAGCTTGGTCTACAGGGTGGAAGAAGCGCACATAACCCAACACACAGATGATTCTTTCCATCCCTCTGTTGGGTATGAGGAGGCTAAGTGGGAGATGCCTGAGAGGGGAGGAAAAGGGGAAAACGAGAGAAGGAAAACTAGGACTCTGCAATTCCATAAAATGAGATTATGGACCTGTGCCAGCCTGGATCCCACAAGGGACAACAACAAGCCCCCTAAGACTGTCCCCATACACTTGAGTAGGGCCAGGGTAACTGGGATACCATCAAGACCCGCCAGACATACTATCTTGGGCCATCATATTCCAAAAGCAAAGGAGAGAAGAAAATTTAATATAGAAAAAAGTGAATTTAGATCAATGAAACACCAGAAATTTGGATCTGAATATCAATCCGATCATTCTAACCAACTTACTGTATATGCAGTGAATCACCCATGAAAATTCCTTCCTACGAAGTATTTGTATAACTTCTTTGAAAAAAAATGCATTTCACTTACTAATAAGGCTCTCCATTTTTCAAAAAGTAATCTTGTTCCTTGGGACTTGCACTTGCTTTTAGTTCCTTCACAATTACTCTTGCTACACTGGAGCCGGTATAGATCTCTCCAAGCAGAACCTGGAAACAAAAGAACAACTTCTCTTTATATGGTTTCCAATAAATGGAAGAGGAAGCTTGTTTTTCTGCTAGTATACTGCAATTTGGAATTTAAAAAGTACTAAAGCAATTAAGAACAGGGGATAGTAGTTTTCTGATCATTTATAGAGCACCACTTAAAAACAAATTTCAAGTTTGCATTTCCTTCTTTCAGAAAGGAACAAATAAAAACTAATAAAAATAATTTTGTCAAAATGATTTCAAATGAACTGCGTTTTGAAAGTTAGATTCTTTCCTTATAAAGAGAGGAAATGGGATTTAAATCCCAAATGCCTTTTGCTACCTCAATGGGACTATTAGGACCAAACAAATGAATTATCTGATGTGAATGAGCTTTGCAAATAAAATTATAAGAAACTGAGGTACTATTATTATTATGTGGACACAGCATCAGGAATTTGGTTGGCCTATGGTTTTTTAAAAAAATTGTATTCCAAAGATCTGCATTTTGGACTAAATTTTTTAGCAAAATATGATTGTTCCCCCTCTCCCTCTGAAAGTAGTAGAGAATGAACTGAGGACACATCAACAGAGTAAAATATCCACAATCTACCTGAATTCAGGACAATAAAATGAAAGCACATCAATTACACTAATATAAAGGCGATTAGAGAAAGCAATAAAAAAGCCTCTTTTAAAAATACATTCTTAGTTCCCACAAATTAGTTAGATAAACTGTTATTAGTATCCTGGAAATAGAAGGTTAGGAGACTAAATAAATCTATGGCTTGCAAGGAAAATAGCAGGGCAGTAAAAATGTGCTAAGGGGTTTAAGAGAATTTGCTTATAAATGTACTGAGTCATAAGCTAGTTCTTTAAAGTAATAAAACACAAACAGCAAAAGAAGCAAAAGACCTCTACATAACACAATTTTCAAAAAAGAGAGAGATCCCATCTGACTATATACAGTATTGTCAAGCAGGGAAAATGGATAACAGAAGGCAAGAGGAAAAGTCACTCCCATAACAACAAGAAACAACTCAAAAATCAACAAGTATATTTCCCACCATTTTTGTCTATTTTTAAAGCAAGGTCAGTGGAAAATTTCTTTAAAATAAAAATGTAAATTGGTTTAGATTGGGTTGGTATAACAGGTTGCTAGAGAACCACTGTTAGGGTCTATTTTATACTTGTAACATTATGGAAATATGACATTTAAGGCGGCATATTTAGTCATATCTATTACACAATGTGAACAACAGAAAGGAGAAACACAATATAAAGAATGATGAAGGCAGAAAAATCCAAATAGAATCAGACCTGGCAAAAGAGTATGGTGGAGGAGAACCACTTAATGAAAACAGTAATCCCAAGAGATGTGCAAAATTAGAGTAGGCAATAAGTAAAATGTTTGTAATTTCAGAAATAACCAGAAAAGGTTTATGCAATTTGGAGAAGTACCTGACAGCATATTAAAATGACATTCATCTAAGACACAACTGAATTTTAGTTTGAAATGTGTACATTTAGATATAATCAGAATAAAAAGAAGAAAGTTTTTAGTATACGGACTATAATAAAAATGATGAGGGGATTGGTGAAATCAACACGTGAAAGGTTAAGTAAATTAGGGTCCTGTAAAGTGCTTTTTCACAAGTTTTATTTTCATAATTTTCTAGTCACTGGAAGTTGTAATAAACACAGGAACTGTAGTGAGAAACTACTCTAAGTTGCGTTCTGGGTCAGGAATCTTTTTTAAGAACCACAGAATCAGAAAGCCAGAAGAGACCTCAAACAATAATCTAGTTCATTCCTCTTCGCCCAACCAGGACACTTCGAATCATTGGGACAGTTTGTAGTTTCCATCCTGAGAGAAGTTCACAGAGAGGATATAGTTATCTGCCCAGAATGATTTTGTTATTTATCTGTGTGGAGGCAGAGTACAGAACCTGATGATCTCTCAAAGACCTTCCAACTCTAATTCAATGATATGGAAGTATTTTTAGAGTTTAATAACAGCCACGTCGTGGTCTCCCTGCCTCCAGCTCTCTTCACTCCTGTCCATGCTCCCTGCTGCTGCACAGATCAGTATACACCCCTCCACTCCTCAAAAACCTCCAATGGTTAGTCATCTCACTCGGCATCAAGCAGAGTTTCTTACTACTGACTTCAAATCGCTCCATCTTACATATCGCCCCCTCTCTACCCACTGCTCCCCAGCTCATATTCTTTGCTCTTCCGACGTTCTCCAAATATTTCACTTTCAGTTCTCTCCTCTAATCCTATCTCACAGTTTACCTGGTCTGGAACTCCCTCCCTTCTACAAATCCACCAGACCACATCTCTGCATCCCACTTCCTCAGGAAGATTTCCCCCATAAATTCACAATACCCGCCCTTAGCAACTTTAATCCTATCAACACTTGTCTAAATATGTGGCTTAGTGTCAAGAGCACGGGCCTGGGACTGGAGAACCTGGGTTCTAAACCTGGCTCTGCCACTTGCCTGCTGTGACATCTTGGGGAAGTCAATTTCTCTGAGCCTTAGTTTCCTCATCTATATAATGGAGCTTCAACATATGTTCTTCCTCCTATTTAGACTGTGAGCCCCACTGGGGCAGGGACTGTGTCTGACCTGATTGATTTGCATCTAACCTAGCATTTAGAGTTTTGACACATCTCAGTGCTTAACAAATATGATTACCGTAACACTCTGTAGTACAGCAGCTCAATAAACAACACAGAGAAGGAGGACACGAACCAAGAAAGAATCAGAAACTATTGTGAATACTATGAAAACCCTCACAGTTCACATATTCAAAATAACTAGAAAAAGACACAAAGAATTTGGGGGATAATTCTACAATATCAGGAAATGGAGCACATTGTTCAAATATACTTTTCCTAATCACTTTGATGGTAGAATTCAATGGGAGATCTACAAAAAGAAGGGATCACTGATTAATAAACAATAAAATTTCACCTTCCCAAACCAGCCATTTCCAATTTCCTGGATATAGTTTAGACTCTGGCGGGCAATTTGAGACTTCAATCCCTCTGTTAAAGGAAAGAAAAACAAATATGAAGCAAAAAATAATGCCACAATGGCAAAAATAACAATCCATGTGCAGTAGAAATTATCTTCTTGTATTTGTGCTAACATTGCAGTAAAATACCAAAATAGGGCAAATATGAAACACATCTAGCAAGTGAAGAGGCCCCCTCTGTAGGGGCAATAGAAGAGATCACCCTTATAGTTTTGTGGGGGGTTTTGAGCTGGATTCTCATCCCTGCTCTTCCCAAAACTCTGACAAGACCTGAGTTTCCAATCAGGATGAAAAGGCCCAAAATGGTGGCTTTCTAGCCTGAAAACTCTTTGAAGCCTACCCCTTCCCTGTCCCCATTCTCCCCTAAATATGCTACCCACTTTCCCCCTCCATACTTAAAATGAAAAATTAGCACTTACAATGGCAAGCATGTTACAATATAAACTGGTTAAATAAAACAGTTAATTTGGATTATTCTAAAAATGAACCCAATACCATGAGAATCTGAAGTGCACATTACCACACAATTATAAAAATTTGGGTGACTATAGTACGTTTGTAATGTATCTATATTTTCAACAATTAAACACCCAAGATTGAATAAGATCAACAAAAAAATTCCCTGAGAAATTTCCATTTATGACGCATTCGGCAAAGGGCAGGGAGCTCAGATGAATTTCGTGTTCATGCTTCCTATATATTTCCTCTACTACTATTGTTAATTCCTGTAGTGTTGGAAGTATTTTCAGTGGTCTCCGTCACGTGGATTTTATTTTAGACGAGGGAGAGGCCACATTATTCCTAAAATTCTAAAATGTCTATCCAACTGAGGAACAGCCTAATTTATGGATCACTCAGACTTGGTCTGAAAGAACTGCTTGAACCGGTATGAAATGATCCATGACAGTGTGATTTATTTGCCATTCTGTTCCTTTAATTTGACTTTTGGGGGCACGAAGTTAGGAAAGGAAAATGAAGCGTAAACCTTGTCATTCATGCTCAGAAGCTGTTTTTTGGACACATTTTGGGTGTGGTGTGGAATCCAAGGTCCTATACACAATCAAACGAATAAATCATAAGTTCTTTTAAGACTAATCTTCTAAAACCTGAACAGCATTTCTGAGACTTTTTTTGGAACAGACCCATCGGATAAAATAAAATGTTTTAAATAAAACAGTCACACAACACCAGTTATACTGTGGCTAAAACGAATGGGCTCATCTACAAATTGCTATTTGCCAAAATATTTTCACACCCTAAAGCCTTGTTTTTAGAGAAGCAGCCTGGTCTAGTGGGAAGAGCACTGGTCTAGGAGTCAGAGGAGCCGGGTTCTAATCCTGGCCCTGCCCCTTGTCTGTTGTGTGACCCTGGGTAAGTCACTTAACTTCACTGTGCCTCAGTTCCCTCATCCACAAAATGAGCATTTAATAACTGTTCTCCCACCTAGAATGTGATTCCATCTGGGTCCTGATTATTTCATATCTGCCCCAGTTCTTAGTACAGTGCTTGGCATATAGCAAGCACTTAAATACCACATTTATTATTATTATTATTGTTACTGTTTGTCCTTTAAAAAGTTAAACCAGGCAAGCAACTGACTACTAGAATAAAAAACCACAAATTTACAAGTAGGTGGTCATATTTTAAATGCTGTTTATTGTATTCTCTCCTAAGGTTTAATTCATCTAATCAGTTTCATGTATTTGCCCTCTAAATCCCATGTATTCTCACAACAGCTTCTTGCAAGAGGGAAGGGAAAAACCTTAGGATACTTCTACCTACATCACTATCATCACTTCTTGGACCAACTGTCATCATATGCTATTTCCAACCCAGTAAGCAAAATAAGCTCAAACTTGCCTATACTTCAGGATGTTTATGGTGCCATGGAGCCAAAGATTTGCCTGGCAAGCACATCCACCATAATCAGTTTCGCATCCTAGAAAGAAAGCTATTGACAGCAATGGGGACTTGAAAGAAGCAAAACTAATGGCAACAACAAAAGAGAGATGATCCTCATATTAAACATGTCCAAAACTGAACTCCTTATCTTCCCATCCAAATCCTGACCTCTCCCTGTCTTTCCCATCACTGTAGACAATTCAACTACACTCTCTATCTCACAACACCATAACGATGGCATTGTCCTTGACTCATCTTTCTCATACCCTGTCACAATTTGTCACAAAACCCTGTCGGTTCTACCTTAATCACATTGCTAAAACCTGCCCTTTCCTCTCCATCCAAACTGCTTCCATGCTGATCCAAGCACTTATCCTATCCTGACCTGATTACTGCAACTGCCTCCTCGCTGACCTTCTGGCCTCCCGTCTCTCTCCACTCCAGTTCGTACTTCACTCTGCTGCTTGGATCATTTTTCAACAAAAACGTTCAGTCCACATTTCCTCACTCCTCAAGAATCTCCAGTGGTTGGCCCATCTACCTCCACATCAAACTGAAACTCTTTACCAGTGGTTTTATAGCAATCAGTCAGCTCGCCCCATCCAACTTCTTTCATTCAATAGTATTTCATTCAATAGTATTTATTGAGCACTTACTATGTGCAGAGCACTGTACTAAGCGCTTGGGATGCACAAGTCGGCAACAGATAGAGACAGTCCCTGCCGTTTGATGGGCTTACAGTCACCTGACTCATCTCCCAGTACAGTCCAGCCAGCACACTCCGCACCTCTAGCATCAGCTTAGTCACTATACCCCGATCTCGTCTGTCTTGCCACCGACCACTTTCCCTCATCCTCCCTCTGGCCTGGAACTCCCTCCCTCTCCATATATATCAGACACTACTCTCTCCACCCTCGAATCATTAGGGTCCATCTCCAGGAGGCCTTCCTTGATTAAGACTTTATTCCCGGCTTGCTCTCCTTTCTGTGTCGTCTATGCACTTGGATCAATGACCTTTGGACATATGATATTCACCCCATCCCCAACACCACAGCACTTATAGAAATTCTCTTATTCTGCTGCATTGTACTCTCCCAAGCGCTTAGTATAGTGCTCTGCACTTATTTAGTGCTCAATAAATACTATTGATTGATCTGTTCAAAACAAGTACAATTCTATTCATTGTTCCAGTTTAGGAATCAAATCATAAAAGCTACACATGTAATTTGTACTTAAATCACAACTTTCATTTCTTTTTTTCCCTCCTCGGTACATTTCCTCTGCAGTAGTTTTTTTGTATTTTGTTTTGTTTTTCTAAGACAGGAAAACAGAATGACTATAAACAGAATGACTAAAACATTTTCATGGATTACTGCATCTCACCACACAAAAAAAGAGTTATTTTAACCAAAAACAGTGAAAACTTGACACTCATAAAATATTGCACGTTACCATTAGAAGGCTGACACTGAGATGGAGCTGGTAAAGAAATATTGGGAACAGATAGTGTAAAAACTTCTGCTGGGGATTGAACAGAGGGTGTATCTTCTGCTGGTGGTGTAAAATCTATTTCATCATCAAAATTATCTTCAAACTCCTACAGAGGGGGGAGAAAAAGTAATTAAGTGAACGCAATAGCACAAACACACCTTAGATTACACCTAATTTGTACTGGAAAACATTAAAAGAATAAGAATATTATTGACTTTCCAACAGAGCTGTACAATAGTGTGTGGTGTAGGGTACCTGTCATTACAGCGTGCTGCACTGAATCATGTGGTAT
Organism: Ornithorhynchus anatinus; assembly: GCF_004115215.2. NCBI lineage: Eukaryota > Metazoa > Chordata > Mammalia > Monotremata > Ornithorhynchidae > Ornithorhynchus > Ornithorhynchus anatinus. Next base: position 44,965,509 of record NC_041729.1, read on the forward strand.
TTCATGAAATGGGGCAAGTCCAGTTGTCAGAAAGTCCTGCCTAAAGGCTAGAGTAAGCTTTGCCCTGCATTTGATTCCTTTCAGCTTGTGCTCTACTCAAACTCGTCTCTCCCCACCTCTCCAGTTGTGACTGTCACACTGTCAGCTAAATAAAAAGTCCATGATAATTTTATACACAAAATCTTATACTGGCCGGAAACTGATTTAATCAATCGGTGGTATTGACTGAGTGCTTATTGTGTACGGACCACTGTATTAAGCAACTGGGAGAGCACAATACACAGGAGTCAACACTGAATTTAACTTAAACAGCACTATGAATCGGTTCACTCCAGCTTCCAAAAAAGTGAATTTCAAAAGAGCTAGTTATATACATTCAGTGAATATATGATAACTATACTTAGTGAATGTTACCAGAATGTTCCAAATACCCATTTTTTCCACTTTGGACTGCAACCTAATTCATTCTGGGCAGAAAACGTGTCTACCAACCAATTCTGTTATTTGTACTCTCCCAAGGGCTTGGTACAGTGCTCTGCACACAGTAAGTACTCAAATACCAGTGATTAATTTGAGTTAAGAAACCAAAACTCTGCTCTTGCCTTGAACATTCACGCTTATATCTTCACTCATTTGTGGTTCATTTTGAAGTAGCTGATATTACAATTTTAGTTGTTTTCACATTAAAACAGTAACATAATTCCTGTTAATATTTAACTTATGATTGTCAAAATTGTTGACTTTAACACAGCAAATTTAGAAAGCCCCTTATATGAACAGGATGGCACCATTTCTTTTGAGACGAACAACGTGCAAAGATGACTACAGTGATTATCACAGGCGTTTCCTTAGAAACTGTCAAGAACGGAACGATAATAACTAGTGTGAAGTGTTTACGATGATCATACAGCATTTAAGCTTAATTAACATTCCCAAAACTTGAGAATTTTTGGAAAGGGCATTTTTTAAAAAATTAGGAGAGACTTTGATCAGACTATTTTCACTTTATCCCCCTACTCAGCCATTAAGGTTTGGTGTATCACAATTTCAGGCTTAGTTTAAAATCATTTTGTGGTCTAAATTAATGCTAAAGCAGAAATCAAGATCCCGCCATCTTCTATAAGAAGTACTACCTTTAAATCCCACCTCATCCAAAAAATTATCTTCCTGAATTTTTAACTTACTCTGAAGACTACAATTCAACTGCCTCAATGAATTAAAAGGGCAAAGGAAACAATCTGTGAAATACAATTCTTGGATGCCTTAGAGTACCGCCAGCTGACTCTCACCCTAATTTTAAATGAACTCCACCTATATCATCATCAATAGCATTTACTGAGTGCTTACTATACAGAGCCCCCTAAGCGCTTGGGAGAGTGCAATACAACAGAGTTGCCAGATATGTTCCTTGCCCACAACAAGCTTACAGTATAGAGGGAGAGGGAGACATTAGTGCTCTGCACACAGTAAGCGTTCAATAAATACTATTGAATGATTGAATATAAATGAATAATTTATAATATTAGGTAGACAGGACAAAGCACTACAGTTTTGTTATGTAAACTTCTGTGAACAGAGGGATTTGCTCATTTGCCCTCCAGGTGGCCATAAACTCTTCGGTTTAAAGGTTATGTTGACTCCATCCACCTCCTCCCATAAGAATGTCTCCCATAATTTTGGTGTGTCAAAAAATAGAGTGCCTTGGAGAGAAAAAAAATACACTTCAGCGATTGACAAATTCAAAGCAAACCCTGAAGAATTCAACAGAAGACTGGAGCATGCTTAAACTGATATTACTGCAACTGGCATAGCTTTACAAGCTGAAGAAGAGCCAATAATGATCTCAGATCTAAAAAGGCACATAAGGCTCCTTGTAATACCCTCTGGAATAAGTCCCAAACCACTAACTTTCAATTATCTGTGGGTACCGGGAAGACCCCTCTCAGGGTAGCACCTGGAGAGTTTCCAGTACTCTGATAGTCTCGACTACGGGAGGGGGAGTCAAGCAGAGGCCTACCCCTTCCATTCCTAGCTTGGCCAGTGGTTAGTGCGTGGAAGGCAATCTGCTACAAGTCAAAACTCCCCTTTTTCTGCACAAGAGCAGCATGGGAGAGAGTTGAGGGTGGAGGCTCAAGTGACCCGCATGGAAAAAGGCAATGGTAAACCACTTCCATATTTTTACCAAGAAAATTCTACGGATAAACTACCAGAATGACCGCAGATGGAGGCACGGCGTTCTGGGAGAGATGTGTCTGTTGTGTCAGCGCGTCAGAGACGACTCGACAGCATAAGACAAGAACGGGAAGAGCTCCGGCATAGATTGCTCGCTACCACAAATAATTTTTAAAAAGTACACCAGTGCTACCAAAAAGATTCAGGTTGCCAACACGCTAGTATTCCTGACTGGACACAAATTTTTGGGACTAGCAGTGAAGATGAGTGATTCATTATTCAAAAGAGGAATGAAAAATATTTTTACAGAGCAGAAAAGTTTTATAGCAAGCCCTTCTTTCAGCTACAAAGAAGCTCCAATGCCATTGACAGATTTGAAGTAGAGGAGAGAAGACATGCAGAAACAGGAAGAAAGGAGATATGTTTAGCAACAATAGTATTTATTGAGTGCCTAGTATGAGCAGAGCTAAGCGCTTGGGAGGGTACAATGGAGCTAGTAGTCAAGAACCCTGGCCTCCAGTCAATCATATTTATTGAGTGCTTACTGTGCACAACGCACTGTACTAGGCTCTTGGGAGGTAACATGCACATTTCCTGCCCACAGTGAGCTTACAGGCCGGGGGGTTTACACCCTAACATTTGATTAACACACAGATCCAACATAAAAAGTAGGCAGGAATGCTGTGAACAAATGATTCTGAGAAAGATCAGAGGGAGACTGATATTAAGAATCAACACTGGTCACAACTGGGTCCCTAAATAATACTGCTCTAGAAACAGCAACATTGCTGGTATTTTCCTTAAAGTCCTTAACCTTCTCCTTTCTCCTCATCTGCCATCACTGAAGAGTATACTCAAACCATAACCCCATTTCTCCATTTTAAATTTTGCCTTCTGACAAAACTAGGAGAATGGGAATACTTCAACAAACCCCAGTCACACTAGAAGGTAGTTCTAGTAATTAATCAAATCATTACCTTGATGTCTTAATTAAAGGGAACCTTCCTCACTCAAAATTGAGGAGGTCACATAATTTGAACTGGTGGCCCTCAGTCTGCACACAGTAAGCACTCAATAAATATCACTGATCAACTGATTGACTCCTGGCAGTATCTCAAATCACAGCACACTACTAGTTGGGGGATCTCGGATGGAAGCGCCATCAGGTCACCACAAAATTGTTCAGACACGGAACACGATACAGGTGGAGCTGCCATCGTGGTTCCCCTTCCACCTCTTTATAGCTCCAAGAGATGGGATTGGGAATGGCTAGTAACAGTTGCCTATTTACCCAAAGAGCTGAAGGGACAAAAACAAAAGCCTTGTTCCATGGGGTTGGTCCCACAAAATACAATGGTCTTTAAAAATATACTTCTTCATAAAGATCAATGTGCCAAATCAAGATTGCAAGAAATACTTTGCCAATCAACTTTTCACCAATTTAACATCTTCCCCCAAAAGTTAACTGACTCATAAAAAAATTCTTTATTCCTTCTTTGGGAGAAAAACCACCATGAATATCATGCTTTGTAAGATTGTTTTCTACAGTTTTAGTGAAAAAGCCATTACAGAAGTCCACTTGAGGAGTCTAATTTGACTCTTTGTATCTTGAATGCTCACCTTGAAGTCTATTTCGGGATCTTTGCAGCAGGATACGCAGTTGACAATCAACACTACCAACGCTAACAAACTGCATACGGTCAGAATCACAAACGAGAAGGAAACTTCAGCAGCAGCTATTTCCCCTAGGAAGAGAGAGACAAACAGAGGTAAGGGACGATGCAGTTAACATTTCCATTCAACTTCAACATATTTACATTTCTCTCCAGACATGAATCACACCAGGTGGTCAATGATCGCTAAGGAGAGGCAACTTTCAATTACCCCTTACTAGAAATTCTTCATCAGCTTCCTTTGAGCAACAGGCCCTACTTAACTGGTTGCATTTTTCAAGTTTCATATGACCTTTGAACTGAAATGGGATTCCTTAAGGACTCAGCCACTGCTGCATTCCCTTTGATCCCAATTTTGCTGGCTCTTTGTATATACTATACACAATTCACAAATAATGGAAAATGAAATTTTGACCATGAGGTATGCCTGGCCTTCTTTCAAAAGTAAAATGCCCATATGCGGACAATGAAATCTACAAAAATACACCACTAGGACAAAGCGGGCTCTTGCCAGTTAAAAGGATCATCTGGTACATAATAATGATTACTTTTTTCGCAGCAACTCAACTCTGCTGGCCAGGACATGGAACAAACTTATACAGCTGTCACATATGCACTTCAAAGAGGGATCATGCAAACCATGATGCCAAAACAAGGGACATTAAGACACAATGAACTTGCAACAATGGTGGATTATTAAGAGACCACTGCAGCAGGCACACCAGCCTGGCAGTCAGCTACTAGGTGATGCGCTGCTCTCCTTGAGTAAAAGTTCTGAAAATACTGGGATACCAAGCAGTGCTCTGGAAAACGGAAACAAGCTCCACCTGAGTCAAACCACAATTTCCACAATAAGGATCTATATGTAAGTGCCAAAAATTCAGCAGGATGCACTCATCTCCCATCAGTCTTCATAGACATCGTGACTGTAAACTCGTTGTGGGCAGGGAATGTGTCCGCTAATTCTGCTGCATTATACTCTCCCTCGCACTCAGTACAGTGTTCAATAGTAAGTGCTAAATAAATACCACTGATTGATGGATTGATTGACATACTTGTGCATCTTGCCCTCCATCGCTTCATCTTCAATATAAAGGGCAGCTACATATGCCCTGATTTTATTTAGTGTTATTGTTCGCATATTCCTGGGAGGCGGGGAGGGGCAGGCATTATCAGCCCCATTTTATAGACACAAAAAAATGAAGCTCAGATACATTACAGTAATTTGTTCAAGGTCACACAGAATGTCAGAGGCAGAGTTAATTTCAGGATTCCGGGCCCATATCGGGTCCACTAGATCTCTAGGTCCTCTCTGCTAATTCTGTTGCATTGCATTCTCCCAAGTGCTTAGTACAGTGCGCTTTACAAAGTAAGTGCTCAGTGAATACCATTAATTGACTGACTGCTCACTGTGCTACAATAGGTTGCAGGAATATATACAACCATAAAAGACTGTTATAGTCAGTTCTCCGATAACATTTAGGTTATGTTCCCGAAAAATCCCACATAAAGGAAAAATGTAATATATCAAAAGTTCTTATTAAGCCCTTACTGCGAACAGAAAGCCCTATACTAAACACTGTGTGACTGTGGGCAAGTCACTTCATTTCTCTGGGCCTCAGTTACCTCATCTGTAAAATGGGGATTAAGACTGTGAGCCCCATGTGGGACCACATGATTACCCTGTATCTACCCCAGCGCTTAAAACAGTGCTCTGCACATAGTAAGCGTTTAACAAATACCAACTTGGGAGAATTCAAACAAATCAGTAGACATGATTACTGCTTTCAAGGAGCCTGCAAATCCTTTCCATTGCTGTGTTCATGCTCACAACTAGTTCATCCAATACGACGTTCAATCCAGATAGGAGAGCGTTGTTGGAAGCACCTATCCAAATTTCCCAAGTGTTCTATCCAGAATGCATAACAACAATACACATATGTGGGAGAACTACTTCATCAGGACTTCTCTATTTGGATATCCCAACGACATCTCAAACTTAATACGTCAAAAATAACTCATCTTCCTACTCAAACCCTGTCTTCCCCCTGACTTTACTATCACTAAAGAAAGCACCACCATCCTCACAACCTTTAACCCTGACATTATCCTCAAATCTTCCTTCTTTTTCAACCCACATATTCAATCGGTTCCAACTTTACAACACCAAAATCCACCCTTTCCTCTCCATCCAAACTGCTACCACATTAATCCAAGCAGTTATCCTATCCTACCTTGATTTTTGCATTTTCTGTTGTAAAGATCATTTTTCTACAAAACCATTCAGGCCATGTTTCCCCACTCCTCAAGAGCCTCCAGTGGTTGCCCATCCACCTCTGCATCTAACAATAACTCCATACCAGTGACTTTAAAGCACTCAATTCATTCAATAGTATTTATTGAGCGCTTACTATGTGCAGAGCACTGTACTAACTGCTTGGAATGTACAATTCGGCAACAGATAGAGACAATCCCTGCCCATTGACGGGCTTACAGTCTAATCGGGGGAGACAGACGGATCAAAACAATAGCAATAAAGAGAATCAATGGGATGTACATCTCATTAACAAAATAAATAGGGTAATAAAAATATATACAAATGAGCAAATGAGCACAGTGCTGAGGGGAGGGGAAGGGGGGGGGAGCAGAGGGAAAAGGGGGAAAGGGGGCTTGGCTGAGGTGAGGTGAAGGGGGGGCAGAGAGGCAGCAGAGGGAAAAGGGGAAGCTCAGTTTACCTTGACCGCCCCCCGCCACCTTACACCTCGTTGCTTTCCTACTGTAATCCAGCCTGCACACTTTGCTCTTCTAATGCCAATCTAGTTATTGTACCTCAGTCTCTTCTTCCTCAACTCTGACCCTTTTCTTTTGTCCTGTTTCTGGTCTGGAACTCCCTTACCCTTCATGTCCGACTGACCGTTACTCTCCCCACTTGCAAAGCCTTATTAAAACCACATCTACTACTGTGAGGAGGTGGGCAGCAGAGGAGCGGAGCGTGCGGGGTGGGCAGTGGAAAGAGATGAGGGAGGAGAGGTAGGAGGGGGCAAGGTGATGGAGAGCCTTGAAGCCTAGAGTGAGAAGTTGTTGTTTTTTTGTGCGGAGGTTGATAGGCAACCACTGGAGGTTTTTAAGAAGGGGAGTGACACGCCCAGAGCATTTCTGCAGGAAGATGAGCCGGGCAGCGGAGTGAAGAATAGACTGGAGCGAGGAGAGAGAGGAGGAAGGGAGATCACAGAGCAGGCTGACACAGTAATCTATACGGGATATTACGAGAGCCCGTAACAGTAAGATAGCCATTTGGGTGGAGAGGAAAGGGCGAATCTTGGCTATATTATAAAGGTGAGACCGGCAGGTTTTGGTGACAGATCGGATGTGTGGGGTGAACAAGAGAGTCGAGTCAAAGATGACACTGAGGTTGCGGGCCTGAGAGATGGGAAGGATGGTCGTACCATCCACAGTGATAGCGAAGTCAGGGAAAGGACAGGGCTTGGGAGGGAAGATGAGGAGCTCAGTTTTGGTAATGTTGAGTTTTAGGTGGCAGGCAGACATCCAGGTAGAGATGTCTCGGAGGCAGGAGGAGATATGAGCCTGAAGGGAGGTGGAGAGGACGGGGGCAGAAATGTAGATGTGTGTCATCTGCACAAAGGTGATAGTTGAAGCCGTGAGAGCGAATGAGTGCACCGAGAGAGTGAGTGTAGATGGAGAACAGAAGAGCCAAGAACTGACCCTTGGGGAACCCCAACAGTTAGAGGATGGGAGGGGGAAGAGGAGCCTGCGAAGGAGACCAAGAATGACCGGCCAGAGAGGTAAGAGGAGAACCAGGAGAGGATGGAGTCTGTGAAGCCAAGGTAAGATAAGGTGTGGAGGAGAAGGGGATGGTTGACAGTGTCAAAGGCAGCTGAGAGGTCAAGGAGGATTAGAATAGAGTAGGAGCCATTGGATTTGGCAAGAAGGAGGTCATGGGTGACCTTAGAGAGAGCAGTTTTCTTGCCAACCCATTCCAATGTCTTTTAACCCTCATGGACAATCAATGATATTTATTTATTGGGTACTGTCTGTATGCAGAACGCTGTCCTGAGCACTTGGGAGAGTAAAATGCAGAAGACTTGGGGGATACATCCACAAGGAGCTTACAGTCTAGAGGGACAGAAAGATATTACTCATGTCTTATTTAAATAATTAGCCAAAAGTATCACTCAAGTGGGTATGAATCTGTCAATGACCTCACATGGCAAGTGGAAAAGTGTAAAAAGAGAAGACGGTTAAGAAACGGATATGACTAGAAATCATTTTTTCTTCCTCTTTCCAAACTCCCTTATTGATGTGAACTGTGCTTTTTGACGGGGTTATCTCTTATGGAGAGTTTGAACATTTTTACCAATAGTTGTCATTAAAATATAACACATTACTTCAAATACATTAAACAACTTAAATCTTGATGATCTAACATGACCAATAATCTTTCCACTACTGGCATTCTGACTGTCCCCCACATCCAAACTCCAAAGACACACTGATGCTAAATTTTCCCCCATCATTCTTTTTGTTCTCAACTGACTAATTCCAAAAATATAATTCCAGTAATGTTTTACACCAGCATCGTAAAATTTACTTGAATGACGTGCAATTTGTGGGATGCTCCATTTATCTGTGTCATCTGTATGTGAGGCAGGTTAAACATTCAGACGACTCATCTAGAAAGTTAAGACCATAAATCAATGGCTTGAACAGTTTTATGCACAGCCCAGGACTATCGAATTTTCATTTTGAGCATAGAGGCAAGATGGGGGAGAACGAACTTTTGGAGGGGCCAGGAAAGAGGGAGGAGAAGGAGGAGAAAAGAGAAGCAAGGAGGAAGAAATAAGCAGGGTGGTCTAATGGATAAAGCATAGCCCCAGAGTTATAGGAACCTGAGTTCTAAATCCTGACTCCACTATTTGTCTTCTGTGTGGGATTAGGCAAGTCCCTTCACTTCTCTGTGTCTCAGTGGGACATGGACTGTGTCCAACCTGAGCACCCTTTATCTACACTAATGCATAGAACAGTGCCTGGTACATAGTAAGCACTTAGATAGCATAAAAAATGCTTAAAGTTTGGGACTTTAAGCTTTATCTGACTACATCTGTAATAGGGAGGGATGGGAAAGGCAGGCAATTTCTCTAGTAATGTGAATCCAAAATAATTAGGAGTGTCTAGGTTATCTCACACCCAAAATTTCATCTAGTACTGAACAAAGTATAAATTACATAAAATATACCTTGAACAAAACACATTCCTAGAAGTTTTAATTTGGTATTTATTATTCTTTTGCCCATACACAGCCTAATAATGAAATACCTGGCTCTCTTCAGCCCAATTTGTCAGGAGGATTTCATTAGGCTTAATAATTTCAAGAACTCTCAAAAGTAGGCATATATTTACCCATTTTACTGAGCGTTTGAATAATGACTCAGTAACCTAACCTAGGGCACCACCCCAAAGTCCTGACTCCTAATTGCTTAGTTTAAGCATTACTCAACCCTCCTTCCAAAAATCTAGTTATAGGTTGTCTGAGCCATGAAATAGTGGACAACTCATCAGTAAATTACCTGCCAGCCAATTTTGTTTCAAATTGAATAAAAAAATGCGTTTAGATGCTAGTTCACGGGTTAACAGAAAACCCTCTTCAGGTTCCACTACGAAAGTACTTCATTAAACACTTCATCAATAAGTGTAATATTAGAGGCAAATGGGTAAAACCGTCATTCTATACCTTATTCCAGGCCTATTCTTAATGAATATATATAAACTTTCCTTGTTCAGCAGGAATGTACACATACATGTCTAAACTTGACTTCCTCTGACTAAAAGGAAATGGAAGTCATTCCACACTTTGCACAGCACAGTTCTGTTGCCTAGAAATTCTGCTGACCCTCTTTTCATCAGCAGCATTTAACCTTTATGATTATCTACTGGGTTCAGTGCAGGATGAAAGAGAACAGGGAGTTGCCCCAGGGCCTAGCCTAGCAAGAAACCACATTGGCTAAAGAACCACTGCTGCCTGTCCTAAGACAACCAGGGTTTGGCAGGAGTTCCTGCCAGTGTAAAGTACTATCCTGGAGTTGAGGGAGACCCCAACCAATCCCTGCACACGCGCACACTCACGCACACCTCCCAACCCCACCGGTCAAGCCTAGGGTTTCCAACTTGTCTGCCTCCCTCCTTTATTTCCAGGTGGGATCTCTGGGTTGGAGTGAGGATGGTGGCATCCATCAATCAATGGTATTTACTGAGCATTTACTATAGGCAGAGCACTGTACTAAACACTCTGTCAACTCTGTTGTATTGTACTCTCCCAAGAGTTGGGTATTGTGTACTCTGCACACATAAGTGCTCAATAAATACCACTGATTGATCGACTGATTGGGAGAGCACGATACGACAGAGTTGGCAGACGGCGCGTTCCTGCCCACCATGAGCTTTCAATCTCGAGAGGGAGACAGACTTTAAAATAAATTGCAGATTTGCACACAAGTACTGAAGGGTGGAGGGTGTGGTGAACAGCGAGTGGTTAAAGAGTACACATCCGAGTGCATACGTGACGCACCAGGGAGTAGAGGAAATGAGGGATTAGCCAGAGGAGGCCTCTTGGAGACGTGATTTTAGTACGGCTTTGAAGGTCTGTCATACAAGAAGGGGAAGAGAGTTCCAGGCCAGAGGGAGGACGTGGGTAAGGGGTTGGCAGCAAGATAGATGATGATCGAGGTACAGTAAGTAGGGTAGCATTAGAGGAGCGAAGTGTATGAGCTGGGTTGTAGTAAGAGAGTAGCGAGGTAAAGGGTGACTGAGGGCTATGAGCCGACGGTAAGGAGTTTCTTTTTGATGTAGAGGTGGATGGGCAACTACTGGAGGTTTTTGAGAAGTAGGGAGGCATGGACTGAAGGGTTTTTTAGAAAAATAATCCGAGCAGCAAAGTAAGGAGTGGAGTGGCTGGAGACTGACTGGAAGGCCAGATACACCTCACTCAGGAGTGACGTCATCATGACGCTGTGATCTCACGTCAGACTCCAGGATAAACCCAACCTGTTCCTCACTGGATAGCCTCTGATTAGGCATTTTGCAACTACGAAGAAATATAAAACAGGATTGCAGTAGTCATTTTGTAAGAGGAAATACAGATAATAAGAAATGTCATTACTATGTTCTGATTTCTGATAGCTCAGTAAATGCTAGCAGAGAAGATGACAAAGGAGGGAAAAATGCTGCTCCAAGATCAAATTGATATCAACCAACAAAATCCAGATCTTTGAACACTTTAATCTGATGACTAGGTTAAAAGGCCAGAGAAAATTACTTTATAAAAAAGGTCAGGAATTAAGTTATATGATTATTTATGAAACAGAATCATTTCTACTCAAATTTAAAACTGGGATTGAAATTCTCTAGCTCAAAATTACCATAAATTACTTCTTAAGCCATCAAAGATTATTCAGAGCAAAGCTTGGATCTTTATGAGTCGAAAACTATTAGTCACTGCTCACAAAAAGAACACTTGCTAATGAATTTTTAAAAAATTAGATAGCCTTTCCCCCAAAGATACCGAATTTAAAAGCAGAAAAATCATGTTAAAATTATATTTCTATTCAAATAGGGGCTCTGTTATTGCTAGTAAGTACCTTTATGAATGCTGACATGAGCACGAATTCCTTCACTAAAATAATTTAGCCCCAAAAAACAGGGAAATGCTGGAGTTACATGTGCTACATCAACCAGTACGACCTTCCAAACTTTCAAACATAGTAATCAACTTCATTTAGCCCATTCGAAATCTCTGACTTGTTAAAATGAAAAAGACAGGATTATGTTTTGAACAAGGTGATTAGTAAATTCTTGAAGGTAGGATCCTGAAAAACACTGAGTTTTGTCAGAGCACGTTATCACTATGCATTTTGGTTAGAACATCATCACCATCATCAATGGTATTTGAGCACTTACTATGAGCAGAGCACTATACTAAGCATTCATTCAATCGTACTTATTGAGCACTCACTATGAGCAGAGCACTATACTAAGTGCTTGGAATGCACAATTCGGCAACAGATAGAGACAACCCCTGCCCAACAACGGGCTCACTGTCTAAACGTGGAAGAGTACAATACAACAGAGTTGGAAGACACGTTCCCTGCCCACAACGAGCTTCATAGTCTAGAGGGGGAGGCAGACATTAATATAAATAATTTATGGTATATAATTTATAGATATGTACTTAAGTGCCATCGGGTTGAGGGTGGGGCGAATATTAAATGCCCAAAGGTCACAGATCCAACTGCATAGATGATGCGGAAGAGAGTCGGGGAAAAGAGGACTTAATCGGGAAGGCCTCTTGGAGATGTGACCTTAATAATGCTTTGAAGGTGGAGAGATTGGTGGTCTGGTGTAGAGAGAGGGAAAGGGAGTTCCAGGCTAGGAGGACGTGGAAACAGGGTCAGCAACAAGATAGATGAGATCGGGGCACAAGGAGTAAGTTGGTGCTAGAGAAGCGAAGTATGGGGGCCGGGCTGTAGTAAGAGATCAGCAAGGTGAAGTACGAAGGGGTGCTGATTAAGTGCCGTAAAGCCAACGGTAAGGAGCTTGATGTGGAGGTGGATGGACAACTTTTGGAGGTTCTTGAAGAGAGGGGAGACGTGGACTGAATTTTTTGAACATATGATCTGTGCAGCATAGTGAAGTATGGACTGGAGTCGGGAGAGATAGGAGGCAGGGAGGACAGCGAGGCTGCAGAGGCAGTAGTCAAGGCAGGATATGATAAATACTTGACATGACAACCAAATTAGGGAATTCTCCTTCCATCACACAGGGCTGTCAAGATACAATGCAGGGTGGATGTCAGGAAAAATAGCTGTGCATACATGTGCAGGACTGGACCGGGGTGAGTACTACAATACAATGACTGGACGGGGGTGAGTACTACAATACAATCATTCTGAGGAAACTATCACTATAAGAAAGGATTTACAAAGATTTACCATAAAAAAGGGAGAAAAAAAAGATACTAAGACATATTACTCAAAATGGGAATCCAGGACAGAAGAAAGTTTTGGGGAATTGAAAGGAGAGAGGAAAGGATGCGTAGGGCAACTGAACCAGAGCCCATGCAGATTAGAAGCAGGCAACGGCACCGGGGCACAGGGGTAAAGTAGTCATGGAATGTCAGGAGTTGTAACCCCAGAGTCCTGCATTTTATCTCCTGCATCCTCACTGGCAATTCTCCCGCACAGAGCATTTCAGGCACTGGCTTTTAGTCAGAGCAATTTAAGCTCAATCCAGTGCAATTTAGATTGATTGATTGATGGCAACTATAGCCCAGTGTCAAAGAGTACTGAAATATTCCAAAGAGCAAACAGGGCTTTAAGGCAGGAGGCCTTGTAGGGAGAGAGCCTGGGCCCCGGTTTCCTCATCTGTTTAATGGGGATAGGAACACATGCCTTCTCCCTATCTCACAGGGATGTTGTAAAGATAAAATGAAGTGTTACATGTCAAAGTGCTTTGGAAAATCTAAGCAAAAATGCCCCAGGATTACTGGGATGACAGACTGCTGCAATGCACGCCAACAACTGCACATGCTCAACTTCCTCTCTCCTCCTGTCCCCACCAGAAGACCCCCAAAGGCCCACTCAAAATGAAAAAGGGTGCAGGTTGAGAATGTGCCTCAACCTGGAAGACTGACTCAGGCCATAGACCTCTACTTCCCAATTCACCGTACTCTAAAGACATCAGATCAACTCCAGAGTCTCAATCAAACTTACTCTAGGGAATGGCCTGGCATCCATTACTCTCCAAAGTTTCCTTAAAACTGACCCCAACTCTCAAGGCAACCCTGAAACCAACCCAACCACCCAATCACCTGGACTAGGAAGGAGGCTGGATAATGCAGTGTGGCTTAGTGGAAAGAGCATGGGCTTGGGAGTCAGAGGTCATGGGTTCTAATACCAGTTCAACTCTGGGTAAGTCACTTCACTTCTCTGGGCCTCAGTTACCTCCTCTGTAAAATGGGGATTAAGAGTGTGAATCCCACTGGTACAACCTGATTACCTTGTATCTACCCCAGTGCTTAGAATAGTGCTTGGCAAATAGTAAGCACTTAAATGCCATCATTATTATTAACCCAGGGACTAACCAAGCTTCCGCCTGGCACCTCCCCCAGAGTCATACCCCCTCTTGACCATACCAACAGCTTGGGGAATTATTTTCTTTCATTATGTACATATCCTTATGCTCGGCCATTTCCCCTACCTCTAATTTATTTTAATGTCTGTCTCCCCTGTAAACTCCTTATTTCGTAAACTCCTTATGGGCAGGGTTCTTATCTACCCAACTCTATTGTATTGTACTTTTCCAAGAACTTGATGCAGTGTTCTGCTCACAGTAAGCACTCAATAAATACAACTGATTGAATCCTGAAGAGCCCCACGTAAGGCAGGCCACGGTAGCATGTCTGGCTTCTAAAGGGGACTTTGTCCTTTCAATTGCAGTTAATGCGCAGCATGAGAGAAGAGCCTACATATCTCGGGGTTGTTTCTTCAAAATTCAAATCTCTTCCTCCTCCTCAGCCCACCTGCAGGAGGCAGAGGAGCAGGTAATTATTAACACAAAGGGGTGCTACCACCCTCCCCACTAGCTCTTTATCTCAGGGCCTCCCTGAGGAATTTTGTTTTCGTCTTGACTGAGGAAGGTCATTAAGGAGATAACGAATAGAGAAGGGGAAAATTTAGGTAGGATGTTTAAGAGGCAGTTTAGGGACTGGGTGAAATGGAAAGTCAAAACTCCCTGGGGAGCAGAGGGGAGTCGGTCATGAACGCATGTGTGCGTGACTCATGGGTTGCAACCCTATTGCAGGGTGTCACTAATGTCTGAGAGAAGAAAGGGACTTCCCACCACACCTGTTCCTCCTTCACCAGGCAGCCACACTGGCTTTTAGAAGCCACAGGGTGAAGAGTGGAGTGGGGGAGAGAAGGAGAGGCACATCAGGAAACATCCCTCCGTCCCAGTTGACCTTCGTTCAACGTTACTGACTCCTGCTCCTCCTCCTTATCCGGACGAAAGGTCACCTAGGCCCAGCTGCTGAGCCTGCCCACGGCTCCCTTACACCTCTGGCAACCACTCTGGACGGTGTCCCGATAATGATGTCATCGGGGGTTACACGAGAGGCTATCCCACTAGATAGTCCGGTCCTGGGCCCAGACTTCACTTCACAAGGCCCTGATTTGGGATGATCCAAGTCCAGTTTAAACTTGTATCCTTGAATTGGATTGAAGCCAGTGGCCTCCATGGTTTGGGGAGTGAGATGTAAGGCAGACAGGACACTTACCTCACAAATTATCTTAAATATCAGAGTAATAATAATGTTGGAATTTGTTAAGCGCTTACTATGTGCAGAGCACTGTTTTAAGCACTGGGCAGATACAGGGTAATCAGGTTGTCCCACGTGAGGCTCACAGTTAATCCCCATTTTACAGATGAGGTAAATGAGACACAGAGAAGTTAAATGACTTGCCCACGGTCACACAGCTGACAAGCGGCAGATCCAGGATTCGAACCCATGACATCTGACTCCCAAGCCCGGGCTCTTTCCACTGACCCACATTGCTTCTCTGAGTACCAAAAAATAAGACAAAAATTGGGCCTGGATCAAAACCGATGTCGCAAAAACCGTGGGTTACTGATCTCTTTAAGACCAATGTCAAAAAGACTGGCAAAAATTAGGCAGTGACAGTAGGGTGATGAAAAAGTGTTCTCCTAGAACAAACATCAGAAAGTCAAGAAGTACAAGGGGCACTGGGTTAAAGCATGCCTGAGTCTTACTAGTTTATGCTAATATTAGAAAGGAAGGGGTCAATGAAGCAAGCACTAAATATACCCTACTGAGCTCTGCTGCTAATACTGAAAACAGTCACAGAGATGAGTCAGAGATCCCACAATGACATTTAAGCTGATCACCAACAGTTTGGAGAAAGAAAACTGCAACTTGCTCTAATTATTGGCAGTGGTGACCAATCTGTAGTATAGGTAGTTTCAAGGCATTCCAATGGTTGGTAATGTTAAGGGAAGGTCACATATTTATTGGTTCGACAGGGGTAAGAGAACTTATTTGAATGTATTTGAACTTGCTCTTCATTTAGATGGTTAAGGTTTTCCATTGCAATCTGCAACAAAAGATTGGATCCAACAAAACATGTGGATCCAAATCACAGTGGCTCTAATATCGGTTAGTTCCAATTTTAAAACATCAGAGGAAGAGGGATATGTGATTGGAACTACCAAAATGCTAATAGTATTTTCGACCAGAGCACCTGGAAGTACCTGAAATCTATTCAAGCCTACTGGGTTGCTTCCTACTGGGTTGCTTCCTCTTGGTTCCCAGAAAAGAGATTAGATAACGATCACCTACCTTCCACAAAGTCTTCTGCTTTAAGTTCACAGACTTGTGGAGGATAGATCAGTGCCAAAAGCAGGCAAAGGTCTAGTAAAAATTAAGAGAATTCTCAAACTCATGAGCTAAGGGACCTGGAGAGATCACTCATGTGCCCTTCTCCTAAGCAGCACGATCCCATCGTCTTAGAAAGTCCCCTTTACATTTTTCTTTAAAACAGCCACTGGAAGAGATGGCATATATAAAATTTTTGCATTTTAGAATCTTTAGTTAGGAAATCTTCCTAATGTGTAATCTAATCCTTCCTGAAGCCATTTTAAACCCATCCCATTTCATCTCCTTATGATTTTTTCACATTAAATTTATAACTACATCAGAGAACTGAAATATTTGTCTGCTTTATTTATCAACACTGACTAAAAACACACTTGTGAAGCCAATGGGAGGTGAACAATCTCCATCTGGCTAAATTAATCACAGATATTTGGGAAATAACTTTGCCACACTTCATTAGGAAAACCACTCCACTATCAAAAATAACAAATATTTAATTTTTTATTTAAACAACTGATGTTTGTACTCTGAATAAGTGTCTTCTATAACATTTATCATCTCCAAAATCCTCCTCCTTCTTCAGACTTATTCTTCCCCCCCCAAATAACTCTCCCTTTAAAAGTGGAAAGTATAATCTCACAAGGATCCAAGGAGACTGAGAGGTTCTATATCTCTCATATCTACATATTAATAAAATTTCATATTAGCCCTTCAAAAATACAAATAAAACATTCATCTTCCCAACTCCAGAAGACAAAGTGATTCTCCCAACATTAAATTTAAAATAAACCCTGAAGATTAATTTAGGGAAAAGGCATAGAAAAGAGAGACAAAGAACCACATCCCTCATTAGCAAGCACTTCTAATCTGTGGGTTTTAATCCTGGTTCCTCCACTTGTCTGCTGTGTGACCTTGGACAAGTCACTTAGCTTTTCTGGGACTCAATTACCTCATCTGGAAAATGGGGATTAAGACTGTGAGGCCCACATGAGACATGGACTGGGTCCAACCTGATTAGTGTGTATCTACACAGTGCTTTAGACGGTGCCTAGCACATAGTAAGCACCTGTCAAATACCAGGAAAAAAAAACCCAAAACACTTTAAAGTTTTAATGCAAGAAAACTCCACGCAGTAGTAAGGTGTTTCTGGACATAAAGATGTCTCACGTGGCAAGAGAAGAATGTTGTGGGATACGGAGAGGAAGAAAGTAGAGAAATGCAATGTATACTTTAGGTAGAGCAAAGAGCTATATAAATGATAAAAAAAACATCCTGAAGCAGACACACTTGGGCTAGGAGTGGCTTGTAGAACACGGAAAGCCATGGCTGGTATCTCCAGAAGATAGCTGGGAAGTTAATCTGGTCCAGCTTCTTTGGGATGCAAATGACTAAGCCATTTGGTCAGATGGTTAGGTAGTCTTTCTTCAAAATATCAAAGGATGGAAGTCCTACAAGCTTCCTTGGCACCTTAGTCCAGTTATTTTAGTCATTCGGAAGTCAAGATGTTCCTCCTTACATCAAACAGATTTCTCTCTTGCTTTAATTTAAAGCTTTTTCCTTTTGCATTCTGGAGACTGGGAGAACAGAGGTCAGCAGTTAATAAAAATCCTTCAAATACTAGGATAGTAAAATTTCTTCAAGCCGCATACTATCTCCCCAGACAACACTCCTCTCCCTAGAGTTGGTTTGTCATGATATTTATTCTTGTCTTTTAAAATTTTCTGGTTTTGTTTCACCTTCCTTGTGTGCCGGAGCCTTCCTCACCGCTCCCACCCCCATTCTTTAATTATGAATCCCTTCAGGACTAATAATAATAATGATGGTATTTAAGCACTTACTATGTGCTAAGCACTGGACTAGGAACCCGTAGACTATTGATTCAAGTAGTTTTTCCCAGTGCTTAGTGCAGGGCTTTGCATAAAGTACTCGATAAACACTGCTACTAATATGTCCACAACTGGTAGGAGGGCCGCAATAAGCATGAGACATCATTTATGTTTCACAACTCTGGCACCACAGCTTCCGACGACAGGCTTCAGGATAGGAGACACGGGCTTCAGGCTTGGAGACACAAGGTAGCCATGGAAGAAACCCTGGTCCAGTCCTAGTTCAAAGGAGACTGAGGGGATGGCATGGAGCTGGTAGGCAGCAAATGCCGCCTCTCCAGACCACTCTGGCCCAGGTCCAAAGTTCCCGCTGCTGCTACCTACTCTAGCCCTGAGGGAATTACATATCCAGCAGCATCGGGCCTCCACAAGTTGCAGAAAGTTGCAAGGCCACAAAATGTGGAAATTACTTTGATGGCAGCCATGCCCACTGGGCTCTGAGGTACGAGAAGCCCAAAAGGTTCGTTCATTTATTCAATCATATTTATTAGCACTTACTGTGGGCAGAGCACTGTACTAAGCACTTGGGAAAGTAAAATACGGCAAAAGAAGAGCAAAAGACTGCTCTTCTACAGCACCCAGCACATTTTCCTTTTTGTATTTTCCCCTTCCCTCACCTTTTATGCTGTTCTTGTGTTCTTATTGTTCTATTTTTCCTTATATTTCTGCTGCCAGTCCCTTTTCACCTTCATTCTTATACTGTGAGCCCCTTGAAGAGCTGGGGTTTGCATCTAATTCTCCAACCATGTAATCCTTCCCAGCACTTTATCTGACAGTACCACAGCAAAGATGCCAGGAGGGTTAAACAATTGGTGTCAGAGTGAGGATTCAGATTGGGTCTGGGTAAGATGGGCAGCAGTGAATGAGCAGTTACCATCACCACCACATAACCGCACACCTCCAATAAGTATCGGGCACAGTGGTAGGGTGGACCATCTGAGAAGCAGAGCAGCCTGGTGGAAAAACCATGGGCCTGACAGAGGACCTGGATTCTGGCTCTGCCACTTGGCTGTCTGACCTCAGATCCCACATCTACACAATGTGGATTCGATACCTGTTCTCCCCCCCCTTCGCCTGAATCCCACGTGAGAGAGGGACTGAATCCAACCTATCTAGCCCAGTGCTTAGTTCAGTTAAAGCCCCGGCAACCTCTTCTCGTCTCCCCCATTCCCAGCTGGCACCCACCTCTCTGTCCCAAGGGGAAATGGCAGACTGGCTGTCTGTGTACCCACTTGGAAAGAGACTCACACAGGTACTGTAACCACACCCACAGAGCATCCACCTGTATCTGCCCCACGCCTGCAAGAGAAATTTCCTTATCCAGCCCAACCTGTGGGATTTGAAAGCAAAATTGCAGGTTAGGCTGGATAAGGAGGAGGGATTTTTTTTGCAGGTCTCAGGCAGGAACAGGTAGGAGGTCTACAAGTGTGGAGTGGATGTGTCACATGGAGCCCCTGTAGGTCACTAGCTTCCTAGGTCACTAGCTTCCTACTGGGGAGCATAGGCCCGGTTGAATCCGTTTCTGGAGGAGGACCTCACGTAAACAGAAACAGCATGGCCCAACGGATAAAGTATGGACCTGGGAGTCAGAGGAGCTGGGTTCTCATCCTGGCTGCTGTGTGACCATGGGGAAGTCATTTAACTTCACTCTGCCTCAGATCCCTCATCTTATAAAATGGGGATTAAGACTAAGAAGCCCCATGTGGGACATGGACTATGTCCAACCTGAATAGCTTGTATCTGCCCCAGGTCTTAGTAGAGTGCCTGGCACATAGTAAGCGTTTAACAAATGGCACGGTTTTTTCTCCTTCTGCGGGCTGCTCCAATAGCTGTCCTACTCCTGATTTTTTCAACCACCCATCCATCATCTTAAATGCTTACAACTAAAATTGGTTTTCTTATGAATTATGCACTCTCCTCAATAGACAATTTGCATAATCTGTTATTATTCAGATCGCATGAGGGCTGAACTGACAGTACAGTCAGTTCTCTGAAGAAGCGGGGGGAGGGAGTTTACGTTCCTGAAGAACGCCGCATTGAGGAAAACTCATGTCATAGCATGTGCACCTTGACCGATGCGGTATGCATGTGCACAACTGTTGCTTCTGACACCACGCCGCATCCTCTGCAGATGTGTGTTGCCAGAAGAACGTCCCCCAGTTCCCTAATAGCATCCTACCCAAATCACGTAGTGCAGTCGCACGTAATGGGAGAACTGGCTGTACTAACATTTTATGAAAAAAAGCATTTTAAAAAGTATGAATTCAGACAAAACATTGCCAAAAATTTAATTCAAAAATGTCCTGCAGTCTGTGTTCAATCTCTATATGCTGATGTACTTATTAAATTTCCTAAATCATATTCCGTTTAAAGAACTCTATTGCAAGATGGGAGTTCCACAGACAAATATGGTCTGCTTCTTTCAGCTCACCCCTAAATATTCATTCATTCAATAGTATTTATTGAGCGCTTACTATGTGCAGAGCACTGTACTAAGCGCTTGGAATGAACAAGTCGGCAACAGATAGAGACAGTCCCTGCCGTTTGACGGGCTTACAGTCTAATCGATGATATACTGTATTTTATGACATTTGAACCTTGGAGACGACTTGCTAGAGCTAAGCAGAATTGAAATTTCAGTCTATAAATGATGATTTTCCTGGCAACAGGAGAGGAAACGTCCTTAGGGTAGGATAGCTTGCGGGAGTTTCTAGAAATGCTCCACTACACTGGCTTGTCCCTGCCTTGGGTTAGGTGACACTGCATACTGCAAAAGCATTCGAAGCTACCAGACAGATGACTATGATGTTATTTCTCCAGCATAGTTGTGCATACTAACAGGTCACTATCACTAGCATTTAACACCTGAAGACAATGCACACTTCCTTGTATCTACCCCAGAGCTTAGAACAGTGCTTGGCACACAGTAAGTACTTAAATACCATTATTATTATTTAACAAATGCTATCAATGTTATTTATTGAGCGCTTACTATGGTGCAGAGCACTATACCAATCACTTGAGAGAGTGTAATGTAACAGAATGAGCAGATACATTTCCTCCCCATAACGAGCTTACATTCTCTTGAAGGCCTCCCAAAATAGTTATCCTTTATCCTGATCATGAAATCTGTGCACAGGAGCCCCCTTCCAATTCCCAGAAAGGTTAAGACATCTACTGGGAAAAGAAAACTTAACTATGTCCCCTCTTTTTTATTAATTAAAAAAACTGACTGCATCTATTATAATTCCGTATATCTTGTCGTTTAGACTGTGACCACATCATTAGGCTGGGATTGTCTCTATCTGATGCCGAATTGTACATTCCAAGCGCTTAGTACAGTGCTCCACATATAGTAAATGCTCAATAAATACTATTGAATTTTAAATTTATTAACAGTGAATTGGTTCAATTTTCGGATCTAAGGTCTCTATCATAACTTTCCACAGAGATAAAATCATCCTCGAAACACAGAACCAAGGTTTCACCTATCTGATCATTAAATGCTTTCAAGGTTTTAGAGAACTGCAGGCTTCCGATTTTTTATGCATGGATCTTGACATTAAAAGTTTTGAAAAGGAATTTAGAGGTTTGGCATCACATTAAGTCCTTTACTGAAAACAAGACCGCATAGCCTAATCTACCCTCAATACCAATGCATTGTCCAAAATGGTCATTAACTAAATTGCCATAGTTTCAAACTTCAATATATGGCTACAGCAATCTACTTCACCAGACTTTTATTTGCAGTGGCATCAATGCAGGCTGAAAGGCATTTTTATGATGAAATCGCTAAGTAGACCTTTGCAACTGACAGCTTGAAAATTTCATTTACGGGCTTTTTGTCAATATTTCCCTTTGTACAAACCTCCTTCCCTGGCTCAGGAATAGTGAACTAAATGTACAGGTGGCAATTCCACAGGAGCAATGAGAACGATTATCCCACACTTTTCTGGCCTGGACTTCCACCCTCACTCATCCTACATCTTTGACAAGCCCTGAGAGCTGTCCAACTAAGCTGAAAAGCCCCTAATGGTGATGGCTCTCAGGCCAGTTAGCTCTTGGAAGCCTGAGCCCTCCCAGGCCCCAGTCTTCAAAAAATCCCTGCCTTCTTTCCATCCCCACACTTAAAATGAAAAGCTGGCACCAAAATTAGGTGCTTCGGAAAACACACGAGATCAAAAGTCACGAGATGCAACACCCACTGTCCGTCAGGAGGAAACCACACAAAATTTTGAGGCAAGATGTATCATCTTCACTTTGTGTGAACCAACCATAGGTAGATGACAAAATCCCCCACATTACATAGCTCTGCCTTAAGCAGGGATGCTTCACTCTGTCAAATGAAAATAGACTCTTAGGCCGACTAAATCTCAACCGACTGATTAGTTTTAAGAATATACTTCTAAACTGTCCTTTCTTCCTTGAAACTGGAGTCTCCATAGTCTTGAAATATTTATTAAAAAAGCAGTCCACGATGACTCAGAAAATGATCGGCTCATTTAGAATAACAACAACAATATCAGAACCTGGGACTTCTTATAGTCCCTTTTCATCAGAAGTTTTACAAAGTTGCCAGGTCCATTTTCTTTCTTTCTCTTTACCATTTGATCTATATTATGAGCAAAACCAAATTTTTATTTTTACCAAAATTAATAAATTTTTCTGAGAAATTATTTTCAGAATTCTAGGTCTCTGAAAAAGACTTTTCTTCTTATTGTAGTTATGTTGGCTGCAATCAATAGCTCTTTTAAGTCAAGTATGCAATATTTCATCAGATACACAAAATTGGCTTAGAATAAGATAATCTATAAATCCTTTTTTCTTAGGTAATTAGCATTTGTGGTCATGTGCAGCTGATTTCCAGGGTAAAACTCCACCATCTCTCTAGATCAGCGAAGTTTCAAAGTCTACCTGCCTGGAATGCACAGAACGTGGTTCCATGCATACCAGTGATTTGACTGATTTTTATGATTCTGCATCCTGCACCACCATTAGGAAGATTAGGTTACTTGCTCCAGTTTCGCCCTTTTTCTTTGCTCAACCACAAATGTTGGGAACACACTGCCAACAGTTCCAAAATCTTGGACATCACCCAGAGGGAACTCCTGTTCTTTACCGCCACAACCGCATATTACCATCTTCCTCCATCTCCATCAGTGATCATAACTACATTGTCTACATGCTGATTGTGAGACACTCATGGGACAAGGTCCGTGATTACTTCCCACCTATATATTCTTCCCCAGAACTTAGTTACTGCGCACGGTAAGGACTTAATATTACTACTACTTGAAGCTACAAATAATACTGGGCAGCTTTTGAAGTGAACTTCTGGGTATCCCTGGGTCTTAAGAAATCAAGGGCCAATAGCATATACATGAAACAGAGCCCCCACTGACTCATTTTGGAAAACCCAGAATAATGGGAAAAATTCAGAAAATAACATAAATAACTACCTCAAGAAAGCAATGTGTTCAGGGTGTTAGTTGCAGGTATTTTAAATATAAACACACTTGTGGCCTTCCTAACACATCTGTCCATCTCAGTGGTCCTCTCTGCAATTCTGTATTGACGACCACAGATCTGTAATACTGCCAGCAAAAATGGGCTGAAGAAGAGATGTTCATTTTCAAGAGAAGCAATTCCTACAAAACAGTGGTGGATAGCCCACCGGATTTTTTTTTTCCTCTGCCCCCTGAGCTTCTTTGCAGGAGTGGAGGGTAAATGAAGGAGGTATGCAGGCTGAGCCCCTATCCACTGGGGCTTTGAAGCCCCACTATCCATGACCATAACAGTACAGAATACCTACCTCCTGCAGGAGCTGACGGAGGGTGAAGGAGGGAAGTCTAAATGTCCTACAAAGTGAGCCCTCAGATTCTCCCCAACAATTTCTATATTCGGATAATAAATACCCATGATTGATATGCAGAGGTGATCCTCCACCTGCAAGGTTTCCCATCTCTACTAATCAATCAGTCAATTGTATTTATTGACTGCCTACCATGTGCAGCACACTGGAGAATGCTTGGGAGAGTACGATACAATGGAGTCCCCAGACAAGATCATGGCCCACAGGAGCTTACAGTCAATTAAGTATACTAGTTATAAACATCAGAAATTTGGGGTAAAATTAAATTTATCTGGAGTTAATTAAATATAATAAGATGGACTAGGGGACCAACCATTTTTCCTTTCACCAGACAGAAGACTGAAAACAAAGAGATTACCAGGATAAGATCACTGTGGCTATGAGCACACAGATAATACCCAAAGGCATTTGGAAAATCTGAATGTACATACTTCAGAGGTCCTAATGATATCAGACTCTTTAGCTAGTTAAAGAAGTTGCCAAAAGTCAACACGATAGAACTGAGAAAGGTTAGGTTGAGCCGTCAACACTGTTTCTTCAAAATTGTGTCATTACCACTGATTCTGCAACGTTATACTCTCCCAAGCACTTAGTGCAGGGTTCTGCACACAGTAAGCCCTCAGGAAATACAACCGAATGATTGTTTAGGTGTATCAACTGATCATTCCAAAATTCCCTGGAATTTACTGAGCATTTACAGTATGCAAAACACCATACTAAGTGCTTGCAAACGCCTAGCATGCTATGCCACCTTTCTAGGCATTCCAACTCTCCAGACAACTCAGCACTTTTATGCAATTATATATTATCACCTTTCATTGACTGAATGAATTATCCCTCAACTACTATTTCATCCATTTTTATGTTGACTTGTCTTCCCTCTTACACAAGTAAGCTTCTCAAGGGCAGGAATCAGGTCTTAGATGTTTTTCTGTATCTTCCCCAGGTGCTTAATATGTATGGGGAGTGCAGACCAAATGGGTCTGCACATAATAAGTACTCAGAAAATTGAGTTGATCATGCCAATCTAGCAGACCCGCAAGGAGACGGTGACCCCAAAGGAAGCTGCCTAGTACTTGGGGTGTGTACATAAAAAACATGCTTGCAGATGTGTAAAACTGACAAGCACCTACAAAACTCATACTTGAATCAGAAGCCTGAAACAATTCCTGATTAGTCTCAGAATGTCAGAATTAAGATACCAAACTCTGAATCTCCGCTCACCCTCTAAGACTATTTGCTCAGTCCAAATCTAAAGCCCCAGTTTCACAGGCTGAAGTTTAATGAGTTGATTCCCACTGGCTCGAGTGGCCCTTTACCTGGAACAAGTGACAGCTTCCTCAGTACTCTGTGACCTTAATATACCACAGAACATAGAAGTAGATGGCGTCATCTGTCTCCTGCCTCAATAAAAATAAACTACTGAGCACCAGAGGATGCCTACTAAGAAATTTAGGAGGCTTCAAGAGCTCTGGGAGTAAGGTGCTATGAAGCTGGATTGTGTTTCATTAGAAGTATAATCTAACAAAAGCCTGGAGTCAAGAATTCCTTAGTATTCATCTTAGCTTTGCCAATGAATTGTGGTAAAAGTACACACTACTCTTTCTTCCTAGGCTCCTACTTCCTCAAGAGGACTATCACAAAAGTGAAACTAAAGGATAAAATGGGGGCAGTGGTAGAAATATGGTTCTTTAGAAAATTAACTTTGGCCAAAATGGCTTTTATATCCTAGAGAGTGCCAAAAAATCACCATCAATAGCCCCCAATATGCTACTATGCACCTGAAGATCCTCAAATACTTGCAAACTGATTAATAACTTCCCACCCTTCCTCCAAAGAAAATATCTGCCTGGTGACCCTGCCTTACCCCAAAATCAGAGACCTGCAAGGGTTCTACAATTTACACCCATACATGACCCCCATAGACTATCCAGCCACACCCAATCCAAACATGCAAAAAAATGACTGCTTACCCCATCAGCTCCATAACCTGAGGGTGCCTGTGCTTCAGGTCAGGAAAATTGCCGATTGTAGGTCCCTCGGGCAGAGCAGCTGCCTATGTACTCTTCATACTTCTTTCTCCCAGTTTATAAAGCCTGTTATACCAGAACCTGCATTCTGTCTTTAAGGGGGGAGTAGTATAGACCAGGGCCAGGACCGAAGGGGAGGGAGAGGAGAATAAATGAGGGGCAGGAGGGCAGCCTCAGGACAAAAGAGAACACCTCATTTTCTCCCTGTGCTCCTCCTGTCTTTCCCATCACTACAGACAACACCACTAACCTCCCTGCCTCAAAAGCCCATAACTTTGCTATTATCCTCAACTCGTTTCTCTCATTCAACCCATACATTCAATCTGTTACCAAATCCTCTCTTCCTACCTTAACATCGCTAAAATCTACCCCTTCCTCTCTATCAAACTGTTAACTATTCATCCATTTAATCATATTTACTGAGAGCTTACAACAAAAAAAGGAAATATTCCCAGCCCACAGAGAATTTAGCAAAGCACTTATGCTTCCTTAACTACTGCAAAGCCTCTTCTCTGACCTCCCTTCCTCCTGCCTTTCCCCACCACAGTCCATTCTTCACTCTGCTGCCCAGATCATTTTTCTACAAAAAAAGTTCCATCTTTCCTCACTCCTCAAGAACCTCGAGTGGTCACCCCTCCACCTCCACATCAAACTGAAACTCCTTATCATCAAAATTAAAGCCCTCATTCAGCTTGCCCCCTTCTATTTTACCTCTCTGGCTTCCTACTACAACCCAGCCTGCACACTTCATCTTCTAATGCCAACCTACTCACTGTACCTCAAGCTTATCTATCTTGCTGATACCTTGCCCATGTCCTCCTTCTGGACTGTGACCCTCTCCTTCATAGACAACAGACCACCACTTTCTCCACCTTCAAAGCCTTATTAAAATCACATCTCCTCCAATCCTTCCTTCCCTTCGCCCAGGTTTCCCCTTCTCTCTCTCCCTTCTGACAACTATACACTTGGATGTTTTCCCTTTAAGCCCTTGATATTCACCCCACTCAAACCCACAGTACTCATGTACATATCCATACTTTATTTTAATGCCTGTTTCCTCCTCAAGTCTGCAAGCTCCCTGTGGCAGAAAACATGCTGCTATACTCTACTCTCCTCCCAAGTGCTTAGTACAGTGCTCTGGACACAGTAGACACTCAATGAATACCAGTGATTGACTGATCCTGAGGGCACTGACCAGGTTCCTCAGCAGAATTTAGCCACATCCAAACCAAACCCAAGCCCTAATACTACCTGTCCAACCTCCAACTTTGCTGTGGAATCACCTCAAGACAGGTAAATTACCGAAATCTACCTTGACATTCATGGAGGGATTCTCATGACCGACTTACCAGAGTAAATGGAAATTCCTTTTAGTGAAGGTGATAAAAAGAAAAACTTCCAGAGCGAATGATTCACTGCAAACCTTTGCCATTGTAAAATAACTCAAGTGCATGTCTTGCTGGTGCTAGAACATACTTTTCCTCTCTTAATCTTTGGTGTCTGAGCAATGCTCAAGGGGCCAAAAAGGTAAACTAGCACATTTTCATGAAGAAAGTGTGCAAGAGATTCTCTCTTAAACACACACTCAAATATGCAGTCTCATCATCACCATCTTCAAGCTGAAGAATGGCACTACTAAGACTTTCATCAGGTGAGCACTAAAGGAAGGAGGAGAAACAAATGGACTGGATTTTGCACAAATGAATACTACTATATTGGTTCAGTGGAGATTCTTCTAGCTTTATCGATAGTTTAAATGTCATGTGCGGAAAACCAGACTACACGCTTAGAAGAATATAACATAATGGAGTTGGCAGACATACCATCTGCCCAAAAAAAGCTTACCTTCAACTAATGTGAAGTAGAGGGTCCTCACTGGGAGTATCCCTAAAAGTTTCTCTTTTTGAGCATCATCTTAGTCTCAAGACTACTTTATTTCCCCCAAGAAGCTCTGCATTTGTAAACATCCTAATGCGGATTTTCATAATTACTCTCCCTCCTTTGATAACCAACCCCAAATGGCATATGATGAGTTCTTGACTCTGTCTTTAAATCCATACTTCCACTCATTCAAATCCTTTGATTCTTTACTAACGTGTGATAAAAATTTAAAATCTATCTCACAAAATAATCCCATGACAATTTAGACTACAAATCTACTAAGAGAGCAGTAATCTCCTAAAAGGGGGTTATAAAAAAAGTTAGTATCTACCATCCTTATTTTTACTAAGAGATTCCTGGTCTTAAATTATCCTGTCTCCACAATAGTAGACAAAGTCAGTTTCTACCAAAAGTCCCTGAGTGTAATGCCCAGTACTGGATCAACTTTAACTGATAAACGAGAGATTAATCTAGATATTACTTTCTTTTTTTTAACCTCTCATGGCCTTTTAAAAAAGTGTTTTGCTTTGTTTTTCTAATGAGGAAATGCCATTCCAACCATAATAATACATAATAATTACATCTTCAAGCTCCAGCCAAGTTCAGTCAGGGTTGCATAAATAACATGGGTTTTCACTTCTCACTGTTAGAACACAATGGAAGAGTTAGGGAACGTACTTCTGACAACCTGTGGCATCTTCATGGATGGGATGACAAGGTGTCAGAAGAAATGATTATGGGCATAGACCCAGATCTGGATGCTAACACACAAGCTGTCCTTAAAATAGGGTTCTTCAAAAATGCAACCCACATAGTATAGGAGAGCCAACTGTGTTAATCAATGTGCTCTGGAGTTCTCCATATTTGTAGTCTCCCAAGCGCTTAGTACAGTGCTCTGCACATGGAAAGCACTCAGTAAATTCCATTGACTGACTGACTGAAAATTTCCTGGAGCCTCCACATCAATCTAACTGGGATTGTTATACATTTTCATGACCCCTCCTTCTGAAAAACCTACTAGATCAAAAAGCTCACAATTCACAACATGGAATGTCTGATTCACGAAGGGTGCAAATTTACAGAGCCACATTGCACTGTAGACTAGTAACATAATCTTTTCTTAACTAAAGGGTACTCCCAAAGACTGCTTTCAAATGATACAATTTTACTTTGAGACCACAAAACATTAAATGATATACCTTGAAAGTAAACTATCATATTAATCTAATTTGGGGTGGGGAGAAATAATTCTACAAGGATCTTTTTCACATAATTTCTCTATCATCTCTACTCTTCCAATAGCTCTTGGCTCCTTCAAAGATGAATTCCAAGACATTAGCATTATCCGCATTTTTGGTGATGAAAAGTCTCAACGGTCAGTGAGTCTAAACTGTTTGAAAAGGAAAAATTTCTAAAGTTGAACTGCATCCTCCTTTTTGATGAATCCTCCTTTACTGAATACTAGAAGACACAAAACTATAAAAAAGAAAAAACATCAAATGATACCGCAAATTGGAAAGTATATCTGACAATTAGTTTGGCACTATTTGGGCAGCTAGCCTATTCTCACGATGTAAAAATACAGAAATATTTCTGAGAGACCCTCATATCTACAGTGATGAGTTGGTATTTTCCTTTTTTGTTTTTATGGCATTTGCTTACTATGTACCAGTCACTGTCCTAATCCCAGCTCTGCCACTTGTCAGCTGTGTGACCTTGGGTGAGTCACTTAACTTCTCTGTGCCTCAGTTACCTCATCTGTAAAATGAGGATTAAGACTGTGGGCCCACGTGGGACAATCTAATGACCTTGTATCCCCCCAGCGCTTCGAGCAGTGCTTTGCACATAGTAAGCGCTTAACAGATGCCATCATCATCATCATCACTAAGCACTGGGGTAGATAGGTTGGATACAGTCAATGGGGTTCACAGTCTTAATCTCCATTTTAAAGATGAGGTAACTGAAGCTTAGAGAAGTGAAGTGACTTGACTAAAGTCACACAGAAGACAAGTGGCAGACCCAGGATTAGAACCCAGGTCCTTCCGATTCCCAGGCCCGTGCTCTACCCACTAAGCCACTCTCCATTCTTGTCCAGGATCTTATGTCGAAAATAAACCAACAGAAACTCCAAAATGAATTTAAACCTTTAAAGCCGGCAATTTTCCAGATGCTCCCGGAAATACCAATGCTCCTCTCCCCCGTCATTTACATCACTCCAGCAGCAAAGGGACCTTAATTAAAACAGCTCTTATTATAGAGGTGAGAAAGCCAAGGGAAGCAGGTGACATCTGGAAAAAGAAGCCGACCTGCCATGTATGAAAGATGCGGGTTGTGAGGAGCCCACATCCAGCAGGTGAAAGGGATGGATGGTCCTGCAGCTGCCCCGTGGAACCAATAAGCTAGTAGGTGGGACAGAAGCTCTCCATCGTTCGAGGACCCAGCACAGCCTAGTGGACGGAGCCTGGGTCTGGGACCTGGGTTCTAATTCCGACTCCACCACTTGCCTACTGGGTGACCTTGGGCGAGTCTCTTCACTTCTCTGGGCCTCAGTTCCCTCACCTGCAAAATGAGGATTAAGACTGTGAGTCCCACGTGGGACAGGGATTGTGTCCGACCTGATTAGCTTGTACCTAGCCCAACGTTTAGAACACTCCTCGATGAATAATAATAATAATAATGATGTTGGTATTTGTTAAGGTCTTACTATATGCAGAGCACTGTTCTAAGCACTGGGGTAGATATAGGGTAATCAGGTTGTCCCACGTGAGGTTCACAGTCTTAATCCCCATTTTACAGATGAGGTAACTGAGGCACAAAGAAGTTAAGTGACTTGCCCACAGTCAGACAACTGAATAGCAAGTGCTTAACCAATCTGATTAACTTTCATCTGCCCCAGTGCTTAGAACAGTAATCGACACACAGTAAGCGCTTAACCAACATGATGAGCTTGTATCCACCCCAGTGCTTAAAACAGGGTGGGGAAGCAGCGTGGCTTCACGCAGAGAGCACAGGCTTGGGAGTCAGAGGACATGGGTTCTAATCACGGCTCCGCCATGTGTCTGCTGTGTGACCTCGGGCAAGCCACTTAACTTCTCTGTGCCTCAGTGACCTCATCAGTAAAATGGGGATGAAGACTGTGAACCCCACTTGGGACAACCTAATTACTTTATATCTACCCCAGCGCTTAGAAGAGTGTTTGGCACATAGTAAGCACTTAACAAATACCATAATTATTATTATTAGAACAGTGCTCGACACATAGTAAGCACTTAACCAACCTGATTGGCTTGTATCCACCCCAGTGCTTAGAAACGGTGCTCGACGCACAGTAAGCACAAAGCAGCTACCATCATCATTCTTACTGATGGAATGTACTGAGCGCTAACTAGGTGCAGAGCACTGTACTAAGTGCTTGGGACCAAAGGAATTGCCCAGTCCCCAGTTGGCGACCCAACCCACGGTCCAGACCCAGTGGGCATTTCCTTGAGAGGGCGTCGGCTTGGGTCTCTGTCTCTCTCCCGTCTCTGTATGCCCGGTGAGGGCAGGGGTTGTCTCTCTTTATGGCCGAATCGTACTTTCATTCATTTATTCATTCATTTAATCGTATTCACTGAGCGCTTAACCGTGTGCAGAGCACTGTACTGAGCACTTGGAAAGTACAATCCGGCAACAAATCGAGACGATCCCTGCCCACTAACGGGTCCACAGCCTGGAGGGGGAGAGACATTCATTTATTCAGTCATATTTATTGAGCGCTATGTGCAGAGCACTGTACTGAGCACTTGGAAAGTGCACTCTGGCACCAAATCGAGACGATCCATGCCCACCAACGGGTTCACAGTCTTGGTGTGTGTGTGTGGGGGGGGGAGACATTCATTCATTCACTTTAATTAAGTGCTTACTATGTGCAGAGCACTGGACTAAGCGCTTGGAATGCACAATTGGGCAACAGAGAGAGACCACCCCTGCCCAACAATGGGTTCACAGTCTAGAAGGGGGGTGGGAGGGGAGAGAAAAGAGACATTCATTCATTCAATTGTATTTATTGAGCACTTACTATGGGCAGAGCACTGTACTAGGCACTTGGAATGTGTAACTGGGCAACAGAGACAGACCATCCCTGCCCACCAACAGGTTTGCAGTCTAGAAGGTGGGGCGGGGGGGGTGACACTCATGCATTCATTCAACCACATTTATTGAGCGCTTACTCTGTGCAGAGCCCTGGACTAAGCGCTTAGAAGGTACAACTGGGCAACAGAGAGGGCCCATCCCTGTCCCCAACGGGGTGGGGGGAGACAGAAAGCGAAACAAGTAGTCAGGAGTCAGTACCATCAAGATGAACAGAATGCTAGCTATCTACCCATCATTAACACAAGAAACAGAGTTATAAATAATAGCTACAAATATGCAAGGGTGCTGCGGGGAGGGGAAGGGGGAATGGGGAGGGGTGGAGGAAAGGGAGGCATCCAGACCCCAAGAGCTCAGGGCAGTGCTCTGCGCAGAGGAAGGGCTGAAGAAATAGGGCTGGATGAAAGAAGGAACGAGTGTCATTCATTAATTCAATAGTAATAATAATAATAATGTTGGTATTTGTTAAGCGCTTACTATGTGCAGAGCACTGTTCTAAGCGCTGGGGTAGATACAGAGTAATCAGGTTGTCCCGTGGGAGGCTCCCAGTCTTCATCCCCATTTTAGAGATGAGGGAACTGAGGCACAGAGAAATCAAGTGACTTGCCCACAGTCACACAGCTGACAAGTGGCAGAGCAGGGATAGTATTTATTGAGCGTTTACTATGTGCAGAGCACTGGACTAAGCGCTTGGAATGGACAATTGGGCAACAGATAGAGACCAACCCTGCCCAATGATGGGCTGGTCTAATCAGGGGAGAGAGATGGGCAAAAACAAGACATCATCATAACAAATAGAATCAGGGGGATGGACATCTCATGAACAAAATAAATAGGGTCATAAAAATATATACAAATGAGCACAGTGCTTGAGGAGAGAGAGGGAGAGGGGGGAAAGGGGGCTTAGCAGAGGGGAGGTGAAGGGGGAGCAGAGAGGGAGCAGAGGGAAAGGGGGAATAGCTGAGTGGAGGTGAAGGGGGGAAGGGAGAGGGAGCAGAGGGTGGAGGGGGAGCAGAGAAGAAGCAGAGGGTGGAGGGGGAGCAGAGAGGGACCAGAGGCTGGAGGAGGAGCAGAGGATGGAGGGGGAGCAGAGAGGAAGCAGAGGGAAAGGGACAGAGGGAAGGTGATGGGGGGAAGAGGGAGGGAGCAGAGGGTGGAGAGGGAGCAGAGAGGGAGCAGAGAAAAAGGGATTTTAGCAGAGGGGAGGGGAAGAAGGGAAGGGGGAGGAAGCAAAGGGTGGAGGGGGAGCAGAGAGGGAGCAGAGGGAAAGGGGGCTTAGCAGAGGGAAGGTGAAGGGGGGAAGGGAGAGGGAGCAGAGAGTGGAGGGGGAGCAGAGAAGGAGTAGAGGGTGGAGGGGGAGCCGAGAGGGACCAGAGGGTGAAGAGGGAGCAGAGGGAAAGGGGGCTTAGCAGAGGGGAGGGGAAGGGGGGAATGGGGAGGGAGCAGAGGGTGAAGGGGGGACAGAGAGGGGACAGAGGGTGGAGAGGGAGCAGAGAGGAAGCAGAGGGGGAGCAGAGGGTGGAGGGGGAGCAAAGAAGGAGCAGAGGGAAAGGGGGCTTAGCAGAGGGGAGGTGAAGGGGGGAAGGGAGAGGGAGCAGAGGGTGAAGGGGGGACAGAGAGGGAGCAGAGAGTGGAGGGGGAGCAGAGGGTGGAGGGGGAGCAGAGAGGAAGCATAGGGGGAGCAGAGGGTGGAGGGGGGGCAGAGAAGGAGCAGAGGGAAAGGGGGCTTAGCAGAGGGGAGGTGAAGGGGGGAAGGGAGAGGGAGCAGAGGGTGGAGGGGGAGCAGAGACGGAGCAGAAGGAAAAGGAGAAGCTCAGTGTGGGCAGTCCCCCGGAGGAGGTGAGCTGTCAGGAGGGCTCTGAAGAGGAGAAGAGAGTCGGCGGGGTGCGAGGCTTGGCGCTCACCTGCAGCCGTGTGGCGAAGGGGCGCGGCCTCCAGGAGCGGGAGCAGCAGCGGGAGCGGCCGCAGGAGGCGGAGCCCGCCCGGGGCCCCCGCCATGGCCCGGCCCCGCAGCCTCCCTTAGCGGCGCCCGCACGGCCCTCCGCCGCTCCCGAGGACCGGCCGCCGCTCCGCGACCTCCGCCCGGCTCCGGCGCCGCCGCTGCGGCCAAACCATCTTGCCTTCCTGCCTTCTCTCCTCCTCCCTCTCACCGCCGCAGCCGCGCCGCCGCCATGACGGGCCGCCTCCGCTGACGCAGGGCGGGGGGGGGGAGGGCGCCGGCTCGATGACTGACAGCCCGCTCGGCCAATGGCGACGCTCCATCCCCCCCGAGGTCCCGCCCCCTCCCGCCGCCGCGGCGCGCCCCCTGCAGGCGCTGAGGGCGCACGACGGCCTCTCCCCCCGCTCCGAGTCGCCAGCAGCGCCCAGCGGCCGCACCGGGCTGCAGTTGGCAAGGGCCAACCTTGGGTGCCCAAGTTCTGCTCTCTCGGCGCCGGTTAGATCATTATAATCATGTATTTGTCCGTTCATACTGGGTGCAGAGCACTGGACTGAGCGCTTGGAAGGTGCGGTGGGACCACAGAGACAGTCCCTGCCTCCCAAGCGGTCAGACAACCACACAAGTGGTCAGGCATCCATTCAGTCGTAGTACTAGATGCAGAGCACTGGACTGAGCGTTTGGAAGGTGCAGTGGGGCCACAGAGACAGTCCCTGCCCCCCAAACGGGCTCACAATCTAAACGGGGGAGATGGACAACCACACAAGTGGTCAGACATTCATTCAGTCGTATTACTAGGTGCAGAGCACTGGACTAAGTGCTTGGAAGGTGCAGCTGCAGTTGGGCCACAGATAGTCCCTGCCCACCAACGGGCTCACGATCTAAATGGGGGAGACAGACACAACACAAGTAGGCAGGTATCCCTTCAGTCGTATTACTAGGTGCAGAGCAGTGGACTGAGCACTTGGAAGGTCCATTTGGGAGACCGAAAGAGACGGTCCCTGCCCACCAACAGGCTCACAATCTAAACGGGGGAGACGGACAACCACACAAGTAGTCAGGCATTCAGTCGTATTTATGGAGTGCTTACTGGGTGTAGAACACTGGACAATGTACAATTCGGCCACAGATAGAGACAATCCCTGCTCAACAACGGGCTTGTTAAACACTTTCTATGTGCCTAGCACTGTTCTAAGCGCTGGACGGGGTCCCCGCCCCACAAAGGGATCGCTGCCCAAGGGGGAGAGAGAACAGGTATTATTTCATCCTCATCTGACCAATAAGGTAACTAAGGCATGGAGATGAATGACTTGCCCAAGGTCACAAAGCAGGCACGTGGCAGAGCCGGGTTCAGAACTCCAGTCTCCTGACTCCTAGTCCAT
Organism: Ornithorhynchus anatinus; assembly: GCF_004115215.2. Classification (NCBI taxonomy): domain Eukaryota; kingdom Metazoa; phylum Chordata; class Mammalia; order Monotremata; family Ornithorhynchidae; genus Ornithorhynchus; species Ornithorhynchus anatinus. Next base: position 45,000,929 of record NC_041729.1, read on the forward strand.
GCTTTTTCCACTAGGTCCCACTGCTTCCTAAGGTCCCAGAAACTGGCCCAGGAAACAGGGAGGTTGAGATAGACAGAACTAATACACTGCTACTGCAATCAACAGCGGTGTAGGTAGGCTTTGCTAGAAAGAGCAGAGATAACATTAAAACCACACTCTGTCCCCATGCAGCAGGGAAACAACAGTCCTCATAAATCCCATTTTACAAAGGGAAAAACTAAGGCACTAACAGGTTATGTGATGTGGTCCCAAATCACACAGTTGGTTAGGCAGAACAGAGCTTAGGTCTCCTTTGTGCCAAGAACCATTACTGGATGCTTTTGAACGGCGCCCACAGCAACATAAGGGCCGGGCTGAACATTTCCTCAAGGAAGTTACCCAAAACAGACAGCACTGATGCATCTAAGTTGAAGGACACGGAAACACACATGGAATTGTTCCACAAGATGACTACTGCCAGAAACAAACCAGTGAACAATAAAGAAAGAGATACAGAGTCAGGAGTTTGGGGTTTTGGACTGAAGGGTGGGTGAGCAGGGCCGGTTCCAGACTGTAAAGGAGTGATACAGCTGCCTTGGGCTGGGCGGCCGCAGGCCTGTGGTGGCTGAAAAAACCCAGCCTCCCTCTTTCTGTGTCAGAAGTGAAACTTGTGCTAACAGGAACCTGAGAGGGGGTGCAATATCTCCGGAGCAAGGGGCTGGGTGGGGAGACAGGGATTCTGGGATCCCTCTGGAGAACTGCTCTTGATTTGGGGGTTTGGATGGACTTCCATATGATGTCATTACGGGTTACTGTGTGCCTAGTATTACACCCGCACTGTATCACTTTAGGACTCACAAATTTTTCCCCACCTCAGCGTGGCCAAATGTGTGAAACTGACCTGGTGGACAAGCAGTACAAGAAGGAAGTTGGGGAGGGAGAACCATCCTCTTTAGCCTTACTCAGAGTTAGGAAAGTTTTGGGGTTCTATGGGATCCAAGCCCCCCGGGGGCCAGTCCAGATTAAACCAAAGCCAAATCCAGCCGGGACCAAGACCGGGCTTGAAAGGGCACCGTACAGCTTCCCTTTTCATGAGGGAGACTGGCTGTCCTGGTCTGAAAGTTGCTGAAGCCCATGGAGCAACCTCACAAGCTCCCCAGAAGCAAGTTGCCGGCCACTTTCAGTCTGGCGCTAAACATTTTATTGCACCAGAGCTGAACCCGAGGTCGTCAGACCAAGCACTGGACTGCTGACTTATTCAAAGTCCCAACACCAACTCACTCCATTCACTGGCCATAGGCTTAGCGGAGAATATAAGATTTTAAGGTCACTGAGGGAGGGAAGGTACTCTACCCACCAAACATTCAGCCTTCTCAGTCTACTTGATGAGACATTAGGAAGAGCACTGCTCCCTTATTATTACTGACAATTATTATTATCGTAAGCCCGTCCCTCTAAATTGTAAGATCACTATGGGCAGGGAATGTGGCTGCTAATTCTGGTTTACCGTACTTTCCCAAGTGCTCCGAACATAGTAAGTGCTCAGGAAATACGATAGATTGATTTAAATACCAGCCATGTGCTTGACTCCTCTCAAAATACAGAGTTAGAGAGTTTTTGTCTTTGAGGCTCTTAATGGTTGGGATACTCTGAATGACTCTAAAATATATTAATAATTTCATTCCCAATCCTAACTAGATTAAATAGGTTGAGTCACTCCTATGAGAGTAAGGATTATTCATCTTCTTCCTCTGCCTTCTTCCGCCTTCCCTCCCACCTCATCAATTCTCCTCCTAGAGAGGGCTATTAAGAGTTTTACAAAACAAAAATCTCCTTTCCGCACATGAGACAGAATGTAACCACGGCCACGCTGGAGTTGAATTCCTCTGAAGAAATGAAAGTGTCTTTTAAATGTCTGTGTGGCACTTAACATTGTTGGTGTTTTAAAAATATTTAGAGTGGTTTGCAGGTTTTTCTCTGAACTTGTTTCAATTCTTTAGTCTTCTTACTCAATGATATCAATGCTGCCTTCCTCTCTGCTTGAGCTCTAGCGCCGCACTCCTGCTGATCCTCAATTTTACCTATCAGAGTGTTTAGCAGAGTTCAGTGTCTTTTGCTAGTTTTATGGGCCTTAAGCTTAATGCTCCTGCCTAACTTATATAACTTTAGGTTCAGGTATACACAGGGATAATAAATAGGTTAAAAATCCTCTGATGCTTCCATACAACCAACCCAATAATAATAAAAGGCCACACACAACCTAACTTGAATGGAATTTAATTATATGATGACACTCCCCATTTTACATTTGTTCATTGTTACCGTCATATTTTCTACTGTACCCACTAGAAAGTGCAAAAAGTGCAGATTATCCCATTATACAGCAGTCAAATGCCCACATGCTTTCTAGCGTAGTCCAGTCCCCAGTTAGTGCTTTTTAGAACTCTTTTTCCCTTTCCACTTAGCAAGAATCAACTCCTCAGTTTTGCCTTCCCAAGGAAAGCAGATAGGAGATGAAAGCCTTCTTTCTCTTCCTTCACCTTCCTTCTATCCTAAATGCTTTACAATTCCCCATTTCTCTTGTTCTTGGATAGTGAAGAGCTGCACGAAATATGTCATCCCACTTTTCCTTCAAGAACTCAGCTGTCACTGTTCGAAGCAGAACACTGAGCAGGAAGGCCCAGTGATCTTACCCAGTAATGGCACTGGTCATGTTCTAAGGCTTGTTCCAGTTCTAGACCATGTTGTCAGGAATATAACTCTAGCAAGGAAATGGAGGACCCATAAAAAAGGAAAGCTGACCCCTCTTGCTTTTTTCTGCTTCTGCTCTGCAGTTCCATATCTGTTGTCTTCTGAAGTTAAAAGCAACAGGATTTGCAAGAATAGAAAGTACAGGCTGAGGCTCAGCGTGGAATCAAAGGAGCTGTGGATTTGCCTCGGGAGGTGCTGTTTGCTCCCGAGTGCCAGTATAACAATGTTTCTTTGGGTGAGGAAACTAGTTACAAAATGGAGGTATAAGAAAAAGTGATCAGGCTCTTACTTCCAGAATATCCTCCTTTTTCATCTCTTCAGATGGTCTCCCATAGGATCCATACAAGCTTTAAAGAAGATTGGCAAATTGATTCAACTAGACTGAAGTCTCAGGGCCATGACAAAGCCTTTTAGCACCCCCTCTTCCCCATTCTTGGTATGCTGGTGCAGGGAAGACGTGGGGATGATAGGGGGAAATCAATTCAAATGAAACCTTGAGATCCCCCCTCCTCCCAAAAGCCCAATATGTGCACACGTGCAACATCTTGCTCCCAGAATACTTCTCGCTCTCTGGGATGCTCAGTGTATTGGAGGAGGTATGAGATGGTGGGAAATGGGCTAGAGAGGAGAGCCAAAAGTTGCCAAGACCTGTGTCCCTGTCCCTTTGGATGCCCCCGTTGCAAGTGAGGACTTCCTTCCCCCACCATAAAAGAGATGGGTGTTTCCTTTCAAGTTCCTTACAGTCCAGTCCACAGCAAATTTTCCAATCAGGTGGTATAGTAATTTTTAAAAATCATAATTGTTAAGCATTTACTAGGTGCCAGCACTGTACTAAACAGTGGGGTAGATACAAGATAATCAGGTTGGATGCAGTCCCTGTCCCACATGGGGGGGCTCAGTCTAAGGAGGAGGGAGTGGGTGATAGTTCCCATTTTACAGATGAGTAAACTGAGGCACAGAGGAGCGAAATGGCTCGCACACTCTCCCAAGAGGTGGAGCAGAATTAGAACTCAGGCCCTCTGAGTCCTAGGCCCGTGCACTAGGCCACGCTGCTTCTCACTAGATCACAGGGTGGGAGGGCGGAGGAGTTAATCTCCACTTTATAGATAAGGAATCTGAGGCACAGAGAAGTTTAGTGACTTGCCCAAGATCATACAATAGACAAATGGTGGAGCCAGGATGAGGACCCATGTCCTGGGACTCCCAGGCTCATTCCACTAGGCCATTCTGCTTCCTATAATGATGATGATGGCACTTAGGATGCATTTACTATTTGCCAGGCACTGTGCTAAGGGCTGGGATAGATACAAGTTAATCCTATTGGATGCAAACCCCCTCACATACAGAGGTCGAGGTCTAAGAGGAAAGGACAGCAGGTATTTTACTCCATCTAAAAGATAAGAAAACTGAGGCATAGAGAAATAACTAGCCCAAGATCACACAGCAGGCAAGTGGCAGAGCTAGAATGGGAACCTGGGTTTCCTAACTTAATCAATCAATCAATCAATCAATCAGTAGATGCCATTTATTGAGTGATTACTAAGTGCAGGGCCCTGCACTGAGCACTTGGGAGAGTACACTACAGCGGAGTTAGTCGATACATTCCCTGGGAGATAAAGTCCCTGCCCATAATGAGCTTACAGTCTAGAGGAATGTAGAAAGCTGAAGAGGACTGTAGAAGACGCCCAGTGCAACTGGGTCTTTAACTAGACCAGGTTGCCTCCCAGGATGGAAATAGACTCTGAAAGAACATATAGTTCAACTCCTGACACAGACAGGATCCCACTTAAACTATCCATTGTGCTACCCTCTATGGGACTTAACCACAACTCTTTCAGCAAACCATCGGTTAGAATATTTTGTTAATGACCTCTAAAGATGTTCTGCCCACACAGGTTCCTTTACTTGGACTCCTTCTGAATTTGGCCTTCTGCCCCCAAATATTGCCAAAGTATGAGCCAGCAGGGCAGGAACACCTGCTGGGCTTGCTGTCTCTCAAGCCTTCCCCCTCTTCCTGCCAACCCCCCCGACCCCCACCCCGCGCCCAGGTGGTTTATTGTTTTGAACTCTGGACGAATGACTTCTCAGGCAAACCCTGTTAGGAGAAAGGCAGGGAAGGAATACCAAAGGTGAGAGCTTGTTGGATTTTCCATCCTCACAGCTGAATTGAGATTGGTTTCTTGTCACCAAAAGATGCATAACCTTGCAGCCAAACAAAGAACACAGAGGATTAGATAGGAATTTTTTAAAAGCCCCCAAAACAAAACAAAACAAATAAATGCCGTAGGGACCAGGAATGCAAGGTGGTCTCAAAGGGGTATGTGCACCTGTAATAATTCGTATTCCTCCACCCGTTTTCACAGCAAACGTTTTAATGTAAATTTCACATATTCTCATTTTTTTTACTACATTGATTTAATTTATGCATTTGTTTGACCTTGTACAGTTTTCTGTGTGTCTATATGTTCTTTTTTGTGTCTGTCCTTGTCAGTATTATGCGTCGTCCATAGACGGCATCAGTGTCTATTTAACTTGCTTTGTGCCAAACCCAGAATGACATCATCATGCAAATGTGGATATTTAATATGCTTTTGGATGATGATAATGTGGATGAGTTCTTCTTTAGACGACTGGTTCAGCTGCTTTCAAACTGAGGGCCGACTGGCAGTTTTCCTTCCTAAAAGTCCACCTTTCTAACTCTGAAGGGTAGGAAGAAAACTGCTGAAAAGAACCGGCACATTCCAGCTTCCTCAACGGCACCCATCAGGTTTGTCGGCTCCGACTCGACCGCTCTGACCTTTGTCCCGAAAGCAGAGATGGGTTGGGAGGGTTCATTGGCCACTCATTTCACAACAGGGAATCCCATTCTCTTTCCGGTCCACCAGAACAAGCTCTGCTGTCTGAGCAGGTTGTTTTATGGCGAGGTACTGAACTCCACCCAGCACATCCAAAGGTTGGGCAAAACCCCAGAGGGCAATACAGAGTGGCAGGGTGTGGATTATGCTTGGATCACTCGGCTGCCGATATGAGAAAGATGCAGTCAGGGCTCTCAAGTTTTGTCAACTGTATGACTGTGGGCAAGTCACTTAACTCTCTGTGCCTCAGTTTCCTCATCTGTAAAACGGAGATTAACTGTGAGCCTCACGTGGGACAACCTGATTACCCTGTATCTACCCCAGTGCTTAGAACAGTGCTCTGCACATAGTAAGTGCTTAACAAATACAAATACCAACGTTATTACTCGGGAAACAGGACTGTTTCAAAACCGAGCCCCAATCAGACATCGCAGGAAAGGTTGCAGACTGCGCTAAGGACTGAAAGCTAGATAGCTAGGAAAACTAAAGGTGAACCTTTGGCCAATGGGAACATGTCGGAAATACTTTTCCCCAGAGACTTCGCACCCTCTTATTCTAGCCTTTTCCTTCAGCCCTGACGAAGAAGGTAAGATAGCTGAAAGGCCCTGGGAGTCCGCGCTGATGAGGAGAATGATTGCAGCTTCTCCTTTGTATTTGAAGATGACGCCACAGACGGTGAATTTCACCCCAAGGGTGTGGCTGAAAAGGCCGATGTGTGATCAACAGCATTTAATTTGTACTGGGAAAAGTGCCATGGCACTGAAAACTGGTAGTTTTCCTCTCCCAGTGACAGATAAATCTCCTCCCGAGGGGCTTGAGGGAAGAAATGGGGCTTGTGGAGAGTTTGAGGATGGAAAGCTCTGCTACTTCCAGCCTTTACTGCACCCACGTGGCTTTGGGGGTCTCTTAACAGCTCTGGCTCCTGGCACCTTCTTCCCAAAGAGGCTCCAGGGAGGCCCAGTGTGCCTCCCACCAGCTCTTCCTCCTGGCCAAGACTAAAGAATGCAGGGCTCGGCCCAGAGATGATGGGGTTCCAGATTAGATCCTGGGATTCTGCCCTCTGGACGTGAGCCTAAATCCCAGAAAAGCAGCCCAGCCTAGTGGACAGAGCCAGGACCTGGGAGAGAGAAGGACCTGGGGTCTAATCCCAGTTCCGCCACTTGTCAAATCTGTGGACTTCGGCAAGTCACCTAATTTCCCTGTGCCTCAATTTCCTCACCAGACACTGAACCCTATGTGGGACATGGACTAGGCCCAACTTGATTTGCTTGTATCAACCCCAGCACTTAGGACATTACCTGGCACAGAGTAAATGCTTAATAAGTACCATAAAAAGGGAACCCCAACATAAAGCAGCATGGCTCAGTGTAAAGAGCACGGGCTTGGGAGTCAGAGGTCATAGGTTCGAATCCCAGCTCTGCCACTTGTCAGCTGTGTGACTGTGGGCAAGTCACTTAACCTCTCTGTGCCTCAGTGACCTCATCTGTAAAATGAGGATTAAGATTGTGAACCTCACATGGGACAACCTGATTACCCTGTATCTACCACAGCCCTTAGAACAGTGCTCTACACATAGTAAACGCTTAACAAATACCAACATTATTCTAAATGAATCCTATGAGCCAAAGTCCCTACCTGATCACGCACACACAAAAAATGATCCCTGTTGTGTTGAATGTTTGTGGTTCCAGCTACTAACGTCATTCTTGCTTTTGCCTCTGAATCTTGCAGTCCTTTCAAACCTCCTGCTCCAAAAGTGTCATTTATTTCTTTACTTCAACACGCCAGGCTGGTCTGTCTTCCAACACTCACAATATGTCTGAAGGGACATTCACTGCATCTTTGAAATATTTCCTCTATTCCCCTCTCTAGTTTTGATCACTCTCTTGGGAGTCATGGAGAGAGGACCTGAACTATAGGCAGATGGGGAAAGGCTGACTCAATTGAGTTTCTTCTCTTCCATTCCCCTGCTCTGACTTTCACCAAGAGGGCTGCGATTTTGAGGGTTTCCCTGTTATGCTGCCTCAGTTTTCTTCAGCCTTATTCTCGATTTGTAGTACCGGGCTAACTCTGGCAAAGCTGTTCACAACATTTGCATGTATGTTTATAGGACCCTATCATCTTCCTATAAAAACTCTCAAATAATTGTCTCCAGAAGCCGGTCAGTACTTATCTATCCTAACAGGACCCCGGCTCCCTTTTTGCATCTGGGTTGTCTTAGAGTAGGCTGGATAGTTGAGTCATTTGATGTACAAAAAGGGAGGAAGACTGGAAGCTCCTTTAGGTCAGGAACTGCGTCTTTTATTTCTATTGCATGTTCCCATGTACCTAGAACAGTGTGCTGTACTTAGTAGGCATTTTATTCATTCTAATTTGATGATTATAACTCCTTCCCTGACTTTTTTTCCTTTTAAAAATCACCACAATGATTCTGGAAATAATTAAGGAAAAAGTGGTAGTTATCTTCAGAAATGGGTTGACTGTTGTCTTGCATAGAAGCAGTGGTATGCAGAAGGTGACCTCTAGAAATCTCTTCCTGCCCTAGAATTCTTAAATTAATTAGATTCTCAAATTAATTAGAGCTCCAAGACCACAGGCCACAAGACATGACCGACTTTCTTAACCAACCAATCAATCAATCAATCAATGGTATTTATTGAGCACTTATTGTTTACAGAGCACTGTACTGAGCATTTGGGAGAGTACTATACAAAAGAGTTGGTAGACATGATCCCTGCCTCTCTTTTTTGATTCCCTACAGTTCTTCACAGAGTAAATTTGGAGCAGGATATGAATCGCTGCATCAGCTGACAGACCCAGGTGGCAGAATATGGTTTCTTCAGTCACTTTTAATTGGTTTCTTATTTAATAACAGCTGGGGGGTATGTGCATGTGTGTGTGTGTGTGTGTGTGTGTGTGTGTGTGTTTTACAGAATCAAAGGTAGCATGTGATCTTGCAAACATATAAAGTAATTATAAAGTTTTAGACATAAATTGTGGTTCTCTTGCAATGAACTTAGCAGGAAGAGAATGGAAGAGAATGCCTTCGCAATGTATTACCTGATGATTCTTCTTTCCTTAGTATCTTTTGATTTTCATGGATGGCAGATCATTTTTCACAGGCGAAAGCCTTCCAACTACATGCAGTAAGAAAGGGAGGGAAATTAGAGTGGTCTCTCACCTTTCCTTCCTCGAATTCCATTTCTATAATAAAGGCTAAGTGAGATTTACTCATATCCCTTTTCCCTTTGGGTTTGGTGAGAGTGAATCCCAGTTTTCAAAACACTATGAACTTGAAAGGATGTAATTCCTCAAGAGAGAGATGGGGGAGGTTTAAGATGGCCGAGAAAAGCAACCAGTAACAACTGCCTTCCCTCTCGCCAAAGCAACCAGTAACAACTGCCTTCCCTCTCGCCATGGAGGACCCCTGCTCCGGACATGCTGTATGCATGCCGGGCCAGAGGAATAAGAGCTGCTGCTGTGTAACAGCCGTAATGCCTCCCCAGGAACCATCCCCAGGTCTCCTATGCATCCTGGAGGAGGCTCCAGCCCATCCTATCTTCCCTCAGCCAGGTAGGAAAAAGAACAGCAGCCACTGCAAGAGCCCTCCACCAAACCTCGGGAAGACGGGCAACTGACGTAGCAGATGCCGGGGTTACTGGTGTGCCCTGAATGCTGAGCCTCAAGGAGCCTGAGAGTCTGCTCCTCTAGCCACAGCACCCTGCTGATTTGGGTTTTTATACTGTCTACTTGTCCTTGTCTCTCATGTTCCACCTTCTAATGTTAGCTTCTTGTGGCCAGGAATCTTGTCTACCCACTCTATTGTATTGTGTTCTCCCAAGTGCTTAGAACATACTCTGCACACACTAAGAGTTTAATAAATGCAATTAATTGATTGTTTCATCACTCCCGTTGTGTCAGCCTCCAGCCCCCTCCCCCACGCTGCCATTAATTTTCAGACTGTGAGCCCCTTGAAGCACCAGAGACCTTATCTAATTACCTTTCCTCACTAGCCAAACTGCTACCTTGCTGATCCAAGCACTTCTCGTGTCCCAGCTTAAATGCTGCATTAGCCTCCTCATGAACCTTCCTGCCTCTTGCCTCTCCCCACTCCAGTACTTATTTCATTCTGGTGTTCTGGGAAAAAAAAAAAGTCAGTCCATGTCTCCCCACTTTTCAAGTGTTTGCCCATTCACCTCTGCATCAAACAGAAACTCCTTACCATTGGCTTTAAAACACTCAATCAGCTAGCCCCCTCTTACCTTACCCAACTGATTTCTTCATTCCGGCACACTTCATTCCTCTACTGCCAACCTGCTCACTGTACCTTAGTCTCACTTGTCACGCCACTGACCTTTTGCACACATCCTCTTTATGGCCTGGAACTCCCTCCCACTTCATAGGACAGACCACCAGTCTCCCCACCTTTAAAACCTTACTAAAATCACATTACATTTCACGTGGCCATTTAGGGCCACACCTGCAGTCATCGGGGACAAGTTGTGAGACAGTGCTAATGGTTCCAAAAGTCTCCAGACAGCTCAGGCGCCTGAAGAAGCAGTGGCCCAGTGGCAGCCAAAACCAGAAGCTCTTCAGGTCTTCAAGACACCTGTTTCCCCAAGCCTTCATGCCAGGGATGTCCCAGTTTTTCACACTCAGTCCGGCTCATCGGAGAACAAGAGACTCAATCAGGAGAATGGAGGGAGCTTTTTTTTTTCCTTAAAGACTTACCCTATCTCAGTCTACCGACTCTTGTATTGGACTCTCCCAAGTACTTCGTGCAGTGCTCTGCACCCAGTAGGGGCTCAATAAATGCCATTGATTGACTGATTGACTGATTAATAGTTGTTTAGAGTCTCTGATTTTTGATTTCCATGATGAATATTTATGAAGTCTTCCATTAGTTTCTAAACTTTTTGAGAATGGGATCCATGTCTTTTATTTTTTGTTGTATTGCTTTCAAGCACTTATAATAGTGTTGGGATTAGTTTTAAATTATGCTATTAAGTACCCTTACACTCATTGCTCTTCATATAGCTGTTCCCATTTCCAATCTAAGGAAACTGAGGCTCGGAGAGAAGTTAAGCGACTTGCCCAAGGCCACACAGCAGTTAAGTGGCAGAGCCAGGATTAGATTTCTGGTCCTCTGACTTCCAGGCCCACACTCTTTCCACACTAGGCCACACTGCTTCTAGGCTGGAAGCTGCCCTCATCTCAACTCTGCTTCTCTGAGAGGAGCAAGTGAGGAGAGTACATGACAATACAGCACCTACACAACTGCTGAGTGAATTGCAATATAAGGGCAACCCACAGCAAGAGGGCAGAAGAAATGCTTTTAGGACACCATAAAGCACAGGCTCAGAACAACAGAGCATCACGGCTGAAAGCTAGGTGACAACAATGTTAGACAGATCCTTGTGGTGCAATGCAAACCAGACAGCGGCAGCTTTTTTGGAGCAGTGATTTTGAGAGAATCATGAAACAAAGAGATTAAAAGCCAAAACAGAAGCAGGTGTGGCAAAAGCAAATATGTCCAGATTAAGGACAATTTTTGTGCATACACAGTGTGGCTGCGATGGCCAATTCTGCACAGACCTTTTCAGTAACACTATTCCCCATGGGAAAATGTCACCATTGATGATGTCCCTGTTGAAAGTGAAAGACGATTATATTCTATATACAATCTAAGGGGAGCCAAGCTTTGGGCCTGAAGAAGAGATGACAACTATCCCTAATTTTTGTGATAAAATGATACAGTTGCATTGTGATTTAGGCCAGGGAGCAGTGGCCCTAGATAAGGTGTAAAATGGATTAAGTCTCTGACTTTGCGAGGGAGGGTCACACTCTGGCCGGGTCCCTTTTTCTCTCTAGGCATTTTATTCATTCTAAAAGCAGTGAGATAACAAGACCTCTTCCTTACCCAGTTCACATAGATAATGAAGGGATGCACCAATAGAGTGCTGTGAGCTCTTGGGCGGAGAGTATGGAGAATACAGTACACTGACTAATCATTGGGCTGATTACTTTGATTTCAAATAAACGAAGGATACTGATGCTTAATGGGTACAAACTCTCTAGACTGTAAGCTCAACTCCAGACTGTAGGCTCGCTGTGGGCAGGGAATGTGTCCGTTGTTATTGCTTTATTGTACTCTCCCAAGTGCTTAGGACAGTGTTTTGCACACAGTAAGCGCTGAATACATACGACTGAATGATTTGAATGAATATTTTGAGCAGTGAGCTGAAAAAGGGGGAGATGAAACATACTTTCTCCCCGTGTTCTAAATGTCAAAATGAGGGCAAAATGAGGGTCATGTCCTTCCTCCTCCCTACCCTCTATCATCACCTCTCTCGTTGAGTCAGGCAGCTAGAGCCAAGAGGGGAGTGTCTGTGGTAGGGAACCTCTCATTTTGCTCCACATCCTGCTTGTGACTGTTTCGTTTTCCCTTTGCTGATGAGTTTCTTCTATCAACAACAAGCCCTATCCCAGGGAGCTCACAGGTAGGAGGAAATAGAGAGTCACTGTGGTTTTTTAGGAGGGGATCCTTCTAACCCTGGCACCTGGCTATCTATCCAATCCCCATGGCTCGATAACCCGCAGTTCCAGTTGGCAGATGGTCTCTCTGGCTGCATTCCCAAGCACGGCTCACAGCCCTATCCACCTTCTTCTCTTCCCTTTCATAAGAAAACAAGAACATAAGGAGTGCCATGACCAGATCAAATTCATCTTCTAACCAGGCCAGAGTTCTCTCTCCCACAGTGGCAAAAAGGTAGGAGGATCCCTGAGATGGTTCCCCCTCTAAACTGTGAGCTCATTATGGACAGGGAGCGTGGCTAATAATTGTGTTGTTTTGGGCTCTCCCAAGCACTTAATACAGTGCTGTACATAAGTGCTCAATAAATACCATCAATTGGTTGATGATGGCCCTCTTTGACACACCTGTTTAGGTTGAACCATCTAACATTTCCATCTTTTGTCTACATCCCTAACATTCTGTCTAGTGACCCACCACCTCGGTTACAGGCCCACCCTGGGCAGTTTGTACACGATGAAGCGGGGACATGGAAGGAGGTGAAGAAATCACCGCTACTCAAGAAAGAGAATCCACAAAAGTGATTAAAATTCTCAAATACACTTCTTTGGTGGAGGAGGAAAAGGATTTAAGGGAAGTTGGAGTTCTATAACTTAGGATGTGGCATTTCAGCATTGCCAGGACAATTTTATAAGCTTTCACCAACTGACCTGATTACAAAATCCTAGACTGTTCTAGTTAAATTGGAAATGGTTAGTCTAAACAATAATAACAAACCTAGTAACCATCATCATCATCATCAACATCATCATCATCAATGATATTTATTGAGTGTTTACTGTGTGCAGAGCACTATACTACAGTGCCTAGCACACAGTAAGTGCTTAACAAATATCACAGTTATTATTATTTGCTTGGCAGAGTGCAGATACAACAGAGTTGGTAGACACATTCCCTGCCCAAAACAAGCTTACAGTCAATAACCGTACCCAGTACCTTGTATTTATACAGAGCATTGGTTTTTTGCTTTTTCAAAGTATTTTTACATCAATTATCTAATTTAATCCTTACAACAGCCCAATGATATAGGGAGAGGCTGTATTATTATCTTCATTTTAGAAATTGAGGACACTAAGGCACAGAGAGGTTAAGTGACTTGCCCCAAGTCACCCAGCAGCCCTAAGACATGTCAAGGACTATTATATTCATCATTTGATATGATTGACAATTTGATGTCTTCATCATAAAACTAGGATATTTTGTGGAACATATTACCAAAATTGGGACAGCCCTTGTTTGGTACTGTATGGTATGCTTACTTTCACTAAAGATAAATGAACTTCAAAGATAACCTAGAATTTAATTTAAGAACAACCAAATGACAAGGTCACATAAACTGACACTTGGTCCACAATTCAGGAACTATTCTGGGATATTCTGGTAATTTTGTACTTGTTCAGAGCCTCACTGTGATCCTCACAGTCTCCAGAGGAGGCTGAAAATCAGACTGAAACCTTTATATTTACAAAGATGTATCTTCTAGACAAACTAGTACATATATATTCCACAGCTCAACCTCATGTTTCTTGATTATGCACTGTTATCCACACCAACTGACTGAATTTGCTGCCTGTGTGGGAGGTGTGAAAAGAACTTTTTTTAGAAAGATAATTGAATCAACTGAGGGAAGTGGAATGTTTTATTTTTGGCTGAGATGCTTGAATACATTTGTAGTTATTCATTTTGTATTTTTAAAAATTCTGCTTGAAGCATTATCTAGTCATATTTTGCAGTTTTTTTGTTTGTTTGTTTTGTGACTTTGCATTGTTAGGGGGTCCCTTGGAGATTATTAATTGTGTGCTTTTTCAAATATAAATATGTATTTCTGTGTTTTGAATGAAGTTGGAATTAATTTGATTTGCTCATCTGTCCAACAAAAAGATATCTGGCTTTGAAATATCTTAGTTGCATTCTCCCAGTTTTGGAACGTTTCTCAATCAGTCAAATTAGCAATAGCCCAGGGAGCTTAGGAACTAAAATAAATTACTTATGGCCTAGAAGAAACCAGGCAATAGGTAAGAAAGACTTTTAATAAATATGGAAAAAAACAGCCTCTCATAATAAATTTCCATAGGCTGCTAATCATCATGATCAGCAGCATTTATGGGTTGCCTTTTGGGCACGGGGCACTCTACTAGGTGCTTCAGAACATAAAAGAGAAGCAGAGGGCACAGCTGTTTCCTTCAAGGAGCTTACACTCTGGTAGAGGACATGTGAGGACAGCAACTTCAAAACTTCAGTAGGGGCATGAGATCCATCTGGTAATGGGAAGCAAAAAAATGAATCAACTATTGGAATACTTTGGTGCATGCATGAGTGCTGAGGAGGCTGATGAGATGACCAGAGCAAGGAGGTGGAAGAAGTATCTTTGTAGTAGGGTTTTGATGGTGGGTTTGGTGGATATGTCAGCACTTCAGCACCACCAAAGCTCTTAAACTCTTAGCTTGTATCTACCACAGCACTCAGTACAGTGCTTGGTACATAATAAGTACTTAAATGCAATTTTAAAAAAGTTCTCACAAAACTTTGCAGCACTATGTACATAGCTTTATATGTATGTATATATAAAGTACCTACATTATTTCCTCTGCCTGTAATTTATTTTAACTTCTGTCTCCCCTGCTATATCATAAACTCTGGGAGGGCACGGACTTGAATCAAACAATTCTACTGTACTTTCCCTAGCACTCAGTAGAGTGCTGTGTACACAATAGGCGGCCAATAAATACTATTGATTAATAGTGGGTGGACTGATTACATTGGATGCATCAGGTCTATGGCAGGATAACTATGGGAAGTATGGTGATTATGTCACAGACTTGACTACTTTTAAAAAATCTATTTGTGTGATTGGGTTAAAGCCTGCCGTTTATTCAACCGTCTTTTACTGTTGAGTCGTTTTTGACCCACAGCAGCTCCATGGACCCATCTCCCTCGAAATACCCCACCTCTATCTGCAATCCTTCTGGTAGTGTATCCGTAGAGTTTTCCAACTAGCAGAACAGAAAATTTTGTATTTTTATTGAAGACTTCCTCAAAAGGCCAGGAAATGATCAAGAAATCCAGGAGAATGTTGTAATCTGTCAGAAACTGCTCTTCTGCTTTACTGTTCTAACTGATGGATTTTGTCCTGACCTGCTAGTGCTCCCGAAGATCACATGTATGGGAACTGCCTGGTTCTGCCCCACCCACCCTAAAGAATTCATTAACAAATGGATTGCAAAATACTGTAACTGATTAATTAACTGAGGAGCCTTCTTTATCTAGGGTAACATCTCCACAAGTGATATAAAATGAAGAAGAAAGTTTCTTCCATTGTCTGAAGGGAACCCCAAAGTGAAAGGAGATGTTTTTTAGAATATCATACACTTATTAGTATAAGGTCCTTGTGGGCAGGGAAAGTGTCTATTAACTCTGTTGTATCATACTGTCCCAAATGCTTAAAAGAGTGGTCTGCACACACAATAAGTGCTCAATAAATACCATTGATTAATTGATTAAATGGCACTGAATGATTAGGGAAAGGACTAAATAGCTTTAAAAAGGTACTTTTCTCATCAGATAAACTCTGTGCTTGTGGGGTTGACTGGGAGCTTGCTTGCAATTTCTTTTGTTCTGCCTTTTCTACTTAATAATAATAATAATAATAACATTTGTTAAGCACTTACTATGTTTCGGCACTGTCCTAAGTGTTGTTGTGGATGCAAGCAAATTGGGTTGGACACACTCCCTGATACCACATAGGGCTCACAGTCTCAATCCCCATTTTACAGATGAGGTAGCAAGCACAGAGAAGTGAAGTTACTTAGCAGACAAGTGGTGGTGACAGGATTAGAACCCATAACCTTCTGATTCCCAGGTCCCTGCTCTATCCACTATACCATGCTGCTTCTCTACGCACCTGTGGTAATGGAAAGGAGCAAACTATGTTCCACTAATTAAATGTAGGCAAGAGCACTGAGTGTTCTAAGCCTAAAGCTAATGGTTTCTTGCTCTATATGTTCATTCTATTCATTCAATCGTATTTACTGAGCACTTACCGTGTGCAGAGCACTGTGCTAAGGGCTTGGGAGAGTACAATACAACAATAAGCAAACGCATTCCCTGTCCCTAATGAGCTTACAGTCTTGAGAACATCCGCTGGATATAGCTGCATAAGAATATTATTACTTATTGCTTTCTTGGCCCTTTGGAATGTTTTTAACTTTATTTTTTTCCAGCTGGCATTCAGAAATTGTACAAAGCAGTCCTAGATGCAAAGACATCTCTGACCCTCTAATGAGAAGCATAGAGCCTATGTGATATCCTCAGAAGATTATAGAATGACCCCATTGCTGGATATGTGGGAAGAATCAAATGAAGGAATTAAGAGCATTACATACAGGGTATGAGAACAAATTTGTTAGGGAACCTATGTCCACTCTAGTCAAATCGCCCTACAGGTGGAAGGTACTGTCCAGGGAGTAGCACTGGGAGACAAATATTTGAATACAGCATATTGCTGATGCATCCCTTGGGAGTCTTCAGGACAGGAACTGTCTAACTTTATATTCTGTATTGTGACTGGTACCCAAAGAGTGTGGCTTTTTTTAAGGATTTTTGAGGAGAGAGTGGAAGAAGGGATTAGTAAAATTCTCTCACCTCAACTCACAGTCATGCCTGCCACTGCCTGTCCATGCTTCCTCAGTCTCCTCTGATAGATTTAAACCCTCCCATCTCCCTGGAGTCACTTGAGTTTTCGATTTCAAAGCTGTTCTGAAGGGAGAGGAGGTTGGCCTGAGAAATTTAGACCCAGAGAAGAGGCTGAAGTTGTAATGGGACTAGGACTACACTTATCCTATCCTGTCTTGATTACTGCATCAGCCTTCTTGATGATGTCCCTGCCTCCTGTCTCCCCCAACTCCAGTCCATACTTCACTCCCCTGTCTGGATCATTTTTCTACAAAAAGCATTCAGTCCATATTTCCCCACTCCTCAAGAACCTCCAGTTGTTGCCCATCCACCCCAACATCAAACAGAAATTCCTTTTCACTGGCTTTCCCTGCCCCCTCCAGACTTACCCCACTGCTCTTACTATATTTTGCCTAGCCCACAGGCTTCGCTCCTCTAATGCCAACCTAATCGCTGTACCTCAATCTCATCTATCTTGCCATCAACCTCTTGCCCCTGTAAGTGCTGAGCCATAGTAAGTGATCAATAAACACAATTGATTGACTAAGGTCGGTCCCAGAAATGAGGACTGGGGGTTAAAGTGGGATTTGAGTTAGGGCTGGGGCCAAAATAAGGGCCAGGATCAAGTGGAAGTGGAAGTGAGATCATATAGAGCACGGGCTTGGGAGTCAGAAGGTTATGGGTTCTAATCCTAGCTCTGCCATTTGTTTGCTGTGCAACTTTGGGCAAGTCACTTAACTTCCTTGTGCCTCAGTTACCACATCTGTAAAATGGGGATTGAGACTGTGAGCCCCACGTGGGACAAGGGACTGTGCCCAAACCAGTTTGCTTGTATTCACCCCAGCATTTGGTACAGTGTCTGGCACATATGAAGTGCTTAATAAATACCATTATTATTACTATTATGGGGGATAGGGGCTAGAGATGGGTTTGAGAGTATGGTTGGGGTCAAGGAGTGGTCCATTCCTTAGAGACCATCCCTACTGAAACCCGTTCCATTCAATCAGGGCCAGTTTCAGCCAATTGTCCTCTCTATGTTTAGAAAAAAATAGCATTCCCATGCCCGAGGGTGGCCACCTCAGGTGCAGGGGGTACCGTATGCATGGAAGTCCACCCAAATGTCCGAACCTAGAACATTTCTCCAGGAGGACTCTGACCACTCCCGCCTTGTACTAGAGTCTCTGCATTCCCTTATCAGGTTCCTCTTCACCCCAGTGCCACTCCCAGGGTGGTGAACTCGAGCTGCCCACCTCTCTTGCTTAACTTTCGGAGCTCGCAGGGCACTCAATTCCTCCACAAGCTCTGTTGGGCGGAATGCGCAACAGACATCCACCCTGTAGGTCTCCACTAAGGTTCTATGTGAGAACTTTACAAACAATGGCCATAAAGCCCACTTTCAAAAACTGACCAGCAAGAGGAGCAGGAAAGCATGGTCTTTGCCCAATTCAGATGACAGGCATCTTGAGTTTTATGCTTGATCCCAGTCGTGCCTCAAAAGTAACTCTAAAAGGCCATTTAATTCTCTTAACTACCATTTCTCTACTGTTCTGGGGCCCTGGGAGAGCCAGTGAATTAATAGCATCCCCCTCTCTTCCGCATCACCTTGACTCACTCCCTTTGCTCTTCTCTCCCACTACTGCCCCACAACCTATAATTCTATTTATTTATATTGATGCCTGTTCACTTGCGTTGATGTCTGTCTCCCCCCACCAACCCCACAGACTGTAAACCTACTGTGGGCAGGGGTTGTCTCTCTTCATTGCCGTATTGTACTTTCCAAGTGCTTAGTATAGTGCTCTGCACACAGTAAGTGCTCAATAAATCTGATTGAATGAACTAATTAATGAATAGTATCAACAAATATTAAGCTTGTGTTCCTCCAATTTTGACTAAGCCACCATCGCTCTATACCGGAATGTACCGTTTGAATGGGGAGTTGTGGCTATGTTCAACATTTGATATGAAGACATGACTTAAAACCGACTGTGAACCTATCTGGAACTGGGCATTCCCAACACAAAGTACAATCCAGAGTGCAAACACAACCCAGATAGCCAGGACACAGTAAAGATAGTGCAGCGTGGCTCAGTGGAAAGAGCCCGGGCTTGGGAGTCCGAGGTCATGGGTTCAAATCCCGGCTCTGCCACTTGTCAGCTGTGTGACTGTGGTCAAGTCACTTAACTTCTCTGTGCCTCAGTTACTCATCTGCAAAATGGGGATGAAGACTGCGAGCCTCACGCGGGACAACCTGATGACCCTGTATCTACCCCAGTGCTTAGAACAGTGCTCTGCACATAGTAAGCGCTTAACAAATACCAACATTATTATTATTATAGTGACTGCACTAGGCTTTTTGGCCAGAGGTAATGGGGAAAGTGGGGAGTTCCCAAGTATGGAGGAGATAAGATTCCAATCTTCAAAGTAATTTACATATGGCTAAAGCATGCACCTGGGAGTCAGAAGGACTTCCTACCATTCATTCACTCAATAGTATTTATTGAGCGCTTACTATGTGCAGAGCACTGTACTAAGTGCTTGGAATGTACAATTCGGCAAAAGATAGAGACAGTCCCTCCTCTTTGACGGGCTTACTCCTTTTGCCAAGGTTGTCATGGGGTTGGCCCTGCCACCTCTCCTCAGCTGCTTCCTCTAGACTGTAAGCTCATTATGGGCAGGGATCCTCTCCTAATTCTGCTGTATTGTACTCTCCCCAGCGCTTAGTACAGTGCTGTGCTCTGTAAGCACTTGATAAATACCACTGATTGATTGATCTGGGTTCTAATCCTGGCTCTGCCACTTGTCTGCTGTGTGACCTTGGGGAAGTCATTTAACTTCTCTATGCCTCAGTCACCTCATCTGTAAAATGGGGATTAAGACTGTGAGCCCTACATGGGACAGGGACTGTGTCCAACCTGATGATCTTGGATCTACCCCAGCACTTATTACAGTGCCTGGCATGTAGTAATCACTCAACAAATACCAAAAAAATCCCAAAACCTCTCTTGTGGGAGACTCATATTTAAGAGGGTAAGAGGTGAGAGAAATCGAGAAGAAGCAGTCAGTCAGAGAGGTAGGAAGAGAACCAGATTACTACCTTGTCAACAGACCAACACCTGGTAGGGTTTAAAGGGAAAGGAGTGCTGTTCTGCAGTGTCCAAGAAACTGAAAGGTGAAAGAGGATTAGGACATAAAACAAGGAAGTTAGAAACAGTGCTCACTTGTCTCTAGCCCACTGTTAGAAGCTGAAGTAGGGGAGAAAAAGGCATTTCCACAAAGAGAAGGAAATTACCAATCTCAGATAACATTTTCAAAATATCCGTGTTGGGGAAACCTCAAGTCACTCTATCTCCTCACCCAAACTGCCCCCATGAGGGTCCCTGTGCTTTTCTTTCCTTCATTCGATACATTTCTCCCAGAATGTCCCACTCTCTACCTGCAATTGTTCTGGTAGTATATCCATAGAGTAAAAATAAGGAAGTGTATTTTACCATTTCCTTCTTCCACGCAGTAAATTGAGTCCCCGCCTGACTCTTTCCCATGCTGCTGCTGCCCAGCACAGGTGAATTTTGACTTGTAGCAGATTGCCTTCCACTCGCTAGCCACTGTCCATCCCAGGAATGGAATGGATATGCCTCTGATTGACTCTTCCTCCCATAGCTGAGTCTGGTACAGCACTGGAAACTCTCCAGGTGTGATCCTGAGAGGGGATGTGCTGGATAGATAGAAGCTAATTAGGTTGGACACAGTCCCTGTCCCAGAGGGGCTCATATTCATCATCCCCATTTTACAGATGAAGTAACTGTGGCCCAGAGAAGTTAAGTCACTTGCGTAAAGTCATACAGCAGACTGGTGACTGAGCCAGGATTAGAACCCAGGTCCTTCTGACTCCTAGGCCTGTGCTCTATCCACTAGACCATGCTACTTCCCAATTCCTAAAAGGTGCATTCGGTTCACAATCCCTGGCAAGTACGCATCTTGTGTCTGATGCTTCTTTCCTTCTAGGTTCCCTAGCCTTTTCTCTTCCTCCTAAAGTGGCTGAGACAATAGCTTCTGCACAGGTCCCAATCAATTCATGGTATTGATTGGGACTTGTGCTTATTGGTACACAGAAGACCACAAAGGAAACTTGGCCTTTTTATTCCACTTCCCCATAGTAAATAACCCTCCTGGGGCAGTAGAAATGGGCTGAAGTAGAACACTGGAACTGAAAGAAGAAAAACTGAAATTGAAGATTTCCTAGAATTGGGAGTGTGTTCTGATGCTAACCAGCTGCAAAATGGTTTCAAGGGAAAATCCTCACCCTTTAATCCAATATTGAGAGTGTAGCCTCAGGCAACCCAGAAATGCTTCTGCATTTCTTCTGTGTGAGGCCAGGGTAAGATGACCTTCTCTCAGAGGATTGGGAAATGTTTTTTGGGCTAGGCCATGGGCCAGGGCTTTAAGACTAAAATCAACTCAGTATCTATGAAGTAGAAATGGTGGTTTTTTTGGGTGCGAAAGAAAACTCAAAGGAAAGGAAGAGATTGAGGTGGAAGGAGCCTACTTGATGCTTCTCAGACAGCATACAACACTAAATCAAGCTCTTTCTTAGTATAGTGGTTTGCACACTGTAAGTTCTCAATACATACTGCCTATGATCGTCAATCAGTCAATAATGAGAGAAGCAGCATGGCCTATTGGCAAGAGCACGGGATTGGGAGTCAGAAGATGTGGGTTCTAATCCCAGCTCTGCCACTTGTCTGCTGTGTGACCTTGGGCAAGCCACTTAACTTCTTTGTGCCTCAGTTACCTCATCTGTAAAATGGGGATTAAGACTGTGAGCCTCGCATGGATCAACCTGATTGCCTTGTTATCTACTTCAGCCCTTAAAACAGTACTCAGCACATAGTAAGTGCTTCATAAATACCACAATTATTATTATGATGATGATATTTGATTTCTGAAGGTTAGTAATGAGTGAGACTGGGACTGACAGAGACACAACTCCCTCGGTCTCTCTTTGGGCAGAATGACATGTTGCTTGACATTTATTTCCATTTTTCAATTGGATTGAATCCCTGTGAGGGAAAATGAAAGGGATGTTCTACAATATGTTTAATTTTCCCTGATGGGAATTTTGGAATCTGTGAAATACAAATATTGTGAAATGAAGATCACTTATTCCATTCATGGAGACACAGGACCATTAACTGAGGAACAGGGAGGAGAGTTGAGTTCAAGGAAAATCAGAGTGGGAAAAAAATGCTCTGGATCACATGTGCAAATAATAAATTATGATTATGGTATTTGTTAAGTGCTTACTATGTGCTCGCATCATATTAAGCACTGCTGTGGATACAAGCAAATCGGGCTGGACACAGTCCCTGTCCCATGTGGGGCTCACAGTCTCAAAACTCATTTTACAGATGAGGTAACGGAGGCACAGAGAAGTGAAGTGACTTGCCCGAAGCCACACAGCAGACAAGTGGCAGAGAGAAAATTAGACCCACGACCTTCTGACTCCCAGGCCCATACTCTATCCACTATGCCAGGCTGCTTCCCTTGTGTTGTGAGCAGACAAGATTTTTCCTCTTACATGTATTGTAATAATCTAATTTGGCCATCTAGTTTGCAGTGATCATTCATGCAAACCATATCTTCAACATGCTTGGACTACTTTATATCTTTTTATGCAATTTCACTTGGAGAAGAATCACGAAGGTAATTTACTCAAAATGATTTTTTGAGTCACACACCATAATCTGAATTGGGCAATATTTAAGGATTTTTTTTCCATTTCTAACACAACACAATAAAATTACTATAATTACTAATAAACATGTATCAGTAGCACTATGTTCTTCTCACCTGTTTTAAATGAAGATGTTCCCCATTTCTTGGCACAAACACCTGTGAATGAGAAATGACCTTATCCTGTCAAGGAGCATTTCTCTTGACTATTACCTCCATACTAAATGAGTACACACTAGTTAAAAAGTTGAGCAATAGACCTGGGGTTTTCACACAGATGACTCCACAGTCAGCCTCAGAGCTGAGTTGGGGGCGCTCAGCTTCCTAAAGGTAATGATAATGAGCTTTATTCAGCAGTTAAGATGTGCTACACACTGCATTAAGCTCTAGGGTAGATTCAAGTTAATAAGATTGGACACAGTTCCTGTCCCACACTGGACTCACTTGCTTCATGGCAGCCTTTCCCAGTTCCTACCCAAAAAGGGATCTTTCCTGGTGCTCCTTGCTCTTTAAGGGCTCTTCTTAGTCCTTCTCCCCACATCCATTGTGTTTCCCATAGCTCCTCCTTACAATGCCCTTTCTTGGAGCTCCCCCTTTTTTTAATATGGTATTTGTTAAGCATTAACTATGTGCCAGACACTGTACTAAGCACTAGAACAAGCTAATCAGGTTGGACCAAGTCCATGTCCCACATGGGGCTCACAGTCTTAACCCCCTTTTTACAGATGCGATAACTGATTCTCAGAGAAGTTAACCAGACCAAGGTCACACAGCTGAAAAGTAGCAGGGCCGGGTTTAGAAACCAGGTCCTTCTGACTTCCGGGCCTGTGCTCTATCCACTAGGCCACACTCTTCTCCCCACAGGGGCCTTTCCTAGCACCTGACCTCCACCCCACACACCTTCCAAGAGCACAATCAATGGGGAAGGCAGGCTTATTTTCAGCTCATTAGCTGTTTCCAGTCATGTCCCTCACCATGTCAGCCAATCAACAGGTAAGGTAACATTAACCCTGGGCGACCCCATTAATCTTTCATAGATATGCGGATGTTCCATTTATTACAAATTATCTAGATGATTTTACTGGAGAAAATCTTCTTCAAAAATTGCGTTATTTTAACACAATGTGACACGGATTATGGAAAACAGGTAAAAGTCTCGGTTAATTGGCAGGGAGCTACAAGAAGGGATTATGAAGAATAATCACTGTGTTCACTCCCTCTTTCTCCGTGAAACAAATTCCATCCTGGGTACATATATATTTCAGCAATTCATTAAACAGTGGCTGAACATGTAAGGATACATTGTAATTGGTAACCAGAGGGCCATAGATGTCAACAATGTGAAATGTTAAAAATGGCTCGAAAAATACTTAATTTATTCTCTAGACTTGCTGTTGGTCCATTGGTCCAACTTCAAAAGCACCATTCTGGGAATCAGAATTGGACTCGAATCTGGGTACCCCTTGCAGCTGGCAAATGTAGGAAGACCATACAGGTAATAATGTGTTCTTTATTAAGCACTTACCATGTGCCAAACACTGTTCTAAGCACTGAGGAAGATATGAGATCAACAGGTCAGATACAGTCCCTGTTCCACCCAGGGTTCTAAGTAGGAAGAAGAACAGGTATGGAATTTGCATTTTACAAATGAGGTGACTGATGTACAAGAATTGAAGTGACTTGTTCAAGATCACACAGCGGACCCGTTGAGGAGCTGGGATTAGAACCAGGTCCTCCGACTCCCAGATCTGTGTTCTTTTCGATAGGCTATGCTGCTCCGTTACTTTGCACTGTACTTTGCAATGGACTGCACCCCTGCCTGCCTTCTTCCTAGGTCAGTGGGACCCTCACTGGCAGGCATGGAAAAGTGTCACTGGTGCTGCACAAGCCATTATCACTATAATCAATTCTTCTGCACAGGTTCTTGGTATTGAATCAGCTAGTCAAAGGCATTTGCGAGTGCTTACTTTGCGATGAAAATTAAGCACGCGGGGGCTGGGGGAGGGGTACAATATGATAGAGTAAAGCTGAAACTCTGCCTGCCCTCAAAGAGTTTACCATCTAGTGGAAGACTGGGGACTTTTCAACCTAGCAGATCAGGAGTGAGGTTCTGGGATTACATCAAGCCAGATGGAACAGAAATCTCCCTGACTGGGGATATGTGGAAAAAGACCTTCTGAAATGGGTCTTTGTTAGCCAAGTCAAAAAAGGTGATTGAATCTTTTTCTTATGACAACGGGAATGAGCACATAGCTTTTGGTCCAGCCTGATACTATCAGGGATGGACAGAGAACTAAGCCCATCAACGAGTGATGGTGTTGCCATCAGTCAGTTGCTCAATCGTATTTTTCATTCATTCATTCATTCATTCAATCGTATTTATTGAGATCTTACTGTGTGCAGAGCACTGTACTAAGCACTCAGGTGAGTACAATAAAACAATAAACAGGCACATGAGCTGCCCATAGTGAGTTTACAGAATATATTGAGCACTAAAAGAGCCCTGTACTAAGCGCTTGGGACAGTACGAAAATAAATCACTGAGAACAACTGACGAGCGACAAACCTGAAATTTCCAGACCAAGACCCTGAGTGAAGAAAATGATTAATGTAGCGAGCCTGCAGGAAGCCATTTTAAGAGTGAGTGTTTTTTGGATCCCGTGAACAACAAAGAAAGAATTCGAGAAGGAATTAGGCTGCCCTGCTCCAGGACAGATCACTGTAAAGCTGGTCCATGGGCTGGAACACGGAGGGAGAGGTGGCCTTCCCTCCCTACTCTAACCAGTAACGGGCCTGGACGAAGCGACAACTCTCTGGCAGAGCCGATGCAACACCCCAGGCAGATAAAAGGTGGTCGCTTAGAATCGTGAGGAAAAGAAGGAGGTTGCGGGGCCTTCCAGCAGAAGTCTGTGCTGCCGCTTGCAGCCAGAATGGATTCGAATGCAGCCGGCAGGAACTTCTCCAACTCTTCCAATGTGGGATCATCTGCACACACTTGGTGAAACAGTTGGATGGGTAGCTACATTTGCTGTAGAGTGTGTGTGTTTGTGTGTGTTTGTGTGTGTGTGTTACTCCCCTGCAGTTAGATTGAGATTTGAGTAAAGCTTTCCACAGTAAGCAGTGGTGGTTTAGTTTTCATTTTACACTTGTCATAGGGTGCCCGGTCTAGGAAATTCCTGGTCGGTGCATATGAGTAGGGGTTGGGGCTTGTGACAATAATAGTGTTAGTGATTTGTGCCGTGCCAATCGTTCTCTCTCAATCCTGCTAGTCTTGTTGCTGCTGAGATAAGGAATACGGCAGGTGAATAGGCCGGTAGGAGTATAGCGCACTGCGAAGTGAACACACGGTGGGGGGTTTTTGGTTTTTTTTTAGTGCAGGGCCTATTGATGGCCAAAGTTGCTGCAGTGTAGTATTGATGCTGCGCTGAAGCATCGTAGCCCAGCAGGCGGTTGCCTTGGTAACAGCTGCAGTCTTCACCACCCACACTAGACAGCTATTTTTCAGGATTCTTGCTGGGCCCATCCACCTTTGCCAAACAACCCAGCCCAACCGCTGTAACCCTAGCTGGCATTCTCCTACTGGCAGGGCTGGACTAGAAGCCAGGGATTCTGATTCCCAGAGCTGGGCTGTCACTTAACTTCTCTGTGCCTCGGTTACCTCATCTGTAAAATAGGGATTAAGACTGAGAGCCCTATGAGGGGCACGGACCGTGTCCACCCTAATTATCTTGTATCTACCCCAGCACTTAGTACACTGCCTGGAATATAGTAAGTGACTAACAAATACCACAATTATTATTATTATTACTGTACAATCAAATCAGACACAGTCCTCATCCTTCATGGTGCTCACAATCTGAGGAATGAGAACAGATATTAATCCCCCTTTTATGCATGAAGAAACTGAGGCAGAGAGAGGTTAAGCAGCTTGCCCAAAGTCACGGAGCTGGCAAGTGACAGAACTGGGATTAGAACCTAGGTCCCTTGACTCCCAGCCTTGTGCTCTTTCTATGAGGCCACACTGCTTCTCTTTTGTACATAGGTTGGTTTATCTTTATAATTTCAATATTCCCTCAAGTACCTGTCAATATTCTTCTAGACCCTGCCCTCCTTTAATATTGTGAACCCCCTGAGAGCCAGAGGGTCCATCTAATTTATACTCTACTGTACTTCTTCTCAGGGCTTAGAACACAGTGGGCACTCAATAAATAATCAATCAGTATGGTTTATTGAGTGCTTAGTGCTTCCTCTGTGGAGAGTACTATACCAAACACGTGGGAGAGAAAAAAAGTTAAGGAACTTGTGCTCTAGCAGATTGTATCACTAGCTGAAGGAACAAAGAATGATAATGCTGAAGAAGATGATTATTCTAATAATGATAATTAAGGTGTTAATTCTGGGTTTTTCCACATGTGTTCAGCTCTGGTGGATCCCTACTTCTGTGCTTCCTCTCCCAATATCTCAATTAGAAGGAATCCCTCAACTGCACCTGGACATCTCCCAACATACGATTTCTTCCATCATCTGGTAAGGCTTCACAGGCTCCATTCTGTTGTTGTGCAGGCTACAGTTCAAAGCTAGCCATGGAGGCTTCTGAAAACCAGTACTATTGGCCACAGTCGAAGGCAGATGTGATTCTGAGCCGGAAGGCAATTGCCCAAGTTTCAAGATTTCCTAGGTCTTAAAGTCCATTAGAGGTCAGAATCAAGACCCTGGATGTGGATTTGGCACCCAACTGGATCAGCGATTCCTACAGGATTCACGAGGGAATCTGTGGGCCGGTGGCCAGACCAAAGGCCCCTGGGGGTCAGTTTCTCTCCTCCGTAGTGACCCACCATGTGACTGGTGAAAAGTGTTGTTACCTCCGTTCCCCCATCTGCTCAGTAGGAACATAACAACTCACAGTTGTTTACAATATGCCCTGGGATCCTCAGGTGAGGGAGCAGAGAAAAATCTAAGTTTTCACATCTAAGGACATCGCTCCACTTGGGCCTCGACCTAGGCTCTGAACTGCACCAAGCTCAATTCTGTTTTTTGTGCAAAGCTTGCAACTGAAGAGCTGCATGATTATACAGGGTGGGACTGACAGACATGACATTTAGGATGAAGCAAATGGCATCTCATGACAAGATAGCATTCCCGCACATTTGCAATGCGCCCTGTTTTGGTTGCGGACCCTAACCACCGAGAAGACCAGTTCAAAGGCCTCTTTTAAAAAAATCTTTCTCCCTTTGTCATTCCTGAGGGAAGCTTCCAGAGCTCTACTTCCCTTACGTAAGTTAGAGTCATCTCCTGGCCACTTCCTGGAGATGAATGCACCAGGATGTTCATGTTCTTGGTTCAGATCTCTGTTCCAGCAGGCAGACATGGATTTCATTCCTTGGCATCTCCCATTCCCCAAATGGCATCCAAACCATCATTGCTGAAGCTAATTTGAAGGCTTTGGCTAGGAATTCCTAGTGATTGCTCACTCTCAGTTCTACCTCCAGAATAAAACATTATTTAGAAATAATTCCCCAATTATTTATTCCCCAAGTCAGAAGTTACCTCATGGCTGAAAGCACTTTCAAATTCCATTGATAATGATGATGTCCCAAAATATTTGTGCCAAAGATCCGTCTCTCAGGACAACCCAACTCATTAACAACCTCCCCAGAGCAGTAGCTCAAGGCAATTTGTGATCTGCTTTACTGTCACTTATGCTTCCTTTCTGATTCAGCAATTAATCAATATTTATTGAGTGCTTACTATGTGCAGAACACTGTACTAAGCACTTGGGAGAGTACAAGTAATAAAGCTGATAGACACGTTCCCAGCTCACAATGAACTTACAGTCTAGAGACAGGCACAGTGCCAGCAGCTTTATCTAAATTTTACAGGAGAAGGGCAGGCAGAGATCAGTAATTCGACTGAGGGAAAGGGGTTTTTCAATAACCAGGATTCAAACTCAGCATCTGTGAGTGTTAAGTCTGCAGGAGCCCGTTGACTAATTCAATGTTAAAGTAACTGGCAGAAGTGAAGGAGGTAAATTACTCATCACAATCCCCGTTGCCAGTGGCAGTCAGTTTGTAACCTGAAAACCAAAGAAAAGATTCACGACATCCTAACTAAACAAAAGGAGGTGATGGATTTTTAGGAAGTCATTAATAGTCCACACTTGGTGGCTGTGGAAATGCCCTTGATTCATTCTAGATTTCAGTCTTTGTAGTCCTCTGGGGCCAGCCACTATCTAGCCCTCACTGAGCTGGAGTCACTCCTCAGACAGGTAGAACACAGGACGGACTTCACCTGAGAGAAAAAAAAGAACCAATAACTTACTGCTGAGATCAAACACCTGAAGCCCTGGGTTAGATGCTCGGATATAAGAACTACTGAAGATTAGGCACCACAGATATGAGAAGAATCTGATCCTTCATTCCTGGTGGAAGTTGGAATGACCTTGCAGGGATTTGCGGGGAAGAGAATTGGGGACACAGTGCCAAGGCTGCTCAAAAGCATTCCACTTCTCTCTGAGTTTTTAGTGCTACTACTTGTTTCAAAATGCAAGAAGCACTGCAACTGAATAACTGAATTTTCACCAGTAACAGCAACAAACAAGCATCAAGTCCTTGGAAGTGAAAAAGCAAGTCATAATTCATAATTCCCCGAAATGTGGTGGGACTAAACAGGGGTTTCCCTGAATCATGCTTTCTTAGGGGGCACGTGCCTAAGAAAATTGAGAGCTCATGTCTGAATTTTGTTTTACAATGACCACTACTACTAGACAACTGAGGAAGTGACTGGCCTGCTGGGTTTCCTCTATTATTACTAGTAGCTGTGGGTTTTCTTTAAATATTTGTGGTATTTTTTTTAAAGTCAACATCCATAAATCTCTAATAACTTTTTAGAGATATGGGAGAGTTTATATGTAGATCTAATTCCTAGACAAATTACCTGAGGAATAAACTGGCTAATATTCAAGAATGTCCAGGTGCAGAATAAAAAGAGACCCCACCCAATAATAAGCATAATCATAGTTGGCAATTGACAAGTGTCTTTCATCTTGGGAACTCAAAAAGCATTTCTAGGTGTTAATTCATCCTCATAACAAGCCTGTGAAGTGGGAATTAATATCCCTATTTCTTAGACGGTAAAACTGAGGCAAAATGAGTTGGCCCAGCAATTCAGGTAGCAAAAGTTCATTTGCAGAGCTAAGGAAAGAGTTCAAGAATGCTGACAAGGCCAAATTCCCTAGGGGGGTGGGCTACAATGATTTGACTGAGCAGACTTTTACAAAATATGAATAAAAATCAATCACTGGTATTTATTGAGTATTTGCTGTATGCAGAGCACTGTATTACACACTTGGGAGAGTACAGTACAACAGAGTTGGTGGACATATTCCCTGCCCACAATGAATTTGCCCAGACTTTCATACTTTTTCTACTGATATAACTAAAGAAAAGGACTGAAACTGTATAGGTTTTATATATCCAACAGTAATATCTCTGTGCCTACTTAACTTTCTTAGCCATGTTAACATCTGTAATGTTTTGTTGTTTGTGATCATAAAGTTCACACTTTCAACCATCACAGTAGCCATTTTTCCAGGATCATGTTTGAGCAACACTATCCTTTCCAGCATAGGAAAACAATTTTTCCCATTTCCATGTCTCGGTCATTTCCAAGAGCTACTTAATCAATCACTCAATATTTGAGTGCTCACAATATCCAGAGAACTGTACTAAGTTTTTGAGACAATAAATTACAATTGATTTGGTAGGCATGATTCCTGTCCTCAAGGAGTCCAGTGGAGCAGACGGACATTAAAATAAATTACAGCTGGGAGAGCGGCTGAGATTAAAGATAGGAACGTAAGTGCTGTGGGAGGGATGAATATAAGTGCATAAAGGGTATAGAACCAAGTGCATAGGTGACACAGAAGGGAGAGTTAAGATGGAGGAGTGAGAGTTTATTCAGGGAAGGCCTCTTCGAGGGGATGTGATTTTAGTCTAGCTTTGAAGATGGGGAGAGTGGTGGTCTCTTGGATATGGAGGAAGTGGGAGTTCCTGTCTAGAGAGAGGACATGAGCAAAGGGATGTCAGTGAGACAGATGAAATTGAGATACAGTGAGCAAATTGGCATTAGAGAGGGAAAGCGTGTGGGCTGAGTTGTAGTGAGAGATTAGCATGATTAAGTAGGAAGGGTAGAGCTGATTAACTATCTTAAAACCAATGGTAAGGAGTTTCTGTTTGATGTGGAGATGGATGGGCAGCGGCTCGAGGTTTTTCAGAAGTAGGGAGATGTGGACTGAATTTTTTTTATAAAAATGATTCAGGCAGCAGAGTGAAGTGTGGATTGTAGTGAGGAGAGACTGCAGGTCAGGGGATCAACAAGTGGCTCATGCAGTCAGTAGTCAAGGCAGAATATGATAAGTGCTTGGATCACTGGGGTAGCAGCTTGGATGGAGAGGAAGGGATGGAATCTAGAGGTGTTAGGAAGGAAGAAAAGACAGGATTTGTTGTCAGACTGAATATGCAAGTTGAATGAGAGAGACGAGTCAAGAATAATGCCAAGATTATGGGCTTGTGAGACAGGGAGGATGGTGGTGCTGTTTACAGTGATAGGAAACTCGGTGGGAGGACAGGGTTTGGGTGAGAAGATGATGAGTTCTGCTTTGAACATGTGAAGTTTGAGATGTTGATGGGACATCCAAGAAGAGATATCCTGAGGCAGGAGGAAATGCAAGCTTGCAGAAAAGGAGAGGTCAGCACTGGAGAGGTAGATTTGGGAACTCTCTGCAGAGAGATGGCAGTTGAAGACGTGGGAGTGAATGAGTTCTCTGAGACAGTGTGTGTAGATGGAGAATAGTAGGGGACCCAGAACAGACTTGAGGGATTTCCACAGTTTGTGGGTGGGAGGCAGAGGAGGAGCCAATAAAAGGAACTGAGAAGGCGCAGTCAGAGAGATAGGAGGAGAAACTAGGAGAGGACAGTGTCAGTGAAACCAAAGTTAAGCAGCTTTTCCAGGAGAAGTGGGTGGTTGACAGTGTAAAAGGCGGTGAGAGATTAAGGAGGGTTAGGATGGAGTAGAGCCCATTGGATTTGGCAAGGAGGCCACTGGTGACCTTCGAAAAGGCAGTTTCCATGGAGTGAAGGGGGCAGAAGCCAGACTGAAAGGGATCAAGGAGAGAGTAGGAGGAGTGGAGGTGAAGGCAGTCAGCGTAAACAACTCACTTGAGGAGTTTGGAGAGGAACGGTAGGAGGGGGATGGGGTGAGGGTTTTTTTTAGGATAGGGAATACATGGACAGGTACTATTAATTACCTCATAATTTGATGTGGCCATGCCTCATGAACTGGAGCGTCACAAATTAAAAATATAATATAGCCAAGAGCCACAGATCAAAAGAAGTCATGCGCGGGAGTTCCCAGGGCTGGGGGCAAGGAAGGAGCAGAGGGAGACAGTGGAGGGTGGTGTTTCACATGTGAGCAGCCAGTCCCGGTCATGACCGACTCCACATTCATGCTTAACTTGGGCAGGGGGCGGGGTTGGGAGCTGGAATGATGCTGCGACTCCTGCTGGGTTCTCCTCCTCCTCCTTTTCCTTCTCAGCTCAGTGGCCCAGATGCCACCAGGGGCTCAGGCTGCCACGCAAGGTGATGCACACCCCTGGTCAGTGGGGAAAGTTGCTCAGAACAAAGCCCAGTGGCAGCAGGCAAAGAGGTGAATCGAAATGAAGAGGGAGCAGTGAAGCGTGCTGGTGGTGGCAGAGGCAATGACATCCCTGGGATTCCTGCTGCTGCTCTTCTAATGTGCCAGTTACTGCTGCTGCCGGGGTCCTGGTTCCCCTAATTTATTGAGGCCCGGTGGTGCTTATTCATCTCCCGACACAGTCTCTTTAAATTGTACCACCGCCCTCTTGAGCATTTATGGATATTGAAATACCTCTGCAGGTTTATGGACACGATGCACTTTATTATTATAGTATTTATACTATAGTACTAAGTGGCAAGCACTGTTCAAAGCGCTGAGGCATATCAGGTGGGACACAGTTCCTGTTCCACATGGGGCTCAAAGTCTGAGAAGGAGGGGGAACAGGTGTTGAATTCTCATTTTACAGTTTCTCTGAAGCACACAGAAGTTAAGTGACTTGCTCAAGCTAGCACAGCAAGCAAGTGGCAAAGCCAGGATTAGAATCCAGGTCCTCTGACTGTGCTTGTTCCTCTAGGCCATACTCCTCATTTTTACAGACTGTGTGAAATTAGAGAGGATTGACAACCCTGCTTCCTCGTGGGTATGGAAGTGTCCTCCGGTGAATCTCTCAGCCAACTCCCAGAGTAGCAAAGGTGGAGTTTGGGTTTGGGCACGAGAGTGGGGCAGGCGAGGACAGGCACCCTATGCCTAAAGCTTACCTAAGAAGCATAATCCTAATAACCCAGTGCAGAAAACAAATCGCATTTCCAGGATAGCACGTCCCAGAAATGCTTGGGGCAGAATATCTGAGGCCGCCCAAACGATGAGGGATATGAGAGCAGCTCTGCTGCCATCTCTGCAGACTTCCCTTTGGGACTTACCTATTACTACTTTTGTGTCAGGGGTTTGTGGCTAAGAGGGGGTGGGAGGGACTTGTCACCGACATGAGCCAACCCCCACAAAAGCGGCAGCACCCACACCACAGTGAGAAAACCAGCAGCAACAACAGTGGCCTCAAAGATGCAGGGCCCCTCCTGATAATAGCGACCAGAGCATTTGAACCACACTATCTGAGCTCTGAGCATCTCCCTCAGACAAAGATGCAAGCTGACCAGTTCTCCCCTCCTGAAGCTTCCACAGAGTCCTAAGAAAAGGGAAGCAAGGCAAGATCAAAGGGCTAGAAACAAGACCTTGCTGGGCCTTGAACTGGTTCTTTGCTAACAACAGGAACATACAAAAGAGGAGTGGTCACTGCATTTCACCAGAGGTTACAACTTACGTGTTAACTTGGGTGACCAACATCCAGTCATCCTAGGAGAATGAAACTCTGAAAAATATCTCAGATTCTTTTTTTTTTCTTTTTGCCCTTGGCCCAAAGATAAAGCTCTCTAATCTTTGTTTGTGAAGAGAAAACAAGCCCACACGATGATTTTATACAAGGAAGGAAATGTCCCAGGGCCTCCATTAAGGAGGAAATGAATCAGCTGTTGTAGAAACCTCCTTGAAGAGGGGAACAGAGCCCCACAGTGGAAACCCCTGGTTCCTCAGAAAAGTAGTTGAGTGAAGAAAACGTGAGGGCAAATCCCAATGCTCAGAATTATTGCAGCTCCCACAGTCTAGGAAAGGTGATGTCAAGAGGGGTGCTGAGAAAGATTAGTACCACGTCACTAACTGTATCCTCATTCCAACTAGGGTGGGGAGAAGACAGGAGGGAGCTTAGTGAGCAGAGGGAGAGGTAGGGGAGGGGGAGATAAGAGATATTAGAAGAAAATTGGATTACATTCCTGGGGGCAGTCCAAACCCCTGAGGCCCAACAAAGCTACACCTTCCTAGTACAACAAATAAGGTTCCAACAGAGTATGTACCTTTATCAGTGCCATTCGCTGGCAGTGCTAGTTCCACCTGGGCCTAGGGTTTATGCTTCTTGGTTTTGTTTCAGACAAATTGTTGCCCTTCCAAAATTAGGCAGAAAATGGCAGTCCGTGGTTGCCAGAGTCCTTCCTTTTGCATTTCCGCTTCACAATACAGGGGGAGTATGTGGTGACAAAATTTGGTCCATTGCAGATGAAATTTTGTGGCATGCTCATAGCATGATTGATTCACTCCAGTCCACTTCCCATAACTACTACACTACTGAGTACTATTGTTAATAATAGTAACAATAATAATAATACTCATTCCTTTTCGTGGAACACATCATTCAGCCCCATTTTATGGGCATCTCAAAAACATACTCATGAGCACCAAGATGTAGGATTGACTAAATATTTAGGATACCACAGATTACCAAATTATTTGGGGAAAAAGAGGCTATCGCCCACTCTATGAGATTGGTACTCAGGGGACAAAACCACCCACAGTTCCTTGGGTTGGGCAGGCAGCCATGGCTAGTAACTTGTCACCAGAGGGTGGCCAGGAGTAGATTCAAGATGTTGAATCCACTCTTTGCTGCCCGTTGGCAGGCTGAGGCTTGCCAACCAGCTATCAGAACTCAGTGAGGTTTCTCTTGGCCATGCTGGGCTCTGGGTTTGGGAAACACCTTTACCGGGAGCAGCGTGTTCTAGAGGAATGAGCACAAGCCTGGGAGTCAGAGGACCTGGGTTCCAATGCCAGGCTCTGCCACTTGTCTGCTGTGTGACCTTGGGTTAGTCCCTTCAACTGCTCTGTGCCTCAGTTACCTCATCGGTAAAATGGGGATTAAGACTTTGAGCCCCATGTAGAACATGAACTGTGTTCAACCTGACTTGCTTGTATCTATCCCATGGTTTAGTGCAGTGCCTGGCACAAAGTAAATGCTTAACAAATACCATTTAAAAACAAAACAAAAAGAACAGGCCCCAGGACCAGCTAGGGGCTTCTTTGAGCCCCTACTGGGGGCCGGTGATTGGACTGATGGTCAACTATCCCTGCAAGTCACACCCCAACCAAGCTCTGCCCCAACTTCTCTCCATCCTCAAAATGAAAAGGCAGCACCCCTGAATGTCAGACCACTGGGAAGAGCTGACAGGGGCAAGACTTCTAGTAACTGGGGGCTCCCTGTTTGACATCACTGGGGATGTTAGCTGTGGCTCCTGCCTCTAGAACAGTGCTTTGCACATAGTAAGCGCTTAACAAATACCATCATTATTATTATTATGCCCCTGAAAAGCCAAAAAAGCGATACTTATCCACAT
This sequence comes from Ornithorhynchus anatinus, assembly GCF_004115215.2. NCBI lineage: Eukaryota > Metazoa > Chordata > Mammalia > Monotremata > Ornithorhynchidae > Ornithorhynchus > Ornithorhynchus anatinus. The sequence goes on from NC_041729.1 coordinate 45,036,352, forward strand.
AGACCATAGGACAAAAGGCTAAGGTCTTAACTCTGTGTCTGAGAGACAATGGGAGTCAGTCAACCAATCAATGGTATTTAATGAGTGCTTACTGAGGGCAGAGCATTGTACTAAACACTTGGTAAAGTACCATCTTCCCGAACTGATAGACATATTCCCTGTCTACAGGTTGCTCACAGACTAGAGAGTCTTAATGGGCTAGTTCTGGTGGTCAGAGCCTATTCAAATTCCGGTGGCTTGTCTTGTCTTATGCTGTCGAGTCGTCTCCGACTAATAGTGACACCATGGACACATCTCTCCCAGAATGCCCCACCTCCATCTGCAATCATTCTGGTAGTGTGTCCACAGAGGTTTCTTGGTAAAAATACAGAAGTAGTTTACCATTGCCTCCTTCCAAGCAGTAAACTTGAGTGTCCACCCTCGACTCTCTCTCATGACGCTGCTGCACATATGAGTTTTGACTTGTAAGTGATTGCCTTCCACTTACTAACCACTGCCCAAGCTCGGAATGGAACAGATAGGCCTCTGCTTGACTCTCCCTCCCACAGTCCAGACCGGTAGAGTACCGGAAACTCTCCAGACACATGCCCAATAGTCAACTCCTTGCTTGAACTCAATGATGGGAGAATAAGAGCCTGAAATTCAAAGCCCTAATTTGAAGTGGCAAATAAAACCAGAAAATTCGAAATTTAGAATCTAAGGAAAAAAGTTGAAGTTAAGGATGCAAGTCCTTTTGTTGTTTGGAAAGACACTTCTCATTGGATTCAGTGCTTAGAACAGTGCCCAGTGCTTAGAACAGTGCTTGGCACATAGTAAGCACTTAACAAACAGCGTGGCTCAGTTGAAAGAGCACGGGCTTGGGAGTCAGAAGTCATGGGTTCGAGTTCCCGTTCTGCCACTTGTCAGCTGTGTGACTGTGGGCAAGTCACTTAACTTCTCTGCGCTTCAGTTACCTCATCTGTAAAATGGGGATTAAGACTGTGAGCCTCACGTGGGACAACCTGATTATCCTGTAACTACCCCAGCACTTAGAACAGTGCTCTGCACATAGTAAGCGCTTAACAAATACCAACATTATTATTAACAAACACTTTCATCATCATATCAAAATGTAGGCCTGTCTTGGGTGGATTAGTCACTTAATGGTATTTTTTGAGCACTCAGAGTGTGAAGAGCACTGGACTAAGCACTTGGGAGAGCAGAATACAGTGGAGTTAGTAGACTCCATCACTGACCGCCAGGAGCTTTCAGTCTGCCCACTAGACTGCCTGATTTGCTAGGTATACACCATCATAATAATGGTATAATATAATAATTTCCATGATGGTAATTGATTTAGCACTTACTACGTGGCAAGCATTCGGGGAGATACCGGATAATCAGGTCAGACAAGTCATTATCCCACACAGAGCTCACAATCTAAGAGGTGAGAAAAACAGGTATCTTATCCCCGGTTTCCCAATGAGGAAAGTGAGGCACAGAGACATTAAGCGATTCATCCAAAGTCACACAGCAGGCTAGCAGCAGAGCTGGGACTAGAACCTGGGACTCCTGAATCCCAGTCCCATGCTCAAACTTTCAAGGCTTTTTACACCAAAAAGAAAATTCAACAGCCATAAAGTTTCCTTTGCTGGGAGGTAGAAAGGTGTGTGACTTCCCCTTTCTGATTGTGTTGAAATAAGTCCCCTTGGCTGTTGAGCATCATGGACCTTGTTACAGTATTTTTTTCCTCTCATTCCAGTGTGCCTGCAATTAACAATACCAAACTCAGAAAACCATTCCTTTGCAGAACTGACATAACTTGTGCTAAATAGATTTTTGACACTTATGTCCTTTTTTTTCTTTCCACCTGGCACCTAAGACCCCGATTAGACTGTAAGCCCGTCAAACGGCAGGGACTGTCTCTATCTGTTGCCAACTTGTTCATCCCAAGCGCTTAGTACAGTGCTCTGCACATAGTAAGCGCTCAATAAATACTATTGAATGAATGAATGAATGAATCATCAGATTATCTCCACCGCTTCACCTTTACTGAGGTATTCGAGGTCTCACGAAAAATATTGCTCTGAAAAGGAAAAATCACTGTGCAGCAATGAACCAGAGCTCTATGGAGTAGCTATTCTACTTTTCACCATCTCTCCAGGCCTCCTGTATTCAGAGTGAAAAATGGCCTGCTTCATTCCACCCCCGCTTTTTCTCTCCCACTTGCCCTATTATCGCCAGCTGTAGAGCCTGCCTCCCTGATGTCAAACGAGTCCCAGCACCAAGGGACTCCAGGTAAAGGTTCAAGGTTTGGGGTTTTGCCTTCCAAACAGGTAGGAGAAGGAAAAGCTAAAGAAAAAAATCTCCAAACCTCTCGGCAGAAGAAAACAAGTCCTCCCCAGAGGATTGGCGCTAGAAGTCTCAGCCCCATACAGTTCCTCAGTGTTTCACATCATTTCTAACTTAGCAGCTAGATTGCTACTGCTTTTGGCAACGTTACCTCCTCCAGGTTTCATTTTTCTCCATCTGGGTTTAGGGTTCAGGTGTGAAAGTAAGTTTATTATTAGATCTGGCTGGTATTGACAATTACACCTCCTAGGAACATTTTTCACTTACTCTGTCCTCCTTTAAACACACTGACCACCTACGCTGCACATCTCCCGTTCTCTTGGCATCTCTTCCTATTTCCCCCCTCAGGTATCCCGTTGTAGCTCAGCTCCAGCTGTATATGACTTCACCTGCCCTCAGATGTCCACGTACAACATAGGGGCTCTGTGCCAGGTGGGCCGGGTGCGGTTGGCTGGGTCTGACAGTTGTCCCCTCCCTCCTCTGAGGGCCCAGGTTTTGGATCTGATTAAACCCAGCTGGTTGCATAGTTTTTCCCCTCTTAATCTCCTTGTTTCAACCCAAAGCATGTTCAGATCTTTTGATTTCCTCTGAAATGCCCTCATTCTCTTCTGACCAGTTTCCTCCTGCCTGGAGAGCGACCTAAAGGGAGGGGAAATGAGTCCTTACCAATAATGTTGGCCCTTAAGGGACACTACTCACCCTTGGAGAGGAATTTAGTAGCCGGAAGGTCCATGGCTGCCAGTTCCACTTTGCATGGTCCTGGATCTGACCAGAATGGAAGAGTATTGGGAAAAGTGAACTCTTTCAGGGACCACTTCCAGGCCTTTTGAATCCGGGAGCTTTGGATTTTTTTTTAATGGTATTCGTTAAACACATACTATGTGTCAGACACTGTACTAAGGGCTGGGTACAAGATAATCAGGTTGGACACAGTCCATGGCCCATATGGGGCTCACACAGTATTCATCCCCATTTTACAGATGAGGTTACTGAGGCACAGAGAAGTTAAGTCGCTTGCCTAAGGTCACACAGCAGACCAGTGGTAGAGTAGGATTAGAATCCAGGTTCTTCTGACTTTTCCCAGGCCTGGTCTATTGAGGCTTTAAGAGTGGACTACTGGGCTGGTAGATCACTAGGCCAAGCTACTTCTCTATTTATTTCTTCTATTTCTTTAAAAAAAGTCTGCTTTGTCCTCCCCAGGCAGGGTCGGGGGGAGGGCAAAAGAGGTGTGTGTTAGAGTGGCCACTCAGGTACTTTTTATACCAGTTTAGTTTTCAGTTGATCTGTCATTTTCCAAAAATATGAACTGGTTCACATCTCCCCACTCCTCAAAAACCTCCAATGGCTGCCCAACCATCTCCCCAACAACTAGAAACTCCTGACCATTCACTTTAGGGAACTCCCATCAGCTCTTTCCTTCCTACTTATCCATTCTCTTCTTCAACCCCACGCCAGTTCGCCTTCTTTGTTCAAGCAAACCTACTCACTATGCCTCTTTCTTATCTGTCTGGCCTCTCGTCCCTGCCCTTTTAACAACCCTTCAGGTCTGTCATATCACAACTCTGCCCATATTCAAAGGAAACCTTCCCTAATTAATTTCTCTCCTCACCATATTGTATCCCTTGACTCTATTTATTGCCATTGTTCTTGTCTGTCTGCCTCCCCCGATTAGACTGTAAGCCCGTCAAATGGCAGGGAGTGTCTCTATCTGTTGCCGACTTGTTCATTCCAAGCACTTAGTACAGTGCTCTGCACACAGTAAGCGCTCAATAAATACTATTGAATGAATGAATCCCTCCAACTACCACTCTGGCATGACTGCCCCAAGTACACACTTATGTACTAACAATCACCTGAGGCACATCTCTACATATTGATTTACTCTACTATTTAAGCACTAAATCTGTGAATTATTTCAGTGATTTTTCCTTTCTAGAGTGTAAGATCCTTAAAGGCAGGGATCAGATTATTTAACTACTGTATTCTTCTAAATGTTCAGTACAGTGCTCAGAATAGAATAGGAGTTCAATAAATAATACTGATTGACCTGTCTCCTGTTCAGCAAAGGAATTGCACCAGATGCCTTTATATCTGGTGTTTTGATTTGACGTGTCCAGTTTCCCACCACTGAGTTCTGAGGCTCAGATGCAGTGCCCACATTTGCTTGGTCTTGAGGGGAGAATGTAGTTGCTCTTGAGCAGGTCGGGGTGGTCAGGGGTCCTTTCAAAGACATGCTCTAAGTTCAGGTGATTCCAGAGGAACTTCCACAAAATGATGTGTATATCATTACGTTATCCTGTGTGCCAGCCATAAACATGTGACATTATGTGCATCTGTGCATTTTAGTGTCCACGGGGGCTATTCATTTATTCACTCAATTGTAATAGTAAAAACAAGGTATTAAGCTTACTTATGTGTCCAGCACTCTTTTCATTCAATAGTATTTATTGAGCGCTTACTATGTGCAGAGCACTGTACTAAGCGCTTGGGATGAACAAGTCGGCAACGGATAGAGACAGTCCCTGCCGTTTGACGGGCTTACAGTCTAATCGGGGGAGACGGACAGACGAGAACAATGGCAATAAACAGCATCAAGGGGAAGAACATCTCGTAAAAACAATGGCAACTAAATAGAATCGAGGCGATGTACAATTCATTAACAAAATAAATAGGGTAACGAAAATATATACGGTTGAGCGGACGAGTACAGTGCTGTGGGGATGGGAAGGGAGAGGTGGAGGAGCAGAGGGAAAAGGGGAAAATGAGGGTTTAGCTGCAGAGAGGTAAAGGGGGGATGGCAGAGGGAGTAGAGGGGGAAGAGGAGCTCAGTCTGGGAACGCCTCTTGGAGGAGGTGATTTTTAAGTAGGGTTTTGAAGAGGGAAAGAGAATCAGTTTGGCGGAGGTGAGGAGGGAGGGCGTTCCAGGACCGCGGGAGGACATGACCCAGGGGTCGACGGCGGGATAGGCGAGACCGAGGGACGGTGAGGAGGTGGGCGGCGGAGGAGCGGAGCGTGCGGGGTGGGCGGTAGAAAGAGAGAAGGGAGGAGAGGTAGGAAGGGGCAAGGTGATGGAGAGCCTTGAAGCCTAGAGTGAGGAGTTTTTGTTTGGAGCGGAGGTCGATAGGCAACCACTGGAGTTGTTTAAGAAGGGGAGTGACATGCCCAGATCGTTTCTGCAGGAAGATGAGCACTCTTCTGAACACTGGGATAGATATAAGCTAATTGGGTTGGGCACAGTCCGTGTCCCACAAGGGGCTCACAGTCTTAATCCCTATTTTCCAGATGAGGTAACTGAGACACAGAAAACTGAAGTGACCTGCCTAAGATCACACAGCAAAGTGGCGGAACCAGAATTAGAACCCACGTCCTTCTGACTCCCGGGCCTGTGCTCTATCCACTAGGCCATTCTGCTTCCCTTATTGCATTTACAGAGCACTTACTTTGTGCAGAGTAGTGCTAAGTACTAGAGCGAGTACAATACCACAATAAACACACATTCCCTGCCCACAATGAGTTTACAGTCTAGAAATAGCTACCCTAATATGTTTAGAAATAAGATATGACCATTGGGAAAGTAGATCCCAAGTGAAACAATTTTCTATGGAAAAATTCAAAGACTATCTCCCACAAGAAGATGCCCCAAAATACACTTCTTGCAAGGCCTGGGATTCAGAAAACCTGGGTTCTAATCCCAGCTCTGTCAATGGCTTGCTGTGTGACCTTAGGCAAGTTCATTCTTTCATTCAATCATATCTATTGAGTTTTACTGTGTGCACAGCACTGTACTAAGCACTTGGGAGAGTACAGTATAACAATAAACAGACACATTCCCTGCCCACAGTGAGCATACATTCTAGAGGGAGCCTCATGTGGAACAGTAACTGTGACTGTTAACTTGTACCTACCCCAACACTTAGAATAGTATTTGGCAGATACTAAATGCTTAACAAATACTATTTAAAAAAGGATCTTGGAACTTGCACAACAAGAGAGGGAAAGAGTTCCAGCATTAAGGACCATCCATGGAAATGGTACAGCCCCTAATTATCCCTGTTTCAAAGATGGATCTGGGGGTGGGTGGATGAAGGGAGAGAAATGGTCAATTTTATGGCTTTTTTTTGTCACGTCTCTGTGACCCTAGACCCAGCCAGGCCATTAAAGGGCAGGACAGGAGGTAGCAGTTTCCCAGAATGGATGGAACAAGGTTATATTTCTTCTTGTGGTTGAAAGTCACCTGCCTTTTGTGTGTCACTCTGAGAAAATCTTGAAGTAAGTTCCCTCGCAGAGCTTTTTCCACTGAGTAGAGACCAGTTCCAATGGGCTTCATGAGAAACTTCATCATTTCTTTCTGTTAGTTTTCTAGGAGCAGTCAAAGGTGCAAAGCGAACCTTAGGTTCTAAAAGCAGCTTGAAGAGGAGAGGACTGGAGCAGGAGAGCAGAAATCCAGAGGGAGGAGTTGTACAGCCAAGGGAAAGGTTATTTTTATCTCCTAGAACAGGTGCTGAGCCAGAAAAACATTAAACTATCAGTTTAATAACTTGGTGAAAGCTAAAAGTTCAGAGAGTTATTTACATACTTAATGGACAACTTGGAAAAAGAGAATAACAAAGTAACTTCTACAGTTTTTAAAGAAAAACCCATTTTTAACTGGCTTATGTTACCACCTCAGAAACATGAAAATATAACCTTCTTCCCTATAAATTGTCCCAGCTACTGCAGATGGAAAATTTCACTGAATTCACCCTACTCTTCCCTACCCTCAACCAAAATCCCACCCCAATCCTTACCCCCAAAGAGTAATTCATTGGAAATGTTTTTTTCTTTTAAGTGATCCAAAATATGTTTTCCCTCTCTTCTGGGTTTGCACTTGGAGCACAACAAGCCCTTCTGGATTTATTTGAAGAACAAACAGTGTTACGCAGGCACTGAATGGCCCAAGATGGATTAAGGTTGGGACTACCAGGGCTCAGGAAGATCAGCCCCCTCAAAAGTCATGCAAAAAAATTGTGGATCCCCAAGATATAAGTCTCCCCAGTAATCACCTGCAACTCCCTTCTGTCTCTGCCATCATTCTGACTGGAGAGGCATGGCTCTGTGTGATGTCATCTCTTCTCGCTACATATAACGTCATTTGCGGTGCAGCTTCTATACTCTAAGCCAGTTGTGGGCAGAGAACGTGCCTATCAACTCTACTGCATCGTACTCTCCCAAGCGCTTAGCACATTGCTCTGCCCCCACTAAGGACTCAATAAATACCATTGATTGATTCACCTGAGTGGCTCCACAAGATAGTCTAGGGCAAAGTGCCAGCTTCAGTTAATGCAGTCCTGTGTATGGCACTCTAAAATGCAAATTTTAGAACTAGGGTAGGTGCTCCAGTGGCAAATCAAGCACAACCATACGGTAAATGATTGTTTTTACACAAATTCTTTAGGGAATGGATTGGTAGTCACATATCATTCTCTACTATCATGCCCTGCAGTCATGGATTTAAATTTATGATAAATAGTGTCATTTTCAAATACCAAGGCCAGTTTTATCAGTATTCCTAAACCACATTAAAATAGTTGCTGCAGTGGGCACTCTGATTGACTTGGAGATATTTGCAAAATTAATGATTAGCTGTGAGGGGTTCTGTTGCAGCCCCACCTCTGAAAAAGCTGGCTATGGCAAAAAGGGCCTTGAAAAAAGGCTAATTACTGTTTTCCCCCTTCCTATCGACCACTTGGCCACCTGACCAGTAGTCCACTCTAATAGCCTTAATAGAACACACAGGTCTGGGAGTCAGAAGGACCTGGGTTCTAGACTGGCTCTGTCACTTGTCTGCTGTGTGACCTTGGGCAAGTCATTCAACTTCTCTGTGCCTCCATTCCCTCATCTAGAAAATGGGGATTAGGATTGTGAGTCCTATAATAATAATGTTGGTATTTTTTAAGCACTTACTATGTGCCAAGCACTGTTATAAGCACTGGGGTAAATACAGGGTAATAAGGTTGTCCCACGTGAGGCTCACAGTTGTAATCCCCATTTTACAGATGAGGGAACTGAGGCACCGAGAAGTGTAGTGACTTGCCCAAAGTCACACAGCTGACAGGTGGTGGAGCCAGGATTAGAACCCATGTCCTCTGACTCCTAAGCCTGGGCTCTTTCCACTGAGCCAAGCTGCTTCTCTGTCCTATGTGGGATAGGGACTATGTCAACCCAATTACCTTGTATCCCCCCAAAGCTTAGTACAGTGCCTAGCACATAGCAAGTGCTTCACAAATACTATTATTATTACTATTATCTGGGATACCGACCAAGATCAACGGAACCTGAAAATAGCACTTCTGGCCACAGGGACCATGGTGGTGGTGGCAGGGAGCTCAAGGCAAAGAGTAGAAACAGGGACAGGAGAGAAGATAAAATAAATTCAGCCACCACCAGCTGCCTGGAACTCTTGCCTTCTTGCCTCCTACGTGTCCCCACACTGGGGACCTCAAGCAGGAATTCTGGAGAAGATGAAATTTCTCTTACTTTCCACTGGCACTGCCGTTGTGTTCCAGGACAAAAATATTTGTTATTGAGCATGGGCGTCTTTTTGAGTGTGAGTGTATGACAGAGACGGTGTGGCTGCGGGAATCTGTGCACCTGGGTCTCTGTCCCCTTTTATCTTGTTCATCCTCCACAGCTCTAGGTCTGTTCACCTAACATGCATTTTACTTCTCGCATACCTATATGAAGTGCAGGTCTTCCTGCTAGTGGGTATGCATTTATTTATATACCAACATCTTTTATTCATACCAAGACTACTGTTCCTGCTGTTCTTGTTACTTCAGAGCCAGCAGACAGAGACCTGCCTCTGCTCACTCTTTAAAATCCTCCTAATGGTGCTGTGGATTTACAATTCAAACAGCCATTTAGAGTCCAAGGGGTTTCTAGCACATTACTCATCTTTGGGAGCTAAAGAAAGGTTACTTTCTCCAGTTATTCCCAAATAAAGAGGCAAGAAAAAGGCATCCATAGCAGCATCAGCCTTTGATTTATTTGCCCCCTAAAAATCAATCAGAACACCTATGATTCCGGTTAAATATTTAAACTTGGACAAAGAATCGAAGAGACGGTAAATGCACTATTTTTTAGGTTAAAGAGCCTTCTATTTTAAACACAAATTTACTTGCAGGCAGATGCTGTATATTGAATTCAGATCCTCCTATCACCTTTACATGTGCTCCATGTATTATACTGTAGAATTACATTCATTAAACTTGAGTCAGATTGAGTACAACTCATGACCAAACACCTAAATTTCCAAATCTCTACTAGTAATGATGCCTCATATAAAATGGGGTTGTTATGATAGGTTATAGTTGCACATTTACAAAGTACTAGCCTTTCAGGACCTCAGAGTACTCTGAAGTGCCATATTATTACGTTCATTTTTCAGAGAGGCAAAGGGAAGTAAAGTGAAATGTGTGGAGTCCCACAGAGGGAGTCCAAAATAGGACTCTGATGTCACAATTCCCAGTTCTTCATGTCAGTCTCATCGCCTTTACTCTTGCCTGGGCATGGGGAGAGCAGTAGCTGATCTTAATAGCCTCTAGGATTGTAAAAGCTGGAGTGACGAGGCAAAGTTGGTGTGGGATATCTCAGTCCTTTTAACGCTTGGCCCCTCCTTCCTGAGCAGTTTCTGAACCATAAAAATTATGAACTTACCGCAAAAGGCATCTATTTCAGATCTGTGTCAAAAGTTCTTTTTTCCTCACTACAGTGCTACCTTCTCGCTCCCTTCCCGAAACCAAATCCCTTGTTTCTGGACCAGAATACTCCCCGTGTCTCCAAATTTATTACCTGCACCCAGAGTGACCACAAGATGGTGGCCATGAGCTTCTTTGGAAGAATTCCCAACAGGATAAGTCTGTCAACATCAACTCAGAGTGGAACACAAATGAGCTGGGGGCCGAGAGCCAAGGAGGGCATTGGGGGTTGGAGGCGTGGGAAAAGGGGGAAAGATTCTTGGAGGACATTTCTCCACTCTGTCTTTCAACCCAAACGAAAACGTTTTCCAAATCAAAGCTAGGAAATCCAGCCGATTTAAAGGACGGACATGCCATATTAAGCATAATGTGGCTGAGGCTTAACTGCAGAAATATGAGACAGAGAGGGGAGACAGAGTGTAAAGTCTAGAAAATCCTGGGGCTCAGGATTCCTGAACACAGGCAGCTCTCTGACTCTTACCCTGTTTTTTCTGGTTATGAGTCTGCAAATTCTATTTTGGCTTCACCCTTGCTTGGTGCAATGACCCTAATCATTTTAATTCTCTGGGCCTCAGTCTCCACATCAATAAATTGGGGTTGTTGAAAAACGTTTGTAAGCCTCTAGGAGATCTTCAGCTGGGAGAAAACCTAGACATGCCGACTTCTTTTACTCTGGTGCTTTTGTTACTTCTTTCCTGCCACTGGGGACTAGTGGTTGTTTTCTGGTTATGAATTTTGATGCCAATTCCCTTGATGCTAGGCCTCTGGGCAGAACTCCAGAGGAGTGTGGCCTAGTGGATAGAGCACAGGTCTGGGAGCCAGAAGGACCCGGGTTCTAGTCCCAGCTCTACCACTTGTCTGCTCTGTGACCTTGGGCAAATCCCTTAACATCTTGGTATCTCAGTTACCTCATCAGTAAAATGAGGATTAAGACTATGAGCCCCATGTGGAACATGAACTGTGTCCCACCTGATTACCTTGAATCTACCCCAGTACCGAGAACACTGCCTAGCACTTAATAAGTGCTTAACAAATACCATTAAAACATCAACAACAAAAAAACTTTGAGGAGATGGAATATCTGGGATCAGATATGGGAATGGCCTTTGGAAAAAGGCTCAGGGTGGGGCAGAGAAGGAACTTGATAGCTGACAATCTTGGACTCTTAATAATTATTCATTGTTATCAAGTATTCAATTATGGTATTTGTTAAGCATTTACTATGTGCTAATCATTGTTATAAATGCTGGGGTAGGTACATGTTAATCAGGTTGGACACAGCTCCCCATGGTACTCACAGCCTAAACAGGAGGCAGAACAGGTATTGAATCCCCATTTTTCAGTTTGAGAAAACTGGGGCATAGAGAAGTTAAGTAACTAGCCCAAGGTCACTCAGCAGACAACTAGCAGATCTGGGGCTAGAACCCAGATTCTGTGATTCTGTGGCTCGGGCTCTCTCCATTAGATCATGTTGCTTTCTCTCCGACTTTCTTCCCAAACTTCTTGTAGATTGTGAGCCCCATCTGAGACAGGGACTGTGTCCAGCCTGATTACCTTGTACCTACTCAAGTGCTTAGTATAGTGCTTGGTACTCCTTAGTAAGGGTTTTACAAAATACCCACTCCTGTCCCACCCACTCACACAAAAAATACAGGGCCCATGTCTGACTGTGCTCCGGGGTAGAACCCCTTTCCTTGGTGTATGGCTTGGACCTTTCCCTTTTCCCACAAATCCATCACTGGAATTACCCCATCTCCCCATAGCCTGCGGCCTTCACCACTTCACTTATATCTGTGCTCCCTAATATAGCTGTTTTCTAGCACTTTAACTTTTCGGGAGAGGCACTGGGATGCTGAAAACTGGCAAACTGGCTCCTAGTGACTGATTGATCCTCTCAGGAAGTTTGAGAGGAGGGGCAGTTGAGAGGACACAAAACAGAGGAGGGTTTGAGGAGCTGCCACAACATAACAGGGTCTGGGACTCTGTGTCCCCCTACTGATTCTGAAGTTCCTGGCTCGCCACTGAGCCAGTCAGCACCCCTCCTGGAACTGGTAGGTGCTAGGGCTCTGGACCAGATCCCAGGATGAAACTGAGCTGGTCCTGACTGCTGTTTCCATCTCTCACCCGTGCTTGGGTCTACAGTGGGGAAGTGGGACCTTTCCTACAAAGAACACCTGGTAGATTAGCATTGCATCAGACTCCTTCTTCCCCAACAATGAAAACTAAATTCCAGTCATGTGGAGGATGTCTATAGTGATGGTAGGTGCTGTAGGGAAAGGAAGAACAGCAGTCTAAGAAATAGTTGGCCTGTGGCTCTGATGGCCCGGTCACCATTAGCCCAGCTCAGCCTATATGGCCATTGGCATTAGTTAGATCCAATGAGACTCAGGAGAAATCAGGTCTCCTGAGCTCTCTAAACAGAACAATCCTTGGTATGCTAAAGGATGGGACAAGTCACTTCTCTGTCTATACCTAACTTTCCCTTCCTTTGAAATGGGTTTAATGTAATATTGAAAGCTCTTTGAGGAAAGGAGTCACAGCTTCTCCTTTCAGTGAATAGTTCCAAACCATAATACGGTACTTTTCTAGATACTGGTGATGATGACTTGGCATTGACCTCAAGATGAGTTGGCAGGGAACTAATGAAGCAAAATCTATACATCAATCAAGTAATCAATGGTATTTATTGAGCACTTACTATGTGCCAAGCACTGTACTAAGAACTTGCTAAAATACAAGAGAGTTGGCAGACATGATCTCTGCTCATGAGAGACTTGGTCTATGGGGGAAACAGACATTAAAATGGATTATGGATATGGGAAATAGTAGTGTATAAGACTATTTATGAAAGTACTGAGGGGCTGAAGTGAGTATCAACAGGATCAAGGGGCAAAGAGCCAAGTGTTTAGTCAATGCAGAGGAGAGGACAGATAGGGGAAATAAAGAGCTTAGTCTGGGAAGACTTCTTGGAGGAAAAGTGATTTCAAGAGGGTTTTGAAGATGGTGAGAGTGATGGACTGTTGGATTGGGAGGGGGGAGGAGTTGCAGGCCTGAGGGAGAACATGGGCAAGATGGAGAGCTATAACTCCTTAAAGAACTTGGGAAGGAGGATTTTATAAGAGTATTATTAGTAATGATGGTATTTATTGCATGCCTACTGAGTGTAATGAGGTTAAAATTAAAATCCTGCACGTAAAGGTATCTGGTGCCATATCGATACCATACAAGGGGCAGACCAGGTGAAAAAGAGAGTGCTCAATATAAAACTGGACTAATGGCCATCCTACCACTCTTCCAGAGATGATGAAGTGATGGGAGCCCATACTGCTACCAACTGTTCACATGCCCAAAACCGGAACTTACTTGGTACCGCCCTTTCCTCTCCACCCAAATGGCTACCTTACTGCTACAGGCTCTCGTTATATCCCGGCTAGACTACTGTGTCAGCCTTCTCTCTGACCTCCCTTCCTCCTCTCTCGCCCTGCTCCAGTCTATTCTTCACTCTGCTGCCCGGCTCATCTTCCTGCAGAAACAATCTGGGCATGTCACTCCCCTTCTTAAACAACTCCAGTGGTTGCCTATCAACCTCCGCTCCAAACATAAACTCCTCACTCTAGGCTTGAAGGCTCTACATCACCTTGCCCCTTCCTACCTCTCCTCCCTTCTCTCTTTCTACCTCCCACCCCGCACGCTCCGCTCCTCTGCTGCCCACCTCCTCACTGTCTCTCGGTCTCGCCTATCTCGCCGTCGACCCCTGGGCCACGTCCTCCCGCGGTCCTGGAACGCCCTCCCTCCTCACCTCCGCCAAACTGATTCTCTTCCCCTCTTCAAAACCCCACTTAAAACTCACCTCCTCCAAGAGGCCTTCCCAGACTGAGCTTCTCTTCTCCCTCTACTCCCTCTGCCACCCCCCCTTTACCTCTCCATAGCTAAACCCTCTTTTTCCCCTTTTCCCTCTGCTCCTCCACCTCTCCCTTCCCATCCCCATAGCACTGTACTCGTCCGCTCAACTGTATATATTTCCATTACCCTATTTATTTTGTTAATGAATTGTACATCGCCTTGATTCTATTTAGTTGCCATTGTTTTTACGAGATGTCCTTCCCCTTGACTCTATTTATTGCCATTGTTCTCGTATGTCCGTCTCCCCCGATTAGACTGTAAGCCTGTCAAACGGCAGGGACTGTCTCTATCTGTTGCCGACTTGTTCATCCCAAGCGCTTAGTACAGTGCTCTGCACATAGTAAGCGCTCAATAAATACTATTGAATGAATGAATACTAGCCCAGGGCCATCACCCAACATGCCTGGCTTTCCTAAATTCCTAAAGCCATGCTTAAACCTCGAGATTGCCTCCAACAGAAGCACCTGCCAATAGGCCCGTAATACTCTGGATGGCTTGGGGTGCAGTGCAATGGACAGAAATTATCATCATCATCATCATCATCAACATGATCAATGGCATTTATTGAGTGCTTTCTGTGTGCAGAGCACTGTACTAAGTGCTTGGGAGAGTACAGCAGAGTTGGTAGATACTTTCCCTGCCCACAGTGAACTTACAGCCTAGAGGGGCAGATGTGGTGAGCCCACAACAAGCTGCCTTTAGAATGACTGTTTATGATCCCGCAGACAACAACAAGGAAAAGACTTTGCAAAGGCCCTGATGTGCTCTACCTGAGGCAGGTGACAGCTGGCTTGTTGGGGGCAGAGCATGGAGGGAGGGCGGGCTTTCACTCCCTGTTCTACTCAGTAACGGGCCTGGGCAAATCAATGACTGCCATGTAGAGCCACAGCTGCCATGCCTAAGGCAGATAAAAGGCGGCCCCTTTGAATGGCAGGAAGCAGGCTGAAAAGGAGGGACCTGGAGGCAGCTCAGAAAAACGCTGAGACACAGACGGGCAGAAGCATGCAGAGAAGCAAGAAGGAAACCCGCTGCGAGCAGCAGATGCAGCAGGAGAGCAGCACTTGAAAGCAACAGAAAGCAGCAGCATTTGGAAGCAGAAAGTAGAAGCATTGGCAGAATGGGCTCCTTTGACCACAGAATGCTATTGGACCCTTGGAGTGGAGTGTGTGTGTGTGTGTATGTGTTACTCCCTTGCATACTGGTAAACCTAAGTAAAAAAACTTTTCACAGTAACCTTAGTGATCAGAGGTGTGGCTTGACTTTACTTCACATCACTGAGAGTTCCCCGGTCCAGGAAGGTCCTCCTGGTTGATATGACGGGGGGCTTGTGATACACAGAAACAAATAATTTATAGATACAAGTGCTGTGGGGAAAATATCAAATACCCAAAAGTCATAGATACAGAAGGGAGAGGGAGCTGGGGAAAGGAGGGCTTAATCAGCGAAGGCCTCTTGGAGAAGTGACCTTAATAAGGCTTTGAAGGTGGGGAGGGTAGTGGTCTGGTGTATATGGAGGGGGAGGAAGTTCTAGGCTAGATGGAGGACGTGGGAAAGGCGTCTGCAATGAGATAGATGAGAATGGGGCACAGTGAGTAAGCTGGCCCTAGAGGAGCAGAGTGTGCAGACTGAACTTTAGATGGGATCAGTGAGGGAAGGTAGGAGAGGATCAGCTGATTGAGTGCTTTAAAGCCAATTGTTTAGTTCATCCTATGGTAGCTTGTGGAAACCTGGGGAGTTGTGCCACCAACCCAGAATCTCCCCAGAACCTGATACTGACTTATTATCTTCAGAGACACCAGGGGTATTTGGGAACCTCTTTGCCCTCCATGGCGTTTTCACTCCTTGAGACAGCATAGCCCTGGTAGAGGACTGGTATCACAAGCTCCTTTTTCACCCAAACCAAATGGGAAATGTCAGAAGGAAAATTGGGTCATGTCTGCCCACTCCTTTTTCATTTAGGCAACACAGACCCAGCTTTCTCAAAATCACAGGGCCTGATTTCTCTCAATTATAGCTACCTCTATCAACCCACGAAAAGGGCAAAAGCTGGAGTGGCCTAGAAGGTAGTCCTCCATCTTCCAGATCTGGACTTGATGGGGAATTTTCCCCCAAATCTCACTCAAGTGCATAATTAATACCCTGCCAAGGGTATTCAGGAGACCCAAGGAGTTCCTCAACCAGGATCCCTTGAGCTCTCTCTCACACTCTCTCTGTTCAAAGGAATGAGCTGCTTGGTCAGCTCCTGTCTCTGAGGTCAAATGTGAGCACCTGAATGGATACTGCCTCTGCCTAAGATCATCTCTTTATTACTGAGGTAAATCTGCCCTCTCTCAGGGAAGAAGATGGTATTTACAAAGTGCTTACTATGCACCAAGCACTGTGCTATGCTCTGGGTAGATACAAAGATCAGACACAGTTCCTGTCCTACCCAGGGTTTACAATCACAGAGTTGGAAAGCACATTGGATATCATTTTGCATTGTCTTGTAACCAATTACTTTCCTCACCACTAGGTATCTCAACCCTGTACCACTGAGGGCCTTGAACAAGAGTGAAATGGCATAAATATGTCTTTGATTCCTTTCATTGACCAAAGGGATATTGTTTTCATTCCCAGATTGACGACTGCTGGAGTAAGCCAATGGATAGTCTAGCTGGAGCAAGGTGTTGGTATTTCAAGACCAAGTTTCTCTGAAGAAATACTCAAAACCTTGAACTCTATCCAGGCTTCTAGGCATTGCCTTCGACTTGCATCTAGGAAAAATGGGACCATTTGGGAAAATAATAATAATAATATTGGTATTTGTTAAGCACTTACTATGTGCCGAGCACTGTTCTAAGCACTGGGGTAGACACAGGGGAATCAGGTTGTCCCATGTGGGGCTCACAGTCTTAATTCCCATTTTACAGATGAGGTAACTGAGGCACAGAGAAGTTAAGTGACTTGCCCAAAGTCACACAGCTGACAAGTGGCCGATCTGGGATTCGAACCCATGACCTCTGACTCCAAGGTCCGTGCTCTTTCCACTGAGCCACACTGCTTCTCTGAAAATGCCATGCACTCAATATGTTTAGTGGAAAGAGCATGGGCTAGGAGTCAAAGGTCATAGGTTCTAATCCCGGCTCTGCCACTTGTCAGCTGTGTGACTTTGGGCAAGTCACTTAATTTCTCTGTGCCTCAGTTACCTCATCTGTAAAATGAGGATTAAGACTGAGATCACCACATGGGACAATCTGATTACCTTGTAGCTGCCCCAGCACTTAGAACAGTGCTTGGCACATAGGAAGCATTTAAATGCCATGATGATGATGATCCTGTTATACTGTACAGTCTTCAAAGACGGGGGTTACTGTCTGGGAAGCAGCGTGGCTCAGTGGAAAAGAGCCTAGGCTTCGGAGTCAGAGGTCATGAGTTCGACTCCCGACTCTGCCACTTGTCAGCTGTGTGACTGTGGGCAAGTCACTTAACTTCTCTGTGCCTCAGTTACCTCATCTGTAAAATGGGGATTAACTGTGAGCTTCACGTGGGACAACCTGATTACCCTGTATCTACCTCAGCGCTTAGAACAGTGCTCTGCACATAGTAAGCACTTAACAAATACATTATTATATTCATGCTACTGCATCCTCTCAAATTCTCAGAACTGTTCTCTTGCACCCAGTAAACACTCAATGAACACTATAGATAAAGTTCAGTTCGAAGAAAAGTTTTGGCATTAAACCATAGCTCAGAAAATGAGATGGTAAACAACCAGAAAGGAGAGGAGAGAATTCAAAGACACCAGGGCAAAAGTACTTGCTGATTCTCTTCACACTGAGGACATGGAAATTGAGACACTTTTGTACCAGTGTAAGCAGCATGTTGAGCAGCAGGTCCTTTCTGTAGCTCCACAGTTTTGTCATACTTGTCTCAGTTCATTTTGCATTATTTATTCTGGACTGAATTGGCCTTTGCATTGGGTTAAGAAATTTCCTAAGAGAGGATGTTAGTGATGTTCACATTTCAAAACTTGTGCTATCTGTCCTTTTTGTAAACAGATCTATGTAGGGTGAGAAATTTAAAACCAAATCTCTGAAGCAGAAATTCTGGTGGAGAAGAAAGCAATAATGGTATTTACTGTCTACTGAGTTCAAGTACATCCTACTAAGCACTTGAGATGATACTAATACTAATAATAATCATAAAATGGTATTTGTTAAACACTTTGGACAAGACACTGTACTAGGCACTGAGGGAGATGCCAGATGATCAGGGCAAGACACAGTTGCTATCCCACATGGATCTCACGGTCTAAAGGAGAGGTAGAACAGGCAATGAATCCCCATTTTACAGATGAGGAAACCAATACGTGGAGAAGTTAAGTGACTTGCCTGAGGTCATGTGGCAGGTAAGTGGTAAGGCAGGGATAAGAACCAAGGGTCAGTGCTTGGTCAGGTCAGTTCTTCTCAAGAACAGAAGTCCAAGACAGGTTCCCTGCTCACATGGAACTTAAATTCTACCAAAGGAAGACAGACCTAGAGATATCAAATATAATTATATATACACAGTCCTTAGACTGTGAGCCTCATGTGGGACAAGGGCCTGTATCCAACCTATCTTGTATCTTCTCCAGCAGTCATTATAGTGCTTGGCACATAGCAGGCACTTAAATACCAGAATCATTATCATACACAAGTCCTGATGATGCACATAAATACATGAGCGCAACAGATGGCTATGGGGTCGATAGGAATCAGGGCACTGAAAATTAGTCAGGGAAGATTTGTTGGAGAAAGTGGGATTTTTAGGAGGGATTAGAACATGGGGAAGAATTGAGGTCTGGCAGAGATATCAACTGCCCATCACATAACCTTCTTTCACCAATCAGCAGCATTTTCTGAGCACTTACTGTGCGTAAAGCACTGTATTTTGTGCTTGGGAGAGTATCAATCAATCAATGGTATTTATCGAGTGCCTGCTATGTGGAGCACTGTACTGAGTTCTTGGGAAAGTACAATAAAATAGAGTTGTTAGGCACAATCACTGCCCACAAGGAGCTTACTGTACAGAAGGGAAGACAGGCATTAAAATAAATCCCACAAGAAGCTTACAGTATAGAGGGGAAGACAGGCATCAAAATAAATTACAGATAGGGGAAATGGTTCAGGATGACAATATGTACTTAGGTGCCATGTGCATGAATATCAAGTGCATAAGAGGTATAGATCCAAGTGCAGATCTAATCCTTGTCTGCTGTGTGACCTTGGGCAAGTCACTTCACTTCTCTGTGCTTCGATTACCTCATCCGTAAAATGGGAATTAAGACTGTGAGCCTCATAGGGGACATGGACTGTGTCCAACTTTCATTTATTCATTTCATCGTATTTATTGAGCGCTTACTTGTCTCTACCCCAGATTTTAGTAGAGTGCCTGATACACAGTAAGCACTTGACAAAATCCAATTAAAAAATGCATAGGTGATGCACAATGGTATTTGTTAAGCACTTACTATGTGCAGAGCACTGTTCTAAGCGCTAGGGTAGACACAGGGTAATCAGGCTGTCCCACGTGAGGCTCACAGTTAACTATTTTTTACAGATGAGGTCACTGAGGCACAGAGAAGTGAAGTGACTTGCCCAGAGTCACACAGCTGACAAGTGGCAGAGCTGGGTTTCGAACCCATGACCTCGGACTCCCAAGCCCGGGCTCTTTCCACTGAGCCACGCTGCTTCAATAGGGTGGAGAGGCAAATAGGGGAAAATGAAGGTTTAGTCAGGGAAGGCCTCTTGGAGGAGATGTGATTTTATTAGGGGTAGTCTGTCAGATTTGAAGGAAGGGGGAATTTTAGGCAAGAGGAAGGATGTAATAATAATAATAGTATTTGTTAAGAGCTTACTATGTGCCAAGCACTCTTCTAATCGATGGGGTAGTGAACAAGGTAACCAGGTTGTCCCACGTGTGACTCACAGACTTAATTCCCATTTTCCAGATGAGGGAATTGAGGCAAAGAGAAATTAAGTGACTTGCCCAAAGTCAAACAGCTGATTAGTGGCGGAGCCGGGTTAAGAACCCATGACCTCTAACTCCCAAGCCCGGGCTCTTTCCACTAAGCCACTCTGCTTCTCTGCAAGGGGTTGGTGGCAACATAGGCAGAATAGAGGTACAAATATCCCCTCTGACCATCTCTCTTCCAAGTTACAACTGCTTTCCTCCTGGTCATTTTATCTCCCCAGCTCCCATTATCACTCCTACCTTCCCCCTTCCTTCCCCAAACTGTATTTGAGCTTCTGCTTTGGGGCAAAATAAAGAAAAGATGGTATACTCTCTTAATAGCTGGAGATTCTGCCATTTTATTTTTACTTTTGGTGTAGAGAAGTGGGAACCTCCACGGTTACAAAAAGAAACTGATTTAGGACAATTTAGCAAATGCTCTGGTTTGAGAGCATTGGATTCCCTGGTGAGAGGACTTTCTGGCGTAAAAGACAAAAATGTTCCGTAAGCTATGTTTCCCCACTTCTTCCCCAGGCAGCTTTGGCCAAGGACCAAAACATATACAACCAACCGAAACAAAATCCTACACTTTTTGATAAAACTCTAAGCGCACACAGTTAACAAAGCCATATTTAGAGACTTTCAAAGATAAACATAAATGGCGAGGTAGATGGAGTAGATGACATTCCCAGGACAATGTGGTCATGAAGCTACAGACTGGGGCACATGACACTCTCAGTGAACTTCTTAGGGATAAATGAGCTCCAAGCACCTGGACATGATTTAGTATTTTTATTGCCTGAAATGATTCGCACATCACCTTGGGGCTTGCCTTGACACCTCCTGAAGCAATAGTTGCAAGGAAAACAACTCTGAAAACCATGCTTATTTAAACCTCAAAAACTGGCCTAAATCAAATTAACCTGTCTCCTCAAGGCAGGAGTCATTGAAATAGCAGTGATCTCTGCCTTTTTATGCCTATGATTCCGGGAGACCTAACAGAACAGGAACGGGGGGCTTCAACCTATTTGTTAAAGAGATTTCTCCCAACCAATATCAGTTTTCCAGCCCTGTTATTGGTACAGTGGAAAGAGTATTGCTCTGAGGGTCAGAAGACCTGGGTTTGAGTTCTAGTCTGCCTGTAGCTGACTAATGTGGGTGAAGGCTGAACATGCACTTTGCAGTGTGCTGTATTCCTGCACCCCTACTAGCTTGTCATGCTTTATTCTGCAGTAGGAATGTGACTGATGGGGTGACAGAGAGGGAGGCACTGGGCAAACAGTGAGCACAAGAATCATTTCCTCGCTGATGTGTCAGGACCAAGGCCCATACGACATTCCCGATGGGAGAGGCTACACATCACATCTATTTATCCAAAAGGAATCAAGAAATATGACATTCATTTTTCTTCATTTGTTTCCAAGATCCCTTATCTAGATCTCTCCTTTAATAAAATTTTTTGCCCAGAGGAAGGAAAATGTCTGACTCTTTAATGCCTGAACTGAGGATTTCCTCAAAATAGTGTTAAAGCAGGTCCAGGAGAGTGGGGTCAGCTGAGACCTAGGGTAACAGATCCTCTAGATCCTCTCTGGAATTTTCTTAGTAGATGAAACAGTAGAGGATGAGCTGAATTGTCAAATTCAGAATCCACCTAAATTGATCTTAAATTTAAACCACAAAATCAGACTTTTAAAAAAACAAAACAAGCAATATTTCCTGGAAGATTATTAAGTGAGCCATTAATTCGCAATCATGAGATGCCATGCCTTCATTCTTCTCTTTCCTCTGAATTATACCTCAGAGTCAACAGGCAAGATCCTTACAAATTCATTCATTCATTCAATTTTATTTATTGTTTACTGTGTGCAAAGCACTGTACTAATTACTTGAGAGTGCACTTTAACAATAGACATATTCCCTGCGTACAATGATCTTACATTCTAGAGGGGGAGATAGACAATAAAAATAAAATCAATAAATGACAGATATGTACAAATCGCTATTTGGCATACTAATGGTGAAAATTAGCAGTGATTTCTCAAATGAAATAGATACATCTTCAGAGCTCAGTCAAGGGTGTTAAGATGATGCTACTTGATTTCATGACTTGAATAGCTCTGTGCCGATCAATTAACTTCAAGATAGGATTACCTTGGTCTTTCCTCCTAAAGCCTGTTTATTTACCAACATTTAAAGTAACCATTTGGTTGGCTGATATGTGATTCCTGTTCCCTAGTCATTCAAGATATCTTAATTCTTGTTCCAGTTATATGTCCCTAGAGCTCAGATCCAGTTGACCTCCTGTAACCCACTGCTACTCTATATTCCAACAGGAGAGGTCACCTAAGGGGAACTATGTTCCCTCTCTTGCTCCAATTGGGATTTCTCTTTTCACTTTTTTTTTTAGAACCAGAGACCAAAAAACATCTGCCTATCATGGGCTGAGCCAGCACTGGGCAAACCTAACAGCCATTTGAAAAAAACAAACAAAAACAAAACAAACTAGCACAGGCTCTGCTTGGATGTTAAGAGCACTCCTTTCAGCTGACTTACACAGATTTGCAATGGGTACTTTTTGTAGCAGTTCGGGATAGTCAGGCAGAAAATGTTAAGAAAGTACATGAAAAGAGGGTTTTTTGCAGAGGGAGGGCCTCCTGATGCACATCTCCCTACTGTGTATTCCTTCCCAGTGCTTAATACAGTACTCTGCCCCCATAAAGTGAACAATAGTACTACTATACCTACTGCTATTTCTTATAATTCACCAGAGAGTTTGCCCAGTCAACAGCTGCTGCCCAGGTATGCTCATGACACAACATTGCCCCTCCCTCAGATCACTTTCTGCTTGTCTTCCAAAACCAGGTCAGGAGGCTAGCTGAGTTTAGTCCATCCCCTTTGTGCCCAGATCCATACCAGAAAAAGTCTTCAGACAAAGCAGGGCTCTGCTCCATGAGAAACAGTTGCCATTGGGGTTGGAATCTGGGACAGTGTGGGTGTCTCCAAGCTGACAGAAGAAGCTGACCCAGATGGAGCACCCTACCATTTGAATGGAGAGGGCTAATATAGACAAAAGGTCACTGGGAGATGACAAAGGCAGGAATGTCATCTACCAATTAGATGAGAGTGCTGATGAAAGGGTTCGCAGGGCAGACCTGGATGCGGGACCAGAGGTACGTAACTCCGAAAGCATTTTAATCTTGTCTGCATGGCATAGTCCCTGATGATTTATGCTTGGCACTCATTGTGAGAATAAGGCCAGTAGGAGATCTTTCTAATAAAAATACTCTTCAAACAATATGACTGCCCCAAACACTCATGGCTTCAAGAAAGTCCTGCCTTCGAAAAGTCTTCCCTCCTAGGTAGTGTTTTAAACCAAATGCAAATAAAGCAGATTGACAGGACTACAGTCAAAATTGACTCTGTATGGGGAACTGATGTTTTTAGCAGGAAATAGTAATGAGTGACTCCTGGCTCCTGTGTTTACTGCTGCCACCAGGAGCCTCCTCCTGACCTGACTTCCATAGAGTTGGGACCAAAGAAGAATTTTTCCTTCACTTTTTTTTATTTTCTAAAGTAGTAGCCCTGCTTGGGCATGGAGGCATTCCTTGTCACAAAACCAAATGTTTCTAGACTCTCAGTTTTTCCTCCAGTACAAAGGGTTTGATAATACCCAGGCCAACTTCATGGGGATGAATCAATCAATCATATTTACTGAGCACTTACTGTGTGCAGAGCACTAAACTAAGCACTTGGGAGAGTTCAGGCACAAAATGGATACGACTCTGCCCACAATGAGCTTACAGTCTGGAAGGTGCTGCTTCTCTGAAGAGAAGAAAAGGGGACCAATAACAGAGCCTTGATGGGCACCGCAGTCAAGGGATAGGAGACAGGGGACGATCCAGTGAAAGAGACTGAGAAGGAACAACTAGAGAGATAAAGAACTAAGGTTAGATAACATTTCCCGGAGAAAGGATTGGTCAACAGTGTCATAAACTACCAAGAGGTCAAGGAGGATTAAGCTAGAGTACATTAGATTGACAAAGAGGTTATTGGTGACCTTGGACAACATGGTCACAGTGGAATGAAGAGAACAGAGACCAGATTGTAGAGGGAGTTGGAAGACAAGAAGTAGAAACTGAACTCACATCCCCAACTTTTCCTCCCCTTGACTTTCTCATCTCTGAGATAACACCATCATCCTGCTTGACAAGCCTGCAACCTTGACATTATCCTTGACTCACCTCTATCTTTCAACCCACATAGTCAGTCACCAAATCTTGCCAAGTTTACCTTCACAACTTCTCTAGAATCTGCCCCTTTTTCAGCATCAAAACTGCTATCATGTTGGTCCAAACACTTGTCATATCCTGCCTCAACTATTGCATCAGCCTCCTTTCTGACTTGCCTGTCTCTCCAAGTCTACACTTCACTCTGCTGCCCATACTGTTGAAGCAGCATGGCTCAGTGGAAAGAGCCTGAGCTTCGGAGTCAGAGGTCACGAGTTCGACTCCTGGATCTGCCACTTGTCAGCTGTGTGACTGTGGGCGAGTCACTTCACTTCTCCGTGCCTCAGTTCCCTCATCTGTAAAATGGGGATCAACTGTGAGCCTCACATGGGACAACCCGATTACCCTGTATCTCCCCCAGCGCTTAGAACAGTGCTCTGCACATAGTAAGCGCTTAACAAATACCAACATTAATTAAAATATGGTTCTCACCTCTCGCCATTTCTCAGAAGCCTCCAATGCTTGCCAGTCATCTTTGCATCAACAGAAACTCCTGATCATCAGGTTTAAGGCACTCAAGCAATCAATCAACTGTATGTACATATGGTCGTGGGTTTTAATCTGGGCTCTGCCGATTGTCAGCTCTGTGCCTTAGTTACCTCACCTGTAAAATGGTGATCAAGACTATGAGCTCCATATGGGGTAACCTGATAATCTTCTATCTACCCCAGTGTTTAGAACAGTGCTTGGCACAGAGTAAGAGCTTAATAATAATGTTGGTATTTGTTAAGCACTTATTATGTGCAGAGCACTGTTCTAAGCTCTGGGGTAGATACAGAGTAATCAGGTTGTCCCATGTGAGGCTCACAGTTAATCCCCATTTTACAGATGAGGTAACTGAGGCACAGAGAAGTGAAGTGACTTGCCCACAGTCACACAGCTGCCAAGTGGCAGAGTCGGGATTTGAACCCATAACCTCTGACTCCCAAGCCCGGGCTCTTTCCACTGACCCACGCTGCTTCTCTGCAAATACCTTCATTACTATTACTGAGCACTTATTTTGTACAGAGAACTGAACTAAGCGCTTGGGAGAGTACAATATAACAGAGATTTGTGGACATGTTCCCTGCCCACAAGGAGCTTACAGTCTAGAGGAGGAGATGGGCATTAAAATAAATTATGGATATATACAATCAGCTCTTCTCCCACTACAACTCAGCCCCTAAACTAATGCTAACCTACTCATGGTGCCTTGTTCTCATCTCGCTCACCTCTGACCCCTTGCTGTGGCCCTCCCTCCAGCCTGGAACTCTCTTCCCCTTCCTATCAGAAAGTCTACCGCTCTCCCCATCTTTTAAGCTCTACTAAAATAGTGTCTTCTAGAGAAGACCTCTCCTAACCAATTTCTCATCCTCCCACTCTATTTTCCCTCCCTACTGCATCACCTATCCACTTAAGTTCGTACTCTGTAAGCATCTAGGTACTCATTGCCCCACTCTAGCACTTACGTTTGTATCCTTATACTCAGTTGATTTCCTTGCCTACTATTTAATTTCATGTCTATCTCCCCCCTCTAGATTTTAAGTTCCATGAAGGCAGAAACCATGTCTTATTAATGTGCTCAATAAATACCCTACTTGAGTGATTGAAATAGAGCCAGCTATAGGTATAAACAACCTGTATAAGGAGTTTGGACAGCAATGAAAGTAGGGAAATTGGCTAATAACTAGAGGGTATGGTGGGATCAAGAGAAGAATTTTTTAGCATAGAAGATAAATGGGAATGCTTAAAGGCTGAGGAGGATTCATCAGAGAATCAGCAGTTGCAGAGGATATCCAAAGATGGAAGAAAAGTGGGGCATGTTTAAATGAGGTGAGGGGGGATGTGGCCAGAGGAACAAGTATTGGAGACAGAGTTTGAAAACAGGCAGAAGATCTTTTGAGACACAGCTGGGAAGTAACGTGGCCTTGTATTCTAATCTTCGCTCTGTCACTTGCCTGTTGTGTGATGTTAGACAAGTGTCTGTGCCTCAATTTCTTCATTTGTAAAATGGTTATTAAATATCCGATTGAGCCCCGTGTGGGACGGGGACTGGGTTCAATCTGATTATACTGCTTCTACCCCAATTTTGAGTGCAATGCTTGGCACATAGTAAGCGCTTACCAAACACCACAATTATTATCATAATTATTACTAGGACTGAAAGAAAATTTAAGGGCGAGAGGGATTTGAGGAGGAGAAGGGGAGACTGAGGGCTTCATGCCAGTTCATCAGTTGCCCAAGTCATCGGGGCAAGAGAGAGAGAAGGTGGAGAAAGTTCAGGTGAGAATTTCAGGAGAGAGTTTAAGATCTGGTGTTATCGGTGGGGGCATGTGACAGGCCTAAGGCCTGGACTCCATCTTGTGTGGCCAGATTGCCATTTGCTCAAGGGGAGGAAACCACATTTTAAGTATCTTTTGTGCCAGCAAGGGCCTTTGGGCAACACGTAATAATAATAATAATAATAATGTTGGTATTTGTTAAGCACTTACTATGTGCAGAGCACTGTTCTAAGCGCTGGAGTAGATACAGGGTAATCAGGTTGTCCCACGTGAGGCTCATAGTCTTAATCCCAATTTTACAGATGATGTAACTGAGGCAAAGAGAAGTTAAGTGACTTGCCCACAGTCACACAGCTGACAAGTGGCGGAGCCAGAATTCGAACCCATGACCTCTGACTCCCAAGTCCGTGCTTCTTGATAAAGAGAAGATGAAGAGATAGGATAACCAAGTGGTACTTGCCCAATTCCACTGGAATGAGTGAAACAATGTGGATCACACCCACATGAGACCTCAGAAAAATCAGTTTCCTGGGAAAAGCTCTTTGTTGCAGGATGAGATCTCTGGCAGCTGATCCAATACTCTTTCCTACCCAGAGCATGGGACGCCCACTCTGTGGATGGCACCCTAGGTAGAAGGAGCTCCTGGTCCGTATGTAAGGAGACCCCACTTTGAGTGTCCATCTCACCCGAGATATTAATGCATAATACTCTAAGAACTAACGTATTCGATAAACTAGATGAGCCTGGCTGTTGGGCCATGTTGTAATCAGCTTGGCTCAGTGGAAAGAGCACAGGCTTGGGAGTCAGAGGTCGTAGGTTCTAATCCCAGCTCCGCCACTTGTCAACTGTGTGACTTTGGGCAAGTCACTTCACTTCTTGGTGCCTCTGTTCCCTCAACTGTAAAATGGGGATGAAGACTATGAGCCCCACAAGGGACAACCTGATAACCTTGTATTTACACCAGTGCTTAGAACAGTGCTTGGCACTTAGTAAGCGCTTAACAAATACCATCATTATTATTATTACTACTACTAGTATATTAGATGACCTTGGGGAGCCAGCTTGTTGGGCCCTGATTTTCTAACTCTTCCTCTTAATGATAGGAAAACTCTTCTTGTGTCTGTGTGAGTAGGACTCAAGAAAGAGATCAAGATTCTTATTTTCAAAAAAATGCGACTCGGCTCGTTCTGTCTAGTTCCTGGCTCATACCGGCAGTCTTTAAAGGGATTCTGAAATCCAGATCTACTTGACCCTTGACAGGGCAACAGACATGGGAATCAATGAGGGAGGAGAAATAACATGGTTGAGTGGAGGGGAGGGCACAGCGGTAGTAAGCAAGGCTGAATTTAAAGTAGCCGAGGTTGACTGTGTGTCTTAATTTTGACCCACAGCACTTCGCAGTTTAGGTGCAAGAGTGGAGGGTGTGTACTGAAGAGGTGATACAAGGCTGGGGTTGGTGGTGCAAGACTAATACAGGGCCAGTAGGATGAGGTAAGAGAATTCAGTGGAGAGAGTGAATCGGAGGGCAGAATTTTCTACAGCAAGAGAGGAGACATTGGAAGGGTGTCCAAGTTGGCATTTTGGCCTGGGATCAATGAATGGGGTCTAAAGAGCAAAGGTTTTTTGTTGGGGGGAAGGGGGAACAGAATACCATCCCTTGTGTAATATTTAACAAATGAGAGTTTTCAGAAGCATAGATCAAGACACAATGCAGACGTGTCTTTATCTTTAGGCTTTCCTAGCTCACCAGAATAAATCAAGCTTTTTCAAAATTTTCAGTTGCCTGGCTTCCCTTAATCTTCTGTTTACAGATTTCCCTATTCTGATCATAAAATGGAAACTAAGCAGTGTAGTGGCTTGAGCAACAACAGATGCTTCAAATCCTGCTTCAACCTTCTAATTAGTGTCTGAGCCCACATTTTCTCTTAATTTAGACACTACAATAGTGACCGATTTATGGATCTCTGGGAGGCAAAAAAAAAAAATCCCAGTTTGGGAATGGCTCTGAAGTGTTTTGCAAGTGGGTGAAGGTCTGAATAAATGCACAGCAACTCAGAGAAGCCAGAAATCTGTCGGACTGCCCTTTTGCATGAGAGGAGCTGATCAGGGCTTTAATCCAGCAGAATCTCTTAGGAGCTCAGAGGTACTGCCTTCTTGTGGAGAGCACAGAGAGAGAGTTCTGAAAGCTTCCCGAAGGTGACATGAGGAGGAATGAGAAGGGGAAATCCAGTATTGGAACATGGAGCCAACCCGTTCCTTTCCCTAAAATGTGTGCCTCATGCTTGGTGAGAAACTCCACAGATTTTACCCTATTCACTCTCCTCCCATTAAATAAGTCACGTATTAGAACGCTGATCGATTCCATCTCCTTGGGGTGCCGCCGACCTGAGTTTCAGGGTCGCAGTCGAATAATCTCGTCTAGCTTCTTGGCCTGTATTCTATGGAGAAGTTTCTATTTCCTGCTTAAATCAGAAGAAATTTAATCTGTGGAAGCCCTTTTCATAGATCTGGCCACTTATCTTATTTCGTTTGCAAATATCATATGTATTCTCTTGAGTTAAAAATAGTGCAAGATGATTAGTTAGGCAAGTTCATATGACACCATGCCCTGTGACGCCGGGGACCTAAAAATCTGTATATGGTCTAGAAGTTAATGGGTATATAAGTGGGGTCCGTGCTGGTGGACACACGTACTCACACATCCAGCAAGTGCTGTGCTCCTCTAAAACACCTCAAGAAGATCCCAAAGGTAAGCTGAACTGATCCTTCTGCATTTGGAATGAGAAGTTTAAAGCAAAACTCTCTTCTTTTCACAGAAACACAACCATATGGAAATAAGGAAAATATTGTTTTATGTGAAACTGTAGAACAGCAAGGAGAGAACTAACGAGCTGAGCATTCTAACACTCCTCGCCTGAATAATCATTTGTTAAATGGTTTTTGGTTCTCTGTGCAATCCCAAGCAGCAGACCAGTTAGATCTGAGGGATTAAATCCAGCTTCTTTCCAAACTTTTGCAAAACAGCCCAAGCAAAGCTACCAATCCATATCTGGGTCTCCTCAGATTAGTCCAAACTGTCTTTCTCTTTCTTCATAGGCGCACAACCAGGAACAGAAAAAAAGGGCTTCTAAGTGAATGATTTCTGGATGGGCTCTAGTTGGGCATTTCAGTGTTGGGGGGTGGTGGGAAAGGAGATAACAAAGGTGGGGAGGGACAGTTTCACCTTCATACCCAAACTGGAGAGGAGTTTCACAGTGCCTCAAGTTTTTCATGAACTAGAAGGCCCTTCTTTCCAGCTCCAGAAAGTGACTCTGATCTACGGCAGCTTCTTCAATTCAGTGTTGTAGTTAGCTTTTGACAGTGTGAAGAAGACAGAAAGCACGGGTCCTGGGAGGGTAACTCCTACTCAGAGTTGCTTTCAGGAAGATAGAGTAACTGGATTTGCTTAAAGGGGAACCCAAAGAAGTAGGGATAAAATAGAGCTTAGTGAAAAATTTTTCTGATCAGAATTAGGGGCGAGGAAGAATGTTCTCCTTTTTCCAAGCACTGCATAAATTGTAATTCATTAGCAACAAGCCCTATTGTGGGAGGTAGAGAATGATAATTCCATTAAGTTATTTTTAAAATAGGTAGTTCTTCTGATGAGCTAAAAAATCTGTTAATGGACTTATTGGAAGGTTACAGCCTGTTATATCTCTATAATGCTTGCCTGATTGATTTTGCAAACTGCTCCAGGGATTGGGGTTTAGACAAAAAAATACCTTTCCTGAGGCTTGGATGCTTTTAGGCTGTCAATCCCTGATAAACCTTAGCTCTGCCAAACAAAACCTCTCCATGTATATGGTTTGTCACTCAGAATTCAGTCCTGAACCACAGCACCTGTCAGAGGCAGCTCTCACCTTCTGCTTTGTTTGCCTTTCAATGAATAATGCATCCTATGGCACACGGGCCATCTCGGCAGCTTCAAATCAAAACTCCGCACACATTTTATGGGGGAAATGGCTCTCTTCATTTTGCATTACAGCTCCACCATGGCTATGACGGATATCCTCTCTGCCAAAGACATTGAAGCTGCTCTATCCAGTTGCAAAGGTGAGACTCTGATTCTCTGGCTGAAATACTTCTCTTTCAGGATACCACATGTATTTTCCTTTATGTAAGTTTCGGAGAGATTCATTTCTCAACTGTAACAGCTTAACATTTTTCCCCAAAATGGGTGCTTGTTTGTCTCCATGTGCAATCAGCAGTAAGGGATTTTAATTTAGTGAAGAACTGTCTTTTGTACCACTCTCTGACCTGCATCACCTATGCATCCAGCACCTCAGAAATGCATAAAATCAGAAACCCAAAAGGAATCCAGACTCATTATTTCCCTTTTGTAGCATTTGATGTAGTTATTTAATGAACATAAGTTGTGGACACGAAACCATATGTAAACCCTGACCCTGGTTGCAGAGACATGCAGATTCCAGCTCTCCCTCACCTTGATAACCTGTCAGTCAATTGTATTTATTGAACACATTGTGTGCAGAGCACTGCACTAAGCACTTGGAAGAATACAATACAACAATAAACAGACACATTCCCATTACAGTCTAACCTCTGAATCGTTGATGAACTACCTGAACTATCAGGTCTCCCTTTCTTTCAGCTGCTGACAGCTTCAACTACAAAGCCTTCTTCTCTACTGTGGGCTTGTCCAAAAAGACTCCCGACCAAGTCAAGAAAGTTTTTGGAATCCTTGACCAGGACAAGAGCGGTTTCATTGAGGAAGATGAGCTTCAGTAAGATACTGTATAGGTTTAAAAATAAATGACAAGGTTACAGATTCTTCACACTTCCAGTAAGAATCTACCCCAGGCAGCCAAGGCAGAGAAACAGCTATCTTCCTGTCTTCTCTGCCTTGGAGTCCATAAATTTCCAAGTATGTTGATATAAATGTGAGCCTTCTAATTTGGTTTTTGCACCTTTCTGGCTGGGAGGCTGGCCTGTAGAGCCAACAATTTAAGGCAGGTTGGTCCTGCCAAATGCACAATAAAGCACTTCCACAAATGCCTGAGGAATTCAGGTCAAACACCTGCTAGAGATCATTTGGGCAAAAACATTCCTGGGGTATGTGGTTATTTGCTTTTCAGTGATGCAGATAGGTGTGCCAACCCTCTGTGCTGGGTAGCTCTGATGTGAGAAAGTTCCTACCTAAGAAAAAAAAAAAGATCTGAATCTAAAAAGAGAGAAACAAAATCCTTTCTCTCTGTCCTGCTCCAGACTGTTCCTGCAGAATTTCTCCTCGAGTGCCAGAGTTCTGACAGCTGCTGAGACCAAGGCCTTCCTCACAGCTGGTGACACTGATGGTGATGGCAAGATTGGGGTGGATGGTGAGTTTCTCTACCTAGTCACTTGGAAAAATTCCCATAATCACTGGATGTGGGATCCAAGCTGAAAACCTAACGTCACCTTGTATACCGGGGGGTTTTTTTTTGAAAAAAAAAAACAAAAAACAAGCCAAAGTAGAAAGAGGATGGCCTACCTGAAAAAACACAGGCCTGGGAATCAGGGAACATGGGTTCTAATCCTGATTCTGCCATTTGTCTGCTGAGTGACCTTGGACAAGCCCCTTAACTTCTCTGCAGCTCAATATACAATGGGGATTGAGACTTGTGAGGTCCGTGTAGGCAAAGGACTGTGTCCAAGGTGATTAGCTTGTATCTACCCCAGCACTTAGTACAGTGCCAGGCACATACTATATGCTTAACAAATACCATTAAAAAAAACAAAAACAAAAACCTAACAGCCTGGGAAAATGTTCCCACCCTTAAGTCATGTACTACCTAGCACCAGTGAGCAGCAATAGACTGAAGAAATATAGAGCCAGACCTAAGGGGTATATCTTGCCATTTTGCTTAAAACCCTTACTTGTCTGATACCTGATTCCTTTTAGGGCTAGCCTAATCTCTTTCAAGACCTGGCCCCAAGGACTCTACGATATTATGCCAGTCTGATTTATTAGACCAAGTCAGGTGGAGTTAGTTCTGTGCAAAAGAGAGCCAGTAAAGACTTCACTAGATCTTGTCACTCAGCCTATCCCTAGACCATTGTATTTAGTTCTGATCAGCTCTAGCCCAGGACATGTAATTTAAGCTACTCTGTGGTCCTCAAGTATAGTGCTTGATTGCAAATACACAATGAAGACCGCTGATGTTGAGGCTGTAGAGCATGTTCCTTCAAAGAGCTCAAAGTATGGAACATAGATTATCCTGTCCCTCCTCACAATATCCCAGGGAGAAAAGAATGGGATAGAGATGATTTTCTTCTTTTAGTTTTGGGGAAACATAGGGATAGAAACCCCCTGTGACTGTCCCCTGGGTTAGTGGTAGCCTGGGACTGCTACAACTGGCAGAGTCCAGTCCCAGTCCCACTGGGCACCGAGGCTCAGAGCACATCCGATTATCCCACAGCAACCAGGTGCTAGGCCCAGGACCACCCCAGCACTGAGAACCAACACTGGGGAAGACAAGCAAATTATGGCACTGGGAATCACCCCTTCATTCCTCCCCCCAGCTACTGAAATATGGTAGAAAATGGAGAAAGAAGGCTCCAGCAGGTGGAGCTGGGGCAGCACAGTGCTGGGAAGGTGTAGACTTAAGGTATGTAAATGGGGTGTCCAACCCTGGTGCTACACCTAGAAGTCCTCACAAACTCCTCCTGGCCATGACTGCTCCAAGGGGCATTTTCTAGGGTGCGCTGTTTTCAGGAGGGACAAGGGGAGTAGTAACATAGGGAAGGAGGTTCCATCCCATGACACTTCAAGGCAACAGAAAACTGCACGTCCATCTTGCCCAGGGGTGAGCTCTACATTCTGAGACAAGGAGTTCAAGGGGTAAAAAAGGACTGCTTCTACATTTATACATTTTCCTTCCCCTGGCATCAGTAATTTAATCTAGACTGGCTAATATCCATTTGCCCAGGACAAATAATAGTTTATTCCCCGCAAATGGCAGAAAAAAGATTTTTTTTCCTACTAGCATCCACCTTAAGTTGACAAGTATTTGGGAAGAAAATCAATGTCACATGGCTCTTCCAGAACTATTTCATTCCTTGGTGGATCCAAATCAGCCAGTAGCTAACTTTCTTGATTATGCTGAATAATCCTGATCTTGAAGGGAGGCTGAGGTGAAATGGACAGCGAACACTTTGCATTTTAAAGGTGACAGAGGCACAGGTGCTGTAAGAAAATGGAGAGAAGAGGGCCAGGTAGGAAATGTCTCCTGAGCCTTCCAAGTAGAAAGTAGGGCATCTGGCAGCATGTGTTTGGGATGATGGAGCTGAAAACTATGCTGGCCCAGCTAAACTGGGACAGGTGTCAACACTGTCCGATACTTATGCTAATCTTAGCCAGACTTGGAGAGGAGAGGGTTACACTGCTGCAGGAATATGCTTTAGTAGCAGGTTTTGTGGCTTCAATGTACCAGCCCCAATTACAGCATCATATTATATAAAACTCAGCAGACCCTTAACTACTCAGGATAGTTGGACTCACTGAGCCAGAGGGTTTTGTCGGGGACAAAGATACCAAGTCTACAGGAGAAGTCCAGGAAGGTCTCAACCTCAAAACAACTGCAGGGGGATTCATATTTTGGCCTCAAATTCTGGCTTTTCTTCTAACCATGTATTTTATAAAAATCAGTCTCGTGCCATTTGGAGAATTAAAGATTCTAAACTCCATCGGGAAACTCATTCAGCTGATGTACAGGATTTCTTAAATCTGATGGAAGTATATAGCTGCCCTTCTTCTTCAAGGATGAGGCTAAGCATAGTGGGCAAGTCAACCAGCTGTTAACGACTCTGCAGCTAACTCTGATACAAAACAAGATTCCCTGAGTAGAAAGTTGTTTTTGAGGAATGAGCCAATCTGATGGTTCACACTGCAGCTTGAGTCAATAGAGACCTGGTTTGGGAGATTTTATTCAGGCATACTGCTCTTTAAATTTAGTGACAGATTTTTTCTCAGACCACAGAATCAAATTGAATAATTTGCTTTATTTATTCCTAGCAAAAGTACTCTCGAGCAACTCTTGAACAACTCCCCAGAGTAATATACTGCATACACTGTTATATACTACAAAGTCCTTCAGGCTCTTCTGTGTTTCTTTTTCTGTCTCCATAGAGATTGCAGAAGCTACTTTATATTTTTATTGTTTACACTTTTCTTCCTTTAACAGAATTCCAAAATCTGGTGAAGTCATAAAGAACATTAGACCAAAGGCAACCTATCAACTGATTCTTCATATTTCCCTCCAATCATCACCTCCTTGCACTTAGCACACCTTTGTACATTTTTATATTGTCTCGTAGCACTGGAAAAATTACTGTATATTGCTACAAAAACAGAATTGTTTTAAGATCTTGCAGTGTACTGGGATTTTGGTCATGTGGTGCTACGTTTTACTAAAGAGACAGCTAGGGCTGTCTGACTGACAACTCACAATGTTAAAGTTGTGGTTGGAAGTAAGAAAAAGAAAACAATTAAAAAAGTTCTACAAAGTAAACCTGGGTCGTCTTCCTTCTTTATCTCTAGCAGCTCCAGGCTTTAGATGGAAGCAGGCTGGCAATTCAATAGCCAAAGCATCTGCAGCATTTTGCTATTGGGGTTCTGGTAGAAATGTTCCATTTAAATCTGGGTGATGCAGGAGAAACAAGATGCCTAAAAATGTTACTATTTTTTCAACCCCAGGGCTATACATCAGAAGAGGAAGTATAAAAATATTTGCCCAGGGTCATGGGAAATGACCACCTGGGCTTTTGAGATTAGAAGCCAACAATAACCAACTCTTGGAGGTCCAATAGAAATTATAGCCCTAATTCATTCATTCATTCGTATTTATTGAGCGCTTACTATGTGCAGAGCACTGTACTAAGCACTTGGAATGTACAATTAGGCAACAGATAGAGACGATCCCTGCCCAACAACGGGCTCACTGTGTAAACGGGGGACCAGACAACGAAACAAAACCGAGCAAAACAAAACAAGTAGTCTAGCAATGCAATCTGGTTGGCATTTTTCATGTATTCGTTTTCTCACCAAAGAAGGGAATGCCTAAATTGAGTCACTGATAGAAAAACCCAATACCCGAACACACATAAAGGTCACAAAAATGTGTGAGGGGACTCCTTTCCAAAAAGTATTGAATGCTTTTCCCCCCAGTCGGCTTCCTCACTGACCTCCCTGTTTTTACTCTCTCCCCATTCCACTCCATACTTCACTCTGCTGCCCAGATCATTTTTCTAAAAAAGAGTTCTGCAAAGTCTCCCTACTCAGCAAAAACCTCCAAAGATTGCACAGCCATCGCCACAGCAAACAGAAACTCCTTGCCAATGGCTTTAAGGCATTAAATCACTTCTCCCCTTCCTACCTTAGCTCGCTGATCTCCTACTACAACCCAACCAGCATTCTTCACTCCTCTGTCAACTTACTCATTATACCTTGATCTCATCTATCTCGTCCCTGAAGTTGAGAAGCAGTGTGGCCTAGTGCATTGAGCACGGGCCAGGGAGTCAGAAGGTTATGGGTCCTAACCTCGGCTCTCTGCCACTTGTCTGTTGTGTGACCCTGGGCAAGTCACTTAACTTCTCTGTGCCTTAATTCCCTCATCTGTAAAATATGGATTAAGACTGTGAGCTCCATGTGGGTCAGGGACTGGGTACAACCCAAGTTGCTTGTATTCTTCCCAGGGCTGAGTACAGTACCTGATACATAGTAAGTGCTTCATAAATATCACAGTTATTATTATTATGATCCCTTGCCCACATCCTCCCTCTGGCCTGGAACTCCCTCCCTTTCATATCTAACAAACCACCAACCTCCCCATCTTCAAAGTCCTCCTAAAATCACAATGCCTCCAAGAAGCCTTCCTTGCCAGAGCTTTCTTTTCTCCACCCTACTCACCCTCCCTCTGTGTCACCTATTCACTTAGATCTGTACGCCTTGAGTCCTCTGTTACCTACTCCACCCCCAGCCCCACAGCACTTATGTACTTATTCTTATACTCTGATGCTTTTTCTACCTGTGATTTATTTTAATGTCTGCTTCCCCTACTAGCCTGCAAGCTCCTTAGAGGCAGGGATCCTGCCTACCAACGCTATTGTATCATACTCTCCCAAGCAATTAGTACAGTGTTCTGCACATGGTAAATGCTCAATAAATATCATTAATGATTGATTTTACCTTTGTTTCTCACAGTCGCTGACCAGTTGAAAGAAGGTCCTATAGTTTTCAATTTTAGTCAGATGATAACCCCGATTTCCTGTTTTCTCCATTTTCTTGATGTATCACTAACAGGTTGAAAGAAGGTCCTATAGTTTTCCATTTTAGTCAGCTGATAAGCCTGTTGTCTCCTTTTTCTTGATGTACAAGGATTTTTACCCAAATTTACAGGCCTGGCATCTTCCTGAACAGCTAGCAGATAATATAACACACCCTGATGCTCATCTCATAGGAGGTCAGAATCAAGTGCTTTGGCAGTCATATATCTGAATAACAGAAGAATCCAAGCACCAAATAAGAAATACATCGAGTTAGCTTAAGTATAAATAGAAAACATCTTGAATGCCCCAGATGCCCTGTCCTCTTTTGGCTTCTCACTTTGGTTTAAAAGATGAAACCATTTGCCAACTTTTCTGGGAGTACTTATCCAAAGCAAGCCTGCAGAGAACTCCCATGCCTTGATTTCATTCCCCTTTTATGCATTAGGCTCTGGACTAGAGGGCCATATGGTCAGTGACAAAGGAAACAACTGCTCCTTTCTTCCCTTCCCATGATAACAGAATCACAGTGGCACATCACTGAACGACAGCCTGTTCAAAGCTCCTCTCCAATAATGATTTTAGAGAGTTTATTCCAACATCCACTCCCTTAGAGAACTCATTCACTCCCATGGCTTCAATTACCATTTCCCTGTGGATGAAACCCAAATCTACATCTCCAACCCTGATCTCTCTCCCTCTCTGCAGACTTGCATTTCCTTTTGCCTTCAAGACATCTCTACCTGAATGTCCTCCTGTCGCTTCAAGTTTAGCATGTCCAAAACAGAGCTCCTTATCTTCCCACCCAACCCCGTCCTCCCCTGACTTTCCCATCACTGTAGACAGCACCGCCATCCTTCCCGTCTCACAAGCCTGTAACCCTGGTGTTATCCTTGACTCCTCTCTCTCTCATTCAACCCACATATTCAATCCGTCACTGAATCCTGTCGGCCCCTCCTTCACAACATCGCTAAAATCCAACCTTTCCTCTCCATCCAAATGGCTACCATGTTAATACAGTCATTCATCTTATCCCATCTAGATGACTGTGTCAGTCTCCTTACTGACCTCCAAGTCTCCTGTCTCTCCCCACTCCAGTCCATACTTCACTCTGTTGCCCAGATCATTTTTCTACAAAAACATTTGGGACTTGTCACCTTGTATCTCAAAAAACTCCAGTGGTTGCTCATCCACCTCCATATCAAACAAAAACTCCTCACCATTGGCTTTAAAGCCCTCCACCACCTTGCATCTTCCTACCTCACTTTGCTTCTCTCCTTCTACAACCCAGCCCATATGCTTTGCTCCTCTAATGCTAACCTTCTCACTGTGCCTTGATCTTGCCTATCTCGCCACTGAGCCCTCACCCATGCCCTGCCTCTGGCCCGAAATGCCCTCCCTCTTCAAATCTACCAATTATTCTCCTTCCCCTTCAAAGCATTACTGAAGGCACATCTCCTCCAAGAGCCATTCCCAGACTAGGACCCTCCTTTCCTCTTCTCCCACTCCCTTCTGCATCACCCTGACTTGCTCCCTTGGTTCTTCCCCCCCCAACCGCATGACACTTATGTAAATATCGGTAATTTATTCATTTATATTGATGTCTGATCCCACCTCCACGAGTGGGCAGGGAATGTGTCTGTTTATTGTTGTATTGTACTCTCCCAAGCACTTAGTACAGTGCTCTGCACATGGTAAGCACTCAATAAATACAATTGAATGAATCATCAGAATCAATTCTTTTGCATGGGTCCTCAATCCTGGAGCCTCAAGATTGAGGTTCATTCACTGCTCGTTGCGAAAGTATTCATCCAAGCCAATGCCTCTCTCCATCAACAGTCATCTTGAGGATTATAGTTCCCCAGATAATATTCTCCTGAGAACCAAGTAAGAGGCAAGATTGTTTTTAGGCCCTCTGAATGCAGACCACTCAACCACCAGGACTGCGAATGCTCTGGGCCTGGAGGTCTGCATTTGGAAGACAGACCACCAGGCTCAGAACACTTGCAGTGCTGATAAGAAAGCTTAGAAGAATGTCCTTAATGAGCTGAAGCAAAAGAAGGAAGAAAAAAAAAGAAAAAGAACATTGAAGAATTTTGCTGACGAGGAGAGGAGAAAGAGAAAGAGGATCTCCAAACCTGCATTCCCCTCTCTCTCTCGGCCCCCTGGTAAAGTTTCTCCCTTGCATCAGCGGCCAGCCCGAGTTGAAAACACTTTGAAGCAGCAGCCCCGCAGAGCTGTGGATTACTGCACTCAAACAGTTTAAAGGGTGGGTATTGGGTAGTAGGGAAATTGAGGTTAGCTTCACTTCCTGGAATTGGCAACCAGAATAGAGTCCTCTGATTGAATATTACATTTCAGAAATAAGACAAAACCTTGAAAATTATTTCTATTTAGCTTTAATCATTTTGAAGTATCCGAATAAGCACACCCTGCACTGTTCCCACCTTTTATTCAACTTATCTCATTTTAAATGACTAAAAGAATTTTTTGAGCAAGAAAGTGGGCTGATGGTGGGGCACCCAAACCAGTCTAGATGACTAGAGCAATCTGGAATGGGAAGTACAATGCTCCCCTTTTCCTGGTAGGAAAAATGACTAACAATAATTAGTGATAATCAATCAGCTATATTTA
The DNA here is from genome assembly GCF_004115215.2 of Ornithorhynchus anatinus. Lineage (NCBI taxonomy): Eukaryota > Metazoa > Chordata > Mammalia > Monotremata > Ornithorhynchidae > Ornithorhynchus > Ornithorhynchus anatinus. The sequence continues at coordinate 45,075,772 of NC_041729.1, forward strand.
CTGAGCACTTACTGTGTGCAAGACACTGTACTATTCATCTTAATTTCATAGAATCTCAGTGAGAACAGTTAACATATATATAGGTTTGTTGCATTTCATAACATCTCATCATAAAAATTGGGAAAAATGATTAATCAAGAGACTACTATAGAGAACGTGTACTATTCTTGGAGTCTCAAAACCAAAGACTTGCAAAGAAACAACCCAGGATCTCCCTCCCATCTGAAGGGATTCTTCCCCTCTTCTTATGTTCACAGATGAGTTGGGTCCATAAAATGCTTTTCCAGAACCACAAATGGCACTTAGCCAAACAGATCTATTTTCAAACCACAGAACCACGTTAACTGAAGGTGTTTCCTGAAGCTGAGTATGCACATTGTATGAGGGGCAACAGAAAGTTGACTGGGGGCACTGTTCTTGCTTTTCAATACCTAGTTTACTGGGGGTTTTCTGGGGTGTTTTTGGTTTATTGAGTTTTTTAAAAATAAATCATTTTCTTCCTGGTCAGGCTGACAGGAGTCATTAAGCCTGTTGAAGAAAAGTAATCCTGAATTTAGAGCACAATTCAAAGTTGACATTTATTGGGATGTATATTATCACCCTCTCTGCTACCACCAATAAATATCACCCTGGTGATAGCCTAAGAATATGATGCTCCTTATTTTTAAGAATTCAGTCATGATGTTACAATTTGTGTTCTCAAGTGTCTTCCCCAGCACTGTGAAAGTCTTTGCAGAAGAAGGAATGAGGCTGGACAGCTCAGGGTAATGAGATACTGAGCTTTTCACATCTCTAGTCTACCAGTTCAACTTGGGCTCCAGGTCAAAAGTAGCCAATGAGTACTTAGAGCTGTACAGAGAAACCATTCCAATGTGCAAAGAGAAAAGTTAGATTGACAAGCTGGGGGAATAAGTGGGCCCACAGGATGACTGTCATCTTAGACTATTCTTCATCATCCTCATCAAATGGTATTGATTAAATACCAACTAAGTTATCCCAAGAGATGGTGTCCCAGAAGAGATGTTCATGTAGTTTTGGAACCAGTTATATGCCTAATTATCCTGAACACTTATCCTGGATGAATACAAAAGAATGGAGCTCTCCCCAGTGTGTATGACTTATGTAATAAGAGCAAGGGGAAAGGGACAGTGCAAACAAAAAATGCACGAGTTGATGAATGTTTGGTAGTTATTTGAAAGGTTGCATTTTCAAAGTGGTGGTCAATAGTTAAGTTTTATAAAAAGGGAAATTTTAGTGAAGACTTTCAGTATTCCCTTTGAATATGTCCCCAACATTATCTTCCACAGCCTCCAACTTCTTCCCTTATGAACAATTTTTAAGTGGCGTTTGTTAAGTGTTTAATATATGCTGGACACTGTACTAAGCTCTGGGGTAGATACAAGCTAATCAGGTTGGACACACTCTATGTCTCTCCTGGGGCTCACAGTATTAATCTCTATTTTGCAGATGAGGTAAATGAGGTACAGAGAAATGAAGTGACTTGTCCAAGGTCACAAAGCAGACAAGTGGCAGAGCTGGCATTAGAACCCAGGTCCTTCTGAGTCCCAGGTCCATGTTCTCTCCACTAGGGCATGCCACTTCCCTCTTCTTCCACATAAGCCACGCTCTACTCAGAGAACAATTGAAACAGAAGTTAAGGAGCCACGTTCCGGTGGTCTTGGCCCTCTCCGCTCACAAGGAGTCAAGAAAATCAAATAAGAGTGAACAATGTACTGGAAAAGGAAGAGCTGACTCCAGAAGGGCTCAAAAACAAGTTTAAAAATTACCACGTATTAGGGGTCTTTACTGGATTAAGCAATAAGCATTTCAGCAAGTTACAGGAGAAGCAGCAATGAGTCCTTGTGCCTTAATTATAAAAGCTTTTTAAGCCCAGAGAAACAAGGGAAGGAATTTTGACAATCAATTGTTTTGTGCTTTCCACACACTCTTCTATTAGGATTCATTGCTCAGAGTGGCTTTATTTAGTGCTGCTAACTACATGAATAGGAGTTGACTCTTCCCCACTTATCTCTGGAGACAAGTGGTTTATGCCACAGGCACCGCTAACTTTTAAGTAGAAAGGGAATAACTGGATGGGATGGAGAGTGAGACCATCATGTCTTGAGAAGGTGACTGGGAAAAAGCAGTATAAGTTTAAAAAGGAAAAAAAAAATCAGGAAAATAAAAATTTTTCTTCCATGAATTTGGAAAATAAGGAAGTGTTAGAGGGAAGAGTTCTGAAACAGGGAAAATGTTGAGTCAAATATAATGAAAAAATTATGAGCATGGCATTAAAAGGATATTGCTGGTAAAAAAAAGTCTTCAGAAATACTAAGAGCTGAATAATAACAAAGAACCTAGATAAGGGAAAGAAATGTAGGAAGATGGTGGCAGGCTCCCAGGACTAATCTTCTTCCTCTCCTCTAAGACAGAGGAGGGAAATTGTGGAAAAATGGGGAAAACAATTTGAAAAGAGTTGAGAGGGAATCAGCTTGAAAATCTCCCATAATAAATCTGATGACCATGATGACCACTATCTACCACTATTCCAGATCATCAAAATATAGCCAAGTTCTTAAAATATAAGGAGTATCTGGGGAAAGACTACCAATTGATTTAATCAACAATAGCAACATCATTATTTTACACATATATATGAACATATGGTATATACTCAATTCATTTTTCTTGCTTGCTTTCTCTCCTACTTCTCCCCTGTGCTTCTTTTGCAACTTCAAGATACTACATTTTGGGAAAGTGCTATTTTCCAAGACAACAATGTTGACTGGGTTATTTATTCATTATTTTTTGGGTAATTGACCAATGTTAGCAGAGCTAAATAACTGACATAGATGCTGACTATTAACAGCCATTTTCTATTTCTAAATACAATTTTCCGATTTAATCAGTGCTCATTGTTCAGGTAGATGTCCTGGACTCTAACTGCCAGCACTGCTTTCATTGTTGACCCTTCAGGTGGCAGGACAGGGGACAGAAATTTAAGTAGGGGCAAAGGGATTGAAGATAAGAAGGAATTGGGAGAAATAGGCTCTGAATACTTCTCCATCCCTCCCAGAGCTAGAGATCCTGGGGCTATGTCCAGGGATCCCCAGGCTGAGCCCTGGATCTGACAGAAAAGAGAATTGTTTTACTTAGAAAAGCTAAGCCAGGTAGCTTTGGTTTTACTAATATCTTTATTATGTTTGGACTTACTGACCACATTTCTTTGGGCTTGAAGCCTAGTGAAAAGAACATGGGCCTGGGAGTCGGAGGACCTGGGTTTTAATCCTGACTGTGTCGGGTGATCTTGTGCAAGTCAGTGAACTTCTCTGTGCCTCAATTTCCTCATCTGTAAAAGAGGGACTCAATATATGTTCTCCCTCCCGTATGGGAGACGGGTCATTTCTCCCAACTTTTTTGTATTATGCTTAGTACAGTGCTCTGCAAAACAGTAGTGCTTAATAAAAACCGTTGAGGGAGTATGTCCATACTTTTTTCTTATATCTACCCCATTCCTTAGTAAAGCACTGGGTACACGGAAAGCCCTTAAATACCAATTATCATTATTATTATGGCTCTTATCTTTGTTTCCTAAAACCTTTTTCTTTTCAGGGTAGAGATCTTCCACTCTTCAGATCTTTTCAATGGCTTCAGTAACTAATTAGCAATTAATAATAATAATAATAGTGGTATTTGTTAAGCACTTACTATGTGCAAAGCACTGTTCTAAGCACTGGGGGATACAAGATGATCGGGTTGTCTCACGTGGGGCTCCCAGTTTTTAATTCCCATTTTCCAGATGAGGTAACTGAGGCCCAGATAAGTTGTGACTTGCCCCAAGTCACACAGCTGGCAAACGGCGGAGACAGGATTAGAACCCATGACCTCTAACTCCCAAGCCCGAGCTCTTTCCACTGAGCCACGCTGCTTCTCTAATTAGAAATAGCCAGAGGGAAACAATTAAGGAGGAAGTGAATGAAGAATATAGAAAATACAAGATAGAATATAGAACTGCCAGTTACTCGGTGGGCAGGGCGCATATCTACTAACTGTTACATTGTGCTCTCCCAAGTGCTTAGTACAGTGCTCTGCACAAGCAAGAGCTTAATAAATATGACTGACTGATATATGTCAAAGAAGGATTGTCTAGGAATTTTAAAAATCCACATAGAATTTACAATCCTCAGACACTGTTCTCATTATTCTAAAGTAGCTTTACAACCAGTTAGACTAGGGGTTGCACTGGAAAGTTTGCTGAAGACCTTCAACTCTAGCATTTATGCAGTGTGAGTGTGTTTTGAATTTTCAATAATGCTGCTGATGGTAGGATTTCATCCATACTTGTGAGTGCCAATAAAGGGTAGTCTCTTCCACACGATACTTTCCAAAATAGAATATCAATTCTAAGACTCTATCAATCAGTAAAGGTTACATCCCTTGGTAGACCTGCTCAGATGCCACAGGTGCTGCCAAATGGCACTGCTTTAACAGTGTGGGGATTCCCACAGGTACCAGGTCCAAGGGGGTAAGGATTGTACTCACAGCTTCAGGGATTGGACTTCCAGTCTTGCTCTCTCAGGTCTCTAGCACAAACTGACAGTCTTGGGTCAAGCTGGTAGGGACAGAAAATGGTGACCTTCAGACCTGTTAGCTCTTTGAAGTAGACATTGATGACAGGCACAAATACTAGATGCCTATATGCTCGTGACACCAAGAACATTAGGTTGGGCATGCAGTGTAACAAACTGACATCCTGGCCGTCATTTTGCAGAATAGCAAGTAAACCCAAACTAGTCCCTTTAGGGGCACCCCTGAACCCATTATTTTGCTCCAAAATTCTTTATGTTCCCCTCCCAGTTCCCTCTAAACATGGACACTGCATCCAAGCTATGACACTCAACATCAGGAGTCCTGGTAGAGAGAGGCTGGGTGTTGAAAATTAAAATACCAGAAATGAAGGCATTAGGTTCTATATCCACACTGGACAGGGAAAAGACTAGCTGAAAACTGGACTGTCCATAGTAAAAATTAGATGAGCAGTCACCCTGTTTGAGGCACTTCCCCCGAAATCCCTGTTTTCTGTTACCTCTGTACTGACAATGAAAAACTGTCCCCTATAGAATTTCCCTCTTACCTATTAGTAACATTTAGGTTCCTGTCATGGGAGAGAAAGTGAGTAGGAAGCAGGAAAGGGTATCCTACCAGCAGCAGAGCAAGCATTAGAGTCATCTTTACAGTAGTCATATGCTTTGTTCTGAGCTACCCACCCTCTCTCATCCAATCCTCACACAGCTATTTGCATGCTTTAAATTCATTCTGAGCAGGGAACGTGTCTGCTAATTCTGCTGTATTTTACCATCCCAAGCACTTAGTACAGTGCTCTGCACATAGTAAGTGCTCATTAAATACCACTGACTTATTAATTTACAAGATGCCTGACTAAGCCCTGGCTGTCATTTGTAGACAAGGAACAGACACAGACTACCTGCACTGGAGGATATATTCAGAGAAGAACAGCATGGCCTGGTGGAAAGAGCTTCGGCCTGGGTTCTAACCTCAGCTCTACCACTTATATGCTTCATTACGTGGGGCAAGTGAATTTACCTCTCTGTGTCTGTTACCTCATCAGTAAAATGGAGATCCAATGTCTCTTCTTCCTCCTACTTCGACTGTGAACCCAATGCGGGACAGGGACTGTTGTCCAAACTGATTAACTTGCATTTACCCTAGTGCTTAGAACAGTGCTTGACACATAGTAAGTGCTTAACAAATACCATAACAAAAACAAACAAGAGAGTGGGTGCCAACTTGACACTCAAACAGCTGCTCAGCTGAGATGAGGGAAACTGTAAGTAGGGTGGGTAGAATGACACTTTAAGGACACAGTAAAGCCAACACAAAATGACATAAAATTGGAAGTACTCAATACATACTTCAGATTGGTTGATTGTATAGCCATGGTCAGGTCTTTGAGAAACCTCTTTCATTAGCAGACATATAGGTGCCAGTCCCCATTTCAGAGAAGCAGTGTGGCCTAGCATATAAAGCAAGGGCCTGGGAATCAGAAGGACTTTGGTTCAAATCCCAGCTCCTCCACTTGTCTGCTGGGTGACCTTGAGCAAGTCACTTAGCTTCTCTGTACCTCAGTTTCCTCATCTATAAAATGGAGATTAATACAGTGAACCTCCCATGGGACATGGACTGTGTCCAACTTGATTAGCTTCTATCTACCCCAGTACTTAGTACAGTGCCTGGCACATAGTAGGTGCTTAACAAATACCTTTTAAAATATTTCATAGCTCTTTACTGATGGATACTAATGTGGGCTGTACTTAAATTTAGAGAGGTCATTCTCACTGATTAGAAAGCAGTGGAACATAGCAAATTAAAAATGGATCAAAACCAAAAAGCTAAAATAACAAGAGGCCAACGCCCCACTACACACTCAAAAAAAAACCCCCAAAACAATAGAGGTTATAAAAAATGTAATTGTAGTTGAAGTATTTTTCCTTAAAGGCAAACCTCAGCTAAGATGTTTTTCCTACCTAGAAATTTTCTCCCTACACCACTCCCACTTAAAAACTCACACCTCAAAAACAGAAATTAGCTCTTCCCTGGCCCCTTCCTATCAAAACAAAAAGCAGACCTTTCACCCATATCTATATCAACACCAACCACCCTGTCTCTCCTATTTATGCAATATGGAGAAAAAGAGTCTGGCAGGCCACTGCCACAGGTGAAAAATGACAGTAAATTGATTGTTTTATGCAATTAGAAGACTAAATAGTCCACAGGAGAATGTTCGAAGCCACATTAAATTGCTTTCACCTGTAAAAAAGACAGATCAGTCCAACCCTGAAGCCTCAGACCCTTTGGAGAATTTAGTCATGTCTGCAATAAATGACCTATAAAAAATTAAAGAACCACTAACTCTGTATATTTCTGTATGAAGTCTTTGATAAACTGCTCTGAAAAAGTCAATTTATTTATTTTTATGGTCCCTTTCCTCAGGAGAGTTCAATGTAAATTGTAATCATCACCACTAATCAGTTGCATGTTAAATTTAGATCCATTTGTAAAATATGAGTCTATGCAGGAAGCAGGCATGTTCACAATTCCTGGAACAGAACAATACCCTCCTTAAACTTGTTCCCATTTCAGGTCACCTATTCTAAATCAAATCTGCCTTATCACTGTACACCAGAGAAAGGAAAGCCAGGATTACAGTTGGTGCTTTCTAAATTAGCAACCACTGCAAAAACCTTTTGTCATGCCAATCACATATCCCTCTCAATACTAGCTTTATCATTGAAAATAAACTCATTTTCTTGGACAAGAAGCAAACCCAACTAAATTTGCAGAGAGAGGTTCTGATACTTATATTTTTACAGCATCTAACAGCTCCTGAGTTTGCACGGCTGAGACAGTTAGATTATATTATTTACCAGGTAATAATTTCTGAATGCAAACAAGTTTGTCCTTTTTTCTCTTATAATACCTGGTTGATCGTATTTTTTTATTAAAGTGGAGCTTGGTGCTGTTTGCTGTAATACTGAGCTTTGATTTCATAGATTTGGTTTTCTGATTAAAAAAGAGTCTTTGTGGTCAAAACCCCTTCTCCCGCTTTCAATCCCCAACCTTAATTGCCTTCCTCTGCTGACACCTACAGGCGGATGCAGCTGTCATGAATAAAAGCAAGAGAAACGAAGAAAAGGCAGATAAACTGAAGATTTGGATTTCTTTGCAAAGGCTTTTGAGCGCTAGGGTATATAAGGGTGCTTCTTTTAAAAAAAACAAATGGCCCAAAACTTCAATCCCAAATCTGTTTGATGGCCTGTAACAAATAAATCTTTGCAAACTTCCCTAACTCCAAGGATTGAGGCTCAGTTCTATCATACTAAGGGAGCAGCTGAATCTGCAATAGGGCCTGAGTAGAGCTCAATGCAGATCTTACACTGGGGATGTGTTCACATCAAGATACTTTTCCTGATCTTTTCCTTTGTCTTTTAGAATCATAAAACCCAGCAAACTCAAAGATACAGTTGTTTAATACCTACAAGAGCCTGGTTGAGTACAAGAAAAAACAGCCCAAATGTACTGGAAATGAACTGTAATCCTAATTAGGTTATACCCTCTAGGAGAAAATGATGTCATCTCTCCACACTTCAGTGGTAAGAGATATAACAATTCTGATTTGCCCTGTGGGAGAATGTTAAAAAGATTGTGAATCATTTGGAAAATAGAAAATATACTCTCTAAGTGCTGAAGAGCAGTGTGTATACTATTGACTGACTGAATGTACTATTTCCTATTAATGTTAGATGTATAAATACATTGAGAAAAGATCAACCCCTCATAAATCTCCCAGCTTCAAACCAGAAATTGAATATTAATAAATGTGGCAGAATCTCTGTTCTGTTACCTGGGCATGCTCAGGAGTTTCACAGGGGGAAGTTGCTATGTGTGGCTCAGACACAGCCAGAAAACACATACACACACACACACACACCATTACACAGACACTGAGGCTATTGAGCTATGCACACAGTCTCATATCCCAGATATAGATACTCTGAGAAACTCAGATTCAAAAACAAGCACTCAGAGATGATGAAAGACATACAAATAGAAAATTGAAAGAGAGACTGAGACACAGGGCTGTAAAGTGACATAAATGGATGGAGACTGTGTCAGAGAGGAGGCAGGGAGAAGCACGAATGGTGATAAAGATGACATACACAGAGAGAAACCAGAAATTGATAGACCTACAGAGTTAGACACAGGGAAATACAGAGACATATAGGAAGAGACAAAGGGGGTATATTGTACTTCTTAATTTGCCCCAGAAGGGTGACAGGATGCTAAATGCCAGCACTATTTCCTTTGCTGTTGCCTCAGATACAATGGAATTTGGGACTGGAGTGGGATGAAGACCCAAAGGAGCTGGGAAATGTATATTATTACTTTCCAGTCCTGGTTCTGGGTCAATGCCCCAAATCTGCCAGAGCTATGCCAGACAGGATAGGTTATGCCTACAGCTGTCAATCCCAAGCATAAATTAAGACCTGGTTGTATTGTAAAATACCATGAATGTTCTGGTTTAGAATAAAAAAATGGCTCCCCTGTTTGAAGGTATCGATACTTAGATGAGTCACTAACATTGATATTCCTTCAACTGTTGCTCTGGAATAAAACACAAACTTTCTGGGGAGATATACACTCACCCACTGAAAATGTGGATAAATTTACCAATACCCACGAAGAAACAGTAATTTTTACAGTCAAAATTCCAGGTTTCAAATATTTAATTTTAAATCTGCCCAATGAAATGTACCATTCTGTAATATCATTTTAACTTTGAACTAGGTTTTTCAAATATAATGAATAGTTGACAAGTAACTTGCAGTGTTTGATTTGTGTGACTTAAAAAGTCATGATATTGTCTAAAAACCCACAGGCACTCCTTTGGGATATAAATATCAATTTGATTAGTTAAAAGGTCCAGTCAGCTTCTGTTTCTTATCATCTGGGGTATATGATCCAAGATGTACTTTTAGAACTTCAGTAAATGGGCTCTGGGGGGAAGGGAGGGTTCCTAACTAAAGCCTATAAAAGACAGGGTCTCTGCCAAAGGAAAGCAAACCAAGGGCTCAATCTCAATTTTACCTCTCCTGTCTCTTCTCAGCTTGAGGAATCACATCGGCGAGGTGAGTTGGGCTTCTCAATAACTTTAGCCAAAACCTCTAAAGAGAGGAGATCCATCTGCATGGAAATCTCCAAGAATTTCCCGGAAAATACATCTTTTATAGCTCCACCTGAGCATGCATGGATGGAAGCAGGCAGCACATTACCAGAAGATGATGAGTTAGGAGAAGGAGTCAGGACAGGACTGCCAAGGAAAGTTTATGAGATTTCAGTGGGTAAATCAGCTCAGTGGAACAAAAATCATCCAAGGCTTGCTGAAAGGAAGGAATGTTTCCAAAGGGCTCTGAGCTGCTGGTTCCAGGGTCCTGATGGAGTCAGCTAACCAGCTGTTCCCCACTACTCTTCGAAGCTTGGATTCCACGGGAGACTTTTGAGGGTATTTCTGCCACACTGAGATTTGCTACTGATGCTGATTCTACCCTTTCATGGCCACCTCTTGCACCCATGGTGGACTTGTGCTGAAGCAAAGAAAGTAAGGACTTTATCAATCACTTGTAATATGTTGGTTCATTTGAATTCATTCCCTCTCTCGTAGCTTTAATATGGCTTTTGCTGGCATCCTGACAGATGCAGAAATCACCACTGGCCTGCATAGTTGCCAAGATAATTGCTGTGACAATAACAATAATAATAATAATAAAGTGGTATTTGTTAAGCGATTACTATGTGCCAGGATAAACCTGACACTAAACCTGAGGTAGATACAAGGTAATTGGGTTGGACATAGTCCCTGTCCCACATAGGGCTCACAGTCTTAATCCCCATTTTCCAGATGAGGTAATTGAGGCACAGAGAAGTGAAGTGACTTGCCCAAGGTCACACAGCAGACAATGGTAGAACCATGATTAGAACCAGATCCTTCTGAATCCCAAGCCTGTGCTCTATCCACTAAGCCACGCTGCTTCTATCACTTCCAATCCCTCCAATTTGCTTATTGCCCCAACCCTCAAGGACCAAGAGGAGCTCATCTGAGTGAAATTCATTTTTGTGTCCCAGGAAATTGGAGGAGGAGATTGCTGGTATCACCTGACTGTGGACATCTGAAAAACAGAAGCCCTTCTGTCCCAGGTGGGAGGGTTCTATGGCAATATGGTGGATGAAAAGGAATGAAGTAAGCGGGACACCCAAATGAAACCCTGTAAGTATCTTTATTTCTCTGGGTCCCACTGAGCTGAGCTAGATAAATGTCCTCTTTGGAACTTTCAGATTCAAGAAGTCACCTTCAAGATGGTCTTAGCTAACCTCCTCCTTTCTCCCTACTGTTTCTCAGCTGCTGACTCGTTCAACTTCAAAACCTTTTTTGCCAAATTTGGGCTGAACTCCAAGACCAGTGAACAGATGGCTCAGGTGTTTAGGATTCTGGACCAGGATAGGAGTGGATTCATTGAGGAAGAGGAACTCAAGTAAACAAGGGTATTTCTGACCTTTCCTTTTATTCCTCTGGGTTCCCCACCATCTCATCCTAATTTGAGTGTCGGAACAGGAGTGAGAGTCTCCTTACTGCAGGTTGCCCTGTAGGATTGCAAAGCTGCCATTTTTCTAAGTGCTCAAGCCCTTTCTCCCCACAGCCCGAGTTCAGGAGTGAGCTAAATACCTGAGAATGTAGTACCTTAGTCATCTGAGTTCTCACCGTCTCTGACTTCCCACTGAATGCACCTTTTTTGATACTGTTTTACCTGAGATCCTGTCTTTAGAAGTTTAATAGTATGAATTCTGGCCTCCCATTCGACCAAAAAGCCAATTTTCACAGGCAAGTTATAAGATTATTTTCAGCACTGTAAGAAGAAGGGTGGGTGGGGTGTCTCTTCAGGACCCTACACTAGCCAAGCAAGCCGACAGAGCTGCCAGGCTTCCTCTGACCTCCTGGACAGCACAGCCACCCCCACCGACAGACAATGCTTCAGCCCAGTTCTGGGTTTCCCCTGGGAAATACTGCTTCTCCAAGCCAGGAAGAGGTGGACAGCAACAGTGGAAATTTCAAACCGGGCTGGAGCAGTTTACAGTGATGGTCCAGGGTCTCCCAGAATACAAATCAGTGGTGCCTACCAGCTCTGCATCATCCCTACTTTAGCAGAATCTCCACTCTGGCTGAGCTTCCATTGCTCCTGGGCACCTCTCCTTTCCAGAGCAGCAGCTGAATTTAGCCAGACTATCTGGAGCGGTAAATGAGGTGTCATCCCATCCTCCCAATTCAGGCTTCATTCTTTTGTCAAGCTGGCTCTGAATTAAGATCTCCAGATACTCTTCGGATTTATCTGGGTGTTTTCGGCCCTAAAAACCCAAAAAAACCTTGAGTAAAAATGAACCAACCACCAAATGTATTAAATGAAGGGTATACCAAATGGAATGAAATGAATAACTGAAGCCAAATTAAGTTTGGGAAACTACACTGAACAGATAATTTGGTAGTTTAATATTAAAATGTGACCTCAGGCTCCTTTCTCAGGGGAAAGCTTAACCCTTGCTTAACAGGAAGACAGCCACTTCTCTAGTCCTTCAAAACCCATAGTTTGTTTTTTTAAATTTACTGACTTCCCTATGTTTTCTCCTAAAGGCTCTTCCTGCAGAATTTTTCTTCAAGTTCCAGAGCTCTGACTGATGCAGGAACCAAGGCATTTTTGGCAGCGGTGACAGTGATGGTGATGGCAAAATTGGGGTGGATGGTGAGAGAGATCCCTTTGGGAAATGGGCCTTATGGATGGGGGAAACCCTTGCATGTCACCGCCCATGTTTTTATCTCGTTGTGACTTTAAAACTAATTTATCTTCAGCCTGAATGCCTTCCCGCATATCAATAAACTGAAACAGTTAGAATAATTCCATGAAGATTTCTTTGCAATTAGTTTTATGATTTCAACCGAGGAAATTTTTTTACAAAGCCCGATTTCCAAGCTTTTCAAATCATTTTTATCATTATTTTGTCATTATTTTAATGACATGTGCATGAATGATATGAGCACATTTTGATTTTTCAGGTTCAAATGGTCCATTTGGTTTACAAACATCATTCCTTCATACAGTGAGTTCTGCTACAACGTGTTTTCATGATTTGATATAGATATAATATGAAGGAAGAATTAGGGAATGTTTTTCCCACACGCAAAAATATTTGGGGTATAACAATCCACAAGTTGGGAGCTAAGTAGTTTTGGTGTAGGAAGAAGTAATTGCACGTAACGTGGGAAGTCATCCTATTCTTCTACCACATAGTCTGATTTTTAGCTAGCCTCTACCCTGTCTGGTTCTGATTCAGTACTAGATATTTTTAGGTCCAGCTTGTATCTTTTTAATGCCCAGGATACCGCCACTGCAGCTTCTGTTGCTGAGTTTTGCAACTTAGATGCTGTGCCAGATTTCATTCTGATCTGGGAGGGGAGTGAAGAAACTTTGGAGCAAGTAGAAGTTCCAGGAGTCTCCTCCAGAGAATCACTGGGATTGCACAAAAGCTGAAATCTGCCACAAAATAGCACCTGTGACATTAACACACTGGGCAGCAGGCCCAGTGTACCATATGTGACTTCATACGCATCTTCTTGTTCAATATTTAGATGGCCATAATTGAACACTCTAGTTGTGAGCTAGCCCTCAGTGTCAATCAAGACCTAATACTACGATACTTCCTTGCATCTCCGCCATACTGTGCTGAACCATACAGTTCTTTGAATTTTTGCAACTTTAACGTATTTACTACCGTAAAATCAATAGTACAAATGGAACGCTTACTCTAGGAAGAGCACTGTACTGAGCAATTTGGAGAGTACAATCGAATAAATAAACATGATTTCTGGCACATAAGGAGGTGACAATCTAAAAACATAGTGGCAAGGGGATAAAGTAGAAAGCTAGTGACAGATATGAAAATAATATAAGAATTTATTTTATATGAATAATATATATTAATATGAGAGAGAGAGAGAGAAACAATGTTGCCTAGTGGAAAGAATACAGGCCCAAGAGTCAGAACGACCTGGGTTCGAATCCTAACTCTGCCACTTGTCTGCTGTGTGACCTTGGGCAAGTCATTTAACTTTCTGTGCCTCGATTACCTCATCTGTAAAATGGGGATTAATTCTGCAATTGGACTGTGTCTAACCTGATTCGCTTGTATCTACCCAGCGCTTAGGATAGATAGCCTGGAACATAGAAAGTACTTAACAAATGCTATTTTCAAAATTATATTAAAAAATAGCATATCATCTATCCCAACCCATTAATTTTCACTGAATCAACTATTACTATTAACCCAGTTTCCCCCATAAGGCAGGTTTCTTCAAGTACACAACTACTAAGATATAGCAGAAAAAAAACAGAACTTTCTTAATTTATTTTAGAAGTAAAATAACTTTCTACACAAGCCATCCAGTACACAGGATGCAGAGCACCCTGGTGACACATAGGCAATAGCAATGCTAAACTAGTGTTTCTTTTTCTTCCTTCAGAGTTCCAAGCCTTGGTTAAATCCTAAAGAAATAAGGTTGAACATGAAGGTGGAAATCTCACCACAAATCATCTGCCTTTCTTATTGCAAATTTCATATTTATTTGTTTTATATAGAGACAGGGCAACTGCCACATGTTAATTATCAGAGAGTGTTGATTCAGGGTACTACTTGGTCTTTATTGTTAAATATTTAAAAGGGCTGTATACTATATGAAGATTATATTGAAACTCATTTTTCTAATAAACTACTCTGGACTTGTTTTTGGGAATAGGCTGCCAGGGTTTATTGACATAAAAACAATGAATAAATGGTACTAGACTTGTTGCCAATATCATGTAGAACAAAGGGTTTTGTTTTCATAAAACTGTGAATAAATATCTACCACTTCCAAATTTCTAGGACCAACAATGATCATCTAGTTAGAAAATAATGGCAGCACTTGGAATAGTACCCAGTGCACAGAATTTTAAGCTCGAAGCCTTTCTGGAAATGGTTTTTCGGTCTGGACATTTTTTACCTAGAGCCACAGTACTTCTTTTGGGCTGCTGGGCTGGATCCAACTATTCCAATCTGTCATTTTATACTATTTTACTCTCTCTATTTTCAACACTTAATTTACACAGTTCTTTTTTCAAGAAGGACTTTACCCTAAGGAAGGAAAACAATGGGAACCTCATAAAAGTCCAATATTCTAAAAGAACTGGGCAGCCCAGGTGACATTTGTCCTAATGAAGTTGTAGAACCTCTAAAAAGAGTCTTGGATTTTTGCCTTACCTACAAATTATATTTACCTATTCCTTGTGGCTGGAGATCTTGTCTTCCAACTCTACTGTATTTTATTCTCCCACGAGCTTAGAATAGTGCTCGCACACTGTAAATTCTCGATAAATACCATTGTTGAATATGTAAATGCAATCAATTCACAGTATTTTGAGAATGGATGGAGGGTTACCCCTGTTCATTTGCATGATAACTTTATAGGACATAATTGTTTTGGGAAAAGAGCACTAGATTACCTTGAAAAAGAAAACACTAGCAAGAAAATCCTTTGTGGCTAGACTTCCTATACAATATCTCAAAAGATAGCAATCAAGTTCTTAATCATTTAGCCTCTGGGCAAAGTCCTTGTTAGACTAGATCAAAACCCTGAATAATTCAGGTATTTGAGGATCGTACTACCTCATTCTGCTGACACCTGCCAAAAAAAACATCTTACGCAATTACGTGCTGCCTCAAGGTGATAAGATAGAATTACTAGGTCATGCTGACACCAAATTTGTTTAATGGTAATCGCAGAGTATATCGAATGGTATCAAAATACAGAGACAGAAGGTTACGTGCTTGAGCCTTTTAAATTTCAAGGCCTACTGGAGAGGTTTCCGGTGTCCAGGCAAAACAGCTCTAGACTTTGTCTAGTGTCTGGAGCAGTAGCTTTGAGGTGCCAGAATCATCAGTGTTCTAATCTGGGCTCTGGAAGATGCTTTACAGACCTTCCAGAAATCACGTAACCTTTATGTCTCAGCTTTCTTGCTCTGTAAAACACAGATAATAAAGCTTATATCCCATCCGTCATATTTTAAAGGGTGATTAGTTCAGCTCTTTTCTGCATGCATCCAAAAGTGAAAGCGGTAGAAAAATTTCCAAAGGTAGTTACTGACTGAACTAATTGAATATTCTATAATGATAACCTTAATTTATTTTTATGATTAGAGTGAGGCATTCTAAAATAATTTATAAGAAATGTTCAAAAATAAATTCTAGGATTGAAAAAATAGTTTCTACCTAATCTAATGTACTCTCTCAAGCACTTTGCACTGTAAGCACTCAATAAATAACAGTGATTGACTCCAGAAAGCCACTCGGCCCACTTTATCACTGCCAGTTATCTCCAAAATTAAGTGACTATGGATAAACGTTTACGTCTAATAGCAGTAGTGATTTTTGAGTTAGAAATCTCAAGGTGGACATCTATGATGAAAACTGACCGTGATGTTCAAGCACTAGACGTGTTTCGCTTTTGTTTTCATTTTTTGTTTGTTTTTTAGAGTGAGATTCTGTGTAGGGAATATTCTACCTCTAACTGATCCCTTGTTGTTCATTATAAATTGCCTAAGAAAGGAAATCACCAGAAAATTACACATTACATTAGTACTTATGAAACACTATAGGGGCAAAGAAATAAAATGCTTCAGGAAACTGTTTTTTTCATGAACAAGAAATATGAGAGTGTTTGAGTTTCATCTTACAGATGGGCAGAAGGTGCTGTTAATGGAGACTTAAGTGAGTTAATTAAGAGGAAATAGCAAGTAAAGCCAAATACAATATGTACTAATTCTACCCCCATATCTCTCGATCAATCAATGGTATTTTTTAATGGTATTTGTTAAGCACTTACTATGTACCAGGCACTGTCCTAGGCGCAGCAGTAGATATAAAGTAATCAGGTTGGACACATCCCATGTCTCTCATGGGCCTCACAGTCTTAATCTCCATTTTACAGATGAGGTAACTGAGGCACAGAGAAGTTAAGTGACTTACCCAAGGTCACAGAGCAGACATGTGTAAAGAGCATGGGCCTAGGAGTCAGAGGACCTGGTTCCAATCCTGGCTCCGCCACCTGCCTCTTGCATAACCTTGGACAAGTCCCTTCACATATCTGTGCCTCAGTTTCCTCAACTATAAAATGGGGATTAAATCCCTTTTTTATTTTTTTTCCTCTTAATGATATTTGTTAAATGCTTACTATGTGCCGGGCACTGTACCAAATGCTAGGGTAGATACAACATAATCGGGTTGGACACAGTCCCTGTCCCACATGGGGCTCACAGTCTTAATCCCCATTTTACAGATGTGGGAACTGAGGCACAGAGATATTAAGTGATACGCCCAAGGTCACACAGCAGACAAGTGGCGGAGCCCTCTTACTTAGATTTTGAGCCCCATTTGGGGCAGGAATTGTGTCCAATCTGATCATGTATCTACTCTAGCACTTAGCTGCAGTCCTTGGCACTTAGCAAGCCGTTGGCAAATATTATTTAATTATAATAATAATTATCATGCATCACCAATGGCAGCCTCCTGGCTAGGGTCCAAGAAGTGGGAGCTCCGTTGCCACCCTCGGGAGGGCTTCGCTACCTTACCATGATGATGAGGCCTCTGCTGCCTGGAATGAGGCATCGAGGCTTCCGCTGACACAGCTCAGCCGGCAACACCTAGCAGAGGGGTGCAGCATGGCCCAGGAGAAAGAAACATGGAACTCCAGTCAGGAGGCCTGGGTTCTAGTTTGAGATCTGCTCTTGGCTACTGTGTGACCTTGGGTAAGTCACTTATCCTATCTGGGCCTCAGTTTCCTCATCTGAAAAACTGGGATAAAATACATCTTTTCTTACCCTCATAATCTGTGAGCTCCATGTGGGACAGGAATGTGGTCTAATCTTGTTTATGCTGAAACTACTCCAGTGCTTAGCAAAGTACTTGGTATATAGTAAGCACTTGATAAATACCATTAATATCACCATTATTATTAGTATTCATAGTAATGGTGGTGGTAGTTAATTCCCTCATTCTTCCCCCTCACTCCATTTTCTTTCACCTTGTCTTTTCCATTTTTATTCCTCTTGTTTCCTTCTCTCTTCATCTTTTTCTTTTTTCACTTTCCCAAATTCTTGCTTGCCTTTGACTAGGAAGAAATTTCTTATTAGACAATCTGGATAATTTGAGGTAGAGTAAGCTTCTTGAGGCCAGGAATCGTGAATACTCCTTTGTATTCTACCAAGTGCTTAATATAGTGCTCTGTACGCAGTAAGCACACAATAAATACCATTGACTGGGGACTGAAAAGAGGATAAAATAATTGTGGTATTTGATAAGTGCTTACTATGTGTCAAGCACTGTACTATGACTTGGGGTAGATAAATACAATCAAGTCGGACATAGTCCCGGTCCCACTTGAGGCTCTGAGTCTAAATGGGAGGGAGACCAGTAAATGAATCCCCAATTTACAGAGGAGAAAACTGAGGCCAGAGAATTTCAATGACTTTCCCAAGGCCAAACAGAAGGCAAGTGGCGGAGCTGGGATTAGAACCCAGATCCTCTGTCTTCCAGACCCATGCAGACAAATGTCAGAGAACAGATTTGCCTAGATTTACAGGATTTCCCCCACGGAATTACATATAGACTGGAGGGGCAGGGATAGTTTGATAAGGAAAAGAGCACAGTGACTTGAGTTCAGGCAGGGGTCGAGTTGCAAGATGAAGTTGCACATTTTTTAAGTGGGTGTGAGAGCATCTCTTTCACTCCACTTTTGGCTGTCTCAATTCAACACTTCTCCTCTCATTTCACCTGGGACCTTGACTGAACCTTCTCGGGATGTCAGTGAAACCAGTGTTTTTGGTTGAAGGGAGATGCGCATCCCTCTAACTGGTTTAGAAAGAAATGAAAGAATAAAGAAGGGTCAAAAGAAAAAGAATCTATTGATATTGCTGAGTCACAAAGATTTTTGAGGGTTGCTAAGGACTTCTAATGAACGACGTATAGAGGTGGAAAGAGTTAGAGGAGGTACTTATTTCAAAGGACCATGATCTTTTCACTGATTTGGCACTGGGCGCACTTATTCGGCCACTGATTTTGTGACTTTGCCAAATCTCAGTCTTTCTGTGCTTTGCTTTCTCTATTTGTAGAAATGGAGATACTAATCAGTGTCCTTCCATACTTTACAAGGATTGCTGTGGGGATTCAGAACAGAATACCACTTTGCCCAGTGATGGGTCTGTAGACCACTTGCAGCCCAATAGGTCCTCACAGTAGTCACAAAACTCTTTCTTGCTCCCAGTTCCCTACAGTTCCTAAGTTAGGGCTTTTCCCCCACCACTCCTGACGCCCTGGGCCCCTTTAGTCCTGGAATCAGATTAGTACTAAAAATAATTGCAGGGCATTGTTATTATTATTATTATTATTGTATTAGTTAAGCACTTACTGTCAAGAACAGGGCTAACCGCTGGGCTAGAGACTAGATCAGGTTGGACACAGATCCTGTCCCATATGGGACTCTCAGTTTAAGGAGGAAGGAGAACAGGTATTGTCTCCCCATTTTAGAGATGAGGAAACTGCGGGACATAAAAGTGAAGTGACCTGCCCCTGGACACCCAGCAGACAAGTGGAGGAGCCAGAATTAGAACACAGGCCCTCCAACTCCCAGGCCAGTGCTCTTTCCATGGCTATGCTTCTCCTCAAATGCACATTCCTTTCCCTGCAAGGAGCATGTGCTTGGTGCCACTTTGAGAACAGCTCTGGGACTAAGTGCTATGGCAGGGAGCTGCACTGGGGGGAGAAAGGGGACTTCCCCCTTCCTCCACTTCCTCCTCTTCCTCTTCCTCCTTCTCTTTCTCCAGAGATAGAGGCTAAGAGAGGAGGAGCTACCCCAGCCCCACAACTTCAAATTGGCAGTAGACTTCTGAGTCTGTTGCTCAAGGTGACTTGGAAGTGATGGGGTACTTCTTCAAATTGGCCTGCAGTAGGAGTAGAGAAGAACTCAGGAATAAACTGGGTAGGATCCTGAAATTTTACCACAACAGAATTATATAACCCCTGGGTCTGTTTAAAAATCCCTGGGCTAGAAGAAGCTCCGATGCCAGCAGCCAGCTACACAGCCAGCTTCAAATAACTGAGCCAAGCCCATCATTTTCTAAGAGACCACCTTCGCCATGGATCTTCCCAAGAGCCCCTGATGATACAGGAGGAAAGCTGAGAGTAAAGAATCAGAATGGCTCCCTCAGAGCCAGAACTCAGCAGCCTTGCAAAAACAAAAAAGCAATACAACATCCTTGTCAGAAAAAAAAAGTTACAATGCCAATTCATTGCTTTAATAAATGCAAAAATCAGGCAGAAAGTTCTTCCTAAAACCACAAAAAGAACTTAGTGAAATCATATATCATCATCAATAACTATTGATTGATAGATCAGTAGTTCCTACTGTGTGCAAGGCATGGTCCTAAAATGTTGGGAGCACACAATAGACATAAAACACAAGGAGCTTACAATCTAAGGTGAAGATAGATGGACACAAAATGATTTATAAATTTGGAGGCAGAAGAAAGAAGCAGAGATATAGCGGATATTTGCCGGAAAAATAAGAGTGAATAATGAATAAAAAAGTGGTTAAAAACAAAGAGTTACGTGAATCACTGTATACAAAAGTTCTAAGTCTGGTTATGGTTATATATACTCGAGTGCTAGAATTGAGGGCCTGGATGCATTAAGCCACTCAGGGAAATTCCTCTAGAAATTACTCTTTTTCTCTATCTCCAGGATAATAATTTTTTAATTATACCTGACTATTCTTTTTTTGATAATTGAATTTAAAAAATATAGGTTTTTTTTTTAATTCTGGTTTTGTAAAAAACAAAGGTATATTCAAAATCCACTGCCAAAACCTTTAAAACTAAACATTTCCATGTTTAAAGCACTTGCCCCTACTGTTTTAATTTCAACTAATTACATCTGACAGGGTAGGAGGGGAATGTGTGTTTCAAGTGAAGAGTCTCATTTATAAATAAACACATACCGGTAACTCTATATGTCAGGTGTATCACTATACAGTGACAATGGCTTGATTCTGAAATTCCGATCTTTTTTAGGCTTTTGTAACCAAGTTGGTAGCCAGGACTCCCCTCGCTTTTGGTCTCACTAACAGATTTCTAACTTCAAGGCACCTCATCTTCAACGGCAACTGTCACTGAACCCATTCATTTCATTCCATATTCTGTAAGCCACAGGAACTTCAATTACTCTAATGTTTACAGTGCATTTTGCCTGAGGACACTGGAAAGAAATGCCCTATTTTCCAGATAACAAAGGCCACAGCAGAGTTGACCTTTTGATAATGGTATCAATATCAAAGGATGTAGATATAGATATAGAGCAGATATTGGTGATCTGGATGTGTTCAGCTCTGAAGATGGCTTTGACCCAGAGCTGCCAGGAAGCTGTACTTTTCAGGGCTGGGAATGATCCCACACTGCCCAGTCCCCACTGGCCTTGACCAACCTTCCCTGGCCTTGACCAGAGAGTTTTGCTGGGGCATGGATAGGAGCCACCTTGATCCAGGAGTAGGACTATCGAGAGGCTCCTCTCGCCCTTGGTTTCATCAGTCCTGATGGGGTATTTGCCCTCCCCCCACCAGGGTTCCTGATGTGTGTATGTCAGAGGGAGGCATGGGAGGGAAGGGCAGAAAGTTGCAGGAAGCTCCCAATGCATCTGACTTTTCTGTCTGTACAGGGCAATTCCCACTAACTTGAGCTGGAAGCCAAAGGATATATTAGCAACACACAGATTGAGGTCAAAAAAAATACATCTTCAAGTAGAAAATTCCTTTCCCAAAATAGGCCTGGCCCTACGGAGGTTTGGCCTTTATGTAAGTATGACTGTGTCACAGCATCCGGTCGGCATGTGGCAACTCACTATAAATGTAGACTAATGTTAGATATGATGCTGCTAGGAAGCAGAAGTCACAGAAGGCATGCATGTTCCAGCAATCTTCCTGATAATTTGCCTAAGTTCCCATGGAAACCCTGCATTGATAAGACTGGGTTTATGTGAGGCAAACACTTCCAAGCATATCATTAGTGACCAAGAGCATTATTTTCTTTCTTTGTGACCAACTGACAATCAATTGGCCATTCAGTCACCGCCATTGTGAATAGATCCATGACTACCAAATGTTTATATTATGCTTATGGGGACTGTCCTATCTAGTTCTTTAAATTTTATTTAGATCCATATTTACCTCTTACAAAAACAAAGTCGTCTAAGTATGTAGATCTATTGTTTTAACTAGCAAATTCATAATTTAACTTACAATTTAACTTGGTCAAGGATAGTGTTCAAGTCACATCGCACAACTGTGATGTCTTTCTGAACTGAGCTTAGACAATCCATACTGTGGCCTCTCTCAAATTGTGGCTTCAATTTTAGAAAACCTTTTCTTTTTTTCCTTTTTAAACCTGAACACTTAGGATACAGGAATAAAATTTAAAAAAATAAAAAAAAACTTTTTTCCCCACCCTTCCTTGTGTTGTTTTCAAGTTCCCATTTGTGATTTTTGGCTTCTCCTATTGGCCTTTCAAGATCTCTAATTTAAGAAATGGTGCGAAAATCACACTTATAGCGCAAAAATCACCGAAATGTCTGTCTTCCACAGTCCTCACTGTCCTTTTTGTTAGGCTGATGCTACACACTTTGTCTCATTCATCTCTGACCTTTTATCAGCCTCAGAGAATCAGCGATCTCAAGGATGTTCAAATAGATCAGCTTTCTACACCTTCTTTCCCCACTGCTGGAGTCTTCTGTGAACTGCGAACATTTTGTGGATGAACTACAATTTGCAAACATCTTTTATCACCTTAGAACTTTAGGGTTATGCTTGTTGAGTTGAAACCTAAATTAAAGTTTGTTTAAATAATGGCTGTTTCCTTCTACTTTCCCTTGAGACATAAATAGAAAAAAAAGGTCTATTAGTTAAGCAAGAAATTTGAGCTAGGTCTATTTGATCAGTGAAAAAGTAACCCAAGAACTAGTTATTGTCACTTTTTGAATCTTATATAAGGCAGGGTAGTAACCTGGTGCAAAGCAGTTGTTTTCTACCTCCTCCGGCACCTTTTTTCTGCATCAACTTGGGGAAAGCCCAAAACGGTGAGCAAGAAGCTAAACTCCTCAGTTCCAGGCTCTTCTTTCCTAGGCAACAACTGCTCCAAGTTCCAGCCCTTTCTTTACTCAGATTTTCTTCCCATGGACTTGACAAATGATTGGATTTATTCCTTTTAGTAGCTAAGTAGAATATTCTTTAATTTTTTGTATTGGGTTACTCCTCTAAGTCTCTTCTTTCTGGTTCTCTATTCTCTGGAAATGTATTGTACTAAAATATATGTATTTCAGAGAACTGATTAGAGTTCATTTGTTTTCTATAGGGAATCTAAAAAGGTCGCTGGGTTTTAAATCAGGAATAGTCTAGCTGTATTTGCACTTTAAATTAGCTTAATCAAATTAATGGAAAAATATGGAGCTGTTTGGTTTCTTACACTCTTGCACTGCAAAAATATGAATATAAATTTGACTTAAACAACTGTAAGTTTGTTTTTTGGTAGTTACAGAAACTTCTTCTCTCTATATCTACCTACACAAAGTGAAGTGGAAACGTATAATTATCCAATTAACTTGGGTCCCAAATCACCTTCAGATAATTTGCT
Organism: Ornithorhynchus anatinus; assembly: GCF_004115215.2. Lineage (NCBI taxonomy): Eukaryota > Metazoa > Chordata > Mammalia > Monotremata > Ornithorhynchidae > Ornithorhynchus > Ornithorhynchus anatinus. The sequence continues at coordinate 45,099,159 of NC_041729.1, forward strand.
ACTGAAGACCTTTAACATCCTAATCAATTTATATCTAAGATATCTCAGATACCTTAAAAAAAGAGGACTTTTTGGATATGCTATTAGGAAAGAATCCAAAAAATATATTCTTGATTCATGCAAAGGGAGGAGGGTGCCTGATGTCTCGTTTAATCACCGAAGGTCTTTTTCTAAAGTCTATTCCAATGCGTAACAAATGCCTCATGCTTTAACACTGATAAATAATCAACACAATACCTGGAAATTAGGCAATGATAAATAATCAACACAATACCTGGAAATTAGGCAATGTGTTTACCTTTCTTTGTACTTGTATATCTATCTTGAACAGGTTGAAAATGAGCATCACTGATGTTCTTAGTGCTGCAGATATTGCTGCTGCCCTGAAGGAGTGCCAAGGTAAAAGGAAAACATCTTTAAAATTATTTATTAGTGACACTGAAAATTCATGAGATCAAATGTTTATAGGCCATGAGCACTTAAGTGGGAGGCTGCATTAATGTAGTGGAAAGTTTTGAACTAGGAGTTTAAAAGTCTATATTCAACTTTTAGCTTTATCACAGGCTAGCAGTGTGACTTCTGCAGATCACTAATTTCTCTGTTTTAACTAATGTGAAAAATGGTGATATAACAATATCTGCCACCTGCCAGCTCCTTATGATTGCTGAGAATATCAATTCCTCATTTTTTTTTAACAGTCTGTACTCTCAGCATACTGGTGCGCAATAGCAAGTATAAAGCATTCTTAAAACTCTCTCTTTGATCAACTCTTGGGATAATTCCATTTCTATTTTTCAGACCCAGATTCCTTCAACCATAAACAATTCTTCCAGACCTCTGGCCTGGCCAAGAAGAGTGCTAGTCAGGTGAAGGATATCTTCCGGTTCATAGACAATGATCAAAGTGGATTCCTTGATGAAGATGAACTCAAGTAAGAGCTATCCTCTGACTGAATTCCCAACAAATAAACTTTCATTGCCTCTGGGTCACGCTGGAGGAAGACACAGTCCTGGGTGTTCACGTAGTCTTAATGCTGGCAGAAACAAGACCCCAAAGGAAAAACCTAGTTTGAACTGAGATGCAATCAAGCAATTAATCAATCAACGGTATTTATTGAGTGCTTACTATGTGCAGAGTACTGTACTAAGGGCTTGGAATAGCACACGTGGATAGAGTGGATAGAGCACGGGCCTGGAAATCAGAAAGGCCTGGGTTCTAATTCAGATTCTGCCGTTTGTCTGCTGTGTGGCCTTGGGCAAGTCACTTCCCTTCTCTGGGCCTCAGTTCCCTCATCTGTCAAATGGGGATTAAGACTGTGAGCCCTATATGGAGCCTGGACTGTGTCCAACATGATTTGCTTATATCCACTTCAGGACTTAGTATAGTGCCTGGCACATAGCCCTGAACAAACACCACAATTATCATTATTATTATTATTATACTACAAAAGAATTGGCAGACGTGTTCCCTGCCCATAACGGCTTACTGTCCAGAGGGAGAGACAGACATCAATAAGAAGTTGTTATTCCTCATTCACCTGAATGAATGTACCATGACTATGAAATGAAGCACTATGCTGTAAAACAATGGGACCCAAGCATAGACTACACATAGGGACTACACATAGATGAATGGTTTATAGAAGGGGACAAATTAGTTGGGCAATGAGGCCATTACTAGCAAAATTTATTCTCCTCTAGGTTCTTCCTCCAGAAGTTTGAAAGCGGTGCTAGAGTGCTGACCAGCTCAGAAACAAAGTCCCTGATGGCTGCTGCAGATCATGATGGAGACGGCAAAATTGGGGCCGATGGTAAGAACAGATCTGCATTCAGAATTGCAATGATACTGCACCCTGATGAACCGTATTTTATAGCCTCCTGTTGGCAAAGGACTGGGCTGGCTCAGAAAATGCAGGGAGTTTTGATTCCACATGGGTAACATCATAGTTGAGAGTCAATCGCTTGTTTCGATCTCTTTAGATTTCTGATGAAAGTTGAAGCAATTTCAGTTTTCAGCAAGCTTTTAAAAATTACACAGAGCTTATATTTTTTAAGAAGAGGCAGAATGCTAATTGGGAACAGAATGTTATTACATATACTTACACCATTTCAGATGTGTTTATTTTTCTATTGCCTATATTATTTTTTGACTCTCTACCTCTAAACTAATCTCAAAAAGCAATTACAGACAGTTCTCTTATAATGCAGGGTTTACATTCTTGTAGAAGCTCGTGTTAAAGAAAATTAACATTACAGCACTCACACCATGCAATTGTTAAGTAAACTATTGTAGTTTCCCACTGGCATTTCACCACGAAAGGAAAGAGAGATGACATATATGCTCTTCACAGCTCTCTACCCAAATAGGCACACGTTTCCTGAAAAATGTACCCTTAGTTCCCCAACAGTGCTCTATCCAAAATGTATAATGAAAAACATACAATGTGGAAGATCTGACTGTATCAGAGATTGTGGGCTCTAAGCCTGGCTCCGCCGCTTGTCAGCTATGTGACTTTGGGCAAGTCACTTAACTTCTCTGTGCCTCAGTTACTTTATCTGTAAAATGGGGATTAAAAGTGTGAGCCTCACCTGGGACAACCTGATTACCTTGTATCTTCCCCAGTGCTTAGAACAGTGTTTGGCACATAATAAGCGCTTCAAAAATGTGATTATATTATGTATAATCATCATGTAAATTAGGTCAACACTAAATCTGGATGCCAACTGTAAAGATGACAATCTACTTGAGATACCTATAAATCAATACTAGGGTGGTAACTTTAAAATAAAAAAAGTTTGCAATCTTTAAAAAAACCTTAAGAATCACACCTGTGAACCTAAGTCTTTGAATTCCATCCAAGTGTTTTGAAAGACTTGATGCTTAATGTCCACCAGTGGTGTGGAGGGCAAAGAAACAAAATATGGGATTAAAAACACAACTATTTCCCTGTAATTTAACAATACTCATCCATAGCCTCCATTTCTGGATAAAACTAGCCCCCAAGACTTTTAACATTCAAATCTGCTTTTGTAACTTAATCCTTTGCAGAACTTTCCAAAGACATCAAGAAAGGTTGTAGCTAAGCTTCTAAATATACAGGCCTCTGATGATTCTGCAGCTATATACTGCTACTGCCAGATTTTCAGTTAAAAAATAACTGGACTCAAATTGAGACTCGAAAACACAGTAGGGAGGTTTCCTCTCACTTTTCTTTTATGCTGAAATATCAGAGGGGAAAAACAATAGCCTAAGTAACAAATTCTAGCACATAAAGATAGGGTCTCATCCCTGCAAGCCTGAAGGATCCTTGTTAAATTAGACAGGTTGTGCCTTTTACCCCACTCACGAGGCATCAACAACAAAATAAGTAATTTTGTTTCCAGTCATTAGTCCTTCCTTTCATTTCTCCTCTGGGCCAGCACTGCGAATGTTTTCAGAATTTGCTTTCATTGTTTCCTTTCCTCTCCAGAACTCTTTACTGACCCATGCCTTGCCTCTTCTGTCCTAGAATTCCAAGAAATGGTGCACTCTTAAAGCCCTAAAGTCCTTGGACACAGAGAAAACAGAGAAAGGGACCAAACTGCAGAAAAGAATCCACAATCTTTGAATGGGAAATTCCACATTCTCCCCCTAATTTATTTTTTTTCTTGGAAAGCATCTGCTACTTACTCATTGCTCTAGTTACCTATCAAGACAGTGTGTACGGTCCTACTGCATTCTGTGGAGCACCTCGGCAGGGCCCCTTATATCCTCCAATAAAAACAAGTATCTCATCATCTCTTGCTGCACTGGCGTGTTCTTTCCCAATAAGATGTGGAAACTGAAACAATTTTAACTGCAAGGTTAATTTCTGGCTCCTCTCTCTCTCTCAAACACTGAACATGAGACAGGGATTCAGCAAGATTTGATATATGACAAAAAACCAATAAAAATCGGGCAGAAAACTCCAGTCACTCCCTCATGGCTTTCTCAGTAAGTCATTTTTAATCATCCTATGAATAACACAATACCTTAATGCACTTTTACTATTAAAATATACTTTTATTAGTGAATGACCAAGGTTTTGAAGTAGAAATGAAAATATTTAAAAAAAAGTGAGTAGTATCACACAAGAGCATATCTACACAGAACAGAGAAAATATGTCTCCAAGACACGGCTCCTGGAAGATCTTCTTTTGCTCATTTAGTAGAGTCCCATCAATCTAAGAGCACCTTCTCCTGAAAGACATATAATTCTTGTTAAGAAGAGCAACTCTTTATGAGTTTTCAGCAGAAGAGGTTCTAGGGAAGCAGCGTGGCCTAGTGGATAGAGCACGGGCCTAGGAGTCAGAAGGACTTGGGTTCTAATCCCAGCTCCGCCACTTGTCTGCTGTGTGAAGTTGGGCAAATCACTTCACTTCTCTGGGCCTCAGTCACCTCATCTGTAAAACAGGGATTAAGACTGTGAGCCCTATGTGGGACAGGGACTGTGTCCAACCCGACAAATTTGTATCAATCCTAGGGCTTAGTACAGTGCCTAGCACATAATAAGTGCTTAACAAATATCACAATTATTATATTATTATAAGAACTGCATTACATTACAGGAAGAAAGAGACTGAATTAGGGGAGGGTTTGGCACCACGTCTCTCCCCTGCCCCTCACCACTGAGTTTGCACCAAAGTGGTCCAGTAAACCATCTTATGAGCCTTTTGCTCTGGACGAACTCCAATCAGTCAATCAATAGATCATATTGCTTAATGCTTAACTGTGGGCAGAGCACTGTACTAGGCACTTGGGAGAGTACAATATGAGAGAGTTACCAATACTCACTTCTGGATCTGTGGCATCACTTTCAGTTGGGAGCTACAATTTGAGTTTCAGGCTAACAACTCCACGGCATTTCCCAGGTTGTCCTTACCTCCATTCGGGTGGCAGGGAACTCACTAAAGAGAGACTTGGGTCAGAGGCATAGACCCAAAAATGGTGAAGGGGGCTACTGTTCAGCATGATTTCACCAAGGGGGCCTGCCTCAGGCTCGATAACCTTTCTCAACCCTCCCTTCACCTGGTTCCAATAAACTGGCATGACAACATGAAAATATGGTCAAAGCTTAGACTAAATACTATATACCTATTGTGATATCATTCACTTTACATAGTTCTGGTTGACTTAGCTTTGTTCACTCATTCATTCATTTATTCAGTCATGTTTACTGAGCTTTTAACTGTGCAAACCACTGTACTAAGTGCTTAGGAGAGTGCAATACAACAATAAACAGATGTGGCATTATCTTCTCAGTTGATCTGTTTCTGTATAAAATATTCACAGGTGTTAACTGCCTGGTGAGAATACATTGTATTTCTACATTTTGGGAGAGATTTCAGAGCGGTATTTTGGAAGGAAACCATTATTTTTCCTGATTTGGAAGAGTGTACTATATTAAATTAGTATACTGGGGCTAATAGTACTAGTACTAATAGTATACCAGCACAGTTTAGATTCTCACCAAGAGGAAAATATGACCCTGATTTTAATGTGTGGTAATAATGATTTTTCTGTGCCAATAGGTGCTGGGAGTAAAACAGAAAGAGTTTGATTACTTCTCAACTGGCATGGAAGGGATTTAGGGTCAGATATGGGGAATTAAATATTAGGGAGCTAGTATTGTTGACTCGGAGGAGTCTGGATAGTGGCAGTAAATATCAAGTGTAAAATAATTTAAGGTAAAAGAAAAGCAACCAAAAGGTAGTGCTGAGTCTGATGAGGCTGCAGATCCAATCAATTATCAGGAAATCTAGAAAAAAGAACTTTGCTTTCCTCCTAGATATTATTAATGACTAGAGTAAGAGAATCCTGAAATAACTAGCCTGAGTCCTCAGGCAAATTTGTAAAGACTCCTTTCTCTGGCGAATGATCACCGACTTGTAGGATATTTTGGAGTAAATATTTATATCCTGCTTCAGTCTTTCCCAGTACTGATATGAAAAATCAAGCTCATCACTCCCTTTATTCCTAAAGAGGTCTTATGCTAGAGCTCTCCATCACCTTGCCCCTTCTTACCTCACCTCCCTTCTCTCCTTCTACATCCCAGCCCACACACTCCACTCCTCTGGTGCTAACCTTCTCTCTGTGCCTCGATCTCGCCTGTCCTGCCATCGACCCCTGGCCCATGTCCTACCAATGGCCCGGAACGCCCTCCCTCCTTAAATCCTCCAAAGAATCACTCTTCCCCCCTTCAGAACCCTACTGAAGGCTCATCTCCTCCAAGAGGCCTTCCCAGACTTTTCCTTTTCCTCTCCCTTATCCTCAACTCCTTTCCCCTTTTCCTCCGCTCCCCCCCCTTCCGCATCACCTCAGCTCGTTCCTTTTGTTCTACCCTCCACCCCACAGCACTTATGTATAGATTTATCTGTAAGTCTATTTAAATTGATCCCTGTTTAGTTGTCTTGATGTGTATATTTCTATAATTCTATTTATATTGATGACTGCTTGTTTTGATGTCTGTCTCCCTCTTCTAGACTGTAAGCCCAGTATGGACAGAGATTGTCTCTCTTTATTGCTGAACTGTACTTTTGAACAGCCTAGTACAGTGCTGTGCACACAGTAAGCGCTCAATAAATATTAAGCACTCAATAAATACGATTGAATGAATAATATTTAATCAAGAAAATACTGGCTGTAGCCAATAGTTAAGAAAATGGAGAGCCAGTAGAGCCAATATGGCTGGGATTTTTTTTTTCTAGAAGAAGACAAATTACAGGAAAACGTACAGTAGTTGTATTTAAGAAACACTCAAGATATAACCCTGGCATAGTAAGCCTCACTCCCTAACTACCTTAAACGACTGCAGGGGCAGGACTGGTTTCCTTGATGATGAGCAGGTCAGCACCTACTTCCCAGAAGTTTAAGATGAAGCAGTTCTGCCTCAGAGTCCTGCTTGACAAGTGGGCATGCCTCCTGATAAGTGCCCATTTAGATTCAATGCCAACTTCTATCCCTAATCGCCCTACTTAAGACGGAGGAGAGGAAGAGGAAAGAAGAAGAGGAGGAGGGAAAAAGGAAGAGGAAGAGGGAAGGAGGAGAAAGGAAGGAGGAGGAGGAGGGAAGGGGGAGGAAGAGGGAAGGAAGAGGAGATAAGGGAAGCGGGGGGGGGGAGAAGAAAGGAGGGAAGGAGAGGAGGAAGAGGAAGGAAGAGAAGAGAAGGGAAGTAGGGGGAGGGAGAGGAGGGAAAGAGGAGGAGAGGAGGAGAAGGGAAGTAGGGGGAGGAAAGGAGGAGGAAGAAAGAAGGAGGAGGGAAGGGAAACAGGAGGAGGAAAAGGAGGAGGGGAGGGAAGGAAGGGGAGGAGGAAAGAAGGAGGAGAGAAGCGAAGTAGGGGAGGGGGAGGAAGAGGAAGAGGAGGGGAGGGAAGGAAGAGGAGGAGGAAAGGAGGAGAGAAGGGAAGGCGGGGGAGGAAAAGGAGGGGAGGGAAGGAGGAGGAAAGAAGGAGGAGTGAAGGGAAATAGGGGGAGGAAGAGGAGGAGGGGAGAGAAGGAAGAGGAGGAAAGAAGGAGGACAGAAGGGAAGTCGGGGGAGAAGAGGAGAGAAGGGAAGGAAGGGGGGAGGGAAGGAAGGGGAGGAGGAAAGAAGGAGAGAAGGGAAATAGGGGGAGGAAAAGGAGGGGAGGGAAGGAAGAGGAGGAAAGAAGGAGGACAAAAGGGAAGTAGGGGGAGAAGAGGAGGGAAGGGAAGGAAGGGGGGAGGGAAGGGAAGGAAGGGGGGAGGGAAGGAAGGGGAGGAGGAAAGAAGAAGGAGAGAAGGGAAATAGGGGGAGGAAAAGGAGGGGAGAGAAGGAGGAGGAGAGAAAGGAAATGGGGGAGGGAAGGAAGAAGAGGAGGTAAGAAGAAGGAGGAGAGAAGGGAAGTAGGGGGAGGAAAAGGAGGGGAGGGAAGGAGGAGGAAAGAAGGAGAAGGGAAATAGGGGGAGGAGGAGGGGAAGGAAGGAAGAGGAGGAGGAAAGAAGGAGGAGAGAAGGGAAGTAGGGGGAGGAAGAAGAGGGGAGGGAAGGAGGAGGAAAGAAGGAGAGAAGGGAAGAAGGAGAAGAGAGGGGAAGGCGAAGGAGGAGGAGGGCGTCCATCCGTCCGTCATCCGGGTCACCGCCATGTAGTTCCGGGACGGCGGGCGGGGGGAGGCGGAAGCGGTGGGACAGGACTGGCCCGGCCCGGCCCGGCCCGGCCCGACCCGACCCGACCCGGCTCAGCTCACCCCGGGACCCCCACGGCCGCACACCGGACACCGGGCAGCCCGCAGCCGGGACCGGGACCGGGACCGAGCGAGAGAGCGGCGTGCGGGGCCCGGAGGCGGAGCCCCGGGGATGGCGGGGCCGGCGGGGCCGGCGGCGGAGAAGCAGGTGGCCCCGGCACTGCTCAGCTTCTTCATTTACAACCCCCGCTTTGGACCTCGGGAAGGAGAGGTACCGGCGCCGGCGGGGGCGAGGGCGGGGGCGGGACCGGCCGGGGCCCTCCACAGCCCCCCGGAGCCCCGGGGCTCACAGCCTAACGAGGAAGGACAAGAGGGGTGGCAGCTCCACTTGGCAGACCCCAAAAAACACAACCCTGCAAAGTCAACTGACTTCCCTAAGTGCACACAACAGGCGGTAATAATGCTGCTCTATCTTCAGCGCTTACTATGTGCCCGGCACTGTGCTAAGCGCCGAGGAGGATACAGGGTACTCGGGTTGGCCCCCCGTGGGGCTCACGCTTTTAATCCCCACTTTGCAGATGAGGGAACTGAGGCCCAGACAAGTCAAGTGACTTCCCAAGTTCACACAACAGGCAGTAATAATGCTGGTATTTCATAAGCGCTTACTATGTGCCCAGCACTGTTCTAAGCGCTGAGGAGGATACAGGGTACCCGGGTTGCCCCCCCGTGGGGCTCACACTTTTAGGCCCCACTTTGCAGATGAGGGAACTGAGGCCCAGAGAAGTCAAGTGACTTCCCAAGTTCACACAACAGGCAGTAATAATGCTGGTATTTCATAAGCGCTTACTATGTGCCCAGCACTGTTCTAAGCGCTGAGGAGGATACAGGGTACCCGGGTTGCCCCCCCGTGGGGCTCACACTTTTAGGCCCCACTTTGCAGATGAGGGAACTGAGGCCCAGAGAAGTCAAGTGACTTCCCAAGTTCACACAACAGGCAGTAATAATGCTGGTATTTCATAAGCGCTTACTATGTGCCCAGCACTGTTCTGAGCACTGAGGAGGATACAGGGTACTCGGGTTGCCCCCTCGTGGGGCTCACACTTTTAGGCCCCACTTTGCAGATGAGGGAACTGAGGCCCAGAGAAGTCGTGACTTCCCTCAGTTCACACAACAGACATTAACAATGCTGGTATTTCATAAGCGCTTACTATGTGCCCAGCACTGTTCTGAGCACTGAGGAGGATACAAGGTACTCGGGTTGCCCCCTCGTGGGGCTCACACTTTTAGACCCCAATTTGCAGATGAGGGAACTGAGGCCCAGAGAAATCAAGTGACTTCCCTACGTTCACACAACAGGCAGTAATAATGCTGGTATTTCATAAGTGCTTACTATGTGCCCAGCACTGTTCTAAGCACTGAGGCGGATACAGGGTACTCGAGTTGCCCCCCCCATGGGGCTCACACTTTTAGGCCCCACTTTGCAGATGAGGGAACTGAGGCCCAGAGAAGTCAAATGACTTTCCTAGGTTTACACAACAGGCAGTAATAATGCTGCTACATCTTCAGCGCTTACTATGTGCCCAGCACTAAGCGCTGAGGAGGATACAGGGTACTCGGGTTGCCCCTTGTGCAGCACACATGTTTAATCCCCACTTTGCAGAGGAGGGAACTGAGGCCCAGAGAAGTCAAATGACTTCCCTACGTTCACAAAACAGGCAGTAATAATACTGGTATATCTTCAGTGCTAACTATGTGCCCGGCACTGTTCTAAGCACTGAGGAGGGTACTCGGGTTGTCCCTCATGCGGCTCATACTTTTAATCCCCACTTTGCCGATGAGGGAACTGAAGCCCAGGGAAGTCAGGTGACTTCCATAGGTTCACACCACAGACAGTAACAGTACTGGTATTTCATAAGCGCATACTATGTGCCCAGCACTGTTCTAAGCACTGAGGAGGATACAGGGTACTCGGGTTGCCCCTCGTGCGGCTCACATGTTTAATCCCCACTTTGCAGATAAGGGAACTGAGGCCCAGAGAAGTCAAGTGACTTCCCTACGTTCACAAAACAGGCAGTAATAATGCTGGTATATCTTCAGTGTTTACTATGTGCCCGGCACTGTTCTAAGCACGGAGGTGCAGACGGTAATCAGGTTGTTCCCCGTGGGGCTCACACTTTTAGTCCCCACTTTGCAGGTGAGGGAACTGAGGCCCAAAGAAGTTAAGTGACTTGCCCAAGTTCACACAACAGACAGTAATAATGCTGATATTTTGTAAGTGCTTACTATGTGCCAAGCACTGTTCTAAGCGCTGGGGTAGATGCAAGGTAGTCAGGCTCGCCCCCCGTGGGGCTCACACTTTTAATCCTCATTTTCCAAATGAGGGAAATTAATTGACTTGCCTAAGGTCACACAACAAACATTAATAATGCTGGTATACCTTCAGCTCTTACTATGTGCCCAGTGCTGTTCTAAGCGCCGAGGTGGATACAGGGTACTCGGGTTGTCCCATGTGCGTCTCATACTTTTAATCCCCATTTTCCAGATGAGGGAACTGAGACCCAGAAAAATTAAGTGACTTGCCGAAGCTCACACAACAGACAAGTGGCAGAGCTAGGATTAGAACCCACATCAATTAGTCGAGAGGAAAAGGCAGATTTTAGTGTTACTGGGAAGGTAAAATAATAATGATGATGATGGTATTTCTTAAGCGCTTACTATGCACCACGCACAGTTCTAAGCGCTGGGGTAGATCCAAGGGAATGGGAATGTCCCACGTGGGGCTCACAGTCTTCATCCCCATTTGACAGATGAGGGCACTGAGGCCCAGAGAAGGTAAGTACAGTGCTTGGCACATAGTAAGGGCTTACAAACACCCTTATTATTATTATTATTATAGGCGGCTTGCCCAAGGTCACACAGCAGACAAGCAGCAGAGTCAGGTTTAGAACCCATGTTCTCTGACTCCCAAGCCCGTGCTCTTTTGACAAGCCACGCTACTTCACTAGAAGCTTCGCTAAAGCTTCCTAAAAGTGTTAGAATCGCAAGTTCTTTAAACTACTGACACTGTCTGTGAGCTACTCTTATTGATTCTTTTCTCTTTGACGCGAAGATCCATACCCGTTTCTAGCGCTTAGTACAGTGCCTGGCACACAGTAAGCACTTAACCAATGCCATCATCGTTATCCATTATTATTATTTGTCTTTATGTATTTACTTCTTATTACTTATGAAAGGACATGTGTGTTTGGTTAGGGACCCCGGGATATAAGGAATTGACGAGAGACTGTCTCCTGAAATGGAAAATGCTTGTAATTTCCAGGACTTATCGATTAAGCTCCACTTTAGGCAGCAAGTCACAATTCCTGTTAGGGCTGCCAGCCCAATTGGTGATAAATATAATGTTATTTATGTTATTTTTACATGTTAATAATAATAATTATACTATTTGTTAAGCACTTATGTGCCAAGCACTATTCTAAGCACTGGGGTAATATACTAATAACAATAATAATAGTATTTGTTAAGCGCTTACTATGTACCGAGCACTATTCTAAGCACGTGGGTAATATAATAATAATAACAACAATAATAGTATTTAAGCGCTTACTAGGTACCGAGCTCTATTTTAAGCGCTGGGGTAGATACAAGGTAATCAGGTGGTCCCACGTGGGGTTCACAGTCTTAATCCTCATTTTACAGATGAGGTGAGGCACAGAGAAGTTAAGTGACTTGCCCAAGGTCAAACAGTAGACACATGGCGGAATCAGGATTAGAAGCCACAATCTCTGACTCTCAAGCCTGTGCTCTTTCCAATAACCTCTAGACTGTAAGGCCGGGAACATGTCTACCAACTCTGTTGCATTGTGATCAGGACAGTGTTCTTCACACAGTAAGCGCTCAATAAATACTGTTGATTGAATCAGTGCTATTGATTGTGCACTTGCCGTGTGCAGAACACAGTGCTAAGCACATGGGAGAGAACAGTACAATAGGTAGACATGATCCTAGCCCTCAAGGAGCTTACAGTCTAGAAGGGAGAACACTGACATTAAAATAATTTACAGGTAAGGGAAGTAACCAAATATAAGGCCAAATGCATAAGCGATCAGGGGTGGGGTTCGGGTGTGTCCCTAATAATAATAATACTGGTATTTGTTAAGTGCTTACTATGTGTCAGGAACTGTACTAAGCACTGAGGGCAGGAGGAATGCAAGCAAGAGAGTATATTCTTGAGGCTGAGAAAAACACTCCTTCGTGCTAGTCATAAGCTCCTGTGATTATTGAGAAAAGCATGCTGTTATGCTGTTGTACCCTAATTGGTTACAGGGCCAGCTTTTGAAAACTTGAATGAAGAAATAGGTGGTTGAGCACTAAACCTTTTTTATTTTACTGTGAGATCAAACTTCCTTGAAAAATGATATCATTGTGTTTCTCATTTCACACTTTAGGAAGAAAAAAAGATTCTTTTTTACCACCCAAATGAAATAGAAAAGAATGAAAAAATTAGAAATGTTGGATTGTGTGAAGCTATAGTACAGTTCACAAGGTAATAGTACACACATGTCCTCCTACCTCACTTAGCGAATTTTTAAAACTGTCTGGAAGAATGATCCCAGATTTTTTTTTTAACCTTTTTAGGACCTTTAGCCCATCAAAACCGGCAAAATCCTTACATACCCAGAAGAATAGACAGTTCTTCAATGAACCAGAAGAGAATTTCTGGATGGTCATGGTATTTACATAAACAATGTATATCTTTTTACAACTATTTTTACGTGTTTATTAGTGAAAATGTGAAAATACTTAGAGAAAAGTAATCTGTTAGAACACAATTGAATATGACTTTTACAACAAAAACTGACTGTCATACACTATCAGTATGTTCATTCAATGACAATGGCTCCTTTAAGAGCCGCTGAAGGTTTTCATTTTTTTGGAATGTTTTAGAATTAACAAATTACATTATGCCTAAAAAATGACGGGAATATAGGGTGGGAGTGGAGCGCAGAATCAGTGCCTCACGTAATTCCAGGTTTTAAAATATCTTAGGTTGTTCGGAATCCAATAATTGAAAAACACACTAAAGATGGAAAACCAGTGGTTGAATATCAAGAAGAGGAGTTGTTGGTAAAGTGTAACTTTTATTTTATCGTTTAATTCATATTTTAGAATCAAGATGAGACCTGAAAAACTTTGACAGAAAAATTTTGTAATTTGCCATCAGTTTGGGATTTTTTTTTATCTTCAATTGAAAGTTTAGTGTATTATTTCTGATGCAGCTTGCCAAAGATCTGTACATATAAAGATTTGTGTTGCTGTCCTTTAGGTCATTTAGAAAAACAACTTGTTCTCTTGCTATGTATTTTTATCGTTGAAATTAAGCTATACTAAATGCTAGAGTAAATTAAAGAAAATGGCCCACAAGGGTCTCGCTGACTATAAGAAATAAGACTATCTGAGCTGCGAAGAGTTAAACTATGCAGTTATCAAAAATATCCCAACTAAAATGGGCACATTAAACAGTATGTGAAAAGGGCAGTCACTGCTCCCCGCAAATGGTCTTTGGTTGCACACTGCCACAGCCTTCCCAGTGTTGTTACAGTTGGGAAGACAGGCCTGGTTCTCTTGACGGGTTGTCTTTCATAGAGACATCCTTGATTCATTTCCATTGTGGACTAGATTAATTTTAGGTGTATAAAAATATCCTACATTCTTTTACTCTTGGCTGTTACTGGACTACCCTTTTAGAGAAATAGGTGCTCAGCCAGGTAAAAAAAAAAAAAAAAACCAAACACCCATGGCAAATGGGACATGTGCGTGCCACAAAATGTTGTGCATCATTTCTTCTTCTCTACTTAGTTGTGCTTTACATAATTGTGCTTTTTATTATAGGACAAGGTTTACAGTTCAGTACTACAACAGTGCTATAATATGTACAAGGTAAACATAACTATTTTTTCAACTTTGAGAGGGTGAGTATCCAGTCTCCCCTTTGATTCTAGTTTTATTGAATTACATTTTGTCCATTTTGCAGCTTTAGAGGTAGTATTTTCCTATACTCAGGAGAAGAAAGGGTCAGTTGGGCTGTTTCAATTTTTTTTCTTAATGGTATTTGTTAAGCACTTAGTATGTGCCAGACAGTATACTGAGCACTGGGATAGGTACAGGCTAATCAGGTTGGACCCAGTTCGTGTCCCACATGGGGCTCACAGTCTTAAACCCCATTTTACAGATGAGGTAACTGAGGCACAGTGAAGTGATTTGCTGAAGTGATTTGCCCTAGGCCTCCCAGCAGACAAGTGGTGGAGTTGGGATTAGAACCCAGGTCCATTCTCTTTCCACTAGACCATGCTGAGCTTCCCAATAAGCTTTGCAGTAAGGTAGGTGTAATAAAATGACTAACTCAGGCAGACATTCCTAGTGGAAACTCCAGTTTTATGTGGATCTAGAATCTTATGAGAGCCATTCAGATGCCTAACAGTATGTGATACTACTAGATTCAGACTTCACTAAACATTTTTTTTGATAGCAAATGCCTTTGTGATGCAAAAGGTTTTCTTTATTCATAAGAATTGTAGGTCTTGATGAATCGGAAGAAAAGACTTTAAAGAATTAGAGTTTGCAATCTAGAGCAGTTGGCTAAAAGAACTAGCAAATTGATATTTTTTGTGTTTTTCCATTGCAAGCTCTTCAATGGTACATTTCTGAAGGCCATGGAAGATGGAGGTGTCAAAGTTTTAAAAGAAAGACTAGAGAAATTCTTTCATCGGGTAAGTTAAAATAATTATTTCTAGTTTGGGTGGTTCTCAAAACCTTAAAAAGAATGGAGGTAATTAATCAAATAGAGAATCACTTTTGAAGTAAAGGAAATACAGACCTTTAAATACCCAAGAGATCAAAAGAACTTTCCAATTCAGGGATTCCCAGTCAGCACTCTTCAGTTGCATAAAAATGGAGCATTAAAACAAAGGGAAAGGAATAGACTACATCATTTCTATGGTCAACTATCAAGAGGCTTTAGGCATTCTTCAAATGCAAAATCATAGAGATGAATTTTAAAACACAGTAAATAGAATCACCTGATCAAATGACAATGTAAATTTGTATCAGTAATTCAAGTTTTGAATTAGGTGTTTTCGAGTACCTGTGTAAATATTTAATGTAGGCTCACCATGGACAGGGAAACGTCTGTTAATTCTGTCGTATTATACTCTCCCGAGCGCTGACTACAGTGCTCTGCGTAAAGTAAGCACTCGATAAATATAATTGATCACATTGTTCTCAGCAAAGGGACATCTTGAGGTAGCATATAAATGATCTACCATGAAGCTTTGCCAACCAGAGAACAGTGGTTGAAATGAGATTTTAATTTCTACTGAAGTCAGTTACTTCAAGGAGGTTGGGTCGCTGGCAGTTGGAACTGAGGGGAAGAGTTTGAGCCAAGGTCAATTTTGCAAGTGCTGCAAAACCCGAGCATTATTGCAAAACAGGAAAATGCCAGGAAAATACTGATGCTAAAATTCAGTAGATGCTATCACAAAAGAACACCAAATAAGGAGCATTAGAGTCAGGGATCTATGTAAAACAAGGTCTCGGTACCTTGTTGGATCAGTTTTGGGGGAATTGTATGCATTTGTTCTATTAAACAGCAGGCATCATTCTGGCTGAACAAATGGCAGGAATTTGGAGTTTGAGGTACAGAATGAATCAGTGTAATTATTGTAATGTATTTATTGGAGTGAACTGAAATGGATAACTCTCCCTTCCCAGCAGTGGGAGATGAAGTTCCTGAGTGTACTGCAGTTGGTAAAAACCAAAGACTTTTTGGACAAAGGGGTGATAGGAAATGCGTGCCTTGTCCCGCCAGGTGAAATTCAAGATTTGTCACCCAAAACAAACAATCTAAGTCCGCTTTCCCCCACTACTTATCCACTCTCTTCTCCCACTACACCCCAGATCACACTCTTAATTCCTCTCAGGCTGATTTGTTTCCTGAGCCTCACATCTCTTTCTTCCTCCTTTCTGGAGCTCTTCCCCTCTTCATACCCTCCAGATTACAGCCTTTCTGAAATCACATCCCCTCTAGGAAGCCTTCCCCAAATAATCAATTTCCCAGTTTTAGATGCCCCCCACCCCCCGTCCTCCCCAGCTGCCACCCCAGCACTTTGAACCAACCAGTCACTTTTGTACTGACAGTGACCTGCAGCACTTTTGAACATATCCTTTTACTTAACCGTTCACCCAGTTGTCCATTTTCCTCATTGCTAACTGTAAATCATTTTATTGTCAGCCCAGCGATAAGGTAAATTATCACAGATCATGTCTACTACCTCTAGTGAACTCTCCAAAGCGATTAGAACAGTTCTCTGCATACCGTAGGTGCTCAGTAAATACTACTGATTAATTATAATGCTGCTCAAATGACAAGGCAATCAGTTGCATTAGTTACGTAAAAGTGCTTTGTACCTCATACTCTGCACTGTGCTACGTGCTGTAGCTGCATCAGAGGGTCCATTAGCATTATGAACTAATTGCAGGAGTACCTTATTTTAACTTTAAATAGTTACAATTAAGTTCCCTTGGTTAATGCATATGAACTATTGATTCAGTACAGGGAGAAGCACAATGTGATGGGAAGTGAAGGAGAGCATAGTCAACTTGAAATGACAGGTAGCTTTATGCACATCCATGGAAAACAGTGGTTCTTAAAATTGTATTCATTTACAGCCAGACTCGTTTATAGAATATTAAGAGTGGATTCAGTACTTCTCATATTTTTTTCTCATAGTCTACATCTACCTTCCCTATATTTAAAATGAAATTGTATTTAGAGTAATGTTTCCTAGATTTTTTTTTCTTTTTGGTGGGGGGAACCCCTAAGATATCTAAATTTGTATCCATTTTCTCTTAATGCTTTACTTTCGGAGCAACCTTAGGCCCCTGTGTTCCCCTGTTTCACTCACCCCTAACCTCCACCAAATAGCCACCAGCCCCTGCCTCTTTTTATACCTAAAGATAAGTACGATTGACTGACTGACCTTTTATTTTCCCCTCTCCAGCTCATCCTGTTGACTCACTGTTGTGTGATAGCTCCTCCTACTGCTTACATTATTTTCTGACCCTGTAGGCTCTAGCTTGAGCCAGAGACATCAGAAATCGTCAGACCCCACTCGGGGCACAGTGGTTTAAGGAATAAGAATACTAACAGGATATTTTTAATATAGACAGGTTAGAAATGAGCCATATTCCAATTTGTAACAGTTGTTCAAATGAATGCGATAGGTATGTTGTGACAACCAACCTGATCACCTAAAGTGGTTGCACAGACCTGTTGGCAGAGTGGCTGGAAGGCTCTTGGCTTCAGAGTTAGCTTTGTGTCACTGTTCCTGGGCTAAATTGTTTCTCTTTCTCGGACATAATGTTTGCTCTTGCCGTAGTATATTTAAAGTGTTTGAATTTCATTTTTGTACAAATAAATCTAGTGCAAATCCAAATGCTTTGCTAATTGTTTAAACTTTCATTATGCTCTTAATCAGTTTCTTTGTTTTTCCTACAGTATTTGCAAACATTGCATTTGCAGTCATGTGACCTACTTGACATTTTTGGTGGAATCAGCTTCTTCCCTTTGGATAAAATGACATATTTGAAAATCCAGTCATTTATTAATAAGGTGGAAGAAAGTTTGAATATAGTCAAATACACTGCCTTTCTCTATAACGATCAACTCATCTGGTAGGTGCCCAAAAAGCTTTAAGGCCAATAAGGTGATGAGGTGGTTTTAGACTGTTCTGGAAAGATTCAGGATGATGGCCTGCCACGTCATGCACTGATTGATTCTGAGGAGAAAGTTTCCAGTTTGTAAAATGGGGATGGTACTTCCTTCCTGCATTTTAAGAATGGGAAAGAAAGTAAATATATTTTAAAAAATGGTGGGAGCATAGCAGAAATAGAAAAGTTTATTGGTCACCATTTAATAGATCGATCACTTACTGCGTGCAGAGCACTGTACTGAGCCCTTGGGGAGAGTTCAGTTCAACTGAGTTGGTAGATACATTCGCTGCCCACAAGGGGCTTAATAGACTAGAGTAATTAAACATGATGGTAATGAGTGGTAAACATAATGAAGTTGATGCTTTCGGTCAAAAAACAATATGCCATTTTCTACCAAATACCATAAATAATGCTGGGAAGACTCTGAGCATTTAAAAGTGCCCTATATTATTTTTTTCTGACTATCTTCATGTCTCCTGAAGGTGATTTACATTAACTTTTGTTCAGAGCCATTTTCTTCCTTTGGATGTAATCGTAATCATATCCCTGAGAAGTAAAAAAGGAAGGTGGTATTATCCCCATTTCATAGTTGGAGATAACAATGATCCACAGGTGTGGCTTGCCTAAAACCACAGTTGATCAAAGGCAAAGCTCACTCCTAGGCTCGTGCTCTTACGGATAGACCCTGCTGCTTCATTCAGGAGCGATTTTGGGGGGGAAGAGTACTAAGAAATTGGCTTTTATGGAAACCATGGGGTTTGACTAAGCATAGAATTTTTAAATGAAGCGATGCTGTTCCTGAAGATCTTTCCTGGGCTACAACTCATTGAAAGAGATTACAATATATAGAGATTGAAAACATTAGTAGCTTCTTTAGCACCATTCCCTATGGTTACAACTTCTAAATTAATTCTAGTATTGAATGAACTATCTTACTGTAAAATGATTTGTGTTAATAAATAATTACTGTGGGCAGGAAACACGTCTACCAACTCTTTTGAATTGTACTCTCCCAAGTGCTTAGTACAGTGCTCTGCACAAGGTAAGCGCTCAATAAATTTGATTGATTAATGCAAGTTGTCTCTCACACACTGAAAATGGAGCACTTTGTTACAATTATGGAAATTCCTTATGTGATCTTGGTGCAGAGCACCACTGTGGGGTTAAATTCCTTGTGGTTTAGGTGAAACTTTTGAAAAAAATAAGTATATTATGAGGTCCAGTGGTCTTCAACAATTCAGTAAAGATTATCAATTTCAGAGACTCCAAAAGTTTAGTTTTTCCTCTTTCCTTGGTCTGCAGTGACACATCTGAAATCCAGAAGCGTTTTTGATTGGGTCCTAAGGAAAAACCTTCTGCAGTATTCAGTGAGAAGGAAGGACATTATTGTAACCGGGATGGATAGGAGAAAAAGGAGTGCATTCAGAACTTTAACTTTTTTTTTTCCACTGTTGCAGGAGTGGATTAGAACAAGATGACATGAGAATTTTATACAAATACCTCACAACATCACTATTTCCAAGGCATATAGAGCCTGAGGTAAGAGTTCTTAAAAGTTTGTACAATGTTGGATGTACCATTATTTTCCATTTCAGAGTTATCTTAAGCCAAATCTGCATTAAGAAGGAGAGAAGTTTTGGGGCATGAACTATCAGGATAACTGAAGTCAATTTATATTTTTTGGCCTCAGTTATCCAGGTAGTTGATGTGCACTTGGTCTTTGGCAGGTCTCCGATGGATTAAAAAACTCCCCGACACCCTTGTGATCCAGAGAGTAATCCTTCTATTGTGAATAACAATTTACCCATCACCTTCACTCTTATTTTTTTAATACATTGTGAAATATTCTTTGGTAGTTTTTTAATCATGTCCACTTGCGGTACTACCCTATATTAGGGACATTGGCAGTGCAAAATAATGAAATGTTCCTTTCTCACGAGGAGCTTAGACTCTAATGTATTAGTGGCAGTCATTTATTGAGGGCTAAATAGTAGTTGTAATAATCATTAAGCAGAGCTCTGTACTGAGTGCTGGGAAAGAATACACAGTGCAGGATTAGACCTAGTCCCTTTCCCTCAAGGGACTCAGAAACACTGAAGTATTTACTACTAGGGTAGTCATGAGTGTTAAGGAGTGTGTAAGTAAATTCGTAAGTGCCAAGGAGATATGGCTCACCTGGAAAATTAATGCGGAAAATTTGCTGGAGGAGGTGGGATTTGAAGCAGGGATTTAAGTGTGAGTATGTGTGTTTATATTACAGTGCTTGGCTTTTTTTGTATGTTTGGGTTTTGGTGTTATTTTCCCCTGAAAACACATCTTTGAGATTCAGTTCGAGACTGCAGAAAATGAGCACAAATTTAAGAACCCTGACTGCATTCAATATAATATCCCTCCACTTAGGTATACTTTCAAAAACATCTTTAGAAAGATCAGGTTAGGGGAATTGTGAGGGAGAATTATCACTCCTCTTATATAAATCCCTGGATTCTTTCTCTTCCTTATGCCCCAAAATGCAAAAGAGAAACAGATCTTTCCTTTTGACTTCTAATGCCATAATTACCTCTTCCATATAAATATGTTTTGGGATTTTTCAGTGCAAAGCAGTAGTTTACAAGATATTTCATTTTTAACAGTGGAGTTTACTACATGCTTGCATTTTTTGAAATATAAATTCATTTAAAACTTTGTGTTGTGCTTTAAAGCTGTATCACAAAGGAAACTGATAAAACGCATCAACATAGTTTCCAGGACTTTCAAAGAAAATCTTAGAGCAAACCTAATTTGACTTAGATAATACTATAATAATTGTAGTATTAAACACTCACCATGTGTCAAATGCTGAGGTAGACATGATAATCAGGTCAGGCACCAACCCTGTTCCACATGGAGCTCACAGTCTAAGAGAGAGGATGAATATTTAATCCCCAATTTACAGATTATAACTGAGGCCCAGAGAAGTAAAATGATTTGCCCGATGTCACATGGCAGACAAGTGTCAGAACTGGGATTAGAATGCAGATCCTCTGAGTCCCAGACTCTTGGCCTTTAAACTAAGCTTACTTGCGTATCCTTTCATGTCACACTAAACTGCATAATTACGTAACAGTCAGTACAAACATGAAACAAAAGTGAATTAAGGGATTTGTTCATTATTTACATTTATATATTTGTTAAGGGTGACTATCATAAGGATTTTTGGGTGTGTGGAAGATGGTTACCAAGCTAATAAGGGCCCAAAGACAGCAAGTCTTCAAAAATCAAAAGAAAAAGCATTGAAAGGGAGACTGACTGAGGCCTACATATCTTAACATAAAAGGATTCATTCAGTTGTATTTATTGAGTGCTTACTGTGTGCAGATCACTGTACTAAGCGCTTGGAATGTTCAATCCGGCATCAGATAGAGACAATCCCTGCCCAACAACAGTCTCAGTCAAAAAGGGAGAGACAGCAAAACAAAAGTAATCAGACAAAAGAATATAAACTGAAATCTGCTTTAACTTATTTGCATATGCACTTTATTCCAGGCTTTGGAAGGAAAAAGAAAGCTCCTTAATAATAATTTTTGAACTTTTGAATTGTTTGCAGTTGGCAGGAAGAGATTCCCCAATACGTGCAGAAATGCCTGGAAATCTTCAGCACTATGGAAGGTAATGATTGTGTCCTGATATACAATGTGGAGTTTCTTATTCTCCTTACAAGCATATCAAAAAGATAATAATTGATCTTGAATAGCACTGCTTTATGAAACATAAGTAATTTTTGATGTGAAAAAACAAATGTTGTGTTGTACTCTCCCAAAGTGCTCTGCACACAGTAAGCGCTCAGGAAATACAATTGATTGATTATAGAGGAACAGCATATTGTGCTTTGAGGGTGAAAATCTCTAATTGTGAGAAGTGAGTTTGTACACCAAGATACTGAATTAGACCTTACTATACTTGACTGTATAGCATACTTGGCTTTTGCACTATAAAATCTGGGTAAGTAGTGCTTACCCCAAAAATATACTTGCGGCTTAAAATTGGAACCAGCAACAACGGTAAATCATATCTCACCACCTATGTCCGTACCATCCATTGTGTAAGCCATAAATCTGGTGTCTTGTTTTTCCCTTTCTTAAATCTGGAAGGATTCTGTTTTACTCAAGCTAAGGAAATGCTGGCCTCTTTTTCTCACAATTGAAGTGTGAGTCCTAGTCGTTGATGAATAGAGCTGAATGATAATTTATGTGATGAATTTAGGTCATATATGTGTTTACTTTTAAGATTTCTTACTGGGCCTTTGAACATTAATGAACCAGAAGCAAAATGCAGATTCCCCAAAATATTTGTAAAAACAGATGACACTTATGAAGAACTCCATTTAATTGTTTACAAGGTAAAACAACCATTTTTTTCCTATTATCCTATCCTTAGAAAGATGCAATTGCGTTTGTGACTGGTTTGTCTCTGTGTCAAGTTCATGGGGAAGTTTCAGTTATTTGTTGCTGAACTGTACTTTCCAAGTGCTTAGTACAGTGCTCTGAATGCAGTAAGCGCTCAATAAATACGATTGAATTATTTTATAATCCAAAAATTATAAAATTACTGGCTTCCCTCCCAGTGGTATGTTACTTTTAATCTACTCATCTAAAGATTGGTTTTCAGGTTTCCTTTTGAACTATTCAGCCTAGCTCTTATCAAAATAATAACTGTTGGGGTCTGACTTGAGAATTAGTTGAGGGCTTCTTGCTCCTAGCTGCCAAAATAACTAGAAGAAGGGGCCAGTTTTGGAGCTGGAACTTTTAAAAGAGAGTAGGTGTGTCATGGTTATACCTGCCTGCTGTCCAGGTTTTAAAATGTAACCACACTGCTTTCATCAGAGTAGAGAAATTGTAGCTTTACAAATTATGGAAGTCCAATTGTTTTACTCAAGATTTAAATCTATTTCATTAGTTTTCCTTTTTTTGTGTGTTCACAATAGTGTCAAGGTGCCAAAATCATGCCATCTAATGCATATAATGCTATCTTATAATGACATTAGCATTCTAGTGATATTTGTTATCTAGTTAGTGGAGCATAGATCTACTGGAAACTGTAGGTTAGAGTGAAAAGTGCTCTCAACAAACTTGCTATGCTTGATCCCTGTTGACTTTTTGAGCATTGCGTCTTTGTGTTATAGTCAAAGCCAGACTGGCCCCCTGAATTATAGGGAAAATCCTAGTGCCTGAATAGGCTGCACCTGCCTCTGAATGACTACTAACTTGCCTCGGCCATAGAGCCGGCAAGGAGCCGCTTGGAGCCAGCTGGAAGCAATGGCTTTCTGCTCCTTAAATTCCCCTTTTTCCACTCTGCTGTCTTGTTCATGCTGAGGTTTCCAGGTAATGATATCTGAACCTGTCTCCAATCCTCTTCTCAGCAAATCATTTTATCATTTGTCATGCTAACAGCATGACGTAAAGGCACCCTTTCAAAAACAGCCTTCAACTGAAGATTTAATTAAGCTTTATTCAGTTTTAACTTTCAGGCACAGTTTATAATAAAATGACAAAGTTAGCAGTTGGCCGGTATAATAGGAGAGTGTGAAGGAAGTACAGTACGGAGGTGAATTATCTGCATCGTAGGTGGTCTCCCATTCTTGCAGCGGTATTTTACCGTTCTGCCCCCAGGATCCTGGACCACTTCTCCACCTCCCTGCCTCCCTACCCACTTCCCTGTTGCTACTCATGGGCTCCTTTCCCTCCTCAGCCACAGTGACCCAGGGCAGATTCAGCCATTCCTAGGATGCCTGGCCTCTCAGCCCGTCCATCTTTTCTTCCCCTTTGCCCAACCGCCCATGAAGGCATTTCTTTCCTTTCTCAGTCCTGGGCCTGGCTTTCCTGCTCCAGCTCAGCTACTCCTGAAGACAGTTTTTTGTCTCCTGCCCCTGTGCTAACACAGTCCTGGTGACTTTTGTTACAGCCCAGCTGGGTCCATTTTCTCTCTTCAGTTTTCCACCCTTTTGGATACCCGAAAGTATGATGTGGGGAGTGATGAGAAGCCACCAGCTCCAGGAATGACCAAGAAGCTGCCCTGAACCACAATGGCAGAGGAATCCCTGGGTTGCCGTAAGAAAGTGGCAGGGGTTGGCCTTAGCGGAGCTGTTCAGTGGAGAAACTCCTGGAACTGAATGGTTGTGGGGAGGGAAACGGTCTCCTTTGTCTCCAGTCCTTTAGTTTCCTAGAAGCATAGTTTGGCCACTGCTGCTCCCAAGCCATTTTCTACCCTGTCCCTGCTGTCAGAAATTGATTACAGGATAATGGAGGTGTGGAGGGTGAGCGAAGGAGGAGGAAGAAAGTATAAGGAGAAGTGCAAGAGTGCAAGGGTGGTGACAAGAGAGTTGGCAGAAATGACTGAGTGGATTGTGTGCTGAATCCATGGTTTATGGTGATAGATGCTGTCTGTTGGCATGGGTCATTGGGAGTGTTCTGTATCTGTGAGGTAAGCATGTGAAAGAAAAACATTATAGGCTTGACTGAGAAATCTCTTGTCATCAGTAGCATTTATTGGGTGCCTTTATGTAGAGGGCTGTAATCAGAAGGATTGCAGACTTTAAATAGAGCAAGTCATTAATTTGCAGTTGGTCTTTAAGAGGGATTTAGCAGTTTCCCTCTAAGTCTTAAAAGTATCAAATCACTCATCCTAATTGCTAAAATCTTCCTAAACTGATTTATAGCATAACAGTTAAAGAGTAAATACCAAAGTGGTGTTCATCAAATCCCCTAACACCAGAACAAAAAAGCCCTTGTTGAACAGTGAAGCTATGTTGAAAACAAATAAATGGAAACTCTTTTTCTCACCCCAGAGGGTAAACACATAGGCTTTGTTACCCCCAGGAAATTGTGCAGGCTAAAAAATAATCAGTTGGATAAATTCAAGGACAAAAAGCCATTAATGGGCTAATGGAGGGAAAGTTAGGGATTTGGAGGGAAATTTTAGGAATATTAGATGCTACATTCATTCATTCATTCATGACCATAGAGATAGGTGACAAGGAGGCCCACCATCATATAATTTGTTTCCCTGAATGAGTTCGTGATCTATTCATTCAATTGTATTTATTGAGTAGAGCACTGTGCTAAGCGCTTGGAATGTACAATTCAGCAACAGAGACAATCCCTGCCCAACAACGGGCTCATAGTCTACACGGGGGAGACAGACAGCTAAACAAAACAAGTAGTCAGGCAATTACTATTCTAGTAATGGTATTATGTTCTAGGATGTTCCCTCATTTCGCTAATCAATGAGACCCCAGTTAGCACTCTTAACTGGTTCCACGAAAATAGAATTGTAAACTTCTTCTGACCAGGGATCAGGTTTTCTAATTTTGAAACCCTTCCAAGTGTTTAGTGCAGAGCTCTGTACAGAATAAGTACTCAATAAGTACTATTGATCGATTGATTAAGGAAATGAGTACTGAATTAAGTAGAGTGCATTAGTGCAGTCTCAAGATTTAAAAAAAACTAAACAAAACAATAAAAAATATATTAAAACAGTGATAGAAAACAATATATTTGATAGCAATGTAAATCTGTTTCAGTAATAAATTTTGAAATAGATCTTTTTTCAAAGGAATAATTTGCATCCTGTTAAAATGAACAGGGACTCTCTCTGAGTGTTTAGCACACAGTAAATTTAATAAATGCCTTGTTAGTATTATTATACTTGGAAAAACACCATTAAAATTCACTATTGCTGTTCTGATGGTTCTTACCATGGAAGAACCCCATATAAATCCCTGAAATCCAGGGAGTTGAAAGTTTGGCTTATTCTACCAAAGTGCATATGCATGGCCTAGACCTAGAGCACCGACCTGGGAGTCAGGACCTGGGTTCTAATCCTGGCTCTGCCACTTGCCCACTGTGTGACCTTGGACAAGTCACTTCACTTCCCTGTGCCCCAGTTCCCTATTCTGTAAAATGCGGATTAAGACTGTGAGCCCATGTGGGACCCCATTTGCTTGTATCCACCCCAGCACTTAGTACAGTGCCTGGCATATAGTAAGCATTTAACAAATGCCACCATTATCATTATTTAATTATTTCAAAGTGTATACTGAGGTTTTATTTGTTTTAAGAGCTGACATTTGTGTTTCAGTGACACAAATTGCAGAGACACCATTAGGATTGTTTTACTCTAGAAAAATATCTGCGATTTGTTCCTACCCAGTACATACACAACAGGACATAAATTTTTACATTTTGTTGCTGCAAATTATCTGAATATTTCTGAAATAAATGGCCTAAAGGGATTATTTGGCATTATTGGTGTAACTTTTAGGGTTTTTTGTTCTTTGTTTTTTCCCAGGCCATGAGTGCAGTGGTGTGTTTCATGATTGATGGTAAGTATGCCACTTGAAGCATCAGTCCAGTCAAAACTAGCACAAGCTTTCTGTACATTTTCATTTTCTCTACTGCTCTATCATAAAAGTACAAATAGCAAATATAGTTTTGGGAAACCTGTAATGGAATAATTCTACAGTCTCTCAGAACAGAACTTTGTTATCCCGAATACCAATGGCAGGTTTTCCATGTGGATTTGTTTGACTTTCAAAGACCATACTAGGCAGCCCGTTTAATATCATAAATGATGATGATGGTTTTTATTAAGCACTTATGTGCTAAGTGCTGGGATAGATATAAAATAATCTGATAGGACACACTCTCTTTCCCACATGGAGCTCAGAGTCTAAGAGGAAGGAGAACAGGTATTTTATCCCCATTTTACAGATGAGGAAACTGGGTCACAGAGAAGTTAAGTGAGTTGTCCAAGGACACACAGCAGGCAAGTGGTGGGGCTCGGACTAAAACCCAGGCCTTTTGACTCCCAGTCCAGTGCTCATTCCCCTAGGCCAAGCTGCCTCCAGGTTTCAATGTGTATTTGAATGTTTTCTTTAATCATCAGTCTGAGTGCTTTTTTTGTCTTTCGTATTCTTGTTGGAGGGGGGAAGAAACCACCCAATCTTAATTGAATATTTCAATTGCTTCTTTTCCCTAATCATAAAGACTTTCTTCTGAACATTGGAAAGTCTTGGGAAGAAAATAAATTGTTGCCCTCTGGCACAGTAATATAGTGGATATGCCAGTGAGGGGGGAAGAAAAAAAATCACTCCTAATATTTTACAAACTACTTACTAGCCACCATGCAGCCTACTCTGGACTTTTGTCGAAGACTGGACAGCATCGTTGGGCCTCAACTTACTGTGTTAGCATCCGACATTTGTGAACAATACAACATCAACAAGAGGATAGCAGGGTTTGTACAATCTCTTATGTTGCTATTGCCATATAGTCGTTGAAAAGTGTAGCTCTGCAGCCTCCTGGTGTCGTGTTAAAGTCACATGGCATGAGAACTTTTTCATTGGCCCGGAGACCCCTGGCAGTACAGATACCCTCCCCCCGCCTGGCTTCGCGGGACCACCTCAGTGCTGATGCTGCTTGCACAGGCCTTGGTTGCATGAAGTAATAATAATAAAATAATGATTGTATTTGTTAAGCACTTATCTTACTATGTGCCAAGCACTGTTCTAAGCGCTGGGGTAGATACAAGGTAATCAGGTTATCCCACGTGGGGCTCACAGTCTTCAGCCCCATTTTACAGATGAGGGAACTGAGGCCCAGTGAAGTGACTCGCCCAAGGTCACCCAGCTGATAAGAGGAGGAGCCGGGATTAGAACCCATGACCTCTGACTCCCAAGCCCCGGCTCTTTCCACGGAGCCTCGATGGAAGCGGCTCCAGCTCACCCTTCTATCTGATGAGGACAGTGAGAACCCACGGATCCCCGGGTTGGGTGGGGCCGCGTCACGTCACCTGAGGACAGGGAGTAGAGCTGCCCTCTTGACTCCTGAGTGGCTCCTCTCTGGCTCAGAAGGGAGAGGTAGACCAGCTGCTTTCTGCCCCGAAAACAGAGAGGGAGAAGCTACTGGCATTGTCCTCATGGGACTTAGTCCATCAGGGTAGTGGCCCCCAAGGAGTAAGCATTTAAACTCGAGAGCCACGTCTGATGTGGAGACGTGCCGGTCATGTGTGGCTCGAGAGCCAGGATTGCTAACACTGGATTGGGTGTGTTAAAGTGACGTTGTGAGAGAGATTTAAGGAGAGCAAGTAACTGTAAACTTTTTTCTGGTGTTTAACTGCTTACTGTGTGTGTTGAACACTGTTCCAAGCACTGGGGTCGATACAGTCTAATCAGGTTAGACATAGTTCCGGTCTCACATGGTGCTGTAAGACCTGTGAAGTCATTTTTGTGGGACAGTGGGAATCAGCTGACCAACTGATGAAAAAATAACTTCACTTAAATAGCTAATTATCGGCACTAAAGTTTGCACTTCGGTTTCCAATGACCTACTAAAAGGCATCATCTCTTCCCCTCTAGTTGTTTTTTTAAATTCTATATTATTTTAAACAATTTGGTCCAAATCCCCAGAAAGTAATTCATATGCATTTTCTCCTCTTGGTTATTAGGCATTACAACTTGTAGCTCTCTGATCTAAATTTTAAAAAGGAGTTAAAAGGGCCCCTAACAACTGGCAGTTAAAAATCCATACTATTAATGCTTAGAAAGTCCCAAGTATGTGAAAGGTAGATATCAACTATTGTGAACTGTTCAGCCATAATTTAAAAAAATATATAGAAATGTAAATGTAAATCTGTTAAAACTTCTCAGAATATATTTGTTGGAGTAATTTGGATAATGGAGTTTGCATTTCAAAATGTATTATTGCTCCTTTGTTAAACTTTCCACAGGTCTGAGAAGGAACCTCAATTTAAGTTTATCTACTTCAACCATATGAACTTAGCCGAAAAAAGTACAATTCACATGAGGAAAACACCCAGCATATCACTTACGTCTGTTCATCCTGATCTAATGAAAATTCTAGGTGATATCAACAGTGACTTTACGAGGTGATCTTCATTTTGTTTATTTTCTGCTTTGTGTGTTTGAGATTATTTTGAAGTTTATTTTCAGATTTATTCTTTCAAAATCTGAAATTTTGATCGTCTTATAGAGTTGAAGGCTATTACTCTCCCCATTTTTCAGCCCAGCATGGAGGAGTGGGGGGAATGCCCCCAAATCAACCCTGATGAATTTTTAGTATCCGATTCTATTTGTGAAAAGATTTAAAAATTATGATAAATGGTTAAAATCCTTAGGATCATGGTTTATCAAAAGAAATTCCTGAGAGGTTTTTTCAAATTCCTGAGAGGTTTTTTCCCCTCATTTTTCTTTGGTGGCAAGTCCCCAAAGGGTAAAAGATTGCCCTCTCTCCCCTCCTGTGCCAACCCTCCCCCCCCACCTCTGGGGAGCAGCGACAGACTTTGCCATAGTGGAATGAAGATTGCTGTACACCCACCATTCCTCCCCCTCCGGGGACAGTCCCCTGAAGTTGACTCTGCCCCCATCTCAGTCATAAGCAGGAAAGTCAGCAAGAGAGGGAAAGAGAAGGCAAGGGACCATTCACACTTGTCGTGGTCAACTGTTTCAGCCCTTTGACACCCCAAAGCGGTGGGCCCAGACACCACAGAACTGAGAGAATACCGTTTCCCCGGGCACAAAAGCCTAGATCTGCTTCTGATTAGTCAGTAGTCATAGACAGATAGAGGGAAGGTTCAGTTATTTCTTTGGAATTCTGTAGTAGATGGAGTTTTCCCCCAAAGTGCTGAAGTCTGGCTCCTTGAGAACTTAACCTCCCCATGGTAGAGTCCCACACCCTTCTGTACATCTAACCAGCCTCCAAGCTCTGGCATTGTTGTGTGTGTGAATATGCGGTGCACCATCATGCATACTAGGAGCTGTGATGACCATTTAATTTCACATGCAGCTATCAGGCCCAGAAGATGCTAATAAATCAGAACTGTAGTATTTGCTAAGCGCTTACCATGTGCCAAGCACTGTTCAGGTTGGACACAGTCCCTCTCCTACATGCGCTCACAGTCTTAATCCCCATTTTACAGATGAAGTAACTGAGGCCCAGAGGAGTGAAATGAGTTGCCTAAGATCACACAGCAGACAAGTGGCAGAACTGGGATTAGAACCCAGGTCCCCCCGGCTCCGAGGCCCATGCTTCTTCTACTAGGCTACACTGAGGATGAAGCTATTTTCAGGTTTCTGGAAACAGTACCTTGTTTAAAGTGTACACTTGTAGTGCAGTCTCCCCCTGTCAGTAGATTTATCCATTAAATTAGGCTTGGGATTTTGTTTTACAGAGTGGATGAGGATGAGGAAATCATTGTGAAGGCAATGAGTGACTACTGGGTTGTTGGGAAAAAATCGGATCAGCGGGAACTGTATGTTATTTTGAATCAAAAAAATGCAAACCTGATTGAGGTCAACGGTAAGTTTTTGTTTCAGTGTTTGAAAAATAGCTTTATTTAGTCCGAAATGGTACCACTGGACCCCTCTCTTTTACTGAATAGGAATTTTAAAAAATCTTATTAAATATTTAAATTCAGGCCAGTTTGCATGGTGGTTAGTGTTTGTACCATACAAAACAGCAAATGGGAACAAAATAACTATGATTATTGAAGTATGTTTACCAGGCATTTTTAATAAGAGAAACCATTATCTTACCTTGTTAAATCAGTAAGGTTCTCTCTAAAAACATTAGTGTGTTCAGTAAATAAAATGTTATTTTATTACTTGGAGAAGGAGTGTAATAATAATTGTGGGATTTGTTAAATTCTTACTTTATGCCAAGCACTGTACTAAGCACTAGGGTAGATACAAAATAAACAGGTCAGACACAGTTGCTGTTTCACTTGGGGTTCAGAGTCTAAAAAGAACAGGTATTGAATCCCCATTTTACTGACAAGGAAACCAAGGCACTGGGAAGTGAAGTGTCAAGCCCATGGTCATACAGCAGGGAACCAACAGAGCCAGGATTAAAACCCACGTCCCCCTGACTCCCAGGTCTGTGATCTCTCCACTAGGCCCTGCTGCTTCCCGATTAAATTATTCAAATCTAACAATTGGATTTGTAAATATGTACTCTTAAAGCTTGAAAAACACTTCACACTGGATAAATAGAAAATAACCCCTTATCTTTCTCTTTTTCCCAATCTGAGTGCTACTTTGGGGATGGGTAAGGTGTTAAAATAGATTTTGTGAGCAGGTGAATCTTTATGCTTTTTCACAAGACTACTATGAAGGTTTAGTATTCAGAATATACTTGCCAGGCAAGGGCCTTGAGCATTCTTTTGAAATTGCCTCATTTTTAAGTACCAAAAACCCATAATTTTCCCATCCGTTTCCTTGCTGAGAAACTTATCAATAATTTTTTGGGAACTGATCTCTTAAAATGTTATAAAAAATATAATAAAACAATACCAAATACTTGCTAAAGCAGAATTGTTTTTCTTACATCTGTTTTCAGATCCTATTTTTTCTGTACTACTTTTATATAAAAATGTAGTATAGCTTATTTGCTTCCATGATGTGGGACAATATAAAATGTAGAACCAGTAGTCTAATAAGACATAATACTGAGATTTGAACTGACTTATAGGTGCTACTTGTATCCCTGTGTCTCTTTAGGCTGTTAAATTCCATATGCAGCAAAAATGTATGTGCTTGCATTAGGTGAGTTTCTTATCAACTAGATAACGAAAAGCAGCATGGCTTAGTGGAAAGAGCCCGGCCTTGGGAATCAGAGGTTGTGGGTTCTAATCCTGGCTCTGCCATTTGCCATCTGTGTAACTTTGGGCAAGTCACTTGGTGCCTCTTGGTGCCTCAGTTACCTCATCTGTAAAACGGAGATTAAGACTGTGAGACCCCACATGGGACAACCTGATAAACTTGATTCTACCCCAGTCCTTAGAACAGTGCTTGACACCTAGTAAGCACTTAACAAAGACCATTATTAGAGAAGCAGCGTGGCTCAGTGGAAAGAGCCTGGGCTTTGGAGTCAGAGCTCATGAGTTCGAATCCCAGCTCTGCCACCTGTCAGCTGTGTGACTGTGGGTAAGTCACTTAACTTCTCTGTGCCTCAGTTACCTCATCTGTAAAATGAGGATGAAGACTGTGAGCCCCACATGGGACAACCTGATTCCCCTGTGTCTACCCCAGCGCTTAGAACAGTGCTCTGCACATAGTAAGTGCTTAACAAATACCAATATCATTATTATTATTATTATCAAAACTGTTGTACTCTCCCAAGTGCTTAGTACAATGCTCTGCACATAGCACCCGAATTCCATTGATGGATGGTGATCAAAAATGCGTTAGAATAACCATCAGGGATTTAATCTGAGGAAATCAAGGTGTATGTGGAGGAAGGCAGAAAATGAGACAGTAATATTTCAGAAAAGTAATATAAATTAAGTTCTATAAAACCCCATTTGTATTATTAGAAGCACTTTGGGAGTTGGATTAGCTTTTTCAAGGCTCCATTAATGGTACTCTAATATTTCATTAATACTCAAGTGTATATTTTAAGCATCAAAACATGCCCAGCAGCATTAGATCATCAATTATATGTCCAGTAGTCACTGAAACTAACCCTAATGCGGTTTGTGGGAGAGTGATCAGGTGGATGACAAGGCTTACATTTTTGGTGCTTGACATTTAATTTTGAACTTTTGTCATCAAGCATGGAGATTAGGGGAGGAAAGAGGTGCTGACAGTAGCCTTTTTCTAAGATGAAAGCTGTCCTTTTAACCACTGTTTCCTGTTGTCTTTTCAGAAGAAGTAAAGAAACTTTGTGCAACACAGTTCAATAACATCTTCTTCTTGGATTGACCATCGTGCACCTTACTGGAAGTGTCAGAATACAATATTGAAGGTTATTAGTCATATTATTGACTGGAGTAACGACTATAGTAAAGCAATACTTGCTTTGTAAGAATCAAATTTCTACTAAACCTGTAAACTCTGATCATGGGATTTTTAGATTTTAAATATTTGTGGCACTAATTAAAGCCAGTCTGCTACATCTTATGCCAACCATTCCATTCCTCTGACATTATGTGAATATTTTACTGGAAAATAAAACTAGTACCTTGTTAAATTTTAAGGACTCTCTCAATTCTGCTTCTTTCTGTTGCTTATTGTCCTTTGTGTTGTTTAACTGGCAACTATTGGCAAACATCCTCATGAAAGGCTCTAGCTTTTGGGAAGGAACATTTTAATTCCTAACTTTGGAGTCTTACAGGGTTCTTGTGGCTTTTGTTCACCTCCACCCAGGCTGAGAATTGGCTCTTCCATGATATGATATAGTAATAAATATTCAGAATACTCTGCATAAGTCAACTTCACTAAACTGTTGATCTTCCTTATTGATTGAGGCCACTTTGAATGGTGAACAAAGATGCAAGAGCAAATTTATTTTGTGTAGTTAAAAGTAAGGATTCTCTTTCCTTAAACCCAAGTTAATACAATATGGCCACTCTGGTCATAAAAGTCATAGCCTGTTGAGCTATTAAAGTTATATTTCAAAAACTGGTTTGGAAAAAAAGATATTTAGTTCAGTAATTTTCCATCTTTACATTACTAGAAGGTAAATGTACTTCCACATTACTTTCCCAGACTCCTATAACTCTGGTATAACCATATCACCAATTGATTTTACTTTTTCTTTTTCTTCCCACCTGCAGGAAGCTTGCAGCTAATATTAGTCTGGGGTTGAATCGGTACATCTTCTCTATCTGATGTCTGAATATTTATGTTTTCTATGTTTTCTTTAAAAACTGAAATGATTGGCTCCATTTCCTCTTCTCTCTTCATCTCCTCCTCTCTTAGGGTTACAAGTCTGAAACCAAGTATAAGAAAACACTTGACTTTTGTTTTAAGTTTCAGATCCCTTCAAATGAAACTTTTACATCAATCCAGTTAACAATAATAGAGTACATGAAATAGAATTAATCATACCTAACACTTCAATGACCCATAGTCAGTTTCCAATCCCAAACATTTCTCTATGATGTAAACGTGGCTACCCCTTGCTAAAATGAATCTGAAGCTGTTTTTTCACTAGCTGAAGAAACACTTTTAACAGCTAAGGATATACACTAGCAATATAGTTTCCCCCTAATATTACCCAAGGTCAAAGAGCAAGTGGTAGCAGAGCCGAAATTGGAATTTCGGTCCTCTGATACTTGCGCTCTTTCCACTGGGCCGCCCTGCTTCTCAATGGCTGGCATCACTATAGAAGGCAACTTATGTTTTCAGAACCAAGCCTAACCTTTTCCGAAGCCTTTTCCCAGAAGGAAAAGGAAGGTGGGGAGAGGGGTGGTATATGAGGAACTTTTTATATGTTACCTTGCTTCGAGCTCATCATCTTCTACCTTCTTCTGCTTTGCTATTTCTGCATCCTGCAAAGTGATTTCCTTTATTTTTTCCTTTAAGATTTCTTCATGCTTATATGCTTGAAATAACTTATTGACAAAAAAGACATGGATCTGAGTGATCCACATACTGAGTGTTTCTTTCTGTTCGTCTTTGGAGTTTTCATATTTATCTGAAATAAAGTTTTAATTAGAATTAATATTAAATTAGGCTACACCATCTAAACGCTCATCTATATAGGCAGACCCCAGATAACAATCTGGTTATATGTTACACGAAAAGCAGCGTGGCCTTGTGGAAAGAGCATGAGCCTCGAAATCAGAGGATGTGGGTTCTTACCCCACCTCTGCCATGTGTCTGCTGTGTGACCTTGGGCAAGTCACTTAACTTCTCTGTGCCTCAGTTATCTCATCTGTAAAATGGGGGTTAAGAATGTGAGCCCATGTGGGACAGGGACTGTATCCAACCTGATTACCTGTATCTACCCCAGTGTTTAGAACACTGCTTGGCACACAGTAAGCTCTTAAATACCACAATTACTATGTCTGATATTAACTGCTGATGTACTCAGCTTTGCATTAATTTTAATGTCTGTCTTCCCCTCTAGAGTATGAGCTCCTTGTGGGCAGGGAACCTGTCTACCAAACCTTGTTTATACTTTATCCTCCCAACCACTTCATACAGTGCTCTGCACACAGTAAGCATTTCAATAAATACAACTGATATATTCCAAGATCCTCCACTGACCTAATCACTTATCATACCCTGTCTTGACTACTTCATCAGCCTCCTCAATGATCTCCCTGCCTTCTGTCTTTCCCCCCTCCAGCCCATACTTTACTCTGCTGGCCAGATCATTTTTCTTCAAAAACATTCAGGGTTCCCAACTCCTCAAGAACGTTCAGTGGTTGCCCATCTAGCTTTGCATTGGACAGAAACTCAGCAGCTTTAAAATGCTCACTTTAAATCACCTTGTACCTTCCTATCTTACTTCCCTGACTTCCTACTACAACCCAGCCCACACATTTGGCTCCTCCAATGCCGACCTCACTGTACCTCGAGCCTATCTCACCACTGAGCTCTTGCCAACATCCTCCCTCTGGCCTGGAACCCCCTCCTCCTTCACAGCCCACAGACCAACACTCCTCCCCCACATCAAAATCCTACTAAAATTTTTCTCCTAGGAGGCCTTCCTTGACAAAACCCTCATTTCCCCTACTTGCTCTCCCTTCTGCATTGCCTATACACTCAGATATGTTCCCCTTAAGCACTTGATATTCACCCCACAGCACTCACGTACATATAATTTATTTTAATGTCTGTCTTCCCCTCTAGACTGTAAGCTTATTATGGGTAGGGAATGTGTCTGCTAATTGTATTGTTCTCCCCCCAAGCACTTAGTACAGTGTTCTGCACACAGTAAGCCCTCAATAAATACCACTGATTGATCCATTTGCATGGCCCCCAGTGTTATGTCTAGTCACCGCTGGGTAAACCAATTCCCCCCCCCCATCCTTCCTTCCCTCTCTGCCCTATTCTAACAGTTTTCCAGCCCTTCTGACCCTGGGTTCTTTCCCCGTCTCCGCTCTCCAGCCCTGTCTCCCTTAATGCCTCCAACACGCTAGGGTTTTTTTAATTAGGCAGACTGGGGACCCTGCTACAACCCCCAGGCCAACCTAAGAGACGTGTGCACCCCCAGCCTAAGCCATGAGTGTATGGCTCCTCCCCACAAGTGACCGCCAAGTGCTCACGGCTGCTGAGAAATGCAAGTGAAGCTGGATCAAGCACATTTTCCCCAACCCCTCTCCAGAAACCTAACGGTGGCCCTCTCTCGCTGTGCTCACCTCCCCTACCTGTAGTCCCTCCTTTTCACTCCAGCCCAGCCACGGGATTGGGGGCACAGCTGCCAGCACCCTCGCTCTCTCTCCCTCTTCCCATTTCTTTACTCGGCTTGTTAGTGACGGCTAAAGCATGGAGGTGAAGGGGGTGAGCTGGGGCAACAAGATAGAACTACCCCACACCGGCACAAACAGCTACTGCCATCAACAGAGTTCAAACAAACACACACAAAAAAAAATCTGAGAGGAGAGGTGGGGGTAGACTGGGGAAGTAAGGCAGGAAAACTCTTAGGAATGGAAAGATGGAAGGGGCGGTGGGGGGATTTACAGTGTCATTTTTATTTACCTGTGGAGTCTGACCACATCCGGAGTTGGTTCTCGAGCAGAACCTAACGTACCGTATATAAATCTATGCAAAAAAGTACTCAGCTCAGCACCGCATTGTTTCTGATGAACATTGCCTGACTGTCGGGGGTATGCCCGACATAGTTTTCACAGTGCCTTAAACCCTACATTCATTACATTTCCTTTTTTTAAAAAATAAAGTGATATTCCCACCAGAGAGCGATAGGTTTTGGGTTTTGCTTTAGATTGGCAGCTAGCACAATTTCTATTTTATAGAAGTATTCTGATTGTGTGAGGAGAGGTCACTTTGCTCTCAAAGTAGCATGGCCTTTTAGACTATCCATGCCTCTACAACAGTGAAAAACAAAACGCTCCACACTTTTACAATAAAAGTGGAGTAAGGTACTATGTCAGTAGACTGAAAATTACATTATCCCCAGTTGAGATCAGGGCTTATTCATTCAATAGTATTTATTGAGCGCTTACTATGTGCAGAGCACTGTACTAAGCGCTTGGAATGAACAAGTCGACCACAGAGACAGTCCCTGCTGTTTGACGGGTTTACAGTCTAATCGGGGACTTCCCACTTAGGGATTCTTGTTCAAAGAGCCACCTCCACCTCATTATCAAACAGGAACTTCTTATCATGGCTTTTAAAGCACTTAATCACCTTGCCCCCTGGTACTTTACCGCACTGATTTCTTACTTCAGGCCAGCCACACACTTTGCTCCTCTAGCACCAGTTCACTCACTGTGCCTCCATCTCATCTATCTCAACGCCAACCCCTTGCTCGAGTCCTCTCTCTCTGGCCTGGAAATCTCTCCCCGTCCATAAATACCAGACCACCACTCTCCTCACCATCAAAGCATTGTATAAATCACACCTCCTCCAAGAGGTCTTCCCTGTTTAAGTCCTCTTTTCCCTGACTCTCCCTTCTGCATCACTTATGCACTTTAATCTGTACTCTTTAAGCACTTGATACTCACCCTGCCCTCTGCCCCAAGGCACTTATGTACATATCTCTAATTTATTTATATTGTCTGTCTCCCCTTTTAAACTAAGCTCCTTGTGGGTAGGGAACTTGTCTACCAATTCTGCTGTATTGTACTCATTCAATCGAATTTATTGAGCACTTACTGTGTGCAGAGCACTGTACTAAGCACTTGGGAGAGTACAATACAATAAATGGACACATTCCCTGCCCACAACGAGTTTACAGTCTAAAGGGGTGGGGGAGCAGACATTATTATAAATTACATAAATTACAGATATGTACATAAGTGCTGTGGGGCTGGGAGGGGGGAAGAACAAAGGTAGCAAGTCAGGGTGATGCAGAAGGGACTGGGAGAAGAGGAAATGGGGACATAGGGAAGGTCTCCTGGAGGAGATGTGCCTTCAATAAGACTTTGAAGCGGGGTTGGGGGAGAGTAATTGTCCGTCGGATTTGAGGAGGGAGTACCTTCCAGGCCAGAGGCAGGATGTGGGCGAGGGGTCGGCGGCAAGATCAAGGCACAGTGAGAAGGATAGCATTAGAGGAGCGAAGTGTGCGGATTGGGTTTTAGTAGGAGAATAACGAGGTGAGGTAGGAGGGGGCAAGGTGATGGACTGCTTTAAATCCAATGGTGAAGAGTTTTTACTCTCCTGAAGTGCTATTGTATAGTGCTCTGCTGAGTAAGCACCCAATAAATGTCAACGATTGACTGATAGATACTGTAGACACAAAAAGGATGCATGGTTTTACAAACATTTCCATCAGCTCAATGCAAACACACTTTGTGCTAGGGGAGTGGGGATTTGGGCCGGGGGGGGGGGGAGCGTGGAGGCGGTGTGCAAGGTGCTGTCAGGGCCCTGGCTGACTCATTTTTCTGTTCGGACACACCCACACACTTCTGTAAATTTCACTTTCAGAGGTGTCAACTTTGATTACAAGGGGCAGTTAACAGCAACGGTTACAATCAACAAGGATTAAAAGGTCCCCTTTAAAGCAGAAGGGAAGACATGATCGTAAAGATTGGCAGGAAAGAGAAAAACTATGAAGAGGAGGCTTTTCTTATCCCTGAATCAGAAAGCTGAGCTACAGAAAGTTTTAGCCTGCATAAAGGAAGATAAGAAAGTGTGTGAGGAAGAGACGTGGGATGATAGAGGGTGTATGTGGGTTACCTATATAAGCTGAACCCAGCATTAGAGCAGTGAGTATTAAATAATATAATAATGATAATAATGGTATTTCTCAAGAGTTAATTCTGTATCAAGCACTGAACTAAGTACTGATCAAAGTCCCTGTCCCAAATGGGGTTCACAATCTAAATAGGAAGGAGAAGAGGTATTGGATCTCTATTTGACAGACAAAAAAACATGCAAAGTCAAGTGACTTGCCTAAATTCACACAACAGACAAGTGGCAGAGCTAGGATTAGAACCGAGATCAATCAGTCGAGAGGAAAAGGCAGATTTCAGTGTTGCTCGGAGGGTAAATAATAATAATAATGGTATTGTTAAGCGCTTACTATGTGCCAAGCACCCTTCTGAGCACTGGGGTAGATACAAGGTAATCAGATTATCCACGGAGGTCTCACAGTATTAAATCCCCATTTTTCAGATGAGGCAACTGAGGCACAGAGAAGTTAAGTGGCTTGCCCAAGGTCACATAGCAGATGAGTGGTAGAGGTGGGTTTAGAACCCATGACCTCTTACTCCCAAGCCTGTTCTCTTTCCACTAAGCCACTTATGTGTTCACCTCTCCATATCCTTACAATACTTTTCCTAATTTTTTAATAATTTGGGGGTAGCTAGAGCTGTTGTTGCCAAGTCACCCCACATACTCCTTTCCCCTTCTCGGCTTGTAGTCCCACAACCCCGATCCGGCCAAATCTGCGGGAACGGAGACAGGGATGAACTGGGAAGGATGAGGGTGTGACCATTGTGTGTCAGTCAATCCTATTTACTGAGCGCTTACTGTGTGCAGAGCACTATACTAAGTGCTTGGGAGGGTTCAATATAACAATCTAACAGACACATTCCCTCCCCACAATGAGTTTACAGTCTAGAGAGATTATATGGTCCACTCCCACACCTCCACCGCTGCTGCTAGTGTCACCTCCTAATCCAGTGGAAAGAGCCCGGACTTGGGAGTCAGAAGGTCGTGGGTTCTAATCCCGGCTCCGCCACTTGTCTGCTGTGTGACCTTGGGCAAGTCACTTAACTTCTCGGTGCCTCAGTTACCTCATCTGTAAAAATGGGGATTTAAAAATGTGAGCCCCACGTGGGACAAACTGATTACCCTGTCTCTACCCCAGCGCTTAGAACAGTGCTCTACACATAGTAAGCGCTTAACAAATACCACACTATTATTATTATTACACCCGTTCACCTCCGTTCCTTTTCCTTCAATTTTGGTTGGAGCAGGAAGATGGGGCTGGGAGTAGGAAGAAGACGAGGGATGTCAGTTTTGTCATAAAAACAAAACTGGATTGCAGGGATGGAGGTTGGGAGCAGAGCTTTTCTGGGAACAGAGTAATAATAATAATGTTGGTATTTGTTAAGCTCTTACTATGTGCCAAGCACTGTTCTAAGCGCTGGGGTAGATACAGGGTAATCAGGTCCCATGCGAGGCTCACAGTCTTAATCCCCATTTTCCAGATGAGGTAACTGAGGTACAGAGAAGTTAAGTGACTTGCCCAAAGTCACACTGCTGACAAGCGGTGGAGCCGCAATTAGAACCCATGACCTGACTCCTAAGCCCGTGCTCTTTCCACTGAGCCACGCTGGTCTCTAGAGTAGGGAAGATAAGGTTCATTCACTCATTCAATTGTATTTATTGAGCACTTACTGTGTGCAAAGCATTGTACTAAGCACTTGGGAGATCACGATACAACAAGAATCCGACACATTTCCTGCTCAAAACGGCCGATGGGAGGAAAAGGATTACAGCGTGGTCGACGCTGATTCTGTTAGGGAAAGTAACTAACTGCATGGAAGAGTATGGGCAAAACACTCCACTGTTCTAGCCCTTCACAATAGCACACATTTTTCTAGAAACAAACATTTTGTGTTCGTGCGTTCCGTAAAACAGTCTCTCGAATAATTCCAGCCAGCGTTTCCCAGGTTAATGATTGTTGCCCTCTTGTGGGAAAAGCCTGTATGGCTGCTCCTTGTTTTCAACTTTTGAACTGAAATGTTTGAAAGCTACAAAGTGGCATTTAAGGAGAAAAACAGAATAGTGTGGTGTCATTAAAATGCATCATATCGCAAACAACTGAGAGAGAATGAGTGAGAAAACCAACTGATATCTAGAGTAAAGAGAAGCAGCTTAGCTCAGTGGAAAGAGCCCGGGCTTGGGAGTCAAGAGGTCATGGTTCTAGATCCCAGCTCTGCCACCTGTCAGCTGTGTGACTGTAGGTAAGTCCTTCACTTCTCTGGGCCTCAGTTCCCTCATCGTAAATGGGGGATTAAGATGTGAGCCTCACGTGGGACAAACTGATTACCCTGTATCTACCCCCAGCACTTAGACAGTGCTCTGCACATAGTAAGCACTTAACAATACCAACATTATTATTATTAGAGTCACCTACCTGGTACAACTTTAACAGGACCGTTTACTTGGCTCTGTGCTTCAGTTTTGTTGGGTGAGATGGGATCAGAATTTCATCTTCGGGTCTGATTCTCGAGACAACTTCTAGCAGTTGCAGCATTGGATGGGAATCAAATTTCACACAGCGAACTGCATGGGAATAAAACTTTGTGTAACTGGTGAATAATTTTAATGTACCTATTCAGGTGCAGATTCAACAAAGACCAATAAAGCACCGTGCCAAAAGGAACAGCAATAGCTGAGGCTTTTGCCACTAATGAGGAGGAAGACAAGGAGGCTACCTCTTTTTCTTTTTCTAGACTGTAAGCTCATTGTGGGCAGTGAACCTGTTTACCGATTCTGTAGTACTCTACTCCCTAAGCACTTCATTCTTTCAATAGTATTTATTGAGCGCTTCACTATGTGCAGAGCATGTACTAAGTGCTTGGAATGGTACAATTTAGAAACAATGAGTATACTTAGTATAGTGCTCTGCACATAGTTAGCGCTCAGTAAGATCCGGCTGATGGTGATGTGGTCTTTTCTTCCCCATGCATCAGGAACCACTGCTTTTGCCTGCTTCTGCTAAGGGGCCCTTAATGGAATCCTCCCTAGGCCATTTGGGAAGCGGCATGGCCTAGTGGTTAGAGCATGGCCTGGGAGTCGAAGGGACCTGGGTCCTAATCTGAGCTCTGTCACTTGCCTGCTGTATGACCTTGGGCAAGTCAGTTCAACTGTCTCTATGCGCTCAGTTATCTCATCTGTAAATGGGGATTAAGGCTCAAGCCCCATGTTAGACAGGGAATTGTGTCCAACCTGATTAGCTTGTGTCTACCCCAGTGTTAGTACTGTGGTTGGGGGCTTAGTAAGTGCTAACTAAATATTTTTTACCAAAAAAAATCCTGTCAGAATGTTAGAGTCCTTTAAAAAGCAGGATGTTCTGATCCCTGTAGATTCAACTACTTCTCCCTCCCTTTCCTGTCTTGAGGCAGTACAACAAACCTCAAACAGGTTGGCCACCCTGAATGCAACATATCACCCACTGTCCTACAGTAGAATAGCATCCTTTTTTTAATGGTATTCGTTCAGCGCTTACTATGTGCCAGGCCTTTAAAGCACTGGGGTAGATAGAAGCTAAGCAGGTTGGACACAGAGCATGTCCCACATGGAGCTTAGTCTTAATACTCATTTTTCAGATGAGGTAACTGAGGCCCATGGAAGTTAAGTGACTTGCCCGAGGTCACACAGCAGACAAGTGGCAGAACTAGGATTAGAACCCAGGTCCTTTTGACTTCCAGGCCAGTGTTCTATCTACCAGTCTACGCTGCTTCTCTGGAACATTCTGACAGGGAATATAAAGCAAAGTGTATGATTGTGAGCCCAATATTTCCATCTTTATTTTCCAACAAAATCTGGTTCAACAAAGATGTAAACAGAGAGGAACCAGAAGATATATTTGGATTTTCAAATGGACTTTGTAATATACCCACTAAAGAGGTTTTTTTTTTAATCCAAGTAACTGGAAGACAATAATCTGTCAAATAGATAACTGGCTATAAAATAGAAAACCAAGGATAGGGGAAAATGGCCACTTTTCCATTTTAAAAGGGTAAATAGAGTCTTTCGGGGATCATTGTTAAGACTGGTTTTCTTGATCATTCCCATGAGTGATCTGGAAGGGAGAACTTGTATGAAATCTCCAAGTCCAGAGATGGCACAAAATTCTTAAAGGTGGCAATATGCCAAAAAGATGGCAATAAACTGCTGAAGGATCTTAAAAGGTTGAATGTTGAGCAGAAAAATGGCAGATGAGGGTCAGGGTGAGTAAACACAAGATAATGAATCTACGGGAAATTCTAAGTACACACTTTTCACAGTTTTTAATACATCTAGACAGCACTTACCAGTCTGATTTTGATAAAGAGATGGTGCTTTTACTATGGATTTCCCAATTATCTTGGAAGTCTTTTCTTCTGTTAGTGCTTCCTTGGACTTGTGTTTTTGTGAATATAAAGCACAAGTCAAATAACTTCATTTCAATATCACCTTAGGTGTGAAACTAGTTTTCTTATACAGTAACAAAAGGAGGGCCCTGGGCCCAGGCCAGCTATATCCCAGGGCATTATTTCTCATCATTCCCTCCCTACCATGGCAGAACTTTCCCACCCAGCTGCAGCCACCGTGATCAATCCCTTGATGCAACCCTAGCAAGGCTGCCGGACATCTGACACAGAGTGGAAGACAACCGGCAAACGAAATCTCCCTTTCTGACTCCTACAGTAACTACCACAGCACCCTAAGTAATGACCTCCTATGCCTTCATTTTTTGAATTACAATCTTAAAAAAAAGTAGTACCCCCTTATGAAGCCCCCTGGAGACAGTTTGGCCTAGTGGAAAGAGTAGCACCTCTGAGTCAGAGGTCTTGGATTCTAATTCCGGCTCTGCCAAATGTCTGCTGGATGACCTTAGGAAAGTCAATCAGTCGTGCTTACTGTGTGCAGAGCACTGTACTAGGTGCTTGGGGAGAAGTACAATATAACAGGTGGTAATCACATTCCTTTCCCATAATGAGTTTAGAGGACCGTAATCTGACTAGTCACTTAACTTCTCTTGTGCCTCAGTGACCTTACCTCTAAAATGGGGATTAAGACTGCGAGCCCTATGTGGGCCAGGGACTGTGCCCATCCTAAGTATCTTGTACCTACTCCAGTGCTTAGTACAGTGCCTGACATATAGTAAGTATTTAACTAATATCATTAATTTTTAAAAAAGCTGATTTGCACATTTGATATTTCAGTCAGCATGAAAATTTGCTGTTTGTGCTTTCCAAAGCAGTACAATAAGCAGGGAATTTTAACATTTGAAAACTGAATACAAAAATATAGGTTCCTTCTGTGACTACTTGTTATTAATGAGGTTTCCTTCCCCAATGTGGGATACTACAGTTATTTCAATCTCTAAAGGATACCATGGGTGAAGCCACCACAGGATTATCACAGTCAGGAGCCTAAAGGGAGGGAAGAAATAAATAATTAACATGGAGAAAACTGACTTTAAGAAAACCAATTTTAACAGGCAGAAGCCACTATCTGAATGCCTGAATCAAAGGAAAAACTAAGAGGGAAAGAAGTCCCAGGAAAAATGATGGATATTCTTTAGAAAGATATTTCTGCAAGCTTCGGAACTCACAACACCAAGGCAAGAAGAAAGACAAGAAGGGCCACAAGGTGCCAAACTGGCTAACAAACCTGTGATGGCTCTGAGGGGACAATAGGAAAGCTACCAAAAGTGGAAAACCAGATCCACCAAAGACTATATAAACTCAGGATTCAAAAAGCAAAAAGTTGGAGAGGAAATGCGTGTAAACAACATTGAGTTCACAAAAGGTTACCAAATGCATCAAACCTCAATTGTAATGAGCCAAAGAGGGTCCAGGAATATGTCATTCCTCTGGGATTGACAGGTGATGGTGAGAAGGTAAAGTTGTTAAAAAACTCTTTTCACTTCCACCAAAAAAAAAAATCAAAATTGAGTAGTTAACCTGGGCAAGTCCCACTAGGGATGCAAGATAGAAGAGAAACTAGAACTAGCAAAGAAACAATTAAAAGGTGAGAAGTGGCATGGGCCCGGAAATCAGAAGAACTGGGTTCTAATCCGGGTCTGTCACTTGTCAGTTGTGTGACTTTGGGTAAGTCACTCACTTCTCCGTGCCTCAGTACCTCATCTGTAAAATGGGGATTAAGACTGTGAGCCTCATGTAGGACAGGGACTGTGTCCAACCTATTAGCTTGCTTAGTGCTTAGTACAGTG
This sequence comes from Ornithorhynchus anatinus, assembly GCF_004115215.2. Lineage (NCBI taxonomy): Eukaryota > Metazoa > Chordata > Mammalia > Monotremata > Ornithorhynchidae > Ornithorhynchus > Ornithorhynchus anatinus. Next base: position 45,143,953 of record NC_041729.1, read on the forward strand.
CCTGGCACATAGTAAGCCCTTAACACATACCATTAAAAAACGGTATTTTAAAAGCAGATGTGTTTAAATTTGCAGGGCATGATGACATGCTTCTTAGGGTACTTGAACCACTGATGGGTTTTACTGCAGACATCAGCTATTAATTTTTAGAACTCATGGGAAATAGAAGAAAATATGGTCTGAACCACACTAATTCTTGGCAGGGAATACAGCCTGCTTGAAAGTCAAATCCAGAGGGTTGTTATCAATAGCTCAATGTCAAGCCAGAGGGATGCATGCAGTGGCAAATCACAGGGTTCAGGCCTGGGACCAATTCCAGACCTTAACATCTTTACTGATGAGCTGGATGAAAGGACTGAGAGTAGGCTCATCAAATTTGCAGATGATATTAATTTGGATAGGGTTGCCAACCTTCTGAAAGGCAGAAATGGAATCTGAAGCAGCTTAGATCAATCAGGAAAATGACCTCAACACAACAGAATGAAATCAGTAGAGACAAAAACAAAAAAATGTATTTAGGGATGAAAAACAATGCAAATACAGGGTAGGAAAAGTTGGTTAGACACAAATGCAGTAAAAAAAAACCCTCTAGGGGCTATAATTAAATGAAGTTTCAAATGAATGAAAAACAAGGAAGAAAACAGTCAATAAGGATAGGAATGTGTCATAAGGAAGCTGTCTTTTCTCCATTTTGGGGGTTTTCCAGTAATCCTGGGGTTACTCTGCAGTCCTGTAGGAGTTGAGGGCCATTATGGCCAGGGGAACAGCTTCTGCCACTGCTGAGCTGCCTCCTGCTTGGTCCCCTGGCATGATGGCAACTCTGAGAAGCCCAGTCAGAAGCAGAGCAGCAGCAGCCAAAAGAGGAGAGAAAAGAAACTGCTTCTATTGCTTCCGCTAAAACAAGACAATGCCTTAAAAGTCTGTGCTCCTGCTGGGAACACAGGAAGAAGCAGCCCTGGACACATAAATTTGAGGAGCAGATGGGGGCAACAGCAGCAATTACAACAGAGGGAATAGTTTTTCTTTGTCTTTGTTCTTGCTTTTGCTAATCCTCTCCTTCAGCTCACTGTCAGGTACTCCTTTCCCTCAGCTGAAAATTTGTACTCTTCACTCTGCACTGGCCAAGCTCTTATTTGAGCGTAGTGTCCAATTTGGATCGACACTTAAAAAAAAAAAAGAATGCTTGCTTCTTCCTCTCAACATCATACACAAACTCAATGTGCTCTCCTCCTCCTACAGACCCAGTCCCTTCTCCCAATTCACCCTAGCTCACAAACTTAGAGAAGCAGCGTGGCCTAGCGGATAGAGCACGTGGCTGGGAGTCAGAAGACCTGGGTTCTAATCCCAGCTCTGCCATTTGTCTGCTGTGTGACCTGGGACAAGTCACTTCACACCTCTAGGCCTCGGTTACCTCGTCTGTAAAATGGGGATTAAGACTGTGAGCCCTATGTGGGACAGGGACTGTGCCTATTGTGATTAGCTTGTATTTATCCCAGTGCTTAGTACAGTGCCTGGCACATAGTAAGTGCTTAACAAATACCATAGGAAAAAAACTTTGTTTTTCTCAGGTTAACCTATATTCCATGCTTCCTTCTCTCCTCTCCCACCACCAACTTCTTGCCAACATCATCTCCCACGACCTGGAAGTCCCTCCCACTTCAGTTCTGGCAGAGCACTCCTCGCCCCGACTTCACAGGCCTTCTGAAATCACATCTCGGCCAAGAGTTCTTACCCAAGTAATCGCCCCAAACTGCCGCTTTAATCCATCTATGCCATCTAAGTACTTATGTAACCACAACCCCCAGAGCGATTTTGTACCTCTTACTTTCTCTATTACTCCACCTATATGTAATTTATTTAAAGTCTGTCTTCCCAACTAGTAAGTTCTTTGAGGACAAGGATCATGCTCTCTATACATTTCTATGTTTGTCTCCTCTATTTCAGGATAAGCTCCTGGTAGGCAGGGATTGCAGCACTTCTTTTTTCTGTATTTCTCAAGCACCTAGTCCAGTGTGCCACACCAAATGACCTAGTGGATAGAGCACAGGCCTGGGAGTCAGAAGGACCTAGGTTCTAATCCCAGCTCCTCCACTTGTTGGCTGTGTGACCTTGGGTAGGTCACTTCACATCTCTGTACTTCAGTTTCCTCATTTGGAAAAAGGGGATTAAGACTGTTAGCCCCATATCAGACATGGACTGCATCTAACCTGATTATCTTGTACTTATCCCAGTGATCAGAAGAGTTCCTGGCACAGAGTAAGCGCTTAGCAAATACCATAAAAAGTGGGCACTCAATAAATGCCACCTCTCTTCTTAGTATAATGCTCTGCATAAAGAAAGTGCTCAATAAATGCCATTCAGTGATCAAAAAAGATGTTGAAAAACTTCGAAGAGGATTCAAAGAAGAGTGCCAAATGATTAACGGGTTGGCAAATAGGTCTTTGAGAAAAGCTTAAAGGTGTTGGGAGTATTTAGCTTAAAGAAGAAAAGGTTAAATGGTAACTTTAGTGCCTAAAAAAATTAAGGGAGTTTTTTGGGATAGGAGACTGATCAATTCACCAAGTGCACTGAGGCCCAAACAAGAGGAAATGAGCTTAAATTAAGGCATAAGAGATTTCTCTTTGATGTAAGATGAACTTCTTAAATATCAGGATGACAAACACTGGAAAATGTTACTAAAGGAGATTGTGGAGTCGCATTTCTTGGAGACCACTAAGAGAAAAATAGACAATCAGCTATCTTCAGTGGTGGAATTATTCGTATACTTGGTGGTGGGGGACTCAGATGACTTCTTGATATTCCTCCCAGCTCTATAATTCTCTGATTAACAAATTGTAAAGTTTTTCAAATCCTTAGCAGGAGAATAAATAAAATTGGATAAAAGATATACTCAAAAGCAGTTTGGAAGCAGCACTGGCTTAGTAGAAAGAGTCCTGGGCCTGGGAATCAGAGGACCTGAGTTCTAATCCCTACTCTTCCACTTGGGCAAGTCACTTAACTTCTCTGTGCCTGTTTCTTCATTTGTAAAAATGGGGATTAAATGCCTGTTCTCCCTCCCCACTAAGGCATGAGTTACATGTGGGGCAGGGATGATGCCTGATCTATCGATACTGTATCTACCCCAGTGCTAAGTACCAGACTTGGCCCAATAGCAGGCATTTAACAAAACAACAATTATTAGAGGACACAGAAGAACAGATAAAAAATAAATAGTGCCTCCAAGCAGCTGTGTCAGGCAGGCTAACTCTGGGTTAATCAGGACACACTTTGAAGATACAGTATCACTGAAGAAGAAAACTAATTTTTAGGACCTCAATTTCTTTCAATTGAACCGTGGAGAATGCCAATGCAAACTCTATACAAGTTACACTGAAACCAATTAAGAGCATGTGCTTTGGTATTTCTTTTTTGCTTTGACCCATGCAATTCAGCCACTGTGCAGTGTGGCAAATTCAGTCACAATGGGCAAATAATGATTTACCAATTTATTATCCATTTCAAAAGGGCTCAGCAGCCCCGGCCAGAAAAAATCTCCCCAAAAAAAACAAAACCTTCAAAAAAAGAAATCCAACTTGCCCATAGAAAATCTCCACCACCAGTGTAATCATTGTCAAAACCATTTAACACCTTCATCAAAAGGGCTCAGCAGAAATCCCAACTTGATCCATTAGAAAATCTCCACCACCAGTGTAATCATTGTCAAAACCATTTAACACCTTCATCAATCAATCAGTGGCATTTATTGATCATTTATTGTGTGTAGAACACTGTACTAAGAACTTGGGAGAACACACGACAAGAGTTGGTAGATATGTTCCCTGCCCACAAGGAATTTACAATCTAGGGGGGAAACGGACATTAATATAAATAAATTACGGATATGTACATATACCTACATGTTCATGATATTATTCGGACCCCAATGCAAAATCAGTTACATTACACTACTCTAGGCAGCATGGCCTAGTGGAAAGAGAATAGGCCTGGAAGTCAGAGGACCTGCGTTCTAATCCAGGCTCTGACACTTGACTTTGGGCAAGTCACTTAACTTCTCTGTGCTTCAGTTTCCTCATCTGTAAATGAGGGACTAAATCCTATTCCCTCTTATTTACACTGTGAGACCCATGTGGGACAGGGACTATATCCAACCTGATTATCCTATATTCAACCCGGCACTTAGAACAGTGCTTGACACAGAGTGCATAACAAGTACCATTATTATATTGTTCCTTCCCTATAACGCTTTAAAATCAAATCTCTGTTTGTCAAAGATAACATTTCATTTACAAACCTCAGCCTTCTTTCTTCTATTTATTTCTGCCAACTGACCCAACTCGACTGAAGAAGACTTTGTACTGATAAAGTGACTGAAATCGGATTTGTGGCTTGTTAAACCACTTAGGTTCCGTTCAGAAAGCTCTAAACAAAAATAAACATGCAAATCTTGTTAATTTAAATGCAAATGTATGGTGCATTTTTGGTAGAATTTGTAAAAAAAATATTTTGAATTCCTGCTCTCCAAGGGAGAGGATTAAGGACTCTTTGTAAAGAGAAGGGATACCCCAGAAAGACTGAAAATTCCTGGGAAATGACTTTCTTGAAACAAATTCTGAAGTCTTTGTCTTTACCTGCTGTCCACTAGCATGTTTGAGTCCTTCTGTAAAATCATCCACCGGTTTGTTTCCTTCACCTTCAATCATCTCCTCAGTAACACAGATAAGTGCACAGCTTATCAGAGCTTCAAAGAATTCAAGAAAAACGATCTGAAATGTAAATTCAAACATATGATTTATCCTAACAGGTTTAATGAAGACCATTAAGAAAATCCTTTCGGGATTGCACCTGGAGAGTTCCCAGTACTCTACCAGTCTCGGCTACAGGAGGGAGAGTCAAGCAGAGGCAAAACCATTCCATTCCTGGCTTGGGCAGTGGCTAGCGAGTGGAAGGCAATCTGCTACAAGTCAAAACTCACCTGTGCTGGACAGCAGCAGCAACATAGGAGAAAATAGAGGGTGGAGACTCAAGTTTATTGCATGGAAGGAGGCAATTGTAACCCACTTCCATATTTTTATTAAGAAAATCTATGGATCCACTACCAGAACGATTGCAGATGGAGGTGGGGCGTTCTGGGAGAGATGTGTCTATGGAGTTGCTATGAGTCGGAAATGACTCGACAGCATAAGGCAATTAAGAAATACTAGATAAGGCCTTAATTAACCACTTTGAAATGCTGGGAGAAAATGTAATTTTGCCTTTAAATCAAGCTTACAAAAATATATAAATGCTTTAGGATTATTCGCACTGTCTTTGGCTTTGTCTTAATTACAAATTTGAACAGATTCCCTTGTAAAAACAGTTTCTTAAATCTGCTTTTTAGATATTCATGGAGTTCCTTTCATCTTGAAGATCAAGAGAGGAACCTTATTCTTCATTCAGCTCCTCCTATCCTCTCCATCCAAACTGCTTCTACGCTGATCCAAGTACTCAAGGAAGCAGCGTGGCTCAGTGAAAAGAGCCCGGGCTTGGGAATCAGAGGTCATGGGTTCGAATCCCGGCTCTGCCACTTGTCAGCTGTGTGACTGTGAGCAGGTCAGGTGTGTGACTGTGGGCAAGGACAAGTCTTCTCTGTGCCTCAGTTACCTCATCTGTAAAATTGGGATTAAGACTGTGAGCCTCATGTGGGACAACCTGATGACCCTGTATCTACCCCAGCGCTTAGAACAGTGCTCGGCTCATAGTAAGCGCTTCACAAATACCGTCATTATTATTATCCTACCTTGACTATTGCATCAGTCTCCTCAATGATTTCCTTGTCTCCTGCTTCTCTCCACTAGAGTCTTTACTTTGATCTGCTGCCCGGATTATTTTTCTAAAAAACTGTTCAGTCCATGTTTCCCCACTCCTCAAGAACCTATAGTAGCTGCCCATCCACCTCCATATCAGGCAGACACTCTTTACCATCATGTTTAAAGCACTCAATCAGTTTGCCCACTCCTACCTTACTTCAATAATTTCCCACTACAAAAACCAGCCCATGCATTTTGCTCCTCTAATGTCAACCTTAACACTTGAACTTCGATCTCCACTATCTCACTCCAAACCCCTTGCCCATATCCTCCCGGTGGCCTGAGACTCCCTCCCACTTCTTACACAAGAAATCACAATCCTCTCCACCTTCAAAGTCTTATTAAAATGACATTCAAGAGATCTTCCCTAAGCCCTCATTTCTCCTACCCGGCCTTCTGTGTCACCTATGTACTTGATACTCACCTCAACTCAGCCCCATAAATAAATAAAATTTGTTTTAATATATCTGTCTCACCCTTTAAACTGTAAGCTCCTCTGTGGGCAATGACTGTGTCTACCAATTCTGTAATACTGTACTCGCCCGAACACTTGGGTACAGTGCTCTACACATGGTAATCACCCAATAAACACCACTGATTGATTTGTATGAAGCCTGCACTGGAATGCAAAAATCATAGTTAATTTTCCAACCTCAACAGTTTCCAACACGTGGAGGTGTGGAGCTGGAGCAAGTAGTGGAAGAGGGAAAAGGGATGAAAACTTTTGGTAGAAATACTTAGAGGCCGTGTCTGGTATGCAGCTAAGTTATTGAGAGGGTGAGAAATTTTCATGGAATATGCTACTAACAATGTCTAACTTGCCTGATGGCACAGCTCCTCCAAGAGGCCTTCCTGACTCTGAAATGGCCCTCATTTCCTCTTCTCCCACTCCCTTCTGCATCACCCTTACCCTTGGATTTGCACCTTTCATTCACCCTTCCCTCAGCCCCACAGCACTTATGTACGGAACCATAATTTATTTAATGTCTGTCTCCCCCTCTAGTCTGTAAGCTCGCTGTGAGCAGGAAACATATCTAACAACTCTGTTTCACCGTACTCTCCCAAGCTCTTAGTACAGCGTTCTACACACAGCAAGTGCTCAATAAATAACGATGGACTGATCAATTGATTGCAACGTAGTTGTTAGGGGGTTTGATCTGCTTTTGGTACTTTGAATATAATTCAGGTGGAGTCCAACAATGTAGTTTTTGCTCTAAAACTTTGGAGAAGCAGCATGGCTCAGTGGAAAGAGCCCAGGCTTGGGAGTCAGAGGTCATGGGTTCGAATCCCAGCTTTGCCACTTGTCAGCTGTGTGACTGTGGGCAAGTCACTTAAATTCTCTGGGCCTCAGTTACCTCATCTGTAAAATGGGGGTGAAGACTGTGAGCCTCACGTGGGACAACCTGATCACCCTGCATCTTCCCCAGCGCTTAGAACAGTGCTCTGCACACAGTAAGCGCTTATCAAATACCGACATTATTATTATTATTATTATCTAAAATTGTAACCCCATGGGTGTTTTCTAATTGGCCCATTCTACTCAAATGCCAGCTGTTTACCTTGGGGTGCAGGTTGGTGGGGAGCCTGCCTTCTCCTCCTCCTTTCACCCACATGCCTCTCAATATCATCATTATCAATGGTATTTATTGAGCGCTTACTATGTGCAGAGCATTGTATTCAGTGCTTGGTAGATCACAGTACTACGGAGTTGGCCATCACGTTCCCTGCTAGACTGTGAGCCCATTGTAGGGTAGGGATTGTTTCTATTTGTTGCCGAATTGTATTTTCCAAGTGCTTAGTACAGTGCTCTGCACATGATAAGAGCTCAATAAATACGACTGAATGAATGAACAAGCTTAGAGTTTAGCTATATCGAAAGACACCGGTAATTTAGACTCTGATGGGTTTAATAATCCACTCTCTTTTTTCTAAAATTTCCCGTTAACTATGTTTTTGTTTGATCTACTTGTTATTAGTAAACTCACATTTAACAAACCCCATAGGAACAAACTTTTCACTTTTAAGAACACTAAAAGTGATTGTAGGCATTCCTAAAGTCAACCTCAATAAAACAAATTTTCATATTAACAAATGCAAATTTAAGTTCCCTGAAGAACATAAAACCAAGAGGTTACTTTACACTCATTGAAATGCCTTTTTGTAGTAATTTGGATTTTTTGATATTTCTAAACTTAGATTAGTTCATCGTAAGGCAATTTTTATAGCCATCCTATTACAGTCTGATCTGCACTATTTGGGATTTGTCCCACTATACCTCTAGTTCTAAGGTGCTGTCAAGTCCATCATATACATCAGGATTATCCTCTGCAAGGATTTCCACAAACTTCTTGGCCGTTAGTTGTTTGTCTATAATTTTAAAATCCTGTAAGAAGATACAATGAAACAACATGGGCTAAAAAGTAACTTTTCACAAAAGTTCTCAAAATGCACCATGTACACAATATGGAAAAATTAATGAATTTCTAAAAGACTATATACATATAATTTTGAACAATACTGCCTTAATTCTTTTCTAAATTTTAAAAATTTATAGCAAATATGTATAAATGATATTATATCTCCAAAAAACAAAATTATCCAGTGGTGAAATGTGAGAATCCAAATATACTGTTGACAACTGAGGTCAGAAAGGTAGTTACAGCATATTTTCCAGAGAATAGAAAAACCAATTCTATTTGTCCTGTTTATTCCTTTCTCTAACATATTTCCACTGGCAAAGTGAAGTAGAAAATGACTGTGGGTTGTCCAGATAATACAATCCCTTTAAATATTGACGGTTTTCCCTAAAATTCTCAGAATTTACTTGGATAATTGCCTTATTCTTCCTCTCTCTCCATACAGGGTCTATGCTTATCATTAAATGTAGTATTAAACACAAAAAGAATCCCTCCCTTTATTCCTAGATAATTTCATCCGCTTTCTCTGACCCAAACTTAAATAGATAAGAATGTAAAAGCCAAACAGAAATCATGTAAGGAGATTATACCTTCAGCATCCAAAGGAAGTGCCTCATTTTCATTGAAGGCTCATAAGGGGGAAGAGGTCTTGGTCTACAATAAGCTATGTAAATATCCCAGCATTTCTCAATGTAAGTCATTGAGTACACTGTTCGATGTTGTTCACAAAACAAATTGCCTAAAAAGAGGAAAGGTGGAGACATTCATATTTTTCATCTATATACTCCATTTTCTTCTAAATAATTTTTTTCTAACTATATATATTCTTAACGTTACCTTTGACATGGCAGGCATTGGGGCTAATGTTTTCAACCATCATTTTGGTAAAACACTTATAGAGAGAGGGGTCTTCAGTTCTGCAATTTAAGAGATTAGACATTATATTTTCCCTTCTTTCCTCCATGACTTCCATCTTCAACTGCTCACTCTCCAGTGGCTTTTTCCCCACTGCTTTCAAGCATCTTCCCTATCCTAAAAAAAAACCCTCCCTTGACCCCACAGCTCCCTCCAGTTATTGCCCCATTTCCTTCCTACCATTCCTCTCTAAAATCCTTGAGCAAGTTGTCTACACCTGTTGTTTCCAGTTCCTCTCCTCCAATTCTCTCCTTGACCCCCTACAATCTGGCTTCCGCCTCCTTCACTCCAAACCGCCCTCCCAGAGGTCACAATGATCTCCTTCTTGCTAATAATCCAGCGCCTTCTACTCCATCCTAATCCTCCTCGACCGTGACTGCTCTTTAGCGGGCTCCCCCTCTGCCTCCTACTCCCTAACTGAGGGAGTCCCTCAAGGCTCAGTTCTGGGTCCCCTTCTCTTCTCCAAATATATCCATTCCCTTGGAGAACTCATTCACTACCATGGCTTCGACTGCCTTCTCTAAGTGGACGATTCCCCAATCTATAACTCCAGCCCTGATCTCTCTCCTATACAGTCTTGAATTTCCTCCTGCCTGTAAGACATCTCTGCTGGAATTCCCATTGACACTTCAAACCTAACAGGCCCAAAACAGAACTCCTTAACTTCCCACGCAAACCCTGTCCTCCCCCTGAATTTCCCATCACACCAGACAGCACCCCTATCCTCCCTGTCTCAAAAACCCATCACCTTGGCATTATCCTTAACTCACCTCTCTCAATCAACCCACATATTCAATCTTTCACAAAACCCAGTCAATACAACCTTCACAATAACGCTAAAATCTGCCCTTTGCTCTCCATAGAGATGCTACCACGTTAACCCAAAGACTTATATCTTGATTACTACATCAGACTTCTGGTTGACTTCCCTGCCTCCTGTTTCTTCTCCATTTCAGGCCATACTTCACTCTGCTGCCCGGATCATTTTTCTACAAAATCACTCAAGTCCATGTTTTCCCACTCCTCAAGAACCTCCAAAGTTGACTACCCACTTCTGCAGCAAACAGAAACTCCTTACCATCAGCATTAAAGCACTCAATCACATTGGCCACTCCTATCTTACCTCCCTGATTTCCAACTACAATTCAGCCCACACACTTCGCTCTTCTAATACTGACCTACTCTGATCTCGCCACCAGTCTCTCATCCATTTCCTGCCACCGGCCTGCAACGCCCTCCCTTTTCACATCCGACAATCACTCGCCTCACCTTCAAATCTTTATTAAAAGCAAATCTACTCCAAGAGGTTTTCCCCAAATAAACACTCACTTCCTCTTCCACTCCCTTCTGCATCACCTCTGGGCTTGGATTTGCACTGTTTATTCACCCTCCCCTCATCCCCACAGCAATTACGTACTTATCTGTAATTTATTTATATTAATGTCCATATCCCCCTTTAACTGTAAACTCATTGTGGGCAGGGAATGTGTCTACCAACTCTGTTCAAGCATTCATTCATGGTATTTATTAAGCGCCTACTGTGTACAAAGCACTGTACTAAGCACTTGGGAGAGTACAATATAACATCAGATACATTCCTTGACCACAATGACCTCACAGTCTAGAGAGGGACACAGACATTAATATAAATAAATTATGGATATATACATATGTGCTATGGGCAAGGGAGGGAGGATGAATGAAGGAGCAAGTAAGAGCAGCGCCGAAGGGAGTGGGAGGAGAAGAGGGCTCAGTCTGCGAAGGCTTCCTGGAGGAGATATGCCTTCAATAAGGCTTTGAAGGGGGGGACGACAAGGTTTTGAAGTGTATTTTCCCAAGTGGTTAAGTGCAATGCTCTGCATACTTTAAGCGCTCAATAAATACAATTGATTGATTTTTTGCCCCCTTTTTATACTGAGAAAACCACTATATAAATTATTGGCCCAAAAAAGGGGCATGCAGACCCTTTTTTTAAATAAAACTTTTTTTTTTTTTTAGAGTGAATGCTTTATCACCATGGTGATTACCTTAAAGAGATCATCTTAGGGACTGTGCTTTACCCTATCAAAAGATTTGGGAAACCTTTTTTTAATTTCTCCTTTTAAATAGATGGGCAATAAAAAAGGAAGGAGGGAAAAGAAGAAAAACAAAAGGAGAGTGACCAGAGCAATATTCAGCAATCCCCACTAAGAATCATTTAGGAATCAATCCCTTTCACCTCTGACACCCTTTTTGGTAACATAAAACAATGCTTACTGGTACTCTTTGTGATAAATGTGGCATGCCAGGTGCAAGAGGTAGTTCAAAAATGTTCTCAGTAGCAAAGTTTCAAATGGAAAGTGAATTTCCTCAACTTGAGCTTTATTGGCTAAAATAAGAAAATTGAAGAAAACAATTACTACTATGCTCTCTAACTTGGTTTCAACCCTTTTTTTTTCATAGTACTTGTTTAGCGCTTATTGTGTACCAAGCCCTTTATGAAAGGCTGGGGTAGATACAAGCTAATTAAGCTGCGCTCAGTTCACGTTCCACATGGGGCTCACAATATTAATCCCCACTTTACAGATGAGGTATTTGAGACACAGAGAAGTTAAATGACTTGCCCAAGTTCACGCAACAGACTAGTGGTGGAACTAGGATTAGACCCCAGATGCTCTGACTCCCAGGCTCATGCTCTTTCAACTGCTCTGCTTTAATGTTTCAATTACAGTTGGAGTTTTCCCCTTGCCGATCTGATTTACGGAAGAGCTATACTTGACAGATCTTCTCTCTGGTGAATGTTCAGCCCAGTGATAAGGGTTACCGTCTTACTTAGAAGTTTAAGTATCGAGGCAAGACTTAGAATTACCTGCTTCGGAACATCGGCTAGTGCCACCAAGTAATACCATTTTACAGCACCTTTATTAACTATGCAATGCTTACTCCAGATGATTAAGAAGCCAGCAAAGTGCTCAATTCTCTTTTTTATGGGCACGGAGTACAACTGTGCAAGAGAATCTCTTTCAACAATCTTCACAATCATGGAAGCAGAGCATAGTAGATAGAGCATGGGCTTGGGAATCAGGTCATGGGTTCTAATTCCGGCTAGACCACTTGTCTGCTGTGTGACCTTGGAAAAGTCACTTCACTTCTTTGTGTCTCCGTTACCTCACCTGTAAAATGGGGATTGAGACTGGGAGCCCTATGTGAGACAGGGACAGTGTCCAATCCCAGTGCTTAGTACAGCGCCTGGCACATAGTAAGGGCTTTAACAAATACCATAATTATTAATACTATGGATAAAATCTCACCTTCACCAGCAAAGTGTTTGAACCAAAGGCCTTTTCTACTCTGAGTAACTGGACTATTCGGGGTACCCTAAGTATATATTTTAATTTTTTTATAATATTTAAGTGATCATTATGTGCCAAGAACTCTTCTAAGCACTGGGTTTAATACAAGCTATTCAGGTTGGACACAGTCCATAGCCCACATGGGGCTCACAGGCTTCATCCCCACTGGATGAAAATGAGGAAATGGAGGCACAGAGAAGTTAAGTGACTTGCCGAAGGTCATGCAGCTGAAAAGTGGAGGAATGGGATTAGAACCCAGATCCTTCTGACTCCCAAGCCTTTGCTCTAGCTACTAAGCCAGTCTGGAATTGGTCATTAAACACATATAATAATTTCTTCAGTATACTTAGTTCGGGGTTGCATTCTTACAAAACCTAGCTGTAGGGAACGGTTGCAGTGAAGTGCTCACCTATATATATGTACATAACTGTGTTTTTCAACTGCATTCATACTGGCTCATTCATTCATTTATTCTTATTTATTGAGCGCTTACTATGTGCAGAGCACTGTACTACGTGCTTGGAATGTACAATTCGGCAACAGATAGAGACAATCCCTGCCCAACAACGGGCTCACAGTATAAATATGTTATTGGACCAAGTATTTCCTAATTGCCTAACACTGCTCTAGCCACAACACATAGTGAAAATATGCAGTATTGGCAGATTGGCTGTAACTGGTGAAACTCTCTGCATTTACAAAGGATAATAAAGAGCAGTGCATTTTTTCCTACCAAAAAAAGTTCCAGAATTGTCACCTTCCAGAGTCTAACCTGGCTGCGAGACCTAGAAAAGTGGAAGGGATGCAATAATACTGGGGCTAAGATTTAATAGTATTGGCCCTGAAGCCGGTGTTGGAAGTTCTGAACTGAGTCTGGTAGAGGAGAAAAATTTTTTAAAAATGTCCTTTGCGTTCAAAATGGCAACAGATACGACAGCTTTATGTTACCATGTTACCAATGACTGGGAGTCAGGAGATCGAAATTTGAGTCTCAGATCTGTCACTGGCCTACTGTGTGACCTTAGTAAGTAAGTCACTTAGTAAGTCACTTAACCGCTCTGGTCCTCAATTTCCTCATCTGTAAAATGGAGTTAGATTATGAACACCATGTGGAACAAAGGACTGTGTCCAATCTGATAACCTTGTACCTACCCCACTGCTTAGAACATATGAAGCCCTAATAAATGCCCAAATCACTACTCTGAAAAAATCATAGAAGACTACTACATTCAATAGCCTATCCATATCCGCAAGTGTTATTTATAGTGGTGAAATTTACAATCCTTTAGGGAATCTCCAGAACTGAAGCTTTGTCATCAGGAAGGTGTTGTCAAGAGAATTATCAATATCCTAGGCTGCTGTAAAAACTGTATAATTCGCCTCAGTTCTGAAATATCATCTCAAGATGGCATATTCTACCTAAGCAAAATAATGAAACATACTTTAGTTTTAAGTAATGACAAGTATAGTACATAAGCTTTCCGCTAAGACAATTCAATACAGTTTGATAAAGACAAGAAAATCCCAAATAATGCTGTGATGTGCAGATTAATGTATATTCTCTATGACCATCTCTAAGGAGGAAACCGATATGTGTACAAATGATCTGAAGTGTCCTGGCTGGAAGCAGAGGGGTGAACTAGATTATTGTTTGACATCTCTTCCAGAATCTATGACTCTGTGGTTCTTTTAAAAGATTTCTGACCCATAGTACAATCTGCAGTAGTTTCTCACTACATTTCCTGTGTTTATTACAACTTTCTGTGACTAGAGTATTATTAAAATTAAAACTTGGAAAAACCAATGGAAAGATGGACTCAAAAATACACCAGGCATTTTACCTGTTTCTTTTCTTCCCAGCTTTGGTTCTCTGGTACTTTCCAGCAATAAAGAAAGGTCTAGTTCAATGTTTGAACCTAAAACAGATGAACTTTCACTGCCATCAAGTATTTCTGATAATCTCTATAAAGAAAAGGGGCAATTGTTATATTTTGATTAGTTTGAATAAAAATGCTAGAGTTTGTGGGAAAATGACATTAATCACTTTAGGATATTCTAATTTCTCAATAGGGCCTTAGATAAAAATGGACATAGGATCATATATCACTATGAAATTCACAGAGAAGATAGACTGTTTAGTCCCAACTTGAGTTGACTATTTTTTTAATAACATATAACGGTCCCTACCAGAATTAAGAGGAGTTTGAGGGCCAAGAGATGCTGATATCCTGATTACTAGTTACATCAATTTCAATGGTTGGGAATTTCTGCTATGTGGTCATCTGACAAATTCTCCCTCATAAACACGCCCATTCTTGAAGGTAAATCTGCCCTGCAGATGAAAAAAGTCATTTTTAGGTAGCATGTAAACCCAGAGACAGTAAAGCATTAGTCAAATATATGCCACTCAATAAGCCCTTTTCAAGTGTCTTTTTAGGCAGTCTTAGTGGCACGCAATGCGCACAATTGCTTAAATTCATTCATTCAATAGTATTTATGAGCGCTTACTATGTGCAGAGCACTGTACTAAGCGCTTGGGCATGAACAAGTCGGCAACAGATTGCTTAAATATGCAATTGTGATACAAGTATCCCACATGCTAAGCTGGCTTTAGAAATGAACAATATAATCTAGCTTATTTTCTATCTACTAACATTATTTTTCCAATGCAATCAATATTAAAGCAGGCCGTTGATTTCTTTTCATTTGAACTTTTCTGCAAAATAACTTTGCAGAGTGGAGGCTCCATAATACCTCATTATTAACACTTGCTTTTATACGTAAATTAATTTTTGACAAGGATGGGTTTTCTCTTCCTACAAAATGGATTTTTCCCTACATTTCAGTATTCCAGTAGTGTTTTCTCAAATGTTCTAGTCTTAAAGATGCTGACTCTTAGTTTTCACTTACCAAGCCATGCTTTTAATTGGCAAACCCATTCTCCATCGTACACTGCTCCACTAGCATAGCAGAACTTTCCACTGACCATGACGATTTCCATTTTACAAAATTTCCCACATATTCATTTCTCAAAGGATACTGAGAGATGAGTATTCTTTTCAGAAACCAAGTGTGTGTTCCGTAGCCATTCTGAAAATAAGGCAGGTTTCTGTCAGAAATGTTCAGAGCAGTCCTTTAATCTGAATTTCCTGAAGTTATGAATCAAACTAAAAACTGTCCCTGTTCTGAGAATTGCTCCTCAAGTCTTCTACTATGATGGAGACAGGTCCCTTGCTTATTCGGCTGATCCTGTTCCAAAAGACAATTCTAAGCAGAAGGGGAGCTAAGTTAAAGCTCCAGATTCCCATCTCTGAATCCTCTCTCTGTTCCTGCAAGAGAAATCAATATAAGGATAAAAGTTTGCATACTTTTGGAATGAGCACATTAGGGTTTTCTCCTTGTTGAGCTGCTTCAGCAAATACTTCCTCCAGGTTTGACTTGATAATAATAATAATAACGATGGTATTTGTTAAGTGCTTAGTATGTGCCAAGCACTATTCTAAGCACTGGGGGACATATAAGGTATAGGTGTTCAGCGTGGGGCTCACAGTCTTAACCCCCATTTTTCAGATGAGGTAACTGAGGCACAGAGAAGTTAAGTGACTTGCCACAGTCACACAGTTGACAAGTGGCAGAATCGGGATTAGATTCCCATGACCTCTGACTCCCAAGCCCGGACTCTTGCCACTTAAGCCATGATATATTTAGGATTGGTTCTCAGTTTAGTGCACAGCCCTGATTTTGGTCCAAAAAGTACTGCACTGGGATCATGAGTCCTGGGTTCTAGTCCAGGTTCTGCCCGCTGGGGCAATGAAATCAAGAAGTGAAGGTTTACGACTGAGGGAACCACTTAAAAGTATTCTGTGAAGTAGAGAGGTCCAACAGGAATCTTGTACTAAAGCTAGGAAATACTGGAAGCAGCACAGTCTAGTGGAAAGAGCATGGACCTGGGAGTCAAATCAATTAATAAATGGCATTTATTGAGTGATTACTGATGGGCAGAGCACTCTTCTAAGCACTTGGGGAGAGTACAATACAGCAGAATTAACAGACACGTTCCCTGCCCAAATGAGCTTACAGAGGAAGTGGGTTCTAATTCCTGCTCTGTCACTTTGCCTGCATGGCCTTGGGCAAATGACTTAACTTTTCTGTGTCTCAGATTCCTGATCTGTAAAATAGAGATTAAATATCTGACCTCCCTCCCGACTTAGAGTGTGAGCCACCAGTGGACAGGGTTGATGCCCGACCTGATTATCTTGCACTTACTCAGCGCTAGTACAGTGCTTGGCCCATAGTAAATGTTTTTGTTTTTTACTTTCAGCACTGGCAAAGAGCCGTGACAATGAAGCCTGAAGAAAATATCACTGAAGCAAATCATCAAGGAGAAATTCAAACTGGGCAGGCCCCCAAAATATGAAGTCTTTATATCTATTACCGTCCATAAAAACTTATCCATCAGCTGTTGCAATGACTCTGAAGCCCAATAATAGAATTAGAAGCTTCCCATTTAGCAGTAGAACTAACTGAGAGCCTGGGAAGCTTGCTGGGGGCAGGGAACACAACTGCCAACTGTTGTATTATACTTTCCCAAGCTCTTCGTAAATTGTTCTGCACAAAGTAAGCACTCAATAAATACCACTGATTACTGAACGAACAAAAGCCTTCTGGAATACGTGATGTGAAACCAGGACATGGGCTTCGACTAAAAGACAGTATGACCTGGAAAAGGACTTGCTAGATAAATCCTAGAAACAATCAGTAATGTCAGAGTATGACTTATGGGCAGGACTTTATAACACACTGTTTTCCTTTGATATGGAGAATTCCACTGTAGGAAAACTTGTGCTATAATATGTAAGGCACTGTACGCATGCACCCAACCAATTCTTCTGTCAATACAATTGCACTGAATATAAATAGAGAGTGTTCTTCCAAGGACACATCTAATTCCCTAGCAGGGTTCTATTCAAAATATACAGTCAGATGCGTACCTGCCCTTGGAT